>NC_088689.1:109325000-110575000 GCF_028017835.1 Emys orbicularis
GCCTCTCGGTGTGTGCCTCAACGTCCACGTTTTTAAAACCGTGGTGATGCTACAATGGGCAGCAGAATTCGGTCATTCGAGAGTTGTTGCCATCCCTGGCTGGAAGGTGCTGTAAACTTGCAGAGCAGTATTGGGTTTGGCTGCCAGCACACTGCTAGTTTATTTCCCCCCCCTCAGCCCCTCGCCTGCCCTGCTGGGGAGCTGAGAACAAGGGACCTGCAGGTTCTTCCAGCCCTTGTGGAGCCTCCTGGCACTTACAAAAGCATTGCCGCTTTTACGGCAGCCCCTCGGCCATTGCCCTTTTAACTGGGTGCCCGCCCCTTTCGGCTCCTCCGCTCCTCCTCCTCTCTCGGTGCGCCAGTCTGCGCAGGCCAGGGCGCCCTCTAGAGGGGATTGCTGGGGGAGCAGCCAGCAGCTGCCCCTTTGAACGTGTGCCTCAGTCGCTCTCCCTGGGAAGTCAGATCGAGGCTGGAGTTCCATTGGAACCCTGCGCTGCATTCCATTCCAATTCCATTCATGCTGGTCAGAGGCAGCGGCGGCAGCGGAGGAGCGAGCGAGGCGCGGAGCCCCGGCTTGCAGGGAGGGGGGAGGGCTAGTTGGTTGGTGTGGAATGTAATTATGGCTGGCACATCTGAAGCAAGCTCCGGTCCAGGCTGTAAGTAACCAGAATCCAACTTTACTCCTTCAGTTCCCAGGAATCGGATGCATGTTTTTTCTCTTCCCCCTTCTAAAAACAAAAGAGGCGGTGATTGTGCAGCGAGAGGCAGGGGAAAGGTGGTTGTACAGGAGGGTGAGGGGATTGCAAACTGCCTTTCTCCTTGTTTCCCAGTCTGGCTCTGGAACAGTTGTGCCCCATCTGAGAGAGAGACACACACACACAGACAGGGAAATGTTCTGCGTTTCTCAGCTCGCGGGAAGCCTGCGCTGTGCTGGGGTAGGATTTGCAGTTTTCCTTCCCCCTACGGGGAGATCCTTCTTTCTTTTCGCATGCACAGGGGAAGAGGAGTTTGCTGGATTCTTTTGCTGGGTGGGATCGCTGCTGTGATTGTGTGTGTGTGTGTGTGTGTGTGTGTGCGCGCGCGTTGTGTTCTGCCGGTGCTGGAAGAATGTAAACTAGAGAGACAAGAAAACGTTTGGGGGTGTGGGGAGAAGAGGGTAATCGCCTAGCCGAAAAGGATCCGAGGGGGTGGGTGGATTGCACAGGGGAAATCTGCTTCAAAATGAGTCTGAATGGCTTCCCCTGAAATGTGGCAGGGCTGGAGCGGAAAGAGTTTAAAATGAACGTGAAGGGGGTTTGCTATTAAAAGTGTGGAGAACAAGGAAATCTGCTGCCTTTGAAATTGACTAAAGGGTGTGTGTAATGGGGGGGATGACATGGACAAGACTGAAATTGATCAGCATGTGGTTGTAACAGCTTAATTTAGAATAGATGGGGGGGGGGGGAAAGAAATATCTTAACGCTTAAAATGCTGTCTCTGGGTAAAACGTGCTACTGCTGGTTCCCTGCATGAGGAGGGCTGCGAGGGAGAGACACCCCCCCCCCCCCCCGCCCGTCACAACATGCAGTGGCAATGTGGAAGGTACGGAAGAGCTAGCACAAGGGGGAATGCAGCAGGGCTGTGGAAGGAGGGAGATCCTGGAGCAGGCAGGATGGATTGTATGTGTGCATGGCAGGGAGTGAGCCAGGAGCGAAAGCCATGCCAGGTCTCTCTGCATTTACATTTGCCTGGTATTGTATTTTATTTTTAAAAGACGCTTTCTCCTCCCTGGTTAAGTCCTACGGAGGGAAGCGATCTGGCTGTTGTGGGGAGATGGGGCGTTTAGTGAAGGCTGTGAAAGCTGCACTGCATCTTCTCCTCCCCAGCCCCTGCTTTCTGGGGACTTGTTACAGAGAAGAGCTGGGTCTGGGCTTGAGGTGGAAAGCAATCCTGCCCGGATTTGGAGACTGCAAAGCTGGGAAATAGCTTTGCATTGCAATAGTGACTAACTCCGAGTCATCCTTGGAATGGATCCGGCAGTGAAGATAGCGCTTTAGATTGTATTTATTTCCATCAGCATCTCCCCTCCCTCGTGCCTGGGCTTAAAGGGAAAAGTTTACTCTGATTGTTCACCACAGATATTTTTGGTGGGTGGTGGCGGACGGGGGATGTTGGGTGGGGGATGGGGGTCGTTCTTTTTCCCAGTATATAATTTATTAAGAGGTATAGAAGGTCTAACTCTTGCTAGTGTTGTGCTTGTCCAATTGTGGGTGTCTGGGGGTGAGGGGGGGAAGAGCTGGCGTCCCCCAAGCCCTGACTGATTGCTCATCTGAGCCCCTGGGGCTCTTCTTTCTCTGGGTGTCTGGGGTTGAGGAACTTTGCCTGGAGTGTACGGTTCATCTTTTATTAGGGGAAGCCCAGCGCGCATGGGGGCTGGTTGGTGTTGCTCCTGCTTTGGGCTCCTGGAGGAGATGCCTTCCGTGCCTTAGCTGGTCAGAGTGAGGACAGAGAGGCATCCCTTCCCTGCTTGGGTGACTCGCCAGATCTTCCTAGGGAGTAGTGGGTATAGCCAGACAGGGGATTGTGTGGGCTGTGGGGGTACACAAGGCTCCCTAGGTGCATCCCGGAGTGCGTGGGGCTCAGTCGCTATTGCCCTACGGAAAGGATTTTCATTCCCATGCTGGATTTTCTCTTTCCAAGATGAAGCAGCTATTTTTTGTGCTTGTAAATTTCCTCCACTGCCTGCATTAACCCAGCTGTGCTAGTGAAACTGACCAAACAGCTCAGTCTAGAGACCTCTCCTTGGCTTATTCCTTGCATCCACTGGAATGGGCTGTAGGGATGAGTCTATATCCAGAGAAATGTGCAGAGCATTATAGCCGCCTCACCGCTCTGTGCCTCAGTTTCCCCATCTTTAAAAGAAGGAGGATGACCGGCTCACACAGGAGTGCTGTGAGGATTAATTCAGGTTTGCAGTGTGTTGAAAAAGGTAAAGCGCCATATATGGGTGAAGCATTTATTATACTGTAGTTTGTGAAAGGCTGCTGTGCTCTTCCACACAATGTGTATCTGTGATTATAGCCATATCTAGTTGCACAGGGTGGATTTATATATGTCTATACGTGTACCATTGTGTGTGTGAAGCGCTCTAATATTAACGTGGAAGGTGGTGAAAAGAGCTATTTGCCTCTCCGTTTATTTTCCTTGACCATTTACGTATAGCACTGTGCTGAGGACTGGACACGCACACAGCTCCAGTGTGCTTGTGGGGAGGGTTCTGCAAATATTCAGTGGCATGCTCTGTGAAATACTTAAATCCCTATTTTTCTAGGTGTTTTTTGCCTTCCCTCCCTTCCCACCCCTCACAGCAGTCAGATTCTTCCTTCTCTCCCTAGCAAAGCATGTGTGTTTGTGCTGAGGGAGGTGGGGTGAGGAGAGCCAGTATGTAAGCAGAACTTGACATGAAGGTCACTGGTTAAAGATGAGATGGGTTGGGAGGGAAAAGACAGGCATTAGCCTTACTTGTTAACTCCCTTGTCCCTCATGCTTCAGGGAGAGAAAAACAAGAGCAAACATGCTAATAAAAATTCATGATCATCCTCTTATGTCAGGACCTCCGAGGGGAGAAAAGTTGTGAAGATGAACTGCATTTAGGAGGCACTTTTTGTCTTGCTTAAGATAAAATCAGTTTACAGGGAGTATTCTATATAAGAGCGTGTTGTTGGCCTTTTGCAGGAATGAAAATTATTCATCTCTTCTGCAAGGGGGCACATAAAAGGGACAAGAAAAGGCTGTTGACTACATCAAAGGTTATCCATTTGAAAACACCATTTTCCTCCGAACAGCGTCTAATTGCTTCCTGAACAATCTCAAGGTCTTTTGTATATACTCAGTGGGTAAAATGAGTGACTTGGTGTATCTCTCTCAAGATACCAGTGACCGAATGTGCCGAGTAAGGAAGCCAAGGAAAATCTGCAGGGTAGAAATTTCCTAGATGATGTGGGGATAATTTCTTAAGTGGTTACAAAGAGAGAAGGTTTTGTCTTTGAGTATTTGCATAGTTCAGCTCTTCTGATATGAGTAAATTACAGTGTTAAGAGAAGCAAGACAGTATCAAGGTTGCGTGGGTGGAAAGGAAGTTTGGGTCCAAAATAGGTGATTGTATAGCATACAGATACACCACGAGGATGAGGAGCTGGGAATCCAGTGCACCCCATTCCAGATCTACTTGTTACTTGAATGCACCCAGTGTCATCTGTTGGGCAGAGAAGTTAAACAGATCTCTCTTTGGATTAAGATCCCAGTGGAGAGGAATAATGTGTAGTCCCTCTCCAATGGATTTGTAAAGAAACACCAGCCAGGGGGATGGTTTTGTCTTTCACAGTTTGATCGTTGGGCTTTCTGTTCTGTAGATCACATTCTAAAGATTATTTTTTATTGTATTTTTGTTAGTGCAGTAAGATATCAATACCTGAAAGAGCTCATTCGTAAACAGACATGGTGAGGGATGGGAATGGAAGAAAGCCTAAAGTTTTACCTGCTTAGCCCCCTTTCCTGAGGTGTAAAATTTGGGGTAGAGCCTAGGAATCAACCTCCATGGACACTTGGATTGTGATTCTGGATGTGAAATTTTTTTTGCTTCTATCTAGAAGCACTTTTCCTGTTAAAGGCAGAGCGAACACTGAAATGGATAAACCAGCCCTTCCTAACTAAAGCTGTGATGGGATTGAGGGACACGCATCAGTGTTTATGGCTGCTGTTATTTAGTGGGAGACTTGCACTGCTGAAATCTGAGGGGGCAGTAAAAGCTTATGCCTTGCCTGTGCACTGTGGCTGCATGCCGCTCATCCTCTCCCCCATTCGGATACAAGAAGACACAACCAGCCAGCCATTCCTCTCTGAAACCGAGAGGGAGAACAGAAATAAACCCTTGGGTCCAGATTGTGCACAGGCATGTGGGGTGTAAATCCAGTGTGTATTTCAGTGGAGTTACTCTCTATTTGAGCCCGGTTGTCTGGCCCTCAGTTCACAGCTAATGACGGACTCTTGTTTGTGTTTGTTCTATAGGCCCAGGCTGGCTTCCGGTCTTTGTTGCTGTTTGACTGCCTTCTTACTTTTGCAAGGCCCAGAGCCACGGGTGCTGGCGTTAGAACTCTCCGCACCTGGGACAAGCCAAGGGAAATGTGGCTGCTCCCTCCCTGGGGATCTCACTGGATGTGGGGACAGCTTTAGTTTATAGTTTTGGTTCCTCTGTCAGCTCATCCCTCAGCTGGCCTTAAATGCCCCTGACCTCCTCAGGGCTCTCTACTTCCCTGGTTTTTCTGGCCCCCTGCAGCCCAGCAGGTGCAGATTATGGCAGTTTGGCACCCCCACCACTCCTCCCCCTGCTGGGCTTTTTGCCCTGGGGCCTTGCACCGGGGTCCTGGCAAACACAGATGTTGAACTGCATCAGGCTCCATGTGACCAAAACCATAAAGAACAAAATATTTGAAGTGCACAGAAATCTTGGGTTGCTATTCACGGTAACCCATCACCTTCTCCTCAATCCCTTCTCAAGACCTGCTTTTTTTGCAATGTCTGTAAGAGTCTAGCCAACTAAATCCTCTGAGCGTGTATCCTATTCATTTCCCAGGAGTGACCTGCTCATTTGTGTGGTGGGAATGGAGGAAGGGCAGTGAAACTGAAGCTTGGGGTTGGTGTGTGTGTGAGGCTGAGAGATATGGAGTTTAGTTCAAAAGTGGACACTGATTATTTTGGATGCATCCATTTTTGGTTGGATGCCCAACCTGAGACACCTGGGGCCTGATTTCTCCGAGATGCTGAGCACCTGCTGCTCCAGTGAGAGTTGTGAGTGCTTGTCTTCTCTGAAAATCAGGCCCCATGTGTCTCAAACTGAGCACCGGTGCCCACCATTGAAAGCAGGGGCTCTGATGTATTGTACCCTGTGTCTGTGCAGCGTGTGGCACATTCCGGGGGCTGCTGCATTCTAAACAACTCCCCTTTATAGATCTGATCTACGGGGGGATGCTGGTATGTCCTGCCTCTGTCTCTGACACACACAGCCTGCGTTCTGGCGCCGGTACCGCGGCGTGCACTGGGTACAGCACGTGTAAACACAGACAGCTTGTTCATCCAGATACGTCTGGGAGTCTTGTTTGAGCAAATGTCATGTGCACCGTGGTGGTGAAGTGCTAACTAAGAAATAAATCCTGATGGCCTTCTGCAGAGCCAACAGCACTGACTGGATACAGGGCCGCCTTAGCAAACACAATGTGGCTTAACTGTGTCTAATGTCTTTCATGCCAAAGAAGTCTTCTGACCTGGTAGCAGGAGCAAGGGTAGTTTCGCTCTGGAGGGGAACACCAGTGGAGGTGGCAATCACTTTTTGGTTTTGTTTTTTAAAGTGAAACCATTCAAACCAGCAGCTCGGCCATGGCCATGTGTTTCCTGTTGGAGCAGCCTTTACTGTTAGATGCTGCGGTTGTGATCTATCCCAGCTTCTCCCTTGCTTTCGCACCACCGCTGCTTCCAACCCTTTCCACTGCAGGCAAATCTCTCTGACTGGGAGATTAAATGTAGCCCCACTGGCTAACAAAGCCTCACCGTTAAAAACTGATGTTCTTTATTTAGGACGAGCATGAAAAACACCTGCCAAAGCTCCTTGTTCCCTATGTGACAAAATGCTTAAGCCAATTTAAATCAACTTAAAATACAAACCCTGTGTCTGGACTGTCAAACTTAAACTGAACTGGGTTTTCTTTTTTCCTATTTATCCTTGGATGTAAGGTGCTATCTGAATGCAAAGTATATAATATAATCCTGGGCTTGTGACGGATGATGGTTTTACAGTTACCAGAACATTGTAACAAAGGGGGTAATGTTTAACCCTTGTCCAAGGCTCCACATGTGTTTGGTTTGTTGTTTTCAGCGTTGATAGAATCCTTTCTGAACTGTGGTGGTGGTTTAATTGAATGCAGAGTATTTTTTTTATTGATTAAACACTAGATTAGTTTTGTAATCTCTCTGGCTTCCTGGGGAAGCTGCGGTCTAGTAGTTGGAGCATGGCGCTGGGATATGGGAGACCTGAGTTCTGCTTCTGACCTGCAGTGTGGCCTTGGGCAAGTCACTTTGCCCCTGTGTGACTCAATTTCCCCATCTGTGTAGCCAGGGATGATGATGTTGCCTTACTGGTGGAAAGTGGTCTGAGAGCTCTGGGTGGAGTAAGTGGAAAGGGTGATGGGGCTGTGATGGCACAGGTGACACAGTCAGCTCGCAACAACTGGGCTGCCCTTTCCTGACCCTGTGGACAGTGCTCCTACATTGTCCTGCTACCCAACTGTGTGTTAGGAATCCCTCTGCAAGCCCCCATTGGTGTCTCTAATAGAGTTGCCCAAATGCAGCCAACACCATCAGCCTTGCCTCACCCCCATGTAGTTTGACTCTGTACTGCAGTAGCCTGGCTAAGGCTGCTCAATGGCCGACAGCTTGCAGAGCAGCCTGCGGGCTCTCCACCTCCCTCCCCTCTTGCTATCTCATGTATCCCTCAATCTGCTGGCCAACTTGGCACAGAGACCGAAGAGAAGTAGTAATCCAATTTGGGCACTTTAACTGCACTTTGCTAACCATGCCGCTGGCCAGAGCTTGGAAACTTTAATCTGCCTAATGACCCCAGCTTTGGGGACTGACTGATGGCCATTTGTTTTATTTATTTGGTTTTCCTTTTCTTTGGCTGTTGGGGATGGATGTGATGCCTGGCAGAGGGTTGATTTCCAGGGTCCAGCTGCCTGTGCATGGCACCTTACAAATTGTATAATAGCAGGGGAAGACCATATATTGTACTTGCATTTTTTTTTCTTCCCCCCCATCTTCCTTTTTTATTCTCTTCCCTTCTTTTCTTGTAAAGACAAACCCCTCTAGGCAAGGCAGTTTTGCAATATACTATTATTTTCAGGAACGCTCAGCCAAGAAAAATAAAGTATCTCTCTTCCTTTGGTTGCCTACTGTTTAATGTACAAAATACAGAGGTGGTAATTGCATTAAAATGTATATAATTATACTGTAGGAAAAAAAAAATCTTGTTAATTGCACGGGTGTTTTGAACTGATAAGTGTTGAGTGATTCATGTTTTCTTTAGAGTTCACCAAAGCAGAGCTGCCGTCCACAATGCAGGAGTTTAGGAGAGAGGCTTGTTTTCATACCCGTTACAGAAAGTAAGCTAAACATTTAGAAGCTGAGCTGATTTCTGTATCTGTCAGATCTCCTGCACTTGGCCCTTCATTACTGGCCTCCGTCTTGTGAAGTGTTGAATGCTCTGGCCCTGATCCAGCAAAGACCTTAAGCACATGCTTAACTTGAAACACTTAAGTAGTCCCATTGACTACAGTGGGGCTGCTTGAGTTTTCAGTTAAGCATGTGCTTAAGTGCCTTGCTGGATTGGGCCAAAATCCCCAAATTTCTTGCAGAATCGAGTCCCCAATGAGTCGGAAACCACAGTCACATTGACTCTGGTTAGGAAGGAAATTTCTGCACTTGGTATTTGCCATAGTACAACTAATCAGGTGCTTTAAGGGTTCTTTGCTGCCCACCTCTGAAGCATTTGGGTTTTGGCCATTGTCAGAGGCAGGACACTGGCATTGATGGATCATTCTGACAGGATGAGGGGAAGGGTTGCCTAATGGTTAAAAAGACACTGTCAATTTGAAAACCATATATCCACCTGACGATGCCAATCCTGCTATAGTTACAGGTAACACCTAAGGTGACAGTCACAGAAAGAAGTGTTTACTTTGTGCATTTCTTAGCACTGTGTGTATAGTCCATTTTACTTGTCCTCTATATAATCAGTTAATTTCTCCCTTGCTGTAAAGACCTTTTATAAATATTGACAGGAGAACAGGAAAACCCTTACAATATTTGTACAAATAAATAATTTTCAAGCTATGCTGATTAAAGGGCACTTTAATTAAAAAAAAAAGTTAATTGATTAGAAAAATGTCTAGTTAGTGGGTTGGCTGGGTCCCTTTAAAACACACCACTGGGAGTCAAGAGGACCTGGGCTCTAATCCTGGCTCTGCCTTTGACTCGCCGTGTAACTGGGCAAGCCTGGCTCTTCTAAGCAAGTCACCTCCCCTCTCCAGGCCTTGCTTTCCCCATCTGTGAAATGGGAATAATGAGATTTAAGTACACCCCCGGGAGGTTGTGAGGCTGAAGTCATAAAAGATAATAAAGTGCTTTGAGATCTTTGGATGGAGAGTACTAGGGAAGTGGTGTTGACTGTTGTTTCTACTTCTATAAGAAGGAGGGAATTATTTCCTAACCCGAGAGAGACTCTCTGAAGAGGAGACGTCTAGAGTTTGTCGTGGGAAGCTTAGAGCTGTGATGCCTTTGAGAAAATGTTTGAAATTCATCCTCTCTCAAATCTGCTATGTTGCTATGTCACACTTCCCTCCACCCCCATCTCCTCCCCAGTCATTTTTATTCCTAGAAGTGTTGGCATGAGCACAGACACTCTGATTTGTAAGCGTTAGTCTGTAGTTTCCTACCTGAGGTCCTGTTCTCTGGTGACAGAAACATTTCCAGCTGTGATGATGCAAATGGGGGTGGTGTTTATTGCCTCAGGTGGGATAATAAGCAGCTAGAGGATCTCTTAAAAAGCCAAGAACCTGTTTTCCAGGCTGTTGTCCCCAGGAAGAAATGGGGGAGGAGTAATGCAGAAAATGCACAGGAACGCCAGCGGGATTGTTTCCGAAATAGACTGTTTGGAACTGTGCGTGTGTCCATGAGCCTTTACAACACAGAGTGGGCCTGTGTGAAATTGACAGGAGTTATTGTTCATTATTATTTGTATTATGGTAGCACCTCCAAGCCCCAACAGAGATTGGGGCCCCACTGTGTTAGACATTGTTCGTGCATACACATGACATGACAGTCCCTGCTCTGAAGGGCTTGTAATCAAAATAGACAGGGCAAACAGGGTAGGAGGACAAATGGAGGCCCAAACAAGTGACTTGCCCAAGGTCACGCAATAGATAAATGGCAGAGCTGGGAATAAAACCCACATCTTCTGTCTCCCAGTGCCCTGTCTGCTAGGTCATGCTCCCTCTTGTCATTTACATCATAGTCTTGCAGTTCTACCTGTGTGCATCACTGCCTTTGGATGGATTCAGAACTCTTCAGCTGTGTCACAGGCCCTGTACTGTTCACAGTCAAGGAGGAATCTCCTTTAGCTCAAATGTAATGGGCAGTTGCTTTTGGAGCAGAAGGATCCCAGTTCTGTCCCTGCTGCCACCATGACATTTTGATACATGATGTGCAATGTAGGGTGAATGTTGAAATCTTGGTGATCACAGATTATGTGCAATATATTGCAACATGCTGTGTCATGACAGTAAGGCAGGGGTTCTCAAACTGGGGGTCGGGACCCCTCAGGGGGTCATGAGGTTATTACATATTCTCAAACTGGGGGGTCGTGAGCTGTCAGCCTCCACCCCAAACCTCACTTTGCCTCCAGCATTTATAATGGTGTTAAATATATAAAAAAGTGTTTTTTAATGTATGGGAGGTCGCACTCAGAGGCTTGCTGTGTGAAAGGGGTCACCAGTACAAAAGTCTCAGAACCCCTGCAGTAAGGCCATCCTGTAGCACTGCATGAGATGATGCCACTTGCTTGAGCTCTTATGATGGATATTTTCATTATTTTAAAGTGGATTTCTGTACCTAAAAGACACTGGATCCATCCGTGCGCCTTAGTCCCTTCCTGGAAGGTGATGTCTGTAGTGCAAGAACAAAGTCCAGTCTTCTTGACCCCTTTGCAGTGACAGCTGACAAGTAAATTCACGTCACTTACACTGGTGTTCCTTGTGATACAGCCATACGTTCCCAGAGGCGCTGGAACAATTTGTATTGTGAGGGTGCTGAGAGCCATTGACCCAAACTGTAAACCCTGTATATAATGGAAACCATTTCAAGCCAGGGGGTGTTGCTGCACCCCCCAGTTCCAGCACCTATGTACGTCCCCAAGGCGCTGCTCAGAGACCATCAATTTATTTCCTGCATGCACAGCCATTAACCTGTGACACTTGTTCACTGTTGACCTGGGCTGGATTTGAACCAAGGGCGTTAAAGGCGAAAAGCACTGCATCCAATCCTGCCAGCCTTCCCCTGTTCCTGTAGCTACTCTGAAACACTCCATGATCCTTTGGTATCTGCTTTGTATAGGCTTTCTTTAGGAGTGTGGATGTTTTGAGCCAAATTCTGCCTGCCTGGAGTAGCCCCGTCGAAGTCAACAAGGGTTGTACAGAGTAGAATTTGACTGTGTGTGTGTGTGTTGATTGGATACTTGTTGGAATGAAGCCTCTGTCACTGTGTTAAAACATAGTTTCCCTTCTCTTTGTTTTGTTGCTTTTGGAACATTTTCAGAGGCTTCTCTCTCTCCCATCCTACTGCGGTCTAGTGAGACGCCGCAAGCTCTCAAGTTATCTCCCTACTTCCAGCTTTCCCAGGCCTGCTGCACCTAGGGCAATTAAAAACTCTTGCTACATTGTGGGACTGGAGCTTTGAAATGAAAGTGGTTCTGAGTACTGACTTGACTTCCAAGGGCCCTTTCTCATTGGCTTCTCTGCAGGCCAGAGCGTCTGTGCTTTGGGAAGGCTGAGCCAGGCTTCCGGCAGGGACTGAGCTGCAATGAAAGAAGCTGCTAGTGAGGAGGGGAACCAAAGCCTCTTCCTCTGGAAGGAAAGGCTGAGCAGATTGGGCTCAGGTAAACCTCGTCATGAGACTCATATTAGCAAGGAGCTTAGGGGAATCAGAGGTAAAGCTGACGACAAGAGTCAGTTCACCTGCCTTTACTGAAAACTGGGAATTTTCATTGTGGAGCGAGTCTGTCAGGGAATCTGCAAAATCTACCTAGCTTGAGTTTGGGAAGGAGAGAAATTTCCCCACTGCCGAAAGGGCTGTGAATATTCTGTGGGGTTGCTGAGCTCACCGGAGGCTAGACTCACCGTGTTCTTGCTAGGTTACTAGGTGAAGGGTGTGTGTGAGGAGAGAGAATCTCTCGGGGATCGGCTGCTGGAGATGTATTGATTTTAGGAGGGGAGGATTGCTGGTTAGTACCTCTGGCTGGGCTGGCCTACTAAAGGGCTTGCAGCAGATGGTTAGGAAGCAAGGAATATTTGTGTGTCTATGTCTGTGCATGTGTGTAATTCCCAGCAGTCTGAGAGCAGAGCACATCCACCGAATCATGACTGGACTACTCGGATTCTGCATTTAGTAGCCTAGCTGGCTCCCTGTTCTGGCGGCTTGTCCTTAGGAGATGCAACAACATCGGATAAGTTAGAGGCTTTGTTCTCTGCTGTACGTGGGGTCAATTCCAGATGTGGTTCCCCCGATGATACGTTTGGGGGGGCAAGGGGAGAAAATCCCCACCACTAACAAGGTTGCATGAAATGTAAACTCATCTCGGTGGCTGTAGGTTGGTGTATTTGCCTTTTCCCCCCTGTAGACCTTGGTTCAGCTCCTATCTCCGGATATGATGGGAAATGTATTTGGCCATGGCAACATCTCCCTTTGTTCACATCACAAAATTCAGCCCAACTAGCAATCTCTGATCAAGAGAAGCCCAGGGTTAGAAAAGCAGGGGCTGGATCTGTTGTGTGTGCGCAACAGCAGGGACTGCAGGTCGGGACTGAGGGGGCTCGTATGGTTCTTTTGCTGCTTTGTGCCAAGTACAAGCCAATGGGACTAGCTGCTTTCTTAAGTACCAATTTCACCTGCTGACCTTTCCAACCTGAGGCTGCCAATGGAGCTGCACTGCTAATGAGAAGGGCTCAGAATGGCTTGGTGTCTGGGAAGTGGGCTCAGCTCCTCCGGGAGGGTTGTTATAGCAGGGAATGGAGAGCGCACCTGGGAGTGTGAGGATCTCCAGCAAGCTGCAAAATGGGCTCCGGAGCCTGAAGTTGTTCCCTCCTAGGCACAGTCAGGAATCAGATTTGCATCCCAGGCGAGTTTTCCCCAGGACCACTCGCTGCAGCATGAGGGAGGTGACAAACTAGGTTTGACTCAGAAAGGAAAATGGTGGCTGTAGATTCTTTCTGTTGAACTTCTCCATCTGATTTTTAACCAGCAGCCAGGTCAGATGTGAACTAATGGCCTCCAGCATTGGAATAACATACCTAGGAGCGTGGTGGAGTCTCCCTTGCTTGTAGTCAGATGCTACCGTAATACAAAGAGCACTGTTTGGCTGTAAACTTGCTCCTGCTGTGTTGGAAACCCAAACACAGCTGCACAGACACAGAGGGTATTGCATGAGAACCAGGAGAAACTGGCCAGTTTAGCTTCCCTCTCCTGAGATAAGTGAAGTGCAGGAAAAGGAAACAAACTGCATGGGTGGTGAAAAGCTGACTGGGTTTCGAAAAGCTTTTCGCGTTTGCTGATTTAAAGCCCCGATAGTAACCCACGGAGGGAATTAGATATCTTCATTATGACTGTTTTTAACCTGACAGTGTCCCTTTAAAGTGCTAGCTGGAGACTGAGCCAGGCATAATGTGCCAATGGCCCTTCGTGACTGTGCCAATGTATCCTGTGGCTGCCTGCGTTTAGCAAGGTAACTGCAATGCAGCTGCTGTGACTGGAATGGGAGAGGCCCAGGGGCCCTGTGCACCTTTCAGTGCAGTGCAGACAAGCTCCTGTGCTTGCAGTCCTCCTGGCGCTGCAGGGGTTAAGGTCAGCTTGGCTGTACGCAGAATACTGAGGCAGGCTGCCAGAGCAACATATGAGCGGCCCCTCCCCCACTTTCCTGTTGCTGCTTGAGGAGTATCTGCAGGCACTGGAAAGGGTTAATATCGCACTCAGTGTGAAACTTGGTCTTCAAGCCTCCTTGGGGCAGGCCCCTGTGCAGAAGCCCTGAGCAGCATCAGGCTTTGTGCCCCCCGGGAGGTATGGGCCTCCTTTCCCCTGTTTCCAGGCTCAGGGCCGAGCCGGTTTATCCTGCAACCCCCACGTGTGCACCCTGGAAAAGCCAGAGAGTTGCTGGTCCCTGAGTGTGAAGAGACCAACTCACCTCTCAGGTCCCAGGGGAGTTGAGCTGGCAGACACAGCTTGTGGCCTGTAAACACGCCAAGTCCCGCCTGAAACCCCTGACTCCTGGGGGGTTAGAGAGGCCTGTGTAACTTTACTGCTGCTCTAGTTTTGCACTTAGCACTTTGCATCCAAGACGCTCAAGCCACTTCACCTAAATAGGTCGGATCCCCGTTTCCCTGCTGGGGAAGCTCTGAGGTTAACCACTGCAAAAGTGACTCTGCAGTCTAGCTGGGGATAGTGCCCAGGAGTCCCCTGCTCTGGCAGGTAGGCACGCTGTCTCCCTACAGCCTTTGTGCCGGTGGTTTCGTCACTGGGCACTGAACGCCTGAGTGTCCTTCATTTGTTACCGATAGTTCTGCTTTCCAGCCGCGCTGGGCCCCTCTTCTGCTGTACGTGTGGAGGAGCTGGAGAGATGAAGATTTCTTCTGACAGACGTTGGGGGAACAATCTGCATCATGTGGTGTCTAGTGCTGCCCACATGCTTGTGAGCGAGCATCGTGCCGCTGCAGAGGTCCTGCCAAGTGCAATAGGTGAAGCAGGCCTGCCCTGCAAGCATGGCTCTCTTTGGTGACACAGGCCCCTGCTGTTCAGGCAGCGGGTCAGGGGTGGAGGGGCTGGTGGAGAAGCTGGAATGGGGTTTCAGACTGGGCTTGCTGCATGTGGGGCTGGTTTGAACATCATGTGTTGCTCCCTGCACCACTGCTGCCAATTCTCCCCTGTCCCATTTGCAGAGACCAGCCCACAGTATCCCTAACCCTCTCCTGGGAGAGACTCGTCGTTCTCATCCAGGATGGATCTACAGTGTGTATATAGCTTGGCAAGCATGGCAGGTACCACTTGAGCACACAGGGTACGTCTGGGCTGGACTGCACCATGCCTCGCTGGCACGTTGGAATGGTCTCTTGGCATCAGCGGCACGCGTGTAGATGATAGTCACACCACAGGTCCGGGGGGGTAGCAGTATAGAAAGGGTTAACCTACCTCTGTGCTCTCTTGCACCCACCCTAGGCAAAGCCTCTCTTGTCAGTTACTGGAAATTTCCGATCCCTTCCGCCAGGGCCGTCTGTGCAGGGCTGGCGATGTCTGTAGCTCTGCCATGGATGTGATGCCGACACAGCATATGCCCCAAGGAGCTTACAGCCTGGGGGACAGAGATGGCCGGGACTGTTTCAATGGAACATCCCACCCTTCTCAGTAGCTAGAGGGATGGGGGCTGATTAGGGGGCCTGCTTATCTCTACAAGAGATGTGGATAAGTAGAGAGTAGGGGGTCTGGCAAGGCTGCCTTTGCCAGTGTGTTAATCCTTTCTGCCTTAGGCTGAAGTACAGCTGGAGCTAGCTAAACTCCCCTTGTCCTCTCTCTCTACCCTGAGCCGCTGGCATTCAGCATGTGAGCACCCCCTGCCAGGTGGGGTCGGAGTCTTTCTGGAGAGGCTGTGGGCAGGCGCTGATTCTCTTTGGTAGCAGCCGCGTCCAGCTCTGCCTGGCTGGAGACCTCAGAGCTCATGCATATGAGGCCCAGTGAATAAAAGTTCCCAGCTGACAAGTTGTGCGTGTGTGTGCAAGCAAAGTCCATGCTGCTTCAGCGTCTCAGTTTGCAAAGCTTGGTCCCTCACCCCCTGGGAGACCTCGGCCTTTGTATCTCCTCCCCTGACCTTATTGGATCCACTCCCCATTGAGCAGGGGAAGGGCTGCAGACGAGTTCCTGGCTTTGGTCCTGGTTAGGCTGCCCCTCCCCCTCTGCCCATGCTGTGGGAATGCTGGCCAAGAGGCCTGATGAATAGGATGGAGAATACTAGGGGCAAGCAGTGGAGGCTGGATCTGGAGGTGGTGCGTGTGGGCAAGGGCTCTGCTTGCCATGTGGGTGCAGGGTGAGTCTCTCTGGGAAGCTCCTAAGGCTGTGAAATGTGTAGGGAGAGGAAGATTAGCTCTGGTGGAAACTGCTCCCTTCCAAATGTGGATTCTGCCCATTGGGAAGCACAAGGCCAGCCGTCCTGAACTCTAGCCCACTGATCTGAGGTGGTGGTTATGGCTGCAAAATACAGCGAGGCTTTACATAGCCACATGTTTAAAGAGTTTGCTATAGAGCCACCCAGCGGGGATGTTGAATTCACTGCTGGTTCTCATACTAGTATGCGTGTGTGTGTGTGGGGGGGGGTGCGTGTTCTGTTCTACACCTGCTGTTGCTTTCTGATTAAGATCAAGTGAGACTCTCCTCATATCTACTCTGCTCAGTGTAGGGCACTATCTCCTATCCCATCCCCACCCTCCCCAAATGGATGCACTGATCTAACAGATCATTTCATCTCTGATTCTGAAGTGGAAAATATCCTAGATTCAAATTTTGCTGCATGTCCATTTTTAGCCCTGTCTCTTCCAGGCTGGCTTTCCCTGCCAGCCAAGCAGTCTGTTGTTAATTACCTGGCTGCTCTAACTTCTCCCAGCTGAGGGGCTGCATTAACTAACCAGGAGCCTGAGGGTGGTGCCTGATCTGCATAAAATTGAGCAGATTGCTGGGGCCTCATCTTTGGTGTGCTGGAGCAGCTCCAGCTCCCAGCATGCAATGCCCCACATAGCTCTGAGCAGCCTCTGGTCAAGATGAAGCACGGTATGCCAGGGCCTAGAGTATGCAGGCTGCACCCCTTCATTAAACAGGAGGGAGACCACAGGACATACGCTGCATTTGGGCTATGAGGCAGTGCATTGGTCCCTGTCCCACTCCTAGACCAGTCCAGACCTTTGCAATGCCTCCTTGCCAGCAGGTGGTAAAGGAAAAAGCTGGGTGCTGCTCCCTGTCAATTCTCCCCATTAAGGGGGCGGCTATGAATGGAAAGAGAGATGCCATTGGAAGTGTGTGGGGGCACAGATCCCTGGGGGTGCTTGTGGAAAGATGGACAGAGCGGCTGGAGCTTTGCATTTTTATAATTCTCCCAGAATCGCTCAAGATGCTAACGGCGCTGGGAACATTTGAACAAACGGATTCTGCAGATGGCTTGGTTACTCTTTTCTTGTGTGGACCAAATGCTAATGGCAGGACTGGGTGTGGTCTTTGTGCGTCTCTCTGCCCCAGCCCACCGTGCTGGGGATTTGAAAAATGCTGTGCTTCCATCTCGGAAGGGATCAGGGCCAACTCAGAAGTGGCTTTCTGCAGGAGTGTAAAAGTTTTTAGTTTTCAAAATATACGGTGGCTGGGTGGCTAGGAACTCGTTCACTCTGGACGAACCGTTGTGCTGCTTTGCATGCCGAATGGCCAAGGAAGGGAAAACATACCTCCGATAAATCCCATGTTTGTCTGTTTTATGGTTGCAATACCACTGTGCACTGATAGTGCCCCTTTTATCTGAGGAGGTCAAATTACTTTGCAAACATTTAATCCCCACAGAGCCCCTGAGAGGTACACCTCAGCTCCTTCCCGTTTCTCCGTTGTGGCAACCCAGGCACAGGAGGAGGTTAAGTGACTCACTCAAGGTTGCTCAGTGAGTCAGTGGCACAGCCGGCAATAGACTCCCGGATTGCTGCCTACCAGTCTGCAGTCTAATCACTAGACAACTTTCCACCCTACACCACATTGTGTGGGGTGAAGCTAGGCTCTGATCTAGGCTGCACCAGGAGAAAGCAGAGGGGTGGGAGTGGTAATTCCTATGAAGACAGAGGAGATACGTCAGCATAAATCCAAAGGTAACTGAGATCTGAATGGGTCTGATTCAGAGCTCATTGAAGTCATTCTCAATAGACTTTGGACCAGACCCAGTGTGTGTGCATGATGTGAAATTTGTAACAATGATTCCACTAGCTGGGGAACATTGGAGAAATCTTTGAGAATATGTTTTTAATTAGTGCGGGGGAAGAGGAAAGAGTTAAGCTTAGCTGAGGTGCAGACAGTTGCATATACAGTACAAGCTTCTACTGGCAGAACTACAAGCCTTTTCTTTCGTTATTGCTGAAAGGCTTTAAGATTCTTCCCATGAAGGCAAACCTAAAAATATACCTAATGTCTTCTGTAATCTACTATCTTGTCCACTGCACTTGTGGGGGTTCCTTCCTATAATTTCCCCCTTCTACCTTTGCTAATCATCAGAGGGGTGGGTGCGTTTGACTAAGGTGCTGGTTTCTTCTTGGTCCATTTCCCATCACGGACCACAGCAAGTGAATCACAGTGTTTAAAGAGAGAGACCCATTAAGTCCCATTTCTCCCATTCTTTGGGGGGCCAGTTCAGGATAGTTCCTTATTCATCAATTTTCTTACCAAGCCTAGTTTTCAAAGTGCTGCTTATCCTTGAAATGTGACTCTAAAGCTGTTGTGGTGGTTGTGGGACTCTTTGTTCCTTATCTGGCTGACTCCAGATCAGTTTCCCTCTGTTTGAGTAGAGGGATGGTTTTTCTAAGTGCCAGCTCTGTAAACATGCCTGGGACTCCAGGAGTCAACCTCGGCTCCTGCTGACTTGTGTATCATCCCCACAAATGAACATGCTGCAATGAGAACACAGATAATGACCGATTCTGTTAATGATGCCCGAGCCAAAATAGAATCCAGCTTGCGCAATTGTAGCTGTACCGGCTCTGCAAGGCTCAAAGCAGCAAAGTGAGCTCTAATGGCACTGAATGCACATGGGACACAGAGCTGTTGCACCTTGCTGATCGTAACTGCACTTTACATGTTCCAAGCAGTGGGGCTTCCATCAACTCTTAGGGGAGTCTGTTCTGTGTTGGGCCTGACCTTGCCCACTTTTCTATCACTTTATACCCTTTTGAGGCACTATAGTATCCAAGCCCTAGATTAGGGACTTTTCCTTGGTATTCAACCTAAATTCCTCCTCACCCCTTTAATCCTGATTCCATCCCAGCACTCTTGGTTCTACCCCTTTGTGCCACCCTAAATTATTTTTATGGCTGCATCTCTGAAGTCACAAACACAGGATTCGGACACATCTGCAGGATGTAGTGGGAGGAGGAGTGCAGCAGGCTGGAGGAGTGAATGGCCTGTCTCCATATCTTTATTAGAAAGCAAGTGGGGGACAGGCATTTATGGGGCAAGTCAATGGCGTTTTGATGAAAGGGTCTTTTGAAGTGTGTGTGTGTGTGTGTTGGCTGCAGCCAGGCGGGCAGACAGTCCATTCTAATCTAGTTCATGGAGCAGCTGTGACCAAGGTCTAAAACAATCAGGGCTTCATGGCCACTTTAAAGGTGAAACAGTTAGCAAATTTCCTTTCCAGTGTGGGATAAAAGGGGTTTGACTGAGTCTGGCAGTTGTGGCTGCTGTGTCAGCTTTGCTTCTGATGGCAGGTTTCCTGCTGCGCTTGTATGGGGGAGTGTCTGTCTGTCTCTCTCTCTCTCTCAAATAAATACAAACTATTCCCCGGCAGCCCCCTCTGTATGTTCCCTCCTCCGCGTTCCTGTTGCATTGCTGCTGTTTGAGTCATCCTGCAGGGTTGTTCTCTGTCGCAGGAAGTTCTTCCCTGTTTACTTTTCTGTCCAGGCAGAATAATGGAATGTATTTTTAGGCCTATTTGCGTTGCTCTCTGATTTGGCATTAACATGCGGCCTGGGCTTGGGGTGTAGTTTTTTAATGCAGTCCATTTCAGGCCTGGGCTTGGCTCCAAGGCGCCTGCCTGGAGGTTTCCGAAGTCCTGTATCCATGGTGGCCATATTTGCGGAACAGGATTAGCTTCCTGTCGGCAAATGAGTTGCTAGGTCTCCAGTGGGAGTGGAGTTTCCAGTTGGAACCCAGGGGATAGGTTCCTAGAGGTTAGGGTAGTGGCTGCCGGGGGCATTTAACACTAGCCCTCATTGCTGTGTTAGGGTGGAAGGATGGCACTGTTAAGGTGCAGGACTGGGAGTCAGAAGTCCTGGGTTCTGCTCCTAACTTTGTCACAGACTTCCTCTGTAGGTTCTTTGGTGAGACACTTTGAGCTCAGCCCTACAAGGTCCAGGTGATGGAGTGGTTAAAATGCTGGCATCTTTCTGCACTAGCACTCCCACCGGTGGAGCAGCACTGCTGGTAGTAATGATAAGACGCTTTTGGTAGGGGAGTTTAGCATAGAGAAGCAGGCTGTGGCTATTTTGGGAAGAGGGTCTGTTGCGTGGTATGCACACCCCATCCTCCTTTGGGGCATGGCGGGGTTGTGATACCACTCTGGTTATAGTCTTCCTGACAGTCTTTAGGCTGAAAGAGGCATGGCCTAGAGGCTGGAGTCAATATGGCGGCCCTTGAGGTCAGGGTAGTGCTGCCCAATGGCCAGTACCCGGGGGGCCGCCACCGGGGGGCAGCAACCTGGGTAGGGGGGTCTGGCCCCACTCGACTCCACCGGGCCTTGACCCGGGGCCCTGACAGTGGCGGAGCGGTCCACCACTGGATCAGTGGGGAATCGCACCGAAACACGCTAACCTCACTTGGGTGGGAGATACCACTCGCTCACCCTCCCTGGGTTACTTCCCACCGTGCTTCCAGAAGCCGCAGTTCATGGGGCATCGGGGTCTCCGGGCTCCTCAGCGTGGGTGATTCCCTGGGGCTCCATTGGCCACAGACCTCCAGTCCGACTCTCAGGATCTCCGGCTCCCGCAGGCAAGGGCTGTGACGGCTCTTCAGCTGAAGCCTCCACCAAAGATCCTTCTCCTCCGTTGGTCAGCCTAGAATGAACTGGGCTGCTCCCTTTTATACTGAGGCAGCAGTTGGAGCATGCCCAGCACGGTCTGAGGGGCGGGACTTTTAAATAAATTAAATTAATGGAGATATCCTATCTCCTAGAACTGGAAGGGACCTTGAAAGGTCATCGAGTCCAGCCCCCTGCCTTCACTAGCAGGACCAAGTACTGATTTTGCCCCAGATCCCTAGGTGGCCCCCTCAAGGATTGAACTCACAACCCTGGGTTTAGCAGGCCAATGCTCAAACCACTGAGCTATCCCTCCCACTATGGGTGACTTCTGGGCGCCACCCATAGTGGTGGGGTTAACCCTCTCTTGTCCAGTGCCTGATATGCACACCCTGTCACAGAGCCCATGGCAACATTCAAGTCATTGCCTTTCTCAAAATGGGCTGTAGCCACCAGAGAGAAAACTAATGTGAAGGAGACCCCCCTCTCCCTTCTATGATCCCCCAACCTGTTCTAGCACGTGTCTAAGTGGTAGAAACAAAATTGGATTGGCCAGCTGTCTCTGTGCTCTAATATAGAGCCTTCCACTTCATTCAATCACTACTTAGTCTGATCCTCTGTTTAATTTGATCCAAACCTTAGGAACCCAAATCATTTTGTATTTAAAAAAAACCCCAATAATAAAACTTCCTCTGTTTCTTTTAGTCACTGTTGATTGCTTTAGGCAGGTATTATTTGATAATGCAATCACCAGCTATAGGAAGCTGCCCTTTAATAACAGAGCCAAAGTTCTGAATGAGAGAGAAGCTACTGCCTAAGGAGGATCCATGAAGAAAAAAGTGGAGTTACCACCAAAAAGCTCTGTGGAGCTGTTTTAAAAAAAAAAAACAAGAACAAAAAACTCTACACATCTCCACCCTGCCTCCTGCTGTGCCCTGCTCCTCTCTCCTTTGTCCACTCCCTTTTCTGTATGTCCGGATACCCCCTTTGAGTGACTCAAGAGACCTTTCAGTGTCTTCCAGTACTGATCTCCACACCAGTATGACTGGTGACATATTCCTCAAATATGTGACTAACCAGAAGTACACCAAAGAAAACAACTTAGTGTTCTGCTCCCTCTAAAGAATCTCCTAGAGCAGTGTTTTGTGTAGGAATTACAGGGAATCCTGGTCTTCCCAGTGCATGTGGTGGTCTCTGTCTTGATTCCCTCCTCTCCTCATAGTCTGTTGTCATGGTTTGGTCAGTCTAATTTACATTGTAATCTCCTTGTGACAGAGACCTAGGTATTTACATATCTGTCCTTGCATGGCTATGACCATGTAAATAATACAATAACTTGGGTAGTGTTCATGTGCATCGCTGCCCCCTCTGGATGGTATCAGAACTGCTCACTTGTCCACAGAACCTTTATTGCTAACACATTTGCCCATCTCCTGTACCTCAAGTGGAAGGGTCCTGGACTTTTGGGAGGAAGATCTTCCTTTTCTCCCTGGTGTTGCCAAGTGGGAAGCGCTGAGCAGCGAGAATGTGAAGTGTGGCAACCCGTGTGACATTCTGGGTGGCCACGGGTTTGTTACAGTGGTATTATTACTAACAGAATGTGTGTTGTTCAAACTTTGCAATTGAATTGTGAGCTCTCCTGTGTGCTCTGCGAACTGCACCTTGCTGCTCGCAGGGATGAGATCAGCCACTTAGTTCAGTCACAGTGATAGAGGAACGGTCTTGATTCAAATAAGAGGAAGGCAGGCACTGTGTGGGACTTGCTCCTCTTTGTAAAGTCCCATTAGAGTAGTGGGATCCTGTGTGTCTGATAGCTAGGGAATGGGGAGTTGAGGGACCATTTCCTCAGGGGAGAAGAAGGGTGAAGATTTAGACTCTCGTTCCTCTGCTGAAAGCACCTGGTGGTGTCTTCAGAACCAGGCAAAGCGGCAGTCTGGCTTGGGAAGGTGATCTGGGCTTGCTGTGTGTGTGGCGGGGGGAATTGGCATTATGGAAGGAACGTGTATCATGCTTCCCCCTTACTGAAGAGCTACTAATAGGCCTTGCCACCTGGAGGGAGCCACTGGTAGAGGAAGGATGGCCTTGTGGACAAGGCACTGGACTGGGAGTCAGGAGACCAGGTTTCTATTCCTCCCTGGGCCACTGATTCACTATGTGGCCTTGGGCAAGTCACTTCCCCTCTCTGGGCCTCAGTTTCTCCATCAGGAATTTGATGATCAGTGCTTAATTTGTAATGAAAGCCGTGCCAGGGTTCAAGCAATTTTTTTACTTTCATAACTGACACGGCCAGCCCAGAGGTGCCGGGGCTATGGACTGGCCAGCCCTGAGGTGCCGGGGCTCAGCCCTGGCACAAATTAAGCACTGGTGGTGATGATATTCCCTGGCTTCTCAGAAGGGGTGAGACATTAATTAATATTTGTAAAGGGCTCAGATACTTTGATGAGATGAAATAATCTATGACATAAATAGGGGTTTGTCTACACTGGCGCTTTGTCGGTAAAACTTTTGTCGTTCGGGGGGGGGAGGGTGAATGTAAAGTACCGGTGTGACCAGTGCTTTGCTGGCCGACAAACAGCAGCTACACTGCGCGTGGCTGTGGTTGCACAGCCATGTCGCTAAAAGCCTCGTCGTGTAGCCAAAGCCTAGTTCTCACCTTGCTCCGTGACACTGCCCTCAGTGTATGGGGGTGGGGGTGTCAGTGGAGAGGCACAGCCCCAGAGTTGTCTGGGCTGTCTGTTGCTGAGAGGGGTGCCTGTTTCTAGGGGGTCGGAAGCCTTCCTTTGAAGGCACCCATTCTAGGAGGAAATTGCGGCACTTCCCCCTGCCCCTGGTCTCCAGGCTTGTCCATGTGGCCTGGAGGCACAGTTCAGGCCCCAGCAGGGTCAAGGTAGCCTTTTACCCTTATATGGCGTCCTATGCAGTTCAATGTGCAGATCTTTCAGACAAGTCTTTAAAAATCAACATGCTGTCTCTGCCTCGGGGGTGGGTGTTCAAGGTTGCCTGGCATTTCTCAGTAAGGCCGGCTGTACACTTAAACTTAGGCTGACCTAGCTACGGCGCTCTGGGAGTGAAAAATCCACCCTCCTGAGTGCTGTAGCTGTAGACAGTGTAGTTGCAGCTAGGTCCATGGAAGAATGCTTCTGTTGACCTAGCTACCGTGGCTTGGGGAGGTGGAGTCCCTCCAGTGACCGAAAAGCCCCTTCCACTGCTGTAGTCTGTCTCTACACTATGGGGTTATAGTGCTGCTATAGCACCTGTAGTGTAGATGTGGCCTACGAGTTGGTGTTTTAGCTATGGGAGCTTGGGCCAGAGTTTCCCTATCCTTGTTGCCCGGCTACTGTGCTCCACCCCAGAAGCGGTTACATTTCAGAGGTGGGGGAAGTGATTTGTGAATATACCATTTGCTAAGTGCTTTGGGTTCCTTTATGGTGATCAGATGTGATCTGAGAAATGTGAGATTGTTATAATTAGTACTATTGCTGGGGCTGGTGGCTCTTGGAATCCGTTAACTCAGCACCCAAGAAGCTTTGCAGTTAAACACGTGCATCGATCTCTCCCTGCTGCTCCTACGCAGCCATGTTCGTCTGCACAATGTGTATATACAGCCGCACAAACATCCCTCTAGGCTAGTACCTTACAGAGCCCTGAGGGTGAAGGGAGGAGGGGTTAGGACCTCAAACGCTGCCTGTGAAACAAACAGCAAGGGCAACTTGAACCTGGCACCCGCTCAGCTGGAGAGAGCTCCGTGGGCTGCTTAGAATTGCACTTACCATCCGGAGCAGGAGCCAAGGCCTTGCTTGAGTTACCCGGTGCGCCAGAAAGGAGCTGGCAGGGCTGCTGCTGTGACGGTGCTGCTAAGGGCAATCTGTCAAGGGCCCTAGTGTGGTTCCATCAGTGCTGCGTTACCCTACGTGGTCCTGGTGGTGCTTTCACTGTGGGCTCTGGGGGGAGGGGAAAGCGGGGGTGAGTGTGACTCCATGCTGCTGGCGAGAAGAGAGGCTGAAAAGGCCTCTGCAGAGACTGCACGTGTGGGCAGCGCCTGCTCTGAAACCTCCCCACCCCCTCACCTGGAGCTCTGCCAGCCCTGCTCTCTGCCTTGCAAATGCTGAATTGTTGTCAAGGGATGCTGAGGTAGGTCTCGGGGTGGGGCTAACACTGGCACCAGTGAAGTCAAGGTCGCAGTAACCCCCTCGCCGTGCAAAACCTCCCTCTTCCCTCAAAACTGGTGGGAAATCAAGAGCGCCAGTGCTCCATTGGCTGGTGCTTTCAGGCACATGGTCCTGACCTTGCAGTGGAGGGAGCTGTTGTGGAAGCGTGCGGCCCAGCAGCAGGCCTGAAGAAAGGGAGGGAGCTGGCTCTGGAGCTCCACATCGGAGCCTGTCCGGGAGCAGAGCATGGATGATTGGCTTGGCTGAGGACCTGGAGCTGAAGTCCCGGTGTGTTTGGTTTCTCCTCAGTGACACTGGCCATGTGCCCTGTCCAGAGGGGCAGTGCAATGCAGCCCCTCTCCGAGTGCACAGAGAGATGGGTTGGAGGAGGTCTGAGGGCTGGGTGGAGGGCAAGGAGAGAGGCTGTTGATATCATTAGGCTGGCTGGAGTGGGCTTCTCCTGCGGGTGGCAATTGGAGCTCCCCAGGAGGGGGAAGGGGCACTGTCACATGTTAGCTTTGCAGGTTGAATGAGGGACTCTCTAGTCCTTTTGTACAGTGACCCCATCCCCAGGGCCCCCCAGAATCCTTTGCTCTGGTTTCCTTGGCACCTTGAAGGAGGCATCATGGGAATCTGCTGAGTGGTGTGAGAATCAGGCTGGTGTGTCAAGAAAATCTGCTAGCAAGTGGCTGAGAAAACCTGACTCCCAGAAGATGGGAACCAGGGAGTGGGAGGTGGCAGGGTCACGCCCCTGGATGACTGGTGGGAGCTGGGAGGGAAGTTGTGCCCCCAACTGAGAATGAAATGACTCCGGGTGGCGCGGGGGAGGAGGAGTGGGCGTCTTTGCTGCTGCTGGTTTCCTGCCCCTGTCCCGGTAATTGCTGGGTTCACCATGCAAGGTTGGACTGCTGTCCCATTAGATTCTGTCTCCCCACCTCCCCTGCTGGCTGCGACCTGATGGTCTAGAGCAAGGTGAATCCCTGTTCTTGCTGGATGTGTGGTCAGTGGTGCTGTGGTGGAACATAGCAGTCTGACAATCCTCCTGCCTGGGGCAATATTTCCTGCCTATGCCACTCCCTGCTGGAAATCCTAGGCATCCCCACCGTCTGTGCCAGGGTTATCTCTGAGCCAGGGATCTCCGATTGGGGGTGTCTCTTCTTGTCCTGTTGTAGCCTTTCAAACTTCTTATCTGGGGGAGGGGGGGTCTGGAGGAACAGAAGATTTAACACCAGGCTGGGCAGCTGGACGTCCCTGGGATATTGGATGGTTGGGGCAAACAAATCCCAGGGGCTGATCATGCTTTGCACCTGCAGCTCCTTTCATCGAAGGATCTCAAGGTACTTTATAAATGTTAATCCTCCCCGTGCAGTGGGTCAGTATCTTTACCCCAGTTCTATAGATGACCGAGAAACTGGAACACAGAGAGGGGAAGTGCCTCCCCAAAGGCCATGTAGCAAGTCAGTGGCGAAGGCCCCCAGAGCCCTTACTCTCAATCCCCCTGCTCTAACTCCAGCCAGGGTGTTCTCCTCTCAGTACCTTGGCACCATTTATTTCTCCCTTCATTTGTGAAAGTCTTTCTCTCTCTCTCTGTCTTTATAAAAGTAACATCTCTTTAATGACCAGCCATTCAGCACATTAAACTCCAATTAGGTAACTGGTGAAATGCAATGAAAGCTTTCTGGGCTGCCTTGCGCTGCATGCACTGGCGGGGGAAGAAGGGCCCAGAGGCGCTCGCGTGGCGTTTTCCAGCCTCTCTGTTCAGGAGGGGACTGCTTTTGCAGCGTGGTGGGTGTGAAATGCACAGTTCCCACAGTGTGGGGCTGGGTGCGAGGCCACCGGTGGGTTGTTTTCCTGTATGGGAAAGGGACTGCTGGATTGCCATCTTGGGCAATGGAAATCCCCTGTATAACTCCAGCAAGGGCAGGTCTCCCTCGGGAACTCCCCCTGCCACCGAGCCTTCATCTTGCTCTCTGGGTGTAGGCCCATGGCCCATTTAGTGTTTGGCTTCTCTGCTGAGATTGCTAGGAAGGGGGCTGGTTTGGTGTTGGTTAGGAGAGTGGGTTTTGTGAGGTACCCCTGTCTCCTAGGGCTCAGGCAGACTCACTAGCTTGTTTCATGGGGGACTTCTTCAGATGGTA
The DNA here is from genome assembly GCF_028017835.1 of Emys orbicularis. Taxonomy (NCBI): domain Eukaryota; kingdom Metazoa; phylum Chordata; order Testudines; family Emydidae; genus Emys; species Emys orbicularis. Next base: position 109,351,930 of record NC_088689.1, read on the forward strand.
GCAGCCTTGTCAGCATTGACTAGGCTGGATTTGAACTGGGGGCTTTGAGGGGACTCTACTGACTGGTGCCTGTGCCTGAGCCATCCCGTCCCTTGGCCGTGCAGCTAGTTTAGATGATAAGTGAGCAGCTGGCTGTTCAGAGGAACCATGTGTGGTTTCCCCATGGCTCCTGGGCGGTGAACAAACTGCCACAAGGACCAGATTTTAAAACCCACAGTGAATTGGGGCGGAGCTGCCGGGGCTGAGGCCCATGTAGCTTTGTGTCGCGGTGGGAGGTGTTAAGCCCCAGTGAGTGCTCCTGTGCACTGTCACTGGCTGTGCATGTGGCCGGCATGAAGGGCACGTTTTGGCTACGCCCCATGGAGGCACTTATGTCTGTGAGCCATTCGAGGGTGAACCGTGAGCGTGCTGCCCGCCATGTGTGTGTCGAGACGCTGCACGCTCACTATGGGAGCATTTACACTCTGTCCCCTCTGCTGCAGGCTGGCCTGTGGCTTCAGGTCCTGTTGGAGAGCCAGGCTGATTCTCTGGACTAGTGAGGCTGAGTGCTCATCCACCCTGGGAAGTGAGTGCTTGACAGCACCCAAGAGCAACCTTCCCATGCCTGCTAGGGAGTGTCAGAGTATTGACAGGCTCTGTAGGGAGCTGCGTTCTGCCCTGGCATGGTGGGAGAGATGGTGGCTGTGATGTGGGCCAGCAAGTGTCAGGGTGGGGAAGCAAAGCGGCCGTGAATGCCCGGAGGCTCGCTGGGGTGGTTTTAGGCTGCTTTGTGCTAATCAGCTCTTGCCACGTCTCCCTTCAGACAGGAAGCTATGGTCGCTGTGCCCCTGTTCACTGTGCTGCTGGGGCGGGGGACGAGGTGGAAGGTGGGCGAATGTGGCTTTCTATGATGCGCCCCCCCCCAATTGCGTGTGGTTGTTGAATGAGGGGAGTAACGTTCTGGAGGAGATGGATGGAAGGGGCGCTGCATCTCCTATGCATGACACTGGAAGCCCGCTAAGCCCCCAGAGGGCTGTGAGAACCAAAGCCCCGGAAATGGAGAGTGGCTGGCAAGGGGCAAGAGGGTGGGCGATGAGCCCCAAAGGCTTAATGTTATAACTTGAGCTGCAGGAGGGCTTGCTTAACCCTGTTCTTGTCTTTCCCTCTAGGGCTGACCAGGCTGCCAGTGTCCATGATGCCCTGAATGTGGAGCCTAGCAGAAGCAGAGGAGACCTTGGCCCTCTAATACCCCCTCCTCTTCCCCCACCCCTCTATTTTGGGTTGGCTTCTATTTATTTTGTGGCTGGGTTTGTGCACGGCCCTGGTCGGATGTGACACTGCTGCAATGTGGCTCCTTCGGCTCAAGCACCACTTGTCCGTTGACATCTGGACCCTGCTGCTTTTGGGGAGCGCCTGGCTACCACTGGCAGAGGGCACCCCCAAATCCCCCTTTAGGACTTTCTCGGTCACAGACTGGAGCTTGACACACCTGGTAGTCCACAACAAAACTGGGGTGGTCTACGTGGGCGCTGTCAACCGGATCTACAAGCTCTCCAACAATCTGACGCTGTTGCGTGCCCATGTGACGGGGCCGGTGGATGATAACGAGAAGTGCTATCCGCCCCCCAGTGTTCAGTCCTGCCCCCATGGGCTGGTCACCACCAACAATGTCAACAAGTTGCTGCTGGTGGACTACTCAGGGAACCGGCTGATCGCCTGTGGTAGTGCCTCTCAGGGCATCTGCCAGTTCCTACGCTTGGACGACCTCTTCAAGCTGGGGGAACCCCACCACCGCAAGGAGCACTACCTCTCCAGTGTCAACGAGTCAGGCACCATGTCGGGTGTCATCATTGAGGTGCTTAACGGACAAAACAAGCTCTTCATTGGGACACCGATTGATGGGAAGTCCGAGTACTTCCCCACCCTCTCCAGCCGCAAGCTGATGACCAACGAGGAGAACGCGGAGATGTTTGGCTTCGTCTACCAGGACGAGTTTGTCTCCTCCCAACTCAAGATCCCCTCAGACACGCTATCCAAGTTCCCCACGTTTGACATTTACTACATCTATAGCTTCAGCAGCGAGCAGTTCGTCTACTACCTGACCTTGCAGCTGGACACCCAGCTCACCTCGCCTGACTCCACAGGGGAGCAGTTCTTCACCTCCAAAATTGTCCGCCTCTGTGTGGACGACCCCAAGTTCTACTCCTACGTGGAGTTCCCCATCGGCTGCGTGCGGGATGGCGTTGAGTACCGCCTGATACAGGACGCGTACCTCAGCAAGCCCGGCAAGGTGCTTGCCAAGCAGCTGGGCATCTCGGAGCAGGAAGACATCCTCTTCACTGTTTTCTCCCAGGGCCAGAAGAACAGGGTCAAGCCACCCAAGGAGTCCGTCCTCTGCCTCTTCACTCTGAAAAAGATAAAAGACAAAATCAAGGAGCGCATCCAGTCTTGTTACCGAGGGGAGGGAAAGCTGTCACTGCCCTGGCTATTGAACAAGGAATTGGGTTGCATCAACTCGGTAAGTGCCTGCTTAGCTCTAGCTGAGGGGGAGTTCTTTCCGGCTCTGTGGATCCACTCCCCTCACGGTTACCTGGCTGGGCTGCTGCCTGCTCAGATGGGCTGCTTGTCTGTTGTGAGAACTATTGCCAGCAGGGCGGGGGTGGGAGCGCAGGCTGACGCAGGGTATCTAGTGGTATCCCATGCTGAGTATGGAGTACAAGGTCATGACTCTGGTGCGGGATGGTCACTGGGTTTTGGGTTAAACGGGTATTTACCAGTGACGGCTGGCCTGAAAAAAATGGCCCCATACTGATTTAGAATCCCAACACATTTGTGGATCCAACCCTGTGTAGTAAATGCTGCTCCCAATGGTGATACAGTGGGCGTCAGCTCTGCCCCAGTTTTACCTAGTGTAATGCTGGGCAGAGGGCTGGGAGGGCAAAAACAGCACCAGAAAGTGCCCAAAGCACCCAGAAGCTTTTTGATGTTAGTGGTTTGGTACCCACCAGATCCTTAGGTAGGAGAGTGCCTGGGGACCTCTTTCTCCTCCTTGTTCCATGCTGGCTCTGGCAGTCCAGGCCTCCTGCTGGGACGATTGTACCAGCGCTCACAGTGATGCACCATCCAGAGCCTGGGGCCCTGCTAGCGATGCTGAACCTTCCCCAGTTTTGTGGCGAGTGTAAGAGACACCCTAGGGCCCAAGCAGCGGGATGGTGGGAGGTGATACCCTGCAGTGCAATTCCTGGCTGCATACAGTACATGGAACAGCTGATTCCGCTGCAGAATGTGATGGGGGGCTGGGAAGGCAGGGATGGAGCTGAGTAGGTGCAAACAATAACTATTCCCCTCTTTGTTTTTTGCAGTATTGACAGATTTGATTCCCTCCTGGGGGGGATGTGGGGGGCGGGGGCAGCTAATCTCCCTGCAGATCGGACTAATAACATGCTTCAGAGAGCTAACCTTGGCGACGGTGGATTAAAGGGAGCACAGCCTGCCCTCTCCAGGCGCAGGTGGCTCCTTTCCCGCTGGTTGATGCCAGCGCTCAGAGTGGAGATGGCTGTGGCTCAGCATGAGAGCCCCGTGCAAATGGCATCCGTGGCTTTTGGGATGGCCAGAGAGAACCTCCAAAGCAGCTGCGTGTGACTGAGAACACAGGGGTGGGGAGGGGTGGAGAAGGCAGAGTCAGAGGGCGGCCGGCAGCCTCGCGGGCTGCACAGCTTCATTCAGTGTTCGGCGCAGAGGCTCCTTGCTGCCCGCTCCGTGGCCCTTGTTCGTTCTAAGTGCACCTGTTGCACGCCCCGTAGCATGAGTTGGTGGGAAGGGAGTGTGAGAGTGTCTGACCCCTTAATTGCTGCCCTCAGGCCCCCTTTAGAACAGTGGTCACTCCGGTCAGCACCTTCACAACCGACCCAGGGCGGCTGGATTCAAACACGCTCTGCTCCTGCTGGAAGATGATCATTCCTGTGAGCTGCTGGCTCTGTGCCAGGGGCTGGGTCAAACAGCCAGACCCTGGGCCCTTGCTGCAGGGCAGCCCTGCCTTTGGCAGACTCCAGAGAAATGATCTGCCTCTGACATGTGACGCCCTCTCCTCTCTGTGATCTTGCAAATACCTGGCGCATGGTTGGCCCATTCAGCCTCTGTCAAGCTGCTCCGTGTCCTCCTATCCTTGCGCTCTGTTCTCATCCTCCCCCACCATGGTATAGGACTATCCCTGAAGGAAGGCTTTCCATGCTGGCTGCTCCTTACCTGATCAGACCTGTTCCACTGGCTGATGGAGGCCTGGAAAATCTTCCTGCTCCGTCTCTTTTTAGGTCTTGGCAGCTCATTCATTCCTGAGTGTGCTCGTAGGATCTGCTGAGAGTGGGAGCAGGTCCGCTCCTGTCTAGATCCCGCGGTGACAGTTCCCTAGTTCTTGCCTGGACAGTTCCCAGAATTTGTCGGGGGGTAGAGCTTCTTTCAGAGTGGTTCAGGGCCTGGGGAGCTGGGCTCCTCCAGTTGGGCACCCTTGACTGCCTCTGTCCTCGGGTCAGCATGCAATGAGGCAGCATAAAGAGGGTAGGTCCACGTGCAACAAAAACACCTCGGATTCTCATTCCCCTGCAAGCCGGGCTGCCAGGCCATGGGAGGTGCCCGGAGCATTGGGAGTGGGTGACTCCACCACTTTCATTCAGGGCACATGGATGGGGAATGGCAGAGCGTGGGCAGCAGCATGTCCTAAGTGTGAGTGAGGCACTGTGAATGCATCTGATGTTGAAGGCAGTTAGTAGCAAACCATTGCCCCTGGGGATGTGGGAGCATGCCAGGGCTGTAATCCCTGGGCTGCTTTTTCCCAATCTAGGGAAAGTCTCTTGCCTGTCCCAAGGGAAGCATTTCCCACTGGCCGTTGCTAGCACACGAACGTGGCTGCCGGTTTATTGCCCTGTTTTGCTGCATGAAGTCTGTGGCAAGGGGGTGCTGAGCCTGCTTGGTTTATGAACTATTGCCGGCTTCTCTTCCAGATGATATTATAAAATATAAATGGTCACAGGGAGGCTATTTCAGCTACTTGGGATGATGGGAGTGTAATATATCCAGGCATCTCTAAACTGGCATGGCCTGGGCAGCCTCTCGCAGCGTAGGCTAAAGGCTGCAGGCCAGATCCTCAACGGGGGTAAATCAGCTGAGCTCCATTGAAATCAATTTAGCTACACCAATTTACCCCAGCTGAGGATCTGGCCCAGCCATAAACGGGTGTATGACTTCACTGGGCTATACACCTGCTTACACCAAGGCAGAATTTAGTCCCCTGTCAGTGCTAGCGTGGTGCAATGGTTTAATGCTCTAGCCTCTCTCTTTTGAGGCCTGGGCTTCCAGACTTTGCTAGATCACCATGAAATGATTGTTTTCAAGCTAGTCCAGGGTGGGTATTTGATCAAATAACACAAACTGGCATGGTTGGCTTTCCCTGATCAAGGGAACCCAGCTCCAGAATAAGCAGGGGCACCTGCAGATTAGGACATTGGGGTATTGGCAGAGTGGTGGTGTGGCCCAACCTGGAATATCCGGGGGGCTGCAGGCCAGCACTGAGGGGGGTTGACAGAGCCTGGCGTGTGGATAGCAGGGGGGCTGTAAAGCTGTGTGAGGGGAGCTTGCTCTGCTGTTTTGTGCTCTGGCCAGCAGAGCCTGTGCCCTGAGTTCTCCTAGAGCAGCCCCTGTGTACCTCTTGTGCTGGAGTCTGTGTGGGATTTGTCTTTTCAAAGCCATTGTGCTGTGCTCAGAAAGCCAGTAGATAGGGCCTGGTGGTGCCCGTCTCCCAACAAGCTTCACTGTGAGCTACTTATTGCTGGCATGTTAGGGATTAAGGAGTTCAAAAGGAGCCTCTAAATAGTCCCTCAGCCCCCTAAGTCCCACTCTGTGGAGCGTGGCCATCAGAGCCCCTTGCATTCCCCCTTCAAGGGGGAGCCAGCCATAGGACAGCTGTCCCTGCTGAACGGCCTTTCTGATTGGCTCTTGGGGCACTGGGGAGTGCAGCAGGAGCAATGCCCGAGTGAGGGTCTCCCCTTGGCTTAGTGCCCAGAAGGAGTAACACCGGGGAAGTCTTTTTTGGCCCGTGCTGTTTCTCAGGTGCCCTCTTGCAGGTCAGTCACCACGGGGATGTGGGGCTGTCCTGTGGGAGCCATGTGCCTTAACCGCATCCACCTGGAGTGCATTGGCATCCTTGTGGAATTGTCCCAGGCAGCCCCTCCTTTGTCCTCTCCCGAGCTTGGAGGGAGACAACTAACAGCTGCCTGACAAAGTAAAGGGTTTGCTGTCAAGAGCACTGGGCTCACAAATCTGATTTTGGCTTCAAACTAATTCAATTCTGGTGGAAAATGATGAAATCGTTACACTGCTGCCTGCTGGGTCACACGACTGCTGACTCCGGGAACGGAGCTGCCTGCCTCCCTCTCTTGCTCTGTCTCTCGCTCCCCTGTTCCCTCTCTCTTTGCTGTCCTTGGCCCGCACAGCTGTCTTGGGGACCCAGCTGTGCCTCGGTGCAGCTCTTCTGTTCCCTTTGGGCTTTTCCTAAGCAAGGCGCTGAACAAGAGAGAGAAGTGTAAGGAAGGGAATGTCACCTTGTCCCTGAGCTGGTGGTGTGTGTGTAGGGAGGGTGGTTGTGCCAGTCAGCCAAAGGGGTTGATGATGCTGTAGCCAGGTCTCCTGCTGGATTGGCACAGGTTGGCCGGTTCGATATATGAAATGAGCTGTGCAGAGGGATGTTCTGAGCATCAAGGACTTCAGCCTGGATAGGGGGGCTGTGTGCAGAGCTAGATCTTTAGCATTATTCTGAATCCAGACGGGCTATTCCCCTGGAGCTCCCTGATCTCTCCTGGGCAGTGTTAGTGGGCTCCGGGGTGCTTAGTGGCCCCTCAGGGAGCCTAAGCAAAGTGTGCCGTGCAGATGAGCATTCAAACTGCAGCTGCCCTTGGCCGCCTCGTTGGTAACTGCAGCAGAACAAGCAAGGGGCGAATGGGACATGGATGCTGAGCCCGCCCTGTCCTGTGCCAGTGTAGGGGGAGGCAGGGCAGCATGGGTGTTTGTGGCTGTTCCTACTCTGCAGATTCCTGTGTTGAGAAACATCTCTCTGAAACATTAAGAAGATGGTCATTAGTGGATCCCTTGTGTCTCTTTCTCCCAACCTCTCCCCTTTCACTCCTTTTCTTGCCTTGGCACAAAGCGAGAGGGAAGGAGCAAAGAATAAACAATCCGCAACGCAGCCGTTTGCTCACAAAAGTAACAAGCACACAAGAAAACCAGTCTGGCTGGAAATGGAGCCACAGAATCAGTTCTGGCCAGTTGTTCTTCCCCCAACTTCCCTGGCTTCTTCGCATCCTTGCCAGGATCCAGCTTGGCTTTGGCTGGCTGGCTCAGGGCAAATTCCTGGTCCTTGGGGAATTGAGATCTGATGGCAAGGCTGCCCCTATGTGTGGCCTTTGAGTCCTGGCTGGGAACAGGATTAATTCCCCCCACTTTTAGGAGAACACAACAAAGATTGGAAGCAGCCACTCCCCTGCCTGGGGCTCTGATCACACCATGTCTCCCAGGCTGAGCAGAGATGGGCTGAGTCAGGGCTTGAATGGGAGAGCTCTAGGGAGAACTCAGGGTGCTTTGGGAAGAGGTAGCTAGCAATGCATTGAGTAGTGCTTGTCTCTGTGAGCCAGCACTGAGCCACTCTCCCAGCCTTGTGCAGGAGAGTGCTGCGTTGCTGAAGGTACCTGAGATGCGGCACCGAGGTCTTGATTTTTGGGCTCTTTAATGGCACTTTATGGAAGAGCAGGGATGTGAACATTGCTGTCCTGGCCAAAGTCCAGCTCAGGTAATAACTGCATTTCTAAATCCCACTGCAGGTTCAATTAGATGTGGTATTCTTCTCTTCCTGTCCTAAATGGTTATGCTGCTGTGTGCTGTTAAACAGTTCTCTTGTTCCACCTCCGCAAGTGGCTGCATTTCTGCAGTAGTTGAATGATCCCTGTGCATATGGCTCATAAATCAGTTTGCAGAATGCGTTGGAAGCTTCCAGGATGAAACACCTATCCATTATCCTAGTCAGTACTGGGGGACAGAGGGGGGGGCATTAGTTCAGCTAAACACCCCCCTTCATGGGAGGTGTGGAAAGAGTATAAGTTACCAGGTACAGGAAACCTTGATGGTTTCTGGGTGCCCTCTGCTTTCCTGAAGCTCCAACAGATCAAACATGCCTTGTAATGTGTGACAGCTGCTATCTTGGCTAACACCACAGAGAGAACCCGGGACTGCTAGAGCTACAAGCATAAGCCTCTCTAGCTTGAGCTAAAGAGCCAGGCTCTGCAGCTGCTGCCTGTGCCAGACTCCCATCTTCTGTGTATCGGGCACAGAAGGGGACACACAACACACGCTGACCAGTGGCTTACATAGACATTCCCTCCACTCTGTCCCGGGCAGCTCTCACAGTCCCACCATCGTTTCATTAGCATTGGCAGGCAGGGTTTGATTCTGTTTATTCTCAGGAAAGCTCAATGCTCTGATGATGTCTAGATTTTGGTGAAATCCCAGTTGGGCGACTTGTCTGAGCTGGCAGTAGGCTAGGGGTTCAGTTAGAGGCCCCCTCACACCCCTTTCCAGCCCTGGGGAGGATATATTCCAGTGGGGGGGAGAGTGTAACCAGTTCCTGTGCCCATTTAGTGGTGAGGGAATTGGCTAATTGTTCCCCCAGCTACGGGAATTGGTTCTCCCAGTGTTCTTACAGGGCGTGAGCTCCTGCAGGAAATCAGTCAGGGGAGTGTATGTGTGTGTGCTCACCATGACAGGGGGAAACCTGGCTGCTCTGGCATTGGGATTATGATGTGAGCTCCTGAAGGTTTCAGGTAAAGCATGGAGGTGTGGGCTGCTGCATTCCAACGCCAGCACTGCCTGTGCTAGAGAGCCCGGGAGGACTGTCCCGCTGCTAGGTACTAGGCCGACCTCTTGGGCCTGGAGAAATTCCCTCCTGTGGTTTGCTTTTTCAGGCCAAGCAGAGGAGGGGCACCACAGAGGAAGGTGCTGCCAGATCTCAAACCAAGCCCTCATCACCTCACTCTCTGGAGGATGTGGTTTGGGTATTGCTAGCAAAGTGTGCAAAACCAGTAGGTGCGAATCTTCTCATGCGCCACTGAAATGCTGCCTGCTCTTGGGCGGGCCGTGGGAGCCGCTTAAGGGCTGCACAGCAACGCTCCACACTGGTCAGGAAGCAAAGGGTAGTGCCTCCAACTGATGCTATAGGGTTGCTTTCTAAGTAGGCTGAATCTAGGTGCCCGGGGTGGAACCCGAGACTCTGGGGTTAATGTCTGATTGGTGTGAAAAGTGCCGCTTCTGATCAGGATTTCTGGTTTAAAGTCTCATCTGGAAGGCAGAAGAGCCAGGCTCTATGGCTGCGGCAGGCAGGGGGGATTTCTCTGCATGGGAAGGCCCTGTCAATCAAGATTAATCTCCTGACAGTGGAGGGGGAGGGTGAGGAGTGGGGGAAGGGCTGTCTCATGATGAACCTCACCCCCTTCCTTTGAGCCCCTCCAGCAGCTTTGTAAGAATTCTATTCATCGCGCTCCGGCCTCTCCTGAATGGGGCTCGGTGGATGACATCTCATACAGCAGGGTTCAGAGGACAAGGGTGAAAGGAACTGTAGGGGGATGTGGCTTTTGGATGAGCTGCCCTGTTCCTTCCCCCAGCTGAGTTCCCAGGGCACATGGCCACGGCCTCCCCAGTGCAGCAGCATCCTTGTGTTTTGGTTCCAGCTGCTGCGGCAGCAGCATGAACTTTTGACTATCTAATCCCCAAGTGCTGTGGGCCATTGCCGAGCCCACGCTGGAGCCAGGCGGAGAGGCCGCCAGACTTGGCTGAGCGCTCGGAAGATGTTAGCGGTTCCTCCCCAGTGCTGAAGAGCCGAACAAACTTGGCTGGGGAAACTAATTCCATCCTGTTTGTTTCTTTCGTTCCCCTGCTGGGACCAGGAATTCATCTTCTGAAAGAGGCAGACCTGGAGCAGGAGACTGCATTGAGCAGGCTGCGAGGGTCTCAGCACAGCCATCTAAGCCCCTCCCTCCCCCCATCGCTGCCCTCCTCCCATGGCCTCTGTAGGACCTGAGGAGGGCCAGCACCTGCGACAGAGGGATGGGGTGGTTTAGTTCAGACTCTGCGGGCTGAGTTTAAAAGCAGTCCAGTAATGGCTGCGATTGCCTGCATGACTCTGCTAAACCAGCTCTAGTGAGAGCGCAGAGTGCCTGTTAACCTCTTCAGTGCTGGATGAGAAATCACAGGCTCCCTTAGACCCGCACGTCTGAACGTTCTGCTTCACCACTCTGCAGGGCAAACTGCCGTGGGTATATTCGGTTCTGGTTATCTAGACCCTTCTACCGTCCACATGTCGGTGGAATTTGATCACCTGACTGACCAAGGTTCCTTCACAACACCTCTCCAACATGCCTCCACTTCCCAGAGAGGGAAAAGCCCCGAGTCAGCAGAGCGTTCAGCCCCGGGCTTGAGTGTGTTGCTGAATCAGGGCTTCCGTGGATTGTTCAGGTTCACACAGGAAGCTTGTGGCAGACCTAGGAACTGAACTCAGATCTCCTTCATTTCAGCCCAGTACTTCAATCACCAGAACTTCATTCCACGGGCTGCCAAAGAAGGGGTTAATGTTGCTGCCTGACTGAACGTCTCTTTCTCTGCACAGAGCAGGTGGGGCATGGCTAGCTGCAGGGTGGGCTTTCTCCACCTGTTGCTCTGTCTGCTGAAGTGCCTCATGCCTGAGGCGGAGGGACCCTGTCTGGGGGAGGAGTTCAGAGTCCATGGCCTGTTTGAGTCCTGGCCTCTCTCCGGAGCCTGCTGATGAGGGGGCAGTTGTTGCTGGTTCTGATGAGGGTGTGTTGTGATGTAGACGTTTGTGCTACTGATGCTGGGCTGAGATAAATCAAATCATCTTTCACAGGGGTCACATAGCAGAGATCAGGTGGTAGCAACTTCCATTCATTGCTAAACCCGGGGCTAAACTCAAACAGGGAACTTAGATGTGAAAGAACTGGAGTCCCCCTCCCCACTGCCCCATGAAAAATTTCCTCCAGCTTCTCTCTGATTCTTCTGTGGGGATTAGGTTGCCTGTGGATTTTGTGCATGGGATGTGAGTTTGAGAGATCCTGTCTGGTTTCAGTCCCAGCTCCCCTTTGCCTGATACTCACATCAGTTTATGCCCTGTGAGGTTGAGGTGAGAGGGATACATGGTTCTAGACTGAGTACCAACAAACTTCTTTGCTCTGTCACACAATCCTGAGCTGAATCCTGGCCTCCAGAGGCAATGGGCTGATGCCCTCACACTGTGTAACAATGTCTCGCCTCACACTAGTTCTCCACTATTGGCTTTTAGCTTTGGTTTCGCTATCAAACGACCCCGGGGGCTTAAAGGTCCCCCAGCAGATGTCAGGAAGCCAGGCACTCAATGGCAGCCAAGGGAGAACATTTATAAATGTTAACTGGCAAATTACTGGCCAATTAATAACACTAAATGGCATGAATCTTGCCTCTCCTGTCTGCTCCCTCATTGCTCTGGTAAGTGGGCCTGAAGGGAGGCAATGATTCGGAGTGTCGGGGAGACGGCTATTTCCTGCCCTGGCTCAGCATCTGCTTTGTGTGTGTCTCAGGCCAGGTTGCTGTATGTCGCGCTCTCCCTACTGTAGGGTGGTTTCCTGGGAGAGTCACAGTGCCACTGAAATTTGCCTGGTTCCCCTTTTGTACTGTCTGGGCCTTTTTGGGGGGGTGAGGGTTGTGTTGGTGGAAAGTACGGGATTATCATGCTCCTTGAGATTGGATCCTCTGAATATCTACTAGCCAGCTCCCCATACCCCATGTCCCTGCCTAGATGTCTCTGCTGTGCCCTGCAGGGCCCTTCTCTAGGGGTGAGGGGGTTCAGCCTTCCTGGTTCATCCCTTTCCTGGCGTCTCTGCTGAAACTGTCTGCTAAAGACCCAACTCGGGTGGTCGTTTCTGTGATGTGCCCACCAGTCCCACTAAGAGGTGAACTGAGATCCTGCCAAGCTTGTTTAGTATTGGGGCCACTGAACATCCTGACACAACTAATTAACCTATATACCCCCCAAATGCCTCTAGTGCCAGTCTCTGAGAAGTGATGCCTCTCTGGTTAGGGTGTGTGTTATGATCTCCCATTGAGTCAGTGGGGCCTTCATTCACCCCAGCTGATTAGGACGGAGCCTCCTGGAAAGCCGATTGTGTCCCCCTTTGCCAGCCATGCTTGTGTGAAGTCTCTTGTTAACCCGAGTGTTGGGTATGTGATTTAGTAGCTATACGAGGTCAGGCAGTGTGCGTGGGTGAGTGGTAATCGAGTCTCATACCTGAGGCTGGTCAGCACAGTGGTCAGGAAGGAAATTTACTTGCTCCATGCAGCATGATGCAACTGGCTATATATATATATATATATATATATGGCCAGTTGCATCATGCTGCATGGTATTATATATATGCAATATATATTCCCCTGACTTTATCTGAAGCACTCGGCAGTAGCCATTGGCAGAGGCCAGACTGGATGGACCAGTGTCTGGATCTGCTATGGTAACTGGCACCATACCCTTCAGATTGCTTCCCCCATCCGATTTGACCCAGCCTGGCCTTGCCTTGCCATGGTGTCTGCCTGCACGCCTCTAGCGAGGGAGTTTGCTGTTAGTGAGCTAATTGTCGGTGTAATTATTTATTGAGGTGGTGTCGGTGTTGCCGTAGCGGGCGGACGCGCGCTCCTTGCAGCCCGGAGTGCAGCGGTGCAGCTGTATTTGTCGTTTCCCAGAGTTTGTTGAGACAAAGCAGAGAGGAGTAAACACCATAAACATTTATCCTCTTGCATATTCAGCAGCAGATGAGGTTGGGGAAGCTGCAAATTGGAGTGCAGAGAGCAGTGTGACATGGAGATTGCATTGGCTGCGAGGTGCTGCCAGGACTTAAATACCTTCATTGGTTCCGCTCCAGTCTGCCCGGGACTCAGGCTTTCCGTTCACCCTTTCGCTGCTGCCTGCTATGCACACCGTGAGGCAGAGGGAAGGGAAGGGGCTCTCTTCCTGGGAGAAGATGCATGTGGGGAGCAGGATGTTGTGCCGGGGAAGAAGTGACCTGTGATTCCGGGCTGCAGGAGTGGACATTGCCCTGTCAGAGCCTGAGTCAGGGTGGGCTTCCCTGAGTCTTGGAAGCTGCTGCCCTAAGGGGGCTGAATGCACCTAGGGACCATTCTGTGCTTCTCTTAGGGGCAATGACCAGATATCTCTCTCTTCCTCTTGGAACAGACTGTGCTTTTGGGCCCGGGAGGCTGCAAGGGTGATGTCTAGGGGTGTGTTTTGGGGGGCTGGGCAGTGGGAGCCTCCCATTGCCACTAACATATAGAATCGTATAAAAGGAAATACGTCTCCCTTGTGTGTGGGGGGGCCCCCTCCTATCCTCAGTTGCTGAGTCCTTCACAGCTTCCCCTAAGAGCAAAATAGCCAACGAACCCCAGATGCTCTGCTGGGGCCAAAGCCTCTGCTACTAAATTGCTTCCCTCTTCCTCCACAATATCGATTGTTCATTAGGCCTCAGTGATTCGCTGCTTCCTCAGTGGCATCTTCCTTGGTGAGGCTGAGCTGTGGGGCTCTTGCCCCTGGGCTCTGGGGCTTCTGTCTCAGCCCCCAGAGAGCCAATCCCTGAATGTTGTTATCCCAGCCCTGATGGAAGCGAGGTTCTGCTGGGGGTGTTGGAGAAGGATGTGGGCCCCTGAGCTCAACTTGGTTTATCGCTGGAATGATGTGTTTTCTTGCCACTGCCTTCCTGATGTTTGCTGTGTGAGAATGGAAAGGAGGAGACCAGCAAGGTCCTACATGCCATTCTATTGGTAGGCAAGGTCCTTGTGTGTTCAGATTGCAGGGGGCTTTTGAGCCCCTCCACCCGCTTTTCAGTATACTGAGTTGAGGGTTGTTAACTCCTCACCATGCTGCTGATCCCCTGCCCCCATTGGGATGAGGGCTTAGGTAGTGGGTAAAGCAGTCTGCCTCCAGGGGCCACTGACACAGCCCTCTTTGGGAGCCAGTGAGGCCTGTGTGCAAGATGTGTGACTTTTCTAGAGGAATTTCTTGCCTGGGGAAGGGGAGATAAAAAGTCAGGCATGGAAAGGAGTCAACTTGTGACCTAAACCCCGGCACCCCAGCTAGAGGAAGTGAGAGCTGCTGAGCAAGCGAACGGAGCTGCAGCTGTGAACAGCTTTGCATCCACTGGACTATTCCCACCTCTCTGTGCTCCCCACCGCTGTGGTGCTAACTGTGAACTGCAGCAGTGGTGTGAGGCCCTGGCCTCCTGGGTCACCCATGAGGGCTCCTCCCGTGGGCTAGAGATCCTGTCCCATAGTCATGTTGGAATTGCATGCTGCAGGCATCTTGAGAAAAAGCAGGGAGGGGCCTGGCCCCAAGGACAGCAAGTCAAACAGGAAGTGAAAATGAATGGCTCTTTTAAACAATGGGCTTAGAGCATGGCCATCAGTGGATGGCTGTTCAATGTCCCTTCCCTGGGGGTGTTAGTGAGCTGGTACCGGACTGCACACTGACCTTTGGGGAGTCTCTTGCAAGAATGCACCCCCCCCCTTGTCCCATGCTGTGTGCGTGCTGCACTCTAGCATGGGGTGACAGTCCTGGAGGAGTTGGTTTTTGAGTGGGGATTGCTATCTGTCCCCCCTGGAGCCACTTCTCAAAGTTGAGGAGCTCAGCGCTTTCCCCATATGTTACACCCACGCTGTATGGATTTATAACCCCCCAGGGACTGGAGCAGGTTCTGAGCCCATCCCTTGCCAAAACCTCCCCTCTAAACTCCGAGCTGCAGATGGAGCCTCTCCAAACAGAATCCTTCCGAGGCCCAAATGTCCCACTATCCTCAATGCGTGTCATTCAAAAAGCGCCTCTGCTGGCAGTGTTGACTTCATGTGCTCCATGCCTGGGCTGGCTGCTGCCTGTTCTGGGCTTGGCACGAGCACGTCACACCTGGAGGCTCTGGGGAGGGAAGTCCAGCCGGGCCGTTCGCTGGGATTACGGAGTGAAGGCATCAGGCATGCAATGCTCTGCTCAGCCATTGCCCCACCCAGACGCAGGGGGGCTGGAACAATTTGTATAGTGGGGGTGCTGTAAACCCTTCATATAATGGAAACCATTTCAAGTCAGGGTGTGCAGCAGCACCCCCTGCACGCTGAATTCCAGCACCTATGCCCACATTGGACCTCGTGGGTAATTGAGCTCACCCGTGCCTGGCTGAAAGGCTTCAGTCGTTTCTCTTCAGTCCCCATTCCCCCTCCCTTTCTCCACATCTCCCACAGCCTGGAACCCATGGTCAGAGGCTGTTGGACCAGGGGTTGTCATGGCAACACCTCTCCTCCCACTGAGGTGAAGATAGAAGCAAATTTCACGGTTCAGGGAATTTCCCAGTTCCTGACCCCTGTTCCCTGCGGTCTCTCTCTCCCCCCCCCTCCCCCCCGCATCCCCCTATCCCTGTCATCCTCTCTTAGCACCACATGGCTGGGCCTGCATCGGAGGCTGGAGGGGACACGGCACAGACATTGTATGTTGAGTGCAGAAACCTGTGTCCTTCTCCTCTCCTCTCAGTGCTGTGGAAATGAGAGACTGACACAGAGCTGCAGCAGAGCCAGGCGGGTTTGTCTCCGGGGTCCAGGATCTGGGAAAGGGGCATCCTAGGGAGAAGGATAAAATGACTCCCAGCAGGGGCAGGTGTGGCAGAGATGGCACAGGCAGAGTCCAGCCGTCGGGGATGAGGCCCATTCCTTTCCCCGGCTCACCTGCTGCCTCTTCTGAGCGTACTGCCTTTTCTTTTTTGTTTGTTCACAACGTTGGTGAGTCTGGGGGAAGGTGCTGGATTGGCAGCCACTGCATGGGAACAGCCAGGGAGAGGCAGACACAACTTCCTCCATCCATTAGGGGGGAGGGATAGCTCAGTGGTTTGAGCATTGGCCTGCTAAACCCAGGGTTGTGAGTTCAATCCTTGAGGGGGCCACTTAGGGATCTGGGGCAAAATCAGTACTTGGTCCTGCTAGTGAAGACAGGGGGCTGGACTTGATGACCTTTCAAGGTCCCTTCCAGTTCTAGGAGATGGGATATCTCCATTTATTTATTTATTTTTTATTATCCACTCCCCTGTGCTGTTGTGTTTCAGACCTGCCCAGGACGGCCGCTGTAGGGGAGAGAAAGGAATTTGGGCTTCTTGGGTCTTGCTGTCTTGGTTTCCCTGCCCAGGCTGTCATCGAGGGGGCCAGGCCAGCTGTGAGAATGGCTTTTCTGGGGCAGATATCTGAGTCAATAGGAATTGGATTGAGAGCAGCATTTCTGGGCCCGCAGGCCAGCTGTCTGAGGGTGACCACTCTGAATCACCACTGACCTAGGGCTGGATCGGAGCTGGTGACCTGAAGATGAAAGGTCTTGTATCCTGTTTCCTGGTCTGAGGTGGCAAGGAGTGGTGCAGATCAAGAGGGCAGGGCCGTGGCATTGCTGTGGGACTGAGGTTCTCCAGATTAACTTGCAGATAATTTCTTCTGCCTCTCATCAGTTGTGGAGCAGGGTCACAGGTTGCGGTTCAGTGCTCTCCAAGCGGAGTGTGTGTGTGTCTGACAAAACCAGGCTCCATCTTCTTAGCTGTGCACCAGTTCTTCCCTCCATGGGCACGGATGATGACTCCTCTGTGCCTTTCCCCCGGCCTTTGGAGGCCACCAGCAACGAGCCCTTTAATCCCCCAGTGCAGGAACTGCCTGGCTCTGCTGCTCTCCCATCTCCCTGGGCAGCAGCTACAGCGCTTGGTGAAAGGAGCGCTTGGGAAAATTGCCCTACATTTGTGTCTGCCAATGCTGGGCACTGGCTGAGCCGCAATGGCTCTTGGCTGCTGTTTGAGCTCCCTTTTGAAAAGGCTTCTCCTGAATCTGTAAACGCAGGAGAGTGTTTAACCAACAAGGCCGCTAGCTGATGCTGGCAGGGGATCTGCAGTCCAGCTGCGGCTGCCAAACCTGCAGGGGCTTAGCGGGGGGGGGAGGACGGGACACAGGATTCTGTTCCCTTCCTCCCACGTGGGAGCGTTGCCTGGCTGCCCGGATGCATTGTGGGGAAGTTCAGCTTCCGCTGCTGAAGGCACCAGGCAGACATTGCTCCAATTGGCTGTGTTAACGCCTGTGTCCCTGAAGGGAGTGTAGTGCTGGGCTGTTAGCCCGTGAGCTTGGACCTTGCTGCCTGCGGGGACAGCATGGGCAGCAGCTTCTCAACCCGCTGCCTGCTCTCGGCCCTGGAGGTAGAGAGGGGAGTTCAGCCTCTGTTGCCCACTCAGTCCTTGGCCTCTCTGCTGTGACTGCCAGCAAGGGAACCAGGCGTTGCCAGCAGTGATGGTGCCTTATGTGAGGTGGCTGTTCCCGTAAAGTGGGCTGAGACCGATCAAGCTCATGCCACTGGGCAGACAGCAGAGAAGATTGACTTTGGGTCACTACCATCCTGGGTTGGTGACCTGGAAAGGAAATGTTTAATCTCATCTCTCCCCGCCCTCAGTCATATGAGCCAGTTTCCCCCTTGTTAATGTGGTCTCATCACCTGGGCTCAGCCGTTTGGGGGATCGGTGGAACTTGGGAAAGGGACGGGGCATTATAGAAATGCAGAGACATACCCAAAGACCTGAGTGCAAGGGGTAGGAGCAGCAATATTAAGCATTGTGTTTCCCGGAGCCTTTGGTATGTAAAGTGAACCTGTTTGTCTTGGCAGATCCTTGGTTTGGGAGTGTGCAAATGGTGGTGTCACTGCAGGAAGGTCAGGGCATGGCATCGGGCAGTTCCTCTTGTGTTCCAGAGTGGCCCTTTCCACTTGATATCCTATTGCCGGTGCTGTGGTGTTGTGCTAGCCTGGGGTTTTCTCTGACCACTCCAGTGGTCCTGGCAGGGTCTGTTTTAAATCAGAGCAATCTGGGAGTGGGATGTGGGAGAGGGAATGCTGCCTACCCTTTGGTACCCCGGGCAGAAGTTGAACCCAAAGATAGGGAGTGTCTGTGGCAGGGGTTTTGGAGGATGACCAGGTCATCTTGATACAGCAATTGTGTCCCTGGCTAAAGGGGCCTGGCGTGGTTGGTGGCCATGGGTTGGGGCCAAACCCTGCAGGGTTTGCTTGCAAGAACAGTTCCAATGGAGCCAATGAGGCTATAGTACTTGCATGGGGAATGGCTCTGGTTTGGGAAGCTCAATGACATTGGATTGTTACAAGTGTGTCCTGCGTAGCCTCTCTGCCAAGTTATTTGTTCTGGAGTTGGGGTTGTGGAGCAGGACAAGGGAGCTCCTCTGTACAGATACTCGCTCCCCGAGATGGTGAGAGAATAGGGAGCCAGTATTGTGAACTGGATGGGCCCAGGGGCTGGTAATTGCCAGCCAGCTGCCCCTATGTCAGCAGTGTAAGGAGACTTTTTGCTGTGGCACCATAGATTGGACTATTACATTGGCCAAGGGGGCAGCTCTGTCTGCTCCCCTCTGCTGTCGATGGGCTGTGGCACTGTCTCTGCCAGATGTTGGTTTTCAATGAGGAAAAATAGCTCCTTAGCCATTCAAGCATGTCCTAGGCAGATCGGAAACTTGCTCAACTCTCCCCCCCCCCCCCCCCTTTCAGTTCCTCTCTTCCTCTTTCACTATGTCATTCAGCCCCACCTGATGTGTGTCGTCTCTAACTGTAGGCAAAGCATGCTCCATGGTAAGCTGTTCAAGGCCACTGGTGTGACATGGGCCTACTCCTGACATTCTCTGCACCCAGGAGCCATAGACCCCCTAAATACAGCCACTGAAAATAGCCCTTATTCATTTCTCTAATACTTTGCCAGCGCAAAGCACTCTGTGATCTCTGTACAGGGATCATCTTCACCCCCTGCTGAAATGCCCAGCAGCTTAGGACAGGAAGTGAAGAACGGGGTGTCTGTTGGAAGCTGCAGGGGGAATGTACAGCCTAGGGGTGTGCGTGTGTTGTGTGTGTGCAGACTGCAAACGCATTCCCCTCATTACAGCTCATTGAGATGCAACATTTCCTTTCTGAGAGTGACCTGGGGGTGGGGAATGGGAAAGTGAACAGGTGTGGAGATAGAGAGCGCTGGACCCCCCGCAGGCCTCTGAACAGATCCAAAGGAAATTGTGCAACTGCTCCCCAGGTCCACGATAAAAGCCAGAGAGTTCCTACACTGGGGCACTCACGGAGACCTGGCCTCTGCTAGCAAAGGTCTGCTGCTCCCTTGTTGACTGCAGGCAGGGCTCCTGGTGACATTGTACCCCCCTCAGGACACCAGATCTGTTTGGGAGGGGGTTTAGGGATGGCGGCAGAGCTGTACCCAGAGGGCTTGTTGAAACCAGCAGTGAGGGGGTTATATGGAAAGGAGCCTTGTAGCCAGACTGAGCTAGGAGACCCTGTGGGGAATGTAATTCGATCTGGGAGTTGCTGTTGCTTGGGCTCATCTTACCTCCCAGGCTCAATCTTTGTCTTAAAAAATCCAATCCCGTGAAGGCCAATTTTTGCCTTTATGCAGTGTTGTAATGGCAGGCCATTTCTGCACGCACAGCTCCCCCTAGCTCTGCTGGAGCGGGGCCCTTGCTGGGGCGGGTCAGCTGCCCAGACCCTCGCGCTGAATTAATATTCACTCTCCTGGCTTCGGAGCTCACTGCAGAGAGAGGCAGGGGGCCAGCCAAGCTATGGGCTCTAATCACTGCTCGCCCACCCCGCCCCAGGAGCCCAGCTCAGTGGGAGGTGGGCAACCAACCTGGTTTGAATGCTGATGGGATTCCCACTCCTTCCTCTCCGTCCCTCCCCCTGACAGTATTTCTCTGGCTAGAAGTTTGGGCTCAGTGATGGGTTTCTAAATGCTGCTCCAGACGTGACTGAGGCTGGGAGCCCCTCTGCCTCACTCTCTTCTGGGGGCTTGGATTAGGGAGGTTTTTAGGGAGCAGGGAGAGGCTGTTCCAGGACCAGACTTACTGAGTAAGAGGGGAGAGTGTCTCTGAACCAGAATCAGTGTCTCCACCTCCCACCCCGACCACCCCCCACATGTTAAACTACTGCCTCTCCTGAGGGACCTGAGCTATTGTGTCTCAGCTACAGCATGTGGCATTGGTCGCCTTCTGTAAGGAGTGTGGGGGAGAGGACTTTCAGGCAGCGATCTGTGCTTGGTACAGCCTCTCTGGGGATTTGGTAGGATTAACCCTTTGGAGGTTGGGAGGGAAACATCAGGACTCACTGATTGAAGGAGGTTCTCCTATGTCTTCACTCTGGGTCCTCCACGTTCAGCCACCGCTCTTCAGACGTGCCCGAGAATCCTTTGTGTCAGCTCATATGGCACTTGAAGGAGATAGCAGCATCCCTTGCCTTTGAGTACAGCCTGCGGTGAGAGGCTCAGCAGATCTGCTCTGGCTAGGAAATGGGAGCAGGCAGACTCATGACTCCTTTGTAAAACTACTGCCAGCCTCCTGTCTGGCCTCAGACTGAAAACTGCCAGCATCAGAATCCTCTGCTTGGGAGAACAGCATTGAGGGGAGTTTGAGATACTGAGTAAGGGCAATGACTGTTCTGTGCAGGAGCCAGATCAGCAATTCACCGGGGACGGCCTGCGAGTCTGGAGAGCTGTTTTCTGCAGAGGCTGAAATAGCAGGGGGGGATTCAGGTCAGGATGGAGGGGCACTGGCAGAGGGGTGTCTGGTGGTGGTGGTGAGCTAGGGGCTGGAGTACTATAGATCAGGAAAGGGGGATCGATGGAGCTGCATGTGGGAAGCCAGGTGCTGAAACAGCTGGGAGTGTTATTTGCAGCCTGTAGGTGTGGGGTGGACCAGAGCTCAGGCCAGTCTTTCTTCTTATCTCCTGGGTCCAGCCCTAATTGCTCTTCCATGGAGCCAGGCACCTCAGGGGTGGAGGGAAGGAGTGGGATGGAGTGGGGAGGGGTCCTTGCCAGGCTCCACGAGCGTTGCTGCCCTGTGGTAAGAGTCCTGCGCAGCAGGACTGTGTCTGGAGTCTGACGCTATCTCCTCCTGTCTGGGAGGCCTTTTCTGCTCTCTGTCCGCCCCCTTGTGCCCTGGGGTCCTCTCAGAGAGCAGAACCCACCTGCACCACCCAGCACCGAGGCTTCTCTGCAGACTCTGAGGTTCCCACCTCTCTGGTTTCCTGGCGCCCCAGGGCTAATCTGTGAATCCATGCCTGGGCATAGCTATGGGTATGTCTGGTACCAGGCTGCTGTGTGTGAGCTCCCAACTGCTTCTGAGACTACAGCTTCCTGCCCCACCCAGGGGCAATCCCTGGGAGAGAGAGGGGGACGCAGAGCTCCTGGCTACCCCCATGCCTCGTAGCAGCCTCTAAGCAATCTGAGGCAAGCCCCTAGCTGCTGCCCTGACCCATCATCATGCCCCTAAGTGATGAAGTTTCCCCGTTTTCCTTGGCTGCCCTGGATCTGGGGCAGGAATGAGCCAGAGGTAGCTAAGAGGGGCTCCTATCATTTCCTCACTTCGTTATTGCTCTAAGTCAGCAGCTCAGTCCCCCTTGCACACAGCAGTTTAAGCAGTGTCGATGTATTGACAAACGGCTCATCTCTCTCATTCCCTTCTTCTCTGGCAGCCTCTGCAGATTGACGACTATTTCTGTGGCCAGGATTTTAACCAGCCGCTGGGCGGGACGGTGACCATCGAGGGGACAGCGCTCTTTGTGGATAAGGAGGATGGCATGACCTCGGTGGCTGCCTATGACTACCGGGGACACACGGTGGTCTTCACCGGCACACGGAGTGGCAGGATCAAAAAGGTAGGCAGCCTACTGGGCCGGGGGTGAGGAGGCTGGTTGGCTGACTACCTCCTTTGGGGCAGGATTTCAGTGCTGTGTTTTGAGGCGTGAATGGTGTATGCAGGATGGGGAGTGGCAGCATCGACGAAGGCCAGTTTCCTTCGCTCTTGTCCACCAGGCATATTTATTAAAGCAATTGTTTATGGCAGGATTATAAAATGGGAAAACTCCCAACCCCCCATTCCCCCCCGATTCAAGTCCCAGTCAGCAGTGTTAGTGGGAGTTCCCTTCGCACAGTCTCTCCTAGGGCTGGGGTGTTGGGTTCACAAGGTATCCCAGTACTGGTGGTTTCCCTCTATACCCTGTGTGCTTTTATCATTGGATTGCTTTGCCACTGACCTGAGAGGGGCTGTGCATGGGTTGTGTATGCGCTGGTGACTTGATGCCTGTGGTGCTTCGTTGGTCTCTGCCCTCTTGCCAGGTGGCAGTGCTGGCACGTGTGAGCTGGCATTTCTTGGGCTGAACGAAGCTCCTTCTCTTGGCTCTTCTTGAGTTCAGAAATCCCTCCTCACTGTTGGCCTTAAGTCCTGAATTGGGCCCAAATGGTTGAAATGAGATGGAATGGAGAGGGAAAGGCCTGAAATCTCGTCAGGCAGGGTCAGTCCTCCAGGGCAAATAGCCTTTGGCCCAGGCTGGCCCACTCAGAAGATCAGCAGGGGGAGAGCTTTCGTCTTGCCATAGCACCTGTGCTTTAGGTTAGACATTTCCAGGCCTCATCCCTGTCCCATTCGGCTGGGTGATGTGACCCCAGAGGGGGGTGACATGTTTCTTAGACCGTGAGTGTAGAAGTGAGGTTGCTTCCCTGCCTGCATTGCTAGCATCGTTAAGCTCCCATCCCCATGCCATGCTAGGCCCTGCTGCAGCCTCTGTCTTGGGAAAGCCCTGAGGTGGATGGCACTGCTCCACGGTGGGAGCTGAAGGAATCCGATAAGCTTCCGTAGAAGGGGAGTTCTCTTTGGGGCTGCAGCGTGCTCCAGCCTGGCTGACCTAAGCCATCTGTGGGCAAAATTCCACAATGTGGGGGAGACCTCTCTTCCCCAGCGACACAAAAGGCTTCTTGTTGGTGGCAATTAGCAAATAAGTCTGTGCCTCACGAGGCATGGATTTCCTGTTATCACAACATCATTCCTATAATTACAGCTGAATCTTCCCTGTATAAACACAGTGCACATGAACTGCATCCTCCGCCAGGCAAAGTCATGTTGAGGGTCCTGGTACAGTCCTGCCGGAGGCCTGAAGTGCAGGACTCAGCTGGAGCACCCAGCCCCGTTCATTCCTCCAGAGCCCGGAGAAACAGCCACTTGGGCCTACCCGCTACCCGGCCCTGGGGATCAATGGCTTGAATGTTGAGCTCCTTTTGGCGTCTTTGTTTCCCAGCTAAAATTCCTCCTTTTCTAAAACGACTCACTGGTATGTAGAAGCAAAGGCAGCTCCTTGGAGATGTGGTGCAGTGGGGGGTGGAAGCACCACGTTTGCCAGCAGGGTGGGGTCCACTGGCATTGGGCCGTGCAATAGTCACCTTGGGAGGCCTGAAGCCATTGGCAGCTGTTTCCTTGCATGAATTGGCAATGTGATAGGCAGACCACATGCTCCCTTGGGGTCGGTGTTTACATAGCCAAGTTAATAGGGGGATTAAATTAGAGGGGGCTGCAGGCCTCCCCCCCACCTTCGGTGAGGTGGGGAAGGGTTTCAGGCTAGTGGGGACATTATGCACAAAGAAGGCCTGGTGCTTTTACCTAGGGGTTTGGAGACTCAACGTGCTGCACAAACATGAGCTAAGTGTTCTTCTAGCCCATCTATCTCAGGAGATGGTCCCCGTGTATTTCCCATTTTGCAGATGGGGAAACTGAGGGCCAGTGAGAGACACTGACTTGCCAAGGCCACTTAGCAGGCCAGTGGCAGAGCCAGGAGCAGCGCTCAGAGTTCCTGGCCCCTGATCCCTTGCTTTAGCCACTAGACCCTGCTGCCTCTCTATCTGCCTGTGTACAGTATGTTGGACTTGACCTGTGTGGGTTTCCTCTGGGCCACTAGTCTGTGATCAGCTGTTTCCACTCTGGTGTGTATGGCACAAATCCCTTCACCCCTATAGAAGTGCTGGAGGAAGCAGACTTTTGCTGAAGTGCTGATTTCTGGTTCACTGGGTCGGAAATGCAGTGATTGGCCCAAGGCCAGTTCAGGACTGAACTAGGAGTGTGGTTAAGTCATTATGCTGGTGTCAGCCTGCGTGGGGCCAGTGCTGGCAGAGGGGAGCCCTCTGTGTGTGAGTGGGGGTTAGACAGAGCTGCTTGCACAGCCCTCTCCCCAGTCTCCTTGGCTTGTCTCCAGCAGTGCTGAACAGCCCCAAGGGGTCCTAGCCATCATGGCGTAATGCATACATGTGCTGTGCTGAGCTCAGCGAGATCTCTGCTGCTCCCCCGTCTCTGCTGACTGCCAAAGCCCAGCATCAAAGGCAGCACCCAGGTCTCTAATCCAGCCTCCCATACTGGCTGGTGGCAGGACAGAGACCAGGCTGCTGGATTCGAGACCCCTTTGCCAGTCAATTTGGGGATTTGAAATCATGATGAGTGTGAAACTGGCTTCTGGGTTGGTGTGGGGAGAGACCCACTGAGAATCATAGAATATCAGGTTTGGAAGGGACCTCAGCAGGTCATCTAGTCCAACCCCCTGCTCAAAGCAGGACCAGTCCCCAACTAAATCATCCCAGCCAGGGCTTTGTCAAACCTGACCTTAAAAACCTCTAAGGAAGGAGATTCCACCACCTCCCCAGGGAACCCATTCCAGTGCTTCACCACCCTCCGAGTGAAAAAGTTTTTCCTAATATCCAACCTAAACCTCCCCCACTGCAACTTGAGACTATTTCTTCTTGTTCTGTCATCTGGTACCACTGAGAACAGTCTAGATCCACCCTCTTTGGAACCCCTTTTCAGGTAGTTGAAAGCAGCTATCAAATCCCTCCTCATTCTTCTCTTCTGCAGACTCAACAATCCCAGTTCCCTCAGCCTCTCCTCATAAGTCATGTGCTCCAGCCCCCTAATAATTTTTGTTGCCCTCCGCTGGACTCTTTCCAATTTTTCCACATTCTTCTTGTAGTGTGGGGCCCAAAACTGGACACAGTATTCCAGATGAGGCCTCACCAATGTCGAATAGAGGGGAATGACCACGTCCCTCGATCTGCTGGCAATGCCCCTACTTATACAGCCCAAAATGCCGTTAGTCTTCTTGGCAACAAGGGCCCACTGTCGTCTCATATCCAGCTTCTCGGCCACTGTAACCTCTAGGTCCTTTTCTGCAGAACTGCTTCCTAGCCATTCGGTCCCTAGTCTGTAGCAGTGCATGGGATTCTTCCGTCCTAAGTGCAGGACTCTGCACTTGTCCTTGTTGAACCTCATCAGGTTTCTTTTGGCCCAATCCTCTAATTTGTCTAGGTTTCTCTGTATCCTATCCCTACCGTCCAGTGTATCTACCACTCCTCCCAGTTTAGTGTCATCTGCAAACTTGCTGAGGGTGCAGTCCACACCATCCTCCAGATCATTAATGAAGCTATTGAACAAAACCGGCCACAGGACCAACCCTTGGGGCACTCCGCTTGATACCAGCTGCCAAGTAGACATGGAGCCATTGATCACTACCCGTTGAGCCCGACGATCTAGACAGCTTTCTATCCACCTTATAGTCCATTCATCCAGCCCAAACTTCTTTAACTTGCCGGCAAGAATACTGTGGGAGACCATATCAAAAGCTTTGCTAAAGTCAAGGAATAACACTGCTTTCCCCTCATCCACAGAACCAGTTATCTCCTCATAGAAGGCAATTAGGTTAGTCAGGCATGAGTTGCCCTTGGTGAATCCATGCTGACTGTTCCTGATCACTTTCCTCTCCTCTATCTGGGATCCTTCCCCATCCCTGGTCTGGTGGCATCTGTTGTGAACCCCGGATACGGAATAAACCCAAGAAAAAAAGGGGCCCACACAGAAAAGCTGTGACCCCAGGTGGTGCAGGGAGAATCCAGGAGGCAGCTCTGGGCTTGTGTCCACGATTTGGAGTTCAAGGTGCAAACCTGCAGTACTGGGGATGGGAAGAGATTGTGACCCTCCGCACATATTGGGCCAAATTCAGTCTTGCTGTAAGTGGGGACAGTTGCATGGACTCCAGTGGAAGTGCTCTTGCTTCCACCATGTCTGAATCCAACCCATTATCCGTAGTTCCTTCTGTCAGAGGATCTCAAGGCATTTCATGAGCATTAGTGAATGAAGACACCTCACACGGCCCTGTTGGGTTGGGTCAGTATCCTTATCTCAGTTTTACAGATGGGGAAACTGAGGCACAGAGCAGGTTAGGGACATGCCCAAAGTCACACAGTGAGCCGGTGCCAGATCCAGGAATAGAACCTAGGGGTCCTTGCAATCTGCCCTCCGCTCCTACATCTAGACCACACTTCTTGTAGGATGCTCAGTGAGTGAGGCTTCCCAAAACCCTTGGGTTTCTTCATCTGTTCCGAAGTCTCAATTTCCCTTTCTCTCCTTCAGTTTCCTTCCTCCTCGACATCATCTCCTCCATCAGAGGAGGCATCGGGGTCGCTAGCGAGTTGGCATGGATTGTGAGAGGCTTGCTGCCGGAGGCAGCTTGTCCTCCCTTCCCGATCAATAAGGGAGCTGAAGTGACTGGTGTCGCATTTCCACCAGCCTCTCCTGCTATTGAATTCCAAATTGCAGGTTTTTAAATAGGTCTGTGCCAGTGTGGTGCAGAGGGAGGGGAGGGAAGTGTGGGAGGAGGATTCATGAAGCCACTGAGACAGTGTTACACATCCAGTTATTATCCCTGGAACCTGACGATTGCTATTTGTCTGGCAAATTTCTCCCTGAGGTGCCAGGTCTTTCTCTATTTTTATTCCTGTGTCTTCATCTAACTTTTCCCTCCCCCTCTTCCTGCGACTCTGTGGCCCTGCTGTGGTGGTAGCTAGAGAGAGTGCCCACCTGAGGCACATGGGCAGCCCCCCTGATTCTGGGCAGCCCCCTCAGGATAACAGAGGATGCAGGGCTGGTCCTGCTGAGCCCTGAGGTGATTTTGGTACTTCAGACCCGCGAGTGTGACTCGTGTTCATGTGGAGTCTCTCCTTTCTTTCCGTTTGCTTCACTCTGCCCGTCTGCAGCCATAGTGTCAGAGCCCCTGCTGCTCCATGGCCCACTGGGTGTGATGGGCTCTGGCCCGTTAGGGCTTAAGGAAACAAAGTGGGGTTTGATGGGAAACAAACAGGTGGTTCTCAGTCCCATTTCCAGTGGGCAGGTCTACTCATCACAGCCTTGGTGGGCCTGTTCCTGAGAGAGGCCAAGGATAGGACTCCCCTCCCGCTCAATGGGCCAGGCTAGGACGCACTGATGGGACAGTGGAGGGGATGTTTCTCCTTAGGCTGTCCTCTAGGGTCCATCGCCATTGCATCGGAGCACCTTGTAGGGTTTTTAAAAGGAGAAGAGCACTCGCTTCCTCCTTCTCTGTGCCTCCTTTTTGCGCTCCCCCAGAGGCAGAGGAAATAGTCTCTTTGGTAAGAGAAGAGCGAGGGTTTGCTTACAATTTGAAAAAAAAAATTCTAGCAGGCAGGCAAAGCAGAAGGTGGGAATGTTGCATTTAGTTCTGAAAGCAGCGAGGTCTGTGCTCGCTCTTACCCCCATGGGAGCAGGTTTCACAGTCCAGATCCTCCCCAGGGGAGTCCCAGCTCCTGCACTCATCATGAGGCAGCCTCATTGGTCACCCATGTCATCGTTGCAGCCGGGAGCTTGTGCTGTGTGTGTGTGATGGGAATTTGCCATAGAGGCGGGTGTTGTCTGCGTACTGCTGGCACTTTGGCCTGTGTTGTCTCACCAACTCTGCCAGGGTCTGTCTTGGTGTTGAGTAATAAGGGGGAGAGGAGTGAGCGTCGTGGGGCTCTGCAGGTGAAGGCTTTGGAGGTGGAAGAGCGGTTACCCATGACGTCTCTCTGGGTGCTCTCCTGGAGGAAGGACCCAAGGCATTTCAGTGTATTTCCGTTCCCCAGCTGCGGGGGTATTTGGAGATCAAGGATCTCAGATGACACGAAAAGGCCCAGCAAGATGAGCATGGCTGGACTTTCCTTGTCAATGGATGAGGGAGGTTGGCCACCAGAGCAGCATGTGCTCTTGGTGTCCCTTGCTCTGACTCTGCGGGACGCAGGGCTGTGCCTGCTGACAGGAGACCTTGGAGACCATGCTTTGCCAGCTCCTGGATTGCTTAGAAAGGGCTGTAGTGGTATGTGAGGTCTCTCGTGTGGAGCGATGGTTTTTTTCAGTAGTCGGATTATTGTGTGCTTCAGGATGTGTGGGGATCTTGACCTCTTCTTTGGCTAGAAGCCCTCAATCTCCAGGGCTGCCAATCCAGCAGCCATCACCAGAACAAAATCCACCCAGATATTGGTACAATAACAATAAAACCTGGGCTTCAGCTGGCTTTGGAAGCTCACCCTACTGAGCCCAGTCGGGGGCAACCAGAAAAGTAAGTAGGGGGAAGCAGAGGGCTCTGAAGGTTTGAGGGAGTACCTCTCATTTGGGGGAGGGTGGATCTTTTTTCAACCATTGCACCTTCAGGGCTCCTGTGCTGAAGGCTGCTGAGTGTGTGCAGGGGAGGGGTGTCCCATGTCCCCTACTCTAACCTTGGAACATTGGTGTGGGCGTTGTGGGGGGGCGCGACATAGAGAGCTCAGCTTCCCCCAGCTGGGCCTGTCTTGCTGCACCTGGAGGATGGGGAAAGTGCTGCCTCAGCAGTTACCTGATCTTCCTGGGGAGCACGGTGTAACTGGACCCTGCCGCTGGCTGTCTCTGCAGCTGAAGCAGGGAGAGAATCCCTCCAGCCTCTGGAGTTGGAGCAGCGCTGGCTCAAGTCTCAAGCAGTCTGTTTTCTGGAGGCTGAGTCTGCTTGGGAGATTTGGCTCATTGGGTGAGAGGGAGAGCGGGATAGGTGGCGCGCTTGCTTCCCCAGTAGAGTCTCTGGAGAGTGAGGGAGAAAGCCTTGTGTAGGTGACTCTGTAACCCATGCTGGGTGGCAGAGAGTGCACTCAGGGAGCCCCACCCGGAGAAGTAGCCACTAGCTTGAGGGCATGGGATGAGGGGAACACAGGCATGCAGGTGGTACACGTCTCCTCTGACCTCCTGCTGCTTAGAGCCCTGGATTTTCATGCCCCAACCCTGTGGGGGTTGCACCAGTTGCCCCTTGCAGGAGGTTGAATGTATCGTGGGGAAACCTGGAAGAATTAAATTGGACTAATACCATTGGTGCCTGCCTCCCCTTTATATATGTACCTGCCAGGCAGGCCAGCTGTAACCTACTTCCTGGAAGGAAGGCGGGACTTCCTGAAGTGGTAGGTTAATGGGTTATAGGTTGTCCTCCTCCAGTTCTGTCCTACTTCGTGGTGCTGATGTGCTTTGGCCAATGGGCTTTATGGAGCAACAGAGAAGGGTGGTGGTATTGCATCTGTGTGTTGTGTTGGCAGTGGGGAGGGGAGTGTGTGCCAGGGGCATGGTTCAGCTTGCCTCTCTTCACTGCAGGGTACTGAGCTTCCTTAGTTCTCACTGAGTTCCTCACAGGATCAGGCCCTTAGCCAGGCAGGTGGGATTGAAGGGCATTGGCAGAGCTGTTGGGGAGGCCGGGACTGGGGATCAGGGGGCACATTGGCAGAGCTGTTGGGGAGTCCAGGACTGGGTAGCAGGGGTGCTCCAGGGTGGGATCGAGGGGCATCCGTATGGCTGCGAGCTTGCCCAGCACCTGCCCATCTCTTAGGAGCCATGAGCTTGCTCCAATGTTCCCTTGTCACCTTGGCAAGTAGCTACATTTGGCACCACGTTGCTGGATAATCCCCTTCCCCTCTCGGGTTTCTCTCCCCTCCTGAGGGAGGTGAAGCCTCTGTTGTCCTGCTGGAATGTGGGGCACAGCGGGAGAGAAATGCCAAGTCTAAGCCATGCTGTCTGCCTCCTTCCCCTGCATGCTTGGCAGGCGGCCTTGTCCAGCAGTTCCATCCCCAGCTGTCTTCTCAGCCCTGCAGTGTGTTAGCATGGGATCTGGTTGGCGAACTCCTGGGTCCTGTCCCAAATGAGCCCAGCCTTTCTTCACAAGAGCTGGTGGGGGGGTGTGGCACGTGGTCTAGACTGCGTGCCCATCAGCAGACACTGGCTGCTTTCCCAGCAAGCTCTCTAGAAATGGGGGGTGTCCCCTGCCCCAGAATGGGCTGCCTCCTAGGGCATGTGGAGCACCTGCCACAACGTGATGTGGTGCTGACATGCCTTTCCCATCCAGCTAGCACAGATGCCAGCTTGAGCTGCAGACCCACCTGAGTTCCTGGGTCCAGTTCAGGCAGTCACCACCCTTAACCTCCTGGTAACTTTCTATAAAGAGGTAGCTGCATCACTGTTGTGGTGATGAGGTCAACGTGACATAACCCATTCAGCAGTCCGGTTGCTGCTGCTGCGGGTGGAGCAGTCACGTGGCTGCATTAGTGAATAACACTCCCCAACCCCTGCACAGCGTGTTGGGTTAGACCCCACAATAACATGACCGTGTAGTGAAAGTCCCCAAGATCGCAAGTGTGGTGGTGTCTGTGGGACGTCTCTGTGTCCAGGGAAACCCCATTGCCTGCATGTGAACATCCTGCTCCCTGCCCAAAGCTCAGCTGGGCAAGCTGGGTCTGAGCAACCTAAGCGCTCGCCCCGGACAGACGGACGCTCCTGCTAGCATTTCCAGGAGCCCTGCAATGGATGCCGGGTTAAAGAGGAGGCTGATTTCGCCATCCGGAATTGAGGGGGTGAGGGTGGGGAGAGTCACTGCTCTGTTTGCACATTCTCTGGATGGCAGCTCCAAGCACTTGCCCAGGCTGTCGCCTGCAGACAGAACTCTCCTTTGTCCCAGGAAAGGGTCACGCGGGCTGGCTTGCTTGCAGGGGCTTCCTAGACAGGCTGCAAACAGTTGCCTCTTAGAGGCTAGGCTGCTGGTCAGCACCTGTTGCTGTTGCAGCTGTAGCCTCTTCCCTGACCTGCACTTCCCCATCCTGTCCCCCCTTGTTTCCCTTCCCCCCCTTGCCCCCTCTTCTTGGCTCTGCACAGGCAGGAGGATTGTGTCGCACTCGGAATCATCCTCTCCCACTGACTGATAAGGAGCCCAGTCTGCCTTCCGGCACCGGCACAGGAGCTGGCTTGAACGGTGCCGAGCCCCTAGGGCAGGCGGGGAGGGGAGTGACTGGCAGTGGATGGCAGGACTGTCAGGTTTGGGAATAGATGTTTATAATGGTGATACAACTACAGTAGCAGGTGACTTGTACGACCGGACTCTGAGGATTGCACTAGCAGGGGGGTTGCGGGTCAGGATTTAGGCGCCTTGGCACAGCTGTGTGGTGGGGAGCCCAGGACTGGACTTGCAGGATGTATTGAAGTCAGTAGTGAGGCGCATCAGCAGAGCTGTACAGGACTGAGATCTGGCAGGAATGGGATGCTGCGTGGAGCAGACAAAGCCATTGAAACCCCAAACAAGTTGGCTCTGCCTGGTGATTTCCCTGCTGTGTCACCAGGCGCATGGCTATCTTTGGAAGGCCCAGTCTCTGAAATGTTGTGCAAGTACCCTCGTGCTGTCTGTTCTCCACAGTCATGGGGTTGTTGTGTGTTCTCTGGGTAATTTTTGCCATTGCCAGGATGAGTAACTGGGGGGTGATCTTCCCGAATACTGCCAGTTTTGGATGCAAGCCACTTCCTCTTAGTTCTCCCCGGTCTCTGCTGTAGCCAATCAGAGACCTGTGGGTTTTACCCTGTGATTTACTGGATTTTTAGAACCAGGGAAGTGACACTGAGGGTTGATCTTTTTGTCTCTCTTTATTCTCCTTGGTGGTTTCCAAAGCAAATCTGCTCTGTATAATGCAAATGAGATTTGATTCCTAACTCTGGCTCTTGCCAGGCAGTTGCTGACCCCTCTCGACATTCGCTGGACAATCATGGTTTCCTTGGGACCGTCTCACACTCCTGCAAAGTGGGACATTATGGGCCTGATGTGCAAAAAGCCACATGCGCAGCTGCAAAACTGTGCTGACTGATGCACTTAATTTGCTCATGCAAACATGTATCTCCAACTGATGCTTATATGCACATGCCGAATGCATACACAGTGTTCATGTGAAAAATGCACCAGGAGCTATAAGCTTATTGGGCATGAACAAAAAATGCACCACTATTTGTAACTCTTGCTTACCACAGTTGCCCAAGCGTACATCTCAGATCAAGATGGAGCATTGCGTACTGGGACTTGTAGTCCCACAGGGCCACCTCTCCATGCTAGCAACAGTGTCTGCCATCTGTTCCACATTATGCAAATCAGGCATTGCCCTAGGGCTTCTGCTAAGCCCCAGTGTGGCCCCCTTGGTTGACCCAGCGTTGGGTGCCACCTGACTTGTTGGGGAGGTAGGATCAGCTCTGACATTCAGCAGCCAGCTGGCCCTAAGCTTACAATAGCCCCCAATCTGCCGGAGTCCCCAGAAATACTGATGAGGGAGATGAGGCGGGCTAAGAGCGGGTGCCCTGCTGCCTCCTTGCCGCAGGCTCGGGGCTTTAGGGAGCCGGCTTGTCACTCGGATGAGGAAGATTAAGCTGTGAATACCTTTTGGAAGGGGTTTAGTTGGGATCCAAGGGCTTTGGGGTCTTAATTTGTATTTTTCAGGATAGGAGTTTGGATGGCTTCTCTGGGGCCACTGGTAGGGAGGGGGGCGAGAGGGGAGCGAGAGTTACTCCAAATATACCCCCACAGTCAGTGAGAGCAGAATTTGGCCCAGTGGTGGGATTAGGATTGGGCCCAAAGTTCAGGGAAGCAGGTGATTTATAACAGAGGCTGTGGGATCCTAGAGGCGGTTAATGGGAAGTGGGGGAGGGTTTCTGCTGGCTGAGGGTTTGTACACAGCAGCTTCCTTGCTCTCCCAGTGCATTGGGCAGAGGTGGGAGGTGGTGTTGGGGAGCCCTTTTCCTTCCCTGTCGGGTACATAGTGGCTTAACAGCTTTATTCCTTTACCTGCAAATGGGCTTGAAGGATGTACCAGGCACTGCCTAGCTCAAGGTGGATGTGAAGGGCAAGCGAGGCCATATCAGAAAGGCCCAGGGCTAGTGCCCTGGTGAGAAGTCCACCCACTGATCTGTGGCTGTTGGGACAGGCGAGGATGCTGGGGTTCCTATCGAGTTGCTATTCCCAGAGCCTGCTCAGGGGCTCCATCTTCCATATCAGCCTCTGGATAGCGGGTGTCAGATAACTGTAGCGTCCTCCCTCTCTTCTAGGCTGCTAGAAGGAAGTGTGTCTTTGTTCCTCCCCCCGAGCCTCCTCCCTGTTGGGATGGTGGATCCACTACCTACCTTTCCCCAACCGCTCTGCTGCTGCCGCCAGGGGTCATGTGCAGGAGATGTGCATCTCTGCCCCACCTCCTGGCTGCTGTATGTCTGGTGGTGTTCCCATTCTCCTGTCCCTTCCCCCATTAGCTTGCCAGGCCTGTTTGAGTGGAGGGGTAAATGTGGGGGCCTCCGTTGGTCTATCCCAGTGGTTCTCAAACTTTTTTTACTGTGGCCCCTTTCACATAGCAAGCCTCTGAGTGTGAGTCCCCATAATAAATTAAAAACACTTTGAAATATATTTAACACCATTATAAATGATGGAGGTGAAGCGGGGTTTGGGGTAGAGATTGACAGCTTGCAACCCCCCATGTAATAACCTTGCGACCCCCTGAGGGGTCCCAACCCCCAGTTTGAGAACCTGCTCTATCCCATCCTTAGCCTCCTCTCCCATGAATAGCTCCAGGCCAAGATTTTCCAAGTGACTAGTGACCCTGGTGCACACCTTAATGAAGGGCCTTGTTTTCAGACAGCACTGAGCACCCCACTCTCTGAAAACCAGGCCCCTTTGAGGTCTCTCAGGCTGGGTCCCATGTGCTTACTGCCTAGGCCTCTGTGCCTGGCTCTCCTCAGAGCTTTCCCAAGCAGCAGCGGCAAAGCAAAACTAACCTAAATCTTGTAGTTTCCTGGCTGCCCACAGGGATCCAAAGAGCGGCAGCGAAAATGGACAAAGCCTTGTGAATTGCTCCTGCCAGCTTGGGAAACGACTGGGCAGAGAAGAGTCCCTGGAGCTGCCTGTCTGCAGACTCAGGGAGAGGACCGTGCTGCATTGTGCCTCACTCGGAAGGACTGTCTTCTCAGTCAGGAATGAGAAACACTTTTTTAATTGCTTTAATTGAAAGCTTGGATTTAGTGGGAGTCTCTGGCCTGGGCCTCCAGCCCCTCCATTCCTCAGGGGAAGGTTCCTGTTCCTCACTCGGGGGAGGGGGGGAAGAGTGGATTTTTCAAGCCAGACTCTTAAATGGTTTTGTACAAATTAAGGTTGGGAAAGATCTGTTAGAGGGGAAGGGTGGTCTCTTTGGTCAAGCACAGGTCTGGGAGTCGGAACAAGGAGTTCTGTGTCCCGTGTCGTTCATCCCCTCCATGCTTTGTGACCATGGGAAAACCCTTTTTCTCTCGCTCTCTCATTTTCCCCACCTTACCAATGAGGTCTCATTTATTAAAGTTTCTGGTGCGCTTTGAGCTGCTCAGGTAGAAAGCATGAGAACCGGGCAAAGGATTATCATATGTGCCCAGATGCAATGATGTTGGGCACTTGAGGCACGTGTTCCCCACCTGCTGCACTCTCCTTCTCCTGCTGCCAATGCAGGTTTGTTCCTTTGGATGTATTCCACAGGGTTTTCATATGTCTCCGGTGATGGGGATCATACCTCTTGTTATGGAGAGGGTGTGTGACAGGCCAATAGATTTCCCGATATTCAAGCAAAATTTTCCTTTGCTTAATTTAATCACATTTTGTGTAACGGATACTCCCTTGGCCACCCTACATGGACCCTTCCTCCTTGATCTCCACTCCCTTCCGTAGCACCTGCTGAGCCAAGCAAGATGTGGTTAGCTCTGTGTCCTGCCCCACAAACCTTTGCTCATGGTCAGTGTTCTTCCCTGAATTTCCTCGCAGGGGCCGGGCTGGTTTGGAATCACTATCAGTCTGGTCTGCGTGGGCTTGGCTGGGCTGGTGCTGAAGGCCTGCCTTGCCCCTTTTATGCAGGATCTATCCTCAGTACAGTGCTGCTGTTCTTCAGAAGCAATAGTGAAGTCTGGCAACAACGGGGTTAAAGCGGAGTGTTTGAGGGCTGGCACAGTTGAGAGACTGGCTGACCAGGCCTATGCTCTTTGGCTCAAGAGGTGTCAGACTGAGTGGCTCTCGCAGCAAGCTGAGCTCTGATTTTGGGGGACGTTTCTTTGTCTAGATCTGCCTGTCCGGTCGCCACTGTAATCCCTTTAACCCTCCTCCCTTCCCAAACCCAGATGGCCCTTGGTGCAAATGCATTAGGGAGCGTCTGTGTCTGGAATCTGCTCCCCCTCAGAGCTCACACTCTCTGCAGCTTGTTTATTCTCTCCCATGGAAGGCGAAGCTGAGCTGGTCTGCTTTTTTTGGCTCATCTTCTTTGTTTGTTTTATTGTTGTTGTTAATCTATTCATGCTAAGTGGTCATCCTGACCCCTTTAAATACATATACACGGACTCTTCCTCCTCCCCCCCGCCCCCCAATCCCTTGTGCTGGGGAGGATCAAAGGGCTCCCATTCTGCCCGCATGGGGCGATGTGGCCATATGCTTGCTAGGATACTGACTTGGTGAGAGCTGGTCTCACCTGGGAGAGGGGAGGAGGTCACAGTGAATGCTTTGTCTTTACGGTTCCAGATATGGAATCTCCCACCTGAATGCGTGGCTCAAGCTCCCCCGTCCTCTCCAGCATTTGCAGGTCCTCAGAGAAGCTGGGGCGGCAGAGGGAGGCCAGGGAAAGGTGGGGGAACCCCCAGAACCACGTGGCAGCGTTGCAGTGTGAATGACGCTAGTTTGGAAGGTGGGGGCCCTGGTGACTTTGGGGGAGGAAGTGCTTCTGGCCAAGGGCTTTGCGAGAATCAGTCGCCTGCTGCATTCCAAGCTGCTGCGGTAGGACAGGAAGCCAGGCACGCCCCCTTCCGCCTTCTTCCCCCCTGCGCAGCTTTGCCTCTATTCTGCTCCCAGAGACCAATCTTCTCCCAGTGATTTAAAAGCAAAACATTTTCCCATTGCAATGCTCTTCCCTCTCCCATCCCCAGTGGGTCAACAGTTATCCCCACAGGCTTGGCAGGGACTGCAAGGCATCTGTCTGTCATGTGCTGGGTGTCCCAGCTTTGCTGGCTGGAAAGAGGAGTAGCGAGGACTCCTGGGGTAGAATGTACACAGAGACTGAGGCGGGACAGGGCGCTGGTGGTTAAGCAAGGCTGTTTCCCACCTGCCATCTCCCCGAGGGAGGTGGGGACTGGTCCCTGATGCCACTCAGGGGCGGTTGCCTGTATGAAAAGGTGCCTTATCTTGTCCCTTCTGCCCCCACTACTACCTGCAGGTCCTTCAGTGGCACTGCTCTAGAGGGAAGTCCGCCGCTTCCTCCATCTGTATGCAGGCAGTGGCGGTCACTGGAGAAGGTGTCTCCCTGGAGAATGCAATCCAGCTTAGAGGACGCAACAGAAGTGTTTCTCAGTCACACTGAGATGGTGGTGGGGATTGAAGGGAGAAGCTGGGATGCTGCTGATCTCCAATGGCAGCTTGGTTTCCCACTCTCCTAGCAGAGCAGCCACTGCTGGGCCTTTCAGCAGCTGAAGCAGTGTGTGTGTCTGCCTTGTCCGAGCTACCTCCTGAAGGGATCAGCTGGAACCCTGCTGTATTGCCATGCCAGAACCCTTGCCTTTGATGGGGAGGTGGCTCCACACCAGTGTCTGGGGCTGGCATCCACTTTTTTTTTTTTTTTTTTTAAATGGAGATATCCTATCTCCTAGAATTGGAAGGGGGACTCATCAAGTCCAGCCCCCTGCCTTCACTAGCAGGACCAAGTACTGATTTTGCCCCAGATCCCCAAGTGGCCCCCTCAAGGATTGAACTCACAACCCTGGGTTTAGCAGGCCAATGCTCAAACCACTGAGCTATCCCTCCCCGGTTGTCAGTGCACGAGGGGGATGTCATTCCCTTTCTTGGTATCAGACACGCACAGACACAGGATTAGCCGGAACTAATCCTCCAGATCTCTGGAGGCTCCTCCATTGCACCCTTTGGTGCAAGGTGGGGCCTCTTCTGGATGGGTGAGGCCTGGCAGAGATCACAGACCAAATGGCCCGGCACAGCCCTGGGTAGTGCACCATGCTACATGGATTGCCGCCCCTTGGCATGCATCCAGCGAGCTCCAGCCCCATTCCCTATCCCTGCTGGCTGCATGGACCCTTTTCTGTCACACAATGCTTAGTGCTAAGACACTAAGAGTTCCTAGAAACTCACCCTGGTGTGTCCAACATGTGGAATCCAGCCCCTGGCTCCTGGGACTTGTAAAAAATGCGCTAACCTCTCCTTGTGACTCTGCTTTCCCCTGCCCTGCAGGCAGTCGTAGCCATTGCAAAGGGGAGAAGGAGGGCTGGGTGATGCCTTCAGAGCCAGCGTTGGGCCATGGATGGAAGTGAAGGTCATTTACCTCCTGGCCTTGGTGCCTGCTGTTTCTGGGATGAGCAGTGTGTCCCAGCAGTGTGGGCTGACGTGGACAAACCCATCTTCTCAGCAGCCTTGTACCACCCTTGCATACCAACTGGGGAGCTAAGGGAAAGGTGGGGGTGACCTGGCGGCGCGTGCTATGCCCCTAGCTCTGCACAAAGTGCTTTGGTGTGGAAGGCCCCTGTGTGGGCAGCTCATCTGGCAGTGGTCTGTCAATCCCATTCTTGGGCCTGGTGTAGATCTGTAGCTGTTCTGGGCCCCTTGGGCATTTCCTGCTGTTCTGCCCCGTGTCTGCCCAGGCCCCTGAGTCCTGACCGGCAGCCCCCTACTATTCTTATCATAGCAGGCCCTGACCCAACAGCTCGGCTGAAGCTCCTGAATTACAGGGAGGGCTAGTTAGGAGGGTCTTGTTGCTGTTGTCTGAAATTCCAGTTTCAACACTGGGCCCTGCTGAATGTGCTGAGGTGTGCCCAGGCAGAGGGCACCTGCCAACTAGACTGGGTACGTCCTGACGTTCCCTAGATTGCGCTTGAAGGTTCATGGGCAGGGGAGGCCCAACAAGTGTGGGGGAAGAGCCTAGTGGTGAATGGGTTAAATGGCTGGCATAGCCTTCCCTTGGGGAGTGCTGCCAGTGACAGTCTCCTTGTAGCAAGGCCAGGCCCAGGCAATGCCTTGTGTGAGAGGCTTCCCTAACCTCACAGCAGCGTGTAGGGTGGGGGAATCCTGTGATTGCCATAGCCCTGGGTGAATAGCATGCTCCATGTGCAGTGGGGTCTGGCTCAACCTGCCTGCGCTGCTCTCACCTGCTCCCAATGGGATTACTGCCTTTTGCAAATCCAGAAGGGTTTAGAACAGGTTTTAAAAAAACCTTACATTCCCTGCTCCCATCACCGCGCCTCTGCCCCCCTGTACATCTGCCCCAAGGGTTTGGCTTGTGGGTGCTGGGCTGCCCTACTTGAGTCTGGAATGTCATATGGCTCTCATGTGGAAGGAGCCTCCCCACACAGCCCTGGGGCTTGTTCTGTGTAGCAAGCAGCACAGAGCTGGGCCATCGGACTGGAGATCGCTAAGCCAGCTGTCTGTGCTGCACAAGGGCCTTTTGTTCTCTGTCTGTCTCTCCCCTACTCTGTGGTTCTCTCTCATGTTGTCTCTGTCCCCTTCTCTCGGGGGACCCTCTTCTCCCACTACAGAAGACCACTAGATCCCCTTGACTTCACTGGGGGTGTCTCAAATCCTGCGGTGGAAGAATTGGGCCTTGTCTGTCTGTCTGCCTCTCTCCATTCAATAGCAGTAATTTTATTGGCGTGACAAGGTAGCTGAGCGTTGCCAAAGTGAATCCATCAAATACCTCTTGGCTGCTCCCCACCCCCCGGGAGCACTCGCTGGAGTCTTTAAGCTCCAGCCCTTTTAATCAGGGTGGAGGCTCGGGGCTGTGGCTTGTTAAGCTGCTGGGTATTGGGGAGCAGCGAAGGGAGTCTCCAGAGCAGGTCATGGCTCTGGTCAGGGGAGCACACCATGGGGGCTAGGCCCTTTTTGCTGGGCGCATTGGCTGGTTCCTGCTTGTGAGGAAGGGGGCTTATTCGCTGCTCAACAGTGTCTGGCTTTGTTCAGCCGAACTGCTCCCAACAGGATGTTTCATTGTTGGAGGAAACAATCAGAAATTCCTTGTGAACCATTGGCCTCTGAGAGCTGCCCTGGGGCCACAGACAGGGCTGGCAACAGCCGCCCACTCCCACCCTCAGGTGTCTCAGTGGGACAGAGTCCCGGTGCGTCCTGCTTGACAAGAGGCAGAGAACTGGCTGGATTGACAGCTCTGGGCTGGAGGTTATTGCTCCT
Source organism: Emys orbicularis (assembly GCF_028017835.1). Taxonomy (NCBI): domain Eukaryota; kingdom Metazoa; phylum Chordata; order Testudines; family Emydidae; genus Emys; species Emys orbicularis. The sequence goes on from NC_088689.1 coordinate 109,391,195, forward strand.
GCCTCACCAGGGATGCTGCTGTGGCCCCCATTTTGCCCTATCCCCTTTAGTGACCTTTTGAATCGCTACTGGCATTTCAGGAGGGCGCTGTGACTAATGGCACGGCCTTCCCCGGGGACGGAGGGGAGGCTGTTGTGCGGTCACAGGCTCCGCCCAGCCCCCCTCCTGGCTGGCCAGGGCCCTTTGATTCATGGGCTGTAACTTTTCTCCCCATCTGTTCCGTACTCAGCACAATGCAGACAGGTGAAGAAATGAAGGAAACAGGGCTCTGAGTCTGGCTCCCTGCCAGCCGGAGACACGGTGTGAGGGGAGCAGCAAGCCCTGCTAAAACCCTCCTCTCAGAAAGTGCTGAGCCTGCACATCTCCTCTGCTCCTTTCACTTCGAAGTCTGGAAGCAGAGCACCGCGTAATCGCCATCCATCAGCCAGTGCTGGCTGCCAGAGGGGGCCACTCCACCCGCCAGGCTTTGCCCAGCCACTCAGGTTTGGTGTCGGGGGAAGGTGACGTTTGTCAGGGGTTTGGAGCAATGGAGTCGAGACAGATCAAAGCTTTGGGAGCCTGCGTGTGCCCGGTCTCTTCTGCTGCTACAGCCAGGGAAATAGACGCTCTGCAGCGTGGGGACTTGTCAGGGAGGCATGAAGAGATCCTGGGCCGATCACCAGCTGCAAGCACAAGAGGAGCTAGCAGGCAGCATGGCACCGAGAGAGGCCAGTGAGTTCGGGCTGTGTTCAGAGAGACTTCATGCCCCACAGCAGAGGGGGCAGTCCCCCACCTTCTCCACAGCTCTGGTGAGGCCCTGGCTGGGACACTGCATTCTGTCTTGGGCCCTCACGCCCCAAAGCAGGAAAAGGATGGTCCCTCTCTGTGGCGGTGGTGAGCCCAGCTGTGTTCAGTGTTGGGCACCACGTTCCCAGAAAGATGCAGACAGTGGAGGGAATTCAGCAAAGATCTATAAAAATAATTAAGGGTCCAGAGGGAGCAAGATTAGAACATCCAAGGGCGGCCTGGATTGCTTGACACACTAATCACCATGCAGGGAGGGGCGCGAGGGGGAGAGAGGGTCTGCCCCTGCCCCCACTGAAACCAGTGGGATTGTATAGCCAATGGGGAGTATGGGCAGGGCTGGGCCTGTAATTAGGAGCAAAAAGATGAGCTTGAGTAAAGTTAGAGGGACCAAGCTGTGGAGCAAGCTCTGAAGGGAAGGGGTGGCATGGCACAGCTCCTGCGCTACTGGGGATACGTAAAATGGACCTATCTTGCAAGCTTGGCTTTCTATAACTAGGAGCTGGGCAAGCTCCTCTCCCCAGCTCTGCTGATGCCCCTCAGTCAGTCCTGACCTGCAGCCCCCTACTATTCCAGCACTGGGCCCCTGTACACTGCTTGGCCAATGCCCCTCAATCCTGACTCTCAGCCCCGTGCTATACCAGTCCCAGGTGTGTCTAATTCATATTAAAACGGCCTAGTATTTGTTGCGGTGATTTCAGGCGCTGTTCTCTCCTTTCTGTGCGGCCTGTTCTGCCAGCCGTCGCTGTTCTCCTGGGTGTGTCTGAACGCATGCGCCTGCATCTCTGTGCCCTGCCCTCTGGCTCACCTTGCCACGGACCAGCGCAGGCATTTGCAAAGCTCATGGAGTGCCCAGCAGGAGGCAAAGGAACATCCTCCAGCTGCTGCATAGTGTTAAAGCACCTCACAGACCTTACTGGCAAGAGTGGGGAGATCAGTGTCCGTCCTCATCCCAGAAGCTTGCTAGCACGCGGGAGCAGAACAGTATTGATAGAAATGCAGCAGCATCGCTCCTGCTTCCAGTGAGCTATCGCACCAAGTGGCTGCAAATCATCCCTCTCGCTGGAGTCTGGCGGGAGCTGTTGCCATGTTTAGGTTGACAGTAGACCCAGGGAAGGGGAGAATGTGCCTCCCCTTCCCCTGCTCCCTGTGTCCCTCGCCACTCGGGTTTGGTCGGAGGCAGAGCTATAAATCAGAGGCAGCCGTGCTTCATCAGCCCCAGGAGAAAGGAGCAAGGCAAAGAGCTGTGCGACACCCTCTGAGGCAGGAGGCTGCTCCGTCGGGTCCTAGCGTCCCAGCTACTTAGTGGGCATCTCTGCAGAGCCTTCAACTCAATGAGTCCCTCTTCCAGTGATGTGCCAAAATCACCTGTAGGGGGTGCCAGTTGGGCAGCACAGCAGCCAGTAAGGTGGCTGCAGTAGGCACAAAGGAGGGGCCTGTTGAATTTGCAGTCACTGCAGAGAGTCACTGGGTCTAACACGATGGTTGGATTTGGAAAAAGGATGAGCACTTTCATCCATGCTGCCATTAGCAGCCTGGCACAGGATGGCATGTGCTGCTACAGGGCAGACCATGATCCCCCCAGGTGTCAGGAAGCAGTGGTCTCCTTGTGCACATCCTGTTCAGCTCCTCTGGCCTTCCTTTGAAGCAGCCTGCACTGGACGCTGCTGAATGCAGGTCCCTAGACAAGATGGACCAAAGTACTCGCCCGCTGTGGCAAATCCTTTGGCTAGCTCCTTGAGTTTCCACTGGATGCGAAGAGCACCTATCTTCTGGTAGCAAGCTCCACCATGGGGGCATGCCCTGATCCGGGCATGCAGTTGGATCCCTGCGCAGGAGCATGGGAGTGGAGGGTTCTGCTGGAGATTGCATCTTGCAAGCACTCTGGCAGGGCTTGTGATTGGCACATGTGGAACAGGCCAGAAGATGCTGGTGGTGGGTGGGAGGGAGGGGGGAGATGGAAAAAGCAGAGGGAAGATCTGTGTGTTTCCTGAAATCCAGGGATTTAAAATTCCCACATGATCCCAGCAAATGGTCTTTCCACCCCGGCCTGTGTCAGCTCCTTCAGATCAGTGCAGGGGCCCAGGAGGGACATCCCTTGAGGGAGAGTTGAACCTAGGATTCTCCTCCTGTCCCCTGGCTGATGTGGGATTGAGGGGATCGGGACAAGTGAAGGTAGGTGTTCCTCCACCCCTCCATCAAAGCTGTGGCCTGACACCCAGCTGCAGCCACCTTGGAAGAGGGAAGAGTGTGAGCTCAGCTTGAAGGTGGTCCATATGGTTCTCTGTGCGTTTCCCCAGCAGAATGGGCCTGGCAAATGTGTCCCCGAAGCCCAGGACAATGTGGGAGTGTGGGCTCAGGAGGATCCTAGGGTATGACTGCTCCCTCCCCCACTCCTCCCTCTGTCTCTGTCAGGCTCCAGCTGGAGCCTGCTTTTTTGCCTCTGGAGTGTGAGGCTGCCAAGCAGTTTGTTTCCCTCCTTTTCATGGCTGTTGTCTCACACCTGTGCCCCTGACTCCCCTGCGATGAGCTCTGGGACCTCACTGGGATGGCCCTGGTTGGAATGGGTTGAGGTGAAAAGCCACCCCCATTGAGATGGAAAGGAGCTTGGAGTCCCGAGCTCTGGAGAGGTCCCTCCTGTCAGAGGCATTGTGTCCATTCGGAGGCTGTGACTCGGCTGACTAATTTGGGCCTTTCAGGCGGGAGAATAGCCCCCGCGTCCCACTGAAGGGAAAGGAGAGGGCGAGGGGGAGCCACGCGGCTGGTAATGGAGGTGGCTATTCAGATGGCAGGGGGCCTATAGACATCGCTGGTGCGGAAAGGGGCAGCTCTGGTATCCAGGCAGGCCTTTGTCTGTCCTGACCAGCACAGATGAATGATGTCTGAGGAATCTCGCTCAGTCCCTCTCTGAACCCGCTGCCTGTTTGAGGAAACCTGCCCCCCAGTGGAGTGAGGAGTTAGCCGCTTCTTGTGCCCCAATTGCCAGAGTCGCTTTCTGCTCCACCTGTTTTTTGTTTTACTCGAGTTGGCATTGCAAAGAGACAAGGGGTGCTGGTCGGGCTGAGAAGGGGGGAATGGAAAAGGCAGTGGTGCTCGGGTTTCGGGGACAGCAAGGCTAATGCCCTTGGACGTAATGCTGCAGCTCAGCTGAGTGCCAAAGAGTGAAGCGGATGAGGAGGTCCCACTTGCCAGAAGGGGGGTTGGGACAAGTCCTGGGGAGAGCTGGAGGAGGGAGTGGTGGAGGCAGTGAAGTCTAGGGCTCACAGCGAGGCACTGGGGGATGCACTCCTGAGAGCTAGTCCCTGGCTGCCCCTCTTCTGGCCTCTCTTTGCTGGCCTGTCTTGGGGAAGGTGGTGAATGGATTGTAGGCTATGGCCATGCTGCAGAATAAGGTGTGTTCTTAACCTGGTTTAGGCTAAATCACGTTAGAATAGCAGTCAAGGCATGGCAGCTTGGCTGTTAACTGGGGTTGCAGCATGAGTATAGGGCAGCCTGGGCTTGAACTCACGCTGCTTGTCTGAGTTGAAAGCTGAGCTGCTGTGTCTTCACTGCTCTTTTAATCCGAGTTAGTTGAGCCAGGTTACGAACACACTTTCTTCGCAGTGTGGCCATTGCTTTACGGGGTGAGTGGTGTTGTCTGGCCTTGGCGGCCCTGCCACAGACTGACCCCCCTGCAGGGGTCTGGCTTTGCATTACGCACTGTGATGCTTTGGCCGGCATGGTAAATCCTGACTTCCCAGGGGAGCGGGAAGGTTGGAACCCGTTAGCCCTGCCACTTCTCCAGTAGCAACTTGGGCTGGGCTGAGCTGCGGGTTAGTAGCAAGGGTGGCCTGTGCGTGTCCCAGGGCCACAGCACATACGGATAGCGGCAACCGGGTAAGTCAGCCATTACTGATCCCCTGTGGCCTGACCTCTGCGGTTCCTATGGCAACTACCAGTACATGCGACTGAGGAGACCTCCAGCCTTGGAGGGAAATCCATCATAAATCAAGAGTGAAACGGAGGTGCGGGCAGCAGGGAGACGGAGAGAGGAATGTGCAGGGCTTGGGAACGAGGGGCTGAGATGCTGGCTGCTTCCTCAGCGATTGAAGGCTGCTGCTGGAGCCCATCCTAATTCTCAGAGCCTTTTGATATTTGCAGTGCATTCATCTATATTGCATGGATCCCAACAGGGGGCTTGCGCTCCGCACACACTCCACCAGCATGGCCAGGGCCTGCGAAGGCTTGAGACAAGCTGCTGCTGGGATCCCTTTATCCCTCTCCCTCGCTTTCATTAATGATCAATTGGTCTTTTTGAAATGGGGGAAATGCAGGTGTCCTTTTGGCTGAACTGATACAGCCAAGAGTGGAGATTTAGTCAGGGCCTTGGAGATCAAAAGCCTGGGTTGAAATTTGAGATGGGGGGGTTGCAGAAAGGGGGCTAGAGGGTGGTAACTGACAGGGCTCTGTAACACACGGCCTGCTGCTAATAAGAGAGCAGATCAGTGCGGATCCCCTTGGGGGAACAGCTTGAGACATTTGTTTCACCAGAGAGCTGGTGGATTATTTTGAGGTGGAGGGTGGGGGGCAGGAGCTAAACCCAGTCCCCCTGATGCCTAGGAAGCGTGCATGGCTTGCTGTGCTGTGATTAAAGTCCAGCAGGGCCATATCCCTCAGTCTCGATCTTGTGTAGGTTGTATGTAACCTGTATGATACAAGGCAACAAACACACAATCAAGGCCGTGTTTATAATCCCTGAGTACCTCGCATTAGAGCAAACACCCGAGGGCTCTGCTCATCAAGGCAGCAGAGTCAAAGATGAGGTAGTGGGATTTAGACGTACCACTAGGCTTAACGGGATAAGGAACGGCATCTTCCAGCCATAGGAGACTTGGGTGCTAATCTTGGTTTAGGCCATGATAATAATATTTGGCATTTTATATGATGATGCTTTACAAGTGACATTAGTTTGATGGATTCTCATCTTAATCCTTCAACTGGACACATCACTAAACCCACGCGGGGTTGGGTATAACTGGCATAGTGACTCAGGAGTGTACTGAGACTGGAGTAGGGCTGCACGTCAGGAGCGAGCGGCATTGTCAGAGTTGGTGGGGGAGTTCAGAACGGAGGCAGTGGAGTTCCTAAATGCCCCAGAGGCCATGGTTCTGGGTTGGATTTAGGTGCCATTTCCTCTTCCCATGTTTCAGACTTGGGGTGTTTGACTGTCTGTCCTTTTCAAATATTTGAAATCTCTTGCCCTGCTGCAGACAGTCCTGTCTCCCTTCCCTCCTGTATTCTGCACATTGTGGGTATGTGAGGGGTGCACTTCTGACCACTAACTAATAGGAGGCACTGCTTTCTCAGGTGGCCAGCTACATATCATCAGCTTTTTTGCCAGTGATGATGTCATTATTCTCTCATTTCCTGGAGAGAAATACAAAAGTGCAGACGCAGCCACATACTCTCTCAGGTTGGGAAATTCACCCACAACCCCCTCCTGCCCTAGCGCTGGAATCAAGGGATGAAAAAATCAAGAAAAGGAAAGTGGAGGTTAAATGGCAGGGAAATCTTCCTGATGATGAGGCAAAGCCGGGGGGAGGGAGGGAGGGGGGGACCTTGGGTAGAGGGAGCCCCATTGCTTGGGACACTGAAATCCATGAACAGACATGGTGCTGGATTTGGGGATTCCCAGACTTTTTCCTAGCATGGACTGTATTTGTAATAAAAATGTTCCATTTGTGATCACAAATGGGACCATTCGCAATCACGTAACATCCCTGTGGCAACTACAGCAATTGCCCACTTGGAAAGCAATAGTAGCAAAGTTATTCAATGGCTGTTTAGCTTCTTTTAATGCAATTTGGCAGCCAGAAAGGAGGAGGTGAGCCAGCATCATGTGACAAACCCGCGCTGCAGATCATGAGTTTGGGAATGAGAATAGACTACAGGGAGCAATCCCATGTTGGTCTCATAGAGAAGGGCAGGATAATCTAATAGGATGTTTCCATCTCTCATTGCTATGTTTCTGTACAGTTCCTGATGCAATGGAGACCCTAATTGGCTGAGGTATATAGGTGCTAAAGCAATGTAAATAATATAGGAAGGCAGTTCTGTTACTGCTGTCTATTTGATGGAAGCTGTTTTTCACTTAGCATAATCTGAATAGAAATGAGAGACACAATGTCAGGTTTAAAAATACCATCAATATTTATTAAATTTGACCTTAATTGTGGGTTTCTGAATAATAGCCTACATTTATAAAACTGCCAGACTTTTAAAAATGAAAAGGTCTTGTTCCCCTTTAAGCTGTTTCTTTACTAGTTTGCATTACCTTGTCCCAGTCTTAGGCTGTTCAGTTTCACATGTATTTCTCTTCCATTTCACTTACTGGTTCACCTGCTGTCTGTGTTTCTGACGCTGCAGAGGGGAGTGTTTGTTTGGGGTGGGGGGAGTAATGGAACTAAATCAAAAGATCCTGAGATCGTTTCCGTTCATCTTAGAGCCCCCAGCTCTTTAAAAAAGGCTCACACTACTTAACAGGTTCCTCCTTTGATGACCCAGTTAAAGGTTTTTCGTAAGCTTCTTCTCTGGGCACATTATTCCATAACTGTCCATGATGGTGGTTTCTTTCACCTTGCTCTGAAACATCTGTCTACTGTGTAGACTAGCTGGACCAGTCATCTGATCCAGTCTGGCAATTCCTATGCTTCTCAGGCATCTCTGCTGCTTTCTCCTCTTCTGCTGTGCTTTGGTCTGCATAAATAGCACAGTGGAGGCTTCTTCCCCCAGGGGAAGAATAAGGTAACCCTGTTTCCCACCCTAATAGAAAGCTGTCTGGCATGGGAGTCCTGCAGTTGGACGGGTGGTGGCACCCCACCTACTCTCCTGCCTCCGCCCTCCTCTGGCTTCATTTGTGGTTGACAAACCCACTGGAAGAACAAATGTTGCTGTAATTTAATTTTCAGACAAACAATAGTCCAGGGACGATGTTAAATTCATGAAACTGGCTTAATGGGATGAAAGTTAATGAGGCAATTTGTGTGCTACTCTGGACTCCTGCAATACACAGGCCCTGGGCTGGGGGAGACACTTATACCCCTCTTGCACATGTGTGCACCCCTCCAACTCTCCTCCTCTCACCTCATTGAACACTGGGTCTGTTTCCCTGCCCGACTGCGGAGCTCACACATGTTTCTGTTGGCTTCGGGTGTCATGGCCAGCATGGATTGATGCTGGTCATATGGTGAATGGTGGGGGTCTCCATGCCATCTTGCTGAAGAGGAGTGCTTCACCCTCTGAGTACAGGCTAGAGTGGGGCTGGCCCCAACAGAGCTGTTGTCCTCTAAGGTGTAGAGCAAAAGCAGCCTCTGCCAGGCAGGGTTGATGCCCATTGGTGGGGGGCAAATCTTGCCATACTGCTACCCAGACTGTACTTGCTCTGTGGCCTTTTCCAGGCCTTTGTGAACTGGAGACCCCCTAGCCCTGCCACCTAGGGCTTTTTACTGTGAGGCTCTGGGCTCTGCAGCTATCTGGGTTAGAAAAGGGTTAATGAGAAATTCCCCTCTGCTCCTGGCTGCCTGGTGGGGTAGGTCTGGAGCTGAATAGCACTCCCCCCAGGGCGCCCCTTTTCATCAGCATTATTATTTCTTTCCCTAAACTTTATGTGGCTCAAACCCTGCTGAGCAGCCTTTCCTCCCTCCTCCCCCTAATCCCGGATGTGCCGCCTGCTCTGGGGTCCTTTGTTAAGGCAAAGCCCCAGGTATTAGCCGCTCTGGGGTGTGTGGGTCCAGGGCCAGGCATTAGAGAGAGTTTCCGTGATTAAGGCTGACCACGTTGAACGGCTCCTCAGGATTCCGCTGCTAATCTCCGCTTCTTGATGTCTTCGCCCTTTGGGGCTCCCCAAGTGGGGAGCACGTTCTCCGTGCTTGCCGCTCCCCCGCTGTAGGGAGGGTCTGGGTCGCTCCTGGCAGGGGAATGTATTACCGGTTTCCTGGAGGATGTTAAAGCCCGTGCCCATTCCTCTGCCCATGGTGTAATCTCTGTGGGGATGAGGGTTATTCACCCGCTGGCTGAGACACAGCTAGATAAGTAGTCTTCGTGGCACAGGCTCATGTACGTTGGTTGGCCCTCGACGAAGCAAACGCCAGCTATGGAGACTGCTGCAGCAAAGTATCCGAGGGTGCGGGGAGACCTGTTCCCAGCAATAGCAAAAAGAGCAGAGTTGTCCTCGAGCCCTGATCCTTCCTCTGTGTGCCACCGTGGGCCTTGTGGAGTGGGGTGGAATAACAGTTGTGTAGCTCCCCAAGGAGCATTATTATTTGGGCTGACACTTCAGTCATGGGGCTGGGTGTAAGATCCCGAAAGTGTCAGCCCCCTGCCGAAGGACTTCGCTCTCTGCCCCTCAGCGTAGAGAGGATCTAAGCCCTAGGGGATCCCACTGTGAAAAAGTCTGTCCTGTCTTTGGCCAGGCTGTACCTCTCTTGGAGCACCCAGCTTCTCCAGCACCATCGTTCGGAGTTTCAGGCGTCTTTGAATGGCAGTGCCCCCTGCAGCAAAGGCACAGACAATGCAGCTGCACTTGGTACCAAGTAGCCCTAGCTCACACCAAGCCTGCCTATTAAACGGGCTGCAGCATGACAGGGCTCCATATGGAGCTCCCAACTCAGCAGCTTGGTGGGGAACCTGCAGCTGAGCCCCCTCCATGCCCAGCATCAATAGCTGCCCCTTCTAATGCCCGGCATCACTGGCCCCCTGCACGCCCCCTAGGGTCAATGGCCTTTGTGGCTCTTACACATCCCCCTTTGAGTATCCCAGAAACACTCCAGCTCCTGTGAGGTCGCTTGTCTTTACGGGGTGATAACCTTTGCTCTTTCTTTTATACAAACAGTTGCAAATGACCCTTTCCCCTGGGTCACAGGACAGAGTTGAGAGATCACCAAGCAGATCAGGCCAGCTTTTGCACAGTGATGAGCTCTTGCATACCTAAAGCTCGGGGTAGAGACGATACGAAAGTGGCTGGGCCTGCTGGCCCAGGCTGTTGACAGCTGGTGTGATGCCAGGGATGGTAGGGGGTATTTTCCTGTGTGATTGTGCTTGCTGGGAGCTCGCTGTCAGGTCTGGGAATGCTGCAGGGGAGTGGAGAGTGGGTGGGTGCCATCCTGCCCCAGATGTTGAAACAATAGAATAAAGCAAATCAAGACAAGGGGGAATGATGCCAGAACATTGTTCCCTGTCTAGGGGTAGACCAGCTCCCAGAGAAGTGGCTCCCTAGGGGAGGTGAGAGGGTGGGCTGTTTTGGCTGGGGAGGAGGTGGGGGGTCCTGGTGTGGGAGGGGAGATGAGGGGCCGGCTGGGGGTTCCAGATGTAGGTGTTAGCAATGTAGGGGGTGTGGATGAATTTCCCAAACTGGGAGAACATGTGTCTGGGTCTGCACCTTTTGTATTTTTCCCCAACAAACAATGCAATGCCAGGCCTGTGTCTCTCACCCGTCCTATTCCTGGAGCAACGGCATCTGGCTCCCTCCCCCCGCCTCTTCTTGTTATCTGCAGGCCCCTGGGGTCCCACAGGATTGTTCTCATGTCCAGCGATGCTCCAGCACTTGGGTGCTGGCAGGCTTGTGAGCCCCATGTGGATTCTCTACCCTACTCCAGATGCACTGGGGGCCCTTTGATGCTGTTGAAGCTTTGCTGTGCTGGACCAGCAGGTAGCACAAGAGCCTAAACGCCCCCTTCCTGCCTTCCAGTGGCTGAATTGCTCTAGCAGTTTGACATACCCCCCAAACCTCTGTGTGGGGAGCTTGAAGCTCTGGGGTTGCCTTGCCTCACACATGCCCCAGGAGGGAGATTCTGTAATGGAGACATCTGCAGGCATGGAGTTCGGCTGGCGTGGGCACAAAACCCATGTGCCGCCAGTGCTCAGTGACATGGGGAACATGCCATAGCTCCCCGCCTCCAAACTGCACTTGAACCCCGATGGTTGGGACGTGCTGTGAAGGAGCAGGGAGGCTGGATAGAGCAAGGAGCCTTAGCACCAGGCTGGTGGCATGCTGGCAGACAGCAGGTGCGTGGGGAGCGCAGGGGTATTTCTTATGCAGTGCCATGATCGTCCTCTAGTCCTGGGGTGGGATTGCTCCTGCATCTGCCCCTTCCCAGCATTACAAGGCACTGCCCTTCTCCTTACAGTCACTGGCCCAGTGCACCCTTTTCAGGTGTGGGGGACTAGGGAAGCAGGAGAGGCCATAGAGGACAGCTTGGGTTCCTGGGCTAGGCTTGTTCCCTGCAGGGCCTGGAGTGCACAAGATCATTCCAGTCCTTTTCAGTTCCCTGAGCCTTGGCAGCCCCCCAAGGCTCTTCCCCAGCTGGAGGAGCCAAGAGGGAGAAGTCACCCTGACCTCCACGCAGTGACCTTTGGGGTGAGGGAGGGGAGAGGAGCCCCCATATTTAACTAGCCCCAAAGCAGTTGAGAAGAGGTGGCAGCAGATCTGCTTGGAGGGCAGGGAGCTCAGAATCACGCACAAGTATGTGCTGGGTTTGTGCCATGGAGTCCAGTGTCCCTTGGGTGCCTGGCACCGGTTACTTGGTGGCATCTGCTGCTTACCTTGCCTTTGGTGATTAACAGAGTCTTAATTATGTGACAAAATTCGACTGAGTGACCCTTTCCTCTCCTGTGGCTAGAGGCTTAACCTGTGCATTGCTGGTTGGGTGTTTACTGAGCTAAGGAGCTTCGGAGGCTGGGCCTGCAGTGACTGGGACTTTTGGGGAAATCTCTCCCTGGTGCAGCCCTGCTGATAGTTGCAATGGCAGGAGAGCCAGGATAGGTGGAGCACTGGCCTATTTTCCACTGTGTCGTCTAGTCCTGCTCAGACCAGTGGCCCCGTGACAGATTGCCTGAGGGTGGCATAGAGAGAGCTTTAGGTGCGTGAGATTTAGTGCAGAGCTGCTCTCGGTTCAGGTATGCAAAGGAGCAATAAACAGATGCTTTTGTATACTGTTTCCTACTTTTGTGTGTGAATCTGGCCTTGCTGATTGAGCAGCTGTGGTACTGGCTAGAGAATTGTGCAGGCAGGAGTTAAGGGAGCTTTCCTCATCTAGCTCTGTGACCACCTCAGTCCCGGTCTCCGAACCCTGCTATTCCAGTCCTGCTCCATCCTCCCAACTTGACCAGGTCTGGCCTGCAGCTCCCGCACTGTTCAAGCCCTGTTTTCTAAGGCTGCATTGCCGATGCACCTCAATCCTAATCTGCAGCAGAGGCTCCTGGTTATGCCAAACTGTTTGCTGGCTTGGTGAGAAGAGCAGATGCCTCCTGAGAACTAGGCTGAGCCCCTCCAACTCATTCCATTTGTGACCCCCTCCCCCTACAGTATTTGAACCCAAAGCTACAGAGACAAAATTCTGGTGAATTCAAGCCCTTTGCCACCCTTTCACACCCCCTGCTCACTTTCAGCTGGCCATACTTAGCTTGGAGAAAAGGCAGAGAAAATGGCTGCAGAACGAACAGCTGAGAGGGAGATTTCACTTGAATATCCATAACGGGCAGGTGTCAGAAACCAGTAAAGCCAGGAGAACTTAGCCTGAAACATGAGCGCACTGGGTCTAGGGAGGAGGCTGAAGACCCTGTGAAGAGCTGCCCTAGAAATGCACGCACAGATGCAGGCAAGTGGCACAGAAGTCGTCCCCTTCCACTCAGTATGTTCAGAGGCCATGTCCAAAGGGAGATGCCCAACGCTAGGCAAAGGGGCTGACACAGGGCAGCGCCCCTCCCCTCAACCCTTTTGCATGTGGTATGTGCCCTGTGGATGCATCTGCCTAGCGGTGAGGCTAGGGGAGATCAGGGAGCTGGGGAACGCGGGCACCTGTTGCTCCTCCCCATGCTGCATTGCTGCTGATGGAGAGCCATAGCCCAGGGCAGCCCTGTGCCTGCCATCTGGCACCACGCTGGAGGGAATAATTACAGGGTGAGAGGCTTAGCAACTGGAGCGCCAAGGCACTTTGGCATCAGTGTGGCAAGGAATAGCAGCCTTGTTGACAGGAAGAAGTCAAGTGGCACCAATGGTGCCAGAATGGTCCTGGCAGGCCATTCCCCCTGCAGTGGTGTGGGTGGGTGGAAATAATGGCTTCCTCCAACAGAATAATGTACCAGGAACATTGGGCAGTGCCGCAAAGGGTTAAATGCTGCATATCCTTCCCTAGAGGGAAGGTTTGGATTGATGACCTGGCTGCAAGAGACAGTGCAGGTAGGACAAGTGATGGTGCATGCGTCAGCCAAAAGCTGCCTGTGCTACAGGGCAGCTGTAAGCAAGAGTCTTGAATACTGCAGCATGTTAATGTTCCCCTGATGGGTCAGACTGAGCACCCTGCATGGGGTGGAGATATTTTCTGGCACTGCCTGTCCCAGGTCTGTGCTTCCTGAGACAGGGTAGGAAGATGGTTACTTATATCCAATGGGGAGTTAGGCAGTGGGTTTAATCTCTTAGATAAAGTTTGTTACTTAAGACCATCTGCATCTGCCCTGGATGGCCTTTGAGCATGTGGCTGAAATTGCAACACCAGTGTGACAGGTTGGATCACAGAAACCCCCTTGGGAGCTGCCACCTAATGTACCAAGACTACCCCTGCTCCTGTTTTCCCTGCCAGCTCAGGACTCCAGCACCCTGTCTTGCTGAGCCAGATACTCCTGTCTGCTCCAACACAGACCCAGGGTCTGAATTACTTGCCCCAAAGCTGCAAGTTTACCTGAAAACAGCTCACAGAAGTGTGCTTGTCTTTAGTACTCAGATGCCCAACTCCCAATGGGGTCTAAACCCAAATAAATCTGTTTTACCCTGTATAAAGCTTATACAGGGTAAACTCATAAATTGTTCACCCTCTATAACACTGATAGAGAGAGATGCACAGCTGTTTGCTCCCCTAGGTATTAATACATACTCTGAGTTAATTAATAAATAAAAAGTGATATTATTAAATACAGAATGTAGGATTTAAGTGGTTCCAAGTAGTAACAGACAGAACAAAGTAAGTCACCAAGCAAAATAAAATAAAATGCGCAAATCTATGTCTAATCAAACTGAATACAGATAATCTCACCCTCAGAGATGCTTCAGTCAGTTTTTTCTCAGACTGGACACCTTCCAGGCCTGGGCACAATTCTTTCCCCTGATACAGCTCTTGTTCCCGCTCAGGTGGTAGCTAGGGGGTTCTTCATGATGGCTCCTCTCCTCCTCTCTGTTCTGTTCCACCCCTTTATATATCTTTTGCATAAGGCGGGAACCCTTTGTCCCTCTGGGTTTCCCCCCCCCTCACTGGAAAAGCACCAGGTTAAAGATGGATTCCAGTTCAGATGATATGATCACATGTCACTGCAAGACTTCATTATCCACTTGCCAGCACACAGGTATACAGGAAGACTGACAGGTAAAACACAGCCATCTGCAGACAATGGTCCTAGTTAATGGGAGTCATCAAGATTCCAAACCACCATTAATGGCCCACACTTTGCATAATTACAATAGGCTCTCAGAGTTATATTTTATATTTCTAGTTTTAGATACAAGAGTGGTACATTTATACAAATAGGATGATCACACTCAGTAGATTATAAGCTTTGTAATGATACCTTACAAGACACCTTTTGCATGAAGCATATTCCAGTTACATTATATTCACTTATTATCATGTTTTTATAAAACCATATAGCCTGCACAACGTCACAACCAGTAACACAGCTACTTGATTGGAGCTGCTATTTATCATAGATTCATAGATTCTAAGACCAGAAGGGACCACTGTGATCATGTAGTCTGACCTCCTGTATAGTTTGGGCAACAGAATTTCCCCAAAATATTTCTTAGAGGAGAATCTAGAATTTAAAAGTTGTCAATTATCGAGACTCTACCATGACTCTTGGTAAATTGATCCAAAGGTTAAGCAATCCCACCATTAAAAGTGTATGCCTTATTTCCAGTCTGAATTTGTCTAGCTTTCAGCCATTGGATTGTGTTGCACCTTTATCTGCTAGATCAGTGGTTCTCAACCTTTCCAGAATATTGTACCCCTTTCAGGAATCTGATTTGTCTTGTGTACCCCCAAGTTTCACCTCACTTAAAAACTACTTGCTTACAAAATCAGACATAAAAAACCAAAAGTGTCACAGCCACATATTACTGAAAAATTACTTACTTTCTCATTTTTACCATATAATTATAAAGTAAATCAATTGGAATATAAATATTGTACTTACATTTCAGTGTAGAGTATATAGAACAGTATAAATAAGTCGTATGAAATTTTAGTTTGTACTGACTTTGCTAGTGCTTTTTATGTAGCCTATTGTAAAATTAGGCAAATATCTAGATGAGTTGAGTACCCTCTGGAAGGCCTCTGCGTACCCCCAGGGGTACATGTACCCCTGGCTGAGAATCACTATGCTAGATTGAAGAGCCCATTAAATATTTGTTTCCCACATAAGTACCTATAGAATGTAATCAAGACACCCCATAACCTTTTCTTTCTTAAGGTAAATAGCTTGAGCTTCTTGAGTCTATCACTATTTATAGGGCGTTTTCTAATCCTTTAATCATTCTCATGGCTCTTCTTTGAACCCTCTCCAGTTTATCAACATCCTTCTTGAATTGTGGGCACCAGAACTGGACACAGTATTCCAGTAGTGGCTGCACCAGTGCCAAATACAGACGTAAAATAACCTCTCTACTCCTACTCAAGATTCCCCTGTTTATGCACCCAGGATCACATTAGCTCTTTTGGCCACAGTGTTGCACTGGGAGCTCATGAGCAGGTGATTATCTACCATGACCCAGTAATCTTTTTCAGAATCACGGCTTCCCAGGATAGAGTCCCCCATCCTGTAAATATGGCCTACATTCTTTGTTCCCAGATGTATAGATTTACATTTAGACTTATTAAAATGCATATTGTTTGCTTGCGCCCAGTTTATCAAGCAATCTGAATCAGCAATCTGTCCTCTTCATTATTTACCCCACCCCCAGTTTTTGTGTCATTGATAATTTTATGTTTTCTTCCAGGTCATTGATAAAAATATTAAATAGTGTAGGGCCAAGAGCAATCCCTGCGGGACCCCACTGGAAACAGGCCCCCTCGATTACAATTCCTCATTTACAGTTGCACTTTGAGACCTATCAGTTAGCCAGTTTTTAATTCATTTAATGTGTGCCGTTTTAATTTTATGTCGATCTAGTTTTTTAATCGGATTGTTTTGTGGTACCAAGTCAAAGTATATTACATGAACACTATTTCCTTTATCAGCTAAACTTGTAATCTCATCAAAAACGATATCAAGTTAGTTGACAGAATCTATTTTCCATAAATGCATGTTGATTTCCATTACTTACATTATCCTCCCATAGCTCTTTATTAATAGAGTCCCGTATCAGCTGTTCCATCATTTTGCCCAGGATCGATGTCCGACTGACAGGCCTATAATTACCTGGGTCATCCCATTTACTCTCTTAAAAAATTGGCACAACATTATTAGCTTTCTTCTAGTCTTCTGGAACTTCCCCAGGGTTCTAAGACTTATTGAAAATTAACGTTAATGGTCCAGCGAGTTCCAAAGCTAGCTCTTTTAAAACTCTTGGACGCAAGTTATCCAGACCTGATGATTTAAAAAAGTCTAACTTTAGTAACTTCTGTTTCCATTCTACTAGTATTTCTGGAAGACATTAAAGTGTGTTATCACCATATGATTAGATTATTTCAACTGTTTTCCTCCCAAATACAGTACTACAATATTTATTGAACCCTTTTGCCTTTTCTGCATTATTGATAATTCTAATAGTTCCATCTAGTAATTACTTCTTGTTTTCCACAGCTGCCACATTCCACCCCAGAGTTGGCTGCATTTCAGTAGTAGGTGAAGTGATTCCTGTGTGTACAGGGTTCTCTTGAGATGAAAGTTGCTCTTCTCCACACCTGGTTGGGAGAAGGGTATATTTGCCTAAACCAGGGCCCAGTGGTCAGTTAGTCTGGCCCTGGACATTGCGACCCATCTAGAATGTTCCCCCGACCCACTAGTGGGTCAGGACCCACCATTTGGCAAACACTGATATAGTGGTTAGAGCAGGTGACTTGGAGGTCAGGACGCCTGGGTTCTATTCCTGCTTCTGGGAGAGGGTGTTTAGGTAGTCAGAGCAGGTGATTAGGAGACAGGACTCCTAGGTTCTATGCCCAGCCACTGACTCTGCGTGTCAGAGGGCAGGTCGTTGCCTGCATCTATACAGTGAGGAGTAGAGTGGTGCACAGGGAGACATGAGGTTCAGTGGCTGTAAAGCACTTTGTGATCCTGGTGTGGAAGGTGTGATGCAGTGGTAGCATCGTCTGCTGGGTTTTCACGGTGGGTGAGCACAGGCTCCAGGGGGTGGCTGAGCACCTGGCTTTTTCTTTGGTTGAGAGTGTTTTTTGTTTTCTGTTAAAGTTGGTTAAAACTACCTAGCAGCCACTGAACAGAATGCAAAGGAAACATCTCTAGAGGAAAAAAGTGACACACTCTCTGTGTGTGCCTTTAAAGCTTCCAAAAATCGGTCCGAGTCTCAGCCAAGGTAACTATAGCTGGGATTAGCTATGGAAAACAGTTGTATCAGCAAGAGTCATGTGTTGGTAGCACCATTCGTGAAGACTCCCAAGCCCCAGGGGGTGGGTCAGGATTATCCCAGTTGCATGTGGAAATGCAGGCGGGGACTTCGGGGGGGGGGGGGGGGGACGGACGGACACCTAACTGACCCAAACTCACCCAGCAAGTGTGTTGGGGCTGGCATTAGAGCCCTGGAGTCCCTAGCTCCCAGCCCTGTCTCAGGCCAGTAGGCCACCTTTGTGGCGCTTGAGTGAAAGTGCCTGTGGTGCCATGCATTGGCTTGGGTCATTTCATTTCAGCAGCCTTAGTGGTAGTGGGGGAGGTGGGTGCTTGTACCTCTGGGGCTCAGGCTCCCGCTGCCCCTCCTTGCCCTAGAATGCACTGCCCTGCTAGCTTTAGGAAAAGATGAAGGCCCATTTTGGCCGGAGTCAGGGGGGAATGGTCTGTTCGGAGGTGAGCTGGGGCTGGGGAGGCCCAGCCTGTGTTTTCTGTAACACACGTGGGCCGTGGCCAGAGCAGTGAGAGCCCGGTGACGGAGCTGGGCTGCAGCCTGAAGTGGTGGGGGAGCAGAGTTCTCAGCCCACGCTGAGAGGGAAGCAGGTACTCTGCTGACAGACGTGGGATATAGGGCCCTTGCTTGGACAGCACCAGCATGGGGAGGTGGGATAGGACCTAGCACAGGTCCCTCCCCTGACAAGGCCTTGGGGAATCCACCATGGATATTGTGGGATTAGAGAGGGCAGAGGAATGATTGCCTCACCCCATTCCATTCTGCCTTGAGACACCATCTCATCCGGTCTGTGCCCCGGAGGCACTAGCACAGGAAAGAGAGGGTGTGCAGCTGGCACTGGCCCATGTGCAACATGGCTCGGGTGCGGAGTCTGACAGGGCATGGAGTTCGGGGAGCTGCTACTTCTGCTGCTCCCCAGATCCTTAAGGGAACAGATGGTTTTGGCCTGTGGGGTTGGCATTAACCCCTTCTTCCCCATCCATTAGGGTCAAGGCTAGAACTTGACACGGTATCAGGGAGAAGAGCAGTGTGACTGGGGGGACTCCAGGTGAGAGGTGTGGTGCAGATGTGGAGTGGTGCAACAAGAAAGCTGGGGGGGGGGCAAACAGAGGTCAGGGGGTGGGTGGAATTTTCTTTCCTGTTGTTTGGACCTATTGCTTCCATTTTGGCTGAGCTGATGTGGCTCTAAGGAAGCTCTGCTGGGCATCTTCTCTAGAGGGGCAGCCCAGGCTGGACTGAGCTGTGCATGCACAAGTGGCTGTGGGGAGATTTTGCTTCCTGGCATTTCTTAACCACGGGCAGCTGGGCCTGAGGAGCTCTTGTCAGTCACCCAGGGAGAGGTGGGTGACTCTGAACAAGTGTATTTTGAAGAGTGTTGCATGTCCTTGGAATGCAGGGTGTGGAAGGACGTGCGCCTGCAGGCTTAGGTTTACATGGAGGCTCTGGACTTTCCAGTGCTAGGAGTCCCCTCAGGGATGAAACAGTCACGCCCTTCTGCTCTCTGTCTTGCAATGTGGTGCAGGCGTCAGCAGGGGCGTAACCCATCGCATTGGTGGCGCTGTGCCAAGCCCCGAAAATATTTGAGGCTGGGCTTCAGGGCCCTGCAGGCTCCCGGGGTTATCTGCATGTGGTGGAGCTTTGCTGGAAGTGGGATTGTTCTGCCCAGACCTCTGTGGGGCACGGTGGCTCATGACAGCTTTATGGCTTGTGGAGTCCTAAGCTGAGGGAGTTGGGGGCGAGAGGAATCGGGCAGTGAGCAGCCCTCGTGTCTGGTCCAACTGCTGGGCAGGCTGCCAGTGCTTACGTGCAATGGAGTGGGCTCCCTTCTTGTGCATAAGAGTAGCCCTGGTGGTCCCAGGTCAATGCACTGGGGTCACAAGTCCTGGCCTGAGGCAATGGCCTGCCATTCTGTGGTGTCTTTGGAGGGACTGGGATATTGGATCCCCAGAGGTGCTCTCTGTCTGGACCTTGTGGTGTGTGACTTTCCACACGTGGGCCAGGGGCAGATCAGTGGTTCAGCTGGAGCATGCTCCCTTAGATTGGCAGATTGGCTTGGGCGTCGTTTGGATGGTGTGATTGCGACCCTTGGCTCCTGTTTTGCATTCAGCTCATCTCCAAGACTCCACGTGTGTCTGCCCCTCCACCCTTCCCCGCTCGGAGCCTCTGTACCCATAGCGCAGAACCAGTCCTGCAGCGATAACAGTGTACTCCCATCTGAAGGAAAAACCCCTCAGCAGGGAAAGAAAATGAGGAGCAGGGTCAGCTTTGCTGCAAGGCTGGGTCAGACGCACCACAACAATCTGCTTCCCTAGGTAACTGTGAGCTGCGCTAATTGTTCCTGGTAGATTTCTCCTCCCCGTGAATGCGTTCCGTATGGCGCTGCTGCCAGTGTCTCAGCCAGCGCTGAGGCAACTGGACCTAATGGTAAAACAGTGCTGCTAATGGGGAGCATCATGGGGGAATGTCAGCTCTGTCTCCCTGGCAGGAGTTGTGATGGGGAGAGAAGCTGCCTCTGTGAGGACCTTTGGAAGAAACAATCAAACTTGGCTGTCCAGTAAGAGTCTCTAAAAACAATCCCCCTCCTCCAGGTAAGGCACCTCTGGGGGCATTTTCCATCCAGCTCAAGGGATGGGAGCTTTCAGAATTGAATTCCACATTTATTTCCCCAAGGTTGCTCTGTCTCTCGCCCTCTCTTTCCTGTTATGTTTATGAGCCTCCAGACGAGAGTTTTTACACTCAACATTTCAAATTAAAGACATTTCTTTTCTAGCAGGTATGGAGAGACACTCCCTCTGAGCTTGGCCTTTGTTTCTTTAAATCTGTGTGTGAGAGAGAAAATAAGAGTGTGTGTCTAGAGCAAAGGGACTGGGAGCCAAGATTCCTGGGTTCTCTTTTGCTGCGTGACAATACGTGTTAGTCATGTAACTTCTCTATGGCCCCATTTCCCCTTCTCTAAAGTAAGGACAAACATAGCTATCTCTGCTGTTTGTGAGTCCTCATTTTATAAATACTACTGAATCAGAATTCTTTACATTCATTCTGCACTGTTGCAAAGAACTCTGCAAGGGACAGGACAGCGGACATCAGTTCCTGGATTTCCTTTGCAAAGTCAGACTGAGCATCGTATTTTGCCCTGCGTGTCAGGGTTGAGCAATTTTTTTTCTCTTAAAGAGATAACAGCGCGATAACCGTCATTCATTTGATCGATCTTGTGTGTTTAGACTATAAGCTCTTCAGGGTCAGGACTGTCACAAATGTGCGTACAGTGTCTGGCACAATGGGGTCCCGATCTCAGCCGAGGCTACTAGGTACTACTGGAACACAAATGTATGCCTTATTTCCAGTCTGCTTCAGCTTCCAGCCATTGGATTGTGTTACACCTTTATCTGCTAGATTGAAGAGCCCATTAAATATTTGTTTCCCATGCAGGTACCTTTAGATAGTGATCTCTAGCCCTTACCCATAGCTCTCGAATAGCGGGTACTGTCCATTCTTCAGCTGTACATCTTAAAATACTTTATGAAGTTGGTCAGAATTGTTACTCCATTTTATATAAGGAGAAACAGAGGCACGGGGAAGTGAAGGGACTCACACCAGAGCATCCAGCAGTGGATAGAATCCAGGCTTCTTGAGTCCTAGTTCACTGTGCCATGCTGTCCCCCTAATCTTAGCTGGCCTTTTCAAACCTCAGGCAGGGATTGTCTTCCAAGATGACTATACAGTGCCTAGCACCCCACCACCACCCCTCTCGTCCCCAAATATCTTATCACTGCTGGAGCTGTTTGCTCACTTTCTGCAATCGACTCCTGGGCAGTGGTTCAGCTGTGCTCGATCGCTGCTCAGCTTTGTTCTCCGACTGTCCTGGCTGCTCTCCTGCTTGGGCGGCCAACGTTTTGTTTCAAACCAGCTGTAAAAGGTTTGGCTGTAAATGGAACCCACATCTCAGAAGACATTTCTTATTCACGTTCGATTTTGCCCAGCATTTATTTGTCTCTATCCCCTAAGTTTGGGGCCACAGCCACACACAGCAGGCAGAATAACAGTGTCTTTGGAAGGTTTGTAGCTGACATGGACGGGTTAGCCCCAAATTGCATGGTAAGAGGTGGTTGGCATTTTTTAAACAGGTTTTTTTTTTTTTTTTTTGGGTCCAAAAAACGGTGTGTTCAATTTTTTTGTGTGGAACGTTACTGTCGTTTTGGCAATTTTTGGGTGAATTTTTTAAATAGAATTTTTTATTGAAAACAGTTGCCAAATTGTTATAAAAATGTTTCACTTACTGAAAAATAAAACAGGTTTATGGTAACTGAAAAATGTCAATACACTGTTTTGAGAATGTTTTTGGTGAAAAGTTCTATTTAAAAATGTCCCTCCAAATTTTTTTGGGGAAAAAACAAAAGGCTGTTTCAAACTCAGCAAAATGGAAACCATTCCAAATTTTTTTGCAAAGTTAAAAATCCCCTCCATCCCCACCCCTGTTCTAGGCCCCAATCGCATGTTAGCCTAGCCTGGTTCTGTAGTGCTGGCCTGGGAAGTGGTGCTACAGTGTGTTGAGAAAAGAGGGACGTGGGGTTAAGGACTGAGTTTCAGGAGATTTGAGCTTTATTCCCGACTCTGCTACAAACTTGCTTTATGACCGTGGGCAGGTCATGTCACCTCTCTGTGCCTCCGTTTTCTCCTCTATAGAATACAGATGATGATACCCATGGGCAGACTGAAGAGTGCATCAGTAATGTATGCAGTGTCCTTTAAGATCCTCAGGTAGAAGGTGCTAAAGGAAGACAAAACATTACTAACCCATTATTCCTTTGTTATTTGCTTGAGGCTGCTTCAAGGGCTGTTCCTCTCCCCTCTTCTGTTCAGAGATTGCTTTGCTGAATCTTCCCAGGCCTGTTCATTTGAAGATGATGACATCACCTTGGGTAGGGACCGGTGTGTGTTTTGCCTTACACATGTTTGCAGGGACTGTTCTTAACCTCTGTCTCCACTGCTCAGAATTCCTGAGCCCTGTACGGGTTAGAAACAGGAGGGGCTGGGAATGGAAAAACCCTTAGCTTTGCTGAGGGAAGGACTAGTCTGGCAGAAAATGGACTTATTGGGGAGCAAGTCCCCTCCCCCCGATGCCCCCTGGTGCTTTCCTGAGAAACTCTGGCTAAGAGTGTGACTGAGACTAGGATCTAATTTTCAGGGGGCTTTTAAACTCCCTCCAGGAGCTAAGTGCCTTCCCCCACTTGCACATCCCCTGCTGTAACTATTATAGTCCTTGCACAGGCTGGAGTGTTTGGGGCTGTTACTGTTGTGGTTTTCATAAGGGCTCTTAATCGCACACAGGATGTTTCTGTTTATTCAAGAAATGAAATCACACAAACAGCCCACCCCCAATTTGGCTTTTGCTGAGCATCAGCTGCATGACCCAGGTTCCATGCAGTGCCAGAGAAATCCTCCCCACCCCTTCTCAGACTTTTCCAGCAAATCTCAGCTCAGCTGTAGTTCATGTTGCAAGTACAAACTGGAGAGGAGCCCAAAAGGAGTCTTCTAGGTTTGGATTAGGTTGGGATTTGGGTCTGAGGCTCGGATTGTGGCTGGGATTCAGGTTTAGATTAGACAGCACCGGAATCTTACAAGATTTTCTCTTGAGATTGTCCCCCTCAAATTGTGGGGCCTTCGCAAGATCAGCAGAACTTGCCAGATTTCTGCTGTCTTGGCCTCATCCAGACTGGATCTGGAAGGCAGGTTCCTCCCAGTTCCAGATCTGACATGGGCCCAAACCTGCAGGGTTGCAGTTCTGGGATGTGAACTCTGACAACCCCTCCTCAAAACCCAAGGGTTCAGATTGGAAATGCTGGCTCAGGCCCTCTGATAAAAATCACAAACTTTTTTTAAGCTGAGCTGGCTCAGGAAGGGGTGGGGGGGTGAATTGGAGAGACCGTTTTGTTCCAGGGGACTTACATTTTTAAAGGTCATAAACAAGTAACCCCAGGCTCTCAGCCCTGGGATAGGTGGGGGTGTGGGTTTGCCACTTGAGTTGCTACCATGTCATCGCCTTTCTGCTTGAGCCTTATCCTTTGGGATATTAAATGGAAGGACAGCAGGGATGTGTCATAACTGATTGAAATGAAAACCCAACTTTTCTCAGGCCTGTTGAGCAATGGGGCTGATGTGCACTGGTTACCATGGCAAACCAGCAGGCCCTTGACCCAGCAAGAGTGAAGCCTGTGTTGCAGTCCTCGGGGTTTGGAGGAGCGAAATCCTTGGAGACGATTAGAATAATTTAAAAAGCCATTAACGAGAACGGGGAAAACACTGGTGGAGTTGGGGAGGGTCTGGGAGTGGGTGGGGAAGTGGAAGGGGGGTGATTTTGGCAGGGAGCAGGTCACACTGGCAATCTGCCCCTCTTGCCTAGATGTGTTATGAAGTTTTTGAGGTTGCTTGAAAAATGTCTGGGGAGCGGTGGCGAGCCAAGCGGGCCCCGGGCCAACTCCCAGCTAAACATGTTGTTGTGTAAAATTGTAGTCAATTAATCTAAGACCTGCCAATTTCAGCTGCAAAGCGCTATGAGGTTCTGTCAAGTTTTCAACAGGGTAAAGAGAGGGAGGGGGCTGAATGTGGTTAGCAGCACTGGGGGAGAATTGTGATTCAGAGCCCAATCCTGCAAACTGCCAGGCACTCTCTACTTCCACTGATGTCAGCCGGCCTGCTCCTGCGAAGTTTTGCCATTGTCTGCAATAGCAGCCAGATGGAGCCCAATGGGATAGGACTTTCTGTTCTCCTTGGAAGGGTTGAACCATTCTGCTGGCATGCTGAGGCCAAGGGAATGTGGAAGGATCTATCCTAGGTGTATTGGCTGCTGGGGCAGTTCTCATAGCTCTGGCTTTGGAGTGTTCCCTGCCCTGAGGCCAGCAGGGAAATTTCCACTGTGGCAGTCCACATGCTAATCCAATAGCTCTCAACCTTTCCAGACTACTGTACCCCTGTACCCCAAGTTTCATCTCACTTCCAAACTACTTATAAAAATACAACACACACTATTACTGAAAAATTGCTTACTTTCTCATTTTACCATATAATTATAAAATAAACCAATTGGAATATAAATATTGTACTTACATTTCAGTGTGATACTTGTGCCAGTATTTCACTTGTGAGCCTTGTCTGAAGCCCAAGCCCTGCCGCTGGGGGCTGAAGAATGTAACTTAGCTTTGTGGGGCCTTCTGTGGTGTGGGGTCTGGGGCAGTTTCCCTGCTTGCCGCCACCTAATGCCAGCCCCACACTTATGACCCCCCTAAAACCATCCCATCACCCCCATAAGGTCTCAACCATGAGGTTGAGAAACACTGATCTAGATGAGTTGATGTACTCCCCTGGAAGACCTGTGTGTACCCCAGGTGTACACGTACCCCTGGTTGAGAACCTCTGTGCTAATCAGTCCTGAAAGGTTTGGCCTGTCCCCTTGCCACCCTGTATAGTAGATCTGAGGCTGCGATTTCCTACCTTTGCCCATCTTTCTGAAGCAGAGAAGCACCTTGGAAGTCAGTGGAATTGTCTGTGCCCAATCTCCCTTTCCACCAGCTGTCCTGTCAACCCTGGGATTGAAACATAAGTCAGCCCCTCTCTTCCCCAGCTTCTGATCACTTCCAAGTAGTACTTGGGTTTGTATGAAGGCCGGACTGTCACTGTTGGCTCCAGGATAACTGAAGAGGATTGCAGACCCCTCCTCTTGAGCGCCTGAGCTCCCCACCCCCCCTAGACACGCATTGCTTTTGGCACAAGTGATGTGAGCCCTAGTCTGTCTGCCTCATTTCTTGTATGTGGAGTACTAATCACCAGCATATCTAAGTGCCAGCTGGTCCCTCCATTGATCGGTTGGGGGGCACGGTGTCGTCCTTGGACGGTTCTAATGGCTGATGGGGGCAGGGTGGGGCTGTGTGTACAGCACCTAGCATAATAGGGCTCTGATCCTAGGCTTTCATTACAAACAGTGGCCCTCAGCTTCCCTGCAGCGTGGAGCATTGCTCACACCTTCTTGGTTCTCTGGGGTGCAGCGTCCCTCTCTTCTCCCTGGCAGGGGCTGTGGCTGCTGTTTTTAATATATTTGCTGGACCCACTAATGGAGACTTGGTTCCTGTTTCTTTGTACAGTTTCATTAAACTCCTGAAAAGTTGCAGTTCCATCTATGAGTAAGTCACAAGACTCACAAAACAAGCTCTGTTTGTGCCCCTGGGAGTGTTCTGAGCAAACTTTGTAGGGATAAGCTCCCAGCCCTGTTGCAAAAGACAAGGAATTTGTTCTTCCCAGGGCCTGCATGTCTGTTTCCTTTGGCTCCGCTCTCCCTGTTTACCTCTTGCAGCCTGTTTTTCCACCACAAAACCCACTTTAAGTGTGTTTGTCCGTCCGTCCTTCCTTCTACCTGTCCCTGTGTGGACATTGCTGGACTTTGACAATAATCTCTGCAATCATGGCACTGATTCTGCATTCAGGAAGACTCTGAAATTACTGTGTTGCTCCATAACTAGCAGCTAGGGGGTGTAAAGGCATGTGGCAACTCTCCCCAGCCCCAGCTCTCCTATGAGATACCATCAGATCCTGACTACTTAGGGCATGTCTACACTTACCTCCGGAGCGATCAATCCAGCAGGGGTCGATTTATCACATCTAGTGAAGACACGATAAATCGACCGCTGAGCGCTCTCCTGTTGACTCCCGTACTCCACCGGAGCGAGAGGCACAGGTGGAGTCGACTGGGGAGCGTCAGCAGTCGACTTACCGCAGTGAAGACGCCACAGTAAGTAGATCTAAGTATGTCGACTTCAGCTACGTTATTCACATAGCTGAAGTTGCGTAACTTAGATCGACACCCCTTCCCCACCCCCCACCTCCCCCAGTGTAGACCAGGCCTTATGGTCATTTTTAGATCCCATACTTTCTTCGAAGTGGGGGGAAAGTAGGTTAGCCCTAGTGTGGGCTGTTAATACATTAGGCCCCCCTAAATCTCCCTGCAGTATTAGTAGAACACTGCTATGAGGTGTTGCTCTGCCCTGTTTAACAGCTGCCACATTCTACCCCAGAAGTGGTTGCAGTTCAGAGATACACAAAGCAATTCCTGCATATGGTTTGTAAGGACCTTTGCGGCCCTTTAACATGGAAGGCTCTAGAGAAGTGCAAGAGATACTATTTAACACACCACGGGGTTGGGAATTTACTGCCCCACAGCTCCTCGTCTGCAAGGAGAAGTGAGTCTTGGGTCGTCACTGGAGTTGGCTGTGCAGCTTGTGTCACTGTGTGTTAGCCCTTGCGTACAATCATCTCTTTTTATGTACTTCCCCAGAATACATTAAAGGTGATTTCCTCCGACTTCATCCGGAGCTTGTTAATATTTCATTGGGACACAGGCGCAGGCTGCAAGGATTTCACTTCAAAGGAGGGCAGTTTCCAGCAGCTTTCGGTTCAGGCATGAGGTTTTGCAATAACTCCTTTTGTGGTTTATTTAAAAAAAAAAAAAAAATACCCAACAGCCCCAATGTAAGTCCATTGCCCTGCTCTTTTCCTTTGTGTTTAACTGGCTTGCAGAGTCAGCTGGCAAAGCCTGACCGGGAAGCTCAGGCAGGTGTTTATGGAATTGTACAGGAGGCAGGGGGCAGGAAAGTGGCTGGGTGTGGGGGAGTCTGTCCACTTTTTCAGATGCTCATAAAGCCCCATCCTTGCATCTTCAGCTCTGCAAACCTGAGAGGAATCATCTGTTTGTGTTACACGGGCTAAGCATCCTGCACTTGTACCCCAGAATTTAACCCTTTGTGGTGCTGTGGAAGTGAGGGTTGTGTGTGTTAACCTTCTTAGTGTCCAGTATGAATGCTAATGAAATATCTGGCAGTGCAAAGGGTAGGCTTTAGATTGTGCACAATTAGTCTGTGTCTATCTCTGGTCCGCCTGTGTTTGTGTTTCAAGAAAATGTCGTCAGCCTGATGTAGTGATGGGGGCTGGGGAGTGCTGAAATGACTAGTTCTCTCCTCATTTGGTGTGACCTGTTCAGACCTGAGTAAATGACGGGTATGAGATGATCTGGGGTGTTCCTTGTCCCAGCACTGCTCAGAGCAGGCAGAATATCCCATTACCGACACCAATGTACTTTGAAGTCTCTTAGGGTCTCACATCTAGTCTGTGAAGTGCAGCTAGAATCTCACTGCCTGGCCCTTCCCTTTCAAACAACTGGAGGTGTGTGCTGTTTCTTCCCCCCCCCCCCCCCCCCAAATTTTATTTTTGTGTGTGAATGGATTCCATATAGCAGCGCTTCCAAAGGCCCAGGATTGGCCCTCCAGGAGCAATAACACAAGAATTACTGCATTGCATGGGTGTCTTTATGTGTTTTTTAAACCGTGCCTCCTAATTATAAATAATGGCTGTGATATGAGATGTGATTATGATGAATGGTGATTCCGTATTCTGCGTGCATTAGCTGCTTTAACCTTGCTGGGGTAATTATGTCTCATTTAGAATTCTGATAGTATTTATTTGAGGTAGGGGACTGGGAATTTAATTTCTACCGCTTTGTCTTTTAGTAGTAGTAGTAGTATTATTTGAAAAGGATACCTTAGCAAAATTGTTTTTTAATAATTCCCCCCTGTGGCAGCACAAGTTCATTAATATTTTAGGGGACTGTGTGGAGTTGTTGTTGAGATGTTCCTAAAGGTACCGGGGGGGGGGGGGGGGAGGGCGCAGGGGAATGTAAAATCAGGGCTAATGGATGAGAGAGGGAATCCACAGGCGGGAGAGTGAATGGCACCTGTGTTTGTCTCACTCACTTACGCATTAGCACTGGCAGGGCATTGCCAAGGCATTGCTCATGAGTCGGAGCTGGCGAGTGACTTTGCTTCATCTTGGAACAAAATAACTTGTATTGGAAAAAGTGTGGAATTGGTAGACGCTTGTAATAGACTCTGCTTTGTGCAGCCTCCCTCTGTGTTCATCTCCCTCCCCTTCCCTGCCACCAACTAACCAAATGCAAGCTCCTGAGAAGTGTGATCTCCTCCAGCCTTTCCAGTCTGGGGTTTTCTCACTGAATTTGTTCTTAAACCCCAGCCTCTCTTGTGAATCCTTCCTGGTTTCCTGCCTCTCGCCTCTAGTCAGCCCTTGAGCTGTACCCACTGCCAGGAGGGCTGACTTTGTCGCAGTATCTGGGCACCTTCGGTCCTAATGGTTATCCAGGCTGCTGTTCAGCTGTGAGCTCTTTGGGGTAGGCACTTTGTCTTTGAGTCTGTAAAGTGCCCTGGGTACAAACACTCATTCCTTTGTGATGCCCCTGTAGCCAGGCGGAAGGAGCAGTGCAAATCTCCTGGAAGAGGTTACAAGGCAGGTGGGAGAATAGTATGGGCAGAGTCTAAAGGCAGGAATTTACAGACATTGGACTTGTTCATCTTAGCAGAGCCTGGAGGGGGAGGGACTATATATTTTTTTCTGGTGAGGAGGAAAACATAGCTTATCCCGAGAGGTTGCTGTCCTCCTGGCCACTCACAAGTCAGCCATCCCCCTCGCAGGCATGTTTGTGTGCACAGTCACCAACACGCAATCTCATTTGTTATCCCAAGAAACGTGATCAGAGAGAGACACACACAGTATCCCACATATGTACATGCAGGTGTAGCCCTTCCCAGACAGGCATGCCTGTGTGCGATATCCAGGTCCTATATGCCCTACCCATTCGCGTGTACACACACATACATGCAGCCTCCAGTTTTACTCCGTTCGGTGCTTTCTGTGCTCTTTCGCTGTAAATCTGTAGCACGTTGACCTTTGGCTCCCGTTCTGGGTGTGCTCTGGGGTGCAGTCTCTGATGGGGATTAAGAGGGGGAGAGAGAACAACAATCAAGGCCGAGCCATCGCCCAGCCAGCCCCTCACCATCTTTGACGGTACGTTTAATTAAAAATCAAATCAACCTAAAGATTGCACACGTGTGCTTAATCAGTTTGAAGTCTCCGGGAGAATAAAGTAATTATACTAGTCGTTTGGCTATGGTAATTAAAACTTTAATTAACATCGTTTCCCACCCCTTGGCCTCCCTAAACAGTGCAGATATTCAAGTGCTGCCACTTTAGCACCTTTAGGCCCTGCCAGGGCGACTGCCAGGATTTGATCTTGGAATAAAATAAACTTTTTGTTTTGAGGTTGTTTTTTCTCTCACTTGTAGCTGTAAGTCACAAGGCAGCTTAGAGAAATTACATGCATCCCCCCAGCCTCGTGGCAGCCCCCCTCCCCACACCCCATTGTTAACCCCTGCACAGCCAGTCAGTCTTTAGGAACAGAGACGCCTCCAGCCCATTGTTCCAGAAGAGCCCATTAAAATGAACCCCTTTTGTGCTCCTTATCAGACTGTTCTCCTCCCCCCCCCTCCCCCCCCCTTTCCCCCCCCCCCCCCCACACACACAGAGGCTAAATCTGAATAGATCTGTAAACAGCATGTCACACAATGAAGAATAATTGACAAGGAAGCCGCTGTCTTGGAAGTCTGACCCAGTTTGGGGGACAGGCCGTGGAGCTCCGGGATGTGAAGGTATGATTGAGAGGAGACTGTCCGTATGATAAAGGCAGGCGTGTTGTCTGCTCGTGGAGAAACGTGTATACGAAGGCATTGTTAAATTAACTCCCCAACTCCTCAGCCTAATTGATTGACCTCGCTGCGGCTTTGCAAACGTGCCGCTCTCATGCGTTCAGATGGTGATCTGCATTTCGGGTGTCAGTCATGTCATTCGCCTGGGCTTCCTGCTGGGAAAGTAACAGTAAAACGCCAGCGCCCATTTGAGATACACTGGCAGCATTTGAAGTTCTGGAGAGACTGAGACGGTGGCAGGTGTTCTTCAAAGCTGCTCAGAGAATTCAGTTTTTAACATGGTATGTACTCTAGTTCTGTTCAGCCATTCAGAGCTCAAACGCACATGCACAAGGCAGTGACATGCAGTCATTGTACATGCAAATGACCCGTTAGGGTATGTCTGTTGCCTCTGGGAGCAAGCCCGCCGGCCCACAGACTCAAGTGAGCGGGGCTCCTGCTAGCGTGCTAAAAATAGCCATGTAGATGTTGCTTTGGTGCTGTGACTTGGGCTGGACTCTCAAGCCTGTGGGGTGGACTTGACAGTCTGAGCTCCAGACTGAGCCTCTGCATCTACACAGCTATTTAGCATGCTAGTGAGAGCCCTGCTGGCTCATGTCTGTAGCCCCAAGGTGGGAGGCTTGCTCCCAGATGCAATGTAGACCCTCTTAGGCTCCTGACTGATGACTTGCTTGTGCACTTACAATGGATTCGTACACAATTATAGTGAATGTGCATGTACCAGTCTGGAAATCTGAGCCCAAATATTTGCTTAGCTTATTAGAAGTAACCCTGGGAGTTTTTAATTAGTGCCAATGGAAAGTCCATGCACGTGCTGCGGGGAGAATGCCTCTGCTGTATGAAACCTTAGTTCTTAAATAGCTCCAACTATATATCTTCAGAAATAAATGTAAATCGTTTCAGTCTCTCCCAAGGTGTTCCAACACACAGGTTAGAGTGGCTCATTTTTCATAACTTTTTTCAGTGAGGAGCCCCCCAACCCTGAGCATACCTCCTGTTTGAACACCCAAGCAGCCTCCTGTTTGAACTGCATACAGGCTCTGTGCAAGTGGGGGAGACAGCCACAGGGCCTGATGCAAAGGCCATTGACCTCAATGGGACTCTCTTTCCATTGACTTCACTGAGCTTTGGATCAGGACCATAGTGTAGTGAGAGATGCCCCTTTAATGGGTACACTTGAGGCTGTGACTATGTTAAAGAAGGGTCAGAAGTTTAGAGTCTGAGAGCCAAGTGGAACTGCTGCAAATCTTAGAACGCAAACAAAACAATCAAACCAATGAAATTAACAAAGAGGTGAAGATCTCAAGTCAGAGAGAGGAAGGGCGCGTGTATGTGGAATAGTTAAAACTTCAACAGGATGCATTTTGAAGAAAATTTTTTGCAAGTGTTCACCATTGCTCACCTGCTGCAGCCTGAGTTGGGGCTAGTCTTCACTGGCAATGCTAAAGCACTGCCGCGGCAGTGCTTTAATGTGGCTTGTGTGGTCGCGGCTCTTAAAAAAACCACAGTGCTGAAACTTGCTGCGCTCAGGGGGGTGTTTTTTCACACCCCTGAGTGAGAAAGTTGCAGCAGTGTAAAGTGCCAGTGTAGACAAGCCCTTAGTTCTGTGTTATTGACGAGGACACTTAATACAGACCGGGGATATCCCCTCCCCCCCTTTCTCAAAAGTGCTTGTGTGAACATCATTGACTCTTTCTGGGAAGAAATTGCAGCCCAGTACTCTGGTTTTGGCAGGTAGGTAGAGCAAGGACTGATTCTTCAATGGATTTGTATACATAGCTTCC
Source organism: Emys orbicularis (assembly GCF_028017835.1). Classification (NCBI taxonomy): domain Eukaryota; kingdom Metazoa; phylum Chordata; order Testudines; family Emydidae; genus Emys; species Emys orbicularis. Next base: position 109,422,952 of record NC_088689.1, read on the forward strand.
GTTCCTCCCCCCTGCCTCCCCACTGGTTTGCTTTCCCCTTTGAGGGTAGGGCTTTCTATGAGCAAATTATAATTTTGCCTTGCAGACATCGTGGATTCTATACAAACTATATTTCTATCCTGGGAGTTAACGTCCTGTATTGCTGATGTGCCACTTATTTAGACACCACTCGTCTATCACTTATCACCTTCTTCCACGTCGGCTGGATATTATTTGTCAATCAAGATTAAACACTAGGGCAGCATAGAGCTGCAACAAGAGGCCTGCTCTATATAAAAGGATCAAAGCCTCTGTTAAATAGCTGAAGTTGAATCTCACTTGCACAGCCAGCATAGTTGTCCTCCCTGGGCAGACATGAAGGGGCAGTGGATTTAGTTCATGCGATACATTTGTTGTAATATATTACTGCAGCAAATGGCTTTCAGACTGTACATAGTGGAAATAATGACTGTTACACTCGTGTGGCAGGAGTTCAGTGAATGGGCAGTCTGGGTTACGGTCTACCTGCTCAGAAGGTTTTAGAGCTCATGGGGTTTCATTGACTTTGAATGTAGGGCTCTGGAGAGAAATTTGATGGATGAATAAACCTAGATGTATACCTGCGGTGCCTTATAAACAACAATAATCACCTTGTCTACCTGAAAATCTGCTCCGTCTGCTAGATACGGAAGTGGGGAAACGGCCTTACAAGTTAGTTAGTGGGGCTGCTACATGGGGAATATTGCTAGACATCATGGCATTAAATGATTGGTCCCCACACTTCCTCCATGCGCATCTTGGTGACTGCAGAGACCATGGTAAGAATTTCCCATAAAAGGCTGAATAAATGAAACTGTGAAGGTTGTGCAACCCACCTCCGTCTCTCACAATACTTCACACACCTCTCATGATGTTCTCCTGTCCATACCCCATAAGAAAGCATTTATCATAAACTAAGGTTTGGGCAGCTGAGGGTTAAGACTGACATTTTTTTCAGGCTGGATTTGTGGGGGGAAGGTGGAGTTGTGTTTGGAAGGCAGCCCATGAAAAGTGACAGTGTCCAGATCTGGCTTGGGGCTGCCCACCTGGTTTCAATTGAGGAAGTGGTTGGATTCCATAAGCTCTAAATGCTGAATCCTCTGTGTCAGCTGCTCTGGGGTCCAGCCTTGGGTCCTCCTCCTCTGCATTACTCAGAACATGGGATGGGAAGCGTGGGTGAAACAGAGACACAAGGCTGGAGAAGGGGAACTGGCTTGTGTCCCCGCCTGGAGCGTTGGGCGTGGTGGTGCGGAGGAAGCTTAACTTCCCTCTGCCTTCCTCACTCCCTGGAACAGAGGCTTTGGGTGTCTGGAAATGACTCCCCCAAGACACAGACTTCAGTAACGCTGGATTCTCAGTCAGGCAGTCTCTCTAGCTTCATTTAAAAGGGGACAGGATGGTGCCTCAGATGAACAGACAGTAGGGAACACTCCTGCGCTGGCCTCGACCAGGGAGAGTTGGGATGGCACTTGCTGGGCCTTCTCCAGCTCTGTGGAGCAAAGCTCTGGAGCAATAGTGTCTAGGGACCAATCCTGGGCTCCCAGGACCCTGCTTGGTCTCTTCCTGTCTCTAACTCCCATGATCCTAGGCAGGATGACCCCCTGCCCCACTCAGCTTCACTCTCACTGCTTTGTTGTTTTAAGGGCAAGGAAAGCAATAGCATTTTCCATGGCGATGATAGGAGGTGGGCGCAGGGATCAGCTGTTCTCAGTACCAGTCTAGCTGCACTCCAGCCCCCGGAGTGGCCCTCTCCCCCATGCTTCCTTTGTGCAGCAGATGTTGGCAAGCTCATTGTTGGCTCCTCCCCCTTGAGGGCTCTCTTTAAAATGGGAATGTGGCTTTCCTCCTTACTGCAGCAATAGGGTGTGAATATCTGTTCTAACCAGGCTGGGGGGGCATTAATTTGGGGACCCCCCTCATTCTAACCAGGCTGAAAAAGTGAGAGAGAAGGGCTACTTTCAGCACATCCCTCTGGAAGGTAACCTGCAAAGGAGAAAGAAGTTGGCTTATTTCTTAGGCCATGTCTACACTTCCACTTACGTCGTTGCTCTCCCGCCGACATAGCTACCGCCACTCATTTAGGTGGTTTTATGATGTCACCGGGAGACCAGTCTCCCGTCGGCATAGAGCGGCTACACGCACAAACGTACAGCGGCACAGGTGTATTGGTACAGCTGTGCCGCTGCAAGCTTGCTAGTGTAGACATGGCCGTACTCTACCGTTATCGTGAACGTCGGGACTGCTCATCCCAGTTTTGCTGGCTATCTCCTTGGATCGCAGTGCCACGGACTGAGAGCTGTCTTGGCTTTCAGTTGAAGGTGAGGGGTATTTATTCAGGAGTTTTCTGGGTTAACACACCATTTTCAACAGTCTGAAAGCTGATTCCATGCGGTCTCTCTATGGTAGCTGTGAGGTCATTGCACTGTTACAGCTCCTGTCAGCCATAGAGTCTTCCTGGAAAAACAGGGCAGTCAAGGCCTGAATTCCTAATATAAAAAACAAGCAGAAAAAGCCCTTATTTATTAGCCCCGCCCCCACAGCACCTTCCCACAGATGGGAGATGTGCAAGAGGTCAGACTAGATGAGCACGATGGTCCCTTCTGGCATTAACGTCTGAGAGTCTATGTGAAAGCTCACAAGGGCATCAACCCTTTTGTTTCCTCCTTGCAGGTTACCTTTCAGAGCATTGCTGCCCCCCTGAATCCCAATAGCCAAAACACTAGGGGGCACATGACCGCAATACGCCACTGGAGATGCAGCTTCCCAAAGCAGTGACCAGCATGTGACAGTGGAACCCCCCCCTCCCCACTCAGCTGCAATTGCCTCCTGTTGGGTGCCCTGCAGCTCCCTGACTCAGTGACCCAGGGTGATGGCTGCACATTGATTTCCTTGGCAGGAGCCCCCCTCCGATTGAATCAGCCCCGAGCGACGCTGATTGGGAAATAATTGCAATAATAATAGAGATATTTTGCTCCTGAGTAACTAAACGATACAAACCGGGCGTGGAGCCAGGAGAGTTTTGAAGGGCAAAGCTGAGAAATCAATGGCTCGAGGCTGCTGGAGCAGCTGTCGAGCTGGGGAGAAGAGAGTGGGGTTGGGAGAGTGCGGAGAATGGAGATGAAGATGCGACTGGGGGACAGAACTGTGGGGGTTCAGCGCACTGGGCGTGTAGCAGAGGGAAGGAGGGGAATGAAAGCATCCTAACCCCTTCCTCACCACTGCAAGGGTACATGGCTCCTGAGTGCAGTTTTCCAGCACCACGTCCTCACTTAACTGCCCCCTTTGCTTCCCTTCCCTTCTTCATTTGAATGTGGCTTAATGTAAGGGGTTACCGTGGCCCATCTCCCAGCCAAAGGCAGCCAGACAGTGATGTACTCTTTAGCAGGTGGATGGCTGGGACAGGTGCTTATCTCACCATGTGAGGTGGGGTGCCAGCCTCGTGTTCCCATGAGGGGAAGCCCTGCAGCCCTGAAATGGGGACCAGCTTCTGCAGATGCAGGGATTGTCCCTTTGATATATGTGATCTATGCTCTCAGAGCAGTGGTTCCCATGCAGTGGTGTGGGGAGTGGAGGGCTGGCTGGTTGCATGGTGCGAACTCCCCTTCTTTCCAGCTGCTCAGCTGCAGTAGAAGGACCTCAAAGAACTTTTGGAGTATGGACTTTCCATGGTGGCAATCACTGCAGTTGCTGCGTTGTTGTCATGGCAGACAGGAGGGGGACAGTGTGGGGGGCTGGATGGGGGGTGTGAGTTGTGAGGCCTGAGTGACAATGGACTGGAGCGGTCTGGAGTGTCCATGGGGATACTCTCTTGCATTGTCTGTCCTGTGAGAGCCCCTGGATTACAGGTCTGCATGGGCCCTGTCCGTGGGGGTGTTTCCAAAGTAAATGGATCTGTGATATGAGAGCCATCCCAACCATTATTTCTGTCATAGATTTTAACAAGTCGTCCCTCTCCACCCCTTCATTACTGGAGCGATTCTTCCAGCCCCATTGGCATCTCCAACCCTGTGTCTTCTCAGACCCTTGCCCTTTTGAAGAGGCAGGTCAGCAGTGCTCAAATAATAGCTAACCTCCGTTGTCCCTTCCGTCTGAGGAGCTAATGGTGGGTGAGCTGCATTATCATCCCTGGTTTTCAGGTGGGGAAATTGAGGCCCCGACAGCTGAAGTGACTTTCCCAAGGTGTACAGCGGGTCAGTGGCTAGCTAGCACAGGGTAAATAACACCAACTCAAACTTAGTGTGGACAAGGCAGTCTGTAGTTTTCTCACATTAGCGGGTTGAGGTAAACACTAGGGTGGATCCTAAGGTTTGCCTCGACCAGCTAACTCGTGTGCCAACCACAACTGCCTTGCCCACGCTGGGATGTTACCATATGGTAGCTAACACCCTCTTTCTTAGTGAAGACAAGGGCCTGGCCTCCTGGGCTAACCACTCGATCACACTTCTGCTCATATGGGAGTAGAACCCATGAGTCCTGACTCTGCCCCCTGCTCTAATGGCAAGACGGCTCTTCTCCCATGGCCCCAAGTGAGGACAGGCCATATGCTGTCTCTGAGGAGTTGCCACTAGCTTTCCCTCAGGTAGCTGTTTATGCTGCAGCACCTCCTTTGTCCCATTTAAAGTCTGAGCGTGTGTGTGCCCTAACTGCCTGTCCCGCCTCGGCTGGAGCCCCTGCTAGCACACAGCCTCCTGCAGGCGCCTCACTGCTGAGGTTTGATTGGAGAGAGTTGGGGGTTGTGTTACAGACACACATGCACTTGTGCTGTGAGCAAATCTGCTGACACAGCATCCCCACTTGGTGCTGGGTCATGTTGCAAGCCCACGAACATGCTCACATGGGGCTCCTTTACGGCTTTAAGACAAATGTTTGACTTTGTTGCATGTTGGCCAAAGCCCAGCATTCCCCTCCCCTGCAGAGAGATTAATAACCTCCAGCAGCAATACAGTCTGGGAAGAAAGGGGCCTTTGTCTTGTATCTCTCTTCATCGTATGGGATGGGGTGAAAGCGATTAGCCATGAGCGAGTGGGCTCCGCAGCTTGCTGCCAGCTAGTGTCCCTAATGTTTCTGTATGCAGGAGGCTCGTGTCTGGCACTGGGGGCTGGGTCAGGGGCCGATGTGCTGGATCAGCTGCGAGACCATAGTGGGATGGAGTCGCTCTTAACCCGTGCTGTGCTGGAGTGGCTCCCTCTCTTTCATGGGCTGCAGATGGATCTGCTGGGTAGAAAGATTCAAGCTCCTGAAAGAGCTCGCAAGCCTGGTGGGGGGTTGAGCTCTATCAGTCCTGAGCTGTGGTCAGGGTCAGGGCCTGTTCCGAACTTTTCCAGAGTGTGGGGCCAGGGCTAGAGCCTGGGTCAGCTCTAATTGGTTGTATACAGCCAGTTTGGCTTCGTGCCTCTTCCCCTCTGTAATTTAAACATGCATTTTCTCAAAAGGAAGAGGTTAAAAAAAAAAAAAGCCATTTTAGCTTACAAGAAAGTGGTGCTGTATGTTAGGGCAAGGAGAGTTCTGAGGCTGGCGGGCACCACTGGGGACCTGTGTCTATAGCGTCTTTTGCCATTAGAGTTTTCCATCCCCTGTTCCTTTTTCGCTGTCTCTCAGTGTGAGATTTTTCACTGTCTCTCCATCTTTCCCCCTCAGTTTCCATTGGATCTCACCCTCTTTCTGAGTCTTCTAGGGCAAACCCAATAATGTTTCAGTTTGGAGTTGGCTGGGGACGTGGAGTGAGTGCAGACGTGGATGTCTGGCTCGCTGCCCCCCAGGATGGACCCGGCTGAGGAGTCCTGTTCTCTGTACCTACAAGCTCTGTTTTAGACCCTGTTCCTGTCATCTAATAAACCTCTGTCTTACTGGCTGGCTAAGAGTCACGTCTGACTGCGAAGTGGGGGTGCAGGACCCTGTGGCTTCCCCAGGACCCTGCCTGGGCGGACTCGCTGTGGGAAGCGCACGGAGGGGCAGAGGATGCTGAATGCTCCAAGGTCAGACCCAGGAAGGTGGAAGCAGTGTGAGCTTCTTGCCCTGAAGACAATCTGCTCACAGAGAGGAGACTTCACCAGAGACCTTACTGGCTTTGTAGGGAGCAGTTCCAGAGCATCGCCCGGGGACTCCGTGACAGGGGAATAGGCTCCAAGTTCCACGGAGCAGGCCCTGTTTCTTTCAGTCTCTGGTGTCAGGTGATGGAGGCTGTTGTTGAGGCAGTGGGCTTCTGGCTCGGGGTGGAACTGAAGCATGATAGGGTGAGCTTGAAGATGGCTTCCCCCAAGAAGTCCGATGAGTGTGTTGTGGGTAGCTCAGGGTCACAGCTCAGGAATTAAACTAACTGGGCTGTCAGGGACCCAGCTTTCCTGTCTGGAGTGTGATGAGACAGTAGCCTGGACAGCAGATAGAGGCCAGTGTTGTAAATTGCACAGTGATTTCCACGCGGGGTCTCCCATTCTCCCAGCCCCAAGCACGTAGCTGGGTTCTGTTATGTCTCTGGAAGCAGCGTTCCCCCTCCTAGAGCTCCTGTGTCCAGCCCTGAGGTGAAATGCAGTTCCTCCTCCTAAGGCTGTATTTATTGCTGTTGACCAGGGATGGGGATGGGTGAGTTGACAGCTGGGTTCAGCAGGTGTCTCCAGATGTGGAGGGTGTCCGTGTCTCTGTGTGTATGGGTCGCTGACGGTGAGTGCATGAAGGTGGCGGTGAATGTTGGCGCCTGAGGGTACGCGTGCATAGCGGGGTGTGTTGCAGGTCTGTGGGTACTTGTGCATGGGTGTGTTAAGGGCATAAGTCTCTGTCCCTGCAGGGGTGTGATGATGATAAGGCTGGGGATGTGGTGGCGCTATGCGGGGTGGAGACTGCATGGACATGGATGCTTGTGATGCAGTGGGGGGATACTGTATATGCTTGGTTTGCGTGTTGGGGTGAGGCTGTGTGACCACGGATGGGTGGGTTTGTTTTGGGGTTGAGTCTGTGTGTCTTAGTGGTTGGGGAGCTGTATGTGCTGGGGAGAGGCTGTTTGAGCTTGGATGCATGCGGTTGTGCTGGGACATAAGCTGTGTGTGTTTGTGCACGCTAGTGGTTGGTGTATTGTGTGTGTGTGTGTGTGTTGGGGAAAGGCTCTGTAAGCAAGAGCGTTTGTGTTGGAACTGTGTGTGTGCGCGCACATGCATCAGTAGTTATGGAGCTGTGTGTGGGGGGAAGTGTGTTGGGTGAGTTAGTGTGAGCATGAATGATTGGGTTTGTTCAGTGGTTGGGGAGCTGTGTGTGCATGGGGTGTGTGCTGAGGCTGTGTGCATGGGCATAGTTGTGTGTACCCTAGCAGCTGGGGTGCTGTATGTGCAGAGGGAGATATTCTATGCCCATGGCACTGTGTATGTGTGTTGGCAGTGACCCTGCGTGTGTTTGCAGGTATCCAGCCTGGCCTCTCCATCGTTGGCCCAGGCACCGGGGATTAGTGATGTGAGTAATGTGTGCGCATGCTGAGCGGGACTATTAATAACATTCACTTTGAATTTGGTTAGATTAACCAGTGTCATATCTGTCAGCGTCGGTGAGTTGTTAGAGTTTGTTGCTGTTATGAACATTGATTTAGATTAAGTATCTCCCTGTTTTTTGCTTTATTATGCTGATATAATTAAAGTTCCAATATTCTCTGGCTTGCGGCGACGCAGGGTCCGGGATGGAAACCTCGCTTGTATTAATCTTTATTAAATGGGAACTGTTTCTCAGAATGAAAGTCGGCAGCTTATCTCCCCCTCCCCAAATACATTACTGATGAGAAGAAAGCACCTCTGCCAGGCGTGAGGGGTGAGCGCCTGTGATCACTTGTGGGGGAGGACATCCAGCTGATAAGGAGCTTGGCAGTTCCTCTGGTCTCCCACCCTGTGTGTTTTGGGGTAGTCAGGGGGTGGGGATGGGATTGAGTCAGCATCTCCCCATAGTGCCCTGGGTAACTTTCTGTGTTCCTGGCAATATTTATTTCCCAGACACCTGGAATTAGCCGTTTGGTTTCGGTAGCCGGCAAACACCCTTGGGAACTGCTTGCCTTCCAACAACTAGAATATTCTGCAGCCCAAGAGAACCTCCATTCCCCACACTAACAACAATGTGGGCCAGTCGTTGGAGCATTGGACTGAGCATCAGGAGAGCTGGGTGCTAATCCCATTTTTGCTAGCGCTTGGGCAGATCCCATCATTTCTCTGTGCCATCTGCAAAATGGGGATTGTAGTACTTCCCTGTGTTTGCAAGGTGCCTTGAGATCCTGGGTGAAGCGCCAGGTATCCTTGTTGATACGGTAAGCAAAAATAAATAGGATTCAAAAGTCAAGGCAGCTGCATCATCGAAGCTGCTGTCTGTTCACTCGGAGCAGGGCAGCTCGGTTTGAGTTACTTATGCTAATACTTCATACATACAGTGGCCATTGAGAGGTAGGTAGTGTGGTCTAGTGGACTGAGCCTAGAGCTGGGAGCCAGGAACCATGCATTCTAATCCCAGCTCTACCACAATTTGCTGTGTGGCAATCAAGGGCATTTCTTCAGCCCCTGTTTCTACTGCTGTAAAATGGGGCTAATGAGATAATGACCCAGCCCCATTCCCCAGGGCGATTGTGAGGATTAGCTAGATCAGTGGTTCTCAAAATTCATTGCACCACGACCCCCTTCTGACAACAAACATTACTACACGACCCCAGGAAAGGGGTCGGGGGTGGGGGTGGGAAGGTAGGCTGGAGTCCGATCCTGATCCCGTGCCCTGCCGCCCTGGGGATTAGCACCCTCGGGCTTTGGCTTCAGCCCTGAGCGGGCAGCACTTAAGCTTCGGCTTCACCCCTGGGCTGGAGCAAGTCTAACACTGGCCCTGGCGACCCCATTAAAATGGGATCGCCACCCACTTCGGGGTACCGACCCACAGTTAGAGAACCGCTGAGCTAGATGTCTGTCCAGTGCTCTGAATGGGTAAATTGCTCTGTGCCCTGTCTCAGTATCATCATTACAGCAGCTAATGTGCTGCATTGTATTTAGTAAGCCTTGTGACATCTCAGGGCTAGACCGACAGCCTGGAGACCAAGGTCCAGGGTGCTGGCAGGGTCATGGCAAGCTTCCCCTGGGTTGTGCCTCAGAGCTGCCCTGGAGGGATCTATTAGGGGTGGAAGAGCAGGGAGTGAAATAAATGGATAGTTAATCCTCTCTGGGGTTGTTTGTGACCCAGGGGAGGAAATGAGTGGGAGAGCCCGATCTGCTGTGCTGAGGTTGAGGAGAGCAGAGACCTTTGTGTATCTGTTGTTTGAAACCAGACGCCATGGTTGGATCCCAGCTGAGAAGGCATAACCTGCCCCGCCTTTTGGGGGGGGAAAGAAAGGGCATGAGAGCGGGGAGAGGGTTCCTAGCAGCTGCTGAGGACAGAAGTTCGCAGGGCTCATCCCACTGGGGGAAGGTGAGCCTGGCAGGGCAGAGAGAGGCCAGAGCCATCTGCTCATAGGGCTCATTGGAGAGGCTCAACCCGTGGGCCTGTCACTGAAGCGGGACAGAAACAGCAGGGCTCTGTTTTGCTATGGCACAGCCAGGTACTGGGCAGGGGTGGGGTGCCGTTCCCCTCATTCTGGTGAATTCCTTCTCTGGGGGCCCACTCGTCTGTGAGGAGACGCCTTGTCAGCCCTGTGCCATCATGCTAGGGGCCCCCTACAGTTCTTGTCGTGCCACGCTGTTGGCCACAATGGCTAAGCGGCAGCAAGGTTCAAGCTAGGGGCATTGCCTTGGGCTAGTGCTGTGAGGGCTGGGAATGAGCCCACCTATCTGCCAAATCTGGCCATACTGCTCCCAGCTCTGCAGGGTTGGCCTCACGAAAGAATATGGTCGTATTGTGATCTCACATCACATCATTGGTGGTCTCAAGTGATAGCCCAGTGGTTTGTGTGTAGCCTCCTCCATCACGCCATGCAACATGCTGTCATGCCAGACACACACCAGTCATGTTTGGGTGCCCACGATAAACCTGTAGGCTCTGAGCCCTGCTGGGATATTGAGACGGGCAGCGTTCCAGGGCTGGCGTTTGAGTGTGGGTGGGAGTCAGAATGATGTATGCCCACCAGGGTGCAGAGCCCACTGTCCTGTGATCCCCAGGTATGTGTGGGCTCATGCCCACCATCCCAAAGGCTCCTGAGGTTCATGCCCATTAGTGTCAGGGCATGGGGAGCTTGTGCCCTGTCAGTCGCATGAGATTCTTCACAAAGAAAATTGCACCAATAAATCAATAGAGAAGCCTCCCCCCCGCCCTCCAAAATGCTGGCTAATCCCATAGTTCTCCATAACAAGTAAGGCCATGTTCCACCAGAGACCCCACCGGCAGCCATGATCACGAGGCCCTGTTTGCCCATGGGGGGCCAGCTGCTTGTCTGGAAAGAGACATGTCTGTAACCAACCGGAGAAGAATAAATTCCTTTGAACAGCAGCTGTTGGAACTGGAGCCAGGGCTGGGAGGGCGGGGGAAGGGTAGAGCAAAGGTAGGCTGGTCCTGTCCTCCCCTCCCTCTGCAGAGAGTGAGCACCAGGCCCAGCACCCTCTTCATGCCACATAGTTTAGATTCCTCTATGGGAATGCAGGGACTGTGGAGCCTCTGTGGAGGGCAGACTTGGTTCAGAGCTTCTCCCATAGTGGCTTGCAGGGAAAGTGGGGGAGATCAGCAGCAGCTGTGGATGCATCAGTCAGCGCCAGCTGTGGTGTCGGGAGCCTGTGGGGTGGTTACATGCTGGGTACATTCCTTGAGAGGCCCCACCTCAACACCTGAGAGTGACCCCCTTAGAAAAGGTTCCCTCCTTGAAAACCCACCTTGCCCGCTGGCCCCGATATGATCCCAGAGACAGCATCTTCAGCTGGCATCTATCTCACATCCCCCTAGCAGCACGGTAGTTGGGGATCATTTGCGAGAGATTGCTCTCTCTAATCCTTGCCCCGGCTGCAAATCCAAGCCTCAGGCTGTTCTGAAGAGACAATAATTTTCTCTGCTTCAAAAGCCTGTGCACATGCAGCTGGCACAGCCTCCCCTGTTCTTTAAGTTGTTTTGGGTGGGGTTTTGTGCTCCTAGAAGCCAAGGATGAGTCAGGTAGGGGTGACTTAGAGTTGTATAGCTTCCCGCACCCAGCTCTGCCAGTGCTCCTCAGTCCTGACCCGCAGCCCTCTGCTATTCCAGTCCTGGGCTTCCCCAGCCCCAGCTCTGCTGAAATACTGCAGTCCTGACCCAAAGCTATTTGAAGGCTGACTCACGCCAGCACCTGTGTCCAACAGTTGGGCACTTGTCGGGGACTCAGCTGCTTCTCAGTCTAATGTGGTCTGACAGATGGACAGACGTTGGGGGGAGGGGGGCTCCCCTTTGGCTGTATCTGCACTAGCATTCCTCTGCGCTCTTCTCACCATCGCTACCCTCAGTGCTGTGGAGGTGACCCCGTGGGCCAAACGCCTGTGCCCTGTCCGCTCAAGTGCTCTCTCCTAGCTGGCACTGGTAAGGCAGCTGCTAGTGTAGATGTGGCCTGGGAGGGAGTCCTAGTGAAGAGCCCTCCCCTTTCCTCCCCCCAGCCCTGGCTCTGCTCAGCATTCCTCTCTGGAGTGGGGCGGGCCCTAACCATTCCATCCCTGCCACTTCAAAGCAGGGGAAATATGTGACTTGTGCCCCAGCGGGAGGGCTGGGGGCAGGGGCTGAGATAGCTCTTCCCAGCATGGGTGCTGCTCACTCCCTGCCCCATCCCCTGTACCAGATCCCACAATAAGGACCCCTCTCTTAGAAATTTGAGATGGGGAGGGGGAGCGAGGGGTTGAGCCTGACAGCTGTCGGGGGCCACAGGTCTCCTAGCGGCTCTTGAGGACAGGCGGGAGATGGAATGTATATGGGGGGGGCTCCCCCTCCTCTCCTGAGTCCCTGTGCTCCAGTACACACAGAGGGAACCTGCAGTTGTCCCCTGTGTTTCAATATCGCCCCCTCCCCCAGACCCATCCCAGTGCTCCTCTTTTGGATGAGACATAAAGCCCAAGTCTTGCCCACTCTTTCCCACAAATGTCCTGGCCAAATCCCAGTGTGGTTAATTCCATTCTGTCTCCCGAAACCCCCCTGCAATTTCAGTTGGATTTCTCCGTTTGCTGCCCTAAGCTCTTGCATGCAGTGCTGCTGTGCCCTGTCAAACAGCTGGCACATTCCACTCCAGAGGTGGCTGCGTTTGTGGTGGGCCGGGCAGTTCCTATATGTAGTTTGCACTGTGTTGTGGCTCAGTCAGGATCAGAGGCACAGACTCTATAAGAAATGATTCCCGTCAATAACCTTTCAAATCCTCTGAAGCCCTAACCCCCCCCCAGCGAGGCACGTGGCTGAGCAGTCCGCTGAGCTGGACTAGTGAACCCCTCCTGCTGCGGCATGAACGTTCAGCCTCTGTTCCTCCCACCTGCCTGGTCCCTGCTGCTCTGAGCCCTGCTGGGAAGCGGGGCAGCCACCACAGCAAAATTCTTCTGTTATTAATAGAAAAAACCCCAAACGACCGGAGCCTGAAGTGCGGAGCGTGTGCCCGTGCCCCAGCCCCAACCCCAGGCTTGTCTTGGCTCAGGAGAGCCTGGGCTTGTTGGCTTGGGTTTCCGCTGCTTGTTGGCTCCGCCATCCATCTGGGAGGTGTAGAAAGGGAAAGGTGCAGTTCCTTCTGCTGTGCAGTGCAGTATGTGTACGTCTGTCGTGTGCGCCCTGACCCCGCTCCGCCCGGTGCGCCAGCCGCTCCCCGTGCCACAACCCAGCTCCCTGGCTACAGCATCGGGCGGGCAGGGCGGAGCAAGCCCCATGCCCCGAACCCAATTCCCTGGCAGAAGCGTGCGGGGGGACTGCAGGCAGAAGGGGTGAGGAGGGGCCCTCACTTGCTCTGTCCCAGGGCCCCTACAAAACCCTAATCAGCCCCTGCTTGGGCTATCCTGTTAGTGAGGGCAAGGACTGACATCCCCTCTTGTCCCGGGGGCAGGCAGTGAGGACAGTGCTGGGGATGGTGTTGGGGTTTTCCTCTGCTCTTAGGATAAGCAGAGGGTTGGTGTCTCTGGGCCTCTCATTCCAGCCCATTTCACCAGCACTGACCGTCCCCTACAGCAGCCCTGAGTCTGGAGCTCTCGCCAGACGCTGCCTCTGCTCAGCCCCCCCACCTACCCAGCCTGTCCCTTTGCCCTCCAATAGCTTCCACAGCCAGCTCAGCATGGCAGCTGCTGTGAGTGCTAGGAGCTGGAAGGGAACCTGTGCCTCCTCATCCCCTCCAGCAGGTGTCAGGGCCGAACACAAACCAGGAGGGGGTGGGGGAGGGAAGGAGAGGGCCCTTTGAAATGCAGACCCATAAATAAGCCCCTCTTGCGTTGCCCCGTGGAACTGGAAAGGGTCCCCATGAAAAGGCTGCAAAGTGTGTTTCAGGCAGATAAGTCCCTGCCTTTGAAGTATGGCAGCGGGCTAAAGCGCCCCATCTTGTAGCTGCTGCCAGCCACCGAGAATTAATCACAGCCACGCACAGATAAGAGTACAAAGCAACACGAGTGCTGTGCCAGGAGGGGTAGGGACTTGCAGGGATCGTGCAATGGATCTGGCGCGGGAGGGGCCCGCAGTGGGGAGAGACAGACAGGGTGGGACCCAGGGATGGGCGAGGGAGGGGATGGGGATGCTGAATTCAGGGAGGGACGGACTTGGCGAAGTGGGAGGAGAGCCAGGGTAGGGACCAGGGAGAGGGAGGTGGCTGTGGAGAGGGGAAGTGTGACCCCTGTCTAAGGAGGCGGGGGGCACTGAGGGTCAGGCCCCCTCCCCCTGCCTCTTTTGTTCCCCCATTATGTTGCTGTTTGATCATCGCCCTGTTTTGGAGCCACCCCCCTATTTCCCTGTCTTGATAGGATGCTTCATCCTCAGCAGAGCTACTCTGTGTATGCAACATTGAGCCTCCCCCTGCACCGTGGAGTGAGGTGGCATTGTGTGGGGCTGGGCTGGGACGGTGCCTAGGCAGAGCCGAGGCGCAGGCTGGGGGGAACCAGGGGCATGGCAGCGGAGGGTGAAATTCAGCGAGCACCATGGACTCCTTTCCGCGGTGCAGGTGCTGGGGTCCAGCCGTCCCTCCTAGCTGGAGTGCTTTCCGGTGCAAGTGCCAGATCGAAGCGCTTTCTGGGAGCCTAGACAGCTCCGGCACTGTGAGGGGAGAAAGAGCCAGTTGGATCCAGGCCAGGGGGTGGGAGTGGCTGAGAATTGCTTCCATCTGGCTGCTGCTTGGGGACACATGTGTAATGAGTTGGTGAGTCTCAGTGCAGTTACCAAATGCTGAACTCTCCTGTTCCTTTTACGAGGGAATTCTCTGGGGCAGGCCCAAGGCCTTTGGGGTGAGGGGAGCTCGCTCTACTTCTCCTGCCCACGCACTCTTTGACCTGCAGGCAGAGGGGCTGCAATCTCCAGGGTTGTCACCAGCATAAAATGCACCTTCTAAGCCTGGCCTACCCTGGGAAATACAGTGCTGGCAGGGACAGCCATGGTTACCATTGTGTCAGCTGGAGGGAACCTGTTGGACCTGAGAATTAACTGTGCCCAGGTGACCTAATATTAAACATAAGGCCTTGTCTACACACTGTTCAACCTTGTGTTAGCCAGCATGTTCTAATCCAGTGTAACTTCCCTCTGTGGACAGGGTCTAAGGACATGAGCCAAACTGGCCCTCCTGCCTATGAGCTGTATCACATACTGCCTAATGACCTGTTTGGCTAGCCCTTGCGTTGTTCCTATAGGTACCCTACCTCCTCCTAGTTAAGAGAAGGGGAGCTCTGGCTGTCTGGGTATGGCAAGCCCAGCAAGTGTGGAGCACCAAGGAAATCTCCGACATGGATAAAATCTGAGAATTAGTCCAATGTGTTGTAGATTCTCCCCAGGCAGCTGTGTGCTTTCTCCCACCCCATCCCCAACACATGGTGCACACTCCCTGAACTAATGTGTAAAGCCCTGTCCTCCTTCACAGCCTTCCCCCAGTCCTACTTCTGCTGTGACGCTGCCAGCTAATGACAGCGAGGGAGACGGCCACTGGGGGGTTGCAAAATATTGAAACCTTTTAATGGATTCACGTCCACTGAGTTGTGCCCACTGTTAGTGTCAGTGAAATACGTTCTCGTTACTGTAGGGAGACGGCCACTGGGGGGTTGCAAAATATTGAAACCTTTTAATGGATTCACGTCCACTGAGTTGTGCCCACTGTTAGTGTCAGTGAAATACGTTCTCGTTACTGTCCCCCACCCCCCCAATTGACATGCTCACCCACTGCAGCTTGTCTCTTCATATTGTAAGTTCCTTACGGCAGAGATTGTTGACGTGTCTGTATGATGCCTAATGCAGTGGGGCCCAGATCCTGCCTGGAGCTTTTGGGTGCTCCAGTAATAGGAATAGTTATGCAGAAAAAAAAAACTATGTTAAAAGAACATTAATGTTCCAAGGCCAAACCCTTGAAAGTTAGGAAATGCCACAATTAAGGTGGACTGTGTAACCTTAACCCTTAATCATAAGTTAAGGTTGCCTGTGCAACCCTGTGTATATACACTATGATAACCATGCCTGATCTCACAGAGGGAAATCTGTGTCAGAGCCAGGAATTGAACCTAGATTTCCAGGATCCCAGTCCAGTGTCTTCCTTTCTCTTTTTGCAGCCTTCTGCCTCGTTGACTCTCCGTCTCATGCACTGAATGTGGTGGGGGTCCTGTAGAACAAACAGATTGTGATCATGTAACTAGAGTGCATCGTGCAATGCGTAGTGTTCCTGTCACCATGCTAAGCCGCATTATGTCATGAGCCAGGATCGTCATGTGGTGATTGTGATTATGTTGCTGTGTCCCAAAATAAGAGTCCACCCATTTGAGTGGGGAATAACATTTCCCTGTGATGGCTGGCAGCCTGACCTGGCTTCCCCAGCTGAGGGTCCTCCCATCACACCTCTCCTGGAGGGAAAGAGCACCACAGGAAACCTTTCGACCCTGTCTCAGCGGGGGGTCTGAAGCCTTGAGAAACTTCTAGAAACCTCTTGTGATATTTACAATTGCTCATCCTGTGATGTACTCCTATGTCAGTGCGGGGGAAATGTCATTGGGTTAGGGCATGTAGGAGTATTGGCTGCCTGGCAGGATCCAGAACAGCTAAAACCATGTGTCACAGGGGAGTTTCCCAGATGGGACTGTACACTCCATCTACCCCCAACTCACAACCACATTCCCCTACACAGACTGTTCATGTATTAGGGTCCCCAATGTCCAGGCTATGTAGTACACGCTGGGAAGGCACACCTTTGGTGCTTAGGGAATGTTGATCAGCACTGTATCATGGTTCCCAGCATCAGTGTATCAATGCAGTGACTGTCCGCTGAAGCATAGAGCTGGGAAGGTGGCTGGCCTAGCAATGTGCACTGTGGCCATGTCTTAGTCCTGTCTCTCTGCACCCTGCGAGGGTTTCCATCTGGGATCAAACTGTTTACAGCCTTTTTCTAACAGTGGCACTTGTAGCTGCTCCATCCCCATAACTCGCTCTTCTATTGGGTTTGGACACGCTCTGAACAGCTCCTTGATCCAGGGCACTCGTTAGGGTGCTTCAAGTGGAGCTGATGCAAAATCAAAGCAAGACAGGAACTGGAATCCGTGGGGTGGTGGAAGGGTGGGGGGAGCCACCTAAACCTCAGCCAGAGGAATGGCTCTGTTTAGCCACAAGCCTCTGAGATAGGCCATGAACTAACTCTGTAGTCTTGCTGTGAATGGGGTTGGGTTGACTTGCCATCAACTGAGCTGACTTGCCATCAACCATTGGCTACCTGTGACCTGCCTCCCTGTGCTGGGGTTAGTGTCAAGCTGAGGGGAGGCCATTCTTCCCCTGAGAAACTAGTCCTCAATGACCTGTCCTGTCATCAATGGCCTGGTTGTCCTGTCACCTGGAGAATGACAATGACTTGTAATCACCTGCAGAAGAGCTCTGTGTAAGCTCAAAAGCTTGTCTTTCTCACCAGCAGAAGTTGGTCCAATAACAGATATTTTCTCCCCCACCTTCTCTCTCTTACAATCACACAGCCATTTAGGAATGGAGGAATAGCTACAGCATGAGACCAAGGAGTCCATTGAGTCCAGTATCACTTCTCCTACCACGCAATATCAGATCACTGCTCTCTTTAGGCTGGAATCCCACTTCCAGCTGGAGCTCATATGGGATACTTCTGCATGAAGTTGGAACCCCTGTAATGCATGTAATTGCCCTGTCTATGCAATATCACATTGAGGGTTATGGAGAAGATTCTTTTCTGACCCCTCCAAATGTTCGGCATACACCATGGTACATGAGATCTGGTTTTCCCTGGCAACTCGAGCTACAAATGTTGTTATTAGCAGTCCTGAAACCATCCAGCCCTTTCAAACCTCCTGCCAGTGTCTGACCTCGATCTCCACCTGAGGTGACTTGTGGAGGTCAGCTTAGTGCTGCCCTTGGGAGGCTGTATCTTTATCAAGGTGTGTCCCCTTTAGATAAGCACCTGCCTCTGGCATGCTGGGCATGATTCTGGCTTAGCTGCAGCCTTTGCTGGCTGGGTCCTGCTGCTCTTTTGCTCCTCGAGAATAGATGTCCCCCATTAATGTTGAGTTCAGTTTAAGAGGCAAAGAGCTGAGAAATAAGGCAGAGTGCCAGGGAGCGAATGTGTGTGTAGGGAGACAAGAAGCAGCAGGTTCTGCACATTGCACTTCAGGAATGTCGCCCCCTCCCTTAAGCTCCTCCTGGCCCATGCTTGGATGTAACCTTCCCAGACCCTGCTTCCTGTTACAGGGAGTCAGCTCTGCTTGCACCTGTCTCTGACACTTCTACCCAGAGATCAGGGGAGGAAGGACAGTCTTGTGGTTAAGGCCTATACCAGGCTCTGCCACGGACTCCGGAGTGTGACCCCTCTCTGCACTCCATTTTCCTCATCTGTAAAAGGGGGCTGGTGATACTCACGTAGAACTTGCCAGGCATGGGTATTCTAAATGTAATTGCTGTTTGTAAAGTGCTTTGAGATTCTTGGAGAGAGGGTGCTTTGGAAAGGCGAAGTATTATAACCTCCAAGCTGACTGCATGCAGTCCTTTTCTTGATCATCTTCAGGAGTTCTCCTCTCCCAGTGACTGTGTGTCGTGGGGAAGAGAACGCCCCTGCGACACAGAGAGAATACCCCTCTGGAATGCGCATCCCATGCCATTGCACTGCTGGGGCCGTGTATCCCGCTGCTGCAAAGCTGACCCAGCTCACTTGGCAGGGTCACGCTCTCAGCTAGGATTCATTTTCAAGCAGTTTTTAAAACTTCTGATGAGGGGTTTTGCTGGGTGCTTCAGTGAGAACCTTACGGTCACACTTCCACACAGGGCTGTCCAGAGGATTCAGGGGGCCTGGGGCAAAGCAATTTCGGGGGCCCCTTCCCTAAAAAAAAGTTGCAATACTATAGAATACTATATTCTTGTGGGGGCCTGGGGTAAATTGCCCCACTTGCCCCCCCCCCGCCCCCCGCCCGCCCCCGGGTGGCCCTGCTTCCACAAGCCCCAGGCCTTGGTCTGCAAAAATGCAGCTCCTGTGACTGCAAAGGAAAATCCTCTGATTGCTCGCGTGGAAAGGGAGACCGGCTCCTGACCAGCTATTTGCACATGCCGCCATGGAGACACTTTTGCACGGGTATTACTTGCAAACCAACCTCAGGCCACTAGCTATTTTTTAGAGTTGGTCCCTTAAAAATCTCACCCTGTAATTTCCTTGTTCCAGTCTCCTCCCACGTTTGGGTCCTGCCCTCCAGAGATAGCAGCCCCGCTGCCATGGCAGCAGAGGTAACAGCTTGATCTAGTTCCTCTGGGATAACACTGCGCCCAGCAGGGGAGCACTTGGGCTGCTGGCCTGTGTAAATTTGGACAGGGATGGTTCCAGGGAGCAATGTCCCTGCTGCTTCTGCCCAGACAACCAGCACGTTTCACTGCAGGGAGAGGAAGGAGCGGGAAGAGCTCTGCTCCTGCACAAGATGGAAAGGGTCGGGAGTCCGTTCAGATCAGAGGGACAGACCGCATCCATCCTGCGCCCTGGGATCTTGTGGATCTCGAGCACTTTGGGCTCTGCAGTGCAGTGTGCCGGTCTCGTGGCTTCATCAATGTGACTCGGCTGGCTTGGCTCACATGGGGTCACTGGCCCATTTCCTCGGCTCCGCTTCTCACTTGGGATCGAGCAAAGTCAAAAGCTTGAAATGAAACTGCAAAATTTTGCCTGGTTGGAGGCAGGGCACCACTGGAACCCCCCTTGTTTAGCTTAAGGGTTCCCACCTGGCCCCCTGAATCAGCCCAGCTCGGCCTGAAATCCACCCAGCTCTGCTCAGATCCGTTGATTGCTTGAAAAGTTCATGCCTCTGAGCTAGGTGTTGGGGTTGCCGCATTCCCTGGAGCAGTGGGGTTTGACTGCGTTGTACGTTTTGCTGAGTGAGTGGTCAGTGTTTGTTCAGCGGTGTCCATGCTAGAGATGGCACTGTTGCAGTGATGTGGGGGCTCCATGTTCTGCAGATGAAATGCCGCGCGAGTAGCCTCCCCTAAAAAAGAGAGGTTTCCCAGAGGATTGCACGCCTTGGATTGTCCCCTGGAGCCAGCTGGTGAAGCTCACCGAGAACAGGGGCCTACAGTCTTAAGGGAGTTCTAATGTCGAACCACACATTTGTTTGTGGTGAGGTGTTTTTTGGGATCCCCATATTTTCCCCCCCATCGCCCAGCATGGCTCCCCAACCTGACCAGCACCCCCTCTTTTTGGTTCCCTCTGGCACTCCTTCTGTTGACGGTGGTGGGCAGAAGAGGCTGCAGCTTTCCTAGGAACTTAACGCACTGCCCCTGCAGGCCTTACGGCAGAGAGACCCTGCCCATGTGGCTTCTCCATCTCAGCCTGCCCCTCAAGGACTCGGAGTCCCTTCCTCTCCTGGGGGGCCTCCTTCCAGCCCCCCTTTGCCTCTCTCCCTCTGTGATACAGCACGTTAAGGCTGCTGCCTGAAGCCAGCCTGTAACTCCTGGCTGAGGACTCCGCTCGGCTCACACAAGACAGGCAGAATGAGGACAAGAATTCTGAGTGAGAAATTAGCACGAGTAATTATTAGTATTGGGTAATTATCAGCATCAGGATGAGGAGAAAGGTTAATGGAGTTTTTTTTGGTAACGGTCTTTTCCCCTGGGTGAAGGAGAGCAGGGTAGGCAGGAAGAAACATGGTTCCTGGGGGGAGGAAGGGGTTTGCTATGATTAACCTGCATCCTCCTCCCCATCCCTCAAATACCCCCCACCCACTGGAAAGGGGAGGTGGAAGCGGATTCCTCAGAGCTGCCTGTAGCAAAGTTCAATGGCTGTTGCCTTTCAGAGGGTGCATTCTGCATGTGACATCCTGGTTGTACCAGAGTTCCCCGTCCTACCCGCTGAAGGCTTGGAAAAGGCCCTCCATAGACTACAGGTCCCATTGGATCCATTCTCCCCCATGAGGCCAAGGGCAGGTCAGGTACCCCCCAGTCTATTCTCCAG
The DNA here is from genome assembly GCF_028017835.1 of Emys orbicularis. Lineage (NCBI taxonomy): Eukaryota > Metazoa > Chordata > Testudines > Emydidae > Emys > Emys orbicularis. The sequence goes on from NC_088689.1 coordinate 109,443,485, forward strand.
TCCAGTTTTAAATTCCCCCAAGTGTTGGTTCTCCTGCCCTTTCCCTGCAAGGAAACTTTGCCAGTCTAGCCCATCTCACTGTGGGAGAAGCTTTCCCTCTCCACTTTCTGTCCTTCTCCCATCCTGTTTCTGAATTAAAAATAAAGGTGAAGGGGCTAGACCGTAATCCCGTTGGGTACGATGGCTTCCCCGGGGGTGGGGGCAGTGAGGATTTGGGAAGCTAGGGAGGGGGAAGAGCACTGTAGAAAGCCTTCCCCGGGGCTGGGGGTGATGAGGGTTTGGGGAGCTAGGGTGGGTGAGGTGCACCGTAGAAAGCCTTCCCCGGGGCTGGGGGTGGTGAGGGTTTGGGGAGCTAGGGTGGGTGAGGTGCACCATAGAAAGCCTTCCCCAGGGGTGGGGGTGGTGAGGGGTTGGGGAGCTATGGAGAGGGAAGAGCACTGTAGAAAGCCTTCCCTGGGGCTGGGGGTGGTGAGGGTTTGGGGAGCTAGCGTGGGTGAGGTGCACCGTAGAAAGCCTTCCCCGGGGCTGGGGGTGGTGAGGGTTTGGGGAGCTAGGGTGGGTGAGGTGCACCGTAGAAAGCCTTCCCCGGGGTGGGGGTGGTGAGGATTTGGGGAGCTAGGGTGGGTGAGGTGCACTGTAGAAAGCCTTCCCCAGGGGGTGGGGGCCGTGAGGTGTATTGTGGAAAGGTTCCCCCCACTCCTGGAACGTTGCTCTCCCCAAACCTTTCACTCCCTTTAATTTACCTACTATGAACTGTAAGTGAAACTTCGGACCCTTAAAAGCCCTCCCCTCTCCCCCGCCCCACCTTAGGGCCCTTTGACAACCCAGTAGTAGTTTAATCCCCCCTCCCCACTGCCTCCCAACCTTAAATTTTGTGCTCCGAGAACCCTAAGCTGCTGGGTGTTGCCTTTGACACTGTCCGTCTGCTGCCTTTGGCCTCTCCTTTCACAGGAGAAGAGATGCCCAGGTGCAAGAGAGCTGTGTGTCTCTGTCTGCCTGCCTGCCTGCCTTGGTGAGGGTCATGTACTCCCTTCCAGCGTGTCCCACGCTATTAGGGGCTCAGCTCCATCCCTCTTTGGGCTGGAGCAATTATTCTGAAGCTTTTCCTGAAGCCTTGCATTAGCTCGAAGTGCTTAACGTCTGTTATTTTTAATGTCTCTTTCTATTTCCCAGCACTGCACACTGCAATAATGTAATGGGGAAATTACCCCGCTAGTTAAAAATTACTGCCGGAGTGACAGCCACCCATTGATCTATTTTAAAACCAGGGTAAAACTATATTGATTTCTCGGCGCTGTGACTGTGGCCTGTAAAAGGGTTGGAAAGGAAGGTGGGTTTGTGACATTGCCACCGCCCGTGGGAGAGCCCGTGCCGGGTTGCAGGGAAAGTGAAGGAGGTGCCCATGGCTTTGATGCTGTGTGTGGGGGCATGGGCAGCACACAATCAGCCTCAGCTCTCGATTCAGGGCACCCCGAGCGCTGTGTGCGTCAGGAGTTTGGGGAGCTGGGACTCGTGCTCAGCCCCCATTGGGGCTGGTTGTTGTTTGTATTGTGGTAGTGCCTAGGAGCCCCATTGTGCTGGGTGCTGTACACACACACACAGCCGCTGCCCCTGGACAGTGTGGGCTGTACTCCCTTCAGGTCAGGGTGGGGAAGCTTTTGGCTGGGCTTTTGCCATTAGGCACAGACAGTGCTTACCCCTTGTGAAGCACTTTTCATTAGAGCACCGCCAGGCAGGAGCATTATACCTTTTGCCGAGACACGGGGAGGTGACTTGCAAAGGGTTGTGCCAGGAGCTGGGGCCGGAGCCAGGAATAGAGAGCAGGTGCCCTGACTCCTGGTGTGCTGCTCTGTTCCCCCCGCAGCACTGCTGGGTGCTCTAGTGCTGGGTGCGCCACGGAAGCTTTGCTCCTGTTTGGGATCTGAGGGAGGATCAAACCCGAGGTCCCAAATCTGAGCAGGGGGTACCCAGAAAGGGGCAGAGGGGGAAGGGAACAGAGGCATCATTAATGGGAAGGGGGGGCGTAAAACGGAGTGTTGGTAATGGGGAGGGGACTGGCGCCTTTGTCAGCAAGGGGAAGGGGAGCGGAAGCCCAGCTGTGGCAGGGAAGGGAGTGGAGGCCTAATTGGGGGTGGGCTGGGGAGCACTGGTAACGAGGTGGGGAGTGCCGGTAAGAGGGAGGGGAGCAGGGCCCATGCCGACGGCAGAGGGGGGGTGCATTGGTAACAGGGTGAGGAGTGCTGGTAAGGGGGAGGGGGGCAGGGGAGCAGGGCCCATGCTGACGGCACAGCGGGGAGCACTGGTAACGGGGTGGGGAGTGCCGGTAAGGGGGAGGGGAGCAGGGGAGCAGGGCCCATGCTGACGGCACAGCGGGGAGCACTGGTAAAGGGGTGGGGAGTGCCGGTAAGGGGGAGGGGAGCAGGGCCCATGCTGACGGCACAGCAGGGAACACTGGTAACGGGGTGGGGAGTGCCGGTAAGGGGGAGGGGAGCAGGGCCCATGCTGACGGCACAGCGGGGAGTATTGGTAACAGGGTGGGGAGTGCCTGTAAGGGGGAGGGGAGCAGGGCCCATGCTGACGGCACAGCGGAGAGCACTGGTAACGGGATGGGGAGTGCTGGTTGGGGGAGGGGAGCAGGGCTCATGCTGACGGCACAGCGGGGAGCACTGGTAACGGGATGGGGAGTGCTGGTTGGGGGAGGGGAGCAGGGCCCATGCTGACAGCACAGTGGGGAGCATTGGTAACGGGATGGGGAGTGCTGGTTGGGGGAGGGGAGCAGGGCCCATGCTGATGGCACAGCGGGGGGCATTGGTAACAGGGTGGGGAGTGCCGGTAAGGGGGAGGGGAGCAGGGCCCATGCTGACGGCACAGCGGGGAGCACTGGTAACGGGATGGGGAGTGCTGGTTGGGGGAGGGGAGCAGGGCCCATGCTGACAGCACAGTTGGGAGTATTGGTAACAGGGTGGGGAGTGCCTGTAAGGGGGAGGGGAGCAGGGCCCATGCCGACGGCACAGCGAGGAGCACTGGTAACGGGGTGGGGAGTGCCGGTAAGGGGGAGGGGAGCAGGGCCCATGCCGACGGCACAGCGGGGAGCATTGGTAACGGGGTGGGGTGTGCCGGTAAGGGAGAGGGGAGCAGGGCCCATGCCGACGGCACAGCGGGGAGCATTGGTAACGGGGTAGGGAGTGCCGGTAAGGGAGAGGGGAGCAGGGCCCATGCCAACAGCACAGCGGGGAGCATTGGTAACGGGGTGGGGAGTGCCGGTAAGGGGGAGGGGAGTGCAGTGCTTGCAGGAGAAATCGGTGGCTACAAGCACACACTTCAGCTCCTGCCTGCGGCTCCCCAAGCAGCTGTCAGCTCCTCCCCGCAGAGTTACACCCTGCCCATAGGCCCCAGTGCCCCGCACCCTGCGAAGGGGCAGCCCCTCTCCCCACCACGTGGAGCTCTCCGCTCTCTCTAGTAGCTCAGGGGTGTCTCTCTTAATTAAATACATTTGTTTTGTAAAACTGACTAAAAATAATCCGGGGCTGGTGCATGCGGGATGCTGGTGGTGAATCAAAGGCGCCGCTCTAATTAAACAGGCCCCGGTTTGTTTGTGAGCCGCATATATTTCCATGCTAATCAGCCGCACACTGGGATCCTGCCTTCCCAGCCCCGCATCCTCTGCCTGAGTGGGAACTATGCAAATGCTGGAGTCTGTTTATTGCAGCGAGGACTGCAAAGCTTTCAGCATGCTTTGGGGTGCTGGGTGGGGCGGGAGGGGTTACTCTGCAGAGATTGGGTGAGGGTTGGAGAAGCCAATTTCTGTTGTGCCTTTGCTTTTAGCAGCCAGTGCATTGGATGTTTTGGGGCAGGGTTTGGGCTCAGAAGGCTCCGAGACCTCCCGCCTGGCACTCCCCATCTGTCCCGGCGGGAGCATGGCTCCTGTTACTGGCCAGTGTTCTGTTTCCCATTTGCTAGTGGCGAAGGAGCCTGCCTGCGCCCCAAGAGACTCACTGCTGTGAGGAACATGCCCATAAAGGCTCTGGCCTGTCCCGAGGCCGCTTTGATCATCTGAGTGCCAGATCCATGCAGAATGGCAGTCTCCCACTCCCAGGGGCCAGGGGCTCAGTGTGAGTGAGTGACAGGGTCACGGGCGCTGGCTTTGTTAGCAGGGCCGGAGGCTCTGGAGGACGCCCCTTTCTCTGTGTCTCTGGATTCCTCCTGGGAATGGGTGCGGGGCCTCCTGCTCCAGTTCTGAGATGCCTTCTCTGCAGAGGCTGCTGAAGGCCAGGGGCTGCTGGAGTCTGCTAGGTTCCCAGGCTACGCCATTAGCTGAAAGTGGAAATGGCAAATATGCCCAGTGGCTGGAGACAGAACACTATATGGGGAGGGCTCTGAGTTACTCCAGAGAATTCTTTCCCGGGTGCCTGGCTGGTGGGTCTTGCCCACATCCTCACGTTCTAACTGATCACCATATTTGGGGTTGGAAAGGAATTTCCCCCCCAGGTCAGATTGGCAGAGACCTTGGCGGGGAGGGGGGCTTCACCTTCCTTTGCAGCATGGGGAACTGGTCACTAACTGGTCTGAACTAGAGTAAATGGTGGCGTCTCTGTAACTTGCAGTCTTTAAACCATGATTTGAGAATGTCAGTAACTCAGCCTGAGGTTCAGGGGCTATTACTCAGGGCTATTACAGGAGTGGGTGGGTGAGGGTGTGTGGCCTGCAATGTGCAGGAGGTCAGACTAGATCATCACAATGGTCCCTTCTGACCTGAAAGTCTGTGAGTGTGTTTGTTTGTTGCAAGCAGGGAGTGGCAATTGGGTTCAGGGAATTAACCCTGCTGAATTTAACCCCAGCTAGTGGGTGACTATCTCTGTGGTGCTCCTAATGTGGTTATTGCCAGTATAGTGAGAAAGCAAGGCATTTAGGAATAGTTTTAATGTAAAAGGGAGCTGTAAAGGGATTAAAGCATTTGCCGTGGCCCTGCACAGCTCGAGGAACAGAGGTGCTTTCTGAACCTCTGCTGACCCTGTTATACAGTGGGATCCCTAGACCTTCCTAGGCCCGACCCAGAATAACGCCTTGAACCCTTGGGACCTTCCTTGAATCTCAAGGGAGACTGACCTACGGAGGTGATAGCCCTTTCTGGCTATTACTGTGTCAAATCCCCCTGCCCCTTGTCAGACATGGCTCAGTTCTGGGCTCTTCTGTACAAGGGGCACCACATCCCAGAGCAAGGGGGCACAAGGCCCTTTCTTCACAGCTCTGGGACACTGACCTGGGAATTCTGGCCTCCTCCAGCTCAAAAGATATTGACAGACTGAAGGGAGCTCAGAGGAAAGCAGCAAAAATAACCAGGTGGCTGCAGGGCTTGGCTTCTGGGGAGGGATGAACAGAGCGAAGTCCGCATAGCCTGGCTGAATGACGATGAATGGGAAGGCAGTTCCTGCCGGTGCGTCTCTGATGAGGGTAAATGCCAGGAGGATTGGCTGCCTGAGACTGAGCCAGTGGGGTGGAATGAGGAGCAGTGGGATGAAAGTGAACAAAGGGAAGTGTGGGATGAGTAAATGGCAGGATTTCCTGAGATTGTCCGCAGAGCGACAGCCCTGTTGCTAGGGATGTTGACAACTGAACTCTGGGACTGGAGAACAGACTGAGGGCACAGTCTTGTCCTGGGTGGGCCTACTCCCTGCTCCCCCCCTCTGTTTGTGTGCAGATTGTGTAGGAGAAAGGAGGGGTCATGGGAAAGTGGTGCATTACATCTGCCAGATGGCAGAGAGGGTCTGGAGAGCTTTCCGAAGCCTGGGCTGCTGCTCCAGTGCTTCCCTAAGGCAGCCAAAGCCCCTCCGAGGTCTGGAGCCTGAGGGCCTTTCTCACCAGGTTGATTTCTGCGGCTGTCTAATTTTCATGAAGTCAGCAATGGCTCTTGTCTCCGCTTGTGGTCCTGGCTGGAAACCACGCAGGGCGGAGACGAGTGGAAGGTGACAAGGTGGAGTGTTGGAGGAGGGGAAATTGAGGCCTCCTGACGAGGGTCCATGTGTGATTGAAACCCCTCTGTGCGTGCCTCATTGTTGTGACTGCAGTGTTTCCCCTCCCTGCGTGGGAGACAGCGCTAACCCTCTCCCCTCTGGTCCGCAGATCCTGGTGGACTTGTCCAGTCCCAGCGGGCGTCCGGCACTGCAGTATGAGAATGTCGTGGCCCACGAGGGCAGCTCCATCCTGCGAGACCTGGTGCTCAGCCCCGACCGCCAGCACATCTACGCCATGACTGAGAAACAGGTAACTACCCAGGAGGGAGAGGCAAGGCTCGCTCTGCTTCACCAGCAAGATCAGTGTGAAGTTGGCAGCTGAGGGGACCAGCCTGCGCTGCAGTCGGCAGCAGTCATCTCACCCCAATCCTACAAGAGGCAGGGTCCCAGCCTGCTCCCATCGCCGCAGTGCCCAGGCACCAAATACAGGAGTAAGCAGCATGATAGGGACAGAAGCTGCATTGTTCCTGCTGCCCCAATCACAGAGTGCCAGCACTGTCCCTTTCATCTCCCCAGAGCCTCTGACAGAGGCCTGAGACCCCCTCTGCATGGCCCTGCAGTCTGACAGCACGAGCTCTAGACCAGGAGTGGGCAAACTTTGGGGTTGCGAAACTGTATGGAAGGCCGGGTAGGGAAAGCTGTGCCTCCCCAAACAGCCCCCTCCCACTTCCTGCCCCCTGATTGCCCCCCTCAGAACCTCCAACTCATCCAATCCTCCTTGCTCCTTATCCCCTAGCCACCCCCCCCCCAGGACTCCCGCCCCTAACCCTCCCCCCCCCCCCCCCAGGACCCCACCCCATATCCAACCCCCTGCTCCCAGTCACCCAACCCCTATCCACACCCCCGCCTCCTGACGGGCCCCCCGGAACCCCACACCTATCCAAACTCCCTTGTTCCATGTCCCCTGATCCCTATCCACACCCACACCCCCTGACAGGCCCCTCCCCCCCCGCAGAACCTCTGCCCCATCCAACTACCCCCTGCTCCCTGTCCCCTGACTGCCCCCCGGGACTCCCTGCCCCTTATCCAACCCTCCCCCCCAGCCCCGGCTCCCTTACCACGCCGCTCAGAGCAGCATGTCTGGCAGCCATGCCGCCAGGCCAGAGCTAGACACGCTGCCGCTCTGCTCAGCAGGAGCACGCCGCTCCGCTGCCCAGAGCGCTGCCCATGTGGCGGCATGGCTGCGGGGGAAGGGCCGGGGGCTAGCCTCCCTGGCCAGGAGCTCAAGGGCCAGGCAGGCCGGTCCTGCAGGCCAGATGTGGCCCACGGGCCGTAGTTTGCTCACCTCTACTCTAGACACTCACGCTGGGCTTTGCAGAGGAGCCTGGCGGGGGGATGCAGTGCCCTGCTCCATTTGGATGCAGTGGGCACTCAGAACCCAATTCTCTTTCGCTCCTTTGGAAATCCCAGCTTGAACGCTGACGAAAGGCTTCCTTTGAGGGTCATTCTGCTCCTTGGTCCACCATAAGGGGGTGTGGAGCTATGTGTGATCTTCTCTCTGCCTAGCTTCTGCTATGCCCTGGGGCTCAGTGAGCCACCTCAGTCGCTCCCCCTAGCCAGTGCACCAGCCAGCGGAAAGGGATGGGTTCTGGCTCTTCTGCACTGGTATTGCCGCTGGGTCGGCCCAACTGGGCAGCAGGCAGTTATCTCTTATGGTCTGCTGGAAGAAGTAGGGACAGACAGTCCATCTGAGCTGACCAAATACAGCTCCCTTAGCCTGTTTCTTTACAGCACATGTTCCACACGACATGGTTTGCTATGAGAACTTGGCAATGCTGTGTATAGTCATGAGTGTTTGTATCTACCAGTATGCCTACACATGAGTGCACATACCTGTGCGTGTGTGTGTGGGCATGCATGTATCTGTGTTTGCATGCTTCCAGCTCTCTGGACCATTGCTGTGGCCCTGTGAGGTAGCGATATCACCTTCTGGCTGTCTCCAGCCGTGCTAAAGGAGGATTGCCACCGGTGGCCTGCGTGAAATGAGTCTGTCCGTTCTCAGTCCTGTGCCTGGCAGCCAGGAGCCTCTGACTGGCCTCTCCTTCGACAGTCCTAGCAGAGGCTGAGGCTGGAGTACACGTTGGTGACTGGACTCCCCTGTAGGCCTCAGTGGGGGTTGCCTTCCACGGAAGAGCAGATGCTCTGCTGAGGGAGCTTGGGCTGCCGCTGCCTATGCTGGGATGGAGGGATCCAGTCTCCAGGGCTGTCCATGCATCAGGACATTCCTGTGGAGAATGGGGGGAAGTGTAGTGCAGGGGCGTCCCTGTTCCCCCCAGCAGCCGCTCGCGCCCACGTTCCTGTCACCTTTCCCTCCCCTGGGCCCCCTTTCCCACCAAGCTCTTCCGGGTCACCGCCTCCCTTCCTGCCTGCCCCTCTCCTCCAGCTCTCCCAGCAGGGAAGTCACCTTTGCTCAGGTGTTTAGCAGGAGACTGAGTGAAAGGGTCAGAGAAGCCCATATCCCCAAAGGGAGGGGGAACTCCAGGGGGCTGCCAATAATCGTTAACATGCCATGGGTACCCCCTGCTAGGAGCCTGCTGGAGCAGCACTTGTGGGGAAGGCAGCTATCTGCACTGGGGCCTCAGTATTACCCAGGCACCCTGCAGGCTGCTCCAGAGATGGGGGATCACAGGACCAGGTAACCAAGAGGGACATTCAGGCCAGCCAAAGCTCAGGGGAGCAGGGCAGGTAGGCGTGGGAGGGGAAGGGACAGCCTGGTGAGCAGCTTCCGCCCCCCTTTCGTCCTTCATGGCCACTAGGCAGCAGGCACAAGTGACCTTCCAGTGGGACTGAGCCCAGTGGGGGGATGTCTGTTCCCAGGGGGCAGGCGGGGAGAGCTAGACACCCAGCGGGTCACTGGCAGGCCTAGATGGGACACAGCAGCCCCTGCTGGTTGGCTGCCCCACTGGGTCATGGCTCAGGGGATACTAGCCACCCCATCCTCCTCCACTGCAGGCAGGCTTGCTGGAGATGTAGTGTTCTTGCCCTGGGAGGGCTTGTGTAGGGTCTGTGCCTATGTTCCCGAAACAGCCATGTCCGGTGCCCCATGACAGCGTGGCTGTCCCTTGGCGAGTTGTGAGCACTCTTCCCCCTTGCAGTGTGCTTACCCGTGCTGTGCCTCGCTCAGAGTGCAGCTGGAGCGGGGACACGGGATGAACCAAGGGGGGAGTAGGCCTCTTGCCCCCCTGAGATGGACTCCTGCCGGAGCTGTGTCGTGGCCTAGCTTCCCCGATGTGGCTGGGTGGGCAGCGTGGGTGAGCTGTAGCAGGTGGGTCTCAGTCTCCCAGTCTGTGCACGTGGCTGGAACCACAGCTGAACTAGAATCATGATATATCTCCAGGCCGTTGTCCCAGGTGGGGGATATGAAAACGGGGCCTTTGATTGGTCCAGAAACCCCATGGGGACGGAGCAGCCTATTTCCTCCTCCTGCTGCCAGCCCCCTGTTTCCGGTTTACAATCTGCCAGAGACTCCGAGGAGACCTGGGGCTCTCTGGGTGACTTGCTGACTGGGAGGCTGTCGGCCGAATCCCCCAACCCCGGTGTCTCAAAGGGCCTGGGATGCGGCTCAGTGGTGAGCCTCTCCGCACCGAGCCCCTTACTATTCCCAGCTCTTCCATTTCCTCCTCTCCCTTTCTGCTGGTTAATGGCAGCAGGATTGAAAATGGGCCGTAACTCTTTCTTAGCGGAGCAGCCTCTCCCCTTGGCCCTGCGTTCCCAGGTCTGGGCTGTCCCCTCCTGACAGACATGCGTTGGGGAAGCTGGAAATTGTGGCAGTGCTGAAGTGACAGCGGGAGATGGTCTTCAGCTCCAAGGCAGAAGCTGAAAGAGAGACCATGTTCCTGAGTCTGCAGGCCATGCGTGGAGGTTTCACTCCCTACGTAAGTCCCTGCTTCCCCCTGTTCTGCACTCCCAGCCCCATCCTAGATGCCCTAAGCTGTGGCCAGCTGGGGAGCGAGGAGTGATGACCAGAAGGGATGGTCTGATGCAGAATTGTTGGTGGAATTGTCTGGCCTGGGTTATCCAGGAGGTCTGATTGGATTGTCAGGCCACAAGAGAACGTTAGGACCATCTATGGATGCTCCAGGGCACTTTGAACCACAGAGGGTTCCCTGCTCCCCAGGGGATCGGAGGGCTTGAAGTTGTGAATGTGGGGATCCCATGGGGAAAGGCTGGAGACGGGGGCGGGGGGGAAGAGTACCCTAAAGGAAAGGGTGGGGGGAAATCTGAGAAGCTGTTCCTGGCTGCCTCCCTGTCATTGCCCTGTTGCAGTTCTAAGGCCTGGCTACCACTGGTGGGATATTTGGGGGGCAGCCGGACAGTTGAGGGCTTTGCTCAGTGAACCCCAACAGGAGGGGATTTATTGCTGAGTTGCAGTGTTTTTCACAGCGAGGATAGCAGGACATTAACCCTATTGTGTTGGGTGCTGTACAGACAGATTGGAAGTGGGTATTATGACATTTGCTTTTGCAGCTTCTGTCTCTTTGCTGACAAAGCAAAGAACTCTCTTGCCTTCTGAAACCTCCTCCCACCCCCGTCTTCTCCTTTCCTCAATAAAAAGAGCTCTCTTCCATCGCAGCCTGGTGTTATCAGGGTGTTGCTGGAAAGTAATTAAATGAACAGTTGTAACAGAGCTCGGAGGGCCAGAGAAATGAGGGGATTTTAATCAAATCTGGAGGAGCAATTAATAAAGAGCTTGTAACCCTTTAAGGCTAACTCCTGCTGTCACATGTCGGAGAGTGTAGGGGTCTGGCTAGCATCTGAAATGGGCATAGAGGGCTGTAAAATGCTATCCCGTTTTCCTAAACTCTGGAGAGTCCAGTTGTTCATTGTGCTCTACAGAGGTTGGCTAGATTGCCAGGATCCCCAGCCATTCGCCTTTCTCTATGCCAGACCTGCCTTTGATTCCAGTACCTGAGCCATCTTGGCAATGAGCTTGGTGGGGTCTCAGTCTGGTCCCTGCTTGTGCATCACAATCCTGGCATGACATCCGTTATAATCTGGAATAGTTGTCAGCCTCATTCAGGGGAGGCCCTTCCGTGGGGGAAGGGGTGCTGCAGTTCAGTGTTGAGGGGCATCTGTAGAGGGCGGGGGCCCAGGACTGGAATAGCAGTGGTGGGCTGCTGGTCAGGATTGAGGGGTGTCTGTAGAGTCGTGTAGGAGCTCAGGGTTAGAGTAGCAGGAGGAGCTGTGGGTCAGAGTGGAGGGGGATTGGCAGGGCTGTAGGAGGAGGGCAGGGCAGGGCTGGGATAGTGGGGTGATGGGGGACTGAAGATCAAGATTGAGGGGCATGTCTTTGCAAGATGTTTGAGAAATGTTGGACACAGCCCTGCATCCCTTTCCATGAAAGCCAGAGAGCACTAGAGAGGCTGTGTCTGTGCTGAGTACATTGGCTCTTAGGTCCCTCGTGAGCTGTTTTTCTCTCTCAAGGTTCAATAATTCTTGATGGAAATAATGTAGCTTTTCTTAGTGCCTTTGCCTCTGGGTCGAAATGAACTCGGTGTTCCATTGGCTGCTGGGAACAGATACAGAGCAGCCTCGCCTGCCCTCCCTCTCACCATTGAGCTTCCTAAGGAGCTAAGTGTGTGGGGCCCACTGGGGCAAGCAGAGGTGTCCTCACATGGTCCAGGAGTTTCCAGCCTCTCTTCCCCTTCTTAGCTACCTGCAGGGGAGCTCAGACTGGTCCCCACAGGAGACTGTACATTAGGTGTCGAAGGTTGTAGGGCTCTTTCCAACCATGCCAGGTGACCTACAGGCCATTGAAGACCAGGTTAGGCTGGTAAGGGGGGAATGTCCTACCGACCCTGCTCCTTTTAAAATCTCCCCTCTTCCCTGCAGCTGCAGGGTTGGCATCTGGCCGTTGTCCATCAGGGGCTGTAAGCATGTTAGCCTGTCACAGCTGTTACTTATGGAATGCTGCTGCTCTTTGGAACATCACTGATGGCCGCAGCAAGGAAGGCCATGGCTACACTAGGAGTGCTGTACAGGTATAGGGATATCAATGTACCATACCAGCAAAGCGCTGCTAGTGTAGCTGAAGCTATACCAGCAAAGTTGCATTTTGTACCAGTATAGCGAAAGTCCCACGCATGAGCAAAACGAGCTCTATGGGTGAAAGTGCAGCTTGGCTGTATAACTGCATCTTCACCAGGACCTCTGCCCATCAGGGGTCCCACCTCTTCACACCCCTGACTGACTGAGTGATGCCAGCAGAAGTCTGTAGTGGAGACCTGGTCTAACTGTTGTCCCAACCTCGGGATTTTGCCCTGGAGTGATGGGGAGGGAGAAAGGTCCTAGGGAGGTTGTGGAATCCCTGTCATTGGAGGTTTTTGAGAACAGGTTGGACAAACACCTGTCAGGGATGGTCTAGATTTACTTGGTCCTGTCTCAATGCAGAGGGCTGGACTTGATGACTTCTTGAGCTCGCTTCCAGCCCTACATTTCTATGATTTGATAATAAGGAGAGTGAAAGACAGGGACATCTGGCTTGGGAAGGAGCCAGGTCTGCGGCTCCCTGAAGCAGGGGGCAGCATGGGAGTTTTCCCAGGGTTGTGCATTTGGGGTCCATGCGCCCCAGTGCTTGGGATACACCCCTGATGCCCCCCTATTGGTGTTTGTGGTCATGTTTATATGGGCTTCTTGAGGGACAAGAAGGGAGCTATTTATAGGGTTGAAATAACCTGCGGTCTAGTGGGCTCGTGGGACTGCTATTCCTGGAGACCAGATTTCACCTTATTGACCCCCGAAGTGCTCCCTGGGGGCGTTAAGCACGAATAAATGCTCACCCAGGTCCTGCTGCTCTTTGCCTGAGACTGAGGGGAAGGCACACTTGCCTCTCTGGTCTCAGCACTTGTAAAAATCAGGTGTCTATACGTTGCCCCTTGATCCTAAATTTAGCTGCTTATCTCTGAAAGCCCTGCCCTAGGTATAGACACTGCCAGCCTAGGCTCAAGTCATGAGGCAAGGTGTAGTGTTAACAGGCCCTCTAGGCCTTTATTAGGAGAGCCACCTCTGTGCAGCAGCTGTCCCCATGCGCTGTTGCTGACTATCTAACAGACACCTCATATATGGGCAGGGAACTCCGAGGGCATCCTTCACCCAGGGTAGCAGGGGTGGGGGACTGCGAGGCGCCATGCTGCCTGCGTGCCCCAAGCTGTGGGACTCTGGGTACGGTGGAGTCAGCGAGGGCACCTGCTCACGTCATGTGCTCACCGTGGCTGCACAGATGGGAGGGGGAGGTTCTGTGTCGTCCCAGCCACAATAGCTTGTACAGGGGTGGAAACTGGGCTCCTAGCCCCATCACTGGATTCATAGGCACTGAGCTGGCTCTGGGGAGCACAGCATGAGATAAAAGCACAGGAGAAGGGTCTCTGCCTGCTGCCCCACCGCTCTCATCCCTGGCCTCAAAGAAACAATCAGGGCACCTCAGGTCTTCAACTCTGGGCTTGAAAGAAGCCTGAGGCTTGCCCCTATGTTTTGTTAACCCCTTAATGTCCAAAGGTGGGGCTCTTAACACAGTGTGGAGTTAACTGGGCATAGGATCCAGCACCATGAGGGGAGTGTACCCTACAGCCTTCCCTTAATCATGGGCCTGAGCCACTATCATAGTGCGACCCACCTTCTCTTCCTCCCTCCCTCGCTGTCACTCATTCCTGCCTCCTTCCTCCTCTCCCTGTCCCACTCCCCTCCCGCTCCCCAGTTACCCATTCCATCTATCCTGCAGGATCCCTGCATCTCCCCCATTCTCTTCTGTCCCCACTTTCTCCATGCACTGGTTCCATCTGCCGCTGAGGCTGCCCCCACTCCGCCAAGCCTGGCCCCCTTTCCTGGTGTGTGTTGTGGGGTTCCCCAAGAGGTGGGTGGGTAGGAACAGGCTGGCCTGGGGCTTTCTGATGGGCATGTTCACGATCTGCCTGTCTCTTTCTCTCCCCCAGGTGACACAAGTGCCCGTGGAGAGCTGTGAACAATACAAGAGCTGTGCGCTGTGCCTGGGCTCCAAGGACCCCCACTGCGGCTGGTGTGTCCTTCATAACGTGTGAGTACGGCGGTCTCGTGCTGTGTGTCTGTGTCCCAGCCTTGCACAGCTGCCCTCTCTGCCCGGTCACTTGCAGGGCTACCCAGGACAAACACTCACTGCTTCCCCCTGAGCCCTTAGCCGGGGCTCCGCTGGGTCTCCCAGGACCAGCAAGGACATGAATCCCCACCCCAACGCAGCATAACAGAGCGCTGTTTCGTTGGGGGCTGAGCATGCTGTTGGATTTTTATTGCCTGCCTTTTGCCTGTATAGGTTTGTACTGCTGCCCATCACCGTGGTATCTGAGTGCCTTCCACATTAAACAGATTGGGTGCCAGTCTGCTGTGCCTACAGGGACTGACGATAGGCCTTGCTAGAGCCAAGCGCAATACAGGCAGGTGCTGTGCCAGTGCCCATTGCTCCTCACCTGTCTTACTATCCTAGTCCTGGGCACTGTCCAGCCTCCCCCATCCCATCCCATTTCAGTCCTGGGCCCCTCACACAGCTCAGCCAGGGCCTCTCAGTGCTGACCTGCAGCCCCTCACTGTTCCCTCTCGAGTCCTCACCAGAGATGCTGGCCAATTAGCCTTGCTTGGGTGGCTTCTCAAGGTGCTCTTGCTGAGATCTGTGGTACATGCTCAGCCCCTACAGCTGTGGTCAAACCCCAGCAAAAGGAAGAATAGCCCATCTCAGCGGGTGTGACCCTCAGCTTCCTCCGCTGTGGGTGGTGTCGCCACTCACTGACTCCGTGGAGCGTGTGGGTGCAGATGAGAGCCCTTCAGAGAGAGGCACTGGCTGAGGGGTTGGTTCCCTGCCAGTTTCCAGCTGATGGCAAACCAGCCTGGGAGATAAGGGCCCGTCCGCCTGGCTTGTGCTGTCTCTCGCTGGCTCCTCCGGCTGCGCTGTGTCCCCTGGAATGAAGTGGTGCTGCGAGGGTGATTGATGGCAGCCCACTCCGAGTCGCCAGCCATCTAGCGCACGGAGGATTCTGAGTGTCAGATCTGCCGGGTGGCTAAGGATTAGACATGAAGCTTCCCTCCCTGATGGGCAGGAGTTTCCCATCCCCCTGCAGCACACATTAATGCAGGCCACACGGCAATGGAGAAGCTCGCCCCTGCCGCCCTTGCTCAGCTGTTCTCCAGCCCTTCTGGGCTTGGCAGCTGCTGGGACATGCAGGGTGCTGGAGTGTCGGAGTCTGGATCGCCCCATTAGCCCTTTGGAGTCCAGGGCATTTCATCCCTGTGGTGACTTTCCCCTTCATGACCAGACGATGGTGGTTCAGAGCCTGGTGTGAAATGAGTTGCTGGGGCTCAGCCCAGTCTTGAGCAGACCGGTGCCCACAGCACAAAGCTACCACCATGACAGGCACTAAGTACCCCCCTTGTGAACAGCCTCAGCAGAGCGGTCACGGACTGGGAGCCTTGGAGTCACTCTGCAGCACGGGTGGCAGAGGGCGTGGGGAGAGCTTGACCTGACACTGACCCTTGCCTCAGTCTCCTACGCTGCCTCCAGCAACATCTGCTCCTAGGCAATGCACAATGGGGCTAAGCCTGTAGTGGGCGACGGACTTGGGGAGCTAATAGGGGCTGCCCATCTCTTCGTGCTGTGATGCTTACACCAGTTTCTCTCACACACATGCAAATGTGCCTGATTTTACTATGCCATCTAAGCCAGAAGTACTGGAGCTAACCTCTTTGTTACTCAGGAGGCCTGTGGAAAGCAGGAGCTTTACCTCTCAGCGGCCCTGTTCCTCAGCTCCCCGCTGGCAGCACGAAGCCAGTGTCGGTGGCCAAGGCAGCTGGCTGTGCTGTTGCATGTCGTGTGATGGTGCAGCTTGGGGAGAGGCAGTGGGCACAGTCAGACTTGCACAGAGCCAAGACCCTGTTGTGTGCCAGCACCCTTAGCAGTGAAGGTGGGCTACAAAGTGCAGACAGCGGGTGAGAGACGCTGTAGAATAGTCTCCTGCCTTTTGAAGGAGACTGTTGGGCCTCTCACCTGGTGTGCACAGCGCAGCCAAAATGCAGCGCCTCAGGCGTGGAGGGCAGCAGTCCATGCCCAGTGGACAAAGCCATCTTTCTCAGTGTGCCCTGGGATCTTTAATGTCCATGCGGAGTAGGCAGGAGCTCAGTGTCTCCACTCTGAAGGACCCACATGCAGTAACCTGCATGGAACCAAGTTGATTGGCTCTGAAGGGCAAAAGGCTGAGCTGAGCCTGTTGGGATTTGTCCCAGTGGCTGTGAGGGGAGCTGAGGCATTACACACCTGAGCCATAGCGTGGTGAGCTATTCCCTCAAGCTTCCAGCCAAGCTGTAGTGGGCCTGTGTGGGGCGGAGGGGTAGACAAGAAGCAGAGGGAAATCGGGGAGGAAAGACCCAGACATGGGATGTGGGGCAGTCCGAGGGAATTTCTGCTGGATGGAGCCAGTGAACTCCTGGCCAGGGGCCTCACCCGGACCTTCCTTTTCCAGACTCGCTGGGCCTCATGCCGTCCAAGGGGCAAAAACTGACGCCTCTCTCTCTATCCCCAGGGTAGATTTCAGGTCAGACCCAATGAGTCGGGCAATAGCTCCCCCAGCAGCGGCACATCCTGCTGTGGTGCACATGTGGTCAGCCACAGACACCTGTGGTTAGCAGTGATGCCGGCACAGCTGCCTGGATAGGCGGAGAGGCTAAACCACAGGGGCCCCTAACTCTGCCCTCCCTCCCCACCTGTGTCTGACAGGAATCGAAGTCATAGTGTTTCAGAGGCAAATCGCAGGCAGGGAGTCATCCCTCACCTGTACTTACTGCAGGGAGGGGGCGGTGCTAATGGGCTGTAATTTGCTCTGGACAGCTGGGTGGGAAGGCCTTTAACCTGGCAGCCAGGCTTCCAGAGCTCAACTCCATGTGCAGGAGGGATGGGAAAGTGGCATGAAAGGTAGAAAACCCAACACAAAGTTGGGGATTTTCTTTTGGGGGTTGGAATTGAAAATCACCTTGGAAGCGTGTCTCTCCCTGGCAAAGCTCTGCCTCTCTAGCCATGCAGAGTGTTTAATTAAACCCTGAGCTGCCGTCTCCCTCCATGATCCCTCGGAGAGCTGGGGGAGTGGGGGGTGGATGGGATGGAGCGTATTTCGGGGTCTCCAAGGTACGGTGTGGCACTGGCATCTGCTCAGGGGATAAATCACCCAGATTACGGCCAGGACCTTGAAATGCGTCCAGGCATCTCTTCCTTTTTTTTGCCATCCATTTAATTAAACTTTTCCCATAATGCAATAATGTTGTTGCAGATAAAGGGAGGGGAAGCAAAGGGAAGTTCTTTGAACTCATTAAGGGGAAGCAGTGCGTCTTGAAGGGGCTGCAGAGTGGGGGAATGGCCGCCATGCCATGAGGGCTGGTAATTCCAGAGCTGCTTTCTGAGAGATCTGGTGATGTACTGGGGGGAAAGAAGCACTTAGAGCGTAGAGGAAAGATGGGGGAGCTTCAGCATGTTCTGGAGGAGCTGGTTGATACTGGTGCAAGGGGAGGGAAAAGGGGAGGAAGTAAGTTAGTGCACTATCCTCTGAAGACCTGAGTCCATAGCAGGGTTTAGGGTACAAGTGGAAAATAATTTCTCAGGCCACCACACGATTAGACGAGAGCACCATCAGAAGAGCTGGGGGAGAGGGTTAGAATATCCAGGGCATGCTGCACCGCTGGGGTGGGGTGCATCGGCAGAGTTGTGTGGCGTACCCAGGCTGGAGTAGCTGGTTGGGGTGCCTTGGAAGAGAGCGGTGGGAGGTACCCAGGACTAGAGTAGCCGGGGGTGCTGCCCGGTGGGTGTGATACATTCTGTCCAAACACCTGCTCTGGGATTGGCTGTAGTTGTTCAGGGATTTAGGAGGGCTCCTGAGCCTGCCTGTAATGTGATGTCCATTCTCCATCCCACCCTGGTAAAGCTCTGACCTGTGAGTTTGCAGCATGTGGGTCCTCTAGTCTTGGCCAGCCTCTGAGCTCTGTGTAAAGCTCAGTGTCGCAGTAACTCCCCGTGACTGGCCCTCCCACAGGTTTGGGTGGTGCTTAGTTCTGAGCTCGGGGGATTCTCCGTGTCCTCACTGTGGCTGTTTTATTCCTCTGCAGCTGCTCGCGGAAGGACCGATGTGAGCGGGCTGATGAGCCTCAGCGCTTTGCCTCGGACCTGCGCCAGTGCGTCCAGCTCACCGTCCAGCCCAAGAACATATCGGTCACCATGTCTGAGGTCTCGGTAAGCTGCTCAGCATGGGGATGTATAAGTGTCACCCGTGCTAGCTTCATTTTGGTGCTGTGGCAAAGTGAAGGCAACAATTTGAAATAAAAATGCAGTATCAAACAAATAGAAAAAATGGTAAATAGATAGTGATTGATTATAAATTACAAGTTCTGAAATCCAGAAAATTGATAAGGGAAGCTAAAGACAGGGAAAAATCCATTCCTGGCAGGACTAGGGCTAATAAGGATTTCTTTAAGTATATCAGGAACAAAAGAAATCCTGGAGATAGTAAGATTGTTAATAATGATGCAGAAAAGGCAGAACTGTTCAATAAATCGTTCTGTTCTGTATTTGGAAAGAAGCAGGATGATGTACTCGTATCACATGAGGTTGATGAAGTACTTTCCAGTCCATTAGTAACTAATGAGGCTGTTAAATAGCATCTACTAGGGATAAGCATTTTTAAATCAGCAGACCCAGTTAACTAGCACCTAAGAGCTGGCTAAGGAGATCTCTGGCTCACTGATGTTAGAGTTTAATAAATCTCTGTTAATATAGGGGGAAATTCCAGAAGACTGAAGGAATGCTCATGCGCCAATATTCAAAAAGGCACACCAGAAAGGGCTATTGCGATGACCTGCTTCACTACACGCTGCTTAGCTTGACATCAGTCCTGGGCAAAATAATGGAAAAACTGATATGGGATTCAACTGATAAAGAATGAAAGGATAGGAATGTAATTAATGCCGGTCAACATCGTTTTATGGAAAATAGGTCTTGTGAAACAAACTTGAATCCAGCCTTTGATGAGATTGCATGTTTGGTTGACAATGGTAACTGTGTAGATGTAATATACTTAGATTTTGTAAGGCATTTGATTTAGTAACACACAACATTGTGATTAAAAATTAGCACTATACAGTACCAATAAAGCACATGCAAATGGACTAAGGACAGCTAACCAAGGCCTGGTCTACACTACACCTTTAATTCGGATTTAGTGGCTTTAATTCGAATTAACTCTGGAACCGTCCACACAACGAAGCCATTTAATTCGAATTAAAGGGCCCTTTAATTCGATTTCTGTACTCCACCCCGACGAGCGGAGTAGCGCCAAAATCGAATTTGTCAATTCGAATTAGCGTTAGTGTGGCCGCAATTCGATGTTATTGGCCTCCAGGAGCTATCCCACAGTGCACCATTGTGACCGCTCTGGCCAGCAATCTGAACTCGCATGCACTGGCCAGGTGGACAGGAAAAGCCCCGGGAACATTTGAATTTCATTTCCTGTTTGCACAGCGTGGAGAGCACAGGTGACCACAGAGAGCTCATCAGCACAGGTAACCATGCAGGCTGATAATCGAAAAAGAGCACCAGCATGGACCGTACAGGAGGTACTGGATTTGATCTCTATATGGGGAGAGGATTCAGTGCTAGCTGAACTGCGTTCGAAAAGACGAAATGCCAAAACTTATGAAAAAATTTCCAAGGGCATGATGGAGAGAGGCCACAATAGGGACACAGATCAGTGCCGCGTGAAAGTCAAGGAGCTCAGACAAGCCTATCAAAAAGCAAAGGAGGCAAACGGTCGCTCCGGGTCAGAGCCGCGGACATGCCGCTTCTACGCTGAGCTAAATGCATTTCTAGGGGGGGCCGCCACCACTACCCCACCTCTGACTGTGGATTCCGAGCTGGGGATAATCTCATCAGGGACACCTGATGATTCCGCGGAAGGGGAAGAGGAGGAGGAGGAGGACGAGCTGGCAGAGAGCACCCAGCTCTCCGTTCTCCCCAACAGCCAGGAACTGTTTCTCACCCTGACTGAAGTACCCTCCCAAGCCTCCCAAGCCAGCACCCAAGACCATGACCCCATGGAAGGGACCTCAGGTGAGTTTACCTTTTAAAATATAAAACATGGTTTAAAAGCAAGCATTTTTAATGATTAATTTGCCCTGAGCACTTGGGATGCATTCGCAGCCAGTACAGCTACTGGAAAAGTCTGTTAACATGTCTGGGGATGGAGCGGAAATCCTCCAGGGACATCTCCATGAAGCTCTCCTGGAGGTACTCCAAAAGCCTTGCCACAAGGTTTCTGGGCAGTGCAGCCTTATTCCGTCCTCCATGGTAGGACACTTGACCACGCCATGCTAGTAGCAAGTAATCTGGTATCATTGCCTGACAGAGCCTGGCAGCATATGGTCCCGGTGTTTGCTGGCATTCAAGCAACATCCGTTCTTTATCTTGCTGTGTAATCCTCAGGAGAGTGATATCGCTTAGGGTAACCTGGTTGAAATAAGGGAATTTAATTAAGGGGACTGAGGTGGCCGTTCCTACTGGGCTGTTTGCCTGTGGCTGAAAAGAAATCCTTCCCTGCATTTAGCCAAGTGCAAGGGGGGGGGGAGGATTGGCCCAGAGCTTTTCGCGTTTTGCTAGCAGGGATCTTCCCTGATACCAGCCAGGCGGTGGGGGGAGGGATAAAGCACTCATCCCAGAGAATTCATGGCGGGTGGGGGGGGGGGGGTGTTAGTTTGGTTCCTGCAGGGATCTTCCCTGATACCAGCCACGCGGTGGGGGGAGGGATAAAGCACTCATCCCAGAGAATTCATGGCGGGTGGGGGGGGGGGGTGTTAGTTTGGTTCCTGCAGGGATCTTCCCTGATACCAGCCACGCGGTGGGGGGAGGGATAAAGCACTCATCCCAGAGAATTCATGGCGGGTGGGGGGGGGGTGTTAGTTTGGTTCCTGCAGGGATCTTCCCTGATACCAGCCACGCGGTGGGGGGAGGGATAAAGCACTCATCCCAGAGAATTCATGGCGGGTGGGGGGGGGGGTTGTTAGTTTGGTTCCTGCAGGGATCTTCCCTGATACCAGCCACGCGGTGGGGGGAGGGATAAAGCACTCATCCCAGAGAATTGGATGGGGGGGGGGGTGTTAACCTTCAGCAGCAGAAAACAAGCTAACAGGAAAACTGCAGCACAACGGGCTTTGCTTGGTATGTGGGAAAGCAGGGCGCAGAAGCCTAAAGACAGTGGCTTACCATGGCAGCATGCAAGGTGAATTCTGTTGCCCCGACCTGCGTCTGTGATCTCTAGCAGCAAAGCCACAGGCACTCAATATTAAGAGGCAAAATGCGACCTTGCACAGAAATCACATGTGCTATGTAATGTGAATAGTATACACCGTGAAAGAGTATAAGCATTGTTCTGAAAAATGTATCTTTTAAAAAAATTCTCTCCTTTTTTCACTCCCTCCAGCAGGTGCAAATGTTTCAAGCCTCCCTCCTCCTTCCCGAAGGCTATCCCAGATAAGGCGTCGTAAAAAAAAAACGAGAGAAGAGATGTTTTCCGAAATCATGCAATCCACCAGGAATGAAAGAGCTCATCTGAATGAGTGGAAGGAGACGGTTTGCAAGTATAGGAAAGAAGCCAGTGACCGTGAGGACAGGAGGGACCAACGTGAGGACATGAGGGACCAACGTGAGGACATGAGGGACCAACGTGAGGACAGAAGGGACCAACGTGAGGAGAGGAGAGACGCTCGAGATGAGAGGTGGCGGCAGGAAGATCAGAGGAGTCGGGAAGCAACGCTGGGGCTGCTGCGTGAGCAAACAGACATGCTCCGGCGTCTGGTGGAGCTTCAGGAACGGCTGCTGGAGAACCGAGTGCCGCTACAGCCCCTGTATAACCCCCCTACCTCCTCACCATGTTCCATAGCCTCCACACCCAGACGTGTAAGAACACGGGGGGGGAGGCTCCATACACCCTCCCATTCCACCCCAGTGGACAGCCCAAGCAAAAGGCTGCCATTTTTTTAACCTTTTTTTACTGGGCTTTTCCTTCCCGCAGATCCTCCTCCCAAACCCCACTCAGGTTCTGTGCCGCTACAGCCCCTGTATAACCCCCCTACCTCCTCACCATGTTCCATAGCCTCCACACCCAGACGTGTAAGAACACGGGGGGGGAGGCTCCATACACCCTCCCATTCCACCCCAGTGGACAGCCCAAGCAAAAGGCTGCCATTTTTTTAACCTTTTTTTACTGGGCTTTTCCTTCCCGCAGATCCTCCTCCCAAACCCCACTCAGGTTCTGTGCCGCTACAGCCCCTGTATAACCCCCCTACCTCCTCACCATTTTCCATAGCCACCACACCCAGATGTGTAAGAACACGGGGGGGGAGGCTCCGTACACCCTCCCATTCCACCCCAGTGGACAGCCCAAGCAAAAGGCTGCCATTTTCTTAACCTTTTTTTACTGGGCTTTTCCTTCCCGCTGATCCTCCTCCCAAACCCCACTCAGGTTCTCTCCCTCTTTTTATAATCAATTCATAAAGAATAAATGATTTTTAAACAATGGTGACTTTATTTCCTTTGAAAGCAAGCTGGGGGAAGGGGGAGGGTGGGTTCCTTACAGAGAATGAGTCAATAAAGGGGGCGGGTTTTCAGGAAGGATAAACAAACATAAATTTCACACTGTAGCCTGGCCAGTCATGAAACTGGTTTTCAAAGCTTCCCTAATGCGCAGCGCTTCATCGTGTGCTCTTCTAATCGCCCTGGTGTCTGGCTGCGAGTAATCAGCAGCCAGGCGATTTGCCTCAGCCTCCCACCCTGCCATAAAGGTCTCCCCCTTGCTCTCACAGAGATTGTGAAGCACACAGCAAGCAGTAATAACAATGGGGATATTGGTTTGGCTGAGGTCTGAGCGAGTCAATAAGGATCGCCAGCGACCTTTTAAACGGCCAAATGCACATTCTACCACCATTCTGCACTTGCTCAGCCTGTAGTTGAACAACTCCTGACTCCTGTCCAGGCTGCCTGTGTATGGCTTCATGAGCCATGGCATTAAGGGGTAGGCTGGGTCCCCAAGAATAACAATTGGCATTTCAACATCCCCCACGGTTATTTTCTGGTCCGGAAAGTAAGTCCCTTGCTGCAGCCGTTTAAACAGATTGGTGTTCCTGAAGACGCGAGCGTCATGAACCCTTCCCGGCCAGCCCACATGGATGTTGGTGAAACGTCCCTTGTGATCCACAAGTGCTTGCAGCACCATTGAGAAGTACCCCTTGCGGTTTATGTACTGGGTACCCTGGTGCTCCGGTGCCAAGATAGGAATATGGGTTCCATCTATTGCCCCACCACAGTTAGGGAATCCCATTGCAGCAAAGCCATCCACTATGACCTGCACATTTCCCAGAGTCACTACCTTTCGTAGCAGCACCTCCGTGATTGCTTTGGCTACTTGCATCACAGCAGCCCCCACAGTAGATTTGCCCACTCCAAATTGATTCCCGACTGACCGGTAGCTGTCTGGCGTTGCAAGCTTCCACAGGGCTATCGCCACTCGCTTCTCAACTGTGAGGGCTGCTCTCATCTTGGTATTCTGGCGCTTCAGGGCAGGGGAAAGCAAGTCACAAAGTTCCATGAAAGTGCCCTTACGCATGCGAAAGTTTCTCAGCCACTGGGAATCGTCCCACACCTGCAATACTATGCGGTCCCACCAGTCTGTGCTTGTTTCCCGGGCCCAGAATCGGCGTTCAAAGCCTATAACCTGGCCCATTAACATCATAATCTCCAAAGCACCGGGGCCCGCGGTCTCAGAGAATTCTGTGTCCGTGTCCATGTCCTCATCACGCTGGTCGCTGCGCTGCAATCGCCGCCTTCTCCTCCTCCTCGCCTCTTTTTTCTGGTCCTGTGTAAGCATAAACTCCACGAGAAAGCGCGAGGTGTTTATAATGTTCAAGACTGCGTTCTGGAGCACAACGGGATCCATGCTTGATGCAGAATGGAGTCTGCAGAGTTCACTCAGGAAAAAAGGCGCGAAATGGTTGTCTGCCGTTGCTTTCAGGGAGGGAGGGGGAGGCTGTACCCAGAACTACCTGCGACAATGTTTTTTGCCCCATCATGCACTGGGGTCTCAACCCAGAATTCCAAGGGGGGTGGAGACTGCGGGAACTATGGGATAGCTATGTAAAAGCTACCCACAATGCAACGCTCTGGAAATCGATGCTACTATGGTAGCTTGGACGCACACCACCGAATTAATGGTGCCTAGTGTGGCCGAATACATTCGAATTTACAAAATCGGTTTCCTAAATTCGAATTATATAAATTCGAATTAATCCTGTAGTGTAGACATACCCCAACAGATCTAAAAAAGTAGTTGTCAATGTGACTCACCATCAAATGGGGTTGTTTCTAGTGGGGTTCTGCAGGGAGAGACTCAACACTATTCAGTATTTTCATCAATGATCTGGAAGTCAATATAAAATCACTGCTGGTAAACTGTATGGAGAACATGCAGATTGACAGAGTGGTTAATGGTGAGGCCAGGGCAGTCAGACCGAGCGATCTGCATCACTTGGTAAGCTGGACTCATTCAAACGGATTGCATTTTAATATAGCCAGATACAGAGCTGTGCATCTTGGACTAAGGAGTGTAGGCTCTTCCTACGGAATGGGGGATTCCGAAAGGGAGTTAGCGGTCAGAGTGGACAGGCAACTCCACACAAGTGCCCAGAGTGATTCTGTGGCAGAAGAGGCTAATGCAGTCCTTGGGTATATGAACAGGAGAGTAGCGGGCAGGGGCAGGGCGGTGATTTCTCTTCTGTGTATGGCATAGGAGAGACCAATACTGGAATACTTCATGCAGTTCTGGGGTCCACATTTTAAAAGGAAGTTGAAAAATTGGAGAGGGTGCAGAAAAAGAGGCATAAAAATATGTGAGGGCTGGAGAGAATGCCTTATTGAGAGTGAGACTTAAAGAGCTCAGTCTGTTTATCTCATCAAAAAGAAGTTGGAGTGTTGACTTGATTATGGTGTCTAAGTACCTTCACAGGGAGAAAATAACAGGTACTAAAGGGCTCTTTAATCTAGCGGAGAAAGGCATGAGAACAACCAATGGCTTCAGTGAAAGCCAGATAAATTTAAATTAGGAATCAGGCATACGTTTCTAACAGTGAGGGTGATTAACCATTGGAATAGACGCTCAAGGGAAGTGGTGGATTCTCTATCTCCTGACATCTGCAGATCAGGACTGAATGCCTTTTTGTAAGAAGTGCTTTAGCTAAACACAAGTTATTGGGCTCAGTGCAGAGGTACCTTGATGAAATGCAATGGTCTGCGCTATGCAGACCATTGAGGGGGGGATTTGATAGCAGCCTTCAACTACCTGAAGGGGGGTTCCACAGAGGATGGAGCTCGGCTGTTCTCAGTGGTGGCAGATGACAGAACAAGGAGCAATGGTCTCAGATTGCAGTGGGGGAGGTCTAGGTTGGATATTAGGAAACACTATTTCACTAGGAGGGTGGTGAAGCACTGGAATGGGTTACCTAGGGAGGTGGTGGAATCTCCATCCTTAGAGGTTTTTAAGGCCCGGCTTGACAAAGCCTTGGCTGGGATCAGGGGCGGATCTAGCTTTTTTGCTGCCCCACGCACGGCAGGCAGGTCCTGCGGGAGGTCCGCCGGTCCCGCAGCTTCGGCGTACCCGCCGCCGAATTGCCGCCAAAGCCGCGGGACCGGCGGACCTCCCGCAGGCATGCCGCCAAATCCGCAGGACCGGGGACCTCCCGCAGGCCTGCCGCCGAAGGCTGCCTGACTGCCGCCCTCACAGGGACCGGCAGTGCGCCCCCCGAGGCTTGCCGCCCCAGGCATGCGCTTGGAGCGCTGGTGCCTGGAGCCGCCGCTGGCTGGGATGATTTAGTTAGGGTTGGTCCTGCTTTGAGCAGGGGGTTGGACTAGATGACCTCCTGAGGTCTCTTCTAACCCTAATCTTCTATGATTCTATGCAGGAAGTCAGACTAGATGATCTAATGGTCCCTTCTGGCCTTGCACTCTCTGAATCTCACCTCCTTCCTTGCCCCCGGAATTTTCAGGAGTGTTTGCTTCCGGACTGGGGGCCGGGCTCCCCTGCTGGATTTCAGGGAGCATGTGGGTACTGTTCCTGGCCTGGCCTGTTGGCTGGGCTTGGTCTGGTTGATCAGTAACGAGTTCCTCTTGTTAGCTGATTCTCTGTGTGATAGTTCTTCCTCCTTTCCCCAGCTGGTTCTGCAGGCCTGGAATGTCCCCGATCTCTCCGCCGGGGTAAACTGCTCCTTTGAAGATTTCACGGAGTCCGAGAGCCGCATTGAAGACGGGAGGATCTACTGTAGCTCTCCATCTGCAAAGGATGTGATCCCCATCACCAGGGGCAGGGGTGAGTTTAGGAACCACACTTGGTCCATGTCACCTTCACAGTGGCTGCCTGACATACCTTGCAGGACTTTCCCATGGAAGCCACATGCAGATAGGAGCTGGGCTGGCCACCGGCTTTCCCCTTATGACTTAGTTCCGCACTTACCGTAGTGATGTAGACCTTGAAGCCAGCGAGGAGGCATGAATGTCTGGAATAGTTTGCAGAGTAGCAGCCGTGTTAGTCTGTATCCGCAAAAATAACAGGAGTACTTGTGGCACCTTAGAGACTAACAAATTTATTTCAGCATAAGCTTTCGTGGGCTACAACCCACCGAAGAAGTGGGTTGTAGCCCACGAAAGCTTATGCTGAAATAAATTTGTTAGTCTCTAAGGTGCCACAAGTACTCCTGTTATTTTTGTGGAATAGTTTGATGGCTGCTCAGCCATCCCCAGCCTGTATATTTTAAACTTACATTAAAAGCCCTGCCTCTTTCTGCTCTCTATAGCTTAAATGTGTGTGACAGCCCCCCTCTCTGTCTCCAGATAGAGGAGAGGGGTAAAGTGTGTCAATACACATGTGGTCAGATTGTGGGCATTCAGACACGCCCTATTGCCACACACACACACCATCCCTGCCCCCTGGGTGAAATTAGCAGTGCTGTAGTCTCCCCAGGAGAGCAGTGCGGAGGCCCTATCATTTGGGGCATTTAAAGCTGGCCTGGACCAGACATGAGGGAATGCCCTGTCAGGATCAGTCCTGCGTTGGCCCTGGGGAGATGGCTGGGTGAGTTAGCAGGTCTTTTCCGTGTCCAACGGTGTTGATGCTGTGGTGCTGGACGTGCAGCAGTGGGAGAGACTGTTTCTGTTCTCTGCGCACTTGAATGTGCATGTAACTGGGCAGCCATTTGTCTCAGGGATAGAGTCAGGGGCACATTCCAGTGGCACTGCTGGGGAGGACCGGGGGGGCAGGCCAAATTTCAGTGAGTGGCATGGTGACTTGGGGCAAGGGGTCACAACACCAGTCAGATTTGGCCCGGCCACTCCTCCTTCTGGGCCAAATGGTGTAGTGACCTGTTACACAGAGAGGCTGTCCCTGTATAGCGGCACGCAGGGGAGTCCGCCAAGAACTCGGCTCCTGGAGGCGCTGGTTCATACGCTATGTGGGTAAGAGAGGGGAGACTGTAGCTAAGGAGGGGGTAGATGCTTCATTGTGCTCTGCCCTCACCCTCTCCCGCTTCTTGGGCACAGCTGCCTGTAGATGGCCCGAGCGCCTGACTGTCAGTCTAGCATTGCAGTACCCTACAGGGCTCTGTGGCACCTCATTCCTTAGCACTGGAGCAGTCTCCAAACAGGCTGCTTTTGCAGCAGACTCCACCAGACTCTTTTGCTGGCCTAGACTGTTCCAGTATCTGGTTTGGGGTCCCTCCTCAGCCCCTCACCCTGCTGCTACCATAAACACAACCCAGGGCGTGTGCACCTCCGATCCCCCCCTCCAGCTGCCAGCACCGCACAGAGCAGGAAGCCGGAGGGGCACTGTGCAGAGCAACTTTGCCTGTCCTCTGAGCCCTGCCAGCCAATCAGGAGGCTTCCTGAAGGAGACCCCTCCCTTTTTATCTCAGTAACTGGGTGATTTTGTTAGCTATTTGGGGTTAATTGGGATCGCTTCATGCCTCAGTCAACCCCCACACAGGCCTTGCTCACTCGCTGCTGAGCCATGTGCTCGGTTCCATAGGCCTCTCTCTGATCCGTGTCCTTTGTGCCCGTGGCCCCTCTCTGAACAGTGCATACACCTTGTTCTCTTGCAGGCGACAAGCGGGTGGTGAAGCTCTACTTGAAGTCCAAGGAGACTGGGAAGAAGTTTGCTGCTGTGGATTTCATTTTCTACAACTGCAGCGTCCATCAGTCGTAAGTGACCTGGGCTG
The DNA here is from genome assembly GCF_028017835.1 of Emys orbicularis. Taxonomy (NCBI): domain Eukaryota; kingdom Metazoa; phylum Chordata; order Testudines; family Emydidae; genus Emys; species Emys orbicularis. Next base: position 109,471,795 of record NC_088689.1, read on the forward strand.
CGTGAGTGCGTTCTGGGGAGGGGTCAGAGTAGGGCATGAGAGACGGAGACAGGCAGAAGCAGGCAGGGAGAGATGCCAGCTATGCACCTAAGAAACGTGTGTAGACAGGCCCAGAGGGTGCTAGCTGTGTGCTATGGCTCATTGGGATTTGGGGTAGGATTGTTGGCAATCTAAGCCATCTGGTCTTCCCCTTAAGTTTGGTGTAGCGAGGGGGCAAGGACTGGGTCAAGGCCCTTGAGATCAGGGGAAACCTCTAAACAGTCATGCTTTATAAATCCATCCCATCCTTGTTGTGCAGCTAAGAGAGCGGGAGTGGGAGTCCATTCCTGCTGCTTCTCCAACAGAGCTGTTTGCAAAGTTCCAGTCAGACACACCTGTGCAATCTCTTGGAAGGTCATCGTGCTGCGCAGGTGGCACTCAAGACAATAGGGTGTCTGTGAAGGTGTAACTTGGCCTGCAGAACCAGAAAGGGAAGAGCCCACAAGTGTGACATTCTGAGCCTACGCTGGGTTTGCAGGACTGGCAGTTAGATAGCCCCCCGCACCCGGCCAGTTTCTTTACTTGTAAACGAAGCGCTTGGACCTGGAAGCAGGTGTGAGACAATAAACATGGAGCCCCACAGTGCCTCTTTTCTACAGTCGCTGCTCAGAGCAGAAGCTCATTTGAAAACTAGGATTTTCTTTTTGGAAAGCTTTGGAAGAAACAGGAACGAGTTGGATACTCACCAGAATGCAGACCCCTTAGCAATTCCTGTGACTCAACCTCCTCTTTTAGGGGCTGAGCATCTTGTTACTCCTCCGAACAGTTAACATGCAGGGCAGGAATGACTTGGCTATGCAGAACTCATGAAATCCGACGTTTTCCTAGGGCTGTTGGCTGGCAGGTTGGGACGTTCCTGCGAGGCTGAATGGAACATCCTGCGTATGGTGGGGCGTTTGCCCAGGAGTTGTCTAAGTGGAAGTAGCTGTGGATTAGCTTTCTATCCAGACTCTTTTGGAACCTTCTTTAAATGTGGATCTACGGGGTCTTTGAGCCAGGCTTGTGATAAAATATGGGGTGGGACATGTGGACTATTGGGATATGCACTGATGGGTGATATACCCCATGCTTAGATAGTATGGCAATAAGTGTAGTATGCAAACTTTAGTTAGAGAAGAATCTGGGGTGTATTTGGGTAAAAAATTCAGAGCTCAAGAATGTGAGTGGTTCTGTTCTGCCAGAAACCCTGTATTCAAGAGACAGGGTGATCAATGATTCCAGCAGAGTGAATGTCTGGCAATGTGTGTTGGAAAGTTTCCTGCAGAAGAGTTTAGCTCCAAATCAGAGGGGCAGCCTGGAGCTCTGCTACAAAAAGCCTCTTCAAAGACAATTCATCAAACAAGCTGAGTTTTCAACTTTGATCAGGGAAAAAGCAGTTGAGATGCGGGAGTCCCAGAATGCTGCCTGGAAACCTGCAGTGAATATTCAGGCTTCAACATCTGGGGTGGCTGGTGAACAGGAGAGCCTGAATATGCCTATCTCTACCTATCTGCCAGGGAGATGTCTGGATCCAAGCGGAATTGGGAAGGGCCTCTGGGGCATAAAGGCTGGGCATCAGCACAGAGCAGTCAGGACTGTGAGGTGGATAGTCGAGGCTGTGATGTACAGACAGGAATGCTCCCTCCAGGTGTTTTGTGTTGGGGAGGTGAGGCCGGTCCCATGTCTGGCAATTTGGTACTACCTGCCGCTTCTTCAGAGAACAGATCTTTTCTCCTTTGCAGAGCGAGGGGGAAAGAGAGTTTTAAAACTGGACTTTCTCTCTCACCTTGACCCAAGAGAAGAGCTCTGTCTCCCTTCATGTCGTGAGATTTCAGTAACGTGAGATCAGCTTGGGCTGGGGAAAGTTGCATGTCATTATTTTGCAAATTTAAAAATCAGGTGTGATTTAAAAAAAATAAATCAGTAAAAGAAACAAGACTTTTAACTACAAGTGGCATCAACCATGGCCAGATTGGGGGCCCATCGTCTTGGTCTAGAGGGGAGAGATACTGAGCGAAGTCGCATTTTATTTTATGGGCATGACGTAGAAATAAAAACCCATAACAAAAATCCCTGCCTGATTTATTACCAGGTTGAGGTTTGATTTTGGATGCATTATTTAAAAAGGCTAATTATGGATGCATTAATATTTATGGGCTCTGGGTTAGAGCTGATAGAAAAGTCCTTGTTCAAGGCTGTTGAACATTTTTATTATTTTCTTTACGTCAAGGATTTTAGAGTTTGGAGGCAATTTTAATTGTGTGCCCTGCAGTCAAGTCATAGCCAAAGAACATGACAGTATCCAGGGTGATGCAATACATTTAAATACCATTTGCAGACAGGTGGCTTTAATGGATCTCTTCAGAGTTAATAGCCTTTTGGATCCAGGTTTCATATTTTGCAGAGGAAAATCTATAAGTCAGCCTGATAAATTCTGTATTAGGAACAATGTGCTTTTCCACAAGGCTAATGTTTTTACTGTCTAGTTTTCTGATCACCATGTATTATGTTTTACTTTTACATTTGGGCAGCTTCACTTAGGTCAGGAGTCAAGGGCCTGAGTGTTGAATCATTCCTCTGCTTGAGGATTAAAAGGTTTGAAAGATTTTCAAATCATTATAGAAAGATAGAAGAATTGTGGGCCAGCTGAAATTGGAGTAGCTACAGGGAAGTCAAATGAAGTTCCACCAATTTACACCAGTGGAAATGCTGGCCCAGTGTGTTCTCAGCAGAGCTCTGGAAAGGCACCAACAAAATTTGCAGTTAAAATCCATTTGTAGATTGTGGGTCTGGTCCTGCCATGCGTGGAGAGCCTTTGATTCCTGTTGCCATGCATGAACTGGGCTCTCTGTGCATGTTCAAAGGGCCCTGGGAATCTTGGTCTGGCTGCAGGGGAGACTTGGATAGGGGAACAACATGTTACCCCCCCACCCCCTCCTTTTTATTTTTAAGTGACCATAATGAAAATGAATCATCAATAGTCAAAGATGAGCTTAAAATAACTTGTTTAAAAAGTCTCTCCTGTGAATGTATCTTTGAGAGAACAACCTAAGGGGACTCTATCCTATTTCTCTCGGATTTGTTATCTTAGGGCTTTGTACTTCCAACCAGCACCCTAGACATGGGCTCCTCTCCCCGATAGATTAGCATAACCAAATCTCTAAGGAATTTCATTGGCATTTCTCCTTTCCCTGGTTATAGGGAGCTCTGCTTGGGGGGGCTTAGAAAGTCTTTCCCTGCATTACTGCTAATCACCTCAGATGACGACAGCAGAAAGAATTTTAAGCAATCTCCTTTACTTTTCCGCTTTGCTGCTGCTTGTTTTACTCTTTGGACCTCCTCAGCTTGGGGGAAGGGAAACCTCAGGCTGGTCACTTGCACTTTCTATTTCTGGTGGGTTGTGTTTTCTGTGTCTCCAGTGTAGTGCTGCCATGCTGGGTTTTCTGATAGCCCAGGGGAATGTTGAAATCAACAACCACAAAAGGCTGTTTATATTGAAAGCTTTTTAAAAAATCCATGAAAACATTTCGACTGGTGTTAGGTTTTTGTAAATTGCCTCTCCTCCCCCTCTCTTACATTCCTTTCCAACATTTGCAACCTAAATCTCCTGATGCCGGCTACAATTTTCATAAATGGTTAGTGTTTTACGGTGCCCAACTTTAGATGCCATAAAAGGGCCTGATTTTCGTAGGGTGGATGAAAATCAGGCCCTCTAAGGTGTCTCAAGTCGGGCACCAAAATCCCTTGAAAATCTTGTCACAACTCCCTTCAAGGAGGAGGTGAGATCTTGATCCCACATCTGGACGTCATTCAATCCTCTTTCTCTTGTAATTTCCTCTGGTGCAGGCACTCCCTTGGTGGCGTAGGGCAGGCGTAATGGCCCGGTGTCATCGTCCCCACACCATCTGTGGCACAGGAGTATGCTATGGAGTGGGTCAGGGTGGGAAGAGGCCTGTTGGGGCTGGAAGGCTTGTGCGAGTGTTCCAGCTATTCTGGGCTGCAGAGCAGCCTGTATGTAGCTGTGGGAAGTTGCCGTAAGGTAGAACAGCCAGTAGTGCTGCTGTAACATGTGCTGAGGTCTGGGCTTAGAGTTTTGACCCCTGCCATCCGGAGCTGGGCCTCTTGCAAGGTGCAGCTGGGAATCAGAGCCCTTGTTTCCGCATTACAGCGTCACCAGGAAAGCAGACCTTGTCCTGAGCATCATCGGGCTTGAATTAAAATAGAAACTAGCTAGGTTTGCTTGAAAACAAGTCAGTTTGTGTTAGCGACAAAGATAATGCATCTTATTCCTGATTTCCATAGTAACCTCTTGCAAGGGAAGGACACTGACAAGGAGACAGGTGGGGGATTCTCAGTAATGGCCCCTTTTGGGAAGCTCTGGATTTCCATGCTCCAATTAACAAACAGGAATTGGGAGAGGCTTGGAGTCCTCCTGGTAAATCCGAGACGGGAGGAGGAGGGGGTTAGAACTCTCTTTTATAAATGCCCCCATGTGTTAATCTGTTTTGACCTTGTCAATATTTTCCAAACTGCTTTGAGAGGGGAGAGCCGTGACAGAGCCTTGCAACGATTCTCTCCTCGCTCTGCTTTACAGAGAGAGGAATCACCGTGACACTAGGAATTGGAGGCCTATAGCACCTCTCAATACAGATTATCCAATTCTCACTAAAGTGCTGTTGACTGTTGACAAGGTTGCCCCACAGCTGATTTTTCAAGGCCAGTCCTATGTGACATCTAGCAGACGCGCAGACGCTCTATCCTTTCAGAAAAAGCCGCGGCAAGACGACCCAGGCTCCTGTTTGTTAAACCTAGATTAGCACAAAGTGTTTGACTATGTACTTGTTCCATGTGCTGGGGGCATCTGCAGTTCTATGTATAGTGACTACATAAGGCTGAGCTTTCCCTGAATGCCTGGGGGAGGCCTTTGGGGTAGTTAAGGGGTAGCTAGTTAGTGCTCTTAGTGTGAAGTCTGAAGCTAGAGCAAGCTGTCCTGAGCCCACGGCCCTGTGTTTTCACGAAATCTTTGGCTGAGAACATACAGAGTAACGCCGGGCCCTGTTGCACTCCCTAGTACCATGCACATTTCGGCATGGAAAAGGGATTTAGCGACTTCTCTGACAACGTTTTCTCCTCCCTTATCCTGGATCACGAGGAGGAGACTCTATGGGTGGTGGGATCCGTTCATGGAGAAGAGCTGGGCTGATGGGAGACAAATATCAGCTTTGTAGAGCACAGAGTAACAAAATGTAGAGCCCCAGGCTGGATTCTGTTTCTGGGGTCTTTCCTCTGCTGTGGGGATTCTCCTTAAAGTGTGTGTGTGTGTGTGGGGGGGGGGGGTGTCTCTGGGGCAGCCATCAACTGTGGGAGCCCTGTCAGCACACCTATATTTGAGCCATGCTTCATGGAGCAGTGGAGACCAAGAGCTGATGCGGAGACACAGACCCCTATACCGACAGTAGGGGTCTCCCACTGACCCTGGAATTCATGTGAATCCACTGAGTTTGTGGGCTGTCCATGCGGGCTGGTCTTTAGGTTAGGGGTGCAAACTCTCCCCCCTGTGATGGGATGATTGGGTAGGAATCTCCCCAGGGAGAACCTAGTGTAGGTTCCTTCCCTGCTAGCCCTGCCCCTTGAGGGTTTTCTGTCCCGATCAGGTGCACACTGTTTAAAGGCTACTCCAACTGCTTTGATAACCCAATTAGTCATTCTGTGTCCAAACGTATGCAGATGACACGGCCCTCCTTGTAAGCGTTAACTCCCTCGTCAAGGTCTTCTTCAGGAAATTGAGTCCTCTTTAGAGATAAAGACATAATGCTAGGTTCCCTTATCGACTTGAATAGAGACTGTTCTCTGGCTAGGTAGATGAGTGAGAAATCTGCCTTGAAAGTGAGTTGGGAATTCCAGCGAGAGAGAGAGTGAGAGAGCGAGCTCAATATAGGAACACACTTCTGAAGGGAGAACTCCTCTGAACTCGGACATCTAGGAGGGGGAAAATAATAGATATGAGAGCGGGAAGGTACTGGCAGGAGGGCTGGCCTGTAAGAATATAGGGACTGCTGGACTGGATCAGAGTAGGGGCCATCCATAAGAACGGCCATACTGGGTCAGACCAAAGGTCCATCTAGCCCAGTATCCTGTCTACTGACAGTGGGCAGTGCCAGGTGCCCCGGAGGGAATGAACAGAACAGGTCATCATCAAGTGATCCATCCCCTGTCGCCCATTCCCAGCCTCTAGCAAACAGAGGCTACGGGCACCATCCAGTCCAGTGTCCTGACTCTGTTAGTGCCCAGCCCCAGCTGCTTCAGAGGAGGGTGAAAGAAACCTCCCTTGTGGACAACCCAAACAGATTTGTTCCAAGTCTTTCTTTTTTTTGGGGGGGGGGAGGGTCCCCCTTTGGAATCTCTTGGTCAGAGCTTCCATTGCGGCTTCTCTCTGAAGGCTTGAGCCAGAACCGGAGGGACTCTGGGGGCAGGGTGGGGGGAGGTTTAAGGGACATGGGGGCTAGTTCCTCAGTTTCTTCATTTCGATAAACTGTGCAGAACATTTGGGTTTTAATAGACATTTGTTCAGACTCACATAGGCACCTGTGCAGAGATGAATCCATTACAAAGCAGCAGCCCCACTAGCATGGAAACCAACTCCTCCCATTGGCATAGGGGAACGGAGAAGGTCAAATGGCATAGGGAGCGTTGTTGTAGCCATGTCGGTCCCAGGATATTAGACAGACAAGGTCTAATCTCTTTTATGGCACCAACTTCTGTTGGTGAGAGAGTCAAGCTCTGTGTAAGCTCAGAAGCTTGTCTCTCTCACCAACAGAAGCTGATCCCATAAAAGGTCAAATGGTGATAGGGTACCTGATCTGGATGGATGGCAGGATTTTGGAAAGTCACAGCGGGGAACTTGGTTGATGGGAGTGGGATGGCACTTTGGATTGGGGAAATCACTCCTGGGCTCAGACACACCCATCCTCTGTGTAGTTCTCGTATGCGAGACATTAATGCCATCAGGTGCTGGCATAGAAAACAAGGAGGCCCAGAGCTCTGCCCTCAGGTGGTGACAATGGTGGCCCTAAGCACCATCAGTGGTCAATAACTGAACCCCCTTAATATCTCCCAGCAAAGCTGTTCTTTCTTGGAGCCTCCACCACACCGGCCCTGTCTTCTGAGCTCCCCCTGTTGGCTGTGTGGCAGCAGACTGCCCATAAACCCTACGCCCAGAACGAGGGCAACGTCTGGGGTGATACTGGTGCACAAAGAAGGAAGCGAAGCAAAGGAAGCTGGTTTCGTTTCTGCTCCACTAGCCCTGGGGGAAAGGGAGAGAGGGGCCGGAGTTGGTGTTTGTCCGATGGGGAGGCAGGAAAATACATTTTATTTATTAAGCTTCTTTGAGGGCATCACAAACAAGAGCCCCAAACAATACAGAAATGGCCGAGCAACTGTAACTCTACCACAGCTGCAGTCGGGCGTCCTTCTAACTTTAGGCATGTGAATGCTGCTGCGGTTGAATAGAGCAGCCCTGTCTCACAGGTCAGGCTTTTGTTATAAGTCTCCATTAGGCAAATGGGATTTTAATGCATTGCTTCAGGGGCCGGGTGCTGTGTGGCAGTGTAAGGAAAGCAGGGGCTGGGCTCGCTGCTAGCATGTGAATCACTGCAGCCCCTGCTCACTGCAGTGCTCCCCACCAGCATGGCTTCCTCCTAGCACCTCGCTTGAAAGAGCCCAGATTGCTCACGTCAAACACCTGCCTCTTCCTTTCGCTCGCTTTCGGGGAGCACCTTTGGCCACCTTCACCCTGCATCTTCCTTCCTTCCCTCCCGCTCTCTACTTGTTTCCCCGATCAGGCTTATCTCCCCCCTATGGATTCTTGTTTTATTCTCCACCTTCCCGTCTCTCTGCACAGAGTGCTGAAGAGCTCTCGGTGCTCTAAGCTGGAGATGAGAGAAGTGAGTGGATTTGTGCCCCAGGCCATGCACCTACCAATATAATGGCGAGGTGCACTCCGTGCCTGGGGATAAGAGCGAGTGAAGGTGAATGAGGAACGATGCCACCCTATCAGACTCGATGGAAAGACTCCTGTTGCTTCGCTAGGCTTGGACCAGGCCCTGGGACAGCAGGAAGAATGCCATGGGGACTTGAGCTGCCCGCTTCTAAACTGGCTAACAGGAAACTGTCTCCTGATGTTGTGATCCACAGGTTCTCGGACTGGGCTCTGTGGAGCTGATTGTGTCCTAGCTGGGATTTCAGGAGTGACGCTTTCTACTCACTATAGCCTTCTTTCCATATGGCCTGGTGACTCTCCTGTGGTATCCAGAGACTTCCTTGACTCACTAACCTCAAACACCCCCCTGCACTGCCGCCTGGCGCTCCTGTATCAGGTGTTTCTCTGTGTAAATTCAACAGTGAGCAAATTCACAAATGACCCCAGAATTGGAAGGAAAGCAGCCTAGCTGTGTTGTCACCTAGCGGGGGCAGCAGGCCATGAGTGGAGACTCTGGCCTCAGTCCCCTACTCAATGCTGCTCACTCCACCTCGCTTTCTGCAAGGCTTTGTGTTTATTAGGGTGATCCTCATTGTCTGGAGACCTCACTGGTCTTTCTCTAGGTGGGGGACCTACAGCCATGATGCATCCCAGCCCATTGTGGCCCCCTTAGAGGTTCCAGGGAAGACCATGGGCATGGATCGTTTCATGACTATGAGCTCCTTGGGGGAGGGATCTGTTTGTACAGCACCTAGCACAGTGGGGCCCTGGTCTATGGCTCGGGCTCCTAGGAGCTACAGTAATACAAATAATAAATCATCATTATAATGCTCAGAGACCCTTAGGAGGCAAGGAGGGAGGGAGTGTGACTGGCAACTCTGCTAGTCTGCCTCCTGGTGGTTGCTGCCAATGAACCCAATCCCTCGGGGTAGGGGTTTTTTGCCTAACTTGAGGTCTTTGCTGAGTTTGTCTCCACTCATGTGGCACCTGGCTCCACCACTTGGAGGAGGCCGGAGAAATTGCTGGTGAATTAGTCATGGATAACGTGGCGGCTGAGCTGCTTGGGGCTCTGCGCCTGCATTTGGGTCTGTATTGTGTCTCCAACATAAATAGTTTCCAGCCCGGTTTGGTTGGTTGCGGAACAGGTGCGATAGGGGAGCTGCTGTCTGCCCCAATGCCTAAAGTTTAAGGGAGGGTGTGCGGGAGATTTCCTCCAGTTATCAGGAGTGATGAAAGCTTTTTAGTTGATAAGTGACGAGGAATTAAAAATGCCTGACGGTGGGAAGCAGGAGAGAGACTGCACAGATGGCAGCATGCTGCCGAGCAACCTGCCACTGCATCGGGAACAGACAGTAATGACAAATGGACACTTCAGGATAAAACCTCAAACACGCAGTACAGCCTGACATTGGGCAGAATGTGCCTGTCTCAAATGCACAGCAGAGAGCTCGGGCTCTTTTGTGTGCTTTGGCAACACCAGGGATCCAACTGGGCCAGTTTGCCGTGATTCATTGAACCAGTAAGTTTTGCTGCTAGAGGTATCTCATCTTTAGAATCTCAGCTTTCATTATCTTCTCTCTAGCACTTGCTCCCTGTTCTGAAGGTTGTTCTTCATAACGACAAGTGCAAACTAGTGCAGTGGTGTCTGAGTCTGCAGACTGCTTGAAAAGTTAGCTCTGGGAGAGGTTTCAGCTTCCCATATTCATTTCAAAGGGTATTATTAGTTCTAACACCTAATCGTGATCATTTACATTTCAAGGCTGCTAACTGTTTCACTGCTGATCAAAGCATGCAAGGAAAGAGAGGGACAGTCAGATATCAGTAATCAGCTTAATTTGCAGCAAGGAAGATTAAGGTTAGATATTAGAAAAATCTTTCTATCTATAAAGATGGTTAAACACTGGAACAGGCTTTCTAGGAAGGTTGTGGAATCCCCATCATTGGAGATTTTTAAGAATAGGTCAGACAGACATCAGTCAGAAATAGTCTAGTGATACATAATCCTGCCTCCGCTTGCGGGGGTGGACTAGATGACCTCTTGAGGTCCCTTCCAACCCTAAATTTCTATGATCACAGTGATAGGCCTGATATGACAATGTAGATAACATGGTTTGTACCATCTGGGTCTCATTCTGGCATCATGAATGGGAGAAGCTTAGGCCGCAAGTGGAGTTCAGGAGAATAGAATTACTCATTTATTGTCCCAATCTGACTCCTGGACTTGCCAAGGAAATATTGCTGAATGGAGGGGAATTGGAATTGAAAGTGACTAGGGTAGGCAAGGCTAACACATGCCAGAACTGTGTTTAACTCTGTTCTAGTTTAGGTTCCCTAGTGCTTGTGTTCTAGCTGCTATACATTTTATATAGAGTTTGGCCAGCCAGTCTTTGTTAATCAGGGCCGGCTTCAGGCACCAGCCTAGCAAGCAGGTGCCTGGAGCGGCCAATGAAGAGGGGGGCGGCACGTCCGGCCGTTCGGCGGCGGGGCCGTCACTCCCTCTTGGAGCGAAGGACTGCTGCCGAATTGCCGCTGTAGAATGAAGCGGCGGTAGAGCTGCCGCCGCTTGCGATTGCGGCTTTTTTTTTTTTTTTTTTTTCCTGCTTGGGGCGGCAAAAACGCTAGAGCCAGCCCTGCTGTTAATGCCACTGTACACTAGGGATTAAGTAACAGTAACCATAATATAATTAAGTTTGATATCTTCATAGTGGAGGGGAATCCTAGCAAGAGGTAACAATGTCACGCAGAACTCCAGGAACCAGCACTTTAAACATGACTCTCTTAGGTTAGAAAGAGCCTGAAGGTATAAATTAGGAAATTAAAATCCCTGGAGGCTGCTGAAGAATAGCTTATTAGAGTCACTAGAAATAAGTCTATTCCCTGGCAGATGAAGAGAAAGCCACCAGGCCAGCGAGAGCCCAGTGTGGGTAAATGGTAAGGTACACATCTTCACTCCAGCCTAAAGTATAGCTGGGGATACCGGAGACCCAAGTTCCTGTAAACTGCGCGGCACCCTATTTAGCGCTGCACAGGCGCTCAGGGAACCCTCCCGGGGACCAGCCACAGCCAGGGGAGGGGTGCCCCTTCCCCAGCCCCAAGCTAGACCGGCCCCCAACCTGCCACAGCCGGGGCAGCGCCCCGGCCCCAACTATGCCGCAGCCCGGACCTGTTGCAGCCGGGGCACCCCTACCCCGGGCCAAACCCGGATGGGACGGCGTGGCCTGAACTCAGCCCCGAACCCGGGCAGCCCAGACCTGGCCAGGGCAGCATGGCGTGGCCCGGACCCAGCCACGGCCAGGGCGGCTTGGCCCGAACCCCCCGGCTCGAACCCAGCCGGGGTGGCCCAGCCCGAACCCGGCCGTGGCCTGGACCTGTTGCAGCAGGGGCGCCCCTCCCTGAACCCAGCCCTGGCCTGGACCTGCTGGGGCTGGGGGAGGGGTGCCTATCCTGCAGCCCCAATCCTGGAGCTGTCGCGGCAGGGAGAGGCGCCTCTTCCCCACAACCCAGGTGCTGCTGTGGGGAGAGAGAGCTGTGGGGAGTCCTCTCTCCCCGCTGTAGCCCCGGAGCACCCTCCTGCACCCCAAACCCCTCATTCCCGGCCCCACCCCAGAGCCCACACCCCCAGCCAGAGCCCTCCTCCCCACCCCAACCCTCTGACCTAACCCTGAGCCCTTCATCCCAGCCCCACCCTAGAGCCCGCACCCCCAGCCGGAGTCCTCACAGCCCTGCACCCCAACCCTCTGCCCCAGCCATGAGCCCCCTCCCACACACTGAACCCCTTGTCCCCACCCCCACCACATGAATTTTGTTATGTGCACTGATATGAAGGTGATGTGTCACACATCACCTCCATACTGGTGCACATAACAAAATTCATTCCGCACATGGGTGGGAAAAATTAGAGGGAACGCTGAGACTCAGCGCAGGGGAGTCTGGGAGAAGGGAGTGGAAGATGATTAGGTGCACTGAGCACTCCCCTCCCACCTCCCCCCACACACATGGCTGGAGTGCTCTGCCTCGGAGCGGAGCTCATGGCCTCAGTGCCTTGTAGGATCAAGCCCCCAATGTGGGACTGTCCCTCCCAATTCAGGACTGATGGCAACCCTAGAAGAGGTCTGGAGGCATTAGGCCATGACCTGAAAGAGATAGGAAGAAAAGACTGCTTAGCCTTGAAGTTAACATGGGAAAAGGCTGTATGTGGGACACAGATCCCTAGGTGGAGTCCTCCTCTTTGGTCCCATCTTCTCCTTGCCCAGGGCATACCACATATTCCCCAGTGTTTTTGCAGCCTCATTTTAAATGTCCAAAGTTATGGAGGCTTGAGAGACTATGAAACAGTCTGAAAAATCTCATGGCTAGGAGATGTTTCTTCATATTCAGCTTGTATTTGCTGGAGCTCCATTTCATCCTCTTATTTCTGGTTGTACCACTGGGCCACCCAAACAGTCTACTCTGCCCTCAGTGATCACCCCATCAGGCGCTTGTACCCAGGAACCCCTTTTGACCAACCTCTCCATGGATACTGCTTTACTGCTTAGATTAATTGCCAGCCCCCATCACCCTGATAGCAGATTTGTCTGCCTCCCTGTCCCTGCTTGAGGGAGGATAGGAGCAATCCTTTTGCTTTGTTGTTTGTTTTTTTTCCGCTCCGCACCACCCCATCAAAGCTACTGGAGATAGGAGGCTACAGCTGTGCTTTTAAGTTGAATATCTGCAGCTGAAATAAAATTGCATATATTTGCATAAGGAGCATCTCAATTAACATATTTGTGGGTAAAGCAACAAGGGCTGTTCATTTGGAAGTGAAAACGTGAGCGAAACATGGAAATGACTTCAGCCCCTTTGCAAGCAGCTTAATTAAATATTTCCTTAGCGTGTGCACATGGATTTCAAAAGCTACTGCTGTATATGTAATGGGGTGTGAAACTCCAGAGCAACGAACTCCATCCCTGCAAAGCCCCAGGTGTGTGGATTTGTACAGAAGCTGCCTGTACCTTGATCTGTCTGACCTGGCATCTATGTCATACTCACCATCCTTGTGTTATCCCAGCATCTCGGAAGTGACAGCTCGGCAGGGGGAGGGGGGGAGGAATTCAGCGTGATTCCTGAATTGGTTGGAGCCTCCTGTTTGGGAGGCGTTCTGTCTGTTTCCTTACATTGCAGATCTAGGCTCTCCCCCTCCCTTTCACCTCCTTCATCGCTCTCCCTGCGAAAGCCCCACAGGGGGCGCTGTCATGGAAGCCTGACTTGTTCAGAGCTGGGGTTCAAGTATAGTCGTTCCACTCTAGGCAGTGCACCGGTCTCATTCCTGCCTAGGGCCCTGTGTACCTAAGGCTGGCCCTGTGTTTCCATGTAATTGCTGGGGGCCCAGCTCTGCTCTAGTGGGGACAATGGCAGCAGGACGAGCCCTTTGTTGGGGTAATCTATGCTGTGCCGGTGTTCTTTCCTCCCTCTTGGTTGTCTCCCTGCCTCCCCACTCCGCCTGTCTCCCAATCAGCAGGCCAGATTTCGTTCCATGGGACGCTCTTGCTTCTTGTGGGCCTGGCTTGAGAGTAAGAGTCCTGGATTAATGTAGGGCCTTGTGGGGTTGTGACAGCACCATGTCCTGAAGGAGCCATGTTCTGATGGAGGCAGCTGTTGTGGTGTCAGGACTCAAGTGGTGCAGACCTGAATTGCTCCCTTCCCAGTGGAGATACGCCCCATGCCAGCAAAGCACTGAGCTCCCTGGTGATTTGACCCTTGAAGCAGTGATAGTGTCAGAGAATGTTGTTTGGTGTCACCTAGAGACTCCCCGTTCGTTTATTTAGCTACTTGCTCTGCGCTAAACAGCTATTTAACAACCACATTAATATCTGAGTGATGGCTTAGAGCTGGGATTCTGCCTGTGTTGAGCCCTCTTGTGATGTGAGATCGCCATCTGTACTAGAAATACTTTGTGTCAGCTGATCCTGGACCTGAAGCAGGCTGTTAAAGCACTTCTGAAATGTGTCTTACAACAGGATGGTGGCCTTGTCTAGACTAAGAGAAATGGTGTTTCTGAAGAACATATTAGCTGTCACATTTTAAACAAAGTCCTGTTTAAAAGTGTGTTAGCACCAAGTATAGACAGGGTTTAATACCTTGGCAAACATGCTAGCTGGGTGTGATCAGCCCTAGGCTGCGTGAATATGTAGCAAGGCCAAAATACCATCAGGTTAGTAGAATTCTTCCCAGGTGAACAATCCCGGGGGTGGTTTGTAAGAGCCAAGGAAGTGTCAGCAGGCAGCCTGTCCAGACCACGAGGACATGGGGCAGGATCGACAGCTAACACAAATCCAGCAGCGCTGCTTGTCCCCCGCCGGGGGCTCCAGCATGAGCGCATTGCCCCTTCCCCCCATCCCCTCTGTGTGGATCAGGCTGGTATTTCACACTGAATCCCTATGCCCAGCCTTGGGGCCAAGGACACAGTGCGGACTATTGCACTGCTATAGTGGGTAGGTGCGAGGGGCCCCGTGCCATTCCGATGCTGCAGGCTTGGCTAGCTGCTCAGTTTCTCCGGGAATCGGTTGACATGCTGAGGCAACTCCAGGTCTCCTTTTCGCGTCCAGCTCTAATTATGGTGCTTTGGAAGGGCTGCAGTTGTGCTCTTTGTGCTCAATAAAAGCTTCCTGCCTGCCATGTCTGTATCCAACCAGAGCTGTCCCTTTGCAAGGCATCTCTGACACAGGGACTTCAAAGTACAGGAGCAGGGCTCATGAGATCAAACAATGGTGAGCATGGGCCCTGGGGAGATGCAGAGGAGAGAGAGGAAGGGGGACGGAGAGAGCCACACACAGCTAGAGAGAAGGGGGAAACACACACACACAATCAGCCAGAAGGAGAGACAAAACCATGGGAGGCATTGAGAGAGTCAAACAACCAGAGAAGGGGGTGGGAAACACAGGCATAGCCCAGCGAGTGACTGAGGATGTGGGAGGGGGCCGACAGAGGGGGTCACACACATTGCATTGTAAGCAAGTGAAAGGCGCTACAGTCATGAAATGTTAATCTGACCCAACCTTTGGCCAGTTATAATTTTCCTCTGAATGAATGTGCATTAATGCAGAGGGCTTTTCTCCCTGCAATGGAGGGGCCTTGTTCTGACTCCATTTGCTAAAATTGCCTTTCATAAAACCAAAAATAAAGCTCACAAAGTGTGCAATTCAGCCCCCTCATGAGCAGGCGGGAAGGGAAGGGCCCAGCGCTGCCAAGTTAGAGAGAAGGGTCGCCCGCAGGTCCCCTGCCTTTGACCACATGGTGTGTGTTATCACCACATGTGTTATGACGGGGAGCAGAGGAGGAGAACGTGGCTGGGGCAGGGGGAGGAGTGAGAGATGCTGTAAACTTTGTATACAGACCCTGGAGTGAATGATTTGGTATGGTGGGGGGGCTCCCCTGTTAGAAGCCAGACTGACCTCAGTGCCCCAGGGTGGTGCTTTGACGAAGGGAGTGGAGGGGTGACTCTGTGGGGCCTGTCAACCCTCTGACTGCACTCTGTCTCAGTGCCCGAGGGTGGTGCTTTGACGAAGGGAGTGGAGGGGTGACTCTGTGGGGCCTGTCAACCCTCTGACTGCACTCTGTCTCAGTGCCCGAGGGTGGTGCGAGGGGGTGCTGTGCTGCAGATAGCGGGGTGGGTGACGCAGTAAGGGGAGCTCTCCCTTCTCACTGTGTGCTGCCCCCAAGGTAGTGCTAGGTTGCTCTGTGCTGTATCAGATACAACAATGGCTCTCAAATTTTGTACTGGTGACCCCTTTCACATACCAAGCCTCTGAGTGTGACCCCCCCCCCCATAAATTAAAAACACTTTTTAATATATTTAGCACCATTATAAATGCTGGAGGCAAAGCGGGGTTTGGGGTGGAGGTTGACAGTTCGCGACCCCCCATGTAATAACCTCATGACCTGAGGGGTCCTGACCCCCAGTTTGAGAACCCCTGAGATACAACCGTGTGGATAAGATGTGAAATAGAGGCCCTGACCTTTCATGGTGATTAAAAATCCCATGGGACTTTAAGCAAGAGTCAGGATGTTAATTCCTAGATGCTGGCCAAATTTGACTGTGGGTAATTCCATTCTGCCTCCCTAAATCCCCCTGCAGGTTCAGTTGGAGAGTGAGTGTGTGTTTTCACCCCTTGTCCTAAATTATTGTGTGGCCTAATGTTGCCATGAGCCATTAGTACAGCTGCATTTCTGTGGGTGGAGGAATGGTGCCTGTTGCAGTCTGTAAGGCGCTTTGGGACCACAAGAGATGGTGACTGCCTCACAGTATTTTGGTACTACCTCATGAGCTCTCTCTCCCTACAGCTGCCTGTCCTGTGTGAATGGCTCCTTCCCATGCCACTGGTGTAAATATCGGCACATCTGTACCCACAACGCTGCTGACTGCTCCTTCCAGGAGGGGCGTGTCAACATGTCTGAGGTAAGGAGCCGTAAAACTGCTGCCCCCGGAGTCTCCAGCCACCTCCCATCTGCTCTGCTCTGGTTTCTGACATGGACTGTTTGCTGGCTTGCGAGGGAGAGATCTGTAGAGCTGCAATCCCTTCTCTGTCCCCCGAAACCTTCCTAAATCTGTGCCGGCCTCAGGCCTGCAGCCCCCCAGCCAGGGCTTGCTCTTGGTTTCTGTTGCCTGGGCAGTGATGGATGCAGTTGTGGAGAGTCTCTTGGGCTGTTTCTGTGCCTGGTTAGCCCTCAGTGGCATCATCAGCTTGTCCTGATGCTCAGTCACTGTGCGAGCCATTAAGAGTGAGGCCTGGGGGGCAGTATGTCCATTACAAACCAGGTCACTGGTGCTTCCTCTCCCCCTCCCCCGCCTCATCTTATCTAGGCAGCTTCAAACCAGCTACCACGTTAGACTGTTAACGCTTCATGTGCTGCAGTCGCAGGGGGCTCCCCAGTCATTTAATTGCAGTTACTTTGTGGAGTTAGAGACTTGTAGAAATTAGGCCAAACTTTCAACTGGTCTCTAACACTTGCAACCCCAGTTTGTGCAGGCACAAATGAGCGTCACACTGTATATGTCTCACAACACCCATGAACAGCCATGGCCGCAAATGGAGTGGGAAATTGGCTCATGAGACCATCTCAGCCCATTCCTTCAGGAGCCAGTGCCGGACTGGTCCCGACAACATATGCTTTGTTCAGGCTAGCTCCGGATGGCTCAAGCGAAGGACCTGCCTTTTGAAGTAACTGGTGATTTTGAGGTGTCCAGCTTGAGACACCGTTACAGGGGCCTGGTTTTCAGAATGAGAGCATCTGCCCTCTCCAAACGTGTCTCAAGTTGAGCACCCAGCATCACAAGTCACTTCTGAACAGTTAGGCCAGAGCTCCCGCCATTGCCTGTGGGGAATGTTCCATGCCCTGCCAGGGGTAAGAGGTGTAACTAGGACTGCATGTGGTGGTGTGGTACCAGGGTGTGTGAAGCTGCAAAACCTATGGTGTGACCATTGACTTCAGTGGAGTCAGGATTTCACCCATGCTGTGTTATAGGCCTTCCAGACGGTACTCAGAGTTCATGCAGCTTGTTTATCTCTGGATGGTGGCCAGAGGTCTAGCAATGCCGGCATGTGGCTTCCTGCAGCGGCCCAATGCGGCCCAAGTCCATGTGGCCATTTGCACAATGTCACTAGAGCTGGGGTCAATGGGAATTTCCTTCCTGACCCCCTGTGGTGATGCGCTAATGCCCTGAAGACAGCAGTTGAATCCCCCTTCCGATTCAGACCTGCGTGGCTGCCGGCCTTGTTGTCCCGTGTTGCTAGCTGCCCAGCCTGCTGCGGAGAGCCAGTGAGTAATGAGGGTTTCTCTCTCCCCGGGGGTGTCTGTGTTAGACTGAGCTCTGTGCTTTCTGTCACCATCTGCTAAATTGGAAGAAAAGGGCTCCCTTAAAAAGCCATGTGTTAGGAGCGCTCTATTAAAAACTGCCACTTGCCTAGAACCGTTTCCCTTCGGCCCTTCCATCGCTTCCCCTTTGCAGCTCGGTTTTGTCAGAGGCAGCACTAACCCTTCCCATGCTGGAAGCTTCAGACTGAGTCGCCAAAGGCAAGGAAATGTCTAGTGGTTAGAGCAGTGACCCTTTGTGGTGTGTGCGCTTCTGGGGCTCTGCAAGCCCTAACGGGTGCTTTGGGATGCTCCAGACGCCCAGAGGCTGGTGACTGATTTACTGTGATTGAACTGCACCTGTTCACCTCGTCCAGCGTCTAACACTTATACACCTGAATACTGTGGGGGAGGGGTGCAGAGAAGAGGCAGCGCCTAGCTGTGATGAATTTCTGGGCTCAGCCAGAGTCTGTGGGTCTCTCTAGCTCCCAGGTGGAGTAACACAGCCTGTGCTATTGTCACCACACAGACTCTCCCTAAGGCTACATTGGCACGACGTATGATTCCCAGCTGGAGGAGACATACTCATGCTAGCTCTCATCTGAGCTAGTGCACTAAAAATAGTGTAGTTGTGGTACCACAGGCAGCCGTGAGTGGTGGCACAGGCTGCATATGTGCCCGCGGGGTTCAGGCAGGTTTGTACTCGGGGCGGCTAGCACGGTACTGCCACTGCCCATGCTACTGTGGCCACACTAGTATCTGTAGTGTGCAAGCTCAGATGAGAGCTAGCATGAGTATGTCTGCGTGAACTGGGAATCAAACCCCCCAGCTTGTAGTGTAGATGTAGCCGACGTCCTGGCTTGCTGATACACTACAAGGAAAAAGTACTTGTAAATACCTGAGAGAGGTGCTTTCGAGGTTGCTTTTAAAACGAGTGCGTTCCTGTTGGACTCAAACTGTCATAAACTCCTCCACCCGCTATGAAATGGTGCTGATCAGCTTAAAAGCAGCACTGCACTGCATTCTGATGGTTTCCTTGGCTGTCTGCCCCCGGAGATCGACCTGCCGCTTGCGTTTCTGTCTGATGGACACGCAGCCCTCAGTGTTAGGCACAGAGGTTAGCTCGCCATTCTGCGGTTTAGAGCCATCCTGTTCTGAAGGCAGGCTGAAAAAGTACTTGCTCTTGGAGGGGCCTCTCTGGATTGGAGGAGGAATTAGCAACACTGGGAAGTCAGGCCTCCCATTTGCCTTCCCCCAGCAATTAGCGGAGAGTGCTAGAAATAATGAGGCTTTCTGAGCACAATCTTCATCCTTGTTTTAGACGTGGTGTGTGTTGTCCCCCTTCCATCCAGACACCTGTTAGGTGCTTTCCCCTTTCTCTGCTGGGGTATGGTACCAAGAAAGGAGCAATGGGCCTTCTTCAGGGGGATGGTTCAAATGTGTTTCTTACTGGGGAAAGCACTTGACAAAGTGACCTCGAGAACTTCTCTCCCGCCTGCCCATTAGTGGGGAGGCTGAGATCTGGCAGAACTCATATCACATCAGGGATCCCAGGCTCGGACTGGGCCCAGGCAGCAGGGGAGACTAAAGCTTGTACTCTCCCATGTATAAAAAGCAGCTAAGATTTCCCTCTTGTTTTCCTCTCTCCGGGTTTATGAAATTCCAGCTGGCTCAGAGACATTCACCCCCTCAGCAGAGGGCATCTTCCTATAGAACCCAGTCAGTCCTCCGACTTGGGAGAAGGCCTAGATTCACCAGAACATTGTCCCCCGCAACGTCATTGACCCCCACCTCATTTCACAGGCTCTTTCCCGCAGCCACCCCTCCACAGTTCTGGGATCTTTCCTCCTGCCCTCCTCCCACCAGAGATGCTTGCTTCCTATCCCCAGCCATTCCTCACATATACCCCTTGGTTGGCCTTCACCCCCCCACATCAACTATGGGACCTGCCAATAGCCCGGCCAGTTAACTCCCCTGCCCCGTCCAGTTCTGCTCCCATGCTTAGGGTGAGCAGAAGCTTCCTCTCAGCGAGCCCCCTCCCCATAACCGTTGGGAGCCTTTCCTCTTCATCTCTTGCGGCTGGTGTCTCCTGCGTCCCCAGCACGGGGCGTATAGGCTGGCGCTCCTCTGGAGTAGCTGTGAGTTGGTTCCACCCCGTGGGTGGCTCACGTGCAGAGTTAGATGGATCCGACCGTGTGTGCCAGTGCAGCCTAGGCGCCCTCATTGGTATTTTTCACTTCCCTCTCGCTGCGTCGTTTCCACCCTGACTCCTGTCTCTGCAGCCGCTCCGGGCTGACGAGCGTCTGCTCGGCATTGAATAGGTCAAGCTCCCAGCGACGAACCATTCATTTTTCTTTTCCCCCTCTTTTGTCATTTCTGGGAGCCTGGGCCCTCCAGGAAGGAAGCGGAGAACTGGGCAATTACTCATCCAGAGCCCAGCCATCAGCAGCACAATTACTCTTGTGCAACGGCCGCTTACGTGTGAGGGAGTGACTTTATTTATGATAGGCCAGATCCTACATGCCTTACTCGTGCAAGTGGCCCACGGAAGTCAATGGGCCTGATCCTGCTGCTCCCACAGAAGTCAATGGGGCTGCTTCCATGAGCAAGGCAAGAGGACCGGGTCTTGTATACTTCATAATATCTCGGATACATGATCTGGAATCAGTGAGGCCCAATAAACACAGAGCCCAACGATGCTGTTTTCCAGAGCAGCTGCACTTCAGGGCTCACATTTTCGGCCAACTCCAAAATCGCACCTGCAAACTGTACGGTCAGCGCTCACAGCCCTTTAGCCGCCTAACTCCCTGTTCTGCGTGCACACATTAGCTGTGTCTGCAGGTGCAAACCTCGGCAGGCAGAAGTTTGGAGTTACCTTTGGAGATAGGATCCTAAAAGCATCTGGAAATATCCTCAGGCTCTTGTTTTGTGGGATATGGGCCCTTCCCAGAGGCCCAAGCTTGAGAACAGGCACCGTGTGTAACTTCCAGCATGGGTGAGAGCTGGCCCTGGCCAAACATTGGGGCTAGACTCAGGCAGGACCTGAGCCTTGTGTGAGGCTTGGAACAGCTCAGTTGAGGTCACTTTCACTTGGGGTAGCCTCTGCAGATCTTGGCAGGGGTGGTGAAGTACTGGCAGACTGTCTGCCAGGATGCCCCTCCCGGCTGGGACCAGCGAGTCCTGCCCCTCTACCTACAAAGCCTATTCTCGGGAGGTTTTCAAATGAGAGCGGTTCAGACACAGATCCTGATGAGCCCCGCGAGTGTGTAGAGGTTGCTGCCGTCCTCCTTGGTGCTGGGCCATCCCCTGTGGGTCAAATTAAGAACAGAGACTCAACCTGACCCTGAATTTCTAGCCTTTTGTGGGTGTGTGTCTAACCCTCAGAGTTATTTTAAGCAGGGCTTGGTCTGGCTGAATTTCAGCTTGTCTGAGTGTGGCCAGTGAGGTAATGGAAATCTCCGGCCCCCAGTCAGAGGGTTAACCCTTTCCTTGCTGGTTTTCCTCTTGTACCTGCTGTGCTGTCATTGCCCAGTAAGCTCTCCTTGTAATCAGGGGCGCACTGCGAGGCGCCTGCTGCATGAGGCAGCCCAATGGGTGTATTCTACTTGCGCCAGTCTGGCACACTCAGCAGGGGAGCAGCACATTCCTCTGGAAGCTCCTGGGCACTGGCAGCACAGAAGATGCGGTCTACATGGGGCGTGTATGGAAAGCTGGGCAGCATAGCAGGTGCTTGCTGGTTCATGAGAGCAGGCCAGGAGGGATTGCGGGTTGGTAGGAGCGATCGCTCATTGCATGTGTCCTTGTGTTTGTCCAGACTGTGCCTGGGAACAGCCAGCACCCTCCTGCTTTCCTGCTGCCAGTGAGAATTAAGCCCCTGCCCTGAGGCCATTGGTGGGCTTGGAATCCCTGGGCTTTGCTCTTTGACCCCCCTGGGCTTTCCCTAGGAGTGCGGCGGGAGGGAAGGCCGTGATGATGGGGGAAGAGCAGGAGCTCCCATCTCCCGCCCCACTTTCCCACTCATAGCGGTGGCTGGGGAAGGTGATCGGCCATTCGGACTGAATTATCTTTTAGTAAAAGGCTGCTCTGCGGAGACAGGGTCCTGTTTGTCTGCTGGAAGGGAGTTTGACGTAGAATTGGGGAGGACCATGAAAGACTTGTGCTCTGAAGGCTGCAACGATCTGTGGAGAGCTCCTGCGCTGAATGCATTCAGCTCTTCCCCCATACCCAGGAGCATGTGCTGCTCTGAGTTGTGGAGACCCAGTCGGGCTTTGGGGCATCCCTGAAGCATTGGAAAGACTCGCAGCTCCTCTGCCTTCCCCCAGAAAGGATCAAAGCTCCTGGGTGGAGGATGGCCTCCTTTGGGAGCCTGGCAGGGCCTCCTTCAGCCAGCTTGGGGAGGGATAGCTCAGTGGTTTGAGCATTGGCCTGCTAAACCCAGGGTTGTGAGTTCAATCCTTGAGGGGGCCATTTAGGGAACTGGGATAAAAATCTGTCTGGGGACTGGTCCTGCTTTGAGCAGGGGGTTGGACTAGATGACCTCCTGAGGTCCCTTCCAACCCTGATAGTCTATGACTCTATGACTCTAGGGGGTAGTAGGGAGCGACTCTCCAATGCTACCAACCCACAGAGCAAGGGGCTGGGGCAGGCAATAAGTTCAGGGTCTTTCCTTCTCCTCCAGACCTTATGGCAGTGTGCAGAGCCCTAACCACTGGACCTCCAGCCTGGGCTCTGCAGCACAGCAGCACAGACAGCCCTGAGGAGTAAGAGACCAGGAATGGAACCGGATGGTGCACCCGGCCCCCAGCTGCCGACTGCACCAGCCACCCACACCCGCACGACAAGCCACCCCCTTCCCCCATGTGTCCAAACCACCTTACCCTCTGTCGTGTGATGCTTCTGTTAACCCAAGACCACCTCTCCTCAGGCCACTGACGTGCTCTCCAGCTGACCCCTATCAGCTGCTAAAACACTCTCCTGCACCTCCACCTCCGAACCTCCCAACTCAACCCCTTTCCCAGCCTCCCAGGCCTACCCCTTCTCTCTGGCTTGAGCTAGATTCCCAAGACTCCTTCATGCACTAATGCACCCACAATTCAGTGGAAGGGCAGTTAGGGGGCAGCCCAGGTCCCAACTCAGAGCCAGCTAGGCCCAGAGTTGCTCTAAGGCAGGCCGGCAGACAGGGATCACAGCAGAGGGAAGGGCTAATTATATTGAAAGCAGGGACCAGCCCTGGGGGAAGAGAGGGAGGTTTGGTCACCCTGGTGGCTGTTCCAATCCTTCTAAAGGAAGATGAGGGCCCCCCACCAGTTTTGGGAAGGCAGATGGTGGGCCCTTACTGAGGCGGAATGTAAGCTGAGTTGGTACAAACTCCAAGAGGAAATTGGGGTGGGCTGGGTGGGAGCTTCAGCAAAGTCCTCTAGTGCATTTCCCCCAGTGAGAGCAGTGGCTGTCAGATTCCCAGCTGCCCCAGTGTGCTGGGAGCTGAGGACCTGGCATGGCTTAATCTGGTTCCTTACAGTGTACTGTCATGCTAGCATGGGTAGGCGGGCATGGGCCTGTTAGAGGCAGTTCCTGGGGATGCAGGGTAGAACTGTGCATATACCACAGCCATTCCCCTGCCAGTGAGAGCTGGACTCATCAGGTGAAAGAATCAGCTGGGAGAGAAGCAGTCCATAGAGGGAGAGGCAGAGAGAAGTGGGGAGGTGGGGTGGGGAGAGACATAGCCAGAGATGGAGGTGGCGGAAAGCAAAGAGAGAGACACACACCCGAAGGTGGAGGGAAGGGAGACAGAAAATGATAGAGATGGGTGGGGAGGATAGACAGATGGAGGGCGAGGAGAGAGTGTGAGAGCTGAGGGACAGGGAGAAGCAGCCAGATGGAAGGGAAGAGAGAGGGTCAGAATGGCCCAGAGATGGCAAGATACAGATGGAGAGGAGCGAGGCCCGGCGTAGGAGACAGGGCGGGGGTGCAGCCAGGCAGTTGGAACAGGTTCTGCCTCGTAGCCAATTGCTGCACCCCTTGGCCCCCAGGCACTGCCCCTAGAGTTTGGGAGGTTCCAGCCAGAGTTGCCATCCACTCTTGTCTCAGTGGCCGGGACCCATCTGGACCGTGTGGGGGAATATCTGTGGGGCGCTGCAACTCCATGACTGGAGCTGTTTGGAAAACAGGGGCGGGGGAGTTCTGTGGAAAATTATGAATTTTCATTGAAAAAGTGAAAATTTAACATTTTAGGGTTTGTTTGTTTTTAATTAAAGGTCTCCAGTTTTTGAGGGCAGCAGACATGGACACTGAGTATTTCGGTTAGTTGAAAACCCTTGGAGAAAAATGGAAAATTTTCGACCAACCTAGCTCTCCACCCGCCCTGTTCCTAGGTGGTGGAGTCTGGAAGGGGGAGCTGGAGGGGAATGCGGTGTAGGCCCCCGAGCTGGGTGGAGAGCTTTTTGGGCTGTATGGAGTCTTCCTGCCCAGCATGGCAGGAGTTAACTGACTGCACGGGAAGTTTCATCAGTCCTTTGAATTGATGCTTGAAAGTTGCTGAGGAAGGAGTTGTTAAAATCCCCTGGCCACCACACAAGGGGAGGGCTGGGTAGAGTCACAGCCAGTCCCCCCGAGGAAACCTCATCACGCTCTTTGGCCTGGAGTGACAGGGCCTGTGGCTCACTGGAAAGGGCTCCCAGGACCAGGTGTTTCCTGTTTTGGAGCAGGGTGAGATTTTTGCTGGATGAGACAAATCTCCCGGCAGATGCAGAACATGTGACGTAGCTGGTGGATTCGGCTCCTTCAGCAAAATGGGTGTGTGTGTGTGTGGGTGTGTGTGTGTGTGTGTGTGTGTGTGTGAGAGAGAGCATTAACTCTGTGTGTATGTGTGTGTGTAAGAGAGAGCGAGTGCACACATGTGCGCGTAAGGAAGAATTAACTGTGTGTTCATGTTAGAGAGCGTGAGCATTATCTCTGTTTGCGTGCACTGTGGGGCCCATTCTCTGTTGCACCCAGGCATGCCTGAGCAAGGTGGGGTAACAGAACAGCTGGCAGGGTAGGGAGCTACAGCAATCGGCTACTCAGCAGAGGCTTCAGGGAGCACAAGCTAATTGTTTAAGGGTCAGTCAGAGCATTGCTGGTGGAGGTGGGAGAGGGTCTTCAGGAGGGCGCTAGGTCCAAGGGCAGTGGGCTTGTCGACCATCTCAGGGAGAGCAGCGCATTCCATGCCTAGGGAGAAGTTGCACTGGTAGCTGTTGGAGAAGCAGACATAGGCAGTCCAGGCTGACTTGGGGGAGATGGGAGCAGGGTGGGTGAGCAGTTACCCAGGGCCTTGAAGGCAAGGAAATGGAGGGGTTTCGGGTCTTGTTTAAGAGGAGAAGCGAAGCCCCAGAGGGTGTGTGGATTCCCGGCCAAGGAGGCTGTGCCACCCACCATACCTCCCTGAACTGCAGGGGGATTGTACAGAGCGCTAAAACCCCGTCAGAAGCTCACATCCCATCCTGAGCAAATGGCTGATGGGAGCCAGCACCAGCCAGGAGGTTGTGGGGTTTCAGACCCGGCTGCTGTTCTCTGAATCCTGATTCCATCCTGTGATCCAGTGCTGGCAGATTTCAGAGTGCTCCTGAGCGAATGTATGGAGCTGGGCATCCCCTGGAGGTTCCCGCCAGAAGGACAGGTATATCCAGAGTGGGGGCATTGCCATGGCATCGGGATTATTGGCAGAGCCGAGATGTTATTGCAAGTCCCTGACCCAGGGCCAGGTGTCTGTCTCCTGGTGGCCTGGAGAGGATCTACAGCATTGTAAGTAAAATATGACGTGTCTGGGCTCTAAACCAGAGCCCTAAATGAGCCCCTCCACCGTCACCGGGGAGCGAGATCTAGAGCATGGATCTCTGCAAGTCAGGACTCCTGCATTCTATCACTGCACAAGTCACTTTCCTTCTCTACGCCTCACTTTCCTCACCTGCAAAAGGGAGATGATCAGATCTGCTGGTGGCGACCAGGATCAGGCTGTGCAATCACCTCCCAAGAGAGGCGATGGGAGCCCCGTTGCTTGGGGCTCTGGAAAGCAGGTGGGACAGTGCCCTAGGAAGTGTGCTGCAGGGCCCAAGCCTGCACTGGCCTCAGGGAGATGGACCACATGGCAAGTTGGTCTGGTTCTTCTCAAACGGTGCTGGTTCTCTTCTGACCTGGGGGTGCAGGGGTTTGTGGTGGTTAAGGATGTCGGTAAAGTGTTTCTCGGTGCTTAGGTGAGATGTGCAGTGGCAGTGGTGCTGGGAATAGCTTTCCTCAGTGGAATGGCACCTCAGTCATTGCTATTCCTGCCTCTGGTTCCAGCCCCACTTATTGGAATTAGCATCACTGTGTCAGGTGAGAGCTGTGAAGGCTGCAGCTGGGGAATAGACCGACCCGCCCTGCTCCCATCAGGGCGGCCAGGAGAAGCTGCTGCAGATCCCCGAACAAAGTGCAGTTTCTGTTCTTGGACCGGTATTCATTTCAAAACATGTTATTCTCTCTCCCCTATTTAAAGCCAGTGCCGCTAAGAGTAGCTGTCCCCAGCCGGGCCCTGCAAGGCTGGCCTGGGGATTGCATCAGGCTATTGTTGCCGAAGCGAGGTCCTTCGGGAATACCGAGCTGTTGTTCTGCCCAGACCCGTTTATTTTTGCTCTCTGCCCGCTCTCCTGTGCTTTGCAGACAGGCCTGGGGGATCCCCAGAGAGCAGCCTGAGTGTTGAAACTGAATGCTGCGAAAAGTTCACCTTTGCATTAGTGCGACCCCCGACCGCTTCCCCCTTGAGCTGCTGCAGAAGACTGGCAAGATGGGGCTCTGGCTCAGGTGCTAGCTGCTGTTCCTCCGAGCTCCCAGCTTGCTCAGCTCTAAATTCTGCTTCAGGTGCAGCTCTGAGCCATCCATCGTGCATGCCACCCTCCTTTCTGGGACTGGGTTGATCTGCTGAGTGGATGTTGCCACCAATCAGTGGAGCCCCCCCACTAGTGTTGCAGATCTCCATGGGGTCTGCACGTGGCTGCTCTGCCAGGCAGAGCTGGTGGGCACTCTGTTAAGTCCCTCTTGGCTGGAAGTGGCTTTATGCAGATCCCACAACTGAATGCTCTGCTTCTCCTTTGCAAGGGCTGCGCTGGATTTCTAGGTCAGACCTGCTGGGAGAGCCGGAGTTGGCTCTGTTGTTTATTTGTAGGGCCTCATGGGCCAGCTGGGCTTTCTGCAGCTTAGGATTCATGGGGAATGTTAAAGGGACAAACCAGAGGCAGGATTTTCCTTCTCCTGGAATATCAGGGCTCTGTTCTTGGCAAGCTATGGAGCTTCACTCGGACTGTCACAGATGGGTTAGTGTCAGGTCCACAAGTTGTAGCATGCTCAACTCTCCATCCTCATGGGTTATGGTACTTATTTTAGACTTGATTCTTGCTTGGGGTTCAGCAAGATTGCCCATGGCTGAAATAGGGGGCCCGTAAGTCAGGAGGGAGGTGCAGTGGCAGAGCTGTGTGGGGTCCAAGCCTGGAATAGCCAGGGAGGCTGTGGGTCAGGAGGGAGATGCACTGGCAAGGCGGTGAGGGTGGGGGTAACTTTGCCTGGCTGCCTGGACTGCTGTGTGCCTGGCTCCAGCCAGTGTTTAGTCTCAGTTTCCCTTCTCCGTTTTCTAAATAGACCTGCAGCCTTCAGTGAAGAACTGCTTCCTTCCCGGGGCCTACAGGCTGGCCTGGGGCTCACTTGTCCTTTGCTGGCTCTAGTTGCCCATGCCCAGCTGGAATGCTCCACGGGAAGCCCTGCATTAGCAGGCAGGTTGTGGGTAGGGCGGGGGCTCAGTGCGAGCTGGTTTTGTCGTCTGTTCCCCTCCAGGCTGCTAGCCTGAGTTGGCTGGGCCCAGCAGTGTCTGTGGGAGAGACAACACGTGGACCTGGCGCTGCCCTAGAGAGAGGGTTGCATGGGAGTGAGAACAGGTGCCCGGCAGGCTCACAAGCGTGAGGAGGGTGGGATCTGTACAGCGTGTGACAGAGCTGAGTGGTGCGTGGCAGTGACTGCGTGCTGGGTAACGTGGCCTGGTACCGCTGAGCAGTGCCCCCTCTGGTTGAGTGGGGGATGTCATTGATGGGCTCTAAAACCGGTCTCCTCTTTTTCTTGGTTGGACAGGTCGTGGACAGGGGTTGGGGGTGTGGGAGGAAAGCGGGTGAGGGGGAAGCCTGTCCATCTTGCAAAATTTGCTGCAGAATCCGCCCCTTGCCACAGAAATGTGTTCCAGAAACCCAGCTTTCCTAACCCTCAGTGGTTGTTCAAAATCTTTCCAAATGTGAACTTAGGGAAACTGATGCAGTGATAGCTGAAACAGTAGCTCTGAGAAGGGTAACCCGAGAAAGTGCACCTCAGCGTGTTAACTCTGAAACCTAATGATGAAAATGAACACGTCAAAGCCTACTTCACTGCTGATCGTTTTACCAGAAACATGCAGCTAACAAGCTCATCCCACAACCCCAACCTGCCTCCCACAGTCTCCCTGCCGGCCCAACAGTCTGTAACACAGGTGGGCCTTATTTTTGCACAGCTGTATCCTACTGCTCATTAAAAATAGCAAATATTGGGGCCGTGGGAAACGGATTCAACATTGGACAGAGTGACATGAGGATATTGACATTGTCCCATTTCTGTGTTAGCCCAAAGCTGCCGCAGAATTCCCAGCCTGCCGCACTGGGCTGCAGTGGAAACCAGGGGGCCGTGCTGCAGGAGGTAGGTCCTGCATGCTGCCGAGTATGCAGAGAATCGGTCAAAGCAGCCGTGAATTCCTGCACTCACAACCATCTCTCATGGTATTTTCCTGGCCCATCAGTATGGGTGTTTTCTCAGTAGGGTCTGGAGTCTCTCGGTGCTGGCGGTGACCAGCATTCCCAGGTCGGGGGGTTACTGTGCCTTGTCTCACTAGTTCATGGCCTGCTGTTTGTTCCTCCTGCAGGACTGCCCACAGATTCTGCCCTCCACCCAGATCTACATCCCTGTGGGCGTGGTGAAGCCCATCACTCTGACAGCCAAGAACCTGCCACAGCCACAGTCCGGCCAGCGCAACTACGAATGCATCTTCCACATCCCCGGCAGCGCCACCCGTGTCACAGCTCTGCGCTTCAACAGCACCAGCATCCAGTGCCAGAACACCTCGGTGAGTCCACGCTCCTGCCCGGCCGGGCCTGGGCTGCTCTTCCATCGCAGGGGGGGTGTGAACACCATTCCTGCCTGCAGAGTGTCTGTGACACCTCCCCTGGCCCTTCTCCAGACAGAATGTGTTTCGCTTCCAGGTCGTTCCTCTCCGCCTGCCCCACAAACTCCACGGATTAAAGGTCACCCCAGCTGCCTTGCTTGTTCCCTGGCTGGTTTTTGTCTCTTTCATGCTTGATCGGCAGGTGGAAAATGTAGGTTCATGGGGCCTTGGGAGAGATTCTCCAGCTCCTCGCGCTCTGTCTCTCTCCCCCCCTCTCCCCCTCAGTCTCTGTCTTTTCCTTTCCCTGTCTCTTTCCCCTCCCAGCTGCAAGGAGAGATTGCTTGGTGGAATTGTTCCATGCAGAATCAACACCCCTCCCTCCTCTGCTGTGGAGCCAAACCGACCCCAGGGGGGACCCTCCCATGCTTTATGAGAATTTCCAAGGAAATTTGCTTATGAAAGCCAAAGAAAGTAGCCTGGGCTGGAGCCAGCTGGGCTGGAGTTGGAGACTCTGCTCCTGCTTCCCTCCTTCCCTGTTTGCACTTGATTTCCCCTTACACGGAATGATCCCACTTTACAAGTGGAATTGAGTTAATTCCTTATTGCATGCAGCATTGCACTCACTCACACGTGCTCACACATGTCCAGTCACACTTGCCCAGCCTGTTTGGCTGCTGCCCATCAACCCTGGGCTTCCACACACAGCTCTGCCGATAGCTGTCAACCCTGACCTGCAGCCCCCGCTACTACTCCAGTCCTGAGCTCTTACACACACCTCTACCAACGCCCCTCACTCCTGCCCTCCAGCCCCTCTGCTTTTCCATTCCTGAGCTCTCACACAGCGCTCTGCCAATGCCCCTCAACGCTGAACCTCTTCCCCTGCTATTCCAGCTCCTCTTCCCCAGCTCTGACGATGCATTTCAGGCCCATCCCCTATTCTTCTGCCAGTGCACCCTCTGTCTAGACCTCCAGCAGTCCCAATATCCCCCACAAACGCCTCTGCCGATGCACCCCCTCTTGGCTGGCCTGGATGGGATGAGGAGGAGAGTGGCTTTCACAGCCAGGCCACATTGTCCCTCCGGGAAGCTCTGTGTGCGGAGAGCACTGATGCTGCGAACAGACAGATCTAAAGGCTCAATCCTCCATTCACCTCTAAGGAATGCTGCTGCTACGGTTCCTCTGCTGACCTGCTGGGCTCTGTACCGACCTTTCCTCATCTGCATGAAAGGGGCCCCTCCTCCCTCGCTTTCTCATTTAATCCTTTCAAAATTTGTTTTCCGTCACTCGCACCATGAAACTCGTTTGCAGCCCGATGTGAGCCGCGCTCCCTGCTCTCCCATCCTTCAGCTGCACAAGTGACATTTAGAAGCTATTGAAAAGCTGCTGTTCGCTTGAGACAGCCTGTCCTTCCTCTGCTCCCCCTCGCCGGTCTCACTGGGGGGTGTTAGGCTGGGCCTGGAGAACATCACATTCTCTCTCTCTCTCCGCACTTGTGAGTTTGGGTTGGGGAAAGGGAGCTCGGCAAAGGGGATTCTTTGCCCATGATGTATGTAGTGTGTCTGGGGGAGAGGAGATGCTCTCCACCCAGATGGATCTGCTACTTAAACTATCAGCTATGTTCTTCCCCGGCTGGTTGGCAGCAGGGCAGCTGCCCCCTTCCCTGGATGGGCCCGGGCTGGTGGGCAGCGGGGCAGCTATGCCTTTGCTGCTGACAGCCTGGGACCCGACCCAGCGGTATAAAATGTCTGAACCATTTTCTGGTAGAGAGGTGACGAAGCTGGTACCGAGGGGTCTGCAGGGAAACTCCTAGGAAGAAACTGTTCATGGGAGAAAACTCAGGCTAAGATCTAC
Organism: Emys orbicularis; assembly: GCF_028017835.1. Taxonomy (NCBI): domain Eukaryota; kingdom Metazoa; phylum Chordata; order Testudines; family Emydidae; genus Emys; species Emys orbicularis. The sequence continues at coordinate 109,502,652 of NC_088689.1, forward strand.
ATTCTGTTGTCGTCTAAGTTAACGGGAAAGGGGAGGGGACACTTACCCAGTGTACGTGTGCTGGGCTGAGGCCGGGCTTGGAGCAGAGCCTGCTCACAGCTGTAAAATGGCTTGAAGTCGCACACAGAGGTGTATGAGTTCAGGTGAGGGGCAGATGTGGGGTGGGAGGAAGCAGCAAGGGGCAGCTGAACTTGTAAGATGCCACGGTGTGTGTGTGTGTGTGTGTGTGTGTGTGTGTGTGTGTGACACACCTCCACACAGACGTGGCTGTGAATGCAAGCTACAAATGGGCTCTAGAGAGAGTGTTTTTCAGATTCTCAAAGGGTCACTGACTCCTTCACATCACCGTTTCTGTCCTGGGGAGCTCTCCCAAATTCCATCCTGTCCTCCACCTGTCTGCCACTGAGCCCTAAATGCTGCACACACCTAGCAAGCCTTAAATCCCATCTCACGGACAGCTAGCGAGCCTTGACTCCTGCCCTCCATTCCCCATGGTGAGCCCTAAGTCCCGCGCCCGTCTCAGCCATTTCCCTCCTGGCAGCTTGGCAAGGTTCTGGGTCCAGGGAGGGCTGGGGAATGCTCTCCAGGTGAGGCTGAGATGCTTGAACTGTATCTGGGAGAAGAGAGGAAGCCAATGCAGAGCTGGAGCAACCTGGTCAGGCTACACTTTGCCCTTCCCTCTGTGGGGCCGGTGCAGGGTTGTCCTCCACCAGGGCTTTGCCCTGTAGAGATAGTGAAGGCACATCAGGTCCCATCTTATCCATCCCCTTGACCTCATACTGGTGGGCTCAGTCTGTTTTCCAGGACTCCATGTAGCCCAGTTTTAAATGTCTGAAGAAAAACTGAATGAAGAAGTCCATGCTCTCTTGCGGGGTGTGTGTGTGCGTGCATGTGTGTGCGCGCGCGTGTGTGTGTGTGTGTCAGTCAGAGCGAGATCAGACTGCTCCCCCAGCGAGGAACGCCCGAGCTGGACTCTCAGTCCTGCATCGTGGATAGCTCTGCTGCTCCGTCTCTATCAGAGTCTTGTAAGAGATTCTTTGGAGGTCAGCGGAACGGCCATTTTCCCAGCAGGAGGCCAATTACACAAAATACCTGCTCAGCCATCTGGGGGCTGTTACTGCTACACACGGGCTCCTGTACGAGGCCTAATCGCATCCCAACTGCCAGTGCTCGCAAGCCTTGAAATGGGGTTGATTAGGAGGTTGGGGGATTCTGCAGCCTGGCAGCGCTTTGTCAGCTGCGGAGGAGGGAGGAATGGGGTTTCCTAGTCACTGCAGGACAGCGAGGCTGCACAGAGTCTGAGCCCAGCACAGAGACATGTTACCAGTGTGCCAGCCACATCCATCGGCGGGTAGCCACCCAGCGCACCCGCGGGATGGCTCTTTGGGGAAAGACAGTGCAGATGCAGCAGGTGCATGGGGAAAGGTCATATAGCTCCTGATCCTGCAATTGCTTATTCGCCGGCTTGGCTTTACTCATGCAAGTAGTCCTGTTAAGGTCAATAGGCTTACTCGGATGAGTAAAGCTACACACTTGCCTGAGTGTTGGTAGGATCAGGACCCACATCACAGAAGCCAGCATTTCCTTTGCTGATCTGCCCATTACCCAGCATCCTTGGGGTGTTTCCCAAGAACAGCCAAGCAGAGCTGGGTCCTTGCCCTTGTGCTCCCCAGGAGGTCAGAGCAGCTTTGTGTTCGCACCCCGCCTCAGCGCTCCAGTACCTGCCAGAGGTCTGGTGGGGTTTGCTCTCAACAGAGTGGGAAAGAAGGAAGCCAGGCAGAAAATGTGAGAGAAGCACAGAGGTGGTGGGCGTCGGTGATCTCCCAGCCTTAAGGTGGGTATTCATCCGTGAGCATTTATTGAGGAGCCACCCTGTCGCCATCTCCTTCCCTCCCCAGTTTATTCTGCGCCTCTGCTCTCAATCCCACCTCCCTGCCCCTAGCCTCCCTCCTGCCAGCTCACTCCAGCCCTCCAGTCATGGGCTCTCCCCTCCTGGGGAATTCACTCTTTTGACTTGTTCTTTCCCTCCTCCCCTGGAGACGCAGAATCAATTCGCTTGGGTCCAGTCCGGTGAGGTGCTGAGTGGATCCTCGATCCTGCTGGCTTCAGTGGGAGTTAAGAGGGCTAAATCTTCTCTTAAACCGTCCCTGGTTTTGTAGCGTATGGGTTGGCTTAGCTCACTCTGAAGCGCTTTGGGATGCTGGGTACTGACGGGCACGATATAAAAATAAATGGCATGGTTGAATGGTAGCGGGAACACTGGCTTAATGGGTCTTGAAGGTTGTATCTGTTACACAGCCCGTGGGAGAAGCCTGTGTCTATAGAAATGCAAAGCCTGGGAGAGATGCTGCCGTGACTGGGGGCGAGTAGGTGGGGTTTTGGGGATGGGGATGGGAATTACTGACACTCTGTGCTGATTTCTTCCCATTCCACTACTGCCTGCGAACAGGGACGATGGGAAATGCTAGGGGCAAAAGGTAACTTCTGTATTTTCAGAGCAGCTCTGTGCATTCCCACAACGGTGCATTAACTGCACGGCACCTGGAGCTTTTATTTAAAGGAACATGAGGGCTCTTTAGTTTAGGCACCAACCAGCAGGTTTTATTTGAAACACGAATGTATTTTAGAGTCATAGACTTTAAGGTCAGAAGGGACCAATATGATCATCTAGTGTGACCTCCTGCACAATGCAGGCCACAGAATCTCACCCACGCACTCCCGCAACAAACCCCTAACCTATGTCTGAGCCATTGAAGTCCTCAAATCATGGTTTAAAGACTTCAAGGTGCAGAGAATCCTCCAGCAAGTGACCCGTGCCCCACGCTGCAGAGGAAGGTGAAAAACCCCCAGGGCCTCTGCCAATCTGCCCTGGAGGAAAATTCCTTCCCGACCCCAAATATGGCGATCAGCTAACTCTGAGCATGTGGGCAAGACTCACCAGCCAGACACCCAGGAAAGAATTCTCTGTAGTAACTCAGATCCCACCCCATCTAACATCCCATCACAAGCCATTGGGCATATTTACCGCGAATAGTCAAAGATCAATTAATTGCTAAAATTAAGCTATCCCATCATACCATCCCCTCCATAAACTTATCAAGATTAGTCTTGAAGCCAGATATATCTTTTGCCCCCACTGCTCCCCTTAGAAGGCTGTTCCAGAACTTACAATGCTTAACTCTAGAACCATCCACTCTTATGAATTATTTGTGTTACAGTGGAGCTATTGTGCTAGGTGCTGTACAGACACCTGGTAAGAGGTAGTCCCTGCTCCCAAAGAACTGAAAGGCGGAACAGAGAAGAAATGATATGGGCACAGAGAGTGTGCAGGGACTTGCACAAGATCACACAGCAGCTTAGCGGCAGATGGGGGACAGAGAACCCAGGTTTCCTGTGTCCCAGTCCAATGCTTTATCCTTTGGACAGCACTGCATCTCCTGCTTGGAGTCCACATCTCCATAATTAAAAATTGCAAAGAGGTTGCCATTTGGCTAGTATGAAAACACAGGTTTGGCCTAGAAATGATCAGATGTGCCCTGATAGCAAAGCAAAATGTCTGTGTGCAGGGTGTAGAACATTGGTCAAGTTGTCCTTGAGTTACAAATCATTGAGATTTTGGGGCTAGTCAGAATTCCTTTGTAAATCCAATTTTCATTCCCCTTCTAACTCTGCACAAGAGAAATCTTTCTCAAATGACAGGACCTGTCTTTACTTTCAGGGTACACTCAGTGCCTGTTTTAACATTTGAAGGCAATGAGCCAGCCCGTTCTTTAGAGTGGGTGCTTAAAATTCACACTTCTTTGTAATTTTACTCCTCTATCCTTTTTCGGTCCATCTGGCTTGATGATAACACTTCACACTTTCCATGCAGTTAAGTATAATTAATGATGACCTGCAGTAGGGGGTGGAGGAGGGATTGAGTTCCTACCCTGGGTTGTTTCTTTGTGATGGATAAGGAAGGCTGGAAACTTTTCCTGTGTTTTTGTTTGTTTGTTTAAATTTGACTTGTTTACAATGTTAGAAAGTTATCTTGTCTAGCCAGAAGACACTCTAGTGACTGGAGAACTAGTGAAATGCTGAAATCACCAGAGACTGAAAGTTGTGTAATTGAGCCCTCTGATTCAGGAAGGTCCTTAAACATAGACTTAATTCCCATGACTTTTGCGGAACCCACACATGGGGTTAAGTTCTTTTCTGGTTAGGGACGCTTTCTTGAAAGGTGCCAGGGAGGCTGAATGAGGAAGGCATTTTTAATTGAGAGACGCTTTGTCTTGTGTTTAATTTTAGTAACACTTATCTAACGCCAATGACTAGTTAACATTTTGAAGAAAAGACATCTTTGTTAAAGATTCAACACTCCATCCAGTAAGTTATGAAACCTGACAATATGCATTCTCTGAGACATCTATCCCGTCCTCCAGTAAAACCAAGGGACACCAGACATGACATTCCTGATATTTGTATGGGTAAAAAGCAAGCAGAAAAGACCCTACAACCCCCTGCCCTTGAGCTTTCTTTATACATCATAAAGAAACAAAAACAGGGCACAAGCTCAATTAAAAAAAAAAGTTCTTTGCATGTCAACTTTAAATATAGTGCTTTGGTTAATTAAAATCCTTAAAGAGGCAGAAACTTCAGCCTTATTATTAGGCATAGTGATGCACTGAAACTGAAATATGTATCCTTTGTGCAGTTTAAAACTCCTTAGCATGTAAAAGTGTGGAGGTGAACACTAGCCTCAATCTTGCAAACCTACCTGTGAGTAAAGTTACTTGTGCAGGCAAAGTGTTCACAGGCTCGGTGCCATAGTGTGAAATGGAAGGTTGATAAATATTCGCATATCCTCACAGTTGATACAAGAGTACTTGTGGCACCTTAGAGACTAACAAATTTATTTGAGCATAAGCTTTCGTGGGCTACATCCCACTTCTTCGGATGCCCACGAAAGCTTATGCTCAAATAAATTTGTTAGTCTCTAAGGTGCCACAAGTACTCCTGTTCTTTTTGCGGATACAGACTAACACGGCTGCTACTCTGAAACAGTTGATACAGTCTCTTACGTGTGTAGGTAAACCATCCTGTTCTCCCAAGCCCTTACCTCTGCCCCCTATTGCCCACCTGCCAGACGTATAACAGAGTCAGTGTCACTGGTCCAGCGGCTGCAAACAGTAAACAGCCACACTGGTGGAAAGCAGCATCGTTTTTCATAATCTGAGGCATTGCTAGTAACACAGGGAAGAGTTGTTTTTAATTATATGGGGCCAAATTTCTGGTGTAGCCGATATGGGTTAAAGGAGTTACACCAGGAATGGATTTGGCCCAAGTTTTTTCTCCTGAGAATGTTCCTTTCCAAGGTGAAATGTCAGTCACTGAGGCCCTAGAAACGTTCTGTCCATTTACATTGTAAAATAAGAATAAACGCCGGCTCTCCTTTCTGCTCAGACTTGGGTTTGTAGTCTGGGCACTTTGAGGGGAAATGTAGCGCTAAGCTATTTCCCTTTCCCTTTAACAAAAGCCACGCTTGGTGGTGAGCAGCTGTGTCAACTGTGGAAAGCCCTTTCGGGCCATTCTCGTTCAGTTCCCCCCTCACTCACAGCTGAAGAGTCACTCATCCTTCATGCATCTTATCTCTGGCTTCCAGCCGTCGGCTCTTTGAACTCCGTCCCTTCCAGCATGGTGTTCCTGGTGTGGAGAGGCATCCGCCAGCATAACTGCCTCTTTGGAAAACGAACGGAACGGCGAGTTCCCCCCTTTCCTTTTTATCCCGGTGGCAAAGTGGCCTATGATTGGAGAACGCTCTTCCCATGTCCCAGCGCGGCGAGGGGAGCCAGGCTGATACTTACTGGGTTTGTTTGTTAGGAACTGGAACAGGTACAGAGAAGGGCTACTAGGATGATCCGAGGAATGGAAAACCTGTCTTATGAAAGGAGACTCAAAGAGCTTGGCTTATTTAGCCTAACCAAAAGAAGGCTGAGGGGAGATATGATTGTTCTCTATAAATATATCAGAGGAATAAATACCAGGGAGGGAGAGGAATTATTTAAGCTCAGTACCAATGTGGACACAAGAACAAATGGATATAAACTGGCCATCAGGAAGTTTAGACTTGAAATTAGACGAAGGTTTCTAACCATCAGAGGAGTGAAGTTCTGGAACAGCCTTCCAAGGGGAGTAGTGGGGGCAAAAGACATATCTGGCTTCAAGACTAATCTTGATAAGTTTATGGAGGGGATGGTATGATGGGATAGCTTAATTTTAGCAATTAATTGATCTTTGACTATTCGCGGTAAATATGCCCTATGACTTGTGATGGGATGTTAGATGGGGTGGGATCTGAGTTACTACAGAGAATTCTTTCCTGGGTGTCTGGCTGGTGAGTCTTGCCCACATGCTCAGGGTTTAGCTGATTGCCATATTTGGGGTCGGGAAGGAATTTTCCTCCAGGGCAGATTGGCAGAGGCCCTAGGGGGTTTTTCGCCTTCCTCTGCAGCGTGGGGCACGGGTCACTTGCTGGAGGATTCTCTGCACCTTGAAGTCTTTAAACCATGATTTGAGGACTTCATGGCTCAGACACAGGTTTGATACAGGAGTGGGTGGGTGAGATTCTGTAGCATGCGTTGTGCAGGAGGTCAGACTAGATGATCATAATGGTCCCTTCTGACCTTAAAGTCTATGATTCTATGAATTCTTGTACGGTTTCTCTTAAATTAAGAGGGATCCCGAATGTAAATACTCTTGGTGAGCAGATTGGTTTGTATTCTACCTATGCATGGCTCTAGCGCTCAAATTACTTGCAAACCCTAAGTAAGCCTCCCAACACTTGGGAGGTAGGCAGTATTGTCCCCGTGTACGGGTGGGTAAACTGAGGCACAGAGAGATTACGGGATTTGCCCAAGGCTGCAGAGCGAACCATTAGCAGAACCAGAAATAGAGTCCTGACTCCAAACACTAGCAGCACTTCCTCTTGTGTTGAACGAGATGCTGGGCTACTTACGGTGCCATGGTGCTGCAAGTACTGGGGGCTGGGTAGATGAGTGGGTGGGATCTCGCATCATTTCCATGGCTAATACTAAGCCAGATGTCAGAAGGCCTCAAGTGGATTTGAGCAAACATTTGGCTTGTGCTTTGATCAGACCTAATTCCGAGAGTCTCCAGATTATTGTTGATAATATTCTGGGCCCTGTTCATGCTGAACTCAGGTTTCTCGACCGGGTGAATCTGAGGGAAGGAACTTGAATAAGATGCGGGGAGAGGAGAATGGTAAAAGAGAGAGAGGTGTTGTAAAATCAAAGCCCAAGCATTACTGCCAAGGTTCATGGTGTTTGTGACGGTATTTTACTGGGCCTGGAGTATATTTATAGGGGAACATAAATCATACATACATGCCCTGTGATGAGTGCTGCACACCTACAGTGTATGTATCTCTAATTAACCAGCCACCGAGAGTGAAATAGGATTGGATCCTACAACCCCAGAAATGTTGGAAAAAACCAGGCGCGCTCTCCGAGCAGCGCCTACATTTATCTTTCCTGCAGCAGTGTTTAAAGGGAAAAGGGAGTATCAGGAGAGTTTGATAGGATCCAATTAAATTCCAGCAGATAAAATAATGATGAATTGCAGTTGAGCCCCAGCGAGACACGACGTACATTACAGCCGTCCCCATAGTGCGGGGAAGAAGTTGAGGTCATCAACTACAGAAAAATAGGACACAGCTGCAACTGTACCGTTCCTACAGAAATGCAATCAAGGGGAGCACACACATGAGAGTGAGGAGAGAACGTGTGAGAGTCTGTGTGCGTGTGTCTATGAGAGGGAACTCTGAGTGTTTGTGCACTGAGCTTATGGAAGGTAGATATACCATGCCAATAAAATGTACAGTTCTGGGAGAAAAGCTGAGCGGCCCAGCTTCCTTCTTGCAAGTGCTGCTCTGAATAGGTCTTGCATCACATGCCTCTGAGGAGCCTGGACAGGCTCCTGCATTCTTGCTGGGGTGGGAGCGTGGTGGTTTTGGTTTGTATGAATGGGGGCAAATGGAATTTGGAGGAGCAGCTCGGAGCAGATGGCTAAAGAGATTCTTGTGCATAGATTTCCTGTGTCCCGATGTTGGATGCTGGGAAACTGAATTCTATGGGGTTCCTCTTCGAAGGCCCCACTTTGCCAACAAATCTTTCTCCCCAAAGAGGACAGGTTCCAGCTCCCCTTGGGGCCCATCAACCCCAGTCCAAGATCAGCCAGAGGGACAGAGATGGGGCACATTGAGGCTGGGAGTCAGGGGGAAGAGTGGGTGTAATGACTTTGTCACTGCTGTCTGGGGCTGGATTCACACACTTGCGCTAGAGGTGAAAGGTCATATCCCTGTCCCAATACCATGGACCGTACAGACCCACAGGTGCTTGTGACTGAGAGAAATGGGTTAGGATGGTACGAGCTGCTATAGCTATCAGGATTGAGATGAAATTAACCAAAGGAAATTGTAGGCTGACAATCAGGAAAGTCAGTGAGATAGGATTAGGATGAGTCTTGAGAGAGATGGTGGGAGCTCTCGCTTGAGTGATTTCTAGCTGGACTGGATACACTGCAGGGAGCAATCAGGTACAAAGTGAAGAGGAGTGGGCAGGCTGTGGCATCAATGAATCCAGCATTCCTAGCGAGGCTCCACTGGAGTTATCCCCGTGCTCTATCTTCCAGGGAGGCTGTTCTGCTCTGATACACCAAATGTGAGATCAAGGGATTGGGACCAGGGAACTCCTGACTCTGCTGCTGAGTCACTGTGCGACATTGGGCACGCCCCTTCCCCTCCTTTCTAATCTGTGAAATGGGGATAATGCTGACCTACCTCCCAGGTATAAAGTGCACTATACGTGTGCTGAATACTATTATTCTGCCAGCCTGGCTGGAGCAGGGGGAGAGTTTGTGTACGTGTCTGTCTGATACGTATCTCCTTAGTCCTGTGTCCCGTGATGATGCATGTGCTGCAAGTGGCATGATGCAAGAGAAATGCTCATGGGGTGGGGAGGTGGGGCTATAGTTTGCTACTCAGGCAGGAGTTCCTATTTTGGTCCCCAGGCAGCAAATTTCCCTTCTGTATGGCTCCTCCTGCAATGTGCCCGTGCTGCTTGTGTCCTCCAAGGACTGTCTGATTAAACGAGGGGTTCTTAAGCTTTTTCACAGGCAAAACATAGCTTCATAGGAAGACTGTCTGCTAGGCACGTCCCCACCATTGCCCAAATTGTGCCGTCCTTCCTATTCCCCACCATCACAGAACAGCCCGTTGGCAACTATAGCCATTGATTAACTGGGCACTTAATCCTAGCAAGGTGTTTAATGGGTGTTTAATTTCTTTTAATGCAGTTTAATAGCTAAAAACCAGGAGGAGCCTGCACCATGTGACCAGCTGGCTTTCTGTGGCTGTGGTTTGGGAATCTTTGGGTTAAGTGACATGTAATAACTCACTGAACAATCTGACCTGCCCTTCGGCATCAGTTATTCACTCAGCCCAGCAGAGGGAGCACAGGTTAAAGGGGAACTGGAGGCAGCATGGCATAGTGGTCTGGGCATGGGCCTGGGACCCAGGAACACCACAGTCCCAGGCTTGGCACTGACACTGATCTGGGCCAAGTCACTTCCCCTGTCTGCACTTCAGTCACTCATCTGAAAAAGGCAGATGATAAGAATGCACTTACCTGCCTCCCGGGGTGGGGCTGGGGGAGTTAACCAGTTACTTTGTGTAGTCTTTTAAAGTGCAGAGTCTTACCGCTATGGACGTGTGAGTGTCCTTGTTATTTAATAACATCTTTACATTGAAATACAAACACTGTTTGGGATTCCAGAACATGCACAGAACCCATCTGTGTAGCCTTCGACAACCATTGGAAATCAGCCACCTCTTTCCTTAACTGCCAAGTCCCCAGGTCAGGAATCTGTTTCCCTTGTAACAGTCACGACCGGTAAATCGGAGTATGGAATGCAGCAGCTTCCTTGCTCTGCCGTAGGTGTTAGTGATGCCATCAACTATTGTAGGAGAAAACAGCTCGGAGTCCTGATCTTCGACACTGGGGGATAAAAAGCCATTCAGCTTACCTTATGGGAGATGGCATCTGCCATCTGATTCAGATGTTGCATTAATTTAAAAAAAAGAAGAAGTTTCCATTCACCTTTAACAGCAGTGAACCTCCTATCTGATAGCTCCAAACCCAGGGCCTGATTCTCCCCTGCCTGTTACCTCATGTCCTTTACATATGCAATACCTGATCAAAATGGGCGTGTTGTACATTCACTTTGCACAGGCCTAAGTGATGATGCAATGCAATGGAGAACAAGGCCCTATTCTAGCTAGAGGATTTCTCTGGTGCCTGTCACTGTAGTATCGAAACATCTGTCACAACAGTATCTGTTCAGACCTGTTGGATTGTCCCTAGAGCTCTGCTGACATTGGCACTGACCCTGGTGCACAAACACGGAAGTGATTTATACACAAAGGCAAAGAGCTGCAATCAGTTGCAGCTCCATCCCTGAGAACATGGTTGGGGGTGGTTGTTTTTTGGCGGGGGGGGGAACCCTAGACTCATGGATACCAGAGCCGTAACTGGCCTGCGAGCTCGCATCTAGCCCGTTGCCCTGATTAAATTGTTAATGTAGGTCAACCCCAAAGAGGGCAGACCCTGGAAGGAATGAGAAGAGATTTTCCAGCTCCTAAGATGGGTAAGGGTGTAAAAAGAAGAAGCCGGGTGTAAGCAGGAGGGGTTTTTTGGCTGTGCTTGTGTAACACTAGCCTGTGGTGTCAGACTCCTGGCCTGGGAGAAGATTCGCTGGCTGCTTTCCCCACCACTTCTCTTACACACCCACTTTCCCTGGCTTCCCCTGCTGGGTTTCAGGATACGTGTTGGGCTCCCTTCCTATATGTAACGTTCAAGGAGACGCTCGCAGCAGTTCTGGAAAGACCAAAAGGCTGGCTTGGCCTCCCTCCGGTTGAGTCATGGAGAGACGGGCAACTGCCAAGTTGGCCCAGGAGAAGCTGAGCCCAAAGGAAAGAGCACTTGTTTTCCCAGGGGGCTCCCTGGAGTGGCTGAAAGAGATGAGAGCTCATGTAAGAACATCTTGGACAACAGGGTTTAATAATTCACAGCCCTCTGTCACCCTCCCTGCAACGGGAGCTGCTGGGCTCCCCAGCTAAGTGACCATTGAAACAACCAGCCGGGGCTGCCAGCTCTTATCTTCCCACTTGCAGGAATAGCTAAGGTCCATTTCTGAACAGAGCAGTGTGTTTCCCGTGCTGTGCACTGCTGGCTGCCCTGCTGGGGGTGGCCAGGCCTAATGCCATCAGTGGAACATAGCAGGGGTGCTGTGGAATCACACCTGCTGTAGCACTTTGTTGTCAGAGTCTCTGGATTCTGGCCCGCTCAGCATTCGCTTGCTAAGTGAGCTTTGTGCTTGAGGAAGGGGCCTGAAGCCCTGTGCTCCGTGATCTCTGTGTTTGGGAGGCGGGACGGCCTGGAGGGAAGTGCAGGGAACTGGGAGTCAGTCTCTTGGCTTACATGGTCCCTGGCTTTGGGATTGGGAAGAAACACCCACTCCTGGACCCCAGATGAGGACCCTGGCAGTGGTGGCTTGTGGACCTCAGCAGGTGCTGTAGATTGCATTCCATGCAGTTTGCTGCATGTGTATTTAAGACAAGACCTTAACCCAGATGCTGTCTGCTCTGGGGGACGTTAATGATTCCACAGCCCTTTTCACTGAGTGCTAGACTAAAAGGTTGAGGTGTGTGCCAGGGGCCGCCCCTCTCCATTCCAGAAAGGGCTGCATTTCAGCGATGCTGGCAGGGCACTATGGGATACTTCAAGTTGTACTGCGTGTCATGAGCCCTCTTCCTGTCCACACACTGGGAGGGGAATCCAAGCCTCTGCCACTCTGGGTCTCTGGGGTGTTTCAAACTCCTGGAGCCTGAATGGCGTCCAGCCACTGCCCCAAACTTGGGGTCTCTAGACACCCTCTCAGGGTGCAGACCATCTATGTGGCAGCCCCCTCTGAATGTTGGAACCCTCTGTCCAGCCTCTCTGGGTGCAATGTTGACACTTCAGATTCCCCGTTTACTCAAACACACCCTGTCCCAGAACTCCACCCCAAAGGTGTGAAGCGTCTGGTTTCCAGTTTCAGCTCCAGGGGCACACTGCAGTTGTGAAGCAGCCAGTACACATACACTTGTTCAGTCTAACTGCCTGACGCTCTTCTATCCTTAATCATGTAAAGCGCAGGAGAGTGCAGATCGTACAAAACAATGCACAGCTGAACCCGCAACGGCCCTCGCTTCCTATCTTACCCTTCCTTGTGAGCCGTTGGGGGACCATCTCGGAGCAGGCAGGCAGGATGTCCCATCCTCACGCAGCTCTTACATGGTGAATGGCCTCTCCCTTATGGACTGGAGAAAATGGCCCCCAAACAGACCAGCCTCTGCCTTTTTAAAACCTTTAGCCCCTCTGCATCAGGGCAGCTTCCCTACATGAGCAGAAATCCCTTCGGGTGACTTCGTTGCCAAGGTGACCTCCCCACCTCCTAAACCAGGGACCAATCTTCTGTCTACTGTGAATAGATTTCAAAGGACTGGATACTTAGCTAGCCTCTGTTCTTCGATTGCCACCAGCGTTTGGACCCTCACCCCAGCTTGGAGGCAAACAGATCAGGGACAAGGCAAAAGGCGGCTCATTCAGAATGGAGTTTGCCTGATATGGACACATAGGACTCATAATCCTACAATTCATAGACTGTACAGACAGATTCCCGATTCATCACACTGTGTGTTAGAAATTAGAGATGGGTTTGATGTGAATGCTCCTGACCTTCCAAAGGACTCGAAAGCTGAACCTCAAGCCAACCGTTCCCGTCTACATGAAGGGCTGAACTGAAGCCCTGGCTCCAAACCTCCTGTAGGGCCGGGGGTGTTTGTAATTGGCATCTGAGTTGCATGGCTTTAGCTCATCTCAGTAGCGAAGGTCATACATGACTGAAGTGAACTTCAGAACCAGGGCAGAACTGTCACCATTGGCCATGATCATTCATGCATTTGGCAGAGCGAGGACTGGCAGTGTGTGCAGCTCGGAGACCGTTCCTGCCATTTCTTCCCATTTCACCGTGCACTTTGCTCTGCTCAGACAGTGCCGCCCTTCCAGTGCACCCTTCCTTGCCCGGGCCATGTGCCGTCGCTCCAGGAGTCTCAGAGCTGAGTGGGGAGGCCTGTTCTTCCAGAGGCAGATGTGCAGTCTGTTGGGTCTGTCCCCTCCCAGCCTCCCACATGTGCCTGTTGCTGTCTCCAGGGCTGGCGCGTGAAGGGTTAATCATCTCTCTTCTCCTCTCACCCCCACCCAGAAGGAACTCATTTCCAAAAGGAGCTGGGGCAGAGAGATGCAAATAAGTGTTTCGGACAGCTGCAGGCTGGATGCCTTCCCGAGATGCCGGGGCCCCAAATGAGACATGTCAGAGTACAAATTGAAAATGCCAATTTCACTTAGGCTGCCATGCTGCTCGTCACAGCTAAATCCTGCTCCGTTGCCCCTCCCCCAACTCCCACTTCCCAAGGCTGCCGATTGACGGTCTCCACTCGTTAATGTAGTTTGTCCCTCTTAGGGGGTCCTTCAGGCTCTGCCCACCTGTTGAGGTGGAGGTAGGACAGAAGGGAGGATACACCTGCTAAGATCTGAATTCCTACCCCCTTCTGCTCTGTCATCCTGGGACCAGTGGGGAAGGCCTGCAGAGCTCAGACGTGAAAGGCCTTCACTGGCTATGATGTGCCAAGGAGGGTTGGATGGGAGACCGCCAAGGAACACCTCATGTAGTGGTGGTGCTGGCTCAGCTGAGCGTGAGTCTGTGCTGGAGCCGTGAGTCACTAGGGTGTTGATGGTGGCAGTGCTATTCTGCTGAAGCTTTCAGCTGAGCTGGAAAATAGAGCTCTTGGTGGTTATGATAATGAATAGCCCAGTGGTGGTTTCAATTGGATGTGTCATTCTTCTTCACTTCCTGTCATAAACTGCCTTGCACCACTGAGCAAGCAGTAGCTGCATTCCACCCTGGAGGTGGCTGCATTTCACTAGTGGGGGTGCGCGCCATGCATGGATTGTAACCTGTGGTGCGGCCCGGGTGTGGGATACCCAAGGCTGGTGGGGCAGGTTGTACAATGAGATCAGAATGACCCCAAGTACTGCTTCATGTGTCACCTCCTGCTGCTGCCTTGGCTTTGGAGCAGAGTTGTTTTGCTCCATCTCCTTGGCCATCCTTCTGCCTCTTGCTCAGCAACGCACTGCTGCCTGTGGGCACCTCCCCTTCCAGCTTTTGGGAGCCTGGGGATGAGGCGAATGGCCGCAGTAAAGCAGAGCCCTGTAGTGGGGCTGGCGCGTCTCCTGCCCTGAGCCGCCATGTGGGAAGGAGGGAAGGGGTGGGCCTGCAGGGCTTTCTGGCTTTGTGGGGCAGTTGGTTTCCGCTGAGGTGCTCCCTCTTGGCCAATCCCCAGAGGAGCACTGGGGGAGCTTCTCAGCCCGCCAGCTGGGTTAAAGGCGAGACATCCCAATAACCACAGTGCACAGGTTCAGAGGAGGGGAAGCCCCTCATCTCTTCTGGGTGCACCAGTAATGGGGCAGGGGCCAGGGTGTAATCTGGTCTCTGGCCCAGGCAGAGAGAAGTCATGGGGAGTAGCCATTCCTCCTGCCTACCCCCATGAATGTAGGGCACAGAGCCCAGATGTCCCTCTGATTTTACACTGATCAGGGATCAAACACTGGCACTGAGATCACCCCGTGCTACCGTCATTGAACTACCAGGCATGCCTTTCCCTGTGCAGGCCTCTAGCGGAGACCAGCACAGCCCAGGTAACAGTTACTGGCCTGCTCACATGTGCTCTTGGTCCCACCCAGAAAGGCCAAGGAATTTGCCCCCTTGCTAGCTAGTGGGGGGCTGCTGCAGTAGCTATCACCAGCCCGAGCGCCAAGAGGCAGCTTATCCAGGCTGTGCACTGACACAGAGTAGGGCAGTCTGATGTGAGCACGAAAAATGTCCCCTTGCCCTATTTCTCTCCATATGTTCCGTTCTGAGTCCTAACCCCCTTGACTGTGCTCGGGTGTGTAGACAGGCTACTAGTATCTTTTTCCCTTAGCACCTTCCCTCCCAAAAAGTTCCCAAAGTGCACCTGTACAGACAGGCATACATGCAGCACTGCTGAAATGCAGCCACCTCTGGGAGGAAGGGCAATGGCCAACCGGTGCACAGCAACATTGCACTGGGGAACTAATGGCTACGGACTGCAGGGTGAAATCCATCTCTGATAGGAGGTGCTCTAGGGTCTTTAGTGTCGATGGAAGGGCGGGCGGGATGCAGGATTTCCAGGTCTCCTGGAAGTTCCCCTGCTCAGTAAGCAGCACAGGAACCAGTCCGTTTACCACTGAAGAGTCTGACCTCGCTCAGTGTGCATGTATAGTTTGAGGTACAGGCTTACACATCTGTCAAAAGGCAGGTAGTGCCCAAATCAGGCCCTCCGCCTTATCTGTGCACCCAGCTATTGTGTGACCCCATGGCGCCTGGCCCTGAAGGCTAGCGTGAGTCCCAATAACTCCTCGACTCTGGCAGAGTCTCCAGTGTACCCAGCCCTAAGGGGGGATGACTCCTGTCTGCACGGAGCCAGGTTTGGTCTGTCACCGCTGGACTCATGCCGCTGCCACCCAAGCTGTGCAGTTCAGCCCACTGCTGCTGCTTCACACAGAGGGGGCAGGATCCTAGTGGCTGGAGCACAGGATTGGTACTCAGGACTCCTGGGTTTTATTCCCAGCTCTGCCACTGACTCACTGTATGAACTCAGGTGACTCACCTCCTCCTACCTCGCTCTTGCTCTCTGCCTCAGTTTCCCCATTTGTAGCGAGCTTGGTGATTCTTCCATGAAAAGTTCCATATCTAATACAACGTGGTGATTAATTTAGCTCAGGCAAGGGGATGCAGAGGTGTTACTGGCTCCCTGGCAGGAGACAGCCCCTCCCCCTGGTACTGGTATCTGTTCGGTCCCATCTGAGGGCTGCAAGGGGGAATGAATCACTTCAGTTTCCTCTGAGCCATGCACAGAACTGGTGTTGAAGAAAGGGATGGACCAGGGGGCAATGCTGCCACTTACCCTGCTACCGCCGTTATCACGCCCAGTCTGTGAAGCTGGGCAGCAGAGTAACTGGCAGGGGTTGGGGGTGGGGTCTGAGCCAAAGAGCACCAACGCGGCCGTGTATGTGGCTCCCAACAAACTCCAACAACCCATGAATCATTCATTTAATCTCTCCTGACACGCCTGTCATTTTCTCCAGAGAGGAGCGGAGAATCTCTCGCCAGAGGAGGTCGTTAGCTGTCAGGGAAGGTTCCGTCTGCCTTCCTGTCTCCCTATCGATTAATCCTCCGCCTGCGTGCAGGGGCTGTGTAGGGATTGCTGATGGGGCTGCCAGGAGTTTGGCTCAGGTTAGAAGCAAGGTAGACAGTGTTGGTGGGGAGGAGACCCAGGGGCAGGGTGAGCAGTTTGCTGGAGCTCTAATCTCTACTTTCTTTGTCTTTGAACTGCCCTCTGCTTACCTCCCCAGAGCTTGAGCTTGGCTTGAGTTCCTTGGGCTTTGCAATCCAGGCATGGGGTGGGGGTGGGGGGTGGAGTTGTGCTCCACTGAAGGTAGAATCCAGCATCACTTGTGCTCTGCAGAGGGCAGAAAGACAGCTCCAATCTCTGCCAAGGTGTGGGCAGCACAATCGTTCCATTTAAACAGGCCGCCAGGGGAAAACGCTCCTTACTCTGGCCACAGACTGAGCCTGTGTATCATGAGGACTGAGGGATAATTAATCGAAGCAGTTCCCCCCCATGTTGTTCCCAGAATGGCCCCGTTTCTGGGCTGCAGGTGCCGGTGCTGCTCTGGTGAAGACTATCTTACAGATTTGTTTTGTGAGCTGCTACAGATAGCAGGGTCCATCCCGACCCTTCCCAGAGAGAGACACGTCGTCTCTCTGTGCTCCCGGGTTTGCCTTGCCCTAGTCCCTAATGCATGCTTGCCCGCATCACAGAGATGGTTTTGAATCCGGATTGCGGTGGGTTGTTAGAGCAGCGAGAGGCCCAGGCCTGCAATAGCAGGGAGCGGGGACTGCAGGTTAGGAGCGAAGGGTGTCAGCAGAGGTGGGAGGATCAGGAGATCCGAATGGCAGTGGATGCTGAGAGGCAGCCTGGTGGAACATTGGCAGAGCAGTGGGGGGGTCATGACTGGAATAGCAGTGGGTGTCTTTGCTTAGGACTGAGGTACGTTGGCAGAGCCACAGGGAACGGGAAGTTGCCCAGTCGGTGCTAGGAGTCTCTGACTGTGATGAGAACGTATCAGATTCCCCCAGATCTGTGAGGCTGTGCATTAGCCTCCCCTCCCCCCATCGCTGTGCGTCAGCGCTGCACCTGTGGGATGGGGCTAGTAGTCCTGGCCTTCAGCTCCTTCCACAGCAGCAAGGAGAGGCATATGGTAGTGTCCAAAGCCCCCTGAGGGAGAAGCAGCTGCGGTAGGGCACAGTGCCATTAAAAGCAGCTCCCCTCCCCCATCCCTGGGGCGAGGGTGGGGCATGCCGGGGTAATGGTTGTGCTGCTCCTCAGCGGGGAGGTGCTAGAGAAGGGCAGTGTTAGTAGGGAATGGGTCTCGCCACGTGCCCACGTCAAGCAAACCCAGTACAGCATGGCCCCGCTGGAATGGGCTCTGGCTGCAAGGTGCCTATGAGCTCAGTGTCCCCAGGCGGCTCCATGCTCCCCCACCTCCTGTCCACTCCTGTCCCCGTGCCCCCTTAGCATGTAGCAAAGCCCTCCCAGCCCCTCTTCTAGCTGCTGGGGGCGCAGGTGTGCTGGGGGTTTTCTGTTTATTGCTCCCCGGCAGGGACAGTTTCCGGCTGGCTGTGGGATCTCTTTGGTTAATGGGGCTTGTTGCTGGTTTGAAACCCGTGGTTTGCATGACATTTCTTTCTTTGCTAGTCAAGGCCTGTGGGCGGGAGCACTCTCTGCCTGTCCATCAGCCGCCAGTCGCTGTGGCACAAAGGCACCTGCGGTGCTGGACCCATCCCTGCTGATCGTCTGAGCCAAGTCTCTTTCCTTCTCCGTGCTCCCACTAGGGAAGAGTGCATTAGCGGGGAGATTCCTGGGCCTCTCTTCATCCATCAGGGCACGTCTGGCTTCCCTCCCCCCGCTGACGAAGGGGCTCTGCTTTCTTGTGTCTCCCCTTGCAGTATTTCTACGAAGGGAATGACATCAGCGACCTGCCCGTGAACCTGTCCGTGGTGTGGAATGGAAACTTTGTCATCGACAACCCCCAGAACATCCAGGGTAAGCAGGGGACATGATCTGTCTGCACAGCCCGCTCGCGAGCCTCCCAGCCATCAGCCTCTAGCTGAGGCTTGATTAGAGCCGGGCCCTAGAGGGGAAGCCCTTCATACCCATTCCCAGCCCCCGGAGCCAGCCAGTCCCTTAAGCAAGATGCGCTTGTTCCAGAAACATGTCCTCTGCGGAGCACCGCACTCCAGGCCATCTGGTCAGCGCAGATCCCAAGGTGTTAGCGGTTCCCAGACATTTGGCTGGCCCGTGCGAAATAAGCCAGTGGGTCTCTGCCCGGGTCCTTATGGGCAGGTGGGCAGGTGCCCTCGTCATAAAAAACACCAATGCGTGGATGACCTGACACCCCTCTGCCTTCCCTTGCAGCTCACCTATACAAGTGCTCGGCCCTGCGTGAAAGCTGTGGCCTCTGCCTCAAGGCAGATCCGCGCTTCGAGTGTGGCTGGTGCGTGACGGAGAAGAGGTGCACCCTGCGGCAGCACTGCCCGGCCTACGAGAGCAGCTGGATGCACGCCAGCAACGGCAACAGCCGCTGTACAGACCCCAAGATCATCAAGGTATGTCTGGGATGGGTGTGTGCGCACACATGCTGAATGCAGTGCTGGAGAATACACTGCAGGGGGCAGTTCAGCACTGGCCATGGCTGTGGTGGACTAGCGTATTGAGTGCCATTGGTGTGCACGTGCCTGTACAGATAATTAAGGAGCCCAGCTTCCTCCCCTGAAGAGTTTAGAGTCTAAAGGAGATGGAGCATGGCTGAGCAGGGAGTGGGAGATACGGAGCTAGTAGCTCTCGGGCAGGGAGCATTGTTCAGACAGCGTTTCTCAGCGTTTGGAGAGGGAGGCTGCGAGGCACAGGGCAGATGTACCGGTGCAAGGGGTGGCTTGAGAAATGGGGTGGGGGCAAAGGGAGTGTCAAGGAGACCAGAGGTGGCAGAGTGCAGGGCTAGGGACATGGGGAGGGTGGCACAGAGGCAGAGTCCCTCTCTCTCCTAGTTAGTTATATACACTTTCATCTCTATTGTCTCTCTCTCCTGCTTGGCCCCGGTGAGCACGTTCCCCTGGCTCCCTGCCTGCTCTGGTGATGCGTGCCCTTGGCCATGCGGAATTCCCAGCAACACTAGTTGCTCTCCTGTCTGGGATCTCCCTGGCTCTCTCACGTCACTCTACCCTCATTTGTTCTGACACATTAAGCCTGAATTCCCTGTCTCACCTGTTGCTGCTGATCCCTTGACACCCATGGGGCGCATGCCTTCCCATGCGATGGGGGTGGGGATGTCACATCTTTCTGTACAGAGGGGGAAGTGCAGTTTAGTGGATTAGCGCAAGGGGCTGGGAGCCAGGACTCCGGGCTTCTGTTCCTGGCTCCGGCACTGACTTGTGTGTGATCTTGGGCAAAGTCACACCCTGGCTCTGTGCCTCAGTTCCCCTGCTCTGTAAAATGGTGATCATGATTCCGCATAATTAGTTAGTGCTTTGAGATCCTCAGATGGCAGGCTCTTAGGCCTGGGCTGCGCCTGAAATGGAGATTGACATAGCTGTGTGGCTCCAGGGTGTGAAAAAGCCGCTGAGCGATGCTGTCCTTACCCCCGAGGCAGAGAAAGCTGGGTCAATGGACGAATGCTCCTGTTGATGTAGCTACTGTTGCTTGGGGAGGTGGTGTTCATACAGCGACGGAAAACCCCCTTCCGTCGGTGCAGGCGGTACTACATTCCAGCGGGCTGCTGGCATGTAGCTATGCCACTATGGTCCCTGTAGTGTAAACGTGGCCTTGGTATCATGGGTTGTTTGTTTATTATTCCCTCTCCCCGGTTTTGCAGTAATAGCCTCTCTCTCGGTGCTTTCACGCCCAGAGGCTCCGCCCTTCCTCACATATTCCTAGGTTTCCTTGGATCCTGGTGTGGAATCCCAGGCAAGCCATGGGTCTGGGTTCTTTCCCCCCTCTTCCCTGCCCCCTGGGCAGTGGTAGTTCATCATCTCTGGTCTGTGACAGCTTTTATGACCTTCAGTTAATAAGATTGTGTATATTAATGTTAACATGTCTGTTGGGCCAGGCTCCAAGTGCATTAGGAGGGATTGGTGGGTAATTCTATTTGATGTGTTCTATTTACCCACGGATTCCGGGCCAGGCAGGCCTTGACGGTGTTAATTACCGGAGTCTCAGCACAGTATCTAATCTATTTGGGTTTCAGTGTCCTATCAGATGAAGGCTGGAAATGAGAGTCGTGCCTCTCCTGTTCCCCAAAGTCACTCAGCTCGGGCTGGTTATTGGCACTGAGGTGACTATTGCACTGGCCCTGCTGAGAAGTGTAATTCCATTGCAGGCACATGCCTGCCATTCACAGCAGTGGGTGGGAACCCTGCCCCGACAATGCCTGCTTGTCACCCATCCACTGGGATTTTGTTTCAAATTAATGATAAAAAATACTAGTGATTAAGAGCATTGAGCCATCCTATAGCAGAGATGGGCTGAGCCGCAGAGCCTGAGAGACATTCTGTTCTGGGAGCTGGATTGGCCCATCACCTTCCACCCAGGGACTGCAGCTGCAATCACGTTATGGAAGGGGGTAAGGACCGTTATCCCTCTTTTACAGAGGAGGAAACTGAGTCACCGGACAGGGAAGTGACAAGGTCCTGCAGCGAGTTAGCTATGGATTTGGCAGGAGGGCTTCTGATGCCATCCTCACTTCTAAGCACAAGACACACTGTTCCATACTGTGTGCATGACCCACGAAAGGGTCCATCCGACTCCCGTGTTCTAGGTATAGGAGTGTTTTCTTATCACCCCTTGTTGCCAAGGTTTAAATCACATAGGAATTGCCATGCTGGCTGTGAGCCGGGGGCCATCTGGTCCAGTGTCCTGTCTCCAGCCGTGCCCAGCACCAGATGCTTCAGAGGAAGGTGCAAGAAACTTCTTAGCCTCCAGAAAAGCGAGATTGGCTTAAACCCTGAAGCATAAGGTTTAATGGCTCTTCCAAAATGTCTGCTAGCATTAAAGCAGTCATAAGAACATAAGAATGGCCATCCTGGGTCAGACCAAAGGTCCATCTAGCCCAGTATCCTGTCTTCTGACAGTGGCCAATGCCAGGTGCCCCAGAGGGAATGAACAGAACAGGTAATCATCAAGCGATCCATTTCCTGTTGCCCATTCCAGCTTCTGGCAAACAGAGGCTAGGGACACCATCCCTGCCCATCCTGGCTATCTATCCTCCATGAATTTATCTAGTTCTTTCTTGAACCCTGTTATAGTCTTGGCCTTCACAACATCCTCTGGCAGAGTTCCACAGGTTGACTGTGCGTTGTGTGAAGAAATACTTCCTTTTGTTTGTTCTAAACCTGCTGCCTATTAATTTCATTTGGTGACCCCTAGTTCTTGTGTTATGAGAAGGAGTAAATAACACTTCCTTATTTACTTTCTCCACACCAGTCATGATTTTATAGACCTCAATCATATCCCCCCTTAGTCATCTCTTTTCCAAGCTGAAAAGTCCCAATCTTATTAATCTCTCCTCATATAGAAGCGGACAGTAATCTCCCCAGTGAGACCTCGTGCAATGTCATGTTTGTAGGAACCAGTAGCCCTTCCAGTAAATAACCGCTTTGTTCTTCAAGGACCCGCAATGGGAGAGACCTAGACCCCCACAGAGAAATCCCACAATCTCCTGGACAAGTTTAGTCCCTTCCTCACAGCTGTTCTCTCCCGGTGACAGAAGGGTACTCAGAAGATTTAGTCAAGTAGTTTCTGCCCAAATCATCAGGGCTTTTAAAGAAAGAATTTTTATACAATGTAATATCAATAGAAAGATTTGTATGATTAATGAACATCAATGAAAGTTTGCTTAGGGGGATGGGGAGAGCAGGGACTGCTCTCTGCGGCATTGGATACCCCAGCCTTACAGCCTTGGGCTAGTACCTAAGATCCTGACATTGGAACTGGCTAAAAACAGAGTGATACTGGTTAGACAGAGGGGACCAAATTCATCAAGTGCCAAAGCAGGCGCATTTCCTGTTGAAGTCATCAGGAGATGCACCAGCTTGCATTAGGGCTGGGTTTGGCCTACAAAAGGTAACAGGCCCACCTAGCTTCACTGCCTCAGGCTGGGCAGGATGTGCAGGAAGGAAAAACAAACAATGTAAAGACTATGAAGTCTATGAGGAGTTTAAGATCTACTCAGTTTTAATGATCTTGGGGGCAGGGCACGGAGTGATAGGAGAAGGAGCATTTCTGGGCATTGGGTGTTGAAACATGCCTTGCTCCCTGTTGCCTACCTTCCTCATCAGCTAAAACACACACACTGTGTAAATCCTGACCTGGAAATGCACCTCATCATCCGTCCATCAGGAGTTCTCTTCCCACCAGCTCAGGCTAATGTGCTGAGAGCTCTCCAGTCGAGCCCCTTCTTCTTGGGGTGTGGTAGCCAGGGAGAATCCCAGCGTAGCCCTCTAGGGACGGGCTCTTCAAGGCCTGGCAGCTCTATTATAAGGTGACCTGGTAACTGAATCATACAAGGCCAGTCTGGTGCTGAGACGCCCAAGCATGAGAACTCAGAAGTCACAGGACTGGGAGTCACGTTGGCTTTGCTGGCGAGCCACTTGGCCATCATTTTCAAAAATGGCCCCTGTGTTTGGGTGCCCAGCTTGAGACAACTAGGGCCTGATTTTCAGGAAGTGTTGTGCTCCTGTCACTCCGGTTGAAGTCAGTGGGAGCAGTAGGTGCACACAACGCCTGCAAATGAAGCCTAACTTGTCCCATGGTGGGGCCCCAATAACTGAGGCATCCAGAATTAGCAGACACGTCTGAAAATGTTCTGAGACCTTGGTGTGCCTCAGTTTCCCCATGTGTAAAATGCCGCTAATGATAGTGACCGGCTTCCTAAGAGGGTTAGGAAGCTTTGTTACTGTCTTTAAAGGGTAGTGAGCTCCTTGTTAGGTGCTGGAAGGGCCAACGTGTTGATTATGTACTAGTAGCTAAAAGTCCTGCTGTTACATGGGCGTAATTCATAAAGTCATGTGTGTAAAAAAGCCCAGAGTGGCTGAGAACTTAAAAACTGGATGGTAGCAGACCATGCATCCCAGGGATGATTGAACAGAAAGAGCTCTCAACCATGATTGTAGCTGTATCCATCGCTTCACACTGACTCAACAGAGATTTTAGGTTTCAGAGTGAGACACACAGCGAGTTCCTGGAATTGTATTATGTAGATTGCTATTTGCCTGGGAGTCACTTTAGGACTGAAATAACCCCAGTTCTGCTCTCCTCATGGTATGTCTGCCATCCAGGAGACCAGCTGTCACCTTATTTTGAGCTATCTGAAGCCAGTTCTGCATATGAAGAGATGCATGCCCTGATCTCACGTGACCTCACATGGGCCCTATCCTGCTGCCTGTAAGTGAGTGGCCGAATTCCCATTGGCTTCAGTGGCAGCAGGAGGGGACATGTTGTGGGTGGGCCCCAGGGGCTGCTGGGGTAACGGGGTGCTGTAGGTCAGGATGGAGTGACACACTGAGAAGGGAATGGGAGCCAGGAGTGAAATACTGGGAGCGCTGCAGGTGAGAAGCGAGGTGCCTTGGCAGAACTATGTTAGGAAGAAGCTTGCCCATCACTTGCCCCGTCAGCCTGTCATTTCAGGATCTCTAGTTTTGCCTAAAATTGCAAAGGGGGACAGCCCTGTGATTCCAGAGAGGTCAAGGAATGAATTTCCCAAGTGTCTGGAAGGTGGAACACTGCAATGTCATAGACCTGAAAGTGCTTTTAAAGCCACGAGGGCTGTTTGCTTTAAATGGCAGCCAACCCAGCTGCTACTGCCTGCACTTCTGCCATCCGGGCCAGGACTCTGTGTGCAGGAAGTGGGCTCTCCCCTGCCTGTTCTGCCTGGTGGGAGCAGCAATCGTGCAGGCCAGTGGATTGGCGCTTTCTCTGCTTCCCTCTCACCAGAACAGAATGTGCTCCTACAGCTTCTAGAACAGCCTGGATTCCTGACTGAGCTGGGGCTCCCAAGGGACGGGCTTGTAACAAGGCCTCCTAACCCTCAGGCCAAGCTATTCACCGGTGGGGCTGCGCACTGACAGGCTGCTGGGGTGTTGGCTCAGCTGGGTAGGTAGGAGAGATGGGGATGTTCTGTATGGGAAACCCAGCTGTGGCTAACGGGGATCCGCTTATCAAACATCTTTGGTAGAGATGACTCCACTGTGCGAATCCAGAGGAAGAGCACATATCTCGGTGCTGTTCTGGGAAGCTTTAAAAATACCCCAGCCCTAGACTAGAACTCCTCTCAGGGCAGAGGGGTAACCGGTGAAGCCAGGATTCTCAAAAGGAGTCTGCACCCACAGCTGGGGCCAGAGATCCCAAAGAGCTCAGCTTCCGTTTGGCACTTAAATAAGGGGCTTTGGTCCCAACTGGGCATGCTGAGCATGTTGAAATCTGGCCCTTAACATTCCCCTTCGTGCTGCTCAGCCCTCTGCTGAGGAGGGGGCTCACTGCACCCACAGGCTGGCTGCTCTCTACACATGGGCCCTGTCTTTGGGGGGTTTCCTCAGGGACTGAGTGAGTGACTGAGGAATCTGGGCTCCCGCCTTTCACACGGAATGCATCAGTCATGGCATGTGCTGGCTACAAGCTGCATCCAATTAGCTGCTGCTGTCTGGTCCTGATATCGGTCTCTCTGTCCCTAAATCATTAAAAATAAATTAAGAAATTGCCACACTAGTTTTAGGTCCTGCATAAATAAATCAATGAGCAATCATCATCTGCCCTTGCAGCGTGTGCTCATCTTTGTTCGAGCCTATGGTTGGGGGGGAGGAGGGGGTCATTGGTGACTGTTTTGTTGTGTTCAGCCGCTGCGCTGGTTGTAGGTCCTACAGTTATACAAAGCTGTGGATGCTGCACAGTGATGGTGGAGTGTGCCTGTGCGCAGAAATGCTGCAATTATTTAACACAGACCACCCGCACAATATAAAGCAGAGCTAGAATCAAGCGTCTTCGGGGACTGGGAATGCAGTCAGGAGAGCCCCCGTGCTGCACTCAGTGACTCCAGCCTGAGGAAGATGCAAGCAGGGTCCGGGGATCAGAGCATGGGGCAGAGGGATCCCAGGGGGGGCACCTCTCTGTGTTTGGTATTGTGGGACCCAGTCGTGTAGCAATGCTGCGTTGCAGCATCTGGCCCCCTGTGTGGTCACGTGCTGTTGTTTTGTGTTGACACAGCATTGTGATGGGAAGAGGTGAGGGGATGCAGCCAGCATAGCCCGAGCCTCTCCTTAGGGGCAGCTGCCTCCTAGCTGGGAGCTGGTGACCCTGACACTGGATGTGAGTGATTCTGTGCTCCCAGCATCTCTGCAAACAGATCCTCTTTCTCCAGTCTGTCTGACGAGCAGGGGCCTTCTGATCTGGCATGAACGTAAGTGCTTAGTACGAGAAGGGACCCAGTGTGGAACTGAACGGGGCTGTCCCCTTAGGAATGATTTACAAGCCAGCTGGCCTGGCCTGCGCCCTGTTCTCTGCCACTGGCAGCCCCTGAGCCCACTCTGGCTGGCAGGTCTGAGGAGCAAGCACTCATCTTGCGCTCAGAGGAGCCAGTTGCTGGTTTATGTAAAAGGACCCTGTGAAACCAATTAGCAGAAGAGCAATGTTGTTTGTCAGGGCTGGAGCCGGGGTGGGTGGGGATTTGGGGGTGGGAAGTTTGGGAGAGCCTCCGATCTCCCTGCCAGCTCTCGCTCCCATGTGCCTTGTTTAGCTGTGACCTTCCCGCGCAGCAGTGCAAGCGGTGTCATCTCTTTCCCGGGGTTGTCGCTCCCCCCATGCACGGCCCTTGTCAATTTCACCACAGAGGAGGAGGAATCTAACACGCTGGGGCAGCTTTTAACACTAATTTAAAAATGCCGAACAAACAGCCGCTTCTCGCCAACCGCCCCAGCGGAGCCCAATTTAGGGGAGAACAAATCTGATCGCCTGCTGCAGCTGCCTTAATGAGTCCTGATCCGGGACTTTAGCAGAGGGCTGGATTGGATTTAGGCAAACAGCAAAACCCCAAAGCCCAAATCAGTTTTACTGTCGTATAAATTCCAGCTCACGGCGTGTGATTGCCCTGAGCCTACTGTGAGTTAACGTGCGGCGTGGCCTGTGAGTCAGAGTGCAGGAATGGGAGCCAGGACTCCTGGGTTTTGCCACCAGCTCTACCGCTGACCTGAAGCAAGCCTGTGCCTCGGTGGGGGGTGATTAGTTAGGACTTGTTCTGAACAGCATCATTAGTTGTACACGGCGATGTTTGCAGAGCACTTTGAAGATGAGATGCAGTGTGCGAAGGCTAGGTGATGATTAGTAACCCTGCAGTGCCCATTGCTGTGGCGAGGAACTAGATTGCCTTACTGAAATTGCTCCTAGATCGGCGCAGTTCCTCACGGCTGGGGTGCATTGAGACAGGGCTGGCTACTGCTTGGTTCTCTTCCTTCCCTGTGCTCCTCTCTGCCCTGGCCCTTGGCTGGGGAGAAGTTGTGTCTAGCGAATGGACGCCCACCACTGGGAGGGGGATATCCCCAGCTGATAAAACAGCCAAGACCCAAAGTTACAGCAGGCCAGGTTTGCCATGAATGCAGATAGACTAGGCCAGCTTGGCTTTGCAGCAGCCCCAAAGGGAGCTGGTATGGGCTTTGGGGCGAGGAGGGAGGAAAGGGCCAGCCAGGACTTTGAACAGAAAATTCACTGAAAGGAAGGAACTGGCTCCGGCATTGAGGCCTTCTCCATAGCAACCTGGGGCTGTCAAGGACAGCGCCACGATCTCTCCCAGCGCTCCCCGCTGGGGTGTGGGAAGGTCAGATGCGTGCTCTTGGGTCAAGGTGCTGCCCCTGTATTAACGTGCCAGCTCACTCCCCACTGGCACCACTCTAAGAATCCACGTCCCGTGGGAATTGCCGGGGCAGCCTCCTCCTGCCTCCCCTTCCCCAGGCTCCGTGTTGCCAATGACTCAGCCCCCCGGCATGGGAGCACAGCACTCCCCCATTAATTCTGTTTAATGCCTGCAGGTGTGTGCTGAGCGCCGGGGCCGGTGAAATCTGGTGTAAAATTGCCCATAATTACCTTGTTAGCAGCAGTGGCGGGCCTGCGCCTCTCTGCTCATCCGTCATTGTGCTGGCTTTTGTCAGGCCACACCTGTCTGCTTTATTGGGAATCATCCGGTTAAATGAGGCGTGTCTCGAAGTCGGGGGCTCCCTTCTCTCCCCAGCTGGCACCAGCTCAGGCTTTGTTTGCTGAGAGGGGCCCGGGTGGCTGTGGGGAAGGGGTTAGCGTCCATTGCCTTTGGGGCAGCAGCCTCTCTGTGGGGCCTCTGCTGACCTTTCCAGGGCAGCAGGAGTGTGGTGGAGCTGGTCCTCTGGCCAGGGTGTGGTCCTGATTCTAGAGTGTTTGTGATCTGCCTGAAGGCCTGGCAGGCCTACCTCTTCCACCCCGTGCAGCCATGGCTGCCCCTGCAGCTGGGCCTACAGACTGTCTGTGCTTATGCATCAGCAGGCGCTTGTGGGCGTGTGCAGAGTTCCTGTGAGTTAGAGGGGGTGGCTCAGTGCCTTGAAAGACCCAGATTCCTTGGAGCACAGGGTTGACTCCACTGCTCCGCCACCCGAGGCAGAGTGCCAGGCAGCTTATTGTCTGTGGGGCTTTCGGGGGTGGGGGGTGGGGGGGGGCTGTTCTGCCTTGTGTGGGCAGTAAGAACCCCTGGGCCCTTATCATAGCCCAAAGCACTTGCCTTCGTACCCTTGTCCAGAGAGCCCTCTCCCTGTCCTCTTGCTGCCTCCAATTCAAGCTTTGCTTTGCTCTCTCTCAGCTGTCGCCGGAGACGGGCCCCAGGCAGGGAGGGACCCGTCTGACCATCACTGGGGAGAACCTGGGCCTGAAGTTTGAGGATGTGCGCAT
The DNA here is from genome assembly GCF_028017835.1 of Emys orbicularis. Taxonomy (NCBI): domain Eukaryota; kingdom Metazoa; phylum Chordata; order Testudines; family Emydidae; genus Emys; species Emys orbicularis. Next base: position 109,530,898 of record NC_088689.1, read on the forward strand.
GGGAGTGCGGGTCGGCAAAGTGATGTGCATCCCCATCGAGAGCGAGTACATCAGCGCGGAGCAGTAAGTGCCCAACTGGCAGGGGGCGGTCGGGTGCCCTGGTCTGCTAGCCAGAAATGGAGACTCCAGGTTGGAGGGGTTCACGTGTTCTGAGTGGGAGCGCTCACCCTCGCTGCTGGGAGCTGGTGTTAACACTGGAGCACTGAGCTGGAGCAGCGAGGGACAGAGCCCATGCCCAGCCAGTGCAGAGAAGTGACTCTGACACCGCCTGTGGAGCTGCAAACCCACCCAGCCTGCAGGCCACGCTGGCCAGTTCTAGACTGGCCCTAGTGTCCCCTGCTGCCTTCCTAGCCTAGAGCTGGGATCTCGCTCAGCGGAGAGCTGTCGACCCAACTCATACACCCGCTGCTGTCTGAGCACGTCCAGCCTCGCAGTTGGCTGGGAGCAGGGCTGGACTGGGCAGTTAAGTAGGGAAGTTGTGCATTAGCTCACTCCGATAACTGGTTCACCAGCACAGCAAGTTATCAGGGAAATGGGCCTGCCTGAGTCCTGGGGCATCTAAACCCTGACACAGCTCTTCTGGTCCCATGAGCCCCCCAGGCCTGTCCCTGGGCTAGGTGGCAGTGAAGGACTAACCTGAACAGTCGGAGAGAGCCAGTGGGCGGCTCTGCTTGCTGTGGACAGAGGCAAGGGGGAACACGGGCTCTCTGGGGAAGATCTCCACATGTCCTTGTGCTCATGTGGAACTCCTTGGCAGCCAGGGGCTTCAGCTTGTGCCAGGAGATCTACTCCATGGACAGCTGATCAGTGCTGGACTGTCCCTTCCCTTCCCCTCCAAGCACATACTGCTGAGAGCTGTAACTTCCTACTTCTCCATGGGCTAGGCTGTGTGAATCATAACAGCCCATCAGAATGCAGGGCTGAGGTGGCAAGGAAAGAGCTGTGCAAAACTAGTCATGGTCCTATAGTCAAGCGTCATGGTAGTTGCTCTTCCAGGAGACAGGCACACCCAGCCAGGCCAGCCCTCGGCTCCCCAACCCCTCTGCTCCAGGACATCCATGTGTAGCTCCACGGAGCAACCCCGCCATGGCAAATGCACTGAGAGCTCCTTTCCTGCTTCCCCTAGAATTGTGTGTGAGATCGGAGACGCCAGCTCAGGCCGAGCCCACGATGCCCGTGTGGAGGTGTGCATCAGGGACTGCTCCCCCAGCTACAGGGCCACATCCCCCAAAAGCTTCACGTTTGTGGTAAGGTTATACAGTATTATCCCTCTGGCTCCCAGCATGTCCACCTCCCCTTGCCCTGTAGTTACCAATCCCGCTCCCTCCCAGGGGCACCGGAGCCCATAGAAACAAATCTGTGGGGAGTGGGGAGGAGGGGTGGACACGGTCCCAGTTTGAAGCCTACAGTGAGCCCACCTTGGTTTACAACCATGTCAATTCTCCCAAGTTAAGTAGGGACGGGCTGGCTCTGGACTTGGATGGGAGACCTAGGAATACCCAAACACTCCAGGAAGCAGAGCCGGTGATTCCAGACACAATGCGTCTTGCTCTGAGTTGACACTTTGCTGCTTGGAAGCACCGTTTTTCAGCTGGAAAGAAAAAACTGGTTCCTCGCCCCTGGTCACTATAGATCCCCAGGGGTTCTTGGCAAGAGTTGGGGTGTCTTGGTCAAATCTCGGCTAACTGCTCTGCTTCTCTAAAATCTCCTCTGCAGTTTCAGCGGGGTATGGGATTCCTCTAGACACCGGCCTTAACTTCAGTGCGTTGTTGCTGTCCGACAGCTACTTCCCGCCTCCTGCACACCTTGTTCCAATAGCTGCCCCCTTCACCATCGTCCACCCGTGCAGCTTCTGGCTCTGCACTTTGTCATTCACTGCGCACGCTTGAATTGCTGGATTTGTTGCTTTTCTTTGGCAGACGCCCACTTTCTACCGCGTGACTCCGGCTCGGGGTCCCCTCTCTGGGGGCACCTGGATTAGCATTGAGGGCAACCACCTCAACGCAGGCAGTGATGTCACAGTGACCATCGGGGGACGACCTTGTGTCTTTTCATGGTAGGGGTTCCATGGACAGGGGATCGCTGGGGCGGGCTGGAGAGGCAGGTATGATCCCTGGGCTGTGCGGAGAGGATGGGGAGCGGACCCACAGCCATGACAGGGGTGGAGCGCGGGCTCTGGAGTGAGGTGCCTTTGCCTGGTTCCTGTGGAATTTCTCCCTTGAAATCCTGGCGTTTCTATTTCCAAGGCTCCTGAAAGAGACCAAAGAATGAGGATTTTGTCTCTAAAATCACAAAGCCCTGAGGCATGAAGTGGATAATTTTTAGATTAGGGATGATAATGGAGCGGCTCTTTAAATATTTTCCTGCGGTAATTACTGGTTATCAGCCCTAATCGCTGCTGTTTGCAGCAGCCGCGCGATGGGGAACGCTCGGGAGTCGCGCTGGCTTCTCCTGCTGCCTTTTGTTTTATTTTTCTCTCTGTTAACTGACAATTTCACCAGCACTTCCCCGGGGGAAGGGGGGGAGATGGGTAAAGACAGAGGGCAGTGCCTCGGGCACTGTCACTGCTGGGCTTGCCCAAGGCTGGCGGGACCAGGAGCGGTGTCGGCAGGTTCCAAAGTGCACCCCATCCCGCGGCTGGAGGCCGTGGCTAGAACTGAGGAGGGGTTGCATTGATGAGGCTGTCCTGCATACCCCACAGGGCTCCCTCTCTGATTGCCAGAAACTCCCCAGTCCAGAGGTCCCATGGCTGGCGGGTGAAGTTGTGTTTTGAACTGACAAGGGGGTGCTCTCCAACACAATTGCGGCACCTGCACAACTGGGCTGGTGGCTTTCTGTCCCGCCTCTAGCACTGAGTGCTGTACCCACCTCTGGGGTAGGAGGAGGTGGAGGGTGCCTGCGAGGGCTGGTAACCATCAAATAGAGTCTGGTGCTCAATGTGCAGCCTAGAGTGAGATGCTGTCCTGCCCCTCCCCATAGCCAGAGATGCTCAGAGCCTCCTCGGTATCTGACGGCTCTTCTGCCTTGTCCCCAGGAGAAACGCTCGGGAGATCCGGTGCCGGACGCCACCAGGCCAGAGCCCTGGCGGGTCACCCATCCTCATCAACATCAACCGGGCCGAGCTGAGTAACCCCGAGGTGAAGTACAATTACACAGAGGACCCCACCATCCAGAAGATAGACCCAGAGTGGAGCATCAACAGGTAAATCTCAGAGGGCAGGGGTCCTCGTGCTCACCGGGGGAGGAGTTACCCGTGGGCCCTAGCAGGTGTGAGTATATGCTGAGTATACGTGAGAGGTGGGGCCCTAGCGTAGCTCTTCAGAGCAGGGATCATGCCTCTGATATGTCTGTACAGCGCCTAGCAGGCCTGGGCTCCCATCCCGACCAGGGCCTCTGGGCACTGCCACCATAGGCCATTGGAGGGCTGGCTACAGGACACACCCCAGAGCACTGGGAGGAAAGGAGGAGTAGCCAGAGGTGCCCGGCGTGGTACCTGGCCTCAGCACACTCCTGGAATTGCAGCACTTAGACTGGCAGGGGGCAGAAGAGGAGAGGGCTTTCAGCCTGGCATTTGGCTGCAGCGAATAACATGAAAGTATGTCCCACCAGGGGATTTCTGAAGGGTTTACATGTGCTGTTAAAAGGCTTGAATTGGCTGGAGCAGAAGGTAAGGACTCGATTAAATTGCACATGCCATCGGCCCTCCTGGAGCCTGGCTGTGAAATAGGCTCCCCAAAAAGCCTTGGGGGGAAGCCCTGCTGCTCTGGGGCATTTAAAGCAAAGACCCAGAGAAGGCTCTGTCCTGGCCCCCAGAGCATACCTGGGTGGGCTCTCGTGGGGCTTTTCCATTTCTGACTCCCACACTCCTCTGGGTCTCACTGGATGGCCAAGGGAGGTTGCCAGTCGGAATGTACCCTGGACGTTCTAAGCTGCTGCCGCTTCGGGGACCTGTGTTGAGATGGGGTGGGAGGGTCTCGCCCCTTGGTAGGCAGGTGTACATGTTCCAGAACCCACCCCCAATCGGCACCCTGATGGCCGCCTCAGCAGAGAGGCCAAGGCTTGAGTGGGTCCCTGGAGACTGAACTCCCCACACATCCCAGAGGTCTGTGGCGGAGGGAAGCTCGCCCTATGGCAACCTGCTGTAGCTGCTCTGTGAGCTTGCAGAGATCTGCAGTCGCCAGGACTGCAAACCCAGCACCTTCCAGCAGCAGGAAGCCGACAGGCACAGCAGAGAACTTGCCCAAAGCAGCCAGGCTCTGTGCCGTGCTTTCGGTGCTCCGCTCGCCAGGAGGTGGCAGTGGGCAAGCGCTATGGGAGTGGTCCACGGGGGCGATGTTGTTTCAAATGGAAGCCTCTGGCAGATCTGCCGCTGCGGCTGAAGGTGGAAGTCAGCTGTTCCTGCTGCGTGGACAGAAGCCGGCGTGGCACCATGAGTGAGGTGGGCACATTGTTCCCAATGGCAGAACCTGGTCCATGCTGATGGGTTGCTGGGATGTTTCCAGACTGGAGTTGGGAGGGACGATCCCATATTACAGTATTACAAGCGAGTCCCTTGGGACAGGTTCCAAGATAGGCAGCGATGGCATGTGCCCACCTTCACCAATGCCTGGGTGCCCTGTGCCAGAGCAGCCTCTCCTAACTCCTTCCTCTCTGTGCCTCCTAGCGGTGGGACGTTGCTGACTGTGATAGGCACCAACCTGGCCACTATCAAAGAGCCCAGGATCCGTGCCAAGTACGGCAGCGCTGAGAGGGAGAACGTAAGTAGATCTCCAGCTGTCTGGAGAGGCCCTGTGCCTGGTTTGGGGAGGGAGGGCAAGGAGTCCTATCTCCTTGCTTCCATGCAGGACACCAGTGAAAAGCACGTCCTGCCACCTCCCCCGTGTACCTGTGACTTTGACGGTCTCAGTCATTAGAAGAGAGACACCAAGCCAGCCGGGTCTTAGCTGGGGAGGGGCCAAAACGGGTCTGTCACTGGTGGGGGAGAAAGTGACTGGATGGGGTTAGAGATCTGGAGAGAGGGAGAGGAGTGGGGAACTGGATGCTGTTTCATGAAAGTGCTTTGGAAGCAGAAATGGTACCGACCGGGGGACAGCAAAGCTCCAGTCCCTGGCAGGGTCTCTCCTTACATCCACTCTCCGAAAATCAGGCCCCATGCATACAGGAGTCTCCTGACCCAGCACTGAAATGCAGCCACTTCTGGGATGGAACATGAGGTGTTTGCACAGCAACACTACACTAAAGTCTAGGACAGGAAGTGGAGAAGAATCCGGTATCCCGCTGGCAGTTCAGGGGGAGCTGACAGGCAGTGGTGAGGGAAGATATAGGAGCTCCACTTTATATCCCATTTCACTTGGGAGCAGTGAGAAGGTGGGATTATGGATGGGGTGTGGTCCAGCACCAGCTGTTGTGCAAAATGTCACTGGATTTTGAATGGCCACAAGTGCTCAGTACTTTGGTTTTGCGTCTCTGTTATTAGAAGGGCTTCCAACTGCACAGCACCTCTTAGGTTTGGGAGTGATTCGGAGGGAAGAGTGCCCCGTGACAGATTCAGCACAACTACTTCTTGCAGGGGGTCTCCCTTCCTGGGACTGACCACTCTTGAGCCAACTTAGCTTGTGAGATCAGACGGTATCACAGCCTGAGATGATGGGAGACTGTCTGATCAGCCCTGGTGCCTTGTCCCCTCTGTAGAACTGTACTGTCTACAACGACACCACCATGCTGTGCTACGCTCCATCCATCGACAACCCGTCCCGGAGCCCCCCAGAGATCGGTGACCGCCCAGATGAGATTGGCTTTGTCATGGATAATGTCCAGGCGCTGCTGATTGTTAATACCACCAGCTTCGTCTATTATCCGGACCCCATCTTCGAGCCCCTCAGCCCCTCTGGCATGCTGGAGCTCAAGCCCAGCTCTCCCCTTATCCTCAAGGTAAGCCCCCCACAGCTCTTGTCCCCCATCGCTTGTGCTGCCCTATTGCAGCCCCAGATCTCTGGCTTCCTTTTCCACCCTGGGCCAGCTGCACCTGTACAGCAGGTCAGAGAACTCAAACGGGGACGGAATGGACCAGTTCAGAGTCAGAGCTGCTGGCCCGGCAGCTGGTCTCTCGGGGGTTAAATGGATTGTGCCGGCCAGGTAAGTGGGGGAGGGGCGGTATTCCCTGCCCAGCAGTGGGAGAGCCATAGAACCCCATTGTGCCCTTACAAACCCTCTGCCTGCAGGACAGGTGGGATTTTCTGGCTATAGGTAAAGGCTGATGAAGTTGGGATCTGCTACAGGAGGTAGGCAAAGGAGTGCGTTCCACGGAGATGGAACTCACGGGGTCTCAACCTTTTCCAAACTGTCTCCCTCCCCCTCAGCAGTATGGGAAGGGCAGGGTGGTTGGGACCCCTTGGCACCGGTGGGGTGGCGCTCCCCAGGTTATGAAGCCCTGGTTTAATTATCCCCATGGGGCGAGTGGGTATGTGGCACCTTAGAGCCTTGCAGAAGGGATGTGGAGTGTTTTAGATGAGGGCACGCCCTGGTTAACCCTGTGTCTCCATGGGTGGGAGGGGCGTCCCTCCCCTCAGAGCTCAGGGACAAAGTCATCCCCGGGGTAACTGCACTGCAATCAGGGAGCGTGCCCCAGGGGTTTGGCTCATTCTGGGTGCATCTTCTTTGTATCTCCCTGGCTCAGATTCCCACTCGTTCTTCACTTCTTGTTGGACCTGTATCAGGGACTACGGGGGAGCGGAAGGATCCCTGCAGCCTCCTGCTCTCCCTGGGGTTAGAAGGCTGAGGGAGAGAATTTGCTTGGTGATGGGAGAATCCAGCTGCGGGAGAACTAATGATCTCGCTCCTTGTTCCCTTAAAGGGCCGGAACCTGCTCCCGCCGGCTGCTGGTAACTCCCGGCTGAACTACACAGTGCTGATTGGTGACACTCCCTGCGCCCTGACGGTCTCTGAGACCCAGCTCTTGTGCGAGTCGCCAAACCTCACGGGACAGCACAAAGTCACGGTAATGCTAACCGCCCCGACCGGCCTCTTTGGGCCCTGGCATCCTCGCAGGTGCTGCCAGGACTGCACCATGCCATGCACTGGGCACTTGTTCTTCCCGCTGAACAAGCCTCGTGTGGCTGGGGCCCGAGACAAACAGCCTCCAGCTCCAAAGCAGAGCTGGGATATCGTTTATCAACCCTTGTCGGGTTCCACCTGAGTTCTGAGGCAATGACAGCTGCATTGCCCCGCCCCGGCTGGGAGCCCTGTCTGTAGCAACACCCCAGGGGAGACCCCTGGGCAGCAGCCTGTGCACAGCACCGGGAACCTGCCTTGTGGCGTCCAGTTGTAAAAGCAGTCCAAGTTACCAAGAAGCACAGCTCTGCCATTGACAGCAAGTGTGTGTGTGTGTGTGTGTGGAGGGTGGGGCATGGGCTGACATGCTGGACCCCAACCCCCTCCTTCATAGCACCCTGCCGTACCCCAGCCCTCACTCCCCTCCTGCATGGGGCCCTGCTGAATTCCAGTCCTGTCCTGCATGCGGCCCTGCCGTACCCCATCCTCCTTTAGTGAATGGGCCCTGCCATGCCCCCTTCCACTCCCTCCTGCATGGCACCCTGCTAAACCCCACTGCCCCAGTCCCCTCCGGCTAGGGGCTCTGCCATACCTAATGAAACTTTCTGTTGATGGTGTAACCCTAAACATGCCTAGTTCTCCTGGGCCACTCCCTCATGCCGCAGTGAGGGACAGAGTAGCCTGTTAAGCAGAGTGCATTGCTGGTGTGCTGTTCCTCTGCAGGCTAGGACACTGGGCTCTGTAAAGATCCTTGTTTCCTGGGGGCCTCCCAAAGCACCTGACCTGGCACGGTGCTCACCGATGGCCGCTTTGGGAACAGCGCAGGCTGACCACATGCCATCGTATGCCCAGCGGTAGCTCACGTTCAGCCTGAGACATTAGGCTCCCCTTTTACTGAGCGGGGGGCGGTGGCTGGAGACAGAGGGGTTTAATCCCCTTCTGGCATACATTGGAGAGCATGCAGGGGCCCTTCCCCTTTCGCCCCCTGCCTGGCGCCAGCTGGCCACTGGTCCCTGGGTAAGAGCTCATCAACACCGGATTATGTGCACATGCAGGGGCTTAGATCTGCTGGGAGGAGCCCCCGGCTGCCTGCCTCCCTAGTGCCCTGTCCCCTACCCCAGGGCTGAGTGCTCCAGCCAGCCCGCCACGAGCACGCTCCATTGTTACCCGCACTCTGGGTGGGCCTGGCTGGACCTGCCAGCTCGGTTCCTTCCCTACTGGCCGCAGGAGACTCAGTCTGAGCCATATGGTCAAGGGGTTCCCGCCCCCTCACTTCCCCCAGCTCCTGGCTTAGCTTTAAGTAAGATTCTTTGTCAGGTTGTAGCTCAGCAGCAGCAGCGCTCAGGGTCTCAGTGCAGCCTTGTGTATTTGAAAGGGACCCAGAACGGTCCCCCCAGGCTCCTCATCCATCAGGGAACTCACTTTACATCCCATCTGTTATTGTAATGTTGTCTGAATGAGACATCAAACTCGCTGCCTGCTCCTCACAGGGGCTGACAACACACCAGCATGTCTTCTGCATCCCATTAAAGCTCTGCATGCGCTCGGACAAGCCCCTCGCACTGTAGCCCCCGCACCTGCTCTGCGGCCTGCCCCACGGCCTCCTCCAAACTACCTTCTGGTGTCAATGCCCCTCGGAAGTGTGGGTTCACTTTGCTCACTGGGCTCTGCCCGGGCTGGTATGATAATGATCTGACCTTCCTATTACACACCTTGGACACATGCCGCTTGTGTGGATACAGAGATCCTGCGGTCTGGGGGTCCCTGCTTTCTGAGAACCCCATTCCAGCATGCACCTCCTCCCCCGTAAGGAAGGGGAAGGGAGGGTCGCTCTCTCCCCCACCCCCAATTTAAAGAGTGAATCATAGAAAGTAGGGCTGGAATGAACCTCAAGTGGTCATCTAGTCCAGCCTACTGCACTGAGGCAGGACTAAGTAAACCTTGGCCATCCCGACAGGGATAGGCTCCCTGGAAGCCTATTCCAGAGCTTAACTACCCTTAGAGTTAGACCGTTTCCCCCAATATCTAACATAAATCTCCCTGGCTGCAGATTAAGCTCCTTCTTGTCTTGCCCTCAGTGAACACAGAACAATTGATCACAGTCCTCTGTATAACAGCCCTTGACATATGTGAAGACTGTTATCAGGTCCCCCCTTCAGTCTGCTTTTCTCAGGACTAAGCATGCCCAGTTTTTTTAACCTTTCCTCACAGGTTAGGTTCTCTAAACCTTTGATCATTTTTGTTGCTCTCCTCTGGACTCTCCAATTTAGCCACACCTTTCTTCAAGTGTGGTGCCTGGAAGGACTCCAGCTGAGGCCTCACCAGGGCCGAGTAGAGTGGGACAATCACCTCCCGTGTCTTACATACAACACTCCAGTTAATTCACCCCAGAATGAAATTAGCCTTTTTCACCCCTCCCAGCTTGGTGTCGTCTGCAGCTTTTATACATGTACTCTCCACTTCATTATCCAAGTCATTAATGAAAATATGGAACAGTACCGGACCCAGGACAGACTCCTGCCGCCCCCACTAGATACCCCTCCCAGTGACAGTGAACCACTGATAACTACTCTGAGTATGGTTTTCCAACCTCCATTGTCCACCCCCCTGACAGTCATTTCACCTAGACCACATTTCCCTAGTTGGCTCCTGGGGATGTCGTGGGGAACAGTGGGGGTGGCAGACCCTCCCTGCCCCTTTCCAGCTGTCAAAATCCTTCTGATCACAACCTGCCCCAGTTAGGAGAGGCGTCTTGACCCACACACCCCAAGCTAAACCCGCTCTTGACCTCTTCCCCATGCCAATGGAAGTCTCCCCGACTCACCCAGCTGCCAAACCCTCCTGTCCCCAGATGCTTTTTGGGGCATATGAGAGTTGGCCAGGGGCTCTGCAGTTCTCTTTGTATAGCATCCCCCAGCCTGTAGGGTGGCAGGTGGGTGGAAGAAGGGGGCACAGAGCCCTCTCAGCAGGGAGACGAGCCACTCCCCAGCCCTTAGCACTAACGTGAAGCCCTTTCCCTCCCATGCGACTCAGATCAAGGCTGGAGGGTTTGAGTTCTCCCCGGGGACGCTGCAGATCTACTCAGACAGCCTCCTGACGCTGCCTGCCATCATCGGGATCGGCGGCGGAGGCGGCCTCCTCCTGCTCATCATCATCATCGTCCTCATCGCCTACAAGCGCAAGTCCCGGGACGCCGACCGCACCTTGAAACGCCTGCAGCTGCAGATGGACAACCTGGAGTCCCGCGTGGCCTTGGAGTGCAAAGAGGGTGAGTCAGTCTCTGCTTCTCTCCCCACGGCTTCCCAGCTTCAGCCTGTCCCCATCCGTCAGCCCCTTCACCTGCTTTGCCAGCTCTGCCCCCTCTGGGTCGTTGGTTTCCCCTCTTGTGTTTGCTCCAAGACTCTCTGTTCACCTACCGTTTGTTGAAGGAGCTAGCGGTACCATGGACATCCATGATCCCTCAGCCAGAATCCCCAGGTCAGATGTTCAGGGTATTGATGTTCACATGCAGTCAGGCAGGCTCATTTCTATAGAGACTCCCTTGAAAGCCCCCATCCTCTGCAGCGTTGTCAGGTCCTTTCCCTGGTTGCCTCTGCATTCCCATAGGGTGCTGCGTGTGCATTTGCAGGTCCCTATCCTGAGTGCCACGGCTTGTTCTAGCTCTTGATGTGTCCGTTAACAGCGTCTGGTCCCAGCGTGGGACAAGGAACTCCCCTGTATATGACACAGGGCTGCTGCATGGTCTCACCACAGTGACAGCACAGTATGTTGCAATGCACCATCCTGGTCTTATGGCACAAGGGTCTTTGCTGGACAGGTGTTTCCTACTTGCTCCCTTCTCTTTCATATCCCCCAGTCTCCTGCTCTGCAAGCACCATGTCTGCTTGCAAAGCTTCATGCTCACCTACGGCATGTGCTAACTCACTGCACACAGAGCAGCCTTTTAAATCTGCCCTCTCATCCCAGTGCTGTGGGCCTCGAGCTCCTGATCTACAGGGACCTTCCCCTGCTCTAAGCCACTCTTGGGACCGGCGATCCGAGCAGGCAAAGTGACTTTGTTGGGGGGGGAACTTAACTTATTTTTAGTAGGATTTATTTTTTCGGTTAAGGATTTTATGTTTTTAAAGTCTAAAAGAGGACAAAAGAGGGTAGAGAAACCTGCCTGAAAAGGGCCTTGAGTCTCTCATTATGTGACAGAGGGATGCTGCGAAATTGGACAGAATGCCTCTTATGATCCTGCCGATAAAACCTAATTGCCCATTATCGCCGCAAGCCAGTGCCTGGGGCCGTGACCCTGCCAACTACAGCCAGCCCAGAGGCTGGGGGAGAAGCGGGCACCTAAAACGAGATAATAAAAAAGAAAAAACCCCTAAAAATCCATGTAGATGGCAATAGTGACAGAGAGAGGGGAGGGTGGAGGGGATCTCGTCTCCTCTTCCACAGCTGGCAGATAAAAGGATCTGCTTTTAATTAAAAGGCGCAATCTCTTCCCTGCCTTTTCTCTTTTCTAGTCCCTCTAGTTACAGATAAGATAGCGAGCCTTTCAAGCTGACGTTTGTTTTTTCTCATCAGGCTGACAAGCCTGCAACCCTCTGCCTAGCTTCCAGCTCCCTTTAAAGTGCTGTTAATTTGATTTCTCTGTGTTTTTTTTCTCTTTCCCTTATACAGTGCTAGAGATCCCCCTCCTACCCCCAAAGCCTTCCCCCATGGGTACCATTAAAGGCGCAGGACACCATTTCCCCCCCCTCCGTCTAGCACGAGCTCAGGCTGTGCCTGTTCTTACCCCAGGGTGCTGGGTTTGTGTTGGGCTTTTCTCTCTAACATTATTTAGGTCAGAATGAAATGAGAACATTCTTGTGGTTTAAACCTCTCTCTCGCCCAGCATCTCTGCCCTGTCATTCACAGCCGCCTACAGGTTTCTTACATATGTGCACATAGAAAGGGGTTAGAACCGAGAGGCTGAGGCTTCAGGACTCCTGGGTTCTATTCCCGGCTCTGCCACTGATTTGCTGTGTGACCCTGGGGAGGTCATATCCCCTCTCTGTGTTTCTGCTTTGCCCTGTGTAAAATGGAGATAAGGGTACTGCCCCTCTTGACAGGGTGGTGTGAGACTGAGATAATTGATGTCTGTAAATTGCCTTGAGCCCCTCTGATTACCAGTGCTAGGGACAAACGGCAGTCCCCACTATTCTAGATCTGTGGGGCTCTTATCATCTTTTGCTGGCACCAGTGTGGTAGCTCTAGGGCCCAGCCTGACCTCCCCTATTGACCTCCTGCAGGCCCATAGTCCCCTAACACAACTCTGCTCTTTCCATCCCAGCCTTTGCCGAACTGCAGACAGACATCCACGAGCTGACGAACGACTTAGACGGGGCTGGCATCCCCTTCCTGGACTATCGCACCTACGCCATGAGGGTCCTCTTCCCCGGGATAGAAGACCATCCTGTGCTGAAGGAGATGGAGGTGTGGTAATGTGTGTATGTGTGTCTGTCTGTCTCTCCGATGCTTCACCCTGGGGACACCTGCCTCTGGGAGCTGCGCTTCATGCCCGTCTGCTGCAGGGTTCACCATTGCCCCTTCTTCCTTCATTTTTAGTGCGGAAGTCTTGGAAGTTTCAGTGAATGATGGGAACTCACAGGTCTGGGCTCAGCAATGGATGGGGAGAGATTACTGACTCAGGAGTGACTCTGGCCACCCATCCAAGGAGATTGCAACATGCTGCAGTGGGCAGAGACTCTATTCTGGCAAAAGTCCATTTTCTTTACAGAGCACGGAGGAGCATCCTTCATGGCAACCTGTCCATGCAGTGTCCTCTGCCTGAGCTCTTGGGGTCTGGATTTGTAACATCTGGGTTTTCCAGCCGGGAGCGACTGAGGAGGTTGCACGTACAATGTTCTGAAACCTCCCTCTTGGTCCTCCAAGACCCCCATGTTAAAGCTGGGTGACACTGGGGTTTCCTCCCTTGGATAGAGAGGTTTACTCTGCTACGGTGCCCTGTAACTCCTTAACCCAGAGATGAGAGCTTATAGGACTGCAGTGCAGCATAGCAGAGGAACCCAATGCAATCTTGGGCTATGTATTTTTTAACACAGTGTATCATTAACCTGCAGAGCTCATTGACACAGATGTCACTGAGGCCAAGAATTAACAGGGTTCAAAGTAGGATTAGCTATTTCTACGGATAATGAGAAGATCCACAGGTATGTTAGAGAGGAACAAAATGTCTTTATAAGGGATATAAACCCCCAGGCTTCAGGGCAATTAGCTAGGTGCTAAGGGCCAGATTTCAAAAGCACTCAGCCCCCACTGAGAACAGATGGAGTATAGTGTTAAGTGACAAGAGTTAAAAAGGAACTTCCTCTGTAGTCAGGTTATTCCAAAAATGTCCATGATAGTGTTTCTTCACCTTGTTCTAAAGCGTCTGGTACTAGCTTTTGTTGGAGGTGGGCCACCAGTCTGATCCAATCAGGCAATTCTTATGTTCCTGTCTCATCCCAGAGGAGCCGGTCCCTGTCTGTGCAGCTATGGAGAGGTAGTGCCTGGGGCAATCAGTACAGTTCTCGGTACCTTTGTACCAGAAAGATGTTGACAAATTGGAGGGAATTCAGGGAAGAGCAACAGAAAGGGGAAAGTTTGGAAGAGTTAAGTCTGCATAGCGAGGCTGAATGGCGAGAGGAGGAGGGAGGGTGGACCCATCTAGAGACACGTGAAGGGGCAAACCCCAAGGAAGCAGAGGAGCTGTCTGGGGCGGTTTGGGGGAGGGAGTATAATGAGGAGTAATGGGATGACGTTGAGTAAGAAAAGCGCAGGAGTGTTTTTCTGATCGCTAGATCTGCTGGGCTGTGGAATAGTCTCCTGAGGGAAGTGGCAGAAGTCCCCTGGCTTGGCACACTGGAAGCTCTGAGTGGACAAAGCACTAGGAAATACACAATAGAGAAGCATCCAGTGCTGGTCTCAGGGAGTGGGGCTGGTGCTCCTGACTAGGCCTGGCTCATCTCTCTTGCTGGTGATTCCGAGACTCTAACCCTTGTGCTGCTGGTATCGTTCTGCCTTGCAGTGGGAAGGTCATTGCAGCCATAGAGCGATAATACATTTCACCAGCCGGCTTCTCCCAGGCATTGAAGCATGGGCTCAACCTGTTCCTGTCCTTCTGGGGGACCACAGATCACCCAACCAGCAGCTGCCTCCATCACTGTTGTCCCCATCTTATCCCTCACCTTGTCTCCAGGAGGGTGACCTGGCGGCCTCGCTATAGCAATCCTAGGGCCGTGTGCTTGCCACCTGCTTCCCCTCTGGGAAGTGTTGCGCTTTCACTGCCACTTGGGGAGAGGGTTGCTCTTCCCTGCCACAGACCCGCACTGCCACCTTCCACACCCCGCTTTATTCCTCTGCGTTTGCACTGACCAAGTTTCACCCAGCTAGGCCTACGCTGTCAGCTGGGCAAGAGCCTGGGCCACACCTCATCTGAATTAGGTGGAGCAGACTACTTCTGCCCTTCCTTTTAACTGGGACCTGGAGCCCCTGGAGACCACCAGCACGACCAAGGCGGCTCTCTGCACATCTGCGGGGGCTTCACTTCCTTGTCTAAGACCATCATGGCTGCATTTATGCTGCCCCTTCTCCACAGCTCCTGAGCATATGGTCTTGGACACCAGCCTGTCCCTCCGTGATACATCTTGCCACGTGCCGGTCAACGTGAACACAGGGAGGCCACTGCATGGCTACCACACTCACTGACATTAATATCAATATTCGTATTAATATCATTGCCGCTGTCATTTTCTACTGCACTTGATTTATTCAATTGGGTTTGTTTGATTCATGACCGGCTGCTCATTTCCAGCAGACTTGTCCGACATCATCCACCTTCCCAGCTCCATGGCTCCTCCCTGCAGAAGAGCATCTTGTCCCTTCTCCCCCTGCTCCCCAAACCAGCTCCCCCTTCCCTCCCAGCCTCACAATGTCTGCTTAATTTAGTGCATGCAAGTGCACATAAATTGGCTTCTGGTTTTTCTCAGTACCAAGGTTGCTCTTGATTGGAGTGGTGCGGGGTGACCGTAGCTTCCCCTCGCTGCTGACCGGACACAGTAATTAATGTTGACGTAGACTTCAGAACATGTTTAGGAGAAGTAATCGGCCCTGGTGCAGGATGCATGCAGAGTTATTAATTGCAGGGAATCAACCCCTTACAACTGCAAATGCATTCATTGTAACCCAGATGGCTTCTGCTACTGTGATCTGGCTCTCTCAGTGGGGTGGGTTGTAGTTCTATCTCCTGTGCTCCCTTTAGTCCCTACCCCCAACGTTGGGGGGTGGGGGAGAGGCACTTATCCTGGCTTTCACCACAGAGTCACAGTGTTCATGGATCTACCTTCCCCCAGGCTTGCAGGAGGCTCAGACAGTCCTGGCCTGGCCGTGGGGCACTGTACTGTTACCACACAGCACGAAGGGGTCATTCCCCCCGTGCTTCACCGCACAAAATGAAGAGGTCAGCGAGACCCTGACCCTCTCTCGTTTTCCATTGTAACCAGGGCTTTACTCAGCTTGGGCCTTCGGTGGGGAGGGGCTAATTCTTGGCAAGTAAACCTGCTACGAAGAGCTATGAGGGGGCTGCATCTTCATAACTATCTTGCTGCCTCTGCTGGCTCTCCATTCCCAAGCTCACCGGGCCCATTCCATTGTCCCCTTCTGCCCCCCTGGATCTGACACAGGAATGAATGTTCCCCCAACCCAGACACCCCTGGAGATGACAGATGACAGTCATGTGAGAGAGGGGAGTGAGTCCCCCTCACAGGCAGGATGGGTTAGGGGATAGGAGCCTGCAGCTTGGACTTGGGACACCTGGGTGCAGTGCCTGGCTGATGGAAGGGTGTGGTGAGGATAAAATGAAGGTGGGCGCCCAGAGGCTATGGTGATGAGTATCTAAGTACTAGGTAGATGGATGAACTCCTGTGTGTTGGGTGTGAGCTAATGGGCAGGGCAGACCCTTTACTGGTAGAGTCTTCCCGTGGCGTTGCCAGCCTTAGCTAGCGACGGGAGCCACACGTGGGCTGGCTGAGTAACTCTGGGGCGCATGGTGGGAACCCTGGGCTCTGCCCCTTGTAGAGGAGAAGTATTATTTATCAACTCAGGTTAAATAGAAAAACCCTTGTCTGGCTCCCCAGTCATAGACAGTGCTGCCCTTCCCTCTGTGCATGAGAGAGAGGTGTGGGGAGGACAGTGTGGGGACAGAGCAGGGCAGGAGGAGCTGGGGAGATTTGGAGAAGATGGATTTTCTTCACAAGGACCTGTACTCATAGCCTCGGGGTTAACGCAGCGACAGCTCTCGGGCTGATGCCCAGTGGGGTGTATAAGACACACATGGGTGTATAGCGTAGAGGTACTGCCGGACAAAGGTCTCTTTGTTTCTGTTATAAATGAAGTATTTTCAGGGGGGTCATAAGCTGCATGTGAAAATTGCCCTACCCAGTGGCGCTCCTCACTGCGCAGCATGACAGCGTGGTTCTAGGCTCCGCCCTCTCGCTCTCTCTGTTTCAAGCTCAGCCCCTGAAGGGTAAGGAGGGGAGGTGTCTGAAGTCCCATTGCACAGCCGTGATGCCCCAGTTGTGACAGAGCCAAGCCAGTGAGAATGCAGCTGATGTTTCTGTTCTACTGTCAGCGCTACCTGCCAGCTTCCCGCTTTCCTGTCTGTTTAGGGAGCCCCAGTGAACTTAGCTCACTGGGAAAAGCTTCCAAACTAGAGCTGGGCCTAGGAGGCGAGGCTTGGGTCTGGATCTGGATTTAGGCTTAGGCTGGGGTTTGGATCTGACAGTTCCAAATTCCCCTGAGATGTTGGCTCCGTACAATTGGATGTCAGGTCGGCTGCTGTTGGGAGATTTTTGCCAGCTTAAAATGTTCTCATAGCGCTGGAACCAGAAAACAGGCCCCTTCTGGGTTTGGATCCAAACTGTGAAGGCAAATTGAGATGCAAGGATTT
Source organism: Emys orbicularis (assembly GCF_028017835.1). Lineage (NCBI taxonomy): Eukaryota > Metazoa > Chordata > Testudines > Emydidae > Emys > Emys orbicularis. Next base: position 109,547,924 of record NC_088689.1, read on the forward strand.
GAATCCACCTCCTCCCCCCACCTAGAATTCCTAGGGTGTGTTCCGGCCCATCTCAGCCTCGCTTTTGGCAGTTGGTTTGCGGTGACTACACTCCGTCTGCTATCGCTTCCTCACTTAGCCTGGGCGGGGGTGGTCAGAAGTTAAAGGGCCAAGTTGGGTGGCTGGGGATAGAACTTACTGCTAGGAGAGAAGGGATGAAATTGAATCAATGACAATTTAGGCGGAATATCAGGAAACCTTTCCCAACGAGGAGACCTGCTAGACAGTGGAATCCTTTCCAAAGGGAAGGGATGGAAACCTCATTGAAACCTAGACATGACAAAGCCCCGGAGAAGTAACTGCAGGGGATAATTCTTCACTGGTCTTTTCCAGCTCCAATTTCTGTGATTTTAAACATACTGCACTCCGAATGCAAGAGAGAGCATGTGGGCTTGGTTGGGAAGTGAAGTGTTAAAAGTTTAAAGGGAGAAAAAGAACCCAGATTAAATAAAGCAAATACAGTTGTGTAAGCTTCATATAATTTAATCAGGTTTGCTTTTATTTGTCCCCTTAATCAGAATGAGTGTAACACTAGCTATTACAAGTGACGGGGAAGGAGCTCTTCCCCACACACACTAATCCGAAGCCAAGTCTTAGAGCCGTCATTAACAGCTCCCTTTTGCTTTGGGTTTGTGTGGGTTTTGTTTTTTTCCATTGCTTTGTGTGAATTTAAGCCTGATTAAATATTTAATTCTTTATTGTTCATTTACTTTTGCTAATGATCAGTGAGTTAGACACAAAGCCGCAGCAAAGCGGGGAATTGGGCTCAGTGAGGGTGCTCTCAGTGACACCATGTGTGACAGAGGCTTTGCGCTCTTCCCCGCTGTCCTCTTCCATCCCCTGCGCAAGACCCTGATAAGATCGCCGGGGCTGGACAGGATCAATTTCCCAGCTTATCAAGCTTTGGTTGCTCCACTAGCTGGGAACACGGCTCCGATAGGATCGTGCCATCTGATCCCTGCATCTCCCAGCCAAGCAGAGGACGATGTTTATTTTGAAATTGTAGCCTGAGCCCATCTGAAATCAGTCAGTGTGTCAGAAATGTGGCAGGTAGCCGGCTCTCCATGCTCAGACCCACATCAAAACCCCTGGGGGATAGTTGAATGCTGAAGGCAGTGGTGCCACCTGCCTGCCCTCTCCCCAAAGAATCCCTCCCTCTTTCTCACCCTTCCTTTCAAGGACTTCGCTGCCAGAATGACTTTAGCGCTAGCCGAAAGTGCCGGTGTGCTAGCCTAGGACTTGGGAGACCTGCGTTCAATTCCCTGCTCTGCCACAGACTTCCTGCATGACCACGAGCAAGTCACGAAGGGTGTGTGCACACCAGCACTGTTTCAAACCACCTGTCAGTGCGCACTAGGGAGCTCTTAGTGCGCGTCAGCCGGGTGCAGGCAGACAGTTAGCACGACAGGCTGGAGCTTTACAACCCAGCTTGCAGGACAGTAAGTGCTTGTGTAGACATGCCCTTATTCTCTCCAGGCCTCAGTTCCCCAGCTGGAAGATTCCCCCAGCTGGAACAGGGGAGGGATAGCTCAGTGGTTTGAGCATGGGCCTGGTAAACCCAGGGTTGTGAGTTCAATTCTTGAGGGGGCTACTTTGGGATCTGGGGTAAAATCAGTACTTGGTCCTGCTAGTGAAGGCAGGGGGCTGGACTCAGTGACCTTTCAGGGTCCCTCCCAGTTCTATGAGATAGGTATATCTCTCTCTCTCTCTCTCTCTATATATATATATATATATTTTAAGATGGGGATAATAGTACTGCCTGACTTAAGGGGTACTGCGTGAGGGTTGGGAAGTGCTCAGATACTACTGGAAGGGGGCCATCTAAGTCTCTCTCTGCAGGGCAGGTACAGCACCGGGGTAGGTTCCTCACCTCTGCCCTGCCGGGACCCCTTGTAGGACCAAGTTCAGTCTCCGTCACCCGTTCCTGGTTTGGCCATTCTGCTGAGATTACCAACAAGAGGCCAGTGAGTGCCAGCTGTGGTGTGCTTTGGGGTGTGAGGTGGACACCTGGGCTGTGACCCACAAACCCTTGGTCACCCAAACTATCCAACAGCCACCCGCTGGTGATGAGAGAAAGGGGAGGTTCGTCCCGTGGGAAATGCCCAGAGTTTGGAATTAGTTTCTGCCGTGGAACATTAAGTTGAAACATTGGGAAATTTCACAGAATGAAAAATGCCAAAAATTTTCAATCTCAGCAAAATAATGGGAGGCGTCGAAGCCCCATTTTTCATTTCGAGCTGACATTTTGAAATGAAAAATGTTGCTTGGTTTCAAACGTTGGCTTGAAACGACATTTTCATTTTGATTCTCCTGATCGGAAAATGGGGGGGAAATTCATTAACATTGACATTTCCCCATGGAAAATACTTTACGTTGATGAAACCATGTTTTCCAATGGGAAGACTTTGAGTGTGAAAAATTTCATCCATCTCTAGTAACAACTGTCAGTCACTGCTGACCAAAACTGGGTTGGTACTGGAGAGGTGGAGGTAGAAGTCTCCATACCCCACCCCCTCAGTCAGCCAGCTCCCCCTTCTTTCCCCACCTGGGTTTCCTGCCCAGACACACATGTGGCTGACTGCTGTACAGAACCAAGCACACCCTGAAACGTAACATGAATCTCAAGGATATGGGAAGTATTTTGGGCTTCTTGTGCTGAGATCCAGCCAGAAAAGTTTGGACACCTATGTCCTTTAGCGACTCAGTATTTTGGCAGTTCTTTAATTTGGAAAGGGAGAGATGTTTTCTTATGCTGTGGAATGTCCAAAGAGCTGGTCCGAGGTCTTTGCTGGGTACAGAGTGAATTCAACTTCTCATTGGATAGGAAATTGGAAGTTAGACTGTGCGTGTGTGTGTGTGTACGCACGCACCTGCGCCCTCGCTCACATAAATTCCGTGACATTGTTAGCCTGACAAATGCACGTTGCCAAAGTGTAAAAAAGCCCAATCCGCCCAAGTCTCTGAGACAGGAAGGTCTGATCCACCCAGGTAGGGCTGCATGCTGGAGAGGGAGAATGAGTCTGTGGACATTCTATTCTAATCTAGCCATCACAACTGCCCTGAAGGCATCTCTTTACAGATAGGCTCTTCTTGTTCTCTGCTCAGGCAGTGCTTTGCTGCTGCTCAAAGGTGGGTGAGAGGTGGCCTGTGGCCAGTCACTAATACAGAGCATGTGTCGAAGAAACAGGTTCCCAGTAGTGACCTCTGCAAAGGCATCTTGGCTCCCAGGGGCATTGTGAACGTAGGGGCAAGGCTGTCCAGTGTTGTCCGATAGCACTTCCCCGCTTTGTACCTTGAGCAACAGCTGGGGGAGGATCTTCTAGGTTCCCTGCGTTTTTTAACCCTTTCCTTTTCGCACTTGCAAACCCCACCCTACCTCATTGGAGGCTGGATGTGCTCTGTCTGGAGCCTGGCAGCACTAGGTGGTGGCTTGGGGAGGTGAGGGTTATCAGTCTAGAGGGATGGTGCCTCAGGCTGTTCATACGGAGGGGACATCGGAGGTAATTTAATCTAAGGGAGTTGTCTGCTGTGCCGTGAAGGCTGTAGGGCATGCTCCCCATTTGTATTAACCTGCACTGAGCCCAGAGGCACTGTCACCCGCACATGAACAGTATGTGCCATGCACAGCCAGGTAGCTATGTGGAATTACATGAGGAAAACCATGCCCAGATAATAGCAAGGTGGTGACACACAGCAGGGCAGTTCTGAGTTCCCAACTAGTAGAAATAAAAGCAGAAGAAGATGGCTGATAAATAGAGTTGGAGGACTGGGGAGACTTCCCTGTAAGGAGAAATTAAAAAGGCTGAGTTTAGACAGGAGACAATAAGAGAAGATGCAATGGCAGAGAGAAGGGAAATCAGGCTCCTCTTTATTATCATTATTTATTATTTGTGTTACCGTAGTGCTTAGATAGGGCAACAAGACAGTCAGTGAACTAGCAAGGCAGCCAATTGAAAACTGACAAAAGGAAATCCTTTTTGACACAATGCATATTTGATCTGTGGAACTCATTGCCACAAGGTATCTTTGAGGCAGGGCCGGCTCCAGACACCAGCCGACCAAATACGTGCTTGGGGCGGCACCTTGGGGCAGGGCGGTGCTCGATTTTTTTTTTTTTTTTTTTTTTTTTTTTTGTGATTCGGCGGTGCAGCGCTTGGAGGGGGGACGGGGCTTCGGTGGCGTGGTGCTCGGAGGGGGGGCGGGGGCTTCGGGCGGCGCGGCGCTCGGAGGGGGGGCGGGGGCTTCGGGCGGCGCGGCACTCGGAGGGGGCGGGGCTTTGGGCGGTGTGGTGCTCGGAGGGGGCGGGGCTTCGGGCGGCGTGGTGCTCGGAGGGGGGGCAGGGGCTTCGGGCGGTGTGGTGCTTGGGGGGGCGGGGCTTCGGGCGGCGTGGTGCTCGGGGGGCGGAGTCTTGGGGGGGCGGGGGCTGGCGCGGTGTGGCGCTCAGAGGGGGGGCGAGGGCTTCGGGCGGCGCGGCGCTTGGGGGGGTGGAGCTTCGGGTGGCGTGGTGCTGGGGGGGCGGGGATTTCGGCGGCGCTTGCGGGGGGGGTACTGCAGGGCGGCACTCTTCTTTTTTGCCTGGGGCGGCAAAAAAGTTAGAGCCGGCCCTGCTTTGAGGACAAAAGCTCAGCATGAATAAGAAAAGATGAGACATGCCTGTTGACAGATAAATCACCCTCGCTTATATTAGATACAGTTTTGTTTAGAAGGACTATAACCTTCATGCTTTCTGGCGTATGCCAACCACTGACTGATGGGGTTTGGAAGACACTTGCCAATAGAATCATAGAAGATTCTGTTGCCCTCCTTCCTTTTATTAGGATCCTGAACTCGACCGTCTCATGGTCATTGCTGCCCAGGTTGCCACCCACTTCTACTTCCCCAACCAATTCTTCCCTGTTTGTGAGCAGCAGGTCAAGAGGAGCAGCAGGAAGTTGTCCCCAACACTCTCCAAAAACTTCCTGGATTATCTGTGCACTGCTATATTGCTCTCCCAGCAGATGTCAGGGTGATTGAAGTCCCCCATGAGAACCAGGGCCTGTGATTTGGAAACGTCTGTTAGTTGTCCGAAGAAAGCTTGTCTACCTCATCCTCCTGGTCTGGTCACCTACAGCAGACGCCCACCATGACATCACCCTTGTTGCTCTCTCCTCTAAACTTAACCCAAAGACTCTCAACAGGCTTTTCTCCAGTTTCATACTACAGCTCTGAGCAATCTTACTGCTCCCTTACATACAGTGCAACTCCTCCACCTTTTCTCCCCCGCCTGTCCTTCCTGAATAGTTTATACCCATCCATGACAGTGCTCCAGTCATGTGAGTTATCCCACCAAGTTTCTGTTATTCCAATCACATCATAGTTCCTTGACTGTGCCAGGACTTCCAATTCTTCCTGCTTGTTTCCCAGGCTTCCTACGTTCGTATACAGGCACCTAAGATAACTAGCCGATTGCTCTACTTTTTCAGTATGAATCAGGAGGCCTCCCCTGTTGCATCCTCTTCCTTGTGTTTCCTCCCGGTATCCCACTTCCCCACTTACCTCAGGGCTTAGGTCACCATCCCCTTGCGAACCTAGTTTAAAGCCCTTCTCACTAGGTTAGCAAGCCTGCCTGTGAAAATGCTCATCCCTCTCTTAGTTAGGTGGATCTCATCTCTTCCTAGCAATCCTTCTTCCTGGAACAACATCCCATGGTCGAAGAATCCAAAGCCCTCTCTCTGACACCACCTGCATAACCATGCATTTACCTCCACAATTAGATGGTCCCTACCTGGGCCTTTTCCTTCAACAGGGAGGATGGATGAGAACATGACTTGCGCCTCAAACTCCTTTATCCTTCTTCCCAGAGCCACGTAGTCTGCAGTGACCTGCTCAAGGTCATTCTTGGCAGTATCATTGGTGCCCACGTGGAGAAGTAGGAAGGGGTAGCGGTCCGAGGGCTTGATCAGCAGACATTCCGTCACATCCTGAATTCTAGCTCCAGGCAAGCAGCACGCTTCTCGAGTTTCCCGGTCTGGACAGCAGATGGATGACTCCTTCCCCCTTAGGAGGGAGTCCCTGACCACCACCACCTGTCTCCTTCTCTTGGGAGTGGTGGTCATGGAACCCCCATCCCTAGGACAATGCATCCCATGCCTTCCAGTCAATGGGGTCTCCTTCTGATCCCTTCTCTCGGATGACTCTTCCAAACCATTATCCGCCGTAGTACCTGTGCAGAGAGCCTGAAAACAATTTCTTACCTCTATCTGCATTGGGGATACATGGGTTCTCCTCTTTCTTCTTCTGGAGGTCACAGGCTGACAATTTTCTTCCCCGTTCTGCACTGCCCTCTCAGATTCTTCAGCATGCTGTGCCTGCAGTACCAAACGCTAACATCAATCCGGAAAGTCTTCCTTTTCTCTGATGCAACACAGGGTTGATACTTGGGTCTCTAGTCCTTTAACCTTCTCCTCCAATACGGAGACCAGCTTGCAGTTCCTACAGACGAAGTCGCTTCTATCCTCTGGGAGAAAGACAAACATGGCACATCCTGTGCAGGTCACAACAGCTGATTGCTCACTATCCATGTCTTCCTTCTAAGAGCCTCTTCAGATGTTGTAATTTCTGCTCACAGAAGCCTGAAAGGCAAAAAAACCCCTCTGTGGGAACTCCACCCAAGCGAACTCCCAGGCAAACTCCCTCTGTTTGCCTGTCCTCTGTTCGCCGCAGGTTATTCCAGAATTGTTCACTAGGGGGGTTCTTTCCCCTTCCTCTGGAGTACCCAGTACTGGCCACTGCTAGAGACAGGGTGCAAGCTAGATGGGCAACTGGCTATACCTGGTATGACAATTCCTATATTCCTTGATCCCCCACTGCTGTGCCTCTGCCATGCAGCGTGCCTGGTAGTGCCCATGAAGTCAGATGTGCTTCTCTGAGCGCTCTGCATTGCTAAGGCACAGGATGGGAAGGAGAGTAAGTCCAGGACACTAACAAGGTGCAGTCCCCCTTCCTTCTCCAGCATGTCTGCTCCCCAAGTCTGACTCAGGGTGGTTGTTTTGTCCCCTCAGGTCCAGGCGAATGTGGAGAAGTCCTTGAGCCTCTTTGGGCAGCTCTTGAACAAGAAGCATTTCTTGCTGACCTTCATCCGCACCTTGGAGGCACAACGCAGCTTCTCCATGCGGGACCGGGGCAACGTGGCTTCCTTGATCATGACAGCGCTGCAGGGGGAGATGGAGTATGCCACAGGCGTGCTGAAGCAGCTCCTCTCAGACCTGATCGAGAAGAACCTGGAGAGTAAGAACCATCCCAAGCTGCTCTTGCGGAGGTGAGTGTCTGTCTAAAATACATGCTTCGCTTGGACTCTGATGGAGCCCCCCCACCCCGTGCTACCGGTACAAAAAGTGCACCATGATCTTCATCGCTGGTGTACGAAGCTCCATGAAAGTCCCACCGTGTCTGTGTCTCTGGTGATGATTCCTGCTCACCCGGCACAGACACTTCTCAGTGAGGGGGCAGCATCAGTGCTGATGCCGTTGGCCATGGTGGTATATCAGAGCATCTTGCTCTGCAGTGTGAAAGCAGAGGTGTTCTGTCCGCTGCTCTAGCCTGTGGTTCTGTGGTTCCTTGTGGTCAAACTCCGGAGAGCACAGCAGTTTGGCACGCGAGCCGCTGCCCCGCTCCTGCCGCCTCATCCCTGTGTATGCCTGTGCATGTATTGCAAGTGCGCTGTGCCCCCCTTTTGTGATGTGATCAGGTGTCTTCTCCATCATCTGAGTTGGTGGCAGCATGCAATGGATAAGAGCCATGGTAAAGCATTTCCTTGGTTGTGTGAGAGATTCACTCAGAAAGATTTCCCTGCGCGAGATGGGCGTGGGACCTTGGGAAAGGCTCCCGAGCTTCAGATAGTCGGGTGCTCAGAAGCCGTGCTTTATTTCAGTGCTTAGAGAACATTGCAGGTTTGTTTTTAAGCCAGGGATTTAGAAGCTATTTGGGAGCAGTTGCTTTCTGCAGTTCTTTGATGTCAGATCGAACCCTTCAGTGCTGGAGATGGAGCTTTCTCAGCGTACCAGGCTGTTCCTTGGAAGTGAAACCCTCAATTTCTTCCACTCCCTTGACAGCGTGTTTTTCCCTGCTGGGTCCCTAGTGCGGTAATTCACACTTCCCTATGAGACCTTTGCCTGTGGATTTCCTCCTCACCCCATCCTGGCTCTGGCTGCTTTGAGGCGTAGGGAGAGGCCCCTCCTTCTGTGCTGCCTTTGCAGGCTTCCAAATTGGCCAATATTAGGTGTCCAGCACCTGTGGGTTCCTAGGCTCGAGGTTAGCCAGGATTCCCTCCAGGTCTGCCATTGGACGGGTGCTGTGTTGTATCGGTCGTGGCTCAGGGCCCCTGCCACATGCACGTTAGACAGCAGGCTGGAGTGGCAGGAGCCACTGGCAGTACCAACGCGTTGGACCTGTAACTTGTTGGTTCCCACCCAGTTTTTCAGCAGCGTGCTGTGCCCCCCATCTGTGGCTGTGTGAGCTATCTGTGACCCTGACTGCCCCGGGTGCAGCTGCGAGCCCGGCTGGGATGTGTGTGCTTTCCTATCTGCCTTCCCTTCTATTGGTGTACGCCCGGCGTGGAGGCTGGGGGACATTTCCTCCTTGTCCCGGTTGGAGTCTCGGTGCTGACTGTCCGGCAGCTGAGGTGACTGAACTAGGCAGGACTTGACTGGAAGCCTGTTATTGCTGCTGCTTTTGGAAATGGAGGGGAGTCACTGTTGAGTGAGGAATGGAGCTTCCTCCCCTGCCAGAGCCCGAGCCCTCTGTCTCCAGGAGGCTCCCAGTGCCTGGCTAGCTTGAGAGAGGGAAAACACATGCATGCTTTCCCCAGTGCTAACTCTGGGGCTTCTCGTTTGACTTATGGGCGAAGATGTCGAATGAGTGGGGGAAGTGTTGGCATCGTGCACTAAAGGCAAATTGATCCATGGCTAACAGCTGCTTGGACAACGGGAACAGCGCATCATTGGGGATGCTATGTAGAGTTGGAGACCTATGGTGAGCTAGCACAGGCTGCTGATACCACTGCAGTGATGTTCCCAGCTGCATCCTGCCGGCGTTCCAGCGCTCCCTCCGTCACCCTGCCATTCCCGCCGGCGTTCCAGCACTCCCTCCGGCACCCTGCCATTCCCGCCGGCGTTCCAGCGCTCCCTCCGGCACCCTGCCATTCCCGCCGGTGTTCCAGCGCTCCTTCCGGCACCCTGCCATTCCTGCCGGCGTTCCAGCGCCCCGGACAGCATCCCGCCGGCGTTCCAGCGCCCCCTCCGGCACCCTGCCATTCCCGCCGGTGTTCCAGGCCCCCTCCGGCACCCTGCCATTCCCGCCGGCGTTCCAGCGCCCCCTCCGGCACCCTGCCATTCCCGCCGGCGTTCCAGCGCCCTGGACAGCATCCCACCGGCGTTCCAGTGCCCCTGCCATTCCTGCCGGCGTTCCAGCGCTCCTTCCGGCCTCCACCATTCTCACCGGCGTTCCAGTGCCCCGGACCACCTTCCAGCAACCTGGTGCTCCTGGCCTTTACTTAGTCCGGGAGCAGATACCAGCAGTCAGCATTTCCCCACTTGTGATACTCTCAGACGTATTTTACCTCATCTCAATGGCCTCCGTAGCTCACTCCCTGGTTGGTTGCCATCAAGCGTATGTGCAGGTCACACCTGGCTGGAAGGCTCCAATGTCTCCTTCGGCAGCAAACCCTCCCCCTTGCCTCTTCAGGGCTTGTCCACATGACCAGGCAGAAAGTCGTGGATTTTCACAAGCAGCTTGTCTGGCAGGGGGCAGAGACGGGAGCAGGAAGGGAGCGTGAGAAGGCGGCAGCCTTCCAGCTCCACCGTGAGTCTGCTCTGCCCCATCAATACTTAATGACAGAGCTGAGCTCTCCTCTCACGGGCCGATGAATATTGAAAGATACACCAAGTGCAGAACAAAACCAATTAATAAACGACACCATCGCAGCACCTGGCCCCTCCCTGCTTCCTTCCTCTTCCTAGAGCTCGCCTTTCCCACTGCCACGCTGTCCTCTCCCCGGCACCGCAGCGCCTGCCCCCTCCCTACTTCCTTCCTCTTCCTGGAGCTCGCCTTTCCCACTGCCACGCTGTCCTCTCCCCGGCACCGCAGCGCCTGCCCCCTCCCTGCTTCCTTCCTCTTCCTGGAGCTCGCCTTTCCCACTGCCACGCTGTCCTCTCCCCGGCACCGCAGCGCCTGCCCCCTCCCTGCTTCCTTCCTCTTCCTGGAGCTCGCCTTTCCCACTGCCACGCTGTCCTCTCCCCGGCACCGCAGCGCCTGCCCCCTTCCTGCTTCCTTCCTCTTCCTGGAGCTCGCCTTTCCCACTGCCACGCTGTCCTCTCCCCGGCACCGCAGCGCCTGGCCCCTCCCTGCTTCCTTCCTCTTCCTGGAGCTCGCCTTTCCCACTGCCACGCTGTCCTCTCCCCGGCACCGCAGCGCCTGGCCCCTCCCTGCTTCCTTCCTCTTCCTAGAGCTCGCCTTTCCCACTGCCACGCTGTCCTCTCCCCGGCACCGCAGCGCCTGGCCCCTCCCTGCTTCCTTCCTCTTCCTAGAGCTCGCCTTTCCCACTGCCACGCTGTCCTCTCCCCGGCACCGCAGTGCCTGGCCCCTCCCTGCTTCCTTCCTCTTCCTGGAGCTCGCCTTTCCCACTGCCACGCTGTCCTCTCCCCGGCACCGCAGCGCCTGCCCCCTCCCTGCTTCCTTCCTCTTCCTGGAGCTCGCCTTTCCCACTGCCACGCTGTCCTCTCCCCGGCACCGCAGCGCCTGCCCCCTCCCTGCTTCCTTCCTCTTCCTGGAGCTCGCCTTTCCCACTGCCACGCTGTCCTCTCCCCGGCACCGCAGCGCCTGGCCCCTCCCTGCTTCCTTCCTCTTCCTGGAGCTCGCCTTTCCCACTGCCACGCTGTCCTCTCCCCGGCACCGCAGCGCCTGCCCCCTCCCTGCTTCCTTCCTCTTCCTGGAGCTCGCCTTTCCCACTGCCACGCTGTCCTCTCCCCGGCACCGCAGCGCCTGCCCCCTCCCTGCTTCCTTCCTCTTCCTGGAGCTCGCCTTTCCCACTGCCACGCTGTCCTCTCCCCGGCACCGCAGCGCCTGCCCCCTCCCTGCTTCCTTCCTCTTCCTGGAGCTCGCCTTTCCCACTGCCACGCTGTCCTCTCCCCGGCACCGCAGCGCCTGCCCCCTCTCTGCTTCCTTCCTCTTCCTGGAGCTCGCCTTTCCCACTGCCACGCTGTCCTCTCCCCGGCACCGCAGCGCCTGGCCCCTCCCTGCTTCCTTCCTCTTCCTGGAGCTCGCCTTTCCCACTGCCACGCTGTCCTCTCCCCGGCACCGCAGCGCCTGGCCCCTCCCTGCTTCCTTCCTCTTCCTGGAGCTCGCCTTTCCCACTGCCACGCTGTCCTCTCCCCGGCACCGCAGCGCCTGCCCCCTCCCTGCTTCCTTCCTCTTCCTGGAGCTCGCCTTTCCCACTGCCACGCTGTCCTCTCCCCGGCACCGCAGCGCCTGCCCCCTCCCTGCTTCCTTCCTCTTCCTGGAGCTCGCCTTTCCCACTGCCACGCTGTCCTCTCCCCGGCACCGCAGCGCCTGGCCCCTCCCTGCTTCCTTCCTCTTCCTGGAGCTCGCCTTTCCCACTGCCACGCTGTCCTCTCCCCGGCACCGCAGCGCCTGCCCCCTCCCTGCTTCCTTCCTCTTCCTGGAGCTCGCCTTTCCCACTGCCACGCTGTCCTCTCCCCGGCACCGCAGCGCCTGCCCCCTCTCTGCTTCCTTCCTCTTCCTGGAGCTCGCCTTTCCCACTGCCACGCTGTCCTCTCCCCTGCACCGCAGTGCCTGGCCCCTCCCTGCTTCCTTCCTCTTCCTGGAGCTCGCCTTTCCCACTGCCACGCTGTCCTCTCCCCGGCACCGCAGCGCCTGGCCCCTCCCTGCTTCCTTCCTCTTCCTGGAGCTCGCCTTTCCCACTGCCACGCTGTCCTCTCCCCGGCACCGCAGCGCCTGCCCCCTCCCTGCTTCCTTCCTCTTCCTGGAGCTCGCCTTTCCCACTGCCACGCTGTCCTCTCCCCGGCACCGCAGCGCCTGGCCCCTCCCTGCTTCCTTCCTCTTCCTGGAGCTCGCCTTTCCCACTGCCACGCTGTCCTCTCCCCGGCACCGCAGCACCTGAGGGCTCCAGGAGAAGGGACCTGTGGAGTCAAGGACAGCCACAGAACCTTCTTCCTGGACTTGATGTGAGCCTTTGAGGAGGGTGGGGATGGCCCAGAGGACATGATATTAGCCTGCCACCAGAAGAGATCAGGGGAGCTGGACAGTAATTCTTCACCCGCAGCCTGCCAGCCAAGCCGAGGGGCAGGTGTGTGTATGTATTCAGGGTTTCCAAGGTCTGCTGGCCTGTGCATGGATGTCACTTAGGGGCTTGCTGCTCATTTGGGCATAGAGATCAATTTTCAAAGAGTTGAATTTTTCATCGGCAGTACCAGGATGGGAAGGTCCCAAAAGGGCTTCCACTAACCACCTCCTGTCTGTCTGTTTCTCTTTGGGTGACTGCTTCCCCTCCCTGTGCCACAGTTTTCCCATCTGTAAAATGGGGGTGACCCATACCTCCCGGGAGTGCCGTGCTCTTTAATGTCTGCCCTGAGTGCCTGAGATAGACGGTGCCTGGGAAGGACACAAGGACCAAGTTCTGGCCATTGACCTGGGGATGTGACCTTGTGCGTTTCCTTTCTCTGCACAATCTCACCATTGTCCTCCTCCCCAGCACTCTGCTCACACCGCCTTTCTCCTCCCCTCTCGCTACCGCGCTCCCATTTACACACGACAGCTGGTTTCACTGAAATATTTAAGCCCGATGATCAGATCGTGTGTCACTTGGAGCATTGCAGAGCCGCCGCCAAGCAAAGCTCCAGAATCAAGCAAATCAATACCCGTAAAAGGAGAGTGAATGAGCCCTGGCTTGGGGAGCCCCCGGCAGCCGTCTCCTCCAAATCATGGCAGCGGTCCAAGGCCAGTGAGGAAAGCAGGCCCAGCCCTCGCTACCTCTGTCTCGGCTTGCACAGGTGCTGGAGGAGTTTGTGTTCTCAGAGGGTCTAAGCAGCGCGGAGGATTTAATGCAGCGGGTGTTGGATTTATTGAGGTGCATCGGAGGAGCTGTGAGGGGCCCACAAGTGGAATAGCAGGGGGAACTGACAGGCAGGAGCAAGGGGTCCTGGCAGAGAGCAGCGCGGGGGTCAGGCCTCAGTAGCCAGGAGAGCTGCAGGGCAGGATTGAGGTGTACTGGCCACGGCTAGTCCTACTCTCATTTAATTTGTTGTGTGGTTATGTTCAAGGAATGAACCAATTTCCACCCATCCCCATGCCCTCACACGCACACTCTTCCCTCCTCCATCCTTTGTAGTAGGCTGCTGGTGGATCAGGGGGTGGGATCAAACATCAAGAGTAACAGGATTAACTTTAACCAGGCTGGGGAGATGTGTTGTTTAGTTATTTTACTGTTGTATAATCCCCTCTGACTGTTGCACCTGGCCACAGCGCAGATAAATACAAACGTCCGCTTGTAACCAGGACTGTGGAACAATCTCCCGAGGGAGGTGGTAGAAGCTGACTTGAAATGAATGGGAGGGGCTATTCTGGAACTCTCGTACAATCCGGAGGGCTGGGGAGGGATGTCTGTTAAACTTCATTTTCATTCTCTGGTTCCCTCTTTCCCATGATACCTTCTCCTTCTCACATGCAGAGCAGGCTGAGGTGGGGGCAGGACTGACCAAAAGCAGATCAGATGAAATTAACACTAGGAAAGGTGATCTGCTCCAAACAATCTGTGATCATTAATTGTTCCCTTCCCATCCTCCCCGCGTGGCGCTTCCTTTGTGTCACGGGGACAAAGTCCGCATGGCTCCAAGCGTTGGTTTTTTTTTGTTTTTTAAATAAAGGCTTTTTTCTGTGTTCCTCTTCGCTCCCCTGGTGCAGCGGGAAGGCAGTTACCTCCTCGAGGTCATTAGTGTGGCTTGTGCTTTTGTGAGCATCTGCATTCGAAAATAGCTGGTCTGATGATTAATGGATGGAGCAGAAGAAAAAGCATAACTAGAGAATTTCAATGGGAACTGTCTGGGTTTTTTCTTTTTAAGGAAGTGTGAGTGGCTTTTTAAAGAAATGAATGTATTAAAGAGAATGTTGATCCTGGTGACAGTGCGAGGCCTCTCATGTGCAGGGACATGCATGTTGCAAGCAGACACTGTGCAAGTTTCCCCCATGCAGCCTGCTTTCCAGAAGCAGTTACAGAGCTGCTGCACCCCCGAAGTTTGATAAGCATCACTTTATCTATCAGTCTCTGTGTTTCAGCGCCTTGCGGTGCCAGCACTGACTGACAGCTCCATCAAAGTTTGCTCCAAACTCCTTCTCCATCACATTCACCTTGCCGGGAAACAGGCATGTGCCACACAAGGACCCAGGATCACCAGTCAGCCCATTTCCACTCCACGGGCAGGGAACCAATCATAGGGGATAAACCCCCCTGTTCCTGGTCGAGGATCCTTGCTCAGTGCTCCAAAGGAACATGGAAGACAGCCTGAGTTTCCAGTTGGTTCATGTGTAGGGTGCATCGCTGGTGCAGAGTGGATGGGCTAATGTGTGAGCACCACTGTCCTTTACTGGTTGAAATCAGATCTGCTCAACCATGTGTCATAGGCCATGCACTGCTAGCAGCTTATGGCGATTCTTCTTTAGCTCAAGTGGCGGGGGCCTGAGCTTCTGGAGCAGAAGGATCAGAGCTGTAACCCAGCTGTTGCCGAAGTTCTGCATGGCCTAGGAGTGCAGCATGGTGACAAATATGGTGTTCTAGATGGCCATGGATTTGTTATAATATTCATATCGGATGCCTCAAATGCTCTCCTCCCACTGAAGACATTAAGATGAACCCCAGTGGGTGAAATTGACGAGATCCACCTCAAGCTCCCCAGTTAAGGAGGACTGTAGAGGAAACTGACCGGCCCCAGAGTGGGACACCTGGAAAAACAGGCCAGATATCTCATGTAGCTGTGGGTGGGAGGGGCTTAAGGGAGGGAATGTGTGGCAGCGCACAGCAGAGGCTTATTTGCATTGCTGCAAGGATCCCCTGGGGGCAGGAGCCTGCTGTCTCCTCCCTACTTAGGTGATGCTGACAGGGAATGGAGCCAGCTCTGCTTCTCCCTCTGGCTGGATTCCTGTGGTTGAGTCCTGCAGGTGAGCAGGCTCCCCTCTAATGAGCACTCCCTGGGGCAGGCCGGGATTGACTCCCAAGGGGGCCATCTTTAGATTTTAGTCATGGCAACCCCCAGGACTCTTGCCGCCTCCTCCTGCCCCTTTGCTCTGAGTTTTCTGCCTTTCAGGACACGACCTGAAAAGCAAACGAGAAATAGGTAAAAGGTCCGAGACCGAGGAGACTGCAGGAAAGATCGGAGACCTCCACTTCTCTGTTGTGACGCTCTTACTCTCTGCCTTCCCTACAGGACGGAGTCTGTGGCTGAGAAGATGCTGACGAATTGGTTCACGTTCCTCCTGTACAAGTTTTTAAAGGTAAGTGTGGAAGAGACCACTAGCCCCAGAGGCCAGGGCCTGGCCTCCTTCCCTGTGGGAACCATCTCTCTGCTCAGATGGGATGTCGTGTGGATGGGGTTCCCAGGTCTGCCACTGATTTGCTGTGTGACTGTGGGCATGTCGCTTCCCCACTTTGTGCCTCAGTTTCCCCCCTCTTTCTGTAAAATGCAGCTAGTGATTCTGACTCACCTCCCCACAGGGCAGGGTCATGAGGCTAAATCCAATCCTGTCTGGCCTAACACACAGGGCTGGTCTACACTGGGAACATTCATCTCTCAGGGGTCTGAAAAACCCACACTCCCGAGAGACGCAGCTATGCCGACCTTATCCCCGGTGTAGACAGTGCTAGGTCTCTGGAAGAATTCTTCCGTCAACCTAGCTACCGCCTCTCATGGGGGTGGATTAGGAGAACTCCTCCTGTTGGCATCGATGGTGTCCGCACTGGAGTGGCACAGCTGTAGTGGTTTAAGTGTACACATACCCAAAGTGTTTTGAGCTCCCTGCGTGGAAAGTGCTAGAGCAAGGCCCGGTGCTGTTGTCACCTGAATCCTGAGGGCCTTACTCAGCCCAACCCCCACTTACGGGACTGGGAGTTTGCCAGAGTAATGCAGGAGCCAGGGTCCCAGGATTGGCCCCTCCCTTTAAAGCTCTAGCTGTGGATGCCAGCTGGAAGGCTCTGCAGCCCATTCGATGTAGAGCCTGTTCTGCTGCCCTGCCCTGTCTGTTCGGCTGCTTTGCTTTTCTCTGTATCTTTTATAGCTAAGGCTGTTTAGCAGGGAAACGGCACCTTGCAGAGTCCCTCAGCTCCAGCCATTCACCTCCCCCCCCCCCCCCCCCAAAAGCTGCCATCCTGCTGACTGAGGTGTTGGCAGTGTGGGGCGGGGACTCAAACAGCAGGAGCCAGGTAGACTCTGAGCAACACAGGTGCTGCTCTCATGCCCACATCCTGTAGGCCCAGCATGGCAGATCAGCAACGCGGGAGCCGAATGGCCTCTCAGTAGGCTGTTCTCCCAAGCTGTTCAGGAGGTGTCAGTGCCTTTAGAAGGAGCCCCCTTCTTTCAGCCAGGCTCATGGCTTCTCCATACCCAGCTGGCACACAGCATCTGCGTTTCCTTCCCTGCACTTGCAAACCTGGTGGCCACAATTCACCCTGGCGCAGCTCCACCCGCGGTAGCAAGGGGGGAAGCTGAAGTGTAAATGGGGTGGGAGCATTTTTACTGCTGGCTCATCTAATATTATTCAGCGGAGATAAAACCACCTGAGTGCTGTCTACTCGACTGGTCCCACCATTAGGGCTGCACCAGTGGCAAATTGCAGCGGCCAAGTTTGCTGGCAGAGTCGTAGAAACAGTGGTCTGCTGCACGCTCCAGAAGGAAACAAGCTGGGTTAATGGTGCTGCCTGTTTGTCAGTCAGCAGAGCCACTTCCCCAGGACCTCGCCTGGTGTTTACTCAGCGAGTCCTGGTGGCACGGAGCCGTTTTTGCGCGATTTCATCCCTCATTAAGATAAAGAAAGTTTGAACCATTTCCAGGAGAGGAATGTGTGTGAGCAGGCGTCTGTGCGGACCTGGAGTGATCGCCAATGAGAGGTGATTTATAATATCACTTACATGCACTTGGCGTTGTGCCTCTGTCTAGGGATGGCCCATATCTATAAAAATATATCGGTACAGTGTCTGTCGCTTTCCCACGGCAGGAGAGGAGTGAGCTTTCGCCTTTAAAAACCCGCCATGTCCTCCTCACTCCGTGGGTTTGCATTTGCGCATCACCCTTTGCATCACAAGGGGTTTCAAAGGGCTTTATAAATGCAGGCAGCGAACGATCCATGCCTAGTGCCCCTCACCACAGCACGGGGGCCAAAGACACTGGGACAGACTCACACTTTGGGCAAAGTGGCAGGTGATCTCCGGGGGCCAGACCTTTGGAAATGATTTGCTCTTGTAAAATACAATTGAGTGCATTTGTGCACCTGATTTGCTCGTGTAATTGTGACTGTGCGTGCCGTTGCACTGCTTGGACATGCTAATGCCCAGCGATGCATCTAGCTGGCTCTTTGCTCATGAAGTAAGTGCCACTGTGTGAGTGAAGGGGGTTGCAAAGGCCCTCACATTTCTGTGCATGTGACTGTGCGTATTCTAACAACGGGTTTCTGGCTGCGTGCGTGGGGCATACGGGAGCTGGTCTCGTTCAGATGAAACCCACAGAGTGAGCTACTGAGGTAGGCAAATTGTATTCCATAAAGGGTGAAGGGCTCAACTAATCCTGCTGGGAGTTGAACGGGCAGTTCAGGGTCTGGCTGTTTCAGCCTCCATGCTGAGCCGATGTCCTGTGTGTGCTTTGCCCTCCTTGCTGACACCTCGATACATTGTTGTCTGATTTGAAAGCTCCTCTGAGTCAATTCACTCACTGTCTGTCCTGGGGCATGACTCCCACGAAGAAGTTAAGAGGAAAAGAGAGAGTTGAGGAGGGGCCAGGAACATCTCTGTATGGAGATGTTTGGCTAACTGGCAGCAGGAGCGGATGCAATCTCCCAAGTCTAAAGAGCAGTGAAAAGAAGGATTATTTAGGGCAGTACCGAGGGGCATAATTAAAAGAAAATGTATGCAGATTACCAGGACAAACTTGCTGGCAGTGAGATCTGTTAGGCTGTGAGATAGTCACCCAGGAGAAGCGGTGGAAGTCTCATTGCTTGCTTGGGACACCTAAAATTAGCCTGGACAAAACCCTAGAAGATGTGTCTGATAGGGACTGCTCCGGCCTAAGTCTCAGGGAGCTGGAATGGGTGGGACCCACGGCTAGATCCATGTAATTTCTGTGATTCTGTGAGGTGAGGCTTGCAGGTGGCAGGGAGAGGAAACCCCAGAGGTGGATGGAACAGGTATTGCAGCAGACAGTTCGCCAGTAGGGAAACATATGCCTTGCACCAAGTAGTGGTAATTGCGCATGTAAATTAGGCATGCGGCCGGGCTAGCCTTTTTGTGTGCACAGCTGCTAGGACACTTCTCAGAAACAACTGCCCTGGAAGGGCCCTGATGCCCTTTTTGTTTGAGCAGGGGTTGAACCGGTGTCTTTAGCTGATGTGAGCTGCTGCTGCTGATCTGGTGCAAAGCCATAGACGGCAGGACCTCTTGTCTCTGGCTTTCCCCCAAGAAGAGCTTCCAGGAGCATGTATGACCAGTGACAGCAGGAGTGCAGTGAGCAGGGTGCAATTTGAACACTCGTTGGCAGACGCATTTGCCCCCCATGCCTGCGTGCATTGTGCCCACGGTCTAGCAGGGTGGATGCACCCCCTGGGAACTCCCATGGTGGCTAGCACCTAGAGATGCGGCTTCACAGAGCGATCTGGCAGCATGTGACTCAGAGGAGCAAAGCAAGCTGGCCAGTCATCATACACAACTGGGAAATTGCATGTTGTTTCTCACAGTGCAGTGCAGGTGTCTAGCTCCACCCAGTGTAAGAATTAAACCAGTTCTAGGATAGGATCCCAGAGCTCCTCTCTCCTCCTGCCTAGGTGTCTCCTGGCCCTGCCTCTTGAGGAGGAAATGGGGACAGGCGGCAGCAGTAGAATCAGCAAGGCCTGGTGCTTTCATAGGGCCCTGCAGCAACATTCATCAGACTCCTAATGAGACACCTCAGGGGAAGGCAGAAGGGAAAAAAATAGAGACGAGCATTGAAAAATGCACGGTATTAGGTGCCTGATGAGCTAAATCTCGTCAGTAAGACACTGTGAGCATTTGCTGGCTTGGCTCAGACTGCCTAGGGCCTATTTCCCTCCCCCCCCCCCGCCCCCATGCAAATGTATGTGCCATACAAACATTCCCTTACACGCCTCCTTCCTGCAGCTTGTCTTGCTCGTGCGAGGGAACTTCTCCAGGAGCATTTTCCTTTGTAACTTTTTCACAGACACACTAAGTGCTGGCAGTGGTGCAGCTCGAAGCTTGGGCAGAATTGCATTCTAGAGCCAGGCTGCCCTCTGTGCTGTCGGGGCGGCACATCATTGAGTACGTTTCAGAGAGGAGATCCCACACTGGGGTGTCCCTGGGCCCCTCTTTTATTTTGCTTTCTGTAGCAATCTGGAATTGTAGGGAGCTCCTAAGGGAACCATCTGGTCACGGTCAAAAAAAACCCCACCAGTTTCTGGTTAGCATCCCTCTCTCCGACCTGGTTGGGAGGAGGTGAAAAGTGGTGGCAATGCTTTCCTCCATTCAGGATAGTGTAACCATATAGGGCTAAGATGGCCTGTCCCAGGTCTGTCCCACGGGATGCTTTGCAGGGTTCCACTGACATTGAGAATGGGATCTGCTGCAAACAGCTGATTGCTGGCTCTCTTGGGCACTGGCTCCAGATCACTGGTCGCTATCTCACAGCAGTGGGAGTGCATTGTGGATTCCTTTCAGATCACCCCGGGGGTCATGCACGCCAGCTCCACAGTGAGATGGCAACCAGTCTGGGCGCTGTCTGTCATCTTTGCTTCTGCTTGGAATGGACCAGAGAGTTAGTCAGAAAGAGTAAGGGGAAGGGGAGAACTGTCTGGCATAGGGCCATTGGTAATAGGCCACAGAGCCTTTCACCTCTTATATTTGATTGTGGCAGGGAGAGACCAAAAATCATTCCCATCTAATGGCCCATCTAATGGTGACCTGTGAGAAATGATCAGGTGGTGTCAGTCCAGCTGCAAGAGAACGGGGTCTGCGGTGTGGAAACCCCCCCATGATTGGCACTAATTGCTCCCCCTTACTGGAGAGCTCGGCAGAGAAGCCAAGGATTGAATGGACTATAGGGACATACCTGTCATTTTTAGAGGGGGTCTCTGCAGGCCTGGGTGGAGGAAGCTCGTACTGCAGTTGCCTGGGCTGTACTGCTTCCTCTAGGCTGACAGCCTGTCACCGTTCCAGAGTGCTAAACTTGCTGTAAAGGATCAAATTGGTTAATTAGTTAATGTCTCTCCACCCCTTTGCATACAGAAAGCCCCGCATTCCACATTCATTTTCTTTCAAAAGGGGGATCTTCAGAGCCTCACTGGTCTGGAAAACGAAATGGGTCAGTGCTCAGGGGTGACATTTTAAAAAAGCAATCTGCTACGGCAGCGGGTTCCTGTAGAGAGTGGGGCCGGATTGCCGGCGAGAGGGAGAAAACTGCGTGCTGAGAATGGAGCAGATAAACGAGATGTGACCACGAAGGCTGCTCCAATTTATTCTTCATCTGTGTCACTTTCCCCTGGCTGGGAGTTTTACAGGAGCTTTTATAAGCAATCAAAGGAAGTGACTCCCTTTCTTTACTCTCATGAAAGCAGGCAAAGAAAGCGAACTAGAAAGGCAGGCGCATCTCCGCCGGCTGGAATGGAATTGCTGAGCGGGCTTGTTGGTTTACGGTCATTATTTTGCTTTTGCGTTACGAGGAAGCTATTAATAAACAGCACGGCACCCACACTGGGGCTCTTTCTCCCTCTCTCTCTCTTTTCCAAGCTGACTTAATGAAGCCAAGTTTGCAAATGAAACATAATTTCAAAGACAGGCGTGTTGTCGGAAGGTCTGGGGATGATGTATGCCTGTTCCTGCTCGTTAGCAGCTGTCTCTTTAATTACCGCAGATGCTAACGAGATGCTAACAGCATATGGTGACAGGGAGAGCAGCCGCACTTTGCACCAAAGTACAATTTATTTGTAAGGTGGACAGGTTGGGGGGGCGGTGCTGGTTGGGTGGAAGCTGTTGGATTTTTTTCTTTGCCCCCCCCTCCCCCCCCGCCCCTCTTCCTGTCCCTGTTTCGTCGGGGTAAAGCCTGCTTCTGGAAGGCACATGCAGTTCAGAGGGAAGGTTCAAGTTGTGGGGCACTATGTTAGCAGTGTCATTGCTGTGGGACTTGGCTGTCCCGTTTCCCCCACTCCCACGTCCCTGCTCTCCCAGTCCCCCTTCCATCTCCTCACCACTTCCATTTGCCCTGACCCCGGTACATTTCCATCCCATCCCCCCTCACACTCCACCCCTCCCCTAGAACCCCTGGCACGCGATGGTACCCTACCTATACCCTTGGCCTGGCCTTGTCTTTTTCGAGAATGTTGCAGTTTAATACATTTTCCATGGTGGCCCCTTTTCATGCATCACTGTCCTGTAGTAATGCTCATTTCCATTTGTCTCCCCGCCCCTCTTTATGGGGCAGTGGTGGCTGAAGGGTTGCAGAGGAGTTGGGTAGCCCGTTGTTTGACAGTGAGGACATGCCCTGCTTCCTAAGCAGGCAACGTGGGTGGCCACGTGACTGGGTGAATTGAAGGAAACCCCATCACTCAGCCCAAGCCTCCACTGAGAAGCCAGCGGAAGAGGTTGTTGGTAGTGAGTTGGCCTCTTAATCATTCTGTCTCTTGAATCTGGCTGTGGGCCCCATTGCCATAATATCAGCGTTTCCTATTTATCCTTCTGCCCACCTGAGTCTGGCCTCTCGAAGCTAAGGGTGTAATCCTTGGTTCTCCCGCTTTGTAATCCTTGGGTGGGGTCCATGATGCTACCCCTCCCCGCCCCCTTTGGCAGGGTGTCCAGTTCATGGGTGGTTTCCTTTGGCCAGTTCAGGCCATTGATCATATTCCACAAGCTCAGAAAACCCAAGATGGCTGACAGAGCTCGCCCAGATCAGATTTAGAGGGGTGCTCTGAGCACAGACTAGCTCTGCTGCTGACTCACTGTCTGACCTGGAGCTTAACCTCTCTGCCTGCATCTCCCCACCTGTAAAATGGGCTCACTCCTACCTGAGCAGGGTTCGGCAGAGAATGGCTGGAAAGCATTGTGGGAATGGGCTAGGGGTTATGATTCTAATTAAATAAACTAGGGAATTGTGCAATGAAACAAACAGCAGCTGGTTCTGAGGGCGATAAAAGGAGGTAAATTGCCTCCATTTGCCCCAGCTGTTGAGATCACAGCACGGGTCATTTTTGTGCACACATAGGGCAGTATTTTATAGCTAATGCTCCCCAAAGCATTTGGCAACATAGCGTGTTTGCTATTGGTAACAGAGCTGCAGAAAGGTAGCCTGGGACTATCTTAGCAAGTGCTGGGGACAGTATTTATAAGGCCACACACTGGTGATTGAACATGGCAGACTCCTGCATTCTGCTTCTCCTTGCAGTAGCTGAGGGCTTCCTTGAAGGGTTAGGGTTGGTGTCTGGTGCTTTCTCACCTCTCGCTCTTCCCCCCTCCCTTTACCCCACAGGAGTGTGCTGGAGAGCCGCTCTTTATGCTGTACTGTGCCATCAAACAGCAGATGGAAAAGGGACCCATTGACGCCATCACCGGAGAGGCCCGCTACTCGCTGAGCGAAGACAAGCTGATCCGGCAGCAGATTGACTACAAAATGCTGGTTAGTGCAAGCGGGAGCCTCGCCCAGGACTGGTTCTTGCCAGGACCCCTAGGTTCAGCTATTTAACGAGGTCTTTGAGGCGCCCAAGGTACTTTGCAGAGAGCAGTTCGTGTCTCATTTTTCTCTCTCTAGCATCCCTGGTAGTGCCTCTTACCCTAACCATGTTGTTCTTCACACGTCCTGGGCTGGGGAGGGTGGGTGTGGCATGACAGGGCTCGCCATCGCAGGAGAGCTGGGAGAGCTGAGCGCAGGTCAGCCCCCCTCTTGGATGGATGGATGCAGTGCACTGACACACCCTGGGGCCCTGACAGAGATGGAGGGGGAAGGAGATGCTATTGAGCGTAGCCCATTGTGGGCAGGGGCTTGGATCAACCAGCCGATGGGTTTTCTGGGGTGGGATGAGGGTGTCCTTGCAAAGGACAGAGATGGCTGCAGGTATATATCTTCTTCCTTCTTTTCCGAGCCTGGAATTAGGTACTAGCTCTCACCTCCTCCCACCCCACCCACCTTGATTGCCTTGTCTGTCCAACCCCCTCTGGGTGATTCAGTAAAACCCTTCCCATGACTAAACCCAGTGCTGACTCCTCCCTGCTTACCTTCAGTTGGATTGCTTTGGAAGTGTGGGGGCGGGGCATTGGTCACCCTTCTATTGCCTATTATCCACAGAACATGCATTGAGCTCTTACCATTCATAGCTAAGGGCTTGTCTACATTTAAAACGCTCTAGTGGCACAGCTGGGCCACTGTAGCGCTTCAGTGTAGACAGGAGGGGTTCTCCCATTAGCATAGGAAATCCATCTCCCCACTCAGGAGCTTGGATTTTTCACACCCCTGCCTGATTTAGTTAATCCAGCCTAATTTTCTAGTGTAGGCCAGCCCTACGATTATGTAGGAATAGTCTCTCTGAAGCACCATCTATTGCTTTATCCCATCAAAACATCTGTGAAGTTGGAACTGCTGATTGTCCCATGTTGTGCTCTCCAGAAGGTGGGGACAGGGACTTCTCCTACTCCACCTTCTCTGGAATACGTCCAGGCGTGGGTGTGGCTCAGGATTGCACTGTTCTGTGGGTTTGTTCTAGTTTGCTGGCTGCTGGGATCCCCTCGTTGATATCTCTCTGCCTTCCTGGGGTGAGGGGGTTAATTATATTCAGCTTTGGGGTCAGGGGAATGCTTCAGAGCTGCCACTCCTCAAAACTAACTACCCCTGGATGTGGAGGCACAGCCAGTAGACAGCTGTGTGACCTGTGCCCCTGACTATATGTTCCTGGCCAAAGGTGAGGTGCGTCCTATCACACAAGTCTCTCTGCTTCCCTGTGCTGCACAGACGCTGAACTGCGTGAACCCTGAGAATGAGAATGCCCCCGAGATTCCCGTCAAGGTTCTGAATTGTGACACCATCACACAGGTGAAGGAGAAGCTGCTAGATGCCGTCTACAAGGGCGTGCCCTACTCCCAGAGACCCAAGGCAGGAGACATGGACCTGGGTGAGATTAAGAGACAGAGGCATTTGCCATATGGGTAGGACAGAAGGAGCATCAATGTCAACTGGAAGATCCTGATGCGAGGGGCCTCAAGCTAGTCTGAGTGTTTCCATAGAAGGTGGAGGCAGAGCACCTAATGCAGGTGTCCTGTAGAACACATGGCCCAGAAGGACCATTGCATCTGATCCTGTCTTAATCCACCACTGCGTAACAATGGGGAACATGTATCCAGTAGCTACGGGCTAGCTGTTCAGTATGCAGGGTACACACAGCAGTGTGTATGACGGGAACAGCTTGGTGTTAAATGCTCCACACTGGCAAGCAGGAAACCTGACTGCAATTCCCAGGCCTGGACTCCTGCCCTCCAGGCTGCCCAAGACAGGCCGTGTAGCAGAGATTATGTTTTTGGACCCCCGAGAGGGTGGGAGAGCCACACATCTCCCAACAGCGACCCCGGGGAATGGTTTGAAAGGAGCATTGACTGGAGCTCCAAAGCAGGGGAGGAACTATTCAGTCCCTTTGGATGGGGTTCTGGTGCTAGTGGCTTTGACCTCAGAGCAACGGCTGCAAACTACGGAGGAATCGTCACGGGGACAACAAAGATGGGAGGAACCTGGGGAATAAAACTGTGCATTGTAACAACTGGAGGGCGGTGGGTTGGAGACATCTCTGGGTTGGTTTGTGATCTGCATTCCTGGCAGTGGGTTGAGACTAGAGCAGAGGAGACCAGAAATGGTGACCCATCCCATTCCCAGCCAGGGGCAGGAGGATGGAGAATAGAGTAAAGTTAGCTCAGTGATGCCAGACCCAAACTGATGCCCAGTTTCTTCACTTGGGTGCTTAGAAATGGCTTTTAAACAGCGTCACACCCAGTGCATTAGATACTCTGTAGAGGGAGCAGCTTCCTACCTGTTTGTGCCAGGGCTCCTTCTCTCTCCCTCTTCCCTTCCCGTTCGTTTTGTGTCCCATCTAGAGTGCCACTAACTCCCTGTCTTTCTCTTCCATTGGTGCAGAGTGGCGTCAGGGCAGGATGGCCCGAATCATTCTGCAGGATGAAGACGTGACCACAAAGATAGACAATGACTGGAAAAGGCTCAACACCCTCGCTCACTACCAGGTCCGGTCGCCCACCGGGGTAAACCACTGGGGTAGGGCAGTGGGCAGTTGCCAGCTGTCAAGGAACTTGGCCTAGCCTGGGTACCTGGAGGTTTAATGCTCTTCTCTAGCATGTTGTGGGAACTGGGTTTGGCTGCTAGCCACATCCCTCACTTCTAGTGCTGCAGGGAGACCAGGCCAGCGGGCCTAATGGCCACTGCTCTGGGCTGGCATCTGGAGACTTAGGGTCACTGCCCAGTGTTTTGATCTCTGGGGATGGCGGGTAACACCTGTGAGCCTCACAGAGTGGAGATGAAGCTGCTCATCTCCCTGCCCAGCAAACCCACCAGAGAGTGAGGGAACAGCATCTATTGGTTCTGATGAGCATCCCGTTTAGTGCTTCCCAGATGGAGGGATAGGACTGCAACCGGAGGCCTTCACGGTGTGTGTGTAACGGGATAGGAGATTGTTTCAGGGCTGCATCAAGGCTTTGGGGAACCCTCTCCTTTCCCAAGGGTCAGTGAAGGGCCAGATCAGGGACCCCTACTATCTTATCTGAATTTCAAGGCAGCTGTTGGGATTCCCATTGATACCACTTAGATCCAAGGCCTTGCTACCCCCAGAGGCTCTGTTGTGTGGAGTCGGTGGAGAAGGGTGGTTCTGGTTTGCATTAGCGGGTGATTGGTGCTCTGTGCAGGGGGAAGGGGCACAGGGTTTCCTGTGTCATTAGTGGACCCCAAAAGCTACTGGTTTCTCACTGCTGCAGTGGCATTCCCCTTGCTGTGCAGAACCTTGCTGTGCATCTCCATGAGTCACATTCTGGTCACACTGCTCTGCCTTTAGGTGACTGACGGCTCCTCTGTGGCACTGGTGCCCAAGCAGAACTCGGCATACAACATCTCCAACTCTTCCACCTTCACCAAGTCACTCAGCAGATACGGTGAGTGTGGAGGAAATCCCACAGCCTGCTCTCTGGAGCCAACGGGAACAGCCCTTCTGGACGGGCCAGGGACGAGGGTGTGTACGCAAAGCACAGAACAGAAAAGGAGGCAGACTACAGCATGCATGATGTATTGAAACAAGCACCACCAAACTTCCCAGCTCTCTTGTGCCCTCCCATTCGCTTTGGGCTCCATCCAAACAATGAGCACAGCCTCCGGTAACCACGTGCCCTTCTCCTTTATTGGTGCAACGTGGTACACGGTTGAAATGTACATCTGGGGCAAACAGGGAGCGCTGCTAAGGGATCTCCCTTCCTAGACAGCGAACACACAGGTTGCAAATTCAGATAGGCACAGGGACATCCGAGCCAAGGAAGGCTTGTGTAAGTGAATTTCAGGTGCACAAGAGGTGCTGCATTGGCAGCTTGTAGCCTGAAGTCCTTTGTGCACCCCAGAACAGGAACAGTACAAGGAGCTGCAGAGCAACTTTGCTCACGCTGTCCTGCCAATGTGCCTCCACCCTGGTTGGAAGGGACCATTCTGTCTGCTAAGACTAAAGCAAGAGGCCAGGTTGTGGGTGTGGTTGTGCTGTGGACACCTGTCTGCAGGCGAAGAGAAGGGAGGTAGAGGGCAAGCAGACAGGAGGGAAGGGAAGTTCCCATTATGTTTGGTTTTCCCACAGAGAGCATGCTCCGGACAGCCAGCAGCCCCGACAGTCTACGTTCACGGACCCCCATGATCACGCCCGACCTGGAGAGTGGTACCAAGCTTTGGCACCTAGTGAAGAATCATGACCATATGGACCAGCGGGAGGGAGACCGGGGCAGCAAGATGGTGTCCGAGATCTATCTGACCCGTTTGTTGGCCACCAAGGTATAGCACCGGGAAGCAAGGATGCCTGGTTGCATTCAAAGGGGGAGGTGAGGTGGGAGATGAGGGTGCTGACTGGGAACCATTCCTGGGGTCCCCTTGATTGTGCCAGCCAACCAGCTTCCTTGCCTGGTTACAGTACAGGTCAAATATAGATAATTCTAGCTAAATGCCTTTAATATCTCCTGTGGGCAGGGAGCAGTCTGGAATCAGGTTCAAGCAGCTACCGCGACCTACCCTTTCTCTGATCTCCCAGCAGCTTGGCCCCAGAAGTTTGTACCTCCCACTGTTACAGCTGCATCAAGCAGGGTTCAAAATGTGCCCCATCTGTCCTGTTGCCTTTGAGTTCCACCAAGTGGCTCTGCCCCTCCCCTGTTGTCTCCATAGTCCACCAGATAACCCTGCCCTGCTATCTTCAGACTCAGCCCCCACCAGTGCCAAGCTCCACCGTAGGGCTCAACCCCCATTCCTGCTGTCTCTTCACCTAACCAAGCACTTGCAGCACTGATTACATCTGGCCAAGGAAATAGCTGCAAAACCCAGTTTTGCTGCCAGGCTGTTGAAGAAGCAAAGCTTCCGCCCATCCTGCAGTTGCTGCAAACACTGATTTCCCCAGTGCTCGTTGTTCGGGTGGTGAGAGATGTTATCATTTTACCAGTTCTTTGCATTTGCAAAAGAGGGGCTGGGATAGCTTAGGACACAAATGCCCTAAATTCTGCCATTGCCACATGTACGGTCAATAGGAGAGGCAGACAAAATCCTACTGCTGTGCTTTGAGGGGAAGGACCCCCTGTTAATTGCAGGAGCTGAGATACACATGCTATACGGTATTCCTTCGCCTCCAAACCAAGCCCCACCATCAACTGTAGCAGTCGGCTATGGACTTTAACTCCTTCACTACTGGTGACCTGCACTGCTGTTATATTTCCAGTGGCACTCTGTGGAGCTCAGAGGCATGGTAGAACAAACCTGGAACATTCAGAAGCAAATCAAATGTGTTCTGCCCACGCCGAGCTAATGTAGTCAATAACACAGCAGGTGCATTCTATCTGGGATGGACCTGGTGCATTTGGCAGCAAATCAGAGACATCAGACTGTAATGTCTCGGGGGCAGGGACCGTGTCTTGTTTCTTTGTATAGTGCCTAGCACACTTTTGAGGTGCTCAGTGAAGAAATAATGATGATGTACTTCATACATTTGGCATCAGGGCAAGTACATCTTACCTGGGCATGCTCAAAACCTGCAGTACAGCAGCTGCTGTATGTCTGAGACTGACCTAGAGAGGAAGGGTAGGCTACGGCACTGAATCAGGACTCAGGAGATCCAGGTTCACTTAGCACTTATGTGTCTGTGTTCCCCATCTGTATAATGGGGATAATACTTCCCCAGCTCGTAGGGGAGCTCAGGGTAAATTCATTAACGTTGGTGAAGGACTCAGACACCCTAATGGGAGTCACTTGGTCTATATGGTATTTTTCATTTGATTAGTTAACTCCAATAGTTCCTTTCAGTTGGGTTTCCAAGTTGAGCTCTGCTAACCAGGGGTTAAAAGCCATGACCACGTCTATCTTTGGAATCCAGTAACCAAACAATACAGCGCCATAAAAAAATGAATCATCCAAATGGGTTTCCCTCATTATTCAGACAGGGCAGTGACCATGAAGGAGGGACTATGCCATGCTGTAAAGCAGCACAATATATTTATCTTTTGGGGTAGACACTTAGTGGCTTGTGTTATGATGCCAGACAACACCCCAGAATCTCTGACGCAGGCTTGTGAGATCTTCTTGTCACCACAGTGTATTCTCCCCATTAAGGACCAGTGTGGTTCCATTGATTTCCTTGATACCTCCTTTGGCTTCGGGCCTCCTCCCCACAGCCCCGTCTCGGATGATGGACCGTTACTGGTGATAGCAGTGATGTTAATATCTGAAATGGATGGCTAGCCCCATTGCTTTCTCCTTTCTTCCAATGCATGACTTTCTGGGCAGTACTGAGCAGCCACTCCCCCTTTCTCATCTCCAGGGCACCTTGCAGAAGTTCGTCGATGACCTGTTTGAGACCATCTTCAGCACGGCACACCGCGGGAGCGCCCTGCCCCTGGCCATCAAGTACATGTTCGACTTTCTGGACGAACAAGCCGACAAACATCAGATCAACGATTATGACGTCAGGCACACCTGGAAGAGTAACTGGTAATTGGGCAGGTGCCGGGGGAGGGAGAGGTGTCAGCCGTTCCCATTTGTACTAACCCAGCTAATGAATGTCTCCAAGCTTCTGAGGTGAAATTTGGTTATGCCAACCTCAGCCAAGGCAGATTAACACTAAAAATGACCTGGGTCAGCTGGAAACGTAGGGCACCTAAGCCTACTTGTATACCAGTATTTCTTGGGGTGGGTGAGTCGCAGGCACATTCTGCTATAACAAGTAGTCCCAGCAATGCCACCCTTCCCATAAACGTCATATCCTGAAGTACTAGGTGCTCCATGATTGAAGTATGGCTGGGCTGTGCAGTTAAATGCCCAGCTCACCTGGAGATTGATGGGATGTGGGCTCCTAGCTCCCTAGGCACCTTTGCAAACCCTAGGCTATATTTTCATACCACCCGTCCTACCAGTGTTTGTGATGTGCACTCCAGCCTGCCACGTAGCCAAGCATGTCGTAATGAAGATAGTGTAATACCACACACGCATCCTTCCTAGCCGAGCCTGAAGAGCCGACCCATCAGGCTTGCTAATCACTTCCAGGAAAGGGGGGCAGGTGCTGATGAGATCTCCGTGAGCAATGTGATGGGGCTAGCACTCCACCGTGTATTGGCTTCGCTTCTCCACAACTCCCCCCTCGCCCGGCATTCTTCTTTTCTGCTGCCTCGCTGATTTCATCTCTCTGATCTCCTTGCCGCTACTGGCAACGAGTACATACGTTCCCATGTCTGGCATTTGTTAAATGGCAGCCAAATTGCTTTTGTATAGTTCAGTAACTGTCGGCAATTAGCAGGGTAGGAAAAGAAACATTTTTAAATGGAGATATGAGAGTGCGGAAGCACTCGGAACTGATTTATAACTCTGCTTTCTATATTAAAGGAAGGAAGGAGTTGGTGGGGGGGCCCAGTTCCACAGGGCCTGGGATGCAGGCTCCTGCATACTAATGTTCACGCTTATCTCTGGGCGCTAATTCGATGTGTGGAGCTGATTTCTTGAGGCCGCTCCCTTCACGGATTGAAATATTTATGTGCATCCGGCACCCTCATTATAAGAGTCCCGGGGAGCCAGCATTTGGCATCTTAGACAGAAGCATTGTTGATGACACAGGGAAGCTTAGGAGGGGCTCTCAGGAGCTTTATACCAGGGATCGATCTCTGAGGACCTTCTAATGAGAGTTAGATGCTACTGAGAGGAGGGTGATATAAGGATAGAATAGAAGAGGGGCATGCATATGTGCTGTGAGCAAGCACGTGGTCTGTCACTAGCCAGGATTCCCCTCTCTTGCTGTGAGCCCATCTGAGTTATAGATTTGCTATCTCAATATCTGATGTAGCCTACGTTTTCCTCAGATAATAAATGCCCTAGTGAGTCCCTTAAAGAGCCCAACAATTCTCCTCCCACATGAGCCTGTCTGGGACCTTTGTAAAGTTCCGCGAGGGGTTTTAGAAAGGATCAGCTGAGGGGGGAAGGAGATGTTGCACAATTTGGCATAAGCCATAGGGTCTGGGCATAAGCAATGGCTGTCCCATGGGAATGGAACCCGCTCCTATGGAATGGGAGCAGACAGTTGAGCCGGTGCTAGGAACCGAGGCAGTAGCAGTGTTCAGAGGGGTTAAACGGGACTCCTGAGGTTTTGATCAATGGGCTGTGCAAGCTTTGGTTTTCTGATAAGGTGGGATTTGGGGTTATGAGTGTGTGGGAGGAAAGGGGAGGGGAAGGACACCCAGAGGACTTGGAATGGAGATGACTCACTTGGGTGGTGGCAGTTGGACAGGAAAGAGAGGAAGAATACTGTGATGGCCTTCCTTTAGGATCCTTGAAGACCGCATTATGGCTGTGGGCCAGCAGGGAACTATTCCAAAGCAAAGTCTCTCCCAGACCCCTATGCCATACAAAATCTTTAGGAGCCCCTGCAATGTTGAAGTTACTTCAGAGGGAATGCATTAAAAACACGATTCACTGATGTAAATTCCAGGGACACCCTCCCTAGGCCCTGGGTATGTGAGGTTTGTAGATTGTCCTCCACCAGCACCCATGCCCCAGATAGCTACAATAACCCAAGGGAGGGGAAAACTCCTAATGTAGAGTGAATGCCTACATCCGTAGACTCCAGGA
The DNA here is from genome assembly GCF_028017835.1 of Emys orbicularis. Lineage (NCBI taxonomy): Eukaryota > Metazoa > Chordata > Testudines > Emydidae > Emys > Emys orbicularis. Next base: position 109,579,573 of record NC_088689.1, read on the forward strand.
GAGGAGTACCTGGGAACCATCAGCGCCTCGTGTCATTGGCTTCCTCCTCTCCTGTGTGACTTGGCCTACGAGGAATATTAAAGTTGAGTCTACATGATGCTAGACCTTTGCTGGCCCCCATCTTAGAATCACAGAAATGTAGGGCTGGAAGGGACCTTGAGAGGTCATCAATAGAACTCTGCATGGATACAAAATGTGTATCCGCATCCGATCCGCAAACATGGTCCGTGGATGTAAGGTCCGTGGATATCCACAGATTTGCAGGGCTCTAGTCATCAAGTCCAGCCCCCTATGCTGAGGCAGGCCAAGGCCATCCCTGACTGGTTTTTGTCTAACCCTTTCTTAAAAACCTACAATGACAGGGGTTCCACAACCTCCCTTGGAAGCCTACCTCAGAGCTTCATTACCTTTATAGCTAGAACATTTTGCCTAATATCTAACTTAAATCTCCCTTGCTGCAGATTAAGCCCATTAAGAGTGTTTTCAGGTCCCCCCTCAATCTTTTCCCAAGACTAAACATGTCCAGTTTTTTAACCTTTCCTCATAGGTCAGGTTTTCTAAACCTTTTATCATTTTTGTTGCTCCCTCCAATTTGTCGACATCTTTTGTAAAGGGTGGTGCCCAAAACTGGACATAGTGCACCAGCTGAGGCCTCACTGGTGCCAAATAGAATGGGACAGTTCCCTCCCGTGTCTTCCGTACAACACTTCAGGTCGACATCCTCATGTTACAGGCATGTGGTCATAGCTGTGTCCTCTTTGTGTGGTGCTGCATCTGTTTAGTAATGCCTGGGCTTTTATGAGGGGTAGGGCATTGCAATTCCTGGTTCCATGCCCACAAACCCCACTGGGGTGAAGTGTCTATGACCAAAGCTGTGTGGTGAAGTGGCAGCTGCAGGATAGGAGCCGATTTATTCCTAACCAGCACCGCTACTGGATCAGACAGAGGCAGGCTGTAGTGATTAGGGAATCTTTCCTAGCACCTACAACCATCATTTGACAGCAAACTGATACAGGGACCCCAAAGCATCCTCAAGTCCCGATCACCTCTGCCCTCTTTGAAATTGCTGACAAGGTCGAGAAGTTCCTCCCCCGAGGCCTCTCTCTTACTGTGCCCAGTGGATAGAAATGACCATATTCAGGATAAGCTTGAGGGTGTGATAGCCCAGGTGTCCAGGATGCCATTGGGGCGGTAGGTGAATGAATTTTTTCCCCAAATTGCTTATCTTTTTGTGGGGTTGGGGGAGAAGACTGCCAAATTCAGGCTTGAATCCGCCAAATTCAGGAAGCTGTCTGCACTAGCTCCTGTCTGGGGCCTTGTTTCCTGCAGTGACCATCTCTGTTCTTTCTTTCCTCAGTCTACCTCTGCGTTTTTGGGTGAATGTGATTAAGAACCCCCAGTTTGTGTTTGACATTCACAAGAACAGTATTACTGATGCTTGCCTATCCGTGGTGGCTCAGACATTCATGGACTCCTGCTCAACTTCTGAGCACAAGCTAGGGAAAGACTCTCCCTCCAACAAACTACTGTATGCCAAGGACATCCCCAACTATAAGAGCTGGGTAGAAAGGTGAGTGACCTCAGCATTGCTTCCTCCGTGCTGTATATACATTATGTCTGCAATATGCATATGGGGAAATTACAGACCTCATAGTCCTTATTGTGCATGGACTTGATTAATGCAGTGATCCTTCTAGGTTGTTGTTCATTCTTTGAGTTCGAAGATGACCATGACATCATTGATTGGTTTGGTTTCTGTGAACACGTGAGTGGCTGATCAGGCTAATCTGAGTTTTCAACTGTCTCTGGCACACTGAACAAGAGATGCCACTATGGGTTACTTGATTAATCTTATCTTCATCCGTTTCCTCAGACAGCCCATGTGAAAGTGGTTCAGCTTTATAATGTGACATCTGTACACTGTCCATGTTTCGCAGGCATACGTCAAAGTTGGCAACATGATGGCTTTGTAGACCTTCAGTTTTGTTTGGTGCCTAATGCCTCTGCACTTGGACACATTTGCACAGAGTCTGCCAAAGGCCATGCTTGCTTTGGCAGTTCTGGCATTGGTTTCATCGTTGATGTGAACTGCATGTGAGAGTGTACTGCCGAGGTAGGCGAACTTGTCCACTGCCTGCAGGGTTTGGCCATTCACTGTGATAGCAGGCTCTACCTAAGGCTTTCTTGGTGCAGGCTGGTACATCGCTTTTGTCTTCTTGATGTTGATTGTGAGACCAAAATTGTCACAAGGTGAAGAGAAATAGTCCATACTCTGCTACATGTCAGACGGAGATTTGGAATTCAGGGAACAGTCATCAGCAAACAGAAGGTCATTAAGAGTCACTTTCTGTATCTTCATCTTTGCCTGTAGCCTCAGCAGATTGAAAAGCTTGCCATCAGTCCAGTATCTGATGCCAATCCTGGTGTCACAGTCATGAAAGGCATCTGTAAGCATGACAGAGAACATCATACTGAAGAGGGCTTGGTTAATGCAGTGATTTTTCTATAGATAATCCTCCACAGGTGGATGGCAGAAGAGTCTCACTAACTATCTGCTGGAAGGTGGTCTTCTAGGAAGTGGAAAGTTCAGGAGGTCAGGGGCATCTGCCTGCTAATGGAGCCCCTTAGTGCCTTGTTTTGGGGTTGACATTTCGAGGCAGCCATTTATGATTGTTTATAGGGGAGCTGGGAGTGACATCTGTTTTGAGATTGCCTAACATTTTCTATTGTAAGAGATTCTTGTGATCTTTGTCAAAAGCTCTAACCTCCGTTGTTTGCAGCAGGCCTTTGAAATTCATCAAGGAGAAAGCCCTTGGGCTAGAGAAGTGCCTCTTCTTTGTTCCATGAAAATCCATTCAGGTTTTGCTGAGATACAAAGTGTTGAAAATTGCCATTTCTCTTCTCTCATGTCTGCTCCTCAGGAAAAGTTTGGGAGCCTTCTAAAATAATAATTGAACATGAACATTCTAAGGCAGAGCCCAGGCCACTGTCAAAGCAGCAGCAGCAGCTGTTGCCACTACACTGGGAATTCCCAGGTGCTGCCAGAGCAGCTATAGCGGGGATGAGGGGGGGAGAACCAGGCCAGGACCCCCCAAACTATCTTTCAACCCAGCACCTTGCTCAGTAGCCCATCCCCCATTCTGGGATAATAGCCTTCTCCTGTCATTAGCTGATGTAGCAGGTCCTGTGACTCAAATAGTAGATGGCTGTGCTGCAATGCTGACATTTCCTGGTTCAAACCCTGCTTGTGATGTATGGTTGGGTGTTGTAACAGTCAAACATAATCGTTTTTTTTAACCTTTGTCTTTTTAAAGAAAATCTAGGAAATTACATACAAAAAATACATAAAGTTATTTAGGGTGCAAAGCTGAACACTCGAAAGTTAGGAAATGCCAGATTTAAAGTTGCCTGTGCAGCCTTAATTCTGCCTTCTTGTGTGGATGTATAATGATAGTCTTTAACTACATGATCACGTTCCGTTTTCCCCACAGGACCCCTGTGTCATTCAGTGCACAGGATGGCCGCACAAAGGGCCAAATTAAAGTTGCACAAGCAATCATACATCTGGCATTACCTAACTTTTGACTGCTTGATTTTGCCTCCTAAATAATGTTCTTGTAATGTTTTTCCCCGTTAAATATTTATATAACTCCATAGGGGCATGCATGGTGCTTTGCAGGCAAATTAAAAGACAAGGTTCCTGCCCTGAGGATCTTAGAACCTCAATTTGACTGAAAACACAAGAAAAATGTCAGCAGGCCACAAGCAGGTCAGAAGAGGGCAGGACTGCCCTGTGGGGAGTAGGTTCTCCTCTCTGGGCTAAGAGGTTGGATTTCCCACCTCTCATCTGTGGTGGGGCTTTGTTGTGTAACTGCAGTTTTTTTCTTTGGAGGATTATCACTGCAAAGCCTTGCAGAAGGAAGGGTTTGAATGAAGGGAGGGTGATTGACTGAACCTGGCAGTCCCAATGGAAGATCTGTTTGTTACGTCCATCATCATGATACCCAGGCACCAGGCAAAAAAAGGGCATTTTGCCAGTTGGCCACTCCAGGGAAGAAACAGAGTTAAAAGGGTGAGCACGCAGTAAGGGGGGAGGAGAGAGTCACACTCCGTTTTGCTTCCAGGCTGGCTGCATCCTGAGTCACTGTTATGCAAGGTGTGATCTCTCGGCGTGTAGGCATCCAGCTGGAACATTAGCAATCCATGGGATGTCGGTCCATTAGAGATGTCAGTATGTGCACTGAAAAATAATTGTGGCCCCTCATCCCCTGCATACGTCTCGATCCAGAAAGGTTTCTCTGCTTCCTTTTGTCTGGAGATCTTGTACTGCAGTCATGGATGCATGCATCTGCCCTGGGAGCCCCCTCGTCATGCCCTCACCTGCCATGGAGTCACGCCTCCCATCAAGGGCATTTCAGACAGCGTGGTCCAGGCAGCTGGGTTCTCAGGCAAACTCAACCCTACAGCATGCCCTGGAGGATCTTGGTGTGATTTCAGTGGCCTTTAATTTAGAAGATGGCTGGAAATTGTGAGCCCCAAGGCTTGGTCTTTCTGCCTTCATATTCCTGAAGTGGATGGAAGGTGTTTTCTATCCTGTAAGGAAAAATCTGAGAGGAAACGGATGAGAAACCACGTCTGATGTTCTCAGCTGCACAGTGGATCCCTTGGTGCCTGCTGTAGTTGGCAATTCTCTGCTCAAACCTTTGTTCTCCACTGCTCCTTAGAGGGTGAAGAGTCAGACTCTCCAGCTCTATCGGAATCTGTGGAGTCTCCATCCTCCCCGTTCCAAGTACAGCTGGAACCCCTGCTGGGCACTGCCCTGCGTAAGCATCTTAACCTGCGCTCTTGGCTGCTTTCAGTACCAAAGGATAGAGTGGGGCTCATGTTCATCTCCTGAAGGTGTTACGCTGCCATCTGCTCCCACCCAAATGCCTGACCCAGCGTCGTTCCACCTCAGTGAGATTGGATTCAGCTAATGATGATGCTGCTACTAATCACAGTGCCGGAATGTTGACTGTGAATTGCATTGGCGTTTCATTTCCCTGGGGTTATGAGAGATAAAGCAAGGTGGTTTGAGCATTGGCCTACTAAACCCAGGGTTGTGAGTTCAATCCTTGAGGGAGGGATCTAGGGCAAAAATCTGTCTGGGGATTGGTCCTGCTTTGAGCAGGGGGTTGGACTAGATGACCTCCTGAGGTCCCTTCCAACCCTGATAGTCTATGATCTATGTTTGGGTGGGGTTTGCACTCAGTATTTACAGGTATTTAGAGTGGCAAGGCCTGATTGTCGAGGACAGTGCTGTTTTGCAGGAGAAGCCTGTGAAGGTATTAAGAACCTGATTGCTGAATGGACCTCAATCGGCCCTCAGAGTTTGCAACTTTACTTTCTGCCCACACAAAAATGGAGACCGTACATTTGATCATTTTGCCCTAAAATTTTTTCAAAATATCTTTAGGGAAACAAATATTAGCATGTTCCTGTGGGAAATGTTTAAAGGCAGCCATCCTGAGCACAGTGCCTGGTAGGTTTCTGTTCTGGGAATGGCTGAGCTCCTCCCCAGGAAAGCTCACCTCAGTCCGGCCAGGCCTTGCTTTTACCTCAGGAAGAGATGCATGCACTGGGAGCCCCTGCCATTGAGGGCAGCACAGAATATACTTGTATGGTTTGTGCAAGAACGTCCTGCCCCTGTGGATGACATGTGAATGCAGGAGACTGCTAAGCACATCAGATGATGCTGGGATAATGCACCTGCTGTTAGTCTGGGTGCCGTGGCTTTGAATCCCCTTGGGTCCAATTTATACAGTTGCCTGAATTTGCTGAGCATACCAATGAGCCATCTAGTCCTGTATGCCTCCCTTTTGCCCTACCCAATCAGATCAGTGGACCATGTAGGAGTGGGTGAGACCATTGGTCCATAACCCAAGTATTCCATCTCCTATCATACCTTATTGGTCCACTGGTCCATTTAGGCCAGTATCCTTCCTACAGCAATGGTCAAAACACTTCAGTGGAATGCTTGATTACCTGCCCTGTTTCTGGCTAACGCTGAGTGCTGTCTGGGTACAGGTGACGTGATGCCATGAAACATTAGTCAGGGTGAAGTCACATTTTCTGTTGTTGATTCTGGTAAAGCAGGGTTCTCAGCCTCAGGGTCATGACCCCATGGTGGCTCATTGAGCTGTTTTCTGACATTTTTCACATTTTCTGCAGAATCTGTTTTCACTAAAAACCCAAACGGTTTCTGGCCTTTCTGTTGAGCAGTAGCCTTTCCAAGCACAACTAGCCACAGTAATAAGGGCTACTAAATATACATCACCGAGGAAGGTGCAATTCATGAAATGTTCAGTACGGATGTGTACAGTATAGATGTGGATGTGAAATTATCACAAGTGTATGCACTGAATGTGAAATGCCATCTTTGGCTTTCTGTGACACAGTAAACTTCCAAGAGAATCACTGCAAACAAACAAATTGTTACATATGGCGGCACCTGGGGGGCAGGGCTTTTGACTGGAATAGCAGAAAGGATTTGGGGATATTGGGTCATGAGGGCAAAAGTGGGTAGTTTGGAAGGTCATGGAAGGGAATAGTGGGTGGTTTGAGGATGGCAGGTGGAAAATCATTGAGAGCACCTGACTTTAACTATCCCAACTGCTTCAGTGTAACAAGAAGTTAATTTAAGGGGGAGGTAGTGTGGCCTACTAGACAGAGCACTGGAATGGGCTCTAGGGGACCTGTGTTCAATTCCCTGCTCTGCCACTTGATGGCTGGGTGACTTATCCCTTCCCCTTTCTGTGCCTCAGTTACCCCAGCTATAAAATGGGGATCCTGATACTGACCTCCTTTGTAAAGCACTTTGAGATCTATTGATGAAAAGCACCATATAGTACTATTACTGTGAAACAAAAGGCTCCTTGTATTCACCTTTCAGTCTGCCCACAGGGTGTTCTCAGAGGGAGTCCCAAGGAGGCCTGCCCCTCTTCCTGTTTCAGACACTCTATTCTGTTTCTCCTACCCCCCTGTAGATATTATGCAGATATTGCTAAAATGCCAGCAATCAGTGACCAGGACATGAGTGCATACCTGGCGGAGCAGTCCCGGTTACACCTGAGCCAGTTCAACAGCATGAGTGCGCTGCACGAGATCTACTCATACATCACCAAGTACAAGGATGAGGTAAGTCAACAGGGGCTGGGGCATCTTGTTTTCAAGCAAGGGCACATCCCCCGCCCAGTTTCTGCATTCCCCCTCTTGCTGCCCAGAAAAATTATCTCACAGGAAATATAGAGAGGGGGAAATTGCTGTTGGTAGCTGGATTCAACTCACTTCTGGAAGCACATCTGGATCATAGCAGCCTGCACAATGAAAGTGTGTAGTAAAGTAGCCCCGTGTGTAGTAAAGTTACGTGTCCCATTACTGTGTGTGTGTGACTACCAGCCAATGATAGAAGTTACCAGGCACTAATACACTTCATAACCTCCACATACCTGGATTCACACTCACCCTGAGTGAATGTGATGATTGTACAAGTGACGGAAGGGGCTGAGAGCAGTGAGTAGAGCCAGGCACAGTGAAAGGAGGTGGTGCTCAAGCTTTTCCCGACTGCTCTCTTCACTCCTGACCTTGCTATTCCACTCTAGAGATGAGCAGCAGCTCTTCATGCTGTTCTTATCATGGGCACTCGCCCATCTGCTCTTCTGATACCCCTCCATCCCAACCTGCAGCAGCTCCTCCAGTCCTGGGCCTTTCCTGAGCATACATTCTGATAAGGGTATTGTTTTGTACTCATATTTCCTTTGGCAAGTAGCATGGGAAACTGCTAAACTTCTTTCCCATGTGAATGAAGTCAGGATTTGAACTCCGGTCTGCCTCGCCTCATCTCACCGCCTTCCCTCCCTCTTCCCCACCTGCTGTAAATGACCCCATAGCACAGCAGAACCCATGAAGGTACCCAAGTCACCTTGCTTGCAATCCCAGGGGTGCACTTGGAAGGATAAGGTGTCCGTGCCAATAGGCCTCTTCGAATATTGACAAGAGTGGTTAAAAACCCATCTGTTGTAAATTGTACAAATTAACTTCATAAAGCACTATTCAAACACACTCTGCAATACTTTATTAAAGCAATAAAATATATAACTGTTGTGTATATATATAAAAACATAACCTAGATTTTATTGTCCCAATAAAGCAGAGTGAAAACTTGTGTTTGAGTAGTGGTTTATTTAGATAAAAAGCCTTTGCCCCAAGCTGCTGCATTGTCTCCTGAGAGAGACAGGGTGTCTAAGCCGTGAGAGAGACAGGAAGAGGTGAGGGCCATCAGTAGACAGGTAGCCAAGAGTGCTGCGGGACAAGGTAGAGCAGAACAGATTACAAGGGGTGCTATAGGTTAAGTTCAGAAGCAATAGCGGAGCTGTGTGGGGAGAGCCCAGTTTTGGGGTGACAGGGTCTGCTGCAAGTGAGGGCTGTTACACATTGGCAGAGCTGGGAGCGGTCTGGGTTGAAATGCATTGGCAAAGGTGTGGGGGGAAGCATTTCATAACACCTGCCAGCCCTGTGCCTGGCTCCTCAGCCGTCAGGCTTTCATCAGCACCAAAAGTCACCTAAGCCTCAAAAATCAACCACAAGCCAGCCACTGTGTGAGAGTTGTCGGGGAGGTGTGATATTAACGAGCTGCTCTTTGAAGATGCAGGGTGAGTAGCCAACCTGTGTTCCTGCCAGTTCACTGCAGTCTGGCATCTGTTGAATGTTCCCCCATAGCCCACTCTGAAAGCACCACTAGTGTGTTCTCAGCTCTCAGGAACTTCTTTTATTATTCGTAATGGGATTAATAAATCGCAGCTGTTCCCTTTGTTTGTTTTCATTCATTAAGCACAATTACATGCAGCCCGATTGCACCCTCTTTGATGCGAAATGGGAGAGAATCATTTTTCCTGTTGTTCAGTGCAGTAATATGCTGTCATTGGCTGTGAATGAAAATCATAATTAATTTTCATTTGGGTACTTGCATCTTCATAATCACTGGTCCCGGCTCCTTACAGCAGGTGACAGGCATGTATCTCTCTTTATACTCTGCATGGATTTCTTTTTGCTGTGTTGTTTTCCATGAGGACAACAAGATAACAGATAATCAAATAAAGAGAAGGCAGGTTGTGAATCTTTCAGCACTCTTAGACTTCAATGATAAACTGTTCTCTTATCAGGAGAGGCAGTGGTGAGGTGGGTACAGGGGACTAGACTCAGATTCATATTCTCTGTCTGATCCTGTCCAATTCTGATTCAGATGCCTTTAAGAGACGTGTTTTTTGACTGCCAGATGAATATTTAGGGGTGGTTGGGTATAAGGTGGGTTGGTGCCATCTAGAGGCTGATCTGGTTAATAGAAGGGACGTGTATATTGAGATTATAGCAACTGGATATGACTATGAGCCCATCAAGTCTTCTATTCTGCCTCCAGGTTTGGCCTATAGCTGATGCTTCAGAGGAAAGCAAATAAAACCCTTGTGGTGTACCTGGCTAATTGCGACATGCACATAGGGGAGATTTCTTCCTGAGTGTCACAAGTGATCAGCTGGCACCCTTGTGGAGCAGAACTACAAATGTTGCTCTTGGTGGCCATGAAACTAAGCAGCCCTTGCTAAAGTCCAGCTTCAAGATTTGACTTGATGGGATGAACAATCCCAGAGTTTGAATCAGGATGGAAATAGTCAGAAAGTTACATCCCCTCCACAAATGCCCACTTTGTGCCGCATGCTTTCAGCTCTGGTTTTGGATGTTAGGTAGGTCGGATGTCCTCCGAAGGACAAAAATTCCAAAGAGTACAGTGAAAACCCAGGAGGCCCCGTCCCATAATCTGGGAACAAGAGGTCACTAAACCAAATTAATGGGCAGCCAAGAACCATGGCAAGATTTGGAAGAGCGCTGGAGGAGCCTTTCATGACTCTCGGTATCTTTTGTGGCTGCATCCCCTCAGGACGTAAGTGAATTTCGGGGAGGAATTTTTCTCCTCATGCTATAGTATCTCAGCCAGGGTCTGATCCTGACAGGTACTGAACACCCCCAATTCACACCGAAGTCGAGTATTCAGCATCTTGCTGGATTGAGCGCTTGGTTAGGTGCACTGCAGGAGGGGTAATTTCATCCTTATCTGAAGTCAGCTGTAGGCCACTGCCCAGGGCTGGCTACTAGGCCAGACTGACTGGAATCACCTGCACTGCACTGAGATGCACGCTGAGACCCTGAGTCTCCCAGCATCCAGCGCTGCATATCCTCCACAGCACATCCTGTGTGCTCAGTGCTGGAAAGCTGCAGGGCGCTGCAGCGACTTTTAATCAAAAAGAGCTGATTTCCCTATTAAGGAGTTACCTGTAGGGTTTGTGATGGACTTTTGCCTGCCTCCTAGTAAGTCTGTTAATTATACAACAGTTTGTTTCCAATTATGCAGCCAATGAAATGGTTAATCAAATCCCCTTTGACGGATGCCTTGACATTTAATTGCAAAAAATTTGGTCTCCTGACAAACTTACCTGGGGAGACAGGATTTCTGTCAGGTTTGTTTTTAAATCCACTGTTCTGTGTCTGGTGGCACAATGTTAGCTAGCTGGACTCAGCGCTTCACACTCCTGGGTGATGGGTAGACGAGCAATTACCCCTCTTTTATGCGTCCATTACCCCTCCCTCGCCATGCTGACTCTTGCCTTCAGCCCCCCAGCCTCTCCCTGTGCCTTTAGTAATGTCCCAGTTCATGTAAATACCAGAGAAATGTGCCCCTCCCATCCTCTGATCTGTCACCAAAAGACGAGTTTGTTTAGAGAAATGAGATTCCAATGGAGAAATCCCGTTGTCTGATGTTTCCAATGTTGCGAGCACTTCTCCTGCATAGCAGTGTGGCCTCCCATTGACTGAGGCAGACGTTGCTGAGGCCGCATGCCTGAATGTCTGCCTGCGTCGCTCCCACAGTGCCAAGTGCCTCGTCTCCACGCCTCAGTAGAGTTGTCATTGGCGGAAACGCAGTTAGACAAACTCTAGCCAGGGGCCTTGCAGCTGAGAAGCCATGAAAGGCCTGTGAGTTTGGAGAAGCACCCAGCTGCGTGGCTGCTCCTTGCACCCTCAGAAGCTGCTGGGTCAGCATTTGGAGAGCAGGCTCTTTTGAAAGGTTTCCAGTGTTTCTTAGCTAATGGCAGCCTGGAAATACCAGCAGAACAATAGCCTTGTTAGGATAGTCCTGTCTCCTGTCCTGGCTGGGTCCCACACATGCAGAGGCAGCTATGCCCTGAGAAATAAAGGCAGGTGAAATGTTACCTGAAGGTTATTGAAGCTGAAGGTGGTGGGGCAAACCCCACCCTGTGCTACTGTTTCATCGGGGCTGTTTCCTTGTCTCCTGTAACTTTTGTTTGCACCTTACCTGAGGCCTGTGCAGAACACTGGGGAGACAGATGAGTCATTGCCTATGCTGCCAGCCGTCACTTTTGCTCCCAGGTTAGACTGTAAGCTCTTCAGGGCCGGGCCCTGTGTCTTCCCATGTGTTTGTACTGTGCGCAGCACATCAGGTCCCTGATCCTGACTGTGGCATCCAGCAGCTACTGCAGCACAAATAATACCAATACAGGGCTTGGTACTGGTTCCCTTTGAGATTTGGGTGACGGTCTGAACCAGTTCTCAGTCAGACCGGTTCAGCTGACCCACTGGCTGAGCCAGCCTGCGTCAATGCTGACCAGTCTCACACTAAGACGAGCACTCGATGGCTTGGTCTACGCTGAAAAGTGACATTGGCATAAACCACACCCCTGACCAACGCACTTATACCAGCAAAAACCACAGAGTAGACACAGCCGTGTCAATGGAAGAGGGCTTCCATCAACATGGCTAACTTCATTGGGGAGGTGTTCCTATGGTGACAGCAAAACTCCTTCTGTCAGTACTGTGGAGCTATGCCGGCGTTGCTAGGCCAGTATAGTGTCTGTGGTGTAGATGTACCCTAAGGCCAGATTCTGATCTTGGCTACACCGCTGAAAATCCAGAGCTACTCCATGTCTTCAGCTGAGTTGCTCTGGGTTCACATGGCGTCATTGAAGCTGGCCCCGAGCCTTTTGGGGCCCCTCATTGCATAGCTGGGAATTCTGTTCTGTGGCAGCTGCATACAGACAGACACTCTATTCATTTGATCAAATTGGGAAGTTAAATAAAACAATCCCCTAGACAGACAGATCAGTGATGTCTGTGTTGGCTAGCGTGTCTTCTAATCAACCATCAACTCAACAATGTTATCCCTAGCTTCTTATTAATAAAATCAAATACATCAGCCAAAACCCAGTGATTTAAATAGACACATGGAAAAGGCAAGATTTTCAGACATGATTAGAGATTGTAGATGTCTGATTGAGACACCTTAAAGGGACCTGATTTTCAAAATGCGCTGTGCATCTGCCCTCTGAAAATCGGGCCTTTCTAAGGTGCCCTAAACTGGGCATCCCCAAATTAAGGCACCCACAATAGCTAGTTACTTTTGAAAATCTTGGTCAGAGTTGTTACCACCTCATGGCCCTTGGTATGTGACGAAAGCTGGAATTGGTCCCTACTGACATTTTTTAGTGCTTTGTGAAGTCTAGTTTGACACATCCCCTTGGACTGGGCTTCCAGCACATCCCTTAGAAGGCTATTTCACAGGGGGATGGATCTTACTCTCCGGAAGTTCTTCCTGATGTTGAAAAAAAGGAAAATTCAGTCTTGATTTCCTCCTAGTCATAAGCTCATGCTAAATCATTTCTCTCCATCCTCGGGCTTTAGACCCCCCCATCCCCCCCCATGCTTTTTTCATATGCTTTTCCCCTTAGCGGTCGCTTAGCCCAGTGGTTCTCAATCTTTCCAGACTTCTGTATCCCTTTCAGGAGGCTGATTTGACTTGTGTGCCCCAAGTTTCACCTCACTTAAAAACTACTTGCTTACAAAATCGGACATAAAATACAGAAGTGTCACAGCCACGCTATTACTGACACATGGCTTACTTTCTCATTTTTACCATACAATTATACAATAAATCGTGACCCCTCAGGTTGAGAAACCCTGATATAGTAGATAGAGCAGTATAAGCGAGTCATTGTCGGTATGAAATTTTAGTTTGCACTGACTTCACTAGTGCTTTTCATGTAGCCTGTTGTAAAACTAGGCAAATATCTAGATGAGTTGATGTACCATCTGGACGACCTCTGCGTACCCCTGCTGGAGAACCACTGGCTTAGCCCATATTTAGCTATTTTAATAACCCCCCCAGATCAGTCTCTCCCACCTCTGATCAGATTTTGTTGCTTTTCTCTGAATTCCCATCATTAGCCCTATCTTCCTAGTAAGGCGGTGCTCGGAATGAATGCAGCAGTGTGTTTTACCTTGCCTGTTAGTGAGGGCTGACAACTCCCTCCTGGAAGCCGTGGTGGCATTGGTGGACCTGCATTCCTTTCCCATCTTCTCTTTCTAGGTTGCAGGTAACAGTACCACCTTTTCTCATCCTTTCCCCTCTCTTTTCTCCCCTGCCAGATTTTAGCTGCTTTAGAGAAGGATGAACAGGCCCGAAGGCAACGGCTGAGGAGTAAGCTGGAGCAGGCAATTGACACAATGGCCCTAAGCAGCTGAAAAGGCCGAGGCAGCCCGGACAGCTTTCCAGCAGTGGATACTACAAGAGAGAGGCCAGCAAGCGGCAGCAGCAGAGTACTTTGGGTCCAGAGCCAAATGGACACGCGGAGCCCGCCGCGTCTCGAAACTCTTAACACAAACGAACAAGGAAACCTACCACCGTATCACACCCAATCCAATCAGACCTATCCAGAGACCTTGCAAAAGGGACGGTGTGGGCAGGAGTGCAAAGGAGCCGAGAAGAACTGCAGGGAGCTTGCAGCGCACCCAGCACAGCTGCTTCGCCTGGGGGCATGTCCCCGATCTGGTGATGGAGGCTGGAGGGTCGGGACTGCACTAACTTCTAGGGCAACATGTCTGATGTTGTTATTTTTAGCGCAGGGAGGGTGGGCGGGGCTTTTCTTTTTTCTGTACTTGACTCGCTCCCCCTTCCTCCCCACCTGCCTCCCAGCTCTCCGCCCATATCCCTTCTCTCGCGCGCTCTCTCTCTCTCCCCCCCCACCCCACCCCAGCTCTCTGGCCTTCTGCCATTAGTGTTAACTGCTATATTTGCACAATTTACAAGAGAGAAACAAAAATTTTTTTTAATTAAAACAAAGTATAACACAAAGGGGGAGGGGAAGGGAGGTTCTAAATTTTGCAACAAACTAACAAAAAAAAAGGGGGGGGTTAAAAAAATCACTCAAAGGACCGATTCTGGGAGGAGAAGGGTGGGGGTGGGCGGGGAGTGGGAGACAAGTCCCATAACCTTGGGGTAGTTCAGAAAATTTGTCCTGTGCCATGTTTGAGTTGAATGTTGTTTAGTGCAGAAAGCAAAACAGGATTTTTTGTTAGCTGAATCAGCTCTAATTTACATGCTGCGTAAGTGGTGTCCGAAGGTCACAATCCAAGAGGAGGAAGAACAGAGAGGGGAGACAATCTAAGGGGCCTTTTCCCAGGGATCGGCCGGTGCTGTGAATCGTGGCGGGGGAGTGGCGTGGCGTGGTGTCGACTTCATCCTTGTTTTTATTTGCACGTTGCTATTTCTGCGTGGGGCAGGACAACGCAGATGAAGGAGGAGAATCGTTGAGCTCTTTATAGCCAGAGCTTGTGCTCCATCCTCTCTTGTGAAAGGAGAGTTTCCCGGCAGCATTCCCTGGTGGCGGTCGGTGCTGTGAGGGGTGTCTGGGCCATGGAGAAGCCCTCAGGGACCTTTCAGGCTGGGAAGCCGTTGAAAACAGACCTTTCAAATGGGCATCTCCATGACTCCAAGTGCAGGTAGATGACTGTAGTGGGGAGGTTGATGTTCTGGAAGCTTGAGAGCTTGCGCTACATCCAAGTGTATTAGGAGCAAAGGGCTTTCAGAACCAAACGGGTAGCAGGAAGGGAGTGTCAGCATGGGGCTTTGGCATCCTGCCCGTCTTTGCCTCCCTTCCTTCTGACGCCCCCTATCGACCTGAGGTGCTGAGCATCTCAGCACATTTGCAGCTCTTGGTGTCCTTTAAAGCAGCCTTAATGAAGTCACTGATGGCAGCTGGCTCACAGTCCAGCCGGGCTCCGAAACCTCTACAATCCCAGGGTTCTCCCAGCACTACCAAGCAGGCTCCCACATTTAAAGCAGTTGGAGACAGTAGTCCAACATACCCTTTTTTTTAGCAAGGAGCTAGGTGTGAGGTGCGGGGAGCTGTCAGCCTGCCACTCTGCTGTAACTAAGCCTTAACCCGCTGCAGCCTAGCAGTCCAATTACAAGCATTTTTGTCTGGAGCTACATCAGTGGATTTGTTTCAGGTTAGGCCTAACCGATCCCAGGAAAGGGGAAGAGGATGGGGGCCGTGGAGGCGGCCCTGGAATTTTGACTGCATGGTAAAACCGTTTTTCTCGGTCCTCTTTTTGTGCTGATGTAAGGGAAGGGCCCGGGTCACCCGGGGAAATGGTTTAGATCCTTATTTCTCTGCAGAAATCTTTCAGAGACCAGTGATGCCCTATAAGGCTTTTCTCTGTAGCTGCACTGGTTCTGGAGCAGCCACTTGGGGCAGAGGGATGTACGGGCCGTAACCTCGGATGGAAGGAAAGCAGAAAAAGAAAAGGTCCAGCCTTGTGTGTGGTTGGTTACAGGCTAAGAGGGCAAACCCTGAGTGGTGATTGCCGTAGCTCTCCAGATCTGAATTCCCCGCGTACTAGGCTGTCTCAGATCCCTGCTGCTACTGTGTACGCTGTCAGGAGCTGTTGGCACAAAAGGTTGGAGAGGGTTCTGTAAACTAAGCCGTTCGATGAGCTTGCCATGCGCTGATTTAACAAAACGGGGCAGGCACCACTCACCCTGCCGTTCCCAAGCCCCAGGAGCAAGAGCGTGTCTGTGGCGTGTCTGTGCACAGCTCACACAGTGGTGATGCTAGTTATCCAGATAGTTATATGCTCAGATACTAGGGTGAAGGACGCAATAGAAAACCCTCTGATAGATCATCAGGAGACAGCGCGAAAGGGAGGGTAGGAGGGATTGGGGGGTTTCTGCTGTGGCTGCCATGTTGCCCTGTATTTTGGTGGTGCTACATGTAGCTCATACCTCCGCTGTGTGTGTATACATACAACCACCCAGTGCCTGTATGTCCCACCAGAGCCCTCGCGTGGCATCACTCAGCCATGGTTGGAAAGGGCCCTGGAATTCCACAGGGCTGATTTCCAGCCCCCTCCCTGGGGAACGAGTGTTTTACAAAGCACCTGAGAATTCTCCTTTTAGCCTTCATTAGCCCACTGAGAGCTAGGTGAGGAGCCAAAGCATTCTGACTTGGCCTGCTCCCCAGACCCCAGGAAACCAGACCCAGGCTGGGATCTCACCGGGTTTCTGCCCAGAATGTACCTCTCTTTCCCCTCTCCTTACTCTTTCTTCCTCTCTCGCTCTCCCCCGCCCCCCGCTCTGTCTTTTTGGGTGATTGTTGCATTCTCTCATTTCACTGGAAACCCAGGGATCCATCTCCTTTGGAAGCCTCTACTTGGCATGTCAGATCCTCATGGCTTTATTATTTAAAGAAACAAAGGTGCCGAGCCGCTGCCCAGACTCAGAGCAGGTGACCAAAACCTTCTATAAACTTACAGTTTTCTTTTGCATACAGTACTGCGAATCTACATTGCTGCCTGGGCCAAGGAGGGGCCCACACCATGCCAGAGGTGGGCTACTGAAAATTTAAAAAACACCGGCTCGGTTTCTGTCCATTCCCTTAGATTGCAAGTAAGGGGCGGAGGGGGGAAAATAATGAAGTTTTTAATTAAAAAAAAAAATAGTGTGTGTATATATATATATATATATATGTGGTTACAATCTAATTCTTGTGCCCCAGTGGGGTGCTGTATAGTTAACTGAAGGAGAAACAAACCAATATTAAATATTAAATGGATTTACACAGCCAGTGGAAAATACCAAATGATCTGGAAGAAATTTCCAAGCATTTCTCACCAAGCAGAACAATCTTTTGAAGCCTGCACATCTCTAATTACGTTGTAATTTTGTTTTTTGAATTAAAGAAGAGGAGAAGGAGAAGATGATTTAAAAAAATAAAACAACAAAAACAAAAAAAAATTAAAAAAAAGATAAAATAAATACCCAACCCAACCTGAGCCATCTCCAGAGTTGTGGGACCTGTGGGCTGTTGCATGACTGTGCTAGATTTTAGTCTGAGTTGAACTTTTTAAGGAACAAAAACAAAAAACTGCAAGTGTTGAATACTAGAGGTTCGTTTAGACCTTTTCTTTTACATTTTGGAATTAATTTGTCACTTTCTCATCAAAGACAAAAATTAATTTGACTTCAACGGTTTACTTCTCAAAATGGTACTCAAAGACCCTTAAAGGACAGCTATGTGCCAGCGGGCCCCCGAAAGAGGCAGCATCTGTTTCGCTTGCTCTCTTGGGATCTCCTTCAGCAGTTGCGAGAGGGAAGGAATCCTCAAGTGAAACTGGGCTGTGGGCCATGAAAAATTGCTTTGTGGATACTTTAGAAAATGAAAGCCAGATCCTCAACTGGTGTAAATGGGCAGAGTTTCATTGAAATCAGTGTTTTTTAAGAGAGACGAGGGCACGTTGATCTAAAGTTTGTCCCATTTCTCCTTCTTGCTGTGTAGCACTGGTTGAAATATGTTCAAGGCCAGTGCCACCAACCTGGCTAGGACTTTACACACATCACCGTGGTATCCTGGCCGTAATAATCCACATTAGTGGGAAGGGCATTTCTGTGGTGAGGCTGCTTTATTATCTTTAGCCCAAGAATGACTTGAATCAGTAACCAGTTGTTTTTAGATCCTCAAGACGATTTTAATGTAGACAATTTCTAGGCTGTAATTACACTGCACATGGTTTTTAATGAGGTAGAAGGTATATATGGGTGTGAGCCCAAAGGCATTCTGGACATGGGTTTTGGTTTAGCTACGCTAGAGACGGGGATGAGGGGAACAGTGAAATCTCGATTCAGATCTGGATCCAAAGCTGAGATGCAGGCCTATCTCGGCTAGAGAGGGACTCAGTTCAGACCAGGAGAGTGCAGTTCAGCCTGCCTGCACGTCTACCTGACCTTCCAGCCATTGGGAGCGAGCTCCTGTGTGACCTCCTCCCTTCATTGCTGTGTCCTACCTGCATTTCTCCTTTCCAATCCGTCTGCCTGAGTCATTCATCACCCCCCCCACCACCCTTGTGCTGACAAATTGTGAGGTCACCAGCCCTAATCATTGGCCTCAATGAATCAGGCAGGGGGAGCCAGCGGAGAAGGAAGGGAGACACGGGCCGCTGTGTGTGGGTTTTAAATAGCAGGAAAGAAGTGAGCGCAAGTCCACGCTGGTGTGTAACAGGATATTGGTGTTTTTATAGCTTGACTGACATGAGCACCACATCTGCCTGAGCTGGCAGGAGCCCCTCTGATGGTGATAATGGAGCCCAGGATTCCCTGTAAGGGCATTAACTCTGGTCCCGGGAAGAGACGCAGCTCCCAGGGCAGGGCAGGGCAGCCGCCTTCTCGTCCCCTTTCCCCCCACTCAGCTGGGCGTGGCATTTCTGGCAGGTGCTTTGGAAGTTTATCAGTTTCTTCCACCAAAGACTCATCCCAGCACATTCCCACCTTGGAGACAGTGGTCCCATCGCTGCCAGGCCCAGCTGTCGGTGAGGCCAGACAGCGTCTCCATGACTTGAGAGATTCTTAAGAAAGGGACCTTTTTTTTTTTAATACTCTCCACTTTTGCTAAGTTGTCAGGTGCTACTTTTAGCCTTTCACATCTAACGCCCAGGGTGCTTGATCATGATCAGACTTCTGCCTGGTGCCTCAGAGCCCCCCTCTTGCCCCCAGAACTGGGATCTTCACCGTGCTATTCAAACAGGAACCATGGGAATGGGACGGGGGCAGCAAAGTGGAGACCTGCAGGCTTTGGCTGTGTAGGTTCTTCCAAAACATCCTGCTGGGAATGAAAACAGGGAGGGAAATGCTTCCCAGAGCCCACGCCTCCTCATCTTCTCTCAGCACGGAAGCCTGAGCCCTTGGACTTTGGGTGGATCCTGCTTTGCCCGATGCTGGTGTCGGAGAATAGACCATAGGGATCGATGCTGCATTGGCCAAGGGTGGAAATGACCATGTGGCTGTTGCCATCTCGGTTATCTTCTGATTTGGGACACTATTCACACACTTCCGTTCGGTTCAGTTTTAGATTTAAAATGCAGCCAAGCCATGGAAGTGCCCCTCTCTACCCTTCTGTCAAGAATGAGCCCACTGCCTGCTCAGCAGCTGGCCAGCTCACGGGAGCGGAGTGGCCTTGCTCTGTGGGATATAAGCAGAGCTGTGTTCTCTTTGAAGGAACCACAGTGCACAGTTAGCTGTCCTTTAAGAAAGTGGGGGGGAAACCAACAACAAAAGGCCGAGAACTTTAATAGTAACATAGAGTCCTGAAAACTTTGTGATTGTTTCAGACTTGAAGCAACTGTGCCAGTGTGGCTGGTCGACACTCTTCGACCGTGTAAATATCCTGCTATTTCCTATTTTAATGTTCTTCAGATTTAGTACTTGTAAATAAACACGCGCATCAAGGAGAGATTAAACATTTTTGCTAAATAACGTGACTTGCCTGGGTTTTTACATGGCTGGGGGAGGGGAGGGGAGGGATCCAGGACTGGCTATACCTTGTGTTCCTTAGCACGTCTTCCGTCTCACGACAGTGATCAGCTGAGCATGGAAGCCAGGAAATCTGGCTCCTAGTCGTCTGCTCTAACAATGACACGTCCTTCCTCCCCCACTAACCACCATACCCCATTGCCTTCCCCACCAACTGATTGACTGGGGCACATGTGAGGATCTGTAACGGGGCCAGGAGGGAGAGAAGTGGGCCCCATCCATGGGGCTCTTGCAGGAAAGTGATTAAATGGATGGGGGAATTGCCTCTGTCTCTTGTCTCTAGACATTTATAACACACCTATTACTTTGGTGTCTTAAGTCAGTGCCAAGAAAGGGTTATTCTGCACCCACCCCAGCCCTGAAGCCCTGATCTTCAGTAATGCAAGTTCCTGAAGAAAAGAGGGTCTCCCTGAATCCCAAAGCTAAGAGCCATGGAGCTGGAGGGAATAGTCTCTTGAAGGTCCTGGGACCAACCCAAGGTTAATCCCTTAAAAAAAATAACATGGGTCCTGGCAGAGATAAAGGCTCCTGCTGTCTGCTCCTCTTCACCAGGGGAATGACTCTGATTCGAGGATGAATGGCAGAGCAGGGCTGTCCCTCCTTCACAGCCCGCCACGCTGCAGCAGGGGGAGTCCAAAGGAAATAGGGGTTGAGACAAGGGGGGGACTGGTGGTTGTTGCACTGATTGGGGTGAATTTCTGTGTCGGAGAAGTGAGGGGCTGACAGCAGTAACTCATACAGGGCATTGTGCAGACAAGGGGCTGGGCCGTGCCCCTCACTCCAGACTTGCAGCACTCCCAGCTATTCCAGTCCTGGAGGTACCCACCCAGCTGTGCTGCTGCACCGCAAAGTACTCTGTTATTCCAGTCCTGGGCCCCCGTCCACACCCTCCAGGCCACCCTTATCCTTGCTGTACGTCTCACTACTCCGTCTGTTCAGGCAACACAAGTGGAGATGCCTTCCCTCACTTTCCTGAAGAGCACAGCCTCCTAGAAGTACTGGAAGCTGCTCACTGGCTCCCTCCATTGGCAAGTATCTGTGCTCTCTGTGGGCTGTCTGATTCCCGTGTGTACCTCTCAGAGGGCTTCCACCCTGCTCACTAGTCACCTCGTCCAAGACAGCACATCCACTTTGGAGGTGCTCCAGGGAAGTGAGGGGCCTGGAGACAGCCGGTGCTGCATCTTCCTGGGAACATCTGAGGCACTAAACTGCTGTGCTGAGTGTGGGGTACCTGAGAACCTGGCAGAGGTCAGGAGGCATCTGAAGCCAGTGTGGTGCCCGCAGAGGGGGATGCTTTTCTAATGCTAACCTGGAAGTGACACAGAGTCAGCACCGCTTCTAGGGACTGAGGAGACCCTCTGTTAACTCTTTCGCTGCCTTGCAGCTCATTGGCCCTCTCACCTTCACCAGGACAGCCTACCCGCAGCTTTCACAAATCATGGCTCAGGCCCCCTGAAATCCTAAAACCGGCTTTAAAATCATAGGATTTTTTTATAAATACTTCGTTGTACCTGCTTTCTGCCCCTTGGGTCACCTGCTCAAGCTTTTCTCTGCAGCCATCAGGGCTAGAAACATCCTTAAAAAGCTGAGCATCTCCCCTGATCACAGGATTCCTGGAGCACCCCATGCTGTGAGACTGGGGATAAGGCGATGAGCATTGACAACGGTGCTTCAAGCCCCGTTGGGAGCTGTGACAGCCCAACAAGGGCTAACTGCACCTTTTAACGGTGGGGTGGGGCAGAGGAGCTACCATGCTGAGCCTGCTGAGCGATCAGCAGTGTCGAAGCTCCCTGCGAGGGCTACAGGAAATGGTGGCTCCTTGTCCCTTCAGCAATCACTCCTCCTCCTTTAGCAACACTTTCATTGCTGTTACTTTCTGTAGCGGGCCCTTTGCTCCTCCGGCTCCTGTGGGGATTGCCCTTTTCCTTTTGGTTTCTACCAGCTCTGCCCCTCCCTGGTGCAACTCACTGATAAAACCGAGCTCTCATCTGGTGCTTTTCACCCAGCAATCTCAAAAGCACTTTACACAGAAGGTCAGTAGCATGAGCCCCCTTTTACAGATGGGGAAACTGAGGTGCAGTTCCGCTGCTCTCTCCTCAGGGGAGTATAGAGCTCAGCTCCAGCCCATTATTACCCAGGAGTCCATCTTACTTTCTCTTCCTTTCACCTTCTTGCAGGCGGTGGAGTTCAGCAGTGTTGGGGGCAGGCAGGAACAGAGAGCAGAGAGGCCTGCGTGTGCCTGCCCCACCGCGTGATAGTTCCAAGTCCCAGCACACACTGCGCCGACCCGAGGCGCCTCTCTGTCCATTCTGCAGTGGCCTGGCCATGTGTGGCACCTCAGACAAGGCCCTGGGACTGAGGAGATGACAAGCTGAGTGGCTAACCTGGGCAAGGCATTGACCCCCCCCCCCCCCCAACTGCCATCTCCAGGGTGGAATGCAGGCGAGATGGGTCCTGGGAGAAGAAGACAGCTGGGGAGATGGCCCCTGAGCTAACCCCAGCTCTGTGCAATCACCTGGAGCTCTGAAACACAGCCCTGCTTTGGCCATGGAGGTGGCAGGTTACTAGGTGTGATGGGCATCCAGCCATGTGCTGTGCAGATGGGATGAGGCAACATTTCCCTATTGCAGCTGGGGCTCAAACAGTGCGTGTGGATCCCCAGTGGTCTGGAGCCCTTCCTGAGGGGCCATGAGCCAGTTCGATGTGCAAGCAGTGGAAGGGGCGGGGACGGCAGTACTGGGTAGAGTCCAGCTGAGGGTCTCTCTCCCCACCACAGATTGAGAGAGAATCCATTTCCCTACAGCCATCCCAAAGAAAACCTAGATGGTCACTAGCCCACCCCTGCCATTTAAAAGTGGCCAGTCTAAGCAAACCCCAGCAGCTGGGCCCAGCTCCGCCCAGCACGGTTAATTCCAAACGGCACCTCTGGATCCAGCTCACAAACCGAACTGCTCCTGTTCGATCCCCTGGAGAACCTAAGGTAAGGCACTGGCTGGGGGAAGGAGGAGGGGCCTAGATGAGTCTTTTCCATCTCTTACATGGCTGATTTTCCAAGGGTGGTTTATTTAAACTGTTTGGTTTCACTCCCCAGCTTTCAAAGCTCCCAGGCCTTGTGATCAGATGCAAAGGAAACAAATCAATTCCATCGAGACAGCAAAAAAGAGGTAAATCACTGGCAAAGTTCAGCATCTAGTTATCACCAGCTGGGCTCAAAAGAAGCCAGTCAAGGCCCTTTGAAGTGTGTGTGTGGGGTGGGCACACCAAGGTATTTTAATGCTTCTCTCTCTCCTGCCAGCTTCTTTTTTCAGCTGTTGACTTTTGGTGTGTGTTGTTTTAGTCTATGTGTACACTGTGTAGCCGCTCTATGCCAGCGGGGGAGACCTTTCCTGATGGCATAATTAAACCATCCCCAACGAGCAGCGGTAGCTATGTTGGCAGGAGACGCTCTCCTCCCGACATAGTGTTGTCCACACTGGAGTTTTTGTCGGTAAAACTTATGTCGGTCAAGGGTGTATTTTTTCACACCCCCTGACTGACAAAAGTGCTAGTGTAGACGTAGCCTTAGTCTCTGATCTGAGCCACCAAGGCTGTTCCTTCTTTCTCCTTTGCTTTGCCAGCCTCAAACAAGGCTAGCGCTAACCTCTGTGCATCCTGCCCATGACTGACCTAGTCCACCTTCCCTTCCCCTGCTCTACCTGCCTTTGACCAAGGGTCCAACCCCTCCTTTGGACTGCTACTGTGGGTCTCGGCCAAGGTTGTTCCCTCTTCCCTCTGACTGCTGCTCCTGGCTTTCACCAAGGCTGATCCATCTCCCTTCCAACTCTACCAGGTGTTGTCCAAAGGCTTAGGTTGTTCCCTCTCCCCTCCCTCTGCGCCACAGTGTTGGCTAACTGCTGCCTATTTCATTTTCTTGTTCAGTTATCTGCTCACCTGGCTCGCATCACAAGGGCAGCTTCCTTGCACCTGCTTTCAATTCCTAAGAACATAATGAGGGGTTTAAACTGCTTTCCTTGGTGTCGTCCTCCGCCACTAGTAACAGACATTGATTACATTTCAAATGCATTGTTTTCAAGGAGTCATTTTAAAAAGAAAAAATCCCACAGCCACCAGAAGGGGATCTAGATCAATGTGACAAACTAGTCAAAATCTATCATCTCTGGCAGGCCGGATACACTACAAAAAGGCATTTAAGGATGGCTACGTGGAGCAGAAACGTGCTCCATGGCACGCTTGCTCCCTGAAAGAGGCTAAAGGAGAAGAGAAACCTGACTGAACAATAAGCAGGCAACTTAGAGGCCACCTATACATAGACACCATGGTCTCAGGTCTTTAGTGTCAAAGGCACAGGTCTCTGCCACATGAGTAAAGGAGTAACTCCATCAGCTAGCTATACATACTAGGTGCTTATCCTTGCTAGGGCTAGCTGCTAGCGGAGACATACATGATTGCACACACTAAGCCAGTGTGTCACACAAGTATCTGCTTTCAACTACCTGAGGGGGGGTTCCAAAGAGGATGGAGCTTGGCTGTTCTCAGTGGTGGCAGATGACAGAACAAGGAGCAATGGTCTCAAGTTGCAGTGGGGGAGGTCTAGGTTGGATATTAGGAAACACTATTTCACTAGGAGGGTGGTGACGCACTGGAATGCTTTACCTAGGGAGGTGGTGGAATCTCCTTCCTTGGAGGTTTTTAAGGCACGGCTTGACAAAGCCCTGGCTGGGATGATTTAGTTGGGAATTGGTCCTGCTTTGAGCAGGGCGTTGGACTAGATCCCTGAGGTCCCTTCCAACCCTGATATTCTCTGATATTCTATGATATCTGGTATAACTGCATAGTTAAACTCCATCTAGTTCAACACTCAGCACCCCACCTTCTGAGCAAGGGCGACCAGTGCATTCCGTTGGCTCCCTTCAGTTCCTGAACTGCTTCGAGGGCCCGGTCCTGCTATTTAAGCCCTCCGACAGCTTTAAATCCTCTTTCAGCACAGCCCTCCTCTCTATCCACAATGTACCAAGCCAGCTGAGCCCAACAGGTAAACGCTGGCTGATGGAGACCAGGATGGGAACTCTTGGGAACTGACTCGGGACTCCGTCTTTCCTCATTGAATCAATGCGAGCATTGCCACTACGTTTGGTAGGAGCTGGATCAGACCTTTGGTGCAGGGCCCTTGCTGGTGGAACCCTTTCCAGACAGCGATCAACGTGAGCACCGCCTCTCCACACAAGCTTTCCCTCAATGATGGCTGAAGAATGGCCTTGTGCAGTGTGTGGTAGATGGGTGATGAGGAGAGGGAGCAGGGGAGAAAAAACAAATCCCTGGAGAATCACGTCTGCCTCAGTTTATCAGTCAATCAAATGTAACAAGATAGTGAGTGTGAGAACAGGGAGGGAGCTTTGGATGAGCAAAGGTTGCCAACTTTCTAATCAAACACCTTTGTCCCGCCCCCTGCCCTGAGGCCCTGCCCCTTCGAGGCCTCACCCCACACTCCCTCCATACCCCCTCCCTCCATCGCTCGCTCTCCCCCACCCTCACTCACTTGCTCATTTTCACCAGGCTGGGGCAGGAGGTTGGGACGCAGGAGGGGGTGAGGGCTCTGGCCTCGGGTGCAGGCTCTGGGGTGGGGCCAGAAATGGGTTCAGGGTGCAGGAGAGGGCTCCAGGCTGAGGGCTGGGGTGCAGGAGAGGCTTTGGGGTGCGGGCTCCGGGCAGTGCTTACCTCAGGCAGCTCCAGGGAAGTGGCAACATAACCCTCCAGCTCCTAGGTGGAGGCGCGGCCAGGTGGCTCTGCGCGCTGCCCCCCACCTGCTGGTGCCGCCCCCGCCTGCAGGCACTGAACCCACATCTCCCATTGGCTGTTATTCCCAGCCAATGGGAGCTGTAGAGCTGGCGCTAGGGACAGGGGCAGCGCACGGAGCCCCCGTGGCCCAAGGGACACTAGGAGCCAGAGGGACATGTCGTCACTTCCCGGAAGCCATGTGGAGCCAGGGAGGGAGTCTGCCAGCCCCGCGCCAACCAGACTTTTAACGGCTCGGTCCATGCTGACCGGAGCCACCAAGGTCCCTTTTTGACTGGGTGTTCCGTTCGAAAACCGGACACCTGGCAACCCAGAAGTTCAGGGACATAAACGCAGGTTTTACCCACAATTCCTGGGGCTGGGAATCTCCTCACAAGATTTCCACAGCTTTCTGCTAGGCCAGTGCTGTGAGAAGGGCCTTCCCTAGCATTATGATAGCCCTCGTGGCCCCAACGGCACCGGGCAGGCCTCAAATGAAAAACAAGGAGGGAAAGCCGAAGGCAAACTTTCTGGAAGTTTCCACAAAGCCTGGGGTTTGGGGTAAAGGCTCACGGGGCACAGAGCTGGAGGAGCTTGTTCAATTTTTTTTCTTCATTTGCCCTTCCCTTCTGATGTATGAAATACCCACACAACCAGGGGAAATTAATCAACACATTTCCCGATCCTGCAAACTTTGATCCAGCTCCAATCTGCTCCCATACTGGGGGACTGGCTGGCTTGGGGGGCAGGAAATGGGATACAGGGCTTTTCCCCTCTAGGGAGTGGCAACCTGGATCCAGTTCCAGATCAAGAAATAGGCTATCTGGGGCCTTTCCCATCTGGATCCAGCAAATTATTCTCCAGAGTTGAATCCCTGCACTCCTGCCGAGCTCACTGCAGGATCAGGGTGTAATTAACACTCCAGGGGAAATGATGAAACTGACTCTATGGACAGGTCTGTCCAGTACATGAGGTAAATAACCTGAAAAAACACAGAACAATGTTTTCGTCTCTAATCACTTTGTTCTAGGAATTTTAAGCATTACTTGGGAATGCAGCAGGTTAAAACAGCAAGCTAAAGCTCTCAGGTATGATTTTTTTAAGGTGATGCTGTTCCTTCAAAGTTGCATAGTTAAAAATCCACAACAAAAAACAAGACATGCATAAGTTAAAGTACTTGGAGCGAATGTTAAACTATCCTTGTTACACATATCCTGTATATTTTATAGTGTACATTTTGCTCTCCTACATTTTATGGTATACAGTTTACATTGAACATAAACAGTAATATGCTAAGCTACGCACTTCATCCAAAAAATAGGAGTATAAACTGCTACATATTTCTAACATGGAGGAGTTAATGTTGCTATTGCAACCAGAACTTTAGTACTGCCAGACTGTTTGTGATTGGGGAAGCTTAATGCTGCATGGGTGTAGCTTTTTGCACTTAATTTCCTTTGGCTTTATAAAGAAAGGGGGGGAAGGCAGGGCGGGGTGTAGGAAGGATTGCTTGGCCTTGTTAATGATAGAATTTACATGGTCTCGATTCAGTTTTGAAATCCTCACCTCAAACGGATGGATGGGGTGAGTTTCCATCTCTGCTTTCCGCGCAGGACCGGCTCCAGGCACCAGCGGAGCAAGCTGGTGCTTGGGGCAGCAGATTCCAAGGAGCGGCATTCCGGCCGCCCTTTTTTTTCCTTTTTCTTTTTGGTGTGCCGCTCAGGCCACCCTGTAGGGGGTGGCGGCCCGAAGGAGGGGAGCGCCCTGCAGCAACCTTGGCAGGGCAGCCCGCGTCCTTCCCTCCCAGCCGACCGGAGCGGCGCGGAGCCCTCCTCTCAGCCCAGCTCCCTGCATCCTGCCGGAGGGGGGAGTTGAAGTGCCCAGACGGAGCCACCAGCCGGCTCCAGGAGACGCGGGAGCCCAGCACCGTGGCGGGAGGATGCTCTGAGCCGCCCCCAGAGGTGGGGGCGCTGCTCCCGCTTGGCCAGGTCAGTTCGCGCAGGTCCGCCCCCAGCGCGGCCCCGGGAAGGGGTCACCAGCGGGCAGCCCCCTGGCGGGCGCGGAGCAGGCCCCAGCATCCCGGCGCGCCAGCCCCTGGGGGGCACAGGTTGCTCTGCCACGCCCTGACTTCGGGAAAGTCCCGCTCGTGGGCGGCGCAGGGAAACTTTCCTGGGACTTCGGGGCAGCGCGGATGGGGTGGCTCTGGCTGTGCCCGGTGGAGTCCGTGGGGGACAGGACGCCCACAGATGTGGCCCCGGCACCTGGCGCTGGCCTGGGCCTCGAGGGACTCGCTGCAGGCGGGGCGGGGGCAACTGGGAAATAAACAAACTTGGGACCCGCTCTCGGCAGCAGTTTTAGGCGCCCCCCCCCCTTGGTGGGGAGAGCGGCTTTGAAAAGCAGGGGACGGGCTGGCACCTGCTCCTCAAACTACCAGGCTGGGGCGGGGATGTCTAGGTGCTCAGGACCCCAGCCTGAAGTTACTGAGAGTTTTGATTGAGAAACTACTAGACTTTGGCCCCAAATTTCCCCCTTCCCTGACCCCCCCCCCACTCCAGTAGAAATGGTTCATTGATTAGTCCATCGGGTGACCCAGTGGTTTGGTGCTGTTTGTTTTCTGTTCTCACTGTGGTTGCATTTTAGCAATGCAGCTTCTTGCATATGTGCATCTTCCCCCCCCCCCCCCCCCCAGGGAGAACAGTGTAAGGATTTTTAGTAGGCAAATGTAGTTCACATTGCTCTGCAGCTGGGAGATTTGTGGGCTTGAGAATCCCTAAATCCTCATTGACATGAAAGACCATAACAACGCTGAATGAGCTGCTACAGTCTAGCTGGTCAAAACAAAACATACTCTCCACTCCACTCGGGGGGCGGCTAAAAATTTTTTTGCTTGGGGCGGCAAAAAACCTCGAGCCGGCCCTGTTTCCGCGAGGCAGGAGTTTCACATTTGTGTCGGCTGCATCATTGCAACGGCAAAGCTAACTGAAATGCTGGCTCATAACAACAGCTGAGACCGGTCAGACTGTTGTAGGAAGCTGTGAACATTGCCGTGTCCTTAGGATCCCCAATGATTTAGTTTGGGTGAGTGATTTTTCTCCTGCCCCTTTACGTGAAGCGGAGCTGTGGGACGGGGAGGGCTGTTCAGATGTTTTTATTTGATTGTTTACATTGCCGTAGTCAGTGAGTTTCCACAGAGTCACTTACAACCTTTCTCATCATAATTATCCCATAGCAGCACTCACCCATTCCCAGGAACAATGTGTGTTGTGGTGTCATCTTTGTTGCCCCCTGTTACTCGTAGAGTAAGGCTAATTTAGTCCCTGCTGGAGCCAGTCATCCCATAAGGGGAGAAACTCCAGCCTTTGTGGGATTTTCAGCCTAGGGGAAAGCCACCTCGGATTGGCTGCCCTCCCCACTGCAGCGCCCCCTGGAGAAGAGAAGTGGAGGAGCAGAAAGAGCCCAGAAGCTCAGGGGAGCTTTGGTGAAAAATGGGTGAGCTCCTCTCTGCTCCTCTCCATGCCTGCAACAGTGGGTGTGGGACGGGACTAAAGAACCCATGGAGTTGTCGTACCCCCCCCCCCCAGGCCTGAGGAGGAGAGGGCCTTGCTGCAGCTGTAAGCCTTGGAGAGGGGGTGAAGAACCCTGTGGAGCAGAAGTACACTGAGAGGCACGGTACAGATGTGGAGCTGTGGGGAGGGAGAAGTGATGCCTGGCAGGGCAGGCGAAGGGTAAAGTTTTACAGATTCATAGATTCCAAGGCCAGAAGGGACCACTGTGATCATCTGGTCTGACCTCCGGTGTAGCCTAGGCCATAGAAGGTCTCCAAAATAATTCCCAGAGCAGATCGGTTAGAAAAACATCCAGTCTTGATTTAAAATTGGCCAGCACTGGAGAATCCACCATGACCCTTGGTTAAGTTGATATGGGGTGCATAATTGCTGGGCCGGAGCTGAGCAGATGTGGGGTGGGGCGTGTATAATGAATTGCTGTGCTGTGGAGTGGGCAGATGTGAGGTGTATAAGGAATTGTTGGGCTGGCGGCTGGGCAGATGCAGGGCGGGGGGTGTATAAGGAATTGCTGTGCTGTGGAGTGGGCAGATGTGAGGTGTATAAGGAATTGTTGGGCTGGCGGCTGGGCAGATGTGGGGTGGAGGGTGTATAAGGAATTGTTGGGCTGGCGGCTGGGCAGATGTGGGGCGGGGGGTGTATAAGGAATTGTTGGGCTGGCGGCTGGGCAGATGCGGGGCGGGGGGTGTATAAGGAATTGCTGTGCTGTGGAGTGGGCAGATGTGAGGTGTATAAGGAATTGTTGGGCTGGCGGCTGGGCAGATGTGGGGTGGGGGGTGTATAAGGAATTGTTGGGCTGGTGGCTGGGCAGATGTGAGAATGGGCATTGTGTTCTGCCAGTGTAACTACCGGCACATCCAGGGCCAGCTGCAATCAGGACATTAACGAGATGGACAGTATGCTGTGTGTACAGTTATCAATAGTTCAATGACAAACTGGGAGGAGGTATCTAGATGGGTCAGTCCTGGGTCCAGTACTATTTAATATTTTCCTTAACAACATGGATAATGGAGTGGAGAGTATGCTTATAAAATTTATTGACAACGACAAGCAGGGAGGGGTTGCCAAGTACTCTGGAGGGCAGGATTGGAATTCAAAATGACCATGGTAAATTGGAGAATTGGTCTGAAATCAACAAGATGTAATTCGGTAAAGACAAGTGCAAAGTACTGCACTTAGGAAGGCAAAATCAAATGCACAGCTACAAAAGGGGGAATAGCTGGCTAGGTGGCAGTACTGCTGAAAAGGATCTGGGGGTGACAGTGGATCACAAATTGAGTATGTGTGAACCATGCAAAAAAGGCGAATCTCATTCTGGGGTGTATTAGCTGGAGTGTTGTATGTAAGACCCAGGAGCTGATTGTCCTGCTTTACTCAGCTCCGGCAAGGCCCCAGCTGGAGTCCTGTGTCCATTCTGGGCTCCAGGCTTTGGGAAGGATATGCAGCAATTGGAGAGAGTCCAGAGGACAGCAACAAAAATGGGCAACGCTTTAGAAAACTGACCTATGAGGAAAGATTAAAAAAACTGGGCATGTTTAGTCTTGAGAAAAGAAGACTGAAGTAGTGACCTGATAACAGTCTTCACATATGTTAAGGGCTGTTATGACGAGGCTGGTGATAAACTGTTCTTCATGTCTGTGGAAGGCAGGACAAGAAGTAATGGGCTTAATCTGCAGCAAGGGAGATTTAGGTTAGATATTAGGAAAAACTTTCTAACTCTACGGATAGTTAAGCTCTGGAACAGGCTTTCAAGGGAGGTTGTGGAATCCCCGTCATTGACTGTTTTAAGAACAGGTTGGCCAAACACTGGTCAGGGATGATCTAGGTTACTTGGTTCTGCTCCAGTGCAGGGGGCTGGACTTGGTGACTTCTCAAGGTCCCTTCCAGCCCTACATTTCTATGTTTCTGTATTACACCATCTTCTGGCATTAATAACACTATTTAAAAGCGGCAGGGTGGCTGTCGTCACTTGTTGGACCTGGTGTGACATCCTGACTCCATTTAAGTCAACAGCGAAACTCCTATAACTGCAGTGGGACCAGCATGGACCTCCTGGAATTCATCTTCATTTTAAGGTCTCCCAAAGCTCCTTCCAAGGAGGGTTTGGCAGGGACCTGAGCTGACATGTTATTTTATAAAAAGCACCCAGTTCCTATGTAAAGATCTCCTTTTCCCAGAAAGTTTTGGGACTTGGCAAATACAATGAGAGTGAATTTCCTTCTGTTTAACCCTTAATCAACAACGGAAAGTGGCAATAATACAGACCATCAAGTTTCACTCATCCTGTGATAGGAGTTAAAATACCACTGGCTCAAATGATCATTTTCCTGCAACCACTTTATGATAGCAAGGCTGCTGTAAGGGGGCCATAGTGCAGCTATGAGGCCTTTCTCTGGGAATTCTCTGGGGACAGAGGGGCTTCTATGCCTGGCACAAAGCCAGCTATGCACCCCTTCTCCTGGCAGGGAACAGAGACAGGCCAGAGAGCACATGATGGCATGGCCAGGACACACTTCTAAAGTTGCATAGAGGCCCTGAAGTAGAGGGACAAGTTAAGGCAGCACTGAGGGCTGCCCTAGGCTGCATCCAGGGCTGCACCAGCCCCCTCAGGCCCTGAACAAAAGAGGCACAAACTACACCCCTCAGTCCCTGCACTGATGCCCAGTGCCAACATGGGGATGAAACCAGGCATGGCAACCCCCAGCATTCAAAATTCAGGAGTCAGGCAACCCCAAAATGATGAGATTGGCTTAAAAACCATGACTCTTTTTTGGGGTCTTTCTGCTTTTTGGATCGTTTGGGTGCGCATGGGACATGTTTCCACGCTGGAGGACAAGAAACGTAGTTGTTTCAAAAATGAAAAGTGGAGTCTCTCACATAATCATGTGATTCCAGGAGGTGGGACTTAAAAAAACAACCGACAAACCTGGTGAGACCCCAGCATAAAATGGCGAGAGTCAGCCACCCTGTGAGTCTGTCCCCATGCCCGAGCGTGTGGGCGTATAGATACCCACATGCCGTCTCCAGGATGGAGCACCCCAGTGTGTCTAATTCTGTTGGGAATGGCCTGCATGAAGAGTGCTATCTTTATTTGTCCTGATTGCTTTTATTATCTTAATTAAATTGTCAGAAGAGAATATTGAAAGTCTGTGCTCTCCAACCCAGCCCCCACATTTTCCAGGCTCTCCAGCTGCATCCTGGCTGAAACCAGAGCCACTGGGGGTTAGATCAGAGGGAAATTTATGCTGTTGCAGTGGTAGCAAGAAGCACATCCGGGCAGGTTATTTATTTGCCTTAGCCATTTTCCCCAGGAGCAGAGTCATTTTATCTGCCTGGCCTTTAAAAGAAAGAATCAAAAAAGTTTCCCTTCCCAGCAGTGTGAAAGGTGTTTGGGGTCTACAGCATACATGCATCTCCACGCCCTGGGCCTGCTCTCTCAATCACATCACAGGTGCCTGCATCACAAAAAACGCCGGCGCAATTGACACTGGCCGGCAGCGCCTGCAAAGAGGCCGATTGGGTGGGAAGAGAGAATTCCCCTCTCACAGCAAGAGCTGTGTGTTGATGGTCAGCACAGAGGCCCACAGCTGGGAGAGGAATGGCGGGGAAGCTTGCCTGGCTGGACCTGTCCCGGAGCTACACGGTGCTCTCCCAGCTCAAGGGCTGGCAATGTGGCACTGTCCGCTGGCCCTGAGAGAGACAGAATCTCCCCCCTCTTCTGAATGTTCTTGGTACCCGGGGATGTAGAAGCGCTGATGCCCGGTTAGGTGCAGCACTCATCATTAACAACTGAAGTCAGCATGTGCCGGGCAGTTCTGATACAGAGGCAACTGAGGTGCCTGCGATTTGCAGTGTAAATATAACTTACCTGGGTGGTCCCTGCTGCTGACTTGGAGAGCAGCCAGCGGACCTGTATGGCAGGGTCCTGTTATCCTCTGAGCAGCATAGGGGCATGGTAGGCTGTCTTTGCAGTGTTCTATGCGATATTGGCTAAGAGGTCCCCTGTTAAAGGTGGGCACCGAAGCACTAGCCAGTCTGCTTCTGCCTTTCCCAGGGCCTTGTGCACAAGCCTTTCTGTTCTTTCTGCACTCACTTGTGAGCTAGTTAACGGCTGTGAAATCCGAGCTGGTGCTTTCCAGGTCCCCTCTTCCCACAATTCCTTCCAGCTCCTTCCTGGTGCACTAGTGAGATGGAGACTATAGACAGAGTGTGGATCTGCAGGTAGGCATGCTGCCCTCCCATTGCCCCCCGCACTGGATACACTGTAACGCTCCCTCTGTTCCCTTGCCACTGTCCTGGGGACTAATGGTTTGTGTGTGGGGGGGTGGGTCCTAGGCTTCAGGGGACCCGGGGATCAATGAATGGGAGACAGAGATGGGAACTTGCAGCCGAGACAGGGATCTCAGCTGGGGCACTTGCAGCTGAGAGGGGTAGGGAGAGGGATGACTCATTGCTGGCGATGGAGGGGTGCCATAAATCATGCTGGGATTGTTAGAGGAAAAATTAGGAGTTAACCCATAAGCCTCTGGGTAATGATTTTAATTTCCACCTGGGCTGTTCTTCCCTCATTGTGACATAGGGCACCTATTCCACATGGCCTAATGGAGCCCAAAAATCTGCCTGGGAAACAGTCGAAATTCTTTCACTGTTTAATATTGCAACACATGGTGAATGTTTAAACAAGAGTGTCCTTTCTCTGCCTGTTAAACACACGTGTGCCTTGCCTAGGTGATGGGGAGCTCTCCCCTTGGAGACAAGGCAGCCTAGGTATTGTAGGTTCTCCCGACTCCCTCTCCTTACATTTCTCAGTGAGGACATTTGCCTCACAACAGGATCTTTGTCCTCCAGTGCCTGCCTGTCTGTCTCTTTTTTCTCCTGAGCACTGTGAAATACTTGCTGTTTCACCCCAGAAGTGGCTGTGCAACACACTGGCAGAGCATGTGTTGTACCGTCCACTAGTGGCCTGTCCACTGGAGGATAACAGCCTACTATTACTACCAGCTTAAGGAAGCTACTTTTTTGGATCAAGTGAGAGAGGGCAGTGCTGTGGATGTGAAGATCCTGCATTCAAACCCTACTGATGACCGATGTCATTACAACGTGATTCCTGAATAAGGCCTTGAGCTGCAGAAGATATCGGACCTCCCTCCAACGGGAAGTCAGTAACATATTAGCAGAGTATGTGACACATCCCCCTTTTACTGGCTGGTCCAGGATGGTATAAACAGCCCAGGATGGGATAAACTACTGCACCTGGTAATGGAGTTACTCCTTTAGCTCAAATGGTATGTGCTTGTGCTGTGGATCTAATGGTCCCTGCTGATGATCCGTGGAAAGGGGAAGCTGCATTTCACTAGTGGATGAAGTGATCCTAGTGACTAGTTTGGGTCTGATGAATCTGGATTTTTCCCAGTCTTTGCTCGTGCAGCAGCCCTCTGGCGGAAGGGATGAATATTGTGATGTAAGAACAAATTCATATGAGGGTGTTTATTACTGTACAAAATGCTTTCGTGCTGCCTGGATGTACGACATCGACTGCTTCCCCATCTCCCCCAGCTCGATCCAAAAGAGAGCCAAGGAGCTGGTCTGGCACGAGGTGTTCTCTGAAAACCCTCCCCAGGGCGCCTGCCGCTCGCACTTCCATTATCCTCCAGATACTTACAGATGTTTCTCTTTTAATGTTTGTTCCATTATTTTACTGGGATTGAAGTTTAAACTTCCCAGAAGGTAAAAAAAAATAAATCTCCTAATATTTCATGACCGATGGGACACACTGTAATACAAACGGCACTAGCAACTCCAGAGAGCCAGCACTCCTAGCGAGGAGGCACAGTCTGCAAAGACTGCAGTAAATGTCTTGGTTTTCCAGTTCTAGTGCACCGCTAAGCAGAAAAGGATTAGCAGGGACTGAGAATGATTGTGTAATCCGCAAATGCACTTTATTTGATTAAATGATAAAATGTGAACCTTCCAGCAACAACATACGCTACTGGAGACGGAGACACAACTAATCTGGTAAATCATCAGCCACGACTGCAGTAAAAAACCAGACTGTCAAAAATCTCTTGGAGTGTTTCCTGCCTTGCCCTGCCCTGCCAATCTAGGCTCCCCCAAGTACCTTATCTTCATTGATCCATTTGTAGGCTCCTAGTAGGAATTTAATGCCTGATCCAGAAGGTGGTGAGTGCCCTCAGCAGCCCACTAGAGGCTGGGTATATCTACACTTTAATCACTGGGTGTGAC
This sequence comes from Emys orbicularis, assembly GCF_028017835.1. Classification (NCBI taxonomy): domain Eukaryota; kingdom Metazoa; phylum Chordata; order Testudines; family Emydidae; genus Emys; species Emys orbicularis. Next base: position 109,614,895 of record NC_088689.1, read on the forward strand.
TGCAGCTCGTGTAGCTAACTCAGGTACTGGAGTAGCTGTGTGTAATTACCCTGGGTGCTAGGAAGGCTTGTAAAGCCCACACTGAATTATGTGCTAATGCGACTTCACCGCTCTGGTCCCCGAGCTTGCTAGATTAAAGCTAGCTTGGGTATATCTACAGGAAAATTTAAATTGTATTGCAGAACTGGGCCCCGGAGTGTGTGTGTTGTCAGTAATACACTTGTAAGCACAACTCAACAAAATGTTTCTACATGTAGCACTTGCCCCTGAGCATCTTGCAGCTGATGATCTCTATGCTCATTACCACGCTGTCTGAATTCCACCCGACAGCACCCCTACAAAGGAACTATCATGAGCTTTGTTTTACATATGGGGAAACTGAGGCAAGTGTCTTGCCCAGGCTCATGCAGTGGGTCAGTGGCAAAGACAGGAATAGAACCCAGTTCTCTTGAATCTTAGTGCTTTAACTACTAAGCCTTGTTCTTGTTTCGATTACTGATTTCCATTTTTATGGTGGTTTTAAGTCACTGGACTTCAGGGCCTCCAGAAATCTACTGCAAAACTACCCTTTCTCTCCAGAAAGTGGGACCTTATCACCTCACTCATCTTCCCGTCCACTTCAGAATTCCCGTCTCAGTTTTAAACGCCTCATGGACTCCTCTTCACCCTCCCTTTCTGAGCTCACATCCCACTCTAAGCCTCCTGTGTCCCATAGCCCTGTCTCCTCTGTATCTGCTCTGCCCTGTCTTCTCCATGTTCCTGATGCTTTCTCCTTTCCCAGGCACTTCCTCTCGAAAGTCACCATTTCTTACTGCACCAAGTTCCTGTAAAACTATGGCCGAAGGGCACTGTCAAACAGTCAAATGCGTTGCCTCTGTGTGGAACCTGCATTGTGTTGCTCCATGGAACATGGTGTGTGTGTGTGTGTGTGTGTGAATGTACGTGTGCTCGTGTGTGTATACACAGGTAGCTCCCAGCCCCTGTCCTCTCACCAAAACGCCTGCACTTGGGCTGCCAGGAAAGTCAGCTTGATGAGACAGCAAGATGGAATAATAGTAGGGCTGTTTACATTTCTCTGTGCTTACCATAAACTATAGGGCAATTCCTGAAGTTCACTCATAAACTATAGGGCAATTCCTGATGTTCTTAGCAGGGAAAACTCCCATTGTCTTCAATGAGGTTTACAGATGAAGGACCTCAAGATTTGGCCTTATGTATTCAGAAGCTGCGGTACTCCCCACTGAACTGCAGCTACCTTTGAGGTGGAGCACAGAGGGCGTTTAAAAGTGCACAGTGATGCTATGTAGGTTTAGGACAGGAAAAATCCCATTGAAACTGCATGGGGCTTTGGGTCAGGCTTATGCAATTATTCCAGTGTCCTGGCCCAGATCCATATGGGTAATGCCTTATCTCTTCCTTGGCTCCCCTTGTGAGGGAGCCTCAGGGCTGTGGATCCCAGAGAAGGCTTTCCTTCCCCCCGTAACTCTGGTTTGGTTGCTGATTTGCTCCGAGCCTTAGAGCAGCAAAACTTTGCAACATGTGCATAGTCCTGAGTGCTCCAGTAATCTTCTTAAGCCATGCGCAGCACTGACCAGCAAGAGAGCTCCAGATTCAGCTTATCCATTAAAGATGTCATTAGACTCATCCTCTTCTTAGACTTAGCAAAAGGGCAGATAGAAAAAGCTCAGTCACTAACTGGCCACAAAGCTTCTGAGTGCTGATTGCCTGTCAGGTCCTATTGCAGGGGATTGTTATGGCCCAGATGGCTAGCAGCAGCCTGTAATATGCTAAGGGCCTGATACAGGCTGCTCACGCACAGACAGCACAAGGTGTGGGAAGAGATCGCCCTTCTTCTTCCCCCATCCCCAGCATGTGTGCCCCTGTTCAGAGGGCAGCTCATTTCCTCCACTCCCTAGCCCCCTGCCCCCCGCAGTAGAGAACTGCATCAGTGCAAGTTCTGACCATGCAGTGCATCTGCACGAGACATGCCGTTTCAGGAACAGCAGGCCACACACTGCAGTGTCTGCAACTACTGCATTACCAGTGCACTATGGGTAGCTATCCCACAGTTCCGGGACAGCTCCTTGAAGGCTGGTTAGCTTGCGTTGTGAACTCAGTGATTCCACAGAAGTGGATGCTACTACCTACAGTTTGTGGAACCCTGTTTTGTCCAGGAAAAGGACCCTGGTATATCTACTGGCCACAGAGTGCACAGGCAGTGTGGGACAGCACTGGGGGCACCAACGGCAGTGCAGCAGCAGCCAGCACGTTTAACCCAGACTAGCGGTGTGACGGTGCAGGGCCACCGGCTGCAGCATGGAATAGTTGGGAGAGCGACTCTGAGTAAGTGCAGTCGGAGCAGTGCTGGCAACGCTTGGGCATTGCTGCAAGAACTTTTGTGCATGTATATGAGGCGTGTAGCAAGCACAGCAAGTGCCATCAATACCAGATGAACCTGCTGGGGGAGGGTTGGTGTCATTGGCACGTACTACGAGGCCCCTGGGTCTCTCTCTCGCTCCTATAACACACAAAATAAGGAACGCTGAGATTTCCAGAGCTGCTGAAAGGTTTGGGGTCCCTGAGACCCAGTGAAGTGAATGGGAGATTCAGGTGTCCAAATCCCGTAGTTAGATTTGGAAACTCAGCCTTAAATAAATAAAACTGGAGCTATATACCAAGTCAGACATTAGTGCTGGTCCTGTGCTGGCACATGGCCGGATGGGTCAGATGCTGTCTTTGGGGCTGCAGGAGTAGCTCTCGGATGTAGGAGTTGGAGGAGATGGAGCAGCAGGGAAGATTCCTTTGGCATGCGTGTGATGAGAACAATCAAACAGGGGCTTTCTTTCCAGCCATGGGTGATGATTATGTTTCCTCCCAGCTTCTGGGAAAAAAATCCATAAATCGTGAAGGCAGTAAAGGCTGAGTGCAAGCACCACCCTACTCCCCTCCCTCCCTCGCTAATGAAAATCACAGTCACTCCAGGAGGCAACTGGTTTATGTTTCTTTGCTTTAAACATACCGCTAAAAAGACCACGTTTTCTTGGCTTGAATTGGAGCTGGGGATCATTAGCAGCTGGCAGGCATCGAGTGATGCACACTGATGTGTGATGATCAGTGACTCCCCCGCCCCACTACAGCAAATTATTGCTACAGGAAAATGACCACCCAGATCTGTGGAATTAAAGCTGGGGTATTGATTTCTTTTGAATGGGATAGCCTCAGACTGACTGTTCTGGAGACTAAATCCATCTCCTTCTCCCCAGAACCAGTACAGCAAGGGACAGAGTCAGGGCAGGCTTCCACCACAGCTGGTGTGTAGCCCTTTCAATCAAGATCTCTGAAAGCACTTTGCAAAGATGGGCCACTGTCATCATCCCCATGTTACTATGGGTAGACCGAGGTGGAGTGAATTGTCCAAGGTTGCACCACGACTCAGCCAAAGATTTGGGAATAGATCCCTGTCTCCCAGCCTGTAGTCCTGGCCTCTGTACTGGGATCCAGTGTAGAATGTGAACCCAGCCTCCATGTCAGCTGAGCGCATGGACTCTTGAATCCGGGCTAATTATTTTCCCGGTGAAATGGGACAAAGACACCAGGAGTGTTTCTAAATTCACGCAGTCTGTGATTTTACAGCGATTCAGTCACCTCTCTTGTGGCCAACCCCACAGCTGCCCTTGGTGGTACCTCCTGCAGGTTTCTTCACTAGCAACCTGTCCACTGTGCAAAAGCGTTTGGATAGCTCCTTGCCCTCCTTGGCCAAGGTTGTCTCCCCACTGACCTTGCAGAGGGCACATCGCTGGAGTCCTTTTTTACACACACTGACTAATAGCTCCTGGCCTACTGCCTTGAGGGAGAGCCTCTGATTTCCAGGTCACTGCTGGTGGAACTAGCTGGCTGCAGCTTAGAAAGGTGCCCTCTTTTCTAAGACTTGTAATTGCTCTGTGGAGATGCTTGGAGCGAAGCCACGGTTCCATTAGCTCATGATTATCTGAGCGGCGAGGCAGGAGGGGTGGAGCGGGGAAGCACTGGCCAAGGCTAAAGACCATGACCACGAATCTTTGTGATGACTGTCAAAACCAATTTATTGTGAGCTGAAGTCAGCTGAGAAATAACATTGCAGGGAAGCCTGACTACTGCCTCATATGCTTCGCCTCCTGCGATTCACAGTTCTACAGGCCAGCTAGGTGAACCCTTGGACACCAGGTAGCCTGGCCCTCTGGCATGACGCCCCAATAATCTAGGCGATTCCAGCCACCCTGATGCTAAGGTGTTACGGCAATGTAAATAGTCTATTAGCTAAGGGCATGGCCACATGCCCAGCTCCTAGTTCAGATGGACACACAGTTCATTTTCACACTAATCTCCTTCTGCTTCAGTTATTAATAACAACAATCCTGTAATGACTTGGCCTCATCTTCCCTCTGCTGGATGGCATCAGAATGGCTCAACTTTATGTCCGAGGCTGTATAGGGCTAATAGCTAGAGCAGGTTCTCCTTTAGCTCAAGTTGTTGAGAGCAGTGCTTTGGGAACAAGAGGATCTGAGTTCTATCCCTGCTGGTGTGATGTTTTCAGGGGCTGTGGTGTGCGGCAAGATAACACCCATGATGTTATCAGACACCATGGATTTGTTTCAGTACTTTGCTTATAAAGTGCTTTGTGCTAAAGAAGTGCAATCATTTATTAAGCCTCCCAAACCCCCATTCCTTGGTCTCAGTGTCCCATTAGCCCCACAGGGGAAACTGAGGCATGGGGGGCCAGGGGAGACGTGGATTGTCCAGTGTCACACAGTGAATCAGAGTCAGGAGTAGAAACCCTCCCACTCCAATTCTTATCCTCATGCTCAAACCACTAGACAGTGCTCCCCCATCCACTTGTGTGACTGGGGCTTCCACAGCTACCACAGAATGCTGAACTGGAATTTTATTCCTTCCCAAACTGGATTTTTATTAACAAAGTTCTCCAGCCTCATATCCTATTCTCACCAGAGCTCTTCCACTCGGTGGTAGCCCAATTTCCTTTTATAGCCCATATGATGACTGTCCTAATTACAATTAAAACAGGGAATGCTCTAATCAAATCTTTTACTGTTCTTGACAAACCCAGAAAATGAGTAAAATTAGTGACACATGGCGAAAAAAGCAAGTGAGCTGGTGCTAATGCAGGGAGTGTTGAGCGAGGCAGAGTGATTTAATTTTTCAGCCCTTGTCAGCAATAAGAGCACGGCACAGAAAGAGCAGGCAAGCCGTGCTGGGGATGTAACTTTCAGGGTTCTCCATCACCTGCCCTGTCCCTCCTGTTGGACATATTGATCTGAATATTTTTTACTAATTTTCCTCGGGCCTGTTACCATGGCAGCAAAACCCATTAATTAAGGGAAGAGTGGGCTAATCTGATATAGTAGGAGGTGGTTGCTGGACTAGACGCACCACTGGACTGACCCCATGCAGGAGGTGGGATGGTGGCTAGACGGCACAATGATCTGATCTGACAATTATCTGAAAATGTGGATTTAAATCCAGCCCAGGGCATATGCACTCCTGAGATGTGGGCTTGGAACCTTACTCCCTCATGTTCCGGGACAGATGCAGGCTCCAACTATGACCACAACATTTGTTCTCCCTCCCCCAAAAATCTGCCAAAGACCAAATAGTTCTCCAGCCATGGTCTATAGGGGCTTATGCTGCGATCTGGATCATACTGATCATTTGGGCCTTGCAGCTACATGAATACAAGAGTCCGCTGCTGGTAAATGGCAACCTAGGCTCACGGCCTCCATTCTTATTCTATCCACTTGGGTGTATGATGACAGCAGGCTGTACCATTCAGAAGTTGGGCTGCTCCTTAGTGCTTCAGGCATGTGTTTGTAAGAGCCAAGTTTGATACCTGAATACCTTGCAATGGGGGAAAAAGGTCAAAAAGGAAGAACAGGCCTGCTTTGTGTTCTCCTCTCCATCAAGGCATGGAGTTAGGCATTTTGTTTTCTTTTAAGCACATGGAAGCATATGCACTAATTATTGTGGAAAGGCCAAGTGGAGGAGAGGGCTTTTGGGGTTGACCTGAAGGACGCCATGTTTGTGCTCATTCTGAGTTCTTGTGGAAGGAGGTACTCTTCTGGCACAGTTCTTCCCCCTTGTTCTAATGAATGTCACTCTCGCTGCTGAGAATAACCTGATGTCTGGTGCGCATGGGTCTCTAGAACTGCTGGCTGTACTAGGAGAGGTGATCCTTGCGGTACCTCATGCCCAGCCTCTTCAGGCTTCTGGCCTTGGATGGGATGAGAATGTAGTGAGCAGGGGACTAGGGGCTGCGTTTGTGTTCTTGCTGCCATACCTCACTGAGTTTCGTCACGGATCCCATTTTCAATCCCCAGTGCAGCGCGGTGCTGTAGTGGCGCCTGCAGGCCAGGAAAACATGGCTTCCTTTGGACATGGACCCTCTTGGGCCACCAGAATTGGTTAAAAAGCATTTCTGGCCACTGGAGCCATTTGCAGCAATGATATCCGGTTCCATCGGAAAGTGCCATGGATAAGGGTTTAGTGCCTGGCCCCGCCTGCCTCCAAACCCCCACTAACACCAACACTTTCCTCAGGGGGTAGCGCACTCCGGGCAGGGGAGCGTTGGTGTGTGTGTGAGGAACATGCGGGTGACTCTCATTTTTCCCATGGGCAGCGCTAAGCTTTTCCTAAGAGGCACGTCTCTCCAAGGAGACTGACTTGCGGCTGAGTTCATTTGGAGCCAGTTGATAAATTCTGCTGATGCCAGCTCAAAGCAGGCAGGGATAAATTGTCAAATGCGGTGCCTGAAGGCATCTTTAAAAATTCACAGTCTCTTTTCAGTCATGGCCGCACCTGATTCATAGCCAGCCTACTGCTTTAAATGCAGTTTTTAACTGAAATTTGGGCCCCAGCGTTATTTTCTACACTTATTACAATGACTATTTTTGTTCAGGGTGGAGCAAAGGAACAGAACAAGAGGGGGGAGGAAGAAAGGGTTTAATTTTAAGTGTCCCCCACCACAACAAGGTGTTTCCATCTCCCCTCCCCACACCCGTCACTAACCGCCCCCCGGATCGTAAAGCCGAGCAGGTTTAATTTACTTCCGCGTGTGTGACAGAATGTCAGCACCCAGAAATGAAGGCTGATGTCAACGCAAAAATTCCCTCCTCACCAGGCAATGGATTTCAATTACCATGTCGTTTGCTTCTGAGTGGATTTATCAAACCAGACCCATAAAGCAAATTGAATAATCTTGTGCTTGAGACCTATCAAATATAAGTATTATACTTGAAAGTACTTCGACAAAGTAATAAAGGCAGAGCAAGGGGAGAAAAATACCAGCCCCGTTTAATGTGCTATGACTGAACTGAATCGCCTCTGAGTCTGAGACACCCTTCGGTTTGGGAACCTTTTTGTTCTTCTCCCTCCATGAGGGATATTTGGGACTTTCCAGATAACATGGTTGATTGTCAGCCCCAGGCCATTTGGACCACAGGCAGATAAGCCTTATGAGCTAAGGCTGCTCTGTCAATAATAATTCCTTGCAGCATGGCTGGTAGAGAGTGAGACATAGACTAACACTTACTGATTTAGTTGGGGTTGGTCCTGCTTTGAGCAGGGGGCTGGACTAGATGACCTCCTGAGGTCTCTTCCAACCCTATGATTCTAGGAACACACAAGAAACCTGGGTTCAAATCCCTACCCTGCTGGTTGACCTTGGGTAACTTGTTTCCTTCCCCCCCGTCATCTGTTTAAACTGTAAGATCTCTGGGGCAGGAAATGCTTCTTACTCTTCACAATGGTTAGCACAATGGGGCCTCGATTTCACTTGGGGCATGTAGGTGCTGCCTATGCTAATAAATTATACCTACTGCTACGGATCTCCAATGCTGACAGTGCCTGAGGGGACGTCATTAGTGTTGTCCCCACTTTACAGAAGGGGGAATTGTCACAGTGAGACGTGACTTGCCCGAAGGCCCACATTGAAGCTGTGACACAGGTGGGAGTAATAACACTTCATAATGATATCTTTAAAAAGCATTCCTCCCTCCCCTCCCCACCCGCAGGAGGGCTCTAGACATCAGGAACGGACATCATGCACCGGATAAAATGATCGAAAAGCACATCAAAGTAAAACACCACTCTCTATCTCGAACCCAGGAGTCCTATTTCCCAGGATACTGCGACTGTAACCACTAGGCAACACTGCCTTCCCTTGCAGGATGCTAGTGTTTCAGATGTGAAATGAAGCAGGTTGGTGTTGGTACTACAGGTAGCTAGAGGAGGAAGAAGACCAGGCTAGGGATCTGTTGCCTCCCAAAACTGTGCATCCTCACTTGCAAGTCTCTAATCCATTTTGCCTGACAGGGACAGCTTTGTTCCTTTGACATAAAGGCTCCCTGCAGTGAGCTCCACAGCAGTGGGATGCTAAGCCCCTTGGCCAGCCCCCTGCTTAACTGGTTCTTCCAAGCTGGATAAAGAAACAGGTTCAGATCCCGGATGATCAGCAGAACATTGGTGTGGACTCAAAAATGCCAGGTGCACGCTTTGTATGCTTCATAGTTTGGAAATAGCAAAGCAGAAGGAGCCCACGAATAGCCATTAACGGGCATATTGCCATTAATATGATTAGTAACCAGGCCTCTGCTTTGCAAACGCTAGCTTGCAGGCCCAAATGACAGAATGTAACAGTCTGCTTATCTGTCTGCACCCACAAATGCTTTCAGGAGCTCCCTGAATGTTAAAGGTGCTGAGCACTGTGGACATCAATGGGATCTGGGGGAGAGGGTGCCTGACACCTCTGAGACACAGGCTGCTTTTAGCTACGTCCCTAAATTCGCATCTAGGAGCCTAACCTTGCCTGTGGAACTAGTGGCCTTAAATCCTTTTAGGCAGCTGAACCGACTTTCCGAGGGACTGGGCGCTCACACCTTGCACTGCGTCTGAAGGGAGCTACAGGTGCTCAGCTCTGGTCAGGGCCAGGCCTCTGGGTGGTTGGCTGACTTTAGGCACTATGGTTTGCTGTTATGCACATGTGTGAGGTGCATCTCTCTGCGACCTGGAGGCCTGGCCCTGACCAGAGCAGGTGTCAATGAGATTCTCTCCGTGGGAGGCTGTGTTCCAGGCCCCTGTGAACGGGGTTTCCTTCTCGTGAGGCAAGCTGGCCCGGCAGGTGTAGTTTGATGAGAGGGTGAACCTCCCCCTGGCCTCTGAGGGAGCTATTGTGTTGTGGAGGGCCCAGGTCATTGAAAACTAACAATTTGGAAATCTGTTTCCCCTTCCCTTATCTGCCGGGCCTTGAGTCCCTGATACCTCGATGGCCCCATGGAGGCTGGGGAGTTTTTGAGGCCCACCTCAAAATGCACCTGCTGGGCCAGCCGCCCTCCCAAGAGGGAAATGGGGTTTCCCAGGGCCTTGGAACTACGGCCTCCCTTTTAGGGCAGATGAGCGGCAGGGCTGCTGGTGGCTGTCCGGAATCTCCTACCATTCCTTCTCTCTGCCCACCCCATGCTCGGCACTGTGGGATCCGATCGTCTCTGTCCCCATGCTGCTCTCCTTTGCACTCGCTCCCTTTGCCTCCTTCTCCCACTCCACCCCCTTCCTCGGACCAGCCTTCCTCCTGGTACAGCCGCTCTCTTCCCCACAGCCTCCATCTCCAGCTTCAGTTCCCGCATCTGCAACCCCCCCCCCCCCCCCCCCGCTCCGAGTCTCCACCTGGGCACTCTCTGTTCTTGCATCTGGTGGGAGAACATTACGCGCCAAACAAACCCTGGGAAATGGTGTGTGAACAGCTGCTCCCAAAGGGGACCCTCCCTGCCCAAGAGCAGCCATCCCTGCCTCGCCATGGCTCTATCTCCTGTTCCCCTTGGAGCCATGTGCCTTTAGATGTCAGCTACTTTAGACCTCTGCCTGGTTTGGGTGTCGGCTCCTAGGGGCAGAGGTTTCCTATTCAGCTGTATGTTGCCATGCACAGAAATAGCACTACATACAAGCAGCAATAATGCAGCCCCCCCACCCCCACTGCTCTCCTTCCAGGGACCCGGATGAGAGATGGGCTGAACCAAAGCCCTGAGTCTTAAGCGCCTTGAATGTGGAGGGAGTTCAGGTCTGGGCCTGAGCTTTGCACTCTGGGCCCATCCCTAGCCGTGACATTTAGGGTCTGGTAGTGTAAGCTGAATCAATGTGCAAGTAACCCTTTGGGCATGTTCCCTCCCACAGGCCTGAATGCCCACCACTTCCACTGGCCTTTTGGTTCCAGCTTTGCAGTCAGGCCGAGTAAGCTGAAGGTATGTGGGAGAAAGCTGATGGCGTTTAGCAGCCAGAGTAGTGGGGGGGGGCTGACTGCATGCATGAACTGCCTCTCCTTGTGAAAGCATTTCCTTGTCAATCAACCTGTGGCAGAGGGAATTTCTACCAGCATAGCAATGGCAGCGGCTCTCACACGGGAAACAGAACCCTGGGTGCATGCGGTTGGACCATCTGGCCATCGTCCAGGCAGGTACCTCTTTTAAGCATGTCCAGTCTGCAGAGGAACACACCCATGCATATGCCACTGCCACTGGGTAAAGTTCCCCCATCACAACAATGGGAAGGCTCCTGAGAGAGGCCGCTAGGGCACCATCATTGCAGAGACTCAGTGGACGGCTTGTGTGCGTGTGGATGACACCGTTAGGGACGCACTGGCAAAGGGATGAAGTTCGTCTTTTTTTTTTGTCCTGAACAAATGGGTTGCGGGGAGGTGTCTGGCTATGTGTGTCTCCAGCTGCTGGATTTGCAGCCACAATCAGGTGCAACGATGACTGTCACAATCTTGGCTAGAACAGCTGGTTGAAAAGCAGGGACGCTATTTTGGAAAACATTTCCAAATTTCCAGTGGTTTCCATTTCACAGCGCTCAAAATACCCCCATTTCCCACACATTTTCTGTTACATTTTTAATTGATATTTTAATCAAAATGTTATTGAAGTTGTTATGTGATTATTATGTTGTTATGATTATTTATTCTTTGTATTATCATAGCACATAGGAGCCTGAGTCAGGACCCAGGATCACACTGTGCTAGGCCCTGTACAAACACAGAACAAAGACATTCCCTGCCCCAAAGTGCTTACTACCTAAGTACTGGTAACCATGTTGCTGGTCAAGCCAGAACTCAGTAATGAGTTTGAAAACTATTTTGAGAAAAATAGCGATTAAAAATGTCATGGAATTTTTTGCAAAAACCTGGAAAACTTGGATAGCGTTAATGAAAGAAGTGAAACATTGCAACCTGCTCTAATAAGAAGCTAGCTAGACAGACAGATAGGTTACTAAGAGGCACAAGTTGTCAGATTTATGCCCATTCTTGGATCATGGGAGCAAAATCTGCCTGCCAAAAACCACATTTTGAAAATACATTTGAAGATGTGGCCCTGAGCAGTCAGTCATACAGGACACTCTTTCTTCTGGCCTGCTGTTGGCTGCAGCACAATATACTGTATGTGTGGTTGTGAGAAACACCCTCCAAACTATGGCATACATTTCGCACCATTACACGTTAAATGGACTTAATACGGCACTTGTCAAATCCACTAAACTCTGCCTAGATCTGCAACCTCATTGTTTCCTCTGGAGCTGTTGTCCTTTCCTTCCAGTCCTAATCTTCAGCCTCCAGGGCTGCCAACGTAGCGTCTCTTACCAGCGCTAAATTTAAAGAAAAGGAACAACTATGTCCGGGAGTGTATATTTTTGTCTCTGATAAAGTCTGTGTACACCCTAATTACATTCCTGCTCTCTCTTTGCATACAGTGTATATTGCAGGCTGTTGTTATATTTACATAATAAAGCAGAACCAGGATTGTGTTGTATGCTTTTTTCCCCCTCTCTCTGATCTCCCCGTTGAAAAATGCATGGAAAGCAACAGATGTTTCGACTTTGTAGCTTGAACCTTCCTCAGCTGTTTGAAGATTTGATGTAAAGTTCTTTGAACATCAGTTTCAGAGGAGACTAGCTTGGTAACGGTTGCCATGCAAAATTCATAATTAATGGAGATTTCAAGGTTATGGTGAGTTTTCAAACTTTTATTTTATTATTTTTTGGCTATTTTTAAATGGTCTGAGGAAGTGGCTTTGTCTGGCTGGAAGGACCCGCCTGAGCCTGTAACCCTGGGTCTTGTGACTAGTCAAGCACACACCTCCAGATTGTTTAGCTTGTGCTTGGTCTACACGAGGAACTCACGTTGGTACAACTACGTCGTGCAGGGGTGTAGAAAAGCCACGCCCCTGAGTGACGCAGTTACACTGACCGCACTTGCATTGTAGACAGTGTTATGTCCGTGGGAGGTCTTCTCCCGCTGACATAGCTACTGCCTCTTGGAGAGGTGGAGTCCCTGTGCAGATGGGAGGCAGTGTCAGATGAAGGGATCCAGTCTCTGGGAGATCCAGGAGCTAGAGGGAGTGAGATACACATTCAAAGATTATAGATTGTAGGGACCATTGTGAGCATTTACTCAGACCTGTATAACACAGGCCGTAGGACTTCCCTGAATTAATTCCTGTTCGAACTAGAGGAGCATTTCTTTTAGAAAACAGCCAGTCTTGATTTAAAAATTGCCTCTGATGGAGAATCCACCACAACCCTTGGTAAATAGTTCCAATGGTTAATTACCCTCTGTTAAAAATTTGCACCTTAATTCCACTCTCACTTTGTCTAGCTTCAACTTCCAGCCACTGGATCTTGTTACACCTTTGTCTGCTAGACTGAAGAGCCCATTATCCAATTTCTGTTTCCCATTTGGTACTTATAGCCGGTGATCAAGTCACCCCTTAGCCTTCTAAGATAAATAGATTAACTTAGTCAGTCTAAAGCATCTTTTCCAATCCTTTAATCATTTTCATGGCTCTTCTCTGAATACTCTTCAGTTTGTCAATTTCCTTCTTGAATTGGGAACACCTGAACTGGACGCAGTATTCCAGCAGTGGTTGTACCAGTGCCAAATACAGGGGTAATATAACCTCCCTACTCCTACACAATACTCCCATCTATGCATCCAAAGATCGCATTGGCCCTTTTGGCCACAGTGTTACACTGGGAGCTCATGTTCGGTTGCTTACTTACCAGTTTATTTATCTGAGTAACTGTTTCCCAGGATAGAATCCCCCATCCTGTAAGTATGGTCTACATTTTTTGTTCCTAAATGTATAACGTTACATCAGACAGTGTTAAAACATATATGGTTTGCTTTTGCCCAGCTTACCGAGTGATTCAGATCGGCCTGTATCAGTGACCTGTCTTCTTGATTATTTACCCCAATCTTTGTGCCATCTGCAAACTTTATTGGTGATGATTTGGTTTTCTTCCAAGTCGTTGATAAAAACGTTAACTAGCATAGGGCCAAGGACTGATCCCTGGGGGACACCACTAGAAACATACCTGGTCTGTGATGATTCCTTATTTACAATTACATTTTGAGACCTGTCATTTAGCAAGTTTTTAATCCATTTAATGCATGCTATGTTAATTTTGTATCGTTCTAGTTTTTTAATCAAAATGTTGTGTGGTACCAAGTCAAATACCTTACAGCAGTCTAAGTAGATTACATCAGCACGATCACATTTATTAGTCAAACTTGTAATCTCATCAAAAAAGATATCAAGTTAGTGAGACAGGATCTATTTTCCATAAACCCATGTTGATTGACATTCATTATATTACCCTCCTTTAATTATTTATGGAGTCCCATATCAACCAGGCCGTTATTTTGCCTGGGATCAATGTCAGGGTGACAGGCCTAAAATACACATCCTGTTTTCCCTTTTTAAATATTAGCACAACATTAATTTTCTTCCACTCTTCTGGAACTTCCCCAGTGTTCCAAGACTTATTGAAAATCAATGTTAACACGCCAGTGAGCTCCTCAGCCAGATCTCTTAAGATTCTTGCATGCAAGTTATCCAGACCAGCTGATTTTAAAATGTCTGACTTGAATAGCTGCTGTTTAACATCTTCCTGAATTACTATTGGAATGGGAAGTGTTTCATCATCATAATATGATGTGACTACATCATCTGTTTTTTTCTCAAATGCAAAACAGAAATATTTATTGAATGTTTCTGACTGTTCTGCATAATTATTGACAGTGCCACTAATTCCATCTAGTAATGGGCCAATATAATTGTTGGGATTCTTTATGTTCCTAATATATTTTTAAAACTTTTTTTATTGTCCCTCATTTTGCTGGCTATAGATTTCTCCTGGTGTTCTGTTGCCTCCCTTATCAATTTTCTACCATTGCTAGCTTCTGATTTATATTCATTCCTATCAACTTCTCCTTTCTTCTATTTGTTATATAATATGAAAAGCTTCTGGATGACTGTAATATTTTTAGAGATGGAGTGGGCATTCCAGAGAGAGCTAGAGACAGGGAGGTGAGAGGGGGATGAGTGTGAGGTTAGGAATGGTGGCACAACAGTGTGTGCATTCACCACTGCCCTCTGCTGGAGGGAATCCCAACTACTCTGCTGTGTGTCATAGACCTACTAACACAGCTAGTGGAGTTTCTCCTGGGCTCATGTGGAGGCAGCCTGGGTTTTTAGAGCAGGAGGATCTAAGTTCTGTCTGTGATGAGATCTAGGGTGAGGGTTCAGAAGCACTCAGCGTTGGCCTATCCCTGCTCCCCCTGAAATCTATGGTCAGAGTTAGGCTAACTCTGACCCCATCTGAAGCGCCCACCCTTAGTGCTCATCCACTCCCTGTTGACTTAAATCAGAGGAAACCCCATGCCAGATCCTTCCCGCAAAATGCCTTCTCTTTGCTGATGGATGTCGCTCTCGGCACCTAGCCTCCGCTGAAGGAGCTCGGAGTCCCCGATCCCCACATCCCTCCCTGCAACCCCCCTAGCCCATCCGCTGCCTCCTCTGGGAAACAAAGACAGGCTGGGAGAAGCAGAGCAGCAGTCGGCCTGTCACTAGGCAGCCCGGCAAGATCCGGACCGGATCTGTGTCACTCCAGCTGGGATCAGCAGTACACAGCTGCCACCAGCGAGCAGCCACTAGCAGCAGCCAAGTCATGCATTTAATTGGTGTCTATTGGATTTTTTCCTGCAGCTACAGTTTGTGCTACTTGCTCTGACATGAGAAGCAGCAATTTCATTTATTTATACGTCTAACTCAGTGGATCTCTCCATGTTGGCATTTGACCCCCCATCCTGATGGCTGCTTTTCTGTGTCACTGGATTGAAGTGAGCAGAGGCTTTCCAGTCAAGGGTGCGTGGGGGCCGCGGGTCAGGGGAAGAACAGGAGCACAGCTAGGCTGAGAGTTAGGGGTGCTTCAGAGCCTTACCACTCTCCTGGAGACTCATTCCCGCAGACAGAGTGAGACTGATCTCATCCGACCTAGGCATACCAGCCAGGCCTTTATCCTGTCAGCACCATGTCATCTCTCATCAGACTTGCAAGCTGTCTCCAGAATGGGTGCGACCACAGGGTGGTATGGGGTTGTGGTGTACAGCCTGAAGCCACCCGCTCGCTATGCAGTGCTGATCCATTGGCATTCACACTCTCTTTACTACCCCAGGAGAGCAGGCTTTGTTTTCCTTCCTTGGGGCGAACCGGAGAGAGAAGGAAGGATGTGTTCCCCCACCCCATCAGAGCCCTTAGGTCTCCTGCTTTTTTGATCTTCTCAGCTGAGGACTGCTACTGGTGCTCCTTAACTACCCAGCACGGGGTGCTGTTGGTGGGCCCTGGTGGAGCTGCATGCTGCCTCTGCCATGATGGCCAAGGGAGGATGCAACTGTCTGCAGTATTTAAGGGGTGCATAGACCAAACAGGGGACGAGTTGTGTGAGAGGAGGGGGCAGGGCCTTCAAGGGGCTGTAACTAGTCATGGGCTGAAATTGAGGAATTGAAAATTAAGTCTAAATACTGAGAAACTGTATCCCAGTGGTGAAAATGCCAAGGCTGTGGAGGAGTCTGCCAAGGGAAATTGCAGAAGCCTCATTGCTCAGGACATTTCAAACTGGACCAAGGACAGCCCTGGAGACAGGGTCCAGTGATTGGTCCCATTGTGGACTCTGGGAAGGATGAAACAGATGGGACCTAACAGGGCTTGTCCATGTCCAGTTTCTGTGATTCTGCTCGGGATGGGCTGAAATGGAAATCTCAGATCTGAGCATCCCTGTATTTCTGAGGCTGTTCAGAAACCAGATCCAAATTTCCCCGTTGACCCTGCTCTCCATGGTGGGCTGAGCCAACAGCCCCAGATCCAAACAGCCCTAAAGTGTAGGGTCCTGAGGATTTGAATTTTGCAGCTCAGACCCAGCTGTAGATATTCCAGATGTTCTGCGTTACAGAGCTGGGTGGAGAGGGAAGAGCATGCCCGTGTGGTGGGTAGCAATGGGATGATATGCTTGTGGGCTGATTCTTGCTCACATGCAGAGCCCTATGCCAATCTGTAGACTTCACTTTCCCTATGACACAGTAGCTCTGACTTTGGAGGGGTCTGAGACTTCCCCTGGAGCAATGAGCAGGGATTAGGGTTCCAAGTACCATTATTGTCCATGATGGTTTTGGTGGTACTGGTAGACCTCAGTCCTCCCACTCTGATACAGGGGTGATGTTCTAAGAGTGTGTGTCTAGGAGATGCTAAAGAAAAGGACCCAGAATGGATCAAGCTGGAACCTGCTTTCTTTGAGGCTGTTCCTGGCAGGGGGAATGTGGTTGGTGGCCTCTAGGCATTGCTCGCACTTCCCTGTAGGAAGTCACACCATTGCCATTCAGGGAATGCAGCACAGTAGGTATGTGGTGCACCTGGAGCCAGGGACGCTGGAACAATTTGTATAGTGGGGGTGCTGAAAACCATTGAACCAAACTGTAAACTCTGAATATGATGGAAACCACTTCAAGCCAGGGGGTGCAGCAGCACGCCCAGCACCCCTAGTTCCAGCACCTATGCATGGAGCTGTCAGATGCAGCCTGTCACAGATAACAGAGTGACAGGGGCCTCTGTGGTCTGCCTCACTCTCTGCCTGACAAATTACACCGGGCCTCATCCCTGCCTCTGTCATTTCAGCCCCCTGTTTCCTTGAGATGGAGGTTTGAAGCCCCTACCCCACCCCCCAATCTCTGCCAAACCTCACCAGCCAGCTTCTCACACAGATGTCTCTGCCCCTTCTTCCTTACTGCCCCATCTGTGTGGAGCCCCTCCCTCGACTGAGCGGAGACCACTACTGTCGCCTCCTTCAGCCCCTTCTCCAGATTCACCTCTCCCATGAGGCCTGTAAGAATTTAGAAACCAGCCTGTTCAGGATGACCAGACTGAGGGTAGTTGAGGACAGCTGGCTCTCACTTAACACTGTGGGTTTTTTTTCGTTTGGCTGCAGTTGTGTCTATGCCTATAAAACTGTTCCTGTTTGGTTGTAACATCCCTCTCTTCATACGCCACTTGCCTTGGACTGTAAACTCCTCAGGGCTGGGACTGTGCCTTCCTATGCATGGCCAGCACCCTGCACACACGGGCCTTGGCTCTGGGGTTTCTAGGCACTGCTGGAATACAAATCCCCATGAGCGGCCGCCTCTCCTGCTTTAGCATCCCTATGCCCGCTTAGCAGGACTTGCCGCTAACACCAATCTGTAGTCAGCCAGAAGGGTGGGAACTCAGTGATATGAAGGTCTCTCTTAGCGTCTCCCTCTTGCCAGGCTCCTCACTGGTCCAGCTCACCTGGAGAGCAAGAGACTAGAACCAGTCATGGAACTCAAGCCTTCTACCTAGGGCCAGCTGGACTCCGGCATGGGCAGTGCTCGGGTGTCAGCAGAGAGGGCTGGGCTCCCATGTGGGAGGCATAGGGGGTTGCTCAGATCAGCTTGTCTTCTGCCCACTGCAGAATGTCACCAGGGAGCTGCTGTCTGGATGCTGCAGGACATCAGGGCCTCGCTGCCACTGGCTAGACTCCAGCTGAGAGCTGATTAGGGCTGAGCAGTCTGCTGCCTTGGCCACGCAGGGTGACATCTGAACGGTCATGCCTTTGGAGCTTTACCCAAGCGTCGATTTTCACTGAGTTGCTTCAGAAACACAAAGAATTAAGCCCCTGAGGCCGCTCTTTGCCAAGCGCTTGAGGCAGACTTGCCAAGTGCTCAGCATGCACAACTGAGGCTCAGCACCCGACAGGAGTATTTCCCAAAATCCGGCCGCTGAGTTAGGGGCCTGAATGGGAGCCGAACACCCTTGAAAATCCATTAAGAAAAATAAAACCATTTGTTGACTCTCTCCAGTTTTACATTGCAATGCCCATCCCCTTCGTGTCGGGGAGCCACTGGGGTAGCTAGGAACCTTTGAAGTAGCTCTGTATTCACTGAGCACCTGCATGGGATCTCCAGCGCTGATGAGCACTTCTGCAGTGTCTGCCTGCCTTTGCAGTAGCTGCACAGTCCCCGGGCACGTCTGCAGCTCTGTAGTATCTGATTGCCTCACAGGCGTCCCCGTGACATCTCAGCCCTTCCATATTATCTGCCTCCCCCCCCATATTATCTCCATGTCTCATCAAACACACAGCTGTCTGGCATTGCCTGGGATGTAAAACCCGTCTCTTTCCTCCTCTCCCCTTCCCAGCTGCTCCTCTGTTTGTCTTTGGCTTCCGTAAAGCCGTCTTGACCTGCATCCCTGAGACCTCTGGTATCACTAGCATCCAAAAGAAGACTGGAGCTAAGGGAGCCCCTCCTGCTCCCTGGGGACACTGAGAGAGCCTATCAGCAAAGGCACCGGGGATAAAGAGAGCCCACAGTGAATAACCATCCAGTGAAGAGTAGGGGAGAGAGTGCTGAGCAGAAGGGAGCCAGGCAAGCATGCACGTTGAACAGAGCCCGGGCGGCCATGCATGCAGTGACTTCTGCTTTCTTAGGAGGA
The DNA here is from genome assembly GCF_028017835.1 of Emys orbicularis. Classification (NCBI taxonomy): domain Eukaryota; kingdom Metazoa; phylum Chordata; order Testudines; family Emydidae; genus Emys; species Emys orbicularis. Next base: position 109,633,767 of record NC_088689.1, read on the forward strand.
GGAATTCTTGCTCATCATTTTCCTTCTGTCTTTAACCCTTTGCATTCAGCTGGGCACAGGGAACCTGTTGCCTCTAGTACAGTTGGAGCAACACGGGGAGGCAAAACACTGTAATTATTGGTGCTTGTGTTCTTGCAGCTGGGGTACACTTCAGTCTCCCTCCCCTCCCCTCCCCTCGGACCCCATGCCCCCTTTATCCCAGCCCCCATTGCTCCCATAACAGCAGTGATTCTTGCTGAGTCCCATCCTGAATAACCCAACATGGCAGATGCAGCCTCGCAGACCTGACGGAGCTCTGTGTATGGGAGAGAGGCACGTCTCGGGACTCTAATCCGAGCAGACAGATTGAGGTCAAACGATCCTTCCATGCAACCAATGGGGAAGGGAAGCGGGGACTGGAGCCTCTTTAGGGACTGAAGGAGAAACGCCAAGGAGAGAGTCAGGAGGAGGTGAGTGGCTGGAAGGTGCAGCCACCTTCCCACCCTGAGACCCACAACAGCACTGATTGCCAACCTGTACAGAGCTTCAGAAGGCTCCTGGCAGAGCAGCTTAGCAAGAGGCTTGCAGCCCAGCTTGTGCAAGGGGCCCTGATGGCACAACCGCACCTGAGATTTGGCTCTGTTCTATTGAAGAGCTGGGCAGCGCTTGGGGAGGAGCATTGGTGGCGACGTTCCTACCTAAAATCCCTTCCGGATGGCTCCCACCCTCGGGCGGCACTCACCTGCCCAGTGCCAGGGCACTCTGTGGGCATTAGCATCCGAGGCCAGATGAAGGCTGGCTCCCTCAGACTGGGAGTGAGGAGGAGGAGGAGGGGAAGTGGCTTTGACACTCTTCATTGGCAGCCTTAGCAGTTACAGTAGGTCAAGGACTGAGTGGGCCTTGGAGGCCAAACTCTCCTCTCATGCCACACTCTGGCTCCTGGTGCAGAGATGACACATGTAGGCAGGAAGAAGGGCAGGACCCTTTAATTGCTGCTGCACTTTTTCTGTGGCTATGCAGAAGATTTCAGGTTGGCGGCTCTAACCAGCACTGACTTCACTGACAAGCCTACACAGTGTGGAGCTCAGGCATTTGGTCTGTTCTGGCCTCTCGGACAAATAGTGAGCAGCACTGGTTAAATTCAGCCCTGGTGGCAGCAGGCACAACTTTGACATAGTTGCTGGGTCAAAGTCAGTGCTGAGGTGATGTAAATAGTGTGTAAGTGGTAAAGTAGTGTAACTTTCAGCGAGTTGGTAGGTGTGCAAATGAGTATAATGTATACCCACCCTCAGGGAGCAAAACGTGGTTGGGCATAGCAGGAAAGCCAACTCACCGGACGGTATAAGATAAAGCAAACCCATCTGCTTCATCACACACCCTTTATATTAGCTGTTTTTCTTTGCAACATTGCCCATCTATGCCCATCAGCATGTAAATGTCACCCTCTCTGTCATTTGGTGCATGATACACAACTTCACAATTTATACCCCATGTGTATCTTACCCCCTTCCCCATCCTGATGCGAAGGAAGGCTAGGAAGAATAGTAAGAGAGCAACGTGGATCCTTCAGGAGCTCTTTACTAACCTGAAAAATCAAAAAGGAATCCTACAACAAGTGGAAATGTGGAAAATTGCTCTGGGTGAGTACAAAAGAATAGCTCAAGCATGTAGGGATAAAATCAGAAAGGCTAAGGCACAAAATGCATTACAACTAGCATGGGACATAAAAGGCAAAAAGAGGTTCTATAAATACATTAGGAACAAGAGAACGACAAAAGAACGTGTAGGCCCACTACTTCGAGGAGAAGGAGAGCTAATAATGCATGACACCAAGAAGACTGAGGGGTTTAATGTCTATTTTGCTTAAGTCTTCACTAAAACGTTAATTGTGAACAGATTCTTGACACAATTAAATTAATAACAAAAGGGAAGGAACAGAAGCTAGAATAAGGAAAGAACAAGGTAAAGAATATTTAGATAAGTTAGATGTATTCAAGTTGGCAGGGCATGCTGAAATGTATCCTAGGGTACTTAAGGAACTAGCTGAAGCAATATGGAATCATTAGCGATTATCTTTGGGAACATACGACAGTCCTGTTACGACACAGGAGGTAATGGTCCCACTCTATTCAGCACTGGTGAGGCCTCAGCTGGAGTACTGTGTCCAGTCCTGGGTGCCCTACTTTAGAAATGATGTGGACAAATTGGAGAGAGTCCAAAGGAGAGCAACAAAAATGATAAAAAGTTGAGGAAACCTGACCTATCAGGAAAGGTTACAACAACAGGGTATGTTTAATCTTGAAAAAAGAAGATGGAAGGAGGACCTGATAGTCTTCAAATATGATATGGGCTGTTATAAAAAGGATGGTGCTCAATTGTTCTCCAGGGCCACTGAAGGTAAGACAAGAAGTAATGGGCTTAAGGGAGATTTAGGGTTAGACATTAGGAAAAACTTTCTAACTATAAGGCTAGTTAAGTACTGAAATAGGTTACCAAGGGAGGCTGGGGAATCCCCGTCATTGGAGGTTTTTAAGAACAGGTTGGGCAGACATCTGTCAGGGATGGTCTAGTTTACTTGGTTCTGACTCAGTGTGTGGCATGAACTAGATGACTTCTTGAGATCCTGTCCAGCCCTCCATTTCTATGATTCTATGTCTATGTTACTGACTTTGACCCAGACACCTTTGTGGGGATTGCACTGCAAAATGGTGGGCTGACTCAGCAAAAAACCCAAACAAACCCAAGGGTAGCAAGACCTTGTCCTGCAGGGGCAGGGGCATGCACTCCTAAGTTAACCTCTTGCTCCCTAGGGACCAGGAAGCACCCCGCCACATGCACCCACTTGCCTCAGGGATGCTTTAGGCCCTGTGGGCTTTATTTTCAGGCAGGGATATATTTTAAAAGGCTTGACCAGTTCTCAAAGCATTTGCTTCTTGAAACCATGTCCTGTCTGCATTGGACTGTCCTGTGTGACTAGAGCGCTTTTCTTATTAAAAGCAGTTGAATAGGAACAAGAGCCTTGTCTCTTGGGAGACGCCAGTGGTCTGGCTGCTTATTCCTCACGTCAAGTCCCGCTCTTCTGCCTCTGCCCCCTTCCTGTCTCATTTCCACGCTGACCGGTGCTGACGTCTCCAGTGGAAGGATGAATTCAGGCTGTGGGGACAGGTGACAGGAGCAGCAGAACTCCTAAGGGCCTGGACGTTGCGATGCAAATCCTATTAACAGGAGAGACAGATGAAAGCGAGACACCGAAAGACGTGCTGAAGCAGAATTGTCTCCAAATAGAATATTTTTTCATAGCCTGGGACCCAGGAGAGTCTCTAAGCAGCATTTTATGCCGCTGCTTGGTGGGGATAGTTCTGAATAAAGAGCTGCATTTCAGTTGATGACCTGTTAGACCAGGCCTTGGCCACTCATGTCACTGAGAACCCTATGGCACTTTTCACACTAGTGGGGATGTTAACACTGGGACCCTGGCCAAATTCTCCCTTGGGTAAGTGCATTCCGTCTTCCAAAAACCCGGGTGCAAGCTCACTCTGATTTAGTATTTTTTGTCCTGATTCATGCAGTGCTACACTGCACTGTGAAACAGTCCCACCCTAGAGCTGCATTTCACTGGCAGGTATTGCAGCTGCTATATATAGACTGTAAAGTGCTTTGGGATGAGACGCGTCTGCATAAATGGGAGAGAGACGGATTTATAAAATGTTTTGGGACGGATCCTCAGCTGATCAAATGGGCATAGCACCGCTGGCCTAGGTGGCACTACCCCATTTACACCAGCCACGGTTCTGGCCCATTTATTTATGCAGTACCTTTTGTGCTGAAAGATCCCAAATATTTATTTACATGAATCTGGTGGAGAAATACCCTATGGATTTTATAGATATACCAAGATCATCAATGGTCCCACTGGCATGTTTGTTAGGTAGCTGCTGTAAAGCCAGCAGTGACAGGGAGAATAACCTTTTGTTTTTGTTTAGGTCCTGCTCAAAAACATAGGAACATAGCGCTGGAAGGGATCTCCTGGGTCACCAAGTCCAGTCCCCTGCTATCTCAGGCATCTCCCTCATATAATCCCATTTATAAATTTATCAAGATCCATCTTAAAACTAGGTAGGTTGTTTGCTCTCATGAATGCCCCAAGAATGACTGACTATCTATCTATCTAGGTCCTAACCAAAAAGGATAGATAAACAATCTGTATATATCATCTATTTCTGTATCTATATAGCTGTACACCAGCTCTGCTGGTTGTACAGCAGGAGCTAATTAGCGAACGACTGCTGGTGAGACTAGTTGATCTTGCTGCACAAACAAGGATGTGAACTACAGCTGATCTACATTTCCCAAATCTTGAGTTACTAATTTCTTCTTCAAAAATTTAATTTTTGACCAGCCCTTCTTCCCACTCCCTTCCTCCCTCCCAAACAAAACAAACCCTGAAAAATTTCATACCATTTCTTTTGGCCAGCTTTAGAGCTGGTGGAAATTTTTTGATGACTGAAAAATATGATTAAAAATTTTCAAATGTCTCTCCACTCCCACCCCCCCCAAGCTCTACAATGGACCCTCAAAGCCACACGACTTTCCAGTGGAAGGTAGGGCATGAGCTGTGCCCGTCAGATCTGGATGAGAACATCTCCAAAGTTTAGTGGGCATCATAGCCTGGATTTGGTTCAGGCCATCTCTAGTTTCAAAGGCATTTAGAACTGTCTGATGAGGAGTTTGTACTTAATCTGTTTGTGGCTTGCATTAGGATAAATCCTTGATCTCTTGCAAACTGATCTAGTGGGCGGCACCTGTAATCAGGGGCTGGAATCTAATCTCAGTTATTCTAGGGTCAATCTCCTTTGTAGTAAATGGAGTTATTCTCGATTTAACCTGCTAAGATCAGAATCTGGCCTGAGAGATGATGTTGTACCATAAAAATCCCAGAACTCAATAAACTTGGTGGTGTCATGTCCTATAAGCCATATTACCTGAAACCTATCTGCCTATGGGCTTAGATGGCCCCAATCACCACAGTATCTGACCATCTCACAATCTTTAATGCATTTATCCTCACAACACCCCCGTGAGATGGGGCAGTATTGTTATCTGCATTATACAGGTGGGGAACTGAGGTAAAGAGAGAAGAAGTGAGGTCACACAGCTCTGTGGCAGAGCAGGGGATGTGAACTCAATTAATAGGCGAGTGCTTTAACCACTGGACCATCCTTCCCTGGCCTTTCAGTCTGTAGCTTCACACACACAGTCACATTTTCTTTCTCCTTCTTTGGGTCACACGTTTCAGGATGAATCACTGAAACCTGCCCACTGCACCAACAACCTTTGCCCAGGCTCTGCCTCTGTGCTGCTTTCTCCTAATGACCAGGAACTAGCCAGCAGCTCCCGCTGAGTATGTGTATCTCGCTCTTTCTCCAGCAGCTGTGCAGAAATGTGTGTTCCACTGAACCTTTTCCATAATTATCTTTGTGTGTGTGTGTTTGTAGCATATTGTCAGTGTCGGCTGGTCTTTGCGCTTCCTGGGGCCCCCCAGAGAAAACATGAGCTGATTTGGTCTGGAGAGGGAGCGAGCAATCTCCAACTCACCAGCCCATGTGGATTATCTTGTCCTCTTGCTTTTTAATAAGCTGCACAAGATTAAAGAGTGACTTTAGGATTGGGTTCCTCCCCCTCCCCCCGCACCAGTTTTAACTTGGCACATAATTGAAGGGAGAACAAAGGACTGTGGGTCCTGTAGCATCACAGCCTTTCACACTGGCATTGATGGTAAACCTATTAGCGAATCCAGCCTGTGGCTAGAGACTGAGGGGTTTGTGGCTTTGAAGGACTTACATGCTGTAAAACATCTTACATCATTTGAACTGATTGTGTGTGGTTGGGTATTTGTTTTCCTCCAAAGCTTGCAACTTCCTCCTCACCCCCAAACCTTTAAAAATAAACATACTCATTAATTTATGAGCCGTAGTCAGTGCTGAGGCGGGGAATGAGGGAGGGGGATGCAGCCACAGGGACTGTAATGAGATTTGCGGGCTTGGACTCTGCTCTCAGAAAATGGGTAGGGATAGCCAAGAGGCCTGATCCTGAAGCCAGAGAGCACAGCACATCACAAAGTTAGCCCCAAGTAGCTTAACATTGCTGTGGCTGGTTGATAATCTGGTAGATAGAGCCTTCTATCCAAGGATCCCAAAACACTTCACACGTGCTAGACTGAGCCTCGCAACACATGAGACAAGGTTTGTGCTGTCATCCCCGTATTAATGGTCATGAAACTGAGGCGCAGGCAGGGAAGTGTCCCAGGTCCTCTTTGCAGATGACTATTCACACACTGGACTTTCCATGCCAGTTTAGAACTCCGGTGCATCTGCTCCAGCCTCCTAGAGGATCCAAGGGACATGGGGGGAAAATATAAAGCTGTCATGAACGATCACCGAGCCCTCACGCAATGGAAACAAAACATGGCTCTTGTGTCTTCTAAGGACTGTGACGCCTTAGAAAACTCAGACACATGGCGTGTGGAAAGGAGGAAGGCCTGGCCACTGGTGCTGAGTACCGGAGTGTTCTTTTCTATTCTCTGCATTTCAGCTTCTGCCACAAGTATACAGGCTGGGCTAAAGCCTCACTTCTGGCTTCTACGTATAGGGCCGACCCTGGACCAATGGTGCCCCAGGTAAGGAGAGTCTTCAGTGCTCCCCCTCCATTTGTTAAACTTTTGAATACCTTATTTTTTATTGCATTTGTAGCCTATTTCTTGATTTTGATGCACAACTTGCATGCATGATTTATCCCTGTCGTATAAGATGATAAATTTGCACACTAGGATCTGTAAATCTGTATTTATTCATGCCATGTATAAGCAAATAAAAAAAATTAGTTTCCTCTAAGCTTTCACAATTACACAATAAAACAAGGTTCACAATATTTCAGCTGGGCTCTCACTTCACTTTGTTCTTATATCTCCCTGACTGACTGGCGACTCCCCGCCCCTTATACCCGTGAGGAAATGGCTAACCACATTCTAAGAGGTTCAAGGAAAATGCAGTTCTCTGAAAGTCTGGAAGGTTCCATGAGATTCTAAAAAGATCCAGAACATTCTAGGATGTTAGTGAAAAGTGAATCCACATACAGAATACCTGAAACATTTTACTTCAAACATTCTATTTTCCCTTTTGTCGCTAACAATAAAAACAGCACCCCGAGCCCAATGCTCCCCAAGCCCGGCAGCCCAGGTGGTCACTAAATCTGGCCCTCCGTACATACTCTTCCCACACCTGCCTTATTGTCCCTATCATACGTCCGCATGTGCCCACCCACAGAGAGCTGGAGGAGGCCAGGCCTTCTGAACCTGTCAAGACTATTCCCTGTGTGGCCGGAGGCATCACTGTTGAGCAACACAAGGTCCTGCCTCTTCAGAGGCTGAACATGCTGCCTCCAAGCTAACCAGTGCTTTATCATACGGGTTTGCAGTATCAGAGCTTTCTAGATCCACCTTCATCCTTCCCCTCCCCAGCTGCGCTAGCATTCAAATGCTGTTAGGAAGGCATAGATCCATCTCCAGTATGCAATGGCACCCCCAAGAAGGGGGCCGTGTGAGCAGATTTTTAATGCTCTGTGGTGTAGGTAAGAATTAAACTGGCCCTTATTGGTATTCCTACTCTGATGTTCTAACTTTTGTCTGTGTTGGAGATGTCTTGGTGGGGGGGCGGGTACATTATCTCTAGGAAAGGTACATCTCTGTGCCTCTGGGAAAGGTACATTGCCTTTGTTCCCTGCTGGAAACCAAAGCGCCAGCAGCTATGGAGACTGAAGCATGCACGGCTAATTTATTTGCCTCGGCTTAACCCCAAACTAAGCAATGTGACTGTGATACAATATTGAAGTGTTTTCAGAATTTTAAATACTGTTTTGTACTTACTGTTGTTTTTAATACAACCCCAGGGAAGTATGAGACTGAGATTGGTTTCCCTATTCCAACATCCTCCTCCCCCATCACACACTGGTTTTGCTGCTCACAAGAACTGGGCACGCTGCTTTGTTACTATCATGTTATTCCTGAATACTGGGCTGTGCATACTGGTTTGTTATTGTAGGGTTGCGCACGTGACTGTCCCTGCTTTAAAAAAAAATATTTAAAACACTGAAGATCTGGGTTTTAGGATGATTATTTCAATTCACAGCAGGTTATATGGCTTTTCCATAGTGGTGTAAAAACAAAAAGATAGGTCATAAATTGGGTCAGCTGATCTCAACAAGCATCCCATTAACTAAGGACCAAATGTTGTTAGAGATTGGTGATTTGGCCTGGTTGCTTGTGGGGAAAAGATACTGGGGTGGGATGTGGGAAGGAATAGTGCTTTAACTGTAACCTCCATATGCCCATTTAGGATTTAATAAGACAGTTACCACATAGATGGTAAGTGACAGCTGGTTATCAGAAGCATATGCTGAGCTGAACAAGATGCAAAGGCAGAGCGAATGCCTAGTTCATCAAACACCAGTACATCTGCTTTTAATAATTACTTCTAATTTTGTTAACATCTATTAACTACATTATTAAATTTGACTAAAATAGGAATTTGACACTTTATGCAACCCGCTGAAGAATAAGCCCTCAGTGCCTGGCTTTACCTGATGGCAACCAGGATTAAAATGCGACTAATCAGTATGCTTAAACTGGAATGTTATTCCGGCATGCTGACACTAACATAATACTTCCCACCATCTCCTTGTTCTTCTACTTCTGACTTCTTTGCTTAGCCCCCTCTAGTGTGTACAGCCGTTCTCTCTGCAGTCTTCAGTTACTGGTTGGGGAAGTTCAGTTCACAAAAGCATCCAGAGTTCTTTGGTCTAGAAATGGCCAGATACTGTAATTTCTTAGTTTGCAGGAGATGACACAGTTTATGTCCTTTTTAAATTAGAGGTGGATTTTAATCTAGTCACTGGATTCAAACACCCCTTGATTTTGAGGGAGTTCAGATCAAGAGTAGGGTTTGATCTGTTTTTTAATTAACAACAGTCCATGGAGCTTTTACCCTCATGAAAATTCTCATCAGGGCCCAGCACTGGATGAATACGACCAAAACATTTCAGCTGATTTGTAAATGGCTTCGCTTGAACTGTGCTCGCATCCTTTTTGCATTCATCTGCCAGGAGCATTTTGAGTGAGCGCGTTTGCATGCAGGAAGTGTCATGGTGACAGTGAATTTTAGATGACTATTGCAGTGTATGACGTAGATGCTCCTCCCAAGATCCCAACAATCAATTCCAGGGATTGCAGGTCTGGGAAGGCTGGTGGGCTGAACCTCAGTATGCCTTATCTTCTCCTTTGTCTTTCCCACTCTCTTGTCATATCGCTGGGCTTTCTACAGCTCTATCGCTGATTACTAGGGCCCCCTTAAGCCCTTGGAGATTGATAGTCAGGTGCATAAATGTGAGTGCTATTGATCATGTCCGCTGCCTGGGTATCCACCCAGTGCTGCCTAACGCCCCAAGTTCCATCCTAGCAGGCACTGGTGTAAAACCTGGGGTGGATTCTCTAGAGCCCATGCTCATCTTTTGACTGTCCTGAAGTCCTGCTCAACCCTCTGAAGGGATCTCCCCAACATATTACAGTTCAGCTGTTAACTCTGTGCCCTGAGCTGACTCATCCGCCTTTCATATAAGGCATCAGGTGGCAGCCTGAACTTAGGGTCAGGTGGCTGGGTTCCCTCCCTCCCTCCCTCCCCAGCCTCATTCCAGGAGGATTATGAACAATTTTGCCACAGCTCAATCTCATTTAGACACAGAAACTCCCAAGAGTGGATCATAAGAGGTTGCTGAAAGCTGAAACTCTGCTTGCTTTAACTCAGCTCCCCCATCCCACAATAACCATCCCCCAAAGAACCCAGAAGAACAAAGGGCAGCTCCTTAGTTAGAAAATCATCCCCTTCTATACAGTAGGAAGGACCCCATCCACGATCATCCAATACATAACCTTGTTTGGCTCAGGACTGTGTGCAGGGGGTGGTCTTTGCTGCCTGATGACACACACAATCTGTGGGTGCTGCTAAAGGGGTACTATTTTCAAAGCAGCTTGCCTGCTGTTGTACTTAGGTAAGCTTAGTTTAATTAAATGAAATCCAAATGATCACAGAGAAGGGGCCCTCCCCAAGGGGCTGTGTCTCATAACAGGGCAGCCCAGCTGCTTGTGTCTGTCTCTTTCTAGCGAGAGTGCCTAACATGACAGCAGCCCCTGCGCTGTGCTGAGGTGAGCGCACTCTGAGAAGCCAGCCTCATCGGTCCCTACTTCCATCTAACCAACAGAGCGGAGAAATTGCCTGTTACCTTGGGTCGATTTCTCATGCACTCCTAAATTGCTTTGTATTGACACGCTGTCAGAAATGGATTGTCACATTAACCCACCGAGCCCGGTCTGGGTTCGTGAGCATGTGCTGTCGGACTTGTATCTCCACCGATTCAGGGCAGGCCAGTGGGGGCCTGGGCTTTTCCTCTCCCCGTCCCTCCCGCTGCTCTTCCACTTGGACTCGGAGAGGTGTTTCATGACATCTTCGCCAAACATATGTGTTTGGCGCGCAATCAACACACACAGCAAATGAGGTTTAGTGCTCAGCACAGCCTCCAGCCCACATATCTTTCTTCCCCTTCTCCCTTAGCTAGTGGTTAGAGCCGGGGAATGGGTGACAGGGCTGCTAGGTTCTATTCCTGGCTATGGGAGGGTGTGTGGGCGTCTAGTAGTCAGAGAGGGACGCATAGGTTTTGTTCCCAGATGTGGAAGGTAGTGTGGACAACTGGTTAGAGTAGAGGACTGAGATTCAGGGGATGTGGCTTCTAGTCAAGACTCTGCCAGCGAGTCACTGGGTGAAATCACTTTTCTGTGCTTTTGTTTCCCCTGCCATATGAATGGGAAGCAATGCTGCTTCATGAACTCTGTGAAGTGTTTTAAGTTCCCTGGATGAAAGGTGCTATAGCTCATTATTGTGCCCCAGTCCTCAAGTTGTGGACTAAGGCTATGTCTACACTGCAGACCTTACAGTGGCATAACTGTACCTCAGTGAGCAGCTATGTCGGCAGGAAAGTGTCTCCCGCCAACAAAGCACTGTTCACAACTATGCTTTTGTCGGTGAAATTTATGTCGGTCGGGGTGTGTTTTTTTCACACCCCTGACTGACAAGAGTGCTAGTGTAGAAATAACCTTAGACTTAACACGTGTGTTCTACTTACAGTCCCCTTCCTCCTGCTCTTTGGCAGTGATCCTGGATGTCCTGTCTGACCCATCACCCTGCAGTAAACTTCCTTTTTTAACGCAGCCTCATCCACATTGCCCGTGAAGTGATGCCCAGGCAGAGGGTGCAGCTGCAGACCGCGGTAGGTGAGCTGAGGCTGGGGCATAACACGTTGTCCAAAGGACAGTACATGAACGGGACTGAGTTTCTGGTGGAGCGACCTCTCTCCAGAACCAGGCCTCTGAGAGCCAATTACTCTCCCCTGTTTCTTCAGCTGATTTTCTAGCCTATATGTAATTTATGTAGCTTCCCATCCCCATCCCTCACAACCTCTTCACTTAGCTTCTCAGAGATTAGTAAATGCTCCTTGAGATCTAAGTATATAACCACCCACTGCATTTCCTTTGTCTATCACAGCAGCAATATTTTAGCACACAGGAAAATCAGACATTCCCCAAGCTGAGCTACTGACCTCATAGCACTGTGCTGCATATGGGCCCAAATCCAGTTAGGGTTGCTTTCTGTCTAGCTACTTATATGGTGCTTATCCTCCTAGTGACTGAGCACCTCACAGTCATTAATGGGTTTTATCCCCCACCAACACTCCTTTGGGGAAGGATAGTATTACTCCCATTTTACAGATGTGGGATTGAGCACAGGGTAGATTAAGTGACTTGCCCAGGGTCACACAGCTAGTCTGTGGCTGAGCTGGGTTTTCATGCAGTTTCTTCCAGTAGACCTGAAGGTAACATCTCTGTTCATACCACCTTGCAGGGCTCATGGAATGACGGGCCAACCTCAGAAAGATTAGGTAAATTTGATTTATGTTGAATAAGTCCCTAAAATGAGGAAACTTGACTAACCTGAAGCTTTTCTGCTGTTTTTTGAGGTCTTCTCTGTAGGCCTGGCTTGACATGAGTAATTAGACATGGGTGAGGTCTTATTTTTTAGGAGGCAGGGTTAGGGAGGTAAATTGATTAGCAGGCTGCAAATAGAATGGTTATGCTAACGAAGATAGGTAAATGGTTCAGTACGTTAAAAGACAGAATACCTGTACTAGCTAAGATAAAGCAGAACACCCAGGGAACCATTTACTATGGACAAGATAAGCCTGGGATGTAAGATGAGGTAAAGTGTATGTCATATATGGACAGTGCATGAACAGGGCTTCTTTGTGGTTCCCACAAACTAACCAAGCCAATCCCCAAATGTGAAATGCAATGTATAGTAAATGTATATGAAGAAAGAGATTTTCTGTGTAACACTGGATGTGCGGTATGCCCTATACCCACCCACTATGCTTGAGTCTAATCAACTCAGCGTAGCTTTGCTGTATGCCAAATAAAGGAACCTGATTAATGAGACTAGAATCAAACTGAACTTTTGGGGAGCCGAGTGGGCAAAGTCTTCATGGAACCCCAATATTCTCCCCTGTTTCTTTATGTCCCAGCATTCTCCTAGCTGCTCCCATTTTCCCCTGCGCCAGCATTGCTTTGCCTCTCCTGCCAGCCTGGTCTTCCCTTTATTCATAGAAATGTCCAGCCTGGGTAGTAGCAGGGAGCAATTTTCTATGCAATCCCATCAATGACCTTAACCATGGCTAATGGTGACCTTTTCCGAAGCATTCAATGTTTGGCTTCTTTGCTAAGATGGCCAATGAGGGGGCCAGCTGTAGGGGTGGCTTCACCCTTAAGACTTGGAGTGCGACTCATCAGCAAATTTTACATTAACCACCAAACTGCCATTACATGGTAACATGTTCCAGTCGCTACTGACCTGAGCCACTTTCCGTGCAGCAGCAGAGACGAAAGGCTCTGGATTTCAAACCATCCTTCGTCTCCTCCTATGCAAAACACCCGTTTAACACAGCAGCTCTTTGTCCATCCTCCATGTCTAGTTTCTCCCTACCCTTTCTAACTGAGCTGATTCCCTAGCCCTTCCGGCTCCTGACACTACTGTAGTTTTCTATTTAAAGACAAAAAGCCATTGTTACATGGAATATTCTTTGCAGTCTGACAGGCACTCGATTTCTCTTTCTCTTCTAACTTTCCTGTTCAGCCTCTTCTGCTTGTTCGTATGCTTCTCTTCCCCCTCCTGCCCTCCAGTCTATCAGAATTCTTCTAAGCCGTGATATGTTGTGACTGGGGCTGACTGACAGCGCTTCATGCTTGACACACGTCTCCACCATGCCGCCCAGGATCTGCATTTCAGAGCAAAGTCAGATTGTCAAGTGCAGTGTGGGAGTCTCCGAGAAAAGAGTCAAAACACCATCAAGCTGATTCTTCTCGAGAACAGTGGAAATGTCACCTGGATGTCTTTGATGTCAGACAGGATTCCTGCTGCTCCAGGAAAGGCCAGAGGTCATACACCCAGTCGCTCAGTAAAACTGTTCATTGCCCTCCTTGTTTTTAGTCTCATCACACAGCCAGGGACTGAATGCGGCAGGGAGACTGACCTCCCCTTCTCTGCCCTGGAGGCGGCACTTCCAGGTCAGAGCTGGGGATAACGAGCAGGGAGTGGAGTAGAGTAAGCATCCACGGCTGCTGCCTGAGTTATACGTGTTGTCTGGGTGTCACTCTCACAGGCTTTCAATCCAGCACCTTTCCCCAATCAACAGCAATTAACTATATTAAAATAATGCATAGACAAACAGCCACCCAACTGGTACTCAGGGAGCAGTCTTGATTCATGCCTGGTGAGCCTGGCCTCCAGGAGCAGTCATAGAAATGAGAGATGGAAGAGACCCGTTAGCGCATCCGCTGCATCTCCCAGGGCTAGTACAGGAAGAGACTCCCAGGCTGAGTAAATCCAGGTTTATTCCAGGACCTGCAACATCAGGGTGCAGTATCACAACAGGACGAGATTGTGCTGTCTGAAACAAGCGGGAGAGGGGTTTAGATCTGTCCAGTGCACACTATGGCTGTAGGATGCAGGCCAGATCTGTGGGAATTCGGATTATCCTGGCAATGCTTATGATGGAGGGAAGTGACCCTAAGAAACACATTGCAGAGATCCAGGATTCACATCACTGCTCTTCACATTTGCTTTCAAGGCTACTCCAGTTCTCCCATCCTAGTCTCTCCATCCTTTCATTGTGCACAAAGCCAATAACATTTGGCTTCTATAATCTTCCTTGGGTGCACTGGCTTCGCTGGAGTCTAGTCTCAGCTGCAATACAAACAGAGCTGAGGGTGAATGGTAGGCTGCATACTCCCAGACCTTAGGCTGGGATTAAAGCTTCATCTCTATATGTCCTTCTCCTCTTCCTCTGTGCTGTATGCCCCGCTCATTCCAGCCACTGGTTCCGCCCTCATATCCCAGCTGCTCAGTATTTGAATAGGTAACTCAGTGCAGGGGCGGAGCATGAGGTGGGAGGAACACCGGGGAGGAGAGATGTGAAATCTGAGGCAGGATCTGAATCAAGGGCTCGGTCGCCTCTGCTCATCCCCTCAGCAGTCACTCTCCCCTCAGGGATGCCATTTATCCACCTCTTCACAAGTGCCTTCAATGTCTGCTTCTCTCACTGTGGTGAGCTGAGGTGTGAACTGGGGCAAACACACGGCGCAGTCCCTGGGTGCTCCTGCAGCTATGAACCAGTTGGTACAGCCGCCGCATTCACCCTGCCAGTCACCGCCTCTCGGTTCAGTCCTGCCCAGCCTTTGGGTTATCATTAGTGAGAGCATCTCTGAAGAATGGGCTCTAATGAATCCATACAGAGCTATATCTATTGAGTGGGGCTGTGGTTGGCACAGCAGACCTAGGTGAAGTAGGAACAGCTGCTGCTGCCCTCACTCTCAACCCACCGGCAGCACTGAGACCTCTCCTGTTGCTCCTGTGCTGTTAGTAGCCTCATGGAGCACAGGG
Source organism: Emys orbicularis (assembly GCF_028017835.1). Classification (NCBI taxonomy): domain Eukaryota; kingdom Metazoa; phylum Chordata; order Testudines; family Emydidae; genus Emys; species Emys orbicularis. The sequence continues at coordinate 109,648,838 of NC_088689.1, forward strand.
CCAGCCTGCCCTGCACTCCCAGCTCGTGTGCGTGGGTGGTGGTGGTCGAGGCTTCGGCTAAGCTGACATGTTTGAAGGAGAAAACTACATAGCGAAGTAACAACTCGTTCTGCGTTGTCCTTCTGAAACAACGAACAGGAGTACTTGTGGCACCTTAGAGACTAACAAATTTATTAGAGCATAAGCTTTCGTGGGCTACAACCCACTTCTTCGGATGCAGATGCTGTGGAGGCCGGGATGCTGTACACGGTGTCTAGTTAGAAAACAATCCAGTGGCTCAGTGTTGGATCTGGACCTGATCCAAGCACCCCCTCGAATGCCGGGAGTTTAGAATCTGAACTGAGATTTAAATACAGCAGCTTGAGGATACCTCTACTCTAGCCCCACGTGTTTAACTCTTCACCTGCCCTATGGAGGATGGTAAGGCCTATAGAAGCATAAAGCAGCACTTTCCCAATGTGAGGAGCTGCTAGTGTCACGCTCACTCACATCCCCTCTTTTGTAGCGCTGTTGGCGTTTTGGGAGTGCTGCTGTGAAAGCAGCCCAGTCATCTCACTGTGCTTATCTAGGTGTCTCCCTCTCCCCTCCTATCATTTATGATTTCTTCCCTCCTCCTCTTACAGAAAATCACCTGTAAAATCCTCTCTGCTGGTTCCTCCTGGGACCCCAGGTGCTGCCTGGAAACCTCTTAGAGAACTAATCATCCCATTCGGATTGCACCATCATTCACCTTCAGTCCCTGTGACATTCCCCATTTTGCTTGTGTGTTCGGCTGTACAGCGCTGGAAACAAAATATTGTGGGCTTTTTTTTTTTTTTAAGTTTCCTTCCCCAGGAGAGAGGAGAAAAGAAAGGTCACTTGTCTCTCTTTCTCCTCTCGACCCAGCACCCCATGGCATTCTCCTCTGAAGGCTTTTACCATTGAATTGGGAAAGTGAGTTAATAATGTTGCTCGGCTGGAAGGTCTCCCACCCCATCACAGTCACACTGAAGGTAAGTCTAACCTGCAAGAGAAGGTATGTTCTTAACTCAGATTAGCTAACCTGCGTTAGCTAACTCGGGTTAAACCAGCAGAGAAGACACAGCAACTTGCCTTTTAACTCGGGAGAGCAGCTTGAGCTCAACCTCTGGCTGCCCTATAGGCTTGAACTCATGCTGGTAAACCTGGGTTAAAAGCCGAGCAGCTATGTCTTCATTGCTACTTTAACCCAAGTTAGCTAACCCGAGTTAAGAACACTGTTTTTTGCATTGTAGACATACCCTGATTTGTTCTGCTCTCGGCCCAGAGGGTCTAACCTAGCTGGCTTTGTAGCAGGTGAGGAGCTCTCACTTTCCTGGGCCTAGGTTAGAAGTCAATGGTGACCATACTGAAAACTGGGGATCCATTGCCAGTTCTCATCCCCAGCTGCCGGGCACATTGGTATATACCTTTCTCTTCCCCCTTCATCTTTCCTGCCTCTAGTCTCATTTTTCACATTGTCTCCTGTAGAACAAATTCCTTGTTTGTTGTTTATCTCCTTTCACTGTGTTTCCTGCTCCTCGCCTTCATCCTCCTTTGCCTCACGTGTTTTTTATTTTCTCTCTTTCCTTCTGTCTCCCCCTCCTTGGCACCATCAGGTCTCCTGTGCAACCTTCCTTCAGATCTCTTCCTTCCCCAGTTGTCTCCCTTCCCAGGGCCGGCTCAAACTTTTTTGCCGCCCCAGGCAAAAAAGAAGAGTGCCACCCTGCCGTAACACCCTCCCCCCCCGAGCGCCGTGCCGCCGCCCCCCCCCCCCCCGAGCGCTGCGCCGGGCCGCCGAAACCCCCCCAGCGCCGCGCCAGGCTGCCCAACCCACCCCCCCCAGCGCCGCGCCGGGCCGCCCAAACCCCCCCTCCCAGCGCCGCGCTGGGCCGCCCAAATCCCCGGAGCGCCGGGCTGCTCAAACCCCCGCCCCAGCGCCGTGCCGTGCCGCCGAAACCCCCGCCCCCCTGAACGCCGCGCCGGGCCGCCCAAATCCCCGGAGCGCTGGGCCGCTCAAATCCCCGCCCAAGCACCGCGCCGGGCCGCCGAAACCCCCGGAGCGCCGGGTCGGGACGCCCAAACCCCCGCGCCCCCCCCCAGTGCCTCGCCGGGCCGGGCCACCCAAACCTGGCGCCCCCCCCCTCTGAGCGCCGGGCCTGGCCGTCCAAACCCCCGCCCCGTGGAGTGCCAGGCCGGGCCGGCCAAACCCCCGGAGTCCCGGGCCGGGCCGCCCAAACCCCCACAGCGCCGGGCCGCCCAAACCCCCGCCCCCCCAGCGCCGCGCCGCCCCGCCGAAACACCCCCGCGCTGCCCAGCCGAAATTAAAAAAAAAAAAACAGAAAACCCTCGAGCGCCCCCTGCTACCCCAACATTGGCTGCCCCTTCTGAGGTGCCGCCCCAAGTCTTGGTCGGCTGGTGCCTAGAGCCGGCCCTGCCCCTTCCTCCTGTTCTTCTCTTCCTCACTCAGGTCTTCCATGCCACTTGCCTCAGCCCCTTTGTGTCTTCTAAATTCTGATCCCTTTTGGTGGGAGGAGGACACAGATTTATGTTCCTCCTGTAGGGATGGGAGCTGCAGCAGGACTGCGTGACTGTCATGGGTAGCCAGGACCAGACTTCATTTCAGCTGAGAGCCCACTACCAAGAGGTGGAGCAGCCCCCTACGGTTGCTAACCCAGGGAGCTTCACTGCCTTCAAGGCTCTGGACTACTCTGCCTTCAAGGATCTAGATTACTCTGGGCCAATCCCTGTCTCTGTTTCCCCTACCAACCTTCTGCCCACATCCCAACACATCCTGTTTGTGGCATTCTTCCGCTTTCCAGGCTACTCCCTTTGTCTGAATCTTTGATCCACTAGCAGGCCTCTCTTCACTGAGGCATTTCAGTGATAACTGATCATGCACAGAACATTTTAAACCTATGTCTTTCTAAACAGGCAAGACCCCACACAGATGGCACAGACACACAGTGTGTTACGCTCCCTACTCAATATCCTTCTTGGAGTTTGCGTTTATTCTTAACAAAGGTCTGAGGAAGAACTGACTTTACAACCATCAAACTTAGCCTAAGCTTCCTCTTGAGCCAGATGTTCCTCCCTGTAGAACCTCCTGTCCCCCTTTCTCTCTCTTGCCGTGGACATTTTATACTCCTGAGTTGGAGCTAATGAGATCCACTTGGAATGGCTGACAGTATGAGTCAGTAAAATAGCTCTGTAGCTCTGTACCTCTACACGTGGTCCTGAAGTTCAGCACCTGGTCACACTACCTTATAAATCTGGAATGTGCAGTCTTTCTCATTTAGATTGTAAGGTCTACATTGGGACATGAAACATGTCTATGTCTGTAATCTGTACAGCACCAAGTACTCTGCCTATGTTCAATACATAATGATATGACCTTGGCCTGAAAGACCAAGCTCCTCCCCATCTTTTAAAGGGGCAACTCCCCACTTATGCCATGCAGACACTCCATAAACCTGAGCATGTCCTAGATTTATTATGGGTCTGGCAAAATTAACTTCTTAGAAATTGGATGGAGCTGTGGGAAGGTTCCTGACTGATAATTTATCTTGGCTAAATATGATTTCCGTAGGTTGACTTGGACCTGCTACCTAGGGCCATTCCTTCAGAGAGAGTAATTCCAGTGCAGGAATTAGCAGTCAATGCACCTGTTACCACAGGAGACTCCAGCTGAAAAAAAGAGGCACTTCAATTTAGTGCAATTATCTCATTTTTCCCAGGATAAGGATCCTTGAGATATTTATCTGATTTACAAGGGTGTTCTGTCGAGGTGACAGGCATGAGGCCTTAAAGAGGCATTCATCAATTTCACATGAATTCAAAAAAACGAGCGAGTGGGAAACAGTGCTGTGAAGAGAGACATTTCAGAGGCTGGAAAGGAAAAGAACCTCTCCCCTCTCTTTCTGTTTTCACTGATGATAAATTAAACAATTTGCAGGAAACGGTGCCAGCCACAGGGAGCGTCGGATGTTGCTTCAAAGAGGTCACTAAGCAGAAATGGGGGGAGCGTATTATTATGTATATTGCAGTAGCGCCCAGGTGCCCCCGGTTGTGGACCAGGACCCCTTTGTGCTAGGTGTTGTACAAACAGAACAAAAAGAACGTCCCTGCTCCAAAGAACTTGCAGGCTAAGTACTTCCTGTAAGTACTTTCCAAGGTGTTCTAAGTATGTATTTCTAGGGGAAGGTAAAGTATTTGAAATACTTTCTAAGGAACTTGTTTTGCCAAGTTAAGAACTTCCTTGGGAAAATAATGGGTTTTAGATTTAGATCAGGATTCTAGAAGCCACTGGAGAACACAGCAGAACTGTGGGGCTTCGAGTCAGTTTGGCTCTGGGCACACAGGACTTCTCGTCTATTGTGTGCTCATTATTATGAGGAGCAAGGCCAGAATGCCTGTCAGGCGAGTGTCTTCACTGTGTGCGCAGCACCAGCTTTCTCACCATTGGAAACTCATGGCTCGGTAATAGTACAACGTCCTAGGGCAGTAAGGGCTTCAGTTAAAGAAGGGCAAGGGAGAAGAAGGAATGTTTTGCACAGCTCAAATAAAATTCTCCATCGCTTTCAGGGGAAGAAGTTTCACCAAACACAGGGTCTCCCAACTCCAGTGACAGAAATAGACACAGCTGCTGCTCAACCCCCCCGAAGCTGAGGCCTCTGAAAAAATAATCATGCCCCAGTGTCCAGGAGCCTTGAGTTAAGATACTATGGCCTCTGTATGCTTTTCTTGTGGCATAAGGAGGCCTTGATGTGGACAGACTGGCCTCCTAAGAATGTCCCCTGAGCAAGAGGCCTACCTAGATGGTGTAGAGCTGGTGCAAGGGTGCCACACGAGTTCTGCTCCCACTTGCAGTGTCAGGTGTGTGCACTGGGGTGTGTGATGAAAGCAAGGGAGTGGATGCAAGGGATGAAAGAAAAGGGAACAGGGGTGGCCAGAACACTGCACTACAGCTAGTCTCTGTTCTAACTCACACTGAGGACCGGGAAGCTGCCTGTCTGCCTCAGAATCTGAGGAGTGCCAGGGTGGCTTAAAGCTAGCTTTGCCCCCACCCTCCTGAAGCACTTGGAGAAACTGAGAATCAGGGTCCATATCTCAGTATAAAGGTTAAGAGCTAGCACACCCATCCATCCAAAGTACACCCATCCAAACTGGAGTACACCCATCCAAACTGGAGCTCCCAAAGCCACACTAGAATTTATTAGCTCTTGTCTAAGACCTGGGATAGAGTCTTTGGGGAGCAGTCTCTCATTCAGTTCACTTGAAGTCCTGGCCAGGAGAACTCTCTGGGGAATTCCATCAGCCTCCCTCCACAGCTGGGTGACTAAAGTAGGATGTCAAGTATCAGGGGGTAGCCGTGTTAGTCTGTATCTACAAAAACAACAAGGAGTCTGGTGGCACCTTAAAGACTAACAGATTTAATTGGGCATAAGCTTTCGTAGGTAAAAACCTCACTTCTTCAGATGCATAGAGTGAAAGTTACAGATGCAGGCATTATATACTGACACATGGAGAGCAGGGAGTTACTTTGCAAGTGGAGAACCAGTGTTGACAGGGCCAATTCAATCAGGGTGGATGTAGTCCACTCCCAATAATAGATGAGGAGGTGTCAATTCCTGGAGAGGAAAAGCTGCTTCTGTAATGAGCCAGCCACTCCCAGTCCCTATTCAAGCCCAGATTAATGGTGTTAAATTTGCAAATGAATTTTAGTTCTGCTGTTTCTCTTTGAAGTCTGTTTCTGAAGTTTTTTTGTTCAATGATAGTGACTTTTAAATCTGTAATAGAATGACCAGGGAGATTGAAGTGTTCACTTACTGGCTTATGTATGTTGCCATTCCTGATGTCCGATTTGTGTCCATTTATTCTTTTGTGGAGGGACTGTCCGGTTTGGCCAATGTACATGGCAGAGGGGCATTGCTGGCACATGATGGCATATATAACATTAGTGGATGTGCAGGTGAATGAGCCCTTGATGGTGTGGCTGATGTGGTTGGGTCCTCTGATGGTGTCGCCAGAGTAGATATGGGGACAGAGTAGGCAACGAGGTTTGCTACAGGGATTGGTTCCTGGGTTGGTGTTTCTGTGGTGTGGTGTGTAGTTGCTGGTGAGTATTTGCTTCAGGTTGGGGGGTTGTCTGTAAGCGAGGACTGGCCTGCCTCCCAAGGTCTGTGAGAGTGAGGGATCATTTTCCAGGATAGGTTGTAGATCGTGGATAATGCGCTGGAGAGGTTTTAGCTGGGGGCTGTATGTGATGGCCAGTGGTGTTCTGTTATTGTCTCCACTTGCAAAGTAACTCCCTGCTCTCCATGTGTTAGTATATAATGCCTGCATCTGTAACTTTCACTCTATGCATCTGAAGAAGTGAGGTTTTTACCCACGAAAGCTTATGCCCAAATAAATCTGTTAGTCTTTAAGGTGCCACCAGACTCCTTGTTGTTAAAGTAGGATGGGGAACCCTGAGGAGCCCAAAGATCTTCAGAGCAACAATCTTAGCTCCTTCCCTCAAGGGGGCCTCCAGGATTCCAGCTGCTGTTTGTGAAGTAGCCATGACTGGAGTCCATGCAGAGGCATCACATCCAAGGTTACAATCTGGCTATTTTTATTTTCTGCTCCAAATCGGGAGACTTTGACTTCTCTAAATGTAAATGACTGCAGTTTCCTCACACTTCAGAGGAATTAAATTCACCATGTTCTATACTGCAGGCAGACTTGTCCTGGGATCCATCTCTCTTTGTTTCAGGTTAGGATGACAGAGGGCAGATCACCCTGAGGTACACCCAACAGAAGGTTTTCAATGCACCTTGCGCTCTGCTGCTGCTGAGTCGATCGTTCTGCAGAGGTGGCTTTCCACAGCCCCTGTTATGCACAGCAATTTGATATTGTAACCTTAACGACATGGCCAAGTGAAAAGTGCCTCTTACCAAGCAAATGAGCAGCTTAGGCTACCTGAGAGCATTTGGCCTGCCCTTGTAATCACAGGCATTAGAGATGGAAAGGACTTATTAGGCTGTCTAAGCCATTGCCCTGCCCCAGAAGTCTATGATGAATGCTCACATTTTGGTTGCCTTTAAAAATTTATGCCTTGCCTGCCATTTCCCTACCAAGAGCCGAGTGTTGAGTAAATACTGGGTTGTATTGTTTGTTGGTACATAAAATTACTCACATCAGCCAGACACAGAGGCTGGTTTGACACTGGTATGACTCCATTGTCTCCCATAGAATAGCTTCTGATGCATACGGGGATGGGGGAGCTGGGAATCAAGCCCACGATTTCTAATTTCTTTTTTTGCTTTCTCTTGCCCCTTGACAGAGTGGTTTGATTTTTCTTTTGGATGCACTCCTGGGGAGAGGAAGAGGGATGGGCTTAGCCTAGGTCCAGCACTGGAGTTCCCTGGCACATATGGAGCCCACTCTAGATGGAGGAATTCATCACACTCTTCCATCGTCAGGCCTTTCTGGGTCAGCATCTCCCAGGCAGAGCGGTGCTGTCTGGAGAATAAGGAGTGGGCAGGAGATACAATGACCCAGCACTTTCACCTCAGCAGCTTCTCCCAGCATTTCACAACTAATACATTTAGGGCATGAGTCTGGGCACGGCTCAGTGTGCCAAGACAGAGCGGATGCTAGGCACACACCTGGGCACAGGATACAGGTGCAAACCGTTAGCTGCTGTGGTGGCAGTTTGAATCAGTCTCCACCCAGGTGACTATTATTATTTATTAATTCTCGAGCTCGGACAGCAGTTTTTGACAGTGGCCCCCGAGGCATGGATCTAACCATAACCTCTGGGCTTTCCTTCCTTGGAGTGGGAGTGCAGGAGATTCCCACAACCCCAGTACTTATCTCGTTGCCGAGAAACACTTCCCTCTGACTCCAGAAGGGGTTGACCCCTTTCCTGGGGACCCGCCTCAGTTGTCTCTCTCCTCAGGCCTCTTGGCTTCTGCCAAGATCTCTTCTTAGGGCTAACCGGGACTTTCAGCTTGCTTCTGCTATGGTCACCAGATGGCAGACGAACAGGATATGTTGTCCAGTCCAACCCTTTACCTTCAGTTTGCTCAGAGCAAAATGGCAGGACCTGAATATCCTGCTGGTGTAGCAAAGTAAATATAACATTTATGTGTCCCCTTCATCTTGCTGGCATTCACCTGAGGCCCGTGAGCTTCTGGAGGGACTTGTCGTCGGCTATCCCTTGATATGAGGATGATGTCTGCCGGGGGAAAAGTCATTGAGGAGACTTAAGATGGCTGAGGAGTCCAATTTGTGCATTACAGGTTTTTCCACATATGTGACAGGTGGTTGCTTGCAGAGAGCATAACTGCTGGCTGGGATGCTATGCCCATTCCTTCCTCCTCTGCTGTTTCTCAGCTTCTCAAGCAAGGCGATTCTCTTCAAAACGGGCTGAGACGATGTACAATGCAATGCCATTGCAGTCTATTGCCACCCAGCTCTTCACAATTCATAGGGTCAATGCCTCCCTTCTTACGATGTTCTTTCAGTGTGTCCTTGTAGTTTCCTCTGTCTCCTACGGGTCCTCTTACTGTGACTAAGTTGAGAAAAGAGGACTTGCTTCGGAAGATGAGTATCAGCCATCTGCACACAATGACCAGCCCAGGGAAGTTGACATTTCATAAGGCTCCAGGCACTGGCTATGTAAAGTCATGATGCCGCACCAGTCATGGGTTTAAGGCTTTTACAAGGTGTTTTCTAGTCTCATTTGGTGAAATCAGATGCAGTTTGTCACTGCGGACAGCACCACCATCCTTCCTGTCACTCCAACTTTTGATGCCTCCCTCTTTCTTGCCAAATCCAAATCCTGCTGCTTCTTCCTCCAAGACATCCCAAAGAGCCAACCTTTTTCTCATTGCCTCTCTAGGTAAAACCATTCTCTGGGTCCTCTCCAGCTGACATCCTGACTACTGCAGCCTCCTCCTCTCTGGCCCCCACAGCCAGACCTTCTTTCAGGCCATGCAAAACATAGCTGCTAAGAGCATTCTCCTTGCCTGTCCCTGTGATCACCGCACCCATATCGTTTCACTGGCTCCCTGTTTCCCCTTCCATCAAATTTAAGCCTCTTGTCCTCCCCTTTAAGCCCCTTCACAACTGTGCCCTTGATTGCTCTGCCGCCATTGTCTCATTGCATCACTCCTTGATCCTGTGCATTGCCAATAATGCCAGGCTGCAACGGCCATTTGGCTGTTTCTCCCACCAATATCTCTGTTTCCCACCCTGAACCAATCCTTAAACCTATCACCCTCTCCTCGTCTCTAAGATACCAGCTACTGTTGTCTAGGATGTGGAAGAGTCAAAGAAGGCCGATATATATTGATTTGTAGGCTAAAACAAACTTGGAAAGAACTTGGAACCATCAAGCTGTGCATGCTGTAACCACGGGATCTTCCTACCATCCCCTCCATTCTTCTGCCCTCTTCCCTGCTATTGTTTGTTACACTCACTTCTCTGAAATTAGTCCTTGTGTATGTTTGACAGCACCCAGCACAACGGGGTCCCAAACCGGATTGGGACTGTCGGGTGCTAATAATAAAATGGCATGCAGGAAATGCTGGGATGCTAAGCAGCAGAGGTGCCAGGGCAACTGTGCAGCCTTTCAATCCTGCTGTGACTTCATCTCCTGTGGAAAGAGGGTGTAACTCCCTCATTCCCACTCACCCGCCCACCAGTCCCATCTTATTCCATCTCCCCCTCAGCGTCATCCACACTGCCCCCTTCTGTCCCTCTTCACTTTGTGTGGTATCGCTCACTCAGTGCAAGGGAATTGGTCTATGCCCAGTGGGTCTGCCAAGCAGAGAGGTCACTCAGGAGGCAAGTGTAGGGGAAGAAGTCGGCTGGTGAGCATCATCTCATAGATTCATGGTTTTTAAGGCCACAGGAGACCATTCTGATCATCCAGTCTGACCTCCTGCATAACACAGGCCATAGAATTACACCCAGAATTATATTCCAGCATCAAGCCCATAACTTGTGGTTGAGCTAGCCTAGAGCAGGGTTTCTCAAACAGGGTCGCCACTTGTGTAGGGAAAGCCCCTGGCGGGCCGGGCCGGTTTGTTTACCTGCCCCGTCCGCAGGTCCGGCCGATCACGGCTCCCACTGGCCGCGGATCGCTGCTCCGGGCCAATGGGGGCTGCTGGAAGTGGGGGCCAGTAAGTCCCTCAGCCCGCACCACTTCCAGCAGCTCCCATTGGCCCGGAGCAGCGATACGCGGCCAGTGGGAGCCGCGATCGGCCGGACCTGTGGACGGGGCAGGTAAACAAATTGTCCTGGCCCGCCAGGGGCTTTCCCTACACAAGCGGCGACCCCTGTTTGAGAAACCCTGGCCTAGAGCATACCATGTAGAAAGCCATCCCATCCTTATTTAAAGACTTCAAGTGACGGGGAATCTATTACATCCCTAGGTAAGTGGCTCCAATGGTAAATTATCTTCACTTAAAAATTCGAACCTGATTTCTAAAGTGATCTTGTCCAGTTTCAGTTTCACAGCCATTGGATCTTGTTATATCTTTGTCTGCTAAATTGAAGAGCAGTCAGAAATCTTCTCCCTGGATAGGTACTTATAGATCACAATCAAGTCACCTCTTAACCTTCTTCTTCAGTCTCTCACTATAGTGCAGGTTGTCCAGACCTCAGATCATTTCTGTAGCTCTTTTCTGAAGCCTTTCCAATTTTGTCAACATCCATTTCAAGTATGCATACCAGAACGGAACACACCATCTCAGTGATTATCTCACTAATGCTGTACGCAGTGGTAATATCAGAGGCCGTTGGAAAAAGTTAATCAAAACATGTTTTCATTGGAATTTGCCAATTCGTTGAAATCAAAATGTTTTGTGGAGATGTTTTGGTTTTGGCAAAGTCGCTCCAGAAACCAGGCAGGGTTCCACCAGCTCTCAAGCTCTGCATCTCCAGGGCAGCCCCCCAGGCAGACTGCCCTGAAGTCAGGGCTCCATTCCCTTTCATGGAGAATTTCAAAATGAGGGGGTTTTGTTCTGAATCGGAACAAAACCAACAGTCAAAATATTGAAATGATTCACAAAATGGAATACCTTTCTCCACCCAGCTGTGGAGTAGTATCACCTTCTTACTTCAACTTGATATTCCTCTGCTCATACAACCAAAGACTGCATCTGCCCTGTTAGCCACAGCATCACACCGTGAGCAGACATTCAGTTGATTATCCAGCGTGACTCCTAACTCCCTTTTGGACTCACTGCAGTCCAGGATACATTCCTCCTGTCCTGCAAGTGAGACTTCCATTCTTTGTTCCTAGATGTCTGAGTTTGTATTTGGCCTCATTTGTCTCTCCTTTCTCTCCTCCTCAACTAGCTCCCTCCTCGTCATTCTTCACTCCTTATTCATTCGCTTTCTCCAACGCTTTGCGCTTCCCCTCTAATGCTGCAGAAAGGACCTAAACTCCAGAGATGCTGCTGTTGTGCCTTGAAGGCTAGTTAATTTTCAGGGTTTCATTAGCTTTTGGGGCTTAATGCTCTTAGTGGTAGTGAATACCCACCAGGTGTTCAAAAGTGAGGAAGGAAAAGAAGGAGCTTTACCGGGCTCTAGCCAAACACTGTCAGGTTAAACTGGAGGAGAGCGAGACGGAAGGGGAGGGAGGAAGGTGGGAAGAGAAAGAAAGGGAGTCAGGGAGAAGGGAAGTGGAAAAGGGAAGCGGCGAAGGAGGGAGAGAAGTTCAAAGAGAGGAAATGCTGTAGCTTAACTCAGCTCTTGAAGTCACCTGGGGGAGTCATTGACTAAGGGGTCACTGACCCATGTGAGTAAATTTCTATAATAAACTGGAGAAAGTACTGGCAGGCCCCAGTGATTTAGTTTAGAAATTGCTGTAGTTGAACTCCCCTCAAATACAATTCAGCAGGACTGTTAGTAAGCGCGAAACCCTTGCCAGCCTCAATATGGATTACTTTCCCTTGTCCCTTAAGTTCATCTCTTTACAGCATGGTTATGTTCTCATAAATTTGTGGCAGCGGGCTTACCGGCAGCTGGCCTATCGGAAAGGATTTGTGTCCGCTGGAAAAGGCTCCTGGATAAAGCTCTGTTTGGCAACGTGCCCCTGTAAGTCCCCTCAGCGGCTGTATTGTTACATGGAATAATAGCTTCTTTGAGGGCCAGCAAACCCCAAAGTCAGGGATCTAATTGAAGCACCAATTCTAGCCCACAGTGCACGCGCGCGCGCACACACACACACACACACATCAGTATATCATTGTCTGCTGCTATTCCACTGGATGCTGCCCTCCCCTATAATAAACAAACAGTATGACTTTGATAAAGTTTAGGCAACCTTTTATCAAAGGGGAGAGATTTTTGAAGGCGTAAATGGCAGTTAGGCTCCTGACTCACGTGGAAGGTCAATATATGCCGTGTTGTTGTCGCCGTGTCAGTCCCAGGCTATTAGAGAGACAAGGAGGGTGCGGTAATACTTGTTATTGGACCAACTTCTGTTGGTGAGAGAGACAAGCTTTTGAGTTTACACAGAGCTCTTCTGCAGGTCTGGGAAAGGTATTCAGTGTCACAAAGTCGAACAGATAATTTAGCACAAGTAGTTAGTACATATTCTATGGGACCATTCAAAGTGAAGTGACCCATTAACACCCCTGTAGTCATAGGACAAAAAGCGGGGTTATTACAACAATCTAACCCACTAACCCCCCTTTTTGTCCTATGACACAGGACTGCAGGGCTCCTCTCTAAGTGCAGGTGATAGAACCCTGTATAAAGATGCTGTGTAATTTCTGCTGACTCATGTTAGCTGGTGGATCTTGTTAGCGCCAACCAGTATACAAGGAGATTTGGTGTGTCTCCTTGAGGCAGAGGGAACTAGGGGGAGGGGGCAGATGTGGTCCTTTGAGAAGCTATAGGAATGGCCAAACTTGGGGGGAAAGCTTATGCTAAGATGTATGTGTTATTATTGTGTGTTTGAATTAGTAATAGTGGCAAGTCCCAGAAAGGGGGTAAATTTGGGCTCTACACAGTGTGTATATTCTCTTTAGAGCAGGGTGGGAACTCAACCTGCTTACACACATATGCACATGCATAGCTATTTACATCTCCACTCATGGCCACGTGGCCACACAAACACTCCTATATATATCTAGAAATCTGCTCATGTACACCCTGTATATACAAATATACTGTCCCAGATACACCCACATCTACCCATACTCTCCATGCCCCACGTTCACAGTTTCCCTTCCCACCTGCTTGCACATCAGTCTCTCACTTTATCTAAACAAGTCCAAATCTACGGTGGTTGCTATTAAAAAGATGAACAGTTGCCACAGTGTGGTGTCTGAGATGCTGAGATACTCTGTTGATAATATATGGTATCTGCAAGACAACTGTTAGTAGATGTTGACTTTGTAAAGGCAATCACTTGTTCTGCATCCCATACACTGAGTGTGTGAGCATCTCCACTTCATTACTGCTTGACACCCAATGTAAAATGGGTGTCAGACACAATCATTGGGGCGAACGAGGGGAGAATTCTCATCTGGTCTCACTTTACACCCACTTTGCATAGGTGTAAATGACAACACAATGTGTAGGGCAGTGGAGAATCAGGCACCTCGAGGTCAATTGGACTAGTCCCGTGAGTAAGTACTACTCAGCCTGTGTGCAAGCATTGCAGGATTAGGCCTTAAGCAAAGGAAGGAAGGACCCTTTTCCTAACCAGATATCTTGCAGGGAAGACCAGGTGCATTCCAATAAGGATAGCATATGTGTGAAGAGCTTTGAGCCCTGGGTAGCTGGACCCTATTGAATCTAGTAATCATTTCCACCTTTCTGTTCTGCTCCCAGGGAACTGGCTTTTATTCATGAGCTGCACAGTGTGCCTTAAAAACAAAATAAAATAAAATAATCCAAAAGAACATTGCATTCCTTGTTGTTTGATCTTTGAGGAGTGTTGAAGAAATCTCTTTAGGGCTCTGCCTCCCCCAGTAGTGCTACTAAGGAGATTATAGGCCTAGTGTTTTCACAGGCAAACACCAGGCCTCTGGGCCTAGCACACTAATCCAGACAAAGGATAACAGAGGCCTAATTAATTCTCATGTCTCGGAATCTGATAACAGCGCTGTACACAGCTGAGTCCGTAAGGACTTAATGAGTTTAATCGACTGCACTTGATGATTTTATTTGAAACCCTGTGCCACAAATTAAACTATTAAAAATGCACTTGAACTTGATTGGCAGCTGTAATCCTGACAAAGTCTATTTAATCTCTGAGTCAGAAAGTAGGGCTGCCACACAACTTCTCTTATGTTTCAAAGTGAGGCAGGGCATGGAGGGACGGCAGAAAGCTGAGGTTTTGGGAGAGGCCTTTGGCTGGTGGTGAGAAGAAGCTGGGTTTGAGAGAGAGCAGGGCTTTGAAGGACACCTAGGGTTACCAGACGTCCGGATTTTCCCGGACATGTCCGGCTTTTTGGGCCTCAAATCCCCATCCGGGAGGAAATCCCAAAAAGCCGGACATGTCCGGGAAAATAGGGAGGGAGGGGCCGGCGGTGCTCGGCCGGGGGCTGGCGGTGCTGGGCCGGGGGCCGGCGGTGCTGGGCGGGGGGTGGGGGCTGGGGGCCGGGCCGGGGCCGGTGGTGCTCGGCTGGGGGCTGGGGGCCGGGGCAGGGCTGGTGTTGCTCGGCCGGGGGCCGGCACCCCAGGGCCCGAGCCAAGCCGGGTGGGAGACGCCGGGGCCAGAGCCTCTTGGCCTGGGCCGGCTGGCTGCCAGAGGGAGCCGCTCAGCCGGGGGGGGCCGCGCCTCCTCGCGGCCCCCCGCCCCAGCCCCAGCTTACCTGCTGCCTGCCTGCTTCAGGCTTCCCGCGAATCAAATGTTCGCGGGAAGCAGGGGAGGGGGAGGGGCAGGGGAGCGAAGCATTCAGGGGAGGGGGCGGAGTTGGGGCGGGGCCGGGAAGGGGCAGGGGGTGGGGAAGGGGGCGGGGCTGGGGGCGGAGTTAGGGCGGGGCCGGGCCCCCGTGGAGTGTCCTCTTTTTGGACACTTAAAATATGGTAACCCAAAGGACACCTAAATAGGGGACTAGGAATCGGAAATGTGTAAACAATGAGGAGCGTTCGTTAGGGTGATTCGAGGGCATGCGGTGTTTGTAACTAGGGGATGACATTGAACCAAAGAAAATATAGGTTGAACATTCAGGGAACAATTTGCCAATGAGATGGTCCCCTGGCAAGGTCCCAGGGAAAGGTGGAGGGGGCTGCAGTCTTTAGGAAGTTGTGGAGAACAGAGAGCCTTATCTGGGCTTTATCCAAACCCAGGTGAAGCGTTAGGCTCATGCAATGGGTGAAGATTTGAGTCTATGTTTATTTTCCATTGAAGTGTTTTGCCTGTCCCTGCTCTCTCGGGTGTGTAGAGCGGCTCTTTGGGAAATTCAGCTGCTAGATTAGCAAAACTAATTAACATCTAGCTCCTGTGGGCAGCTGAACTCACAGAACTTTCCAACCACTCAGTGCAATTCCAAGGAAGGGGAATTAGTGGCAAAAGTGTGAGGTGTGCAGATGGATTCTACTAACAATCCTGGTGAAAGACAGGAGAAAGTTCATAGATACATGCACGCAGACACGCATGTCTGAACAGTTTTGCAGACATGCATAGTCATACTTCCTCTGTCAGAGCCATCCATTCTCATAGATACACACTGAAAAGTGTGCACTTGCCCACACACATACTCTTGTGCATACACAGATAAAGACACCCTCATATACATGCACATTAAATCACTCTCACACTCTCATGGTCATGCACCCTCTCATATAAACACACATGAATAAATGCATGTATACATTGATTCTGCTCAGAATGGGGCATTGGCTAGTGAGCAAAATAGCACAGAGCTCCCTATGGAAAGTCTCAGACCCCTCCTCTGATATGAAGTCACTTGCATGAGATTTTTAAAAATCATAAACTTATTTGCAAATAAATAATCATGATTACTGGAGTATCCTTTAAGAAGTGACAGGGCTCTTATCCCTCTTAACGTGCATACAGAAGCCACCATTAACACTATTAAGAGTTAGGAGACTGTGTAGAAGTGGGAATAGGCCCCGGCTATGTCTTCACTGCAAAAAAAAGTGTTATTTTAACCTATATCCCTGCTTGTGGTTGATCTCACCTAGCTACCTCACAGTAAAAACTGCAGTGCCTTTCCCCCCTAGGTGTTTACAGTGGGATAGCTAACATGTATTAGTTATCCCATGGTAAAACACACACCATTTTGATGGTGAGGACAAAGCGTCCCTCCACTGATTAGCAGAAGTGGGAGCCTAGCCACCATAGTGAAACAGATCAATGGCTCATCTAACTGGGTGTCCTGGTTCAAACACTAACCAGTGCTGGATGCATCAGTGAAAAGAGAATCCTTCCTCCATAGTACTCCTAATGGTGCACTACTGGACCTGACCAGAAAAATTCAGGTGCTGAAAGAAGTGGTGTTGATTATTCAGTTGGTGGGATTCTTCCTTCTGCGTCAGGGCAGAACAGAATGAGGGGAGCTTTCAGCTGAGATGGAACTCAGGGCTTCTTCCCGCTTGTCATTCAAAACGCTGGCACTTTTTTGCAAGAGTACAGTTGTTAGCTGCAGTATTATGAACAAATTCCAACTTGGCTGATTATTTTATGCTTCCCTAAGTTTTCCCTGCAGTTTCAAATGGATGTAGCTTTCTTCAGTGCTTCCTGTCCTAAAATGTTATATAATATTGCAGTTCAATGTTAAACAGTCATGTACTTCCTTGGCAGTGGTTGCAATTTTATTTTTGATTGGAAAAAAAATAGCATGAGAAAAGGTCCCTGAATATGTTGGCAGAAAAGTGCTTGATGATCTGGGTGGAGGAAAGCTGCTAGACAAAGGCAAGATATTGCTTGTAGATTGCAGAAGTCAAATCTATGAAATATACTTGGTGCTTGGATTAAACTGCACAGTGTCTCTGAATCCTTCACTTAAAGTTGACACATTGGGGCATTAGGTTATCACAAAATTCCCTGAATAGTGGCCACATAAGTGGTTGTCCTTAAACCATGTGGTTTGGTAATACTCTAGTATGGAAGGCAGAAGTGGCCATTAATTAGATGTTCACATGGCCCATATAACATTGCAATGGAATTATTACATGTTATTGGTGCCCTGTCAAATCAGATAAACCCACCGGACCTTCTAGCTTTTGTCATACACACAGCAGACTGGGAGATGATGTCTGAGAGCAGTAGGACTCGCATAATACAACCTTCTAGCACCGGTGAGCTGCAGAGATCAGAGGGAGGGAGGCATGGTGGAGCAGCAGCTCAGCATAGGAACATGGTGTGTGGCCAGCTCTACGCACATGGCCAAATATTTACCCTTGTTTTCAATACTGACCTCTTTTCTCCCTCAAGATAAATAATTGAGCACGGAGGCCTTGAAAGGCTAATTTCCCATTTGTTCAATGTTTCAAGACTCTCAGCTCATGAAAATCCGACCTGCTGGTTGCTGGCTTATTCAAATCCAAGTGCCATGTTTTCCCCCTTGAAACAAATAAAATAAATAAAATAAAATGTTCTCTGTATGCAGCTTTTAGGTGTGTTGTTAATTCCACCAGGCTCAGCACCCCCGGGACGCCTTTCGCTCAGGCTGTCTCAGCCCATTCAGGCCTATCATCCCCTAGTCATTCCATGAGGCTGGTTCTGAACTTAGGGAGGGAGGAAATGGGGAGGGAAGGGCCCTGTCATTTGCCATAGAACTTGTGAAACAGTCACCTCCTTTTCCATGCATGACAGGAATTGCTATTCTGTCAAAAAAAAAAAAAAAAAAAGGGAGTGGGGGGCAGGGAGGCTTCATCGTTGTGGAGATGGTTTTCTCTCATTTAGTTTGAAAGCACAAGACAATCTTCTCCAGCAGAGCTGTGCAACGGCCTTGGAAAGTTAATACAAACAGGAGAGCAGAGGGAGCTTGCGCTGGATGTATGATTAGGACCAGGACGCTGGGCACTTGCCTGGTTTACCCACACATTTTTTTTGGCAGGCCAGGCAAGTGTTTGGAATGTTGGGGCTGCCCCGTAGCATTGCTGCTGCTGCTGTCTGCATGTTGTTTATTAGGAAAGGAGACATGGAGTGAATGGCCAAATACCCACTAGCTCCAGTGGAGGCAGGAGTAGGCTCCTGGTCCAAGAATTTCCCATTAGCAAATTTAAATTGAGGGGCAAAGATTACCATGAAATTTGCACAGGCACAGAACTCATGAGAATCACATGAGGAGTTGTGGCTGCAGAAGACTTTTCAGGGGAGTAATTGTCTCCTCCTTGTCCCAGTTCACCCAGCAACCTGAAAGCAAACTCACTTGTCTAACAGAGGCAGTTTCAGAATTTTATCGTTTGATGTCATCAGGGGCGGCTCCAAGCACCAGTGCAGCAAGCGTGTGCCCGCAGCGGCAAGCCGCGGTGAGGGGGGGGGGGCGTGCCGGTCGCTGTGAGGGCGACAGTCAGGTGGCCTTCGGCGGCGTGCCTGTGGGAGGTCTGCCGGTCCCACGGTTTCAGTGGCAATTCAGCGGCGGGTACGCCGAAGCCGCAGGACCGGCAGATCACCTGCAGAAATGCCGCCGAATCCGCGTGATCGTGGACTGCCCGCAGGCATGCCGCCAAAGGCCACCTGACTGCCGTGCTTGGGGCGGCAAAAAACATAGAGCCGTCCCTGGATGTCACTGAGCTCTCCAGCTGCAGCCAGGCAAAGCAGTTGTAATAAGACAACAACCCAACCACATGGAGCCCCACAAGGGGTATTGAATGCTGGAGGCCACTTGGCGTCTACATTACGGTCCCCCAATCTCTGTTGATGAACTTTGCAGAAGATGTTCCCTCCATTCTGGAATTTGAGGTAAGTACGTCAGCGCAGGGGAAGCATATTTCAATACCAAATTCAATCAAATACCCAGTTTTGTAGTCTTGATGTTACAAATACAAGAAGCAGTCTGACCTGGTTGGGGGTGAGGGGATCGGAAGGGGCGTCATAATTGTCCACTGCACAGATCAACTGCACAAGAACTAGCCTCTTGTTTTTTGCATCCCTCCACTGGCTCTCTCTTCTGTACCTTCTCAAACATAAGCTACTTCTCTTCACTTTCAAAGACCTTCACAACCTATCCCCACCCTACCTATCATCTCCTTCAGAACTGAAAAGTTGATTCCCACCTCTGGCCAGCCCAAGGTACCAGCCTCCAGTCCATCAACCACAAGTTAAATCTTCAAACGAGCCCCTTTGTGCTTTCTCCCAGGCTGCCCCTCATGCTGGGGAGGAGCTCCCCATAAATATCTGCCAAGCCAACTCATTATCCTCCTTCACAACCCTCCTCAGAACTCTCCTGTGCCATGACGCCTACAAGAAACTTGACACTGTTTAGGCTGCTGGTGTGCAGCACCACTGCTTACCATGCTGACCAGTATTGTTTCCTTGTACTCCTCCATCTGTATGTATTCATCTGTTGTAACTTGTCTCATACTTAGTAAGTTCTTTGGGGGCAGGGGCTTTTTGTTCTGTGTTTGTACAGCACCCAGCACAATGGGGTCCTAGTCCATGACTCAGGCTCCTAGGCACTATGGGAATACAAATAATAAACAATAATAATGATAATAACTGTAGTGGAATCCTTACCTAGGGATAATCTTTACAGCAAGCAGCATGTTAAGCTTAATGAGGTTGACTGTGTCCACTTAAAACCTGACAGCAGCTAATCACAGTTATAATAAGGTGTGACAGATTGGAGGTATGTCTGTGTCAGTTGCGAATGCCTTCGGCCATTTTGATTGTAACCTTCACTGTAACCTTCACTTTGCCTTGTAGCCTCCATCTTGAGTTAAGACATCCAGGTGGTGTTGAAAGCCAGACAAATCCTGACAGAGGCAGTCTATTTTGGACAGTGTGCTCATGCTAGGGAGTGGGACACTCAAGGAGGGCTAAGAATGAGAGGGCCATCAGGGGCTATAAGTGTTAATGACTCTTCACTACTGGGATGGTGGATTTTCTATTGTCTTTGAATGACTTTCAGTGACCAATCCTTGAGGCAATAGACTCCGCAGAAGCTAACAGAGGTAGTTGGGGAGGGGTGCACTGGAGCTAGGCCAGAGACAGTTTTTAAAAGAAGGCTGCTTTTCTAAGCAAGGGGACATTTCATCACGATGTATAACTAGACCATGCTGGAGAAAAGAAAAGGCAGGTGAGACTCTGCCTTACCTATGGACACTGAATAGAACCAAGACTCAGAGACACGGCAAGAGGAGACCAAAGGGGTTGCATTCAGGGCTGCTTGTTGTAAGTCTCTTGTGCTTTTTTTAACGAGTTAAGTGTTTGTGGTTAAGAAATTCTCTTGCTTTGCCTGTATGCCTTGCTTTACTGTCATGTTGTCCCTGAAGGGGCCCAGAGCTTCAGCAGCTAGGTGGATTCTGGGAGAATGTGTCTAAGCAACTGGGGGCTTAGGAGGCTGTGTCACTGGTTCTGGGGTCTAGACAGCTAGACTGCAGGGTCCCACTATCCAAGAAGGGTGTTGGATATGGGGTCTACCCCTGGGAGTGTGCTTCAGAGACACAGAGCTAGAAAACAGAGCTAGGAATAATGACCAGTCACTACACAGACTCAGGGGGCTTGGAAACGGGTTTGGGTCCATGTACAACAGATTGGTGTCTACACAGAGGGCCAGGTTGTGACATAAAGCTGACCTCTGATATCCAATTTTGGTAGGAGAACATCTTCCCTTATCTTCTCAGTGCAGACCTTGCTGTGCTCTGAAGGACTTTCCAGAAAGCTCCCCAGTTGTTCAGATGCTATCCTCACCTCCTGCAATGATTACTGCTCTTGTCTCACCACTTCAGAGTCTCTTGTTAACTCCCTCCCCAGCCCTGTTTTAAAGGCCTCCTAAGGCCAGATTGCTTAAATCTCTCTCAAGCAAATAGTCGCTGCTTCTGTTAGCACTGAGCACGCTCACCCTGGGAACGGTGTATCAGGGTGATGGGAGTGCGATCACACCCCCTGGCAATCACATTTTCACCTGCTCAGGTGTAGCACAGCTATGACTTGCTGGTAATTACGTGCCAGTAACTGGTGTGAGGCTCCCAGTTTCAAAGCCAGCTGTTTAGCTCTGTAGTCCTGTTGTGTGATCTCTCATTTTGAGTTTGCCTCCATATCTTTCTGCAGCTTCTACGAGCACAGTCTAGCTGGAGTCCCCTTCCTCAGCTGGCTTCTCTCCTTTCAAAGGACCAAACCCCATAGTCCTTACTTGATCCGTAAGTAAAAGTCAATGGGAGTCTTGACAGGTGAACCTCCAAAGGTTTGAGGACAAACATGCAAGAGTGTTGATGTGTATCCCAACAATCCAGACCTCCTAAGCTGGAGGCCTGGTCAGAACAACTCTCTCGTGAGATTCCCAGTACTTGAGTACTGGACTGGAAATATTACAAGAATAGTATCTCTCATGACAATTCAGGCCCTGGCCAGAATCATGAAGCGGAGAGGCAGTAACAGAAATGAAAAGCAATTTAGGTTTTGGGGGTTATTTTTAGGAAGGACAATAGAATGTGTTTGAACCTGGGACTTGATTTGATTTGGCGTGAAGGTTCAGCTCAGCTCTTATTTAGTTCTGACTCATTTGGCCTATCCTAGTTAAAAAAAACCATGAGAACAGATCGGGCTAGGGAACTGGACAGCTCAGGGCAGTGAGAATAGGAGAGGAAAGTCTGGTGTGTGAAAGACGAGGATGGTTCATGATTCCCTGAAAGACTCATTGTCAGGTGCATACAGGTAACCAGCCCCACCCAGGTTCCTGAAATGGTGCCAGTTGTGCATTTCGTACCTTAATGTAGGCAAGGGTGGTGGTGAGAAAGCACATCCACAGTCACCTGAATTGGTGTCTGGTTGCAAAATCCCCTAACATTTGAGAGTATTTGAATCAAGGGTTTTGGTTTGGCCCCTCAACACTGCAAGTAGACACCCGAGGGTCTGTTTAATTCCGGTGTGGACAGCTGGGCTTGGGCTGCAGCCTCAACTCTGGGACCCGCCCACCTTGCAGGGTCCTAGAGCCCAGGCTTCAGCCTGAGCCTGAATGTCTACACCACAGTTAAACAGCAGCTTAGCTTGAGTCAGCCAGCTGTGGGTTTTTAATTGCAGCATAGACATGCCCTCAGAGACAGGAGCAGCTGGAAAATTCACATCCCAATCCATGCTCAGATTCCCAACCTCCTTAAAGTCCCAGGATGTTTCGTTCCGGGATTTTAGTTCAGACTCTTCCCTTATAACCCACCCGGTATACTCTGCTTCCACGATTTAACACTTTAATTCATGCTGAACATGCTTCAACACCCTTATAATCTAAGCAGTTCCCATCAAATAGGCACTCACTCCTATAACACCCTACCTCCTGTAGTGCACTTAATGCAGCCTCACAGCTTTTGTACTGGGATGGGGTGATTGACATTGCTTTGTGTGTCTTGATAATGGAGAAATAAACCGTTTATAGAGAACAAATTCACATCAGTGTCCCCCCAGTGAGCCAATCCTGAAAACTGTCTTTTTCCAAGCTTATATATATATAAAAACCAGCCAGAGGCAGCTGCAATGCCCTCAGAACGAATAGCACAGTGCGCTCAAGGATGCGGGCTCGCCTAACGTGCACCAATGCAGATCTGTGTGGTGCAGTACATGGAGCTGCTGAACCTGGGACTGGTAGTGGGCATTGGCTGGGATCAACAATACCCCAAAACCCAACCGATGGGTGCTACAAACCAGGATTCTAACTAAGAGGTTAAAGAGGCATCCTTGAGCCTACTTAAACAAATATACAAGGTTCCCTAGGTCAGGGTTCAAGATGGAAGCTCAGAGGCTCTGTCAATCCAAGTCTGGGAGAAAGAGGATATTTGTACAACTACTATTCCTTACCCCAAGTCTGGTTCTTCCTGCCACCCCCCCACCACACAGCACCTTCTTCTGATAGTGTGCAGGGGGAAATCAGTGAATCCCTTCAGCTATGCTAGCCCTGCTATCCAGCCACTCCCAGCACCTAGTCCTTGCAGGTTCTTTGGAGAGTGAGGACAAACCCCCAGCGTGGCCAAGTGTGGACAGGGCCTATCCACCCAGCACAAGTACAATGTGCTGTTCTTCCCTTGTCCAGCGGAGCGATAGTTGAAGTTGCTGAGCAGCTGAACTGATAGCACTCGTAAGAGGAGGGGATGCTGCGAAGGGAAGTAGAATGTGGGATTTTCCTCCTCTTTTCTTTTAGAAAAACCTGTAAATGAAATTGTACAAAAGCAGGACAAAATTAGCTTTTCGCTGTTGGCTTTACACACTGGGCTTCTTTTGCTTCATTTTGAAATGGGCTGCTTTTCGTATAGGTGAGTCAGGACTCCTCAGCCTTATTCCCAGCTCTGCCACCACTTGGTGCTATGCAAATAATTAATAATAATAATCAGATCCCTGCTTCAGCATCTTTATGGCCTGGGATTGGCATGAGTTCTCTCCCAGCCCCAACATCCATAGCACTACATTACTGTTAAAGTTGAGGCAGTCTCTGCCCGGTGCTGTGATTCTGTTGGGACTAAGCAGAGTTGTGGTAGGTCAGAGGAAGTCTTGCCTAGTGGTTAGGGCACTAGCCTGGGACTCAGGAGTTCTTGGTTCAATTGCCTGCTCTGCTGACTCCCTTTGTGGCCTTGGGCAAGTCATGTAGGCTTGGTCTACACCTGAAAGTTATATTGGCATAGCTACGTCAGTTCACACCCCTGACTGATGTAGCCAGGCTGACATAACCCCCACTGTAAGTGCTGTTGTGTTGATGGAAGAACGCTTCTGTCGACATAGCTAACATTATTTGGGGAGCAGGTTTTCCTACACCAACAGAAAAACCCTTCGGTCAGGTAGGCTGAGTCTATGCTATAGGGTTATGCAGGCATAGTCTCCATAATGTAGACATACCCCTGTCTCTTTGTACATCAGTTCCCCATCTGTACAATGGGGACAATAGCCCGACAATAGCCCGGCCCTTCACTGGAGTGTTGTGAGGATAAATGTGTTAAAGACTGTGAGACACTCAGATATTATGGTAATAAGGGCCACGTAAATACCGAAGGTGGATAGCTATTGCGTAAGAGGGTTGCCAGAAGCATGTGTGTGTAGTAGGATGTGGTGTTTCCTAACAAATCTGTGTCGTACCATGGCATTGGGGGCGATTGTGACTACTCATATTGTTAAAGATCGCCTGACACTTTACAAAAGAGTCAGACTTCAGTGCCGGTCATTACAGCTTGCTTTCCTAATTCTCTACAGTTTCAACTGCATATATTACTGTTCACTCCCCACCCTAAGTCGTTGTGTAGTGTTATTGTGGGCCAACTGACAGCTGGTTCACTTCACCACAGAGGTAGCTGCATTCAGTGGCTGTGCTGGTTCTACAGGGTTTGTACAACGTATCAGGTTATGTTTGTAAAGAGCTTTGGAATGAACGGGGCTCAGCCCTTTCATTAGAGATGGGGCTGAGGTGCAGAACTCAGGGGTGTCCTGGTTTTTGATCAACAGCTCTTTGTTCCGGTTTATCTCTAATTCTTAATCCTAATTATTAAGGGAACTATTATTTGATTGTATTAGTTTTCTTGTTTGCCTTTGGCCTGAAGCAGCAAGTGCAACTGCTGCTTCTGGCGGTGGGATATTGGATCACGACTCTCTTTGTCAGGGGGCTGTGCGATGGTTCTTATTCCAACAGCCCAAGAATAGGGAAGCCAGATATCTCTGGTAGACTAACAGAGTCAGAGCCCAATAATAGAGGCAGCCAAGTTCATTTCTATTTCTTTGTTCTAAGCACTGAGTGTTGAGTATTTTCAAGCTACCTGGAGGAGCCCATGACTGCATTAAACGGGCCCATATAAGCGCAGAGCCCATCTGCTGTTCTCTCCAGTTCTGATGTGTCCCTTCTTCTATATAGTTTAATCGGGGAGTCCTGTGTTCAAGGGGCTTCTCTGTTATCCCCTAAATTCTCCTTTAACTGCAGCGGCAGAGGGAGCCAATTTGTGCTGGGATGCACAGAGAAGGCTGGGGGAAGGCGCGGGATTAATGAGGGAGATTTGTTCATACAAACCTTTATGAAAAAGGGAATGGAGGCTTTGCAGGCCGTGCGAGCACAATGGGCAGATTAGCCATAGACTTTCCTTGGCAGGGCTTGAAGCTCATATTCGGAAGAGAGCAACTGGCTCTTGGTAAATAGAAATGATGTGTGTTTGATATTAAAGAGGGACGCTGTCACTGGGGGAAGCTTTATATCCTTCTGCCTCTTACCTGGATCAGCCTTGCCACTTCTGCCGCTCATCACAGATGTGGGAATTGGGTGAGGGTTGTTTTTCCACATGGGTAATTTCTCCCTTCATGGTTTGCCTCCTTCCTCTCATTTGATGCTTCACAGAGGTCATGGCGCCATTAAAATCATCTCCATGGCAACAGCTATGGAGGATAATGATCTAATGGTTAGAACAGGGGTAAGGAGTCAGGACACCTGGGTTCTATTTCCGATTCTGCCTCTGACTCTCGGGCAAGTTGCTTAACTTCTCTGGGCCTGAGCTGCCCTCTCTGCAAAGCAAACAGAGAGCTGAGGCTGAAAGGCACAGTGGGCCTGACCCAGATGTGACGGGTTGGATCACAGAAACCCCCTTGGGAGCTGCCACCCAATGTACCAAGACTACCTCTGTTCCTGTTTTCCCTGCCAGCTCAGGACTCCAGCACCCTGTCTTGCTGAGCCAGACACTCCCGTCTGCTCCAACACAGACCCAGGGTCTGAATCACTTGTCCCAAAGCTGCAAGTTTACCTGAAAACAGCTCACAGAAGTGTGCTTGTCTATAGCACTCAGATGCCCAACTCCCAATGGGGTCTAAACCCAAATAAATCTGTTTTACCCTGTATAAAGCTTATACAGGGTAAACTCATAGATTGTTCGCCCTCTATAACACTGACAGAGAGATATGCACAGTTGTTTGCTCCCCCAGGTATTAATACATACTCTGAGTTAATGAATAAAAAGTGATTTTATTAAATACAGAAAGTAGGATTTAAGTGGTTCCAAGTAGTAACAGACAGAACAAAGTAAGTCACCAAACAAAATAAAATAAAATGCGCAAATCTATGTCTAAATCAAACTAAATACAGATAAGTTCCTCACCAGTTCCAGAATGCTCCCTTTCACAGGCTAATCTCCTTTTAGCCTGGGTCTAGCAATCACTCACACCCCCTGTAGTTACTGTCCTTCGTTCCCGTTTCCTTCAAGTATCCTGGGGGGGTGGAGAGGCTCCTTCCTTAGCCAGCTGAAGACAAAATGGAGGGGTCTCCCACAGGTTTAAATAGACTTTCTCTTGTGGGTGGAGACCCCCCTCCTCACTCCTATGCAAAGTCCAGCTCCAAGATGGAGTTCTGGAGTCACCTGGGCAAGTCACATGTCCCTGCATGACTCAGTCTTTACAGGCCGAAGCCATTGTCCACATGGTATCTTGTATGTCTCCAGGAAGACTTCTTATGTGGATTGGAGCATTCCAAGATGCATTGTTCCCCAAGTGCTTCCTGATCAGGTACTTAACCTTGCGAATTCCTTCCTAAAGAAACTGACCAAATGCCTCACAAAGCTTACTTAGAAACCAAGCAAGTATACAGCCCATATTCTTAACCTCAAGTAGAAAATGATATATGTGTACAAATAGGATGAATAGATATAGTAGACCATAACCTTTACGGAGATATGTTACATGGCACAGACAGCACAAAACATATTCCAGTTATGTCATACATACATTTATTAGCACACACACACCCCATAAAGCCTTATGGGGTACACTGTCACACCAGGGCCTGCTGTAGACAGTGGAAAGACTCCCGTTGACTTCCATAGGCTTTGAATCAGGCAATAGATGTGTAAACTCTGATTGATGAGGGGCATTGGCAGAGAAGAGTCTGGGCTGTGCTGCATTCACAGAACAGAGTGGGGGCCCAGGACTGGAGGGGTCTGCACAGATCAGGCAGGAGGTGCATTGGCAGAGTTATAGAGGGAACCCAGGACAGGAATAATAGAGGGGGTGTAGGTGAGGAGCCTTCAGAGATGTGCATTAAGCATGCATCAGTGCATTCATCCCCTGCTCCCCTTTTACAATTTGGTATCTGCTGGCTCCATACCTGAGTAGTGGCTGTCCCTGCGAAAGGGGGCAGCATAGTTAAGCTGCATGAAAATCTGGGGTATGGTGGGCAGGGCCAGTGCTCAGCTCGCGGTACACAAGGGTACCTCGGAGACTGGCAGCTCAGAACCAGGAGGCGGAGCGTCCTGCCACTGGGTACAACTGCTTAGTTTAACGATTTGGTGCCTGCTTCCCCTTTTCTCTGGCATCATGCTCCTTTGCCTGTCATCTCCCGAGCACTTCTTCCCTAATTCGAACAGATCCAGCGGGTCTAGCCTCAGTGGAGCATTCAGAGCTTTTGCCGTCTGCAAGGCGACATTATGCAGGAAGGATCTGATAATTGTATGCATGTTTACATACATCTGCATTCCAAATCGTCTCCAATTTGTGCATTTGTCACAACCAGCATGCTCGTATTTTTCAGATATTTCACTAACTCTGCCTTTCCCTTAACCCCTTCTGTGCAGGACAGAAAAGAGCCATTCCCCTAGAAGCAAGGCAGGCTATGTGGACTCATAAGACCTGCCTGTCTGTGTGGTTCCGGGGATGCCTGGTTTGAAAGGTCACACGTGAAAACGAGTTTGAGGAGAAGGCGATTGTTGCAGGTGCAATATGAACAGGAAGCCCCTCTTCTGGATTAAGCCTGCGAGCAGATGCTCTTGCCACTCATCCATTAGAGTTTCTCAGCTCCTGGAGCAACCAAGGTGCCTCGGCAAGGGGAGCCATTTACCTATCCGGGGCAGCTGCACTGATAATGGCATGTAGCCTCCTGCTCCACTTTGTTTATGGACAAATGAGACAAACGACAGCCGCTGACAAAGCAAATGAGCTTGAGATGCAATAAGGAAGAGCGATGCCACCATATAAGTCCTATTTAGTGCCCTACTCCATCTCGTTAATGATGTCCAGGCTTGTTTGGAGGGAGAAGCATAAAGCTCAACAGGACAGCATGCTGGAGCTCTGAGCAAGCAGAAACGCAGTGAGGAGTAGTGAACAGTTTCAGCCAATTTATTCCTAGTGAGCAGGGTTTGCCTTCTGCCTGCCCCATCTTTCTTTGCTCTATTGATTGGAGGATGTGTGCTTGCTGAAAGAAGGCAGAGCCCTGGGAAAGTTTGTGAGGGGCTTGGAGTCTGGTGCCCATGCTTTATGTTGGCTCCTTAGTTACAATATTTAGACATTGTTAAACCAAACTTGATTTGGAGCTTGGGTCACTGAATCTAGATTCCAACTCCTGGAAAATAGACTGTAGGGACCAGTTCGGCTCTGGTGGATGTGGCATGGAGAAGATGTTGATCTAATTAGAGATGAGGCTCAACCAGATCTTCCAATCAGAGCACCTGCAAAATTTGGGGTGTTCAAAATCCAAGCAAGATCTGGATGCAAACTGTGCAGCAGGAGTCCATCTAAAAGATCTTATCCATCTAATTTCTATGATTAGAACAGTCTAGAATGAAGGAACCATCCATTTATTCTGAGCCCATTCCACACCACTTCAGTGTGCTTCACCGTGTAAGAGGAAATGAAGCAGTGCATGTTTGGATCGTGGTTTTAAAACTGGGCCCCTACGGAGAGGTTCTCCTCTGGAGTAGGGCTGCACATGTCCAGTTACTAAACAGGCTTTGTGAATCCTTTTGTATCCAGCTCTGTTTCCAGGTCCTATAGCTTGAGGGAGCCCATGGTCAGGTCTCACTGTGAAGCCATAGGGAAGCTTTGGGTTAGAGGGATGTGTTTCTGTTCACAGCAGCTTGCTAGAACCACAGGTGGGGCTAAGCCTCTGCTGTGATGGAGCAATGGAACTCTGATCTCAGGGAAACAAACCTCCTTTTGTAAAATCAGGGCATGGTCATTAGGTGAGACATTCCCGCTCTCACTGAAGGAGGATATGGAGCCGCTGACAATAATACCCAGAGACTAGGTTTTTGCTGTGATCTGAGGGAAATACACTTCCCCTTGTAAAATGGGAATATAATTAAGTGAGCCAAACAATAAAATAATAACGAGGCAGTTCCCAATAAATGGTGGAATTAGAGGGGTAATAAAACCCAACTAGACTCCTGCCTGCCAACACACGTGGGAGAAATTGATTTTCCTGATTGTGTTATTTTCCCTCAGCTAGATCAGAACGGAGCTAAAATGCAGCCTCTGTCTCTTGGAGAAACCTCTTCTGTGCTGAGCGGAGCTGCCCTTCTGGACTCCAGGGGATAGGTTCAAGCAGTCAGAGGGACAGGAGAAATACCAGCAGCAACAACCCCAGAAACACTAGCTCAACAAACCCAGCCCCGGGAGCAGCAGCCTTGGGACCCTATCCCTATTCCTGAATTAACTTACACTGAAATATCACAGGAGGTGATAAGACAAGGAACAGCTGCAAAAATAATGGTCTTCAGGCTCATTCTGGCTCCCACGGAAGTCAACACCCAAACTCGTTGCCTTCAGTTGGAGCTGGGTTGGGCCCATAGATTGCAGCTAAGTTTTATTGCCTACAAAAGAAGACAAACATTTGGAGCCCATCCTACTCCCACTGGAGTAAATGGGAGTTTGCTAGCAGGTTTTCCACAAGCTTTGATTGTCACCTGAAAGGGGAAATGTTCTCTGGAGCCAGTGCTGGCTGCTGCGTGCAGATTGGACTCGGCCCATGGCTCTGCTTGGAAGAAGATGTTGCAGCTTCAGCTCTGCTTTCTGCGTAAGGATGTGAATGGGGATGCTAGTGAGAGCTAAGAGTTAGTGCCGAGGAGAGAAAACGCCCCATAGGAGTCAAAATGGGCCGCACGGAGGTGTCCCTTTAAGAGCCCTTTCCCAGCCCCTAGCTGCCTCGGAATGAGCGGTGGCATTTTTCAAACACTCTCCTTAGCATTAACTTCCTTCCAGTCACACGTATCATTTCCTCTTCAGCATAGTGGGGTGTGCTGGAGCTATCCATTCTTCTGTCTGACCAGTAATTAATTAAGAGGGGATCACGGCTGATAATGCCCTGTAATCCCTTCTCTCGGATCATTTTGTTCCATAATCCCTTTAATGCTAGCAATTCTGGCGAGGGGTGGAGGGTGGGGGAGTGGAAAGCAAGGGCAGCCACAGTAGTTCAGCTATGCCAGTGATGGCAAGTTTATGCCATGCTGCGCTAGTGCTGCTGGCCAGTGCCCCGACAATGGCATTTTGGAATGGGGGGCCAATGGAGGGCAAGTAACAGAGTGGGAGCGGCGGGAGGGGAAGGATATAGACTGGAGAGAAGGGGACAATCTAGCAGAACTGGGGAAGGAGAAAGGCCTAAAATTGGGGCAACAGGACCCTTGTGTCAAGCTGTTTGGAGTGGCTCACGACTGTGAGTGCCAGCCTCGGGGCAGACGGTCAAGTAGTAACAAGTGTGAACTCCTCAAGCACTGTGAGAGCCTTAACATGGAGTCACAGACAGTCCCCTGGGGCACTCCGGTCTATCTTGCTACCCAGGCAAGCCCCTGCCTTGGTGATAGAAGGTCCCTTACACCAAAAATCACAACAATAGTCAGGTGACTCCCAGTCCCAAAGGACCAGTCACTTACCCTGGGTCAAGTGCACCCTAGGTCTCTCACCAAAGACAACGCTTATAGCCAATCCTATAGTAAACTAACTAAAGGTTTATTAACTAGGAACAAGAAATGAGAGTTATTTACATGGTTAAAGCAGGTAAACACACACACAAATGAAATACAGTCTTAAATTCCAAAAGGGAATAGTGGTAGCTATAATATGCAAACCCTGTATGTCCTTTAGGGCTAATCCAAGCCAATCAGCCTGGGGATCCCTTGCTTATGCTTAGAAATATTGCCATCTCTGAACTCAAAGCAGCATAGCGATAACATTTTTCTTCTGGTCAGTTATTTTTATACCCTTCCCCCAGAGTTCAAACTGTGATGGGACGAGGGCTTGTGCACTACCCTCTTTGTGGGTGTGGAGGAAGTAATCAACAATGGCTGCTGTCCACTGATGTTCCACAATGGCTTATCTGGTGGCTATAGGCCTTCTTTTGTTGGGAAGAAGATGACCCCCCTTGTGGTAAACTAGCACTTCATACATGGTAATGCTTCTCTCCTGACTCTGGGGTTTTGCAGTTTTAGCAAACGCTTTTAGAGTTACAGCGCGAACACTTAAATATTACTTTATACCGCGGGATACAGATGTTATAAGTAAGATTAATACATGCAGCATCCTACAAACATTTCATAAAGTCTAAACACTAAACTCCAATATCCATTTTAATGATACTAGCACAGAGGCGAGGCGGACTGCTTTCCAGCTATGAACTCGTCCGTGTTCAGTGAGGCTTAGGAGCCTTGGCATAAGCTGGCACCTCGTCTGCCAGCATCACACCCTGTTGTTAGCCCTTTTG
The DNA here is from genome assembly GCF_028017835.1 of Emys orbicularis. Lineage (NCBI taxonomy): Eukaryota > Metazoa > Chordata > Testudines > Emydidae > Emys > Emys orbicularis. The sequence goes on from NC_088689.1 coordinate 109,680,388, forward strand.
GCCCAGCTTTCATATTACTGGTTTGGCCTCTCAGCCCCTGCTCTAACAGTGCCCTAGGCCTTGGCTACACTTGCGAGTTACAGCGCCGTAAAAGCTCCCCCAGCGCTGTAACTCACTCCCCGTCCACACTGGCAAGGCATTTGCAGCGCTGTATCTCCGTGGTTGCAGCGCTGCATGTACTTCACCTCCCCGAGAGGAATAGCGAGTATTGCGCTGCCGCTGCAGCGCTGCGGCGCCAGTGTGGCCGCCCAATGCGCTGTGAATGGCCTCCAGAATTATTCGGCAGTATCCCACAATGCCTGTTCTAGCCACTCTGGTCATCAGTTCAAACTCTACTGCCCTGGCCTCAGGTAACCAACCATGTGACCCACCCTTTACATTCCCCGGGAATTTTAAAAATCCCCTTCCTGTTTGCTCAGCCCAGCGTGGCGTGGAGTGCTATCAGCGAATCTTTCCAGGTGACCATGCCTCCACGCGCCAAGCGAGCCCCAGCATGGAGCAGTGGCGAGTTGCTGGACCTCATCAGTGTTTGGGAGGAGGAAGCTGTACAGTTCCAGCTGCGCTGCAGCCGTAGGAATTACGATACCTTTGGGAAGGTATCAAAGGACATGATGGAAAGGGGCCATGACCGGGACGCCCTGCAGTGCAGGAGTAAAGTGAAGGAGCTGCGGAGTGCCTACCGCAAAGCCCGCGATGCAAACGGCCACTCGGGTGCTCCCCCCCGCGACCTGCCGATTCTACAAAGAGCTGGATGCGATACTTGGGGTTAACCCCACCTCCACTCCGAGCACCATCATGGACACTTCAGAGCCGGTGTGGGGGGGGAAGAGGAGGAGGAGGAGGAGGAAAACGGGAGTGATGGTGGTGGGCCGGATGGAGACACCCTGGAATCCCTGGAGCCATGCAGCCAGGAGCTCTTCTCGAGCCAGGAGGAAGGTAGCCAGTCACAGTGGCCGGTACTTGGTGGAGGACAAACAGAAGAGCAGGTTCCCGGTAAGCGGGTTTTTTTTTTCGGGAAGGAATTTTTTCAGTGCGGTCTCTTTGGAAGAGGAGGGTTAGGCATGCATGCCTAGATGCGGAATAGTGCATTGATGTGGTTTATCACATCGCGGTAATCGGCCTCGGTAATCTCCTCGAATGTCTCATCCAGAACGTGTGCAATGCACTTGCGCAGGTTTATCGGGAGAGCCACCATGGTCCTTGTCCCAGCCAGGCTAACGTGTCCGCGCCACTGTGCCGCGGGGGGACCATTGCTGCACACAGGCAAGCTGCATATGGGCCAGGGCGGAAGCCGCATTGCAGTAGAAGACCCTCCCTTGCTTCCCAGGTCACCCTCAGCAGCGAGATATTGTCCAGGACGAACTTCTATGGAAAATGTTGGGACAGTGTTCAGTGTAGGTGCCCCCTGAAGCTGTTGGCTCTCCCCAAGGCACAGAAACCCAGAGGACAGTGCAGCCCTGAAACAATCAGTCCCCCTTACTCACCATTTTGAGGCTCCCGTGGGATGTGTGTGCTCTGTTTCGGACGGGAAAATTTTGCAATTGTGTAGACCCTGTGTGTTTTCTACTCCTTAAGTGCGGGGGAAATCATTACTCTGTCTGGTATAAACAATGCTGCCTCTGTTAAATGTTGCATTTTGCCTATACAGCAGCATCAACCTTGAGACCTCAGCCGTCCCTCTTATCGCCTGCTCAGAGACTGCAAAGACTCAGGAAGAGACCGCGAAAAAGCAAAGAAGACATGCTGCAAGAAGTGATGTGGCAATCTATTAAAGAGAATGAGAAAGCATAGAACTGGAGGGAGAGAGAAAGCAGGATCCGCCAGGAAAACGCAGCGCACCGGCGGCAAAGCACGGAGCACCGGCAGCAAAGCATGGATCGGCTCATAAGCATCCTGGAGCGCCAAGCAGACGCTATCCAGGAGCTCGTAGCCATGCAGAAAGAGGAGCAGTACCGCAAATGCAAACGCCACCCCCCCTACAGCCCTTGTCCCAAAACTCTTTCCCTTGTGCCCCACTGTCACCTCCAACCCACTTTCCCCAACTTCCATGTTCTTCACGCCAACCGCTGCCTCCAACACCAGTATCTTCACCACCCAGCCCTGAAAACCACGACCCTTACCCTCTGCACTCAACCCCCATCACCATGCAGTATAGCTGTCCTGAAGTGCAGCACTCACTGCACAGCACACCAGACAGGACATACGCGAATCTGTGATTGTACTGTTCCCCACTCCACCCCCTTGTTTCTTTTCAATAAATATATTTTTTTTCTTTTCAATAAATGGATTCTTTGGCTTTGAAAACATTCTTTATTATTGCATAAAGTAAAAGACTCCTTAGCCCAGGAAATAAACAGGCACTGCAAGTCTGCTTGTCTGCTAAGCAGACACTGATTCCTAAAGATTGGAACTACTGCACTTCACTCCCATGCAGGGCACCAGATATCGCTGCTGGTTTTCAGCCTCAAATTGCTCCCTCAAGGCATCCCTAATCCTTGCAGCCCCGCGCTGGGCCCCTGTAATAGCCCTGCTCTCTGGCTGTGCAAATTCAGCCTCCAGGTGTTGAACCTCGGAGGTCCATGCCTGAGTGAAGCTTTCACCCTTCCCTTCACAAATATTATGGAGGGCACAGCACGCGGATATAACCGTGGGGATGCTGTTTTCGGCCAAGTCCAGCTTCCCATACAGAGATCGCCAGCGGGCCTTTAAACGGCCAAAGGCACACTCCACAGTCATTCGGCACTGGCTCAGCCTGTAGTTGAACCGTTCCTTGCTGCTGTCAAGGCTCCCTGTGTAGGGTTTCATGAGCCACGGCATTAACGGGTAAGCGGGATCTCCAAGGATCACAATGGGCATTTCAACTTCCCCTACCGTGATCTTCCGCTCTGGGAAAAAAGTCCCGGCCTGCATCTTCCTGAACAGCCAAGTGTTCCGAAAGATGCGTGCGTCATGCACCTTTCCGGGCCAGTCTGTGTTAATGTCAATGAAACGCCCACGGTGATACACAAGCGCCTGGAGAACCATAGAGAAATACCCCTTCCGATTAATGTACTCGGATCCTAGGTGGGGTGGTGCCAGCATAGGAATGTGCGTCCCATCTATCGCCCCTCCACAGTTAGGGAACCCCATTTGTGCCAAGCCATCCACTATTTCCTGCACGTTACCCAGAGTCACGGTTCTTCTGAGTAGGGTGCGATTAATGGCCCTGCAAACTTGCATCAACACGATTCCAACGGTCGACTTTCCCACTCCAAACTGGTTTGCGACCGACCAGTAGCTGTCTGGAGTTGCCAGCTTCCAGATTGCAATAGCCACCCGCTTCTCCGCTGGCAGGGCAGCTCTCAATCTCGTGTCCTTGCGCCGCAGGGTGGGGGCGAGCTCCTCACACAGTCCCATGAAAGTGGCTTTTCTCATCCGAAAGTTCTGCAGCCACTGCTCGTCATCCCAGACTTCCATGACGATGTGATCCCACCACTCGGTGCTTATTTCCCGAGCCCAAAAGTGGCGTTCCACGGTGCTGAGCATGTCCGTGAATGCCACAAGCAATTTCGTGTCGTACGCGTTACGCGGCTCGATAGCATCGTCGGACTCCTCACCCTCACTCTCACTGTCACTTTGGATCTTAAGGAATAGTTCGACAGCCAAACGTGACGTGCTGGCGAGACTCATCAGCATACGCCTCAGCAGTTCGGACTCCATTTCCTGCAGACAGATCGCGCTGCACAGAAACCGCTGAAAGATGGCGCCAAAGGTGGACGGAAACAAAGGGATTTCTGGCATGCGAAGCGATGCATCACGGGGCATTGGGACAGGACCCAGAATCCCCCGCACCCATGCCCGCTTCCCACAACCCACGGCACCAGAATGGGAAAAGGTGCTCTGTGGGATAGCTGCCCATAATGCACCGCTCCCAATAGCACTGCAATTGCCGCAAATGTGGCCACGACAGTGCGCTGGGCAGCTGTCAGTGTGGACAGACTGCAGCGCTTTCCCTACTCAGCTGCACAAAGTCAGGTTTAACTCACAGCGCTGTACATCTGCAAGTGTAGCCAAGGCCCTAGAGTCAAGAAGACGCTTCATAACCAGCTCCCTCCAGGGGCTCCTGGCTAGTAGTGTGCAGACTAGCCCCTTCAGCCAGCCTTCCCTAAGGCAATAACATTTGGGCCTGAAGAAGCTGGGCCACAGCTCTCCGTTGCGGTGGGATTTAGAGACAGTGGTGGTTGCTTGATGAAATCCAAGGCCGCGATGCAGCATTTTAGCAGCATCCAATCAACCCACTGGATGAAGAATGGCCTGAGGCTGGGGTTTGTTTCCCAGCTTTGGCAGCAGGAGGGTTAGTGGGTGGCTGGGAGGGCTGGTGGGCGGCTAGGCAAATGTAGGAGCTGAGGGAGACTATGCTAAAAGGAAGGTGTAGGGGCTCAGAGAGCCAGCGACTGGAAGGAGTTGGGGGAGGTGAGAGCTGGTGACGGGCATGGATAGGTGTGAGGTGGGAGCTCAGAGATGCTAGTTTGATGCAAGGAGGCTATGGCAGCTCAGAGCCAGTGTGTGAAGGAAGCTGCTATACAGCACTGGCTCTAGCACTCCTCCAGCCACCCAGGGTCAATTTAATAGACTAATGCTGAATTCCTGTAAACTGACCCACCCTTCCAGGACAGGAGGATGCTGACGGGGCCAGAGTGGTATAAAGCAAAACATCTGGGCATTCAGAAAGTCCATGTCTGCCAGAGCCTCCTTTACAACGAACACCTTCCTGTTCCACAGCCCTACACCTCCCCGCCCCCATCTCTTCCAGTTCCACAGCCCCCAAACCCTTTAAACTTTTTCTTCCCTGTCAGCTGAGAGAGGAGATGTGAACCTGCTGATTACAGGGACTAAGTGGGTCTGAAGGGCTGTTTGTTTGATCAGAGCTGCGATTATTACCCCTGACAGTCACAGACAAGGAACTCTTCAACCTGTGTTTTATTGAGTTAAGGTACCTTTGATGCAAACTTCTCTTCATCCCACTTAAACAACGGATAATTTCCTTTCATGGGGCAGGAAGGCTGAATAATTCAGCACCAGTCAGCAGCGTCCATGCTACATTTACCTGGCAGGTGACATGGTAGTATCTCCTTCGGAGGAAGGATTGGCAGCTACAGCATTTTTGTAGGCTGGGTGAAGGTGTCAGGCGTAGTGGCACCTCCCTGTGTGACAGACACCTGGATTTGTGTGGTGCTTTATAGACTGATCTGGGGAGCCTTTGCCATTGAAATCCCTAAATCCCCTTTCTCTGTGTATTTAATAACTCAGATGTCTGCAAAGTAAATGCCAGCTGATTATCAGAAAACATATTTACCGAGCATGGACAACTTTGTAATACTCAAACTCTGCAGATAAACATTGACTGCACGCTTCTGTAGCCTCAGAGATTGGGTTTATAATCTGCTACGTATGAAAAAAATAGTTTAAGTCCTTCTGCCTCGTGGCTGCCAATCCAAACTGAGTAACTAGTGAAAAAACCGTTGCCGTCCAATGGCGGCTAGCCAGCCCCTGTGCAAGAGTGTGCTTTGAACCTGCTAGGGATCAAGTTTCCAAATCACAATTCACACCCAGTTACTGTGATCGGCATCTGCTGAGCGAGACAACAAGGAGGCCCTAGAAACCAACCTCTCTATCCACTGACTAAAATGAGGTCCCTCAGGCTTCTGGGTGTGTGGGAAGGGAAGTTTGTCCTGCGGCTGTACTTGTTCTGTTGATGGAAGTTTTCAGTTTCCAGGGATATCAATACAAAATATGTGTGAATATCAGAGCTGAGGCTGACACAGAATGCAGGAGTGGAGACTCTTTGAACTCTGGGATGTTTGGGACTGGATCTGAAGCTGCAGCTTGGTGAAGCTCAGAGTAAATCGTGACCTTACATGTTGCAGCTGATTCCCATCCCCCTCTGGTGCTGGACTTGGACTAGTTCAGCCCTTGGGGAAGTTTAGATTTAGATCCTGTTGTAGTCTTGGACCTTTCACTAGTCAGTGGCGGTAGCTGCCATATTGAATCTCACTCCAGAGATTTCTGTGAAGTGAATACAAAGCGATTTTCAAGCATACAGAACAGGGATGGTTAGGGGAGCAGGAAGCACAATGCATGTGATTGTGTAACTGCTTGGGCCACGCAAAACTCAGCACTTCCCCCGTGCATGAGGTGTGTGCATGTCTCCTTTATGTGCAATCCCAATGGGGCTACTCCCACATCTCGGCTGAACTTGAGGTTTGTGTTCACCCAGGAAGCGCTCATGAGTTTTGGGATGAGCCTGGGCTGAGTGTGGAGTTTAGTCACCCATAGAAGCCGTTCAGCTTTATTATGTTTTAGATGTTCACGATTGCACATGCAAACGATGCATCTCATCCTAATGGTCATTTAAGCAGCTAACTCCAAAGCTGGCCATCTGCAAATTATTGCAATAAAGACCTCTGTGTGCAGGTGTGCAATCATGCACACATTTTTGCATATGGATCTTCTCCCCCCATCCTCTCTGAAAATGTGTTTGTTCTATGGGTGGTTTTAAATAGCGCAGAGAGTTAAACATATATTTTAAAATAACTTCTTTTTACAAACTTCACTCCCTGTGATAGTAAAAGGAGCGGGGGAAAAACCCCTTCAGCTACTGCTAGCTATAGAAGAAGCGAACGGTGTGCAGAATAAATGCTGTGCCTTGGCTTGACACTTCTGGTAGGGTCAACTTTTCCCAGCACCATAATGAGATCTTGTTAGGAAAGCAGGAGCTGTGAGTGCTGCTCCTTTCTCTTGGATCTCTGCATTTCAAGCAACCGGTGGAAGGAGGGTGGTTGGGGGTTGGAGGGAAGAGAAATCTTGAAGCGTTAGATATTTTCCACCTAAGGCTTCAATGTTCAGGGAACATACTTGTGGAAGCAAAAGAAGAATTAACCCCCCCTCCCCTCTCAACCTCCCTCCCCCAGAGAACAATACAGGCCTTTTTGTGCTGAACTTTGTTGAGTCCTTTGTTAGACGCTAACTCAAGGTTCAGTTTCCATGATACCTGAGGTATGAAATATATTGGGAAAAGCCTGGTATCCCAATTATTACAGTAATAAATACATTTTGGGGTTTTGCGGCATTTAAGGGGGAGGGGGGAGATGGATCAGAACTTTAAATCAAGGGCTTCAAGCTCTTTTCCAATTGAGAGGAATAAGGTTCCCTTTGTTACAGCAGAAGTGAAAGTGAGTATGGGCAGCCTGCCAGGAGCTATCTCTGTTTGAGAGGCAGGTGAGACTTTCTAAAGTAAGAAATATCAATTCTACTTTAAATTGAAGTGTGTTAAATAAGGATGCTGTTTAGAACTAATGAGACACTTAGTGCACTGGAGATCAGCAGCTGACGCAGTGGGTTACAAGGCTTGCTTGGTGCTGGAGACTCAGATTCAAATTCTGCCACAGGTGTCCTTGCATTTGGAGCCGCAAGTGGAAATGAGCTTTGGGCAGGTGTCGTCCTAGTTCATGTGGCTGCACATCATTAAACTACGGTGTGGTTTGCTAGCGTTAGCCATTTCTGAACAGCTGAATCCCAGGCCTGGAGTAACCAGGGCTGGGGCAGGTCAGAACGAAGAGCTGCATTGGTAGATCTAAGGAAGATTGGGGGGACTCAGGAAAGGAATGGCAGGGGAGGTTGCAGCGTAGAGTGAGCTGTATTGGCAGAGCCCAGGACTAGAATAGCTGGGTACTGCAGGACAGGATTGAGGTGTGTTGCAAGTCCCAGTCTGGGCTGGGAGAAGCTTGCAGAGCACCTGCCTAAATGATGGTTTGCTCTAGCCATTTGCCATCTCCAGCTTTTCTGGACAAGAAAGCCACTCTCTTTTTATAAGTTCCCGAGTTCTTATTCGTTTTTTTCTACAATGCTGGCAGTTCACGAAAATAAAAGAAGAGAGACAAATTAACACATAAACGCAGAAAAAAGTGTCATAAAGGGACAGCTATAGCATGTTAATTAAATAGCATGAGATTCTCACCAAGATGTTCATTAGCACGTTTTAAAAAACCAATTACTATTTGTTAAATACACAATAATTACTGTCACTGGACACAGTGCGGCTGAAATTTAATAAGGCTTAATTAGATCGTCCAGTCGGTCAGTAGATGATCATTTTGTCTTTCCACAAGAGCCTCTGTCTGTCTGTTTATCCATCTTATTTAATTTAAGAAGTGAGTTCAGCAATGTCCAGTGGATAGGGCACTAGACCTGGGTTCTATTTCCCATTCTCCTGCTGACTCACAGGTTGATCCTGGGCAAGTCACGCTTCCGCTTTGTGCCTCAGTTTCCCCAGTTGTAGAATGGGGCTTGATTGATATAGGTACTTATATTATGCTCCTCATCACTGTAGTATCTGGGTACCTCACAAGTATTGTCTCAGTTTTATAGATGGGGAGCTACGGCACAGGGAAGAATAAATGACTTCTCAAGGTCACATAGGAAATCTGTGACTGAGCTGGGAATTGAGCCCAGGTCTCTGGTGTCCCAGTTCAGTGCATGCAGGTGCACTCTCTCTCTCGCTCGCTCTGTAAATTACAGGGGAAGCTGGTAGTGATGGTTATAGTTAGGTTGCCTAACGCTTTCCATGATAAAGGATTCTTTAGTCCTTTTCTTTGAGATGCTCTCACCTCCATTCCACACAGCAGGCCTTAAATATGCAGTGGAGGAAAGGTTATGGCAGTGCTTTTTTTTTTGTCCTGTGACTAAAATTGCCACCTCTGAGGTACAAAAAATGGGACATCCGGGACGACCCTGAGCCAATAAAACTGGCCAGCTGGCAGTGGGTACAAAGCATCTTTCCTGGGGCAGCTATCTCAGCAAAAGGGACAATCCTGGGAAAACCTGGGCAGGTGGCAACCAGGGCTGGCTTTACGTGTGGGCAACATGGGTGACCGCCCAGGGTGATCATGGTCGGGGGGGCGTCATGCTCAAGAACAATGTTTCTCAAACTGGGGGTCCCAACACAAAAGGGGAGTCACAAGGCTACTGTAGGGGCTGCTGGCCGGGTGCCCAGCTCTGAAGGCAGCACCGCTGCCAGCAGCAGCGTAGAAGTAAGGGTGGGATGTCATGGTAAAGAAAGAGGGTGCCAACATACAAGCTCACCCAAGAAGCCATTTTCCCCAAGGCTGGCCCTGGTGGTAACCCTGCATGACGTTCTGTTCAGCTTTTGCTGAGATACAAACTAGGGAAAATTGCCCTTTGAATTTTGGCAGCCTGGCAAAATGATGATTAAACACACAAACGTTCTAAGGCCAGGTTCACACCACCACCAAAGGAACAGCAGCAGCACAGTAATCTGGACCACCTGGGAGCTGCTGGAGTATCTGGTGGGGTGGGGTTGGAGAAGAGAGCTGGGGTGGCACATAGGGTGACCAGATGTTCCAATTTTATAGGGACAGTCCCGATATTTGGGACTTTATCTTATATAGGCGCCTATTCCCCCCCACCCTGTCCCGATTTTTCACACTTGCTGTCTGGTCACCCTAGTGGCACATAGTCCAGTGGTCCATGTCCCCCTCTGCTGGCACCACATAGGGCAGGAACGCTCCCAGCTCTCAGTTGGTGCTGGGGGGTGGGAGGGAGAGACCGACAGGGCTCTTTTTATAAAGCCCTGTCTTCCCATCCCCCTGGAGGCACCATATGGGCCTGGAGACTCCTAATTCCTGAGGGGAAGTGGTGGAGGGAAGAGACTAAGCCAAGCTGGGCTAGCCCTGCCCCGACCACCCCCCACACCCAACACCTGGATCCAGCACTCCATCCCCTCTCTGGGACAACAGTCATTTCCGGTTGCCAGCTAATATAGTTATTCTCATAGGTCTACTGGTGGCAGTCTGTGCTGCAGAGCTCAAGGCTCAGGCTTCAAACGCTGCTGCTGGTGCACGAGGTGGGGGTTTCTACAGCTACATGTAATAGAATTTGTTGTTCCTTTTTTCCTTTAAAATAAAAAACTCCGGAAATTATATAATAAACAAACAAAAACCTCACCACTATGTTTAAAGGACGTTCTTTAGCTTGAAAGGCGAGCACTCAAAAGTTAGAAAATGCCCACGCAACCTTAATTCAGCCCTCTGGTGCAGGGCCGGCTCTAGGATTTTTGCCGCCCCAAGCAAAAAAATTTTTGGCCGCCCCGCCTTTTTTTCAGGCCCATGGGTTGGACCCCCAGCCCCGCCCCAACTCCGCCCCTTCCGAACCCCTTCCCCAAATCGCCGGCCCCGCCTCCTCCCCTGGGGGTGACACATTTCCCCCCCCCATTGCTTCCTGCGGCCCCCCCCGTGACCTCCCGCCCTAGCTCACCTCCGCTCCGCCTGCTCCCTCGGGCGCGCCGCCGCTCCGCTTCTCCCCCCTCCCTCTCAGGTGAGGGAGGGGGGAGAAGCGGAGCAGCGGCACGTTCAGGGGAGCAGGTGGAGCGGAGGTGAGCTAGGGTGGGGGGGGCGCAGAAAGTAACAGGGGGGTAGAAGAACCGCTCCCCGCTCCAGCTCACCACCGCTCCACCACCGCCGCCTCCCCCGAGCGCCCCGCTGCTCGGCTTCTCCTCCCTCCCAGCCTTGCTGCGCGAAACAGCTGTTTTGCACCCGGCAAGCCTGGGAGGGAGGGGGGAGAAGCGGAGCGGTGGCGTGCTCGGGGGAGGAGGCGGAGCGGAGGCGAGCTGGGGCAGTGGGGGCACTTTTTCTCCATGCCACGGAGTCAGTGCCTATGATGGCTGACGCCAGAATGCCGCCGCTAGATGTGCCGCCCCAAGCACCTGCTTGTTTTGCTGGTGCCTAGAGCCAGCCCTGCTCTGGTGCATATGCATTATGATCCATTCTTTAATTGCATGATCACATATGATTTTTCCACGGGATTCCCCACCTCATTCTGTGCATGGGTTGGACGCAGTTAGAGGCAGAACTAAGGTTGCATGGGCAATCGTAAATCTGGTATTTCCTAACTTTCAAGGGCTTGACTTTGCAACCTAAAGAACTTTTATACGTAGGGTTTTTTTTTCTCTATATAATATATTTTTACATATATATTTGCTGACCTGAATTTTGACCAGTGCTTTGAGATCTATGAATTTTAAAAAATGCTACAACAGTGCTGAGTATTAACAAAACCCAGCTGTTCCTTGCTGTCATGCAGTATTGATTGTGCTGCTAAATGCACAGGATATTCAATGAGTCGCTATTGGTTCAGCGTACCCTTCTTTTAAAATGGAAATGATGGAGGTCCACTCGCTCTTGAAGATGCTAAGAGGAAAAAACTCCTGCCCTTCAGAGCAGCTCACAACTCCCTGCCTAGGGGCTCAGTCCTGTGTGGTACTGAGCACTTCCAGTTCCCATGGACTTCAATGGGAGCTGAGGGCTCTCAGCACCCTTACATTGCTCACTGATCTCTAAGCAGTTGTTACAGCATCTCTTTTTGTTCGGCGGTAGTAAGCCCTTGCTTAAGTAAAGATGCCACCGCAGTCTAAATCCGAGCTCCCAGATGCTAGTGATACTACTAGAGTGTGTTGGAAAATGGGGAGGGGGTGGGGTATTTCCAGCAGAAAATGTTGCTGGAATATCCAAACCCTGAAAACCAGAAATTGGGGGCGTTTTAATGGGGAGTATTTTGACCAGCCCTAGTGACTAGAGCATTTTGTATCCTCACTGTAGGGTACAGCAGGGTTATTTTCACCCAGCCAAGCCCACAAACGAACACACCTTTCACGCCCCCTCCTGAACATAGCTGAGTGTCTTGCCCCCACCCGCCCCTTCTGATCTTTAAGATGCATAATCCAAACAGCCCTGCATCTCTGAAGCCCAATTTAATGCTAAGCCATACACTGAAGAATCAGACGCGCCTAGCACGATGAAATCCTGTTCACGGATTAGGGAGTCCGGGCAAAGCAGTCCTAGAAATGGAACTCAGTGACTGGACTAAATCAATTTGATTCACCTAAAGGGCAAAACCACCAGTCAAATCCATAAAGCGGAGAAGGGCAGGAGCGCCCGTTACTATGCACCTAAATGATGGCTGAGCCGTTCAAAAGTGCAGCTTGACCTTTCCTAGCTGAAAGGTCCTAAGCTCTCACTTGACTCCCTGCCTGCTTCCTTTATTGCCTTTGCTTTCCTGCCCCCCTCTCCTCCGCTCTGGTGGTATTTTTAGGCTCCAGACTGTGACAGAGCTAATGATGCTGCCGAAGAAGGAATCCCTGTTAATGCATAAGCCTTAGCGCAGAGCCGATCCAGCGCATATTAATTCCCTGGTGTGCAATCGTGATGAGTTAATGCCAAGACCAGTGCTCTACATTAGGGAGGGAGGGGGCTGGATGAAAGGGCAGCATCTGGATCAGTGTATTTTTAGAGGACTGTTGGGTGTATACTGACCCATTTTGACCTCCCCATGGACTGAAACACTCTAGTGAAAAGAGGGTAACTGTGCTGAACACTGTGAAAGAGGAAGGTATGATCACCACTCTGCCCAGTGGTAGTGATCTTGAAGGTTAGCTTCCTGTCAGAGGAGAAATCACTCTATGTGCCAGCCCTTGAACAGAGGGGGTCACAAACAGCATGCAGGCAATTCCCTCTTTCTGGAATCTCAGCCAAAATTCCAGTGCCTGGCTCCCAGGGAGCAAGTCTAGCCCAAGCTTTGACTGTAATTAGAGAGAATAAGGAAGAAAGTGGGCTGTTTTTGTGTAAGCCAGCCAGCCAGCCAAACCCATAACCTTCACCATTTCCCCAAACCAAATGCCCTTCATACCAGGGAGATGAGGCTCACCTGAGCTCAGAAGAGTTTAAAATGTCTTTCCCCCAAATTCTAACCTTCAGAGAAAGCCCGCTCTTACTATCACTAACTTCAGAGCATGCATTTGGCAGAATAAATCATTTGTGCCTATTGGCCCTATGATACCACATGAGATTCAGAGACAAATTTATCCGAGGTATCAAAGCCATGGATAAGCCCAGTCCTTTCTTTCCTAACCCCAGTGACCAGTCTATATTTCAAACCTTTAAGGCTAAACCAAAGAACCGGACTAAGTTAACGATTACCTCCCTCATTTCCCTCAACATGACTAACATGATACACAATTACTCCTTCATACAAGGCATAAATAAGCGACAGAGAACAACATTTCCCTGTTGGCATATAACATTCTGCTCCAAGCCAAACGCCTCTCTACCAACTCTCTTTAAAGTGACCAAAGATTCCATCTTAATTTCAAAACAATATATGGGTTTAAAATACCTTAATGATTTGAAAGCACAGAAGTTAGGAACCACAATTTTATCCCAACTTCCTTTTCTTATCATATGTGCAACATGCCTCAGTTGGCACCTGTACAGGATTCATCACCAAATTTGTCCTCTGGTTGGATCGTTAGCTTCCCTGGCCTGGGCCGGGTACGGATGGGGAGTGCGACGTGAATGCTGATCTATGCCTTAATACAGATCCATGATTGCCCAGATTTTACCCTTGGCCTCGTCCAGGACATCACAGATGGATGAACACGGGAGATATTGACACAGCTAGGTCAGGTCTTCCATATTACTTACTCAAAACCATAAAAACAATTGACCCAAGAATTCAAATGACACAAATTGAATTTTCATTACTTTCTTCTGTGACGACACCATCTTCACACCAGCTCAGATGGGGAAAACATATGTCAATCAGTTTCCAAATCTACGACTGAATTGACAACTTTGGACAAAAAAAATAAAGCGCTAACAGGCAGACGTTGTGCAATCCTAAATAATCTCGAAAGCCTTAAAATGCTGGATCTAAACATGAAATGGGACTTAAAATTCCAGAGTGCCATAGTAGACTCTTAGACAACTAACTTCTGAATGGCTTATCCCACCAATTGCTCACCATTTTAGGGAAAGTTTCATGTGAAAATAACCTCATTCCAGCGTACAACCAATAAAATAAACCAGACTTCCTAAATCTCTGCCAGTGAGATTGCAGACAGATTAATCACCACATACACATTTTATGGGACTTCCCTCAGATACAAAATTTCTGGTCATACATACACAATCGCCTGAAAAATACCCATCAGGGCGTCATTTGTTTAACCCCCCCATACTCGCTATATATCCTTGGAAACACACCTCCACCCAAACCCTTCAAAGACACTGAAGAGTGACACATATTCAAAATATTAACAATAGCTGCTAGGAGACATATCACCACGTTGTGGCTCACAAAAGAGATTTTTACATGAAGATGTGCCTAGACAAAATTCAAGGAATATGAGATATGGAATAAGCCACCGTCTGAAGCAGACCTTCCCAGGACTAATTCCAGGGCAGATCCACTTTAGCAGACCTTCTACTTCCAGCAAATAAAAACCAAGCAGACACACAGTCATGGACCCAAACTAAAATACTCAAAACAAAATGATTTCAGCTTCTAGGAAGAATACGATACAGCTGTTCCAAGAATCTTAGGTACCCCTCCTTGCATAATGATGTCACGTCACACCAATTCCGGTCTTCCATCTGATTTATTGTCCCCCAAACGGTCTTGCCTACCTGCCGCCTATGCAACAACCGGCAGTTTGTAAATTAACAATCGCAGAGGCAGCTGTGAAAATGAAAAGTAAAGGGGACAGAAGGGAGAAGCTAACTGAGCTGATTCAAATCCCAGGATGACATTGGGGGGTTGGTTTGAGTTTGGGGGTACACATCTGAGTTGCTTACCCAATCTGATTTAGTTTAGTCTCTTCAGGGCGGGGACCCCACTTCGATCTAGGTTTGCAATCAAGCAAAGGAGAAGCCCCATGGAAGTGCTTCTGATCATTAATGATAATTAATTAGTGTTGCTGGTCAGCAGTCTACAAGGATGGGGAATTTGCTCTCCTCTAACGAGTAAGGAACCTTTGTCAATCCTCATTTGCAGTAAGATTTAGCTGGGGGTGTTAGACAGAGGAGATGGGAGGGGTATCTTGGGACTGATTGCCCGCTCTGTAGGCACCAGGATGGGTCTGGCAGCACCTGCTTTTCCCCTTGGGCACTGCATCAGGCCCCTGAGATCCGGGGAAATCAGGGCTCCTCAGCATGTCTAGCGCAGATGTAATTAAAACCTTCTCTGCCTGCCACGGAGCATATGGGACATGTTAGCAGAGTAATTAAATTTTGTGAAGTGAGGCTTTGTGTTGGGAAGCTGGAGGGTGGGTCCGTGGGAGGCAGGGGGAGCAGTGGTGCTGCCATATGCCCGCCTTTGGGAGGGAACGCGCTGCGATTCACCAGCTTGGGTCCATGCTCCAAATTGCTCCTTGAACAACAAGCCGAGAAAATAATGAAATGGTGGCTCATTTGCATTATTTATTGCTTTTGTACATTAAGAAAAAAGCTGGTCAGAATGCAGAGACAATGCAGAATTGGGGGGGGGGGAGGGGGCGGAATGGGGAGAAAAGCAAAGCAAGACACAAGAGAGATTTCGGAGCAGAGAAAAAAGTAGATGGACAGAGGGGTCCGGGGAGCACATAGGGCAGGGAACTCATTTGTGCACCTTGAGATAATTCTCAGAGAGATCAAGCCTATTGATCTGATATTAAAAGGGGATTGGGAGAGTCAAGACCTTGGCCTGCCCCCTCCCAAGGACCGCTGGAGTGACTCAGCTACTTTGGCTTTCTTTTCTGTTGGAATGTTAATGGGGCTAATCACCCACCTGCCCCCACTTCCCCACCCCAATTGATTTAAACTGTATTTAAAGCAACCAGCTGCACTGACTGAGGACATGCTGCTGGGACCTTCACCTCCATAGGCCTTATTCTCATGCCCCAGGAAACGAATGGGTGCTGATGTGACTAATTCCCATTTAGTTCCTCGTACCCTGCGGTGGGGGAGCTGGCTAGGAAGAGCTGAGAGTGCTGGTGATTCTGAAGTACCAGTCAACCTGTGGAACTCCTTGCTAGAGGATGTTGTGAAGGCCAAGACTATAACAGGGTTCAAAAAAGAACTAGATAAGTTCATGGAGGATAGGTCCATCAATGGCTATCAGCCAAGATGGGCATGGATGGTGTCCCTAGCCTCTGTTTGCCGGAGGCAGGGAGTGGGTGGCAGGGGATGGATCATTTGGTGATTGCCTGTTCTGTTCATTCCCTCTGAAGCACCTGGCATTGGCTGCTGTTGGAAGACAGGATACTGGGCTAGATGGACCATTGGTCTGACCCAGTATGGCTGTTCTTATAACAACCACATTGGGTTCAGTGAGGCTAATTCCCCACCTGTACACAGCAGCGCCCTCTGCTGGCCTAATGCTTGGGTATCACTGGCTGATGGCCTTGCTTAATACAGAAGAGTAGCGGTCCTGACTGATGGCCACCAGAGGACATGGTGACTAATTAGGGGCATGGGCACATGTGAATGCATTTAGGCTTCCCTTACACCAGGAAGGACAGAGCTCTTGTAATGGTTTTTGCAGGAATGATTCTTTATGACTCCCCAAGAATGAAGAAAGATACATCCCGGAGTCATTCCTCTTCCACAGAGATCAAGTGCCATCACTTTTAAATGTAGGACTCGCACCCTAAGGCAAAAGGTGTCACAGTTCTTGTAACTCTTAGAAGTGTGAGAGCCTGTCTTGTAGGACAAACTCCTTAGGTTACGTTCACACTGCAGCTGGAGTAGACAGACATACACTAGCTCCACTTGAGTTAGGGCCCTAAAAAGAGCAGTGTAGCCAGGGGTGGCAGCTCGGACTATCCATCGGAGACCAAACCTGCCCTGACCCCCTGGGTACTTACTTGTGCTGCTAGCCTGAGCCACTGCCCACTAGCTTGGGCAGAACAAACACGTCTGTCTAGCCACACTGGGACGCATGCTCCCAGCTGCAGTGGATGTACCTTTAGCGTTCATGTACTACCCAGCAGGACAATGGCATCACGTGGCAACAATGTTTCTTTTAAAAGTCCACAATCAATAACATGATTCTTCAAGCTCTGTCTGCAGGATCCAGGACCACCCAGTGAATTTAGGGGATGATCCCACAAAATTCAAGCAACCCTTTCTTAACCTTAACCCTGCCTTAACCCCCTTTCTGCAAATCCTGCCCCGCGAGATGGGCTGTATATAAGAGAGTGACATTGAAAAGTGGTGACATGGCAACTGACTGCAGGATGAACTCTGCCTAGCTTCAGCTGTGCATAACATCAGCCTCAGCGTCCACACCACTCCTTTCCCTGAAACCCTGACTTCCGCTTCATGCAGCTCTCCTCCTTCCAGCCAGAGAGGTTGTCTGTGACTGACAAAACAAGTCTGCACACAAACAACCCCAATTCTTTCCATTGAAAACATTTTTATTTAAGTACAGAACATCCATGCATTGCTCAACGTCACAACAAGTGTGACTGGGAACTTGTCCCTATCCTAGGAAGAGGGTCCATGTGGCTCAAAATTAAAGGTCGCATGGTGGAAAGTTCAGAAGGTTTCCAACTTCCCTTCCCTTCAGTTGTAATTAGAAGTTAGGGCTTGGAGACACCTCATGGGTCATTAAAACTCCCTCATTTGGCATCAGTTCTCCTATGTACGAACCCCCAAAGTGTTGCCTTTTCTCCTTATGAATGTTTCCGTCGGTAGTTCCTCCATGTCCTCTCCTGGCAGCTGTTCCATAATCTAATTGCTCTCAGCAGGAGGAATATTTCCCTTGCATCTCATCTGTTTGGTTTAAGGCCATCACTTCTTGTAACTCACCACGAGTGATAGATGACTTGCGGATTCAGTGTGGAGAAGGAACCAGCAGTTCAGCTGCTTCCCCAAACCTTCAGGCTGCAGCACGCTTGCAAGGGACTCTGATGCAGCTGGGGCTGGGTTCAAATAGCTCCCTGTTTTTACTCTACTTGGCTTGGATGTTAGAAGCTTCATTAGCAAATTGCAGAGTAGCAGCCGAACCCAACTGCGGCTTTTAAGTAGAAAACAACAACAACAGCAGCAGCAGAGAGAGAGAGAAATATGTAACTAGGTCACCCTGCTTCACATTGCAGCTTCATCCCTAGCACAAAGAGAGTCATGGTCTTCGCCCTCCCCTCACTGCTCCCATTCAGTAACTTGATGGGGTTTCTATCGGCTTTGAGCTAGCAGCCTACAGATCAAGGCTTGCTTTTTTTTTTTTTTTTTTTTTTTAACCTGGGCTTTTGCTTAAGACTCTCTGTGTCTCTTTCAACCAATATTCAGAGGCTAAAAGTGGAGAAACCCTTCTGCAGTGTTTAATTGCAAACGTTCCTTCCCTATAAAGATCTCATAAAGCTGGTCTGGCTCAGTGCTTAGCGCTTTGCACTCCTGCTTGAGAGGCCAAGGATCAGGTATTTGGTGCCAGTCTTTCATTCCCTTGTCCCTCAAGGGATTTTTAATTACATTGTGCAGGGCCGGCTTTAGGCCAATTCCCCCGATTCCCCGGAATCGGGCCCCGCGCCTGCGCCTAAGAGGGCCCCGCGCCTTAGGCGCCTTTTAAATTTTTTATTTTTTTTACTCACCTGGCGGCGGTCCGGGTCTTCGGCAGCACTTCGGCGGCGGGGGGTCCTTCACTCGCTCTGGGTCTTCGGCGGCGGGGGGTCCTTCAGTGCCGCGGAAGACCCGGAGCGAGTGAAGGACCCCCCGCCGCCGAAGTGCTGCCGAAGACCCGGACTGCCGCCGGGTATTCGAATCGGGCCCCACAGTTCCTAAAGCCGGCCCTGACATTGTGACCGGGAGCCTCAAACTTCACAGTGGGGCGCTAAAGTCTATTGCCACTAGGTGTCTAGTGCAAATGTAGCCTGGATTGGTAGTGGCCTGGATTGGTAGTGATGTTTCAACCATTTGGTGGTTTCTGTGGAATAAGTTGTTGGTCTCAGTCCATTTCCTACTGGGCTGCTGTGTCCATATCACCAAAGTCCCGCAGCACACTTAGCATGAGCTGACCCCTCTGCTTGTTGGCCTCCTCTGCAGAGAAGCCAAGGACTGAATGGGCCATGGAGAGTGACCTTTATTCTCACCCCTAGAGGCTGTTCCTGGAGGTCAGGGCATTATGCATGTAGCGCCCCTCTCCACCTGGTTACCTCCTTTAATGGCAATCCGCTTACAGGTTTTTATGGACAGGTCTGGGTTCTTTTGGATCCCGCCACCCACTCAGCAGGGTGAATCTTTTTTCTTTTTTTTTCTATGAAATTATTTGGTGGTGCCTCCATCCCCCTTGCTCCTTCCTGGCAGGGTCACCAGGGCAGCTTGGGCGGAAAATTCTAACTACAGAGTAATCCCCACTTACTTGCCAGATAGTTGGAGACTTCCAAGAAATAACACAACACAAAAATATATTCAACACAATAATTATATTAAACAGGCAACAAATACAACATAACAGGGTGAAACACTATTTCTAGGGTCACTGGTGCCCACACTGAAAATACCTGTGACGTGATGTAACAAGTGTAAAATTAGTGTCCTGTTGGTACGCGTACTTTGCTGGGGCCCTTGATGACCTATAAAATTCTCTGCAGTGGTTTAGCAGTGTGGCTGACTGGGTTCAGTACAGCCCAAAGGACCCACAAGTGGGAGGAGGTGGTGAATCCCTCCACAGGTATAATAAGCAGCAGGTTATAAAATCCTCAAACCCTCACTCCCTGGCTTGAGGACACAGTTCAGGGATTAGGGGGTCCCCACAACAAATTCCCTGACTAACTAACTAAAAGACGGTGCACTCACGAACTCCATGAATTGATCTTCAGGTTTGAAGATGACGCTGGACTCTTCAGTCACTGCAGAGGGGCGGCTGTCTGCTGTCAGGGATCCTCCTCAAGCAGGAATCAGGCTGCGTTGGTCCCAGGATTTCCCCTCACCACAAAGGGGCGCAGGTTACACAACTACCCTAACATCCAAACTGTAGCCTCCTAGCCCAGCCTCCAGTCACACACTCCGCAGGCAGCTTCCCTGGACTAGCAGAGCTGACCATGTGGTGACTAGTCTCCCCTAGGGAGCTGGAGGTGAACTCAGCCTGGCTGGGGAAATTTCTCAGCAAATGCTACCAATTGGGACTCATCCGTGGGGAAAGAAAACCCAGGTGAGGGACCGGCTGTCAGGTCCCTAGAGGCCAGTTCTCAGGGGGAACCCTGCTTGCAGGCCTGGGACTCACCAGCTCCCCACACAACCAGTCCTGCCCTTGCCCTGGCTGGCTCCAGCCTCTCCAAAATGGCTTCTCCCCTCTCCTGAACTCCCTGGGAGGGGCATCTCACTCCCTATTTGTTGCCGGGCAGACTCTGAGTTTGCCTTGGCTCCTCCTCCCTGAGCTGCCAGCAGACAGAGCTCCAGGAATCTATGTAATCTCCTTGGGGGTTACATGCATACAGCTGGGGAGCAGAATGTTAGCGCCAGGCATTTGTGCCGCACCCATTTGGGGGTATAAACAATGGATTTCAGCCCCCAGCACCTTTTGGCCGCAATAAATACGTTCACCTTCAATCGGAAGGAAAAAGCAATTTATGCTGAGTGAGACATCTGATAGAAACATCCCTTCCCCCACACCCAAGTGTCCCAAAGGCCACTAAGTTCCTTTACCCTTGGCCCCCTTTCCTCCCATATGCCCCTGCAGGTTAAACAGGCTGAGCCAAACACAGTCCAGCTTGCCTGCCTCTTGCTCTTTTTTGTAAGGCAATTTTACCTTCCCTCTTTCACATGTCCCCACCCTGCACTGTGCCCGTGGCCTTCTTCAGACCACTCCTCCCACAAGATGGTTCAGCTACCTCCCCACTATGCTATTCCCCATTGGCTCCTCCTGACTGCCCCTCCACTCCCACTGTGCCTTCCCTCTGCTGTATCGCTCTGATCTGAAAGTGGGTAAGATGGGCATTTGCCCAATGAGGCCACCTTAACTGGCTTTCAGCGTGCTGCCTCTTCAATGTCATTAATGATACCAAGATGAAAGTAAATAGAGATGGCATCTTTGGTCCATTTGTGAGTAGCACACTAATTATGGTGAGGTGTTGGATTACTCAGGGCCAGATTCTGCCCATCCTGGTTCATGTCAAGCAGTATCTTACCCACTGCAATCAATAGGATTGATGCCAGGAGTCAGATGCTACTCAGCATGAGTCCCCATGACAGGATCTGTCCCTAAGCCATTTTACTTTGGTCCTTGCATGGGTGCGGAGAAGCTGGATTCTTGCTGGATTGGAACCATCTCTTAGGATTGAGGGCAATGAGGTCTGGGTGATGGGATGATTTGAAAGAGGGGCTTAGATATTCATAGATCAATGTATATAAACAAATCAGAAAACATTTTTAAAAGGATCTTTTGGAATTCAGGCTCCCATGTTATTTACAAACTGGGGGGTAGGGGGAGTGAGGAAACAGAGAAGAGCATTAGCAGGAAATAATCGAGGTTTATCAGCCAAACTCTCCAGTGGTGCTGGAGACAAGAAAATGATGCCTTTTTATTAGCCTTATTGTCTTTAATTAAAGCATTCAGCAGAACCCGCCGATCATGGACTGAAAGTGAGGTCGGCATCGTTTGTAATAACACAATACAGGGTTCAATTAAGTTGTGCTTTTGCAGTTTTTCGTCTCCAGTTTAAACAAGCTAGTGATATACACAGAATGATTACCTTCCCAAGCCGGGTGAAAGAGGTGGGTGGAGGGTGTTGGGATGACAAGTCACTCAACTGATACTATAAAATTGCTCAGTTTCCCTGCATCAGCTCATACACTCAGCCAGCTTGTATATTGCACCCGTCACTGTCATCTATACCATCTGGGTTTTAATTTGTCAATTTCACTTCATCTATTCAGAGTGATCCAAGGGGAGCTGCCCTACAGCCTGCCTGTTTTGCTTGCTGTACCCACTTTCATATGATTATTATTGCCAGGGGCGAAAGTAACTTAGAGGACTTACTGGTACGCCGGAGTCTTGAGCGGGCGTGGCCTCAATTGGAAGAGGCGTGGCCTCAACTGGAAGAGGTTGAAAGGGCCCGGGGCACTGGCCACTGCGGGGAGCCCCGGGCCCTTTAAGTCACCTCCAGAGCCCTGCCACTGCTGGGGTAGCGACGGCAGGGCTCGAGCGGCGCTTTAAAAGGCCTGGGGCTACCCACAGCGACCGGTGCCCCGGGCCCTTTAAATCACCGCTGGAGAAGCCGGTCTGGTCTGGCATGCTGGCTTACTGTATCGGCTTACTTTGACCTCTGATTATTGCACACAAATTGGAAACAGATTAATTTAAGCTAACGCTTTTCTTTTTAAAAATATTTTTGGTGGCTGTGCTATTTCAAAAAACAGAAGAATCAGAGAGAAAAAGTCAAAGATTATTGGGCCCACTCAGAAACATTTGAGCAGAAAGACTCTGGGTGAGTGACAAGTATTTGACCTTTGCTACCCCCTCCTCTCCATACTCTTTCGAATTATTGGTCATTAAGTGCCCTGCAGTTGTGCTCTCGCTTTTGCACAGAGAGAGAGAAACAGAAGAAAGACCCATGTGGCTAACACTTAACTTTATCGTTGCCATTAAGTAATGCTAAATTAGAATGAAACTGCTCCGGTAATACAGATGACAGCTATATGAAGACCAAATGAATTCCCTATGATCAGTACTGTAAAAATGAACACACTGGCAGAATTCCTGATGACAGAATACTTACTGTCTGTATAACTCATATACACACAGATGAAAGTCATGGTAAATCTGGCCCATGCTTTATATGGGCCTTTAAAAAAGGAAGTTGAGGCATTTAATGTTTAAGATTAGATTCTGATTTCACAGACACTGGTGTACATCTGCAATAACGCCACCCAAGACAGGCAGCAGATGGGGAGCTGGAAGCCTGAGAGTGAGTGCCTTGCTGGACAACTCAGGGGCGGGGGGAATAGAGGTGCAATCACCCTGAATTGTGACACCTCCTCTTGTGGTAACTAAGGCTAGGTCTACACTACAGCGGGGGGTCGACCTAAGATACGCAACTTCAGCTACGTGAATAGCGTAGCTGAAGTGGCGTATTTTAGGTCGACTTACCTGGCTGTGAGGATGGCGGCAAGTCGACCGCTGCCGCGCCGCCGTCGACTCCGCTATCGCCTCTTGCCGCGGTGGATTTCCGGAGTCGACAGTAGAGCCATCAGGGATCGATTTTATCGCGTCTTCACTAGACGCGGTAAGTCGATCCCCGATAGACCGATTGCTACCCGCCGATCCGGCGGGTAGTGAAGACGTGCCCTAAGAGATCTCATGCTGGCTCTTTCTGCGGAACAGGGCTGCTAACCCGCATATGCAGGGTGAATGACAGGTTGGGATAATTACATTCTGCCGGCTTACTTTCCGTTTACAGCTTTCCATGGCTACCGTATATTTCACTTCCTGACCTAATCCGCTGCACAGTGTGGCTGTGCACTATTAAACAGCTGCTCTATGCCACCCCAGAGAGAGAGAGAGAGAGAGCTTCATTGCAGTGGTGGATAAAAGCAGGGCCGTCCTTAGGCATGCGCAGCATACGCAGTTGCGTAGGGCACCAGAAAATTTGGGGCACCACCGGGTCCAGGGACAGCCTTTTTGGGGTGGGCAGCCAGGGCCAGTGCTCCATGCGTGCCGTAGCCAAGCGGCCGCAGCGCTGGTTCCTCTCCGGCCCAGCCCCTCTCCCTGGCTACTCTTGGCCAGCGGGCCCAAGGCTGCCTTCTCGCTGCCCCCTCCCCCCTGTCCACTTGCTCCTCTCGGCCAGCCGGCCGCCAGCTCTGAGGGCTCCTGCCAGTGACTGGGGCGGAGAGGAGCTCTCAGCCTCTGCGGCTCCGCTCCAGCCTCACCTCCTCCCCCCAGGAGCTTGTACCACTTGGTGGTACGAGGGGTGGTGGGGAGGGGAGACTCGGCAGCAGGCCTGGGGGTTTCTGGTTGCTATGCGGCTGCACGCCCCGGACAGCTGGACTCCCCCATGGCGTGGCCCCCGCCTCCTCCCTGTGCTCTCGGGCCCCTGCTGGGCCTGGGGCAGCGCTGGTGGGAGGGTGCTGCGCATGCCCCCCCTCCCCCGTCCTGTGCACCTGCCCCTGCCCCACCATTATTCGATGGCGGAGGCCAGGGAGCATGGGGTTCCCGGACCATGCTGCGCAGGAGGCGGCACCGACACCCAGTGGACGGACACCCTGACCAGTGGGTGCCCCTTGTTCCAGGCAAGCCCCCTTGGGCCAGGCCCCATGGAGCAACTGGAGTCCCAATTCCCCCTGCCCCCGCTGGGGTAGACCCAGTTCCCCCTGCCCCATCCCCCCCACCAGTAGGGTGGCTCGGTATCCTTTGCTGCCTCATCCCTCCCCGTCCCCGCCCCGGGCTGCTGCAGCATCTGCTCCCTAGGAAGCTCGGTGTCCGTCTGCAATGTGGTGGGGGGACGTAGTCCATCAGCATTATAGTGTGCTTCATTTGTTTCAACTGGTTTTAATAAAGTGCATGTGGCAAGTTTTCCAATACCATAAGCTTATGTTTGTGTTGCTAAGACCAAGTCGGGCATAGGGGCACCAGTTTAATACTCCGTAGGGCCCCATAAATCCTTAAGACGGCCCTGGATAAAAGTGCTGCTGGGTACAGCTTGTATAACTGTTTATTAATCCCTTTGGGATAACGTATAGAATTGCAATTTGGAGACAAAGGGTGTTCTCCCAGGGATAAAACCTTTTAAATTGGAGCAGATTTTGGTTACAACTTGCCTGACACCGGCCCTTTAACAAACAAGGAAAAAGTGAGTCGCAACAGCGGGTTGTTTAGCGCTTGGACCTCATCTACCATCACAATCAAGCACATTATTACTGACGCAACAAGCTGCACTCCCGGTTTCGACCT
Organism: Emys orbicularis; assembly: GCF_028017835.1. Taxonomy (NCBI): domain Eukaryota; kingdom Metazoa; phylum Chordata; order Testudines; family Emydidae; genus Emys; species Emys orbicularis. Next base: position 109,705,141 of record NC_088689.1, read on the forward strand.
GCCACGCGGACTTGGGACCACACTGAACTGCATCCCAACAAACCCTGGAAGCTGCGGCTACACGATGCACAAGTAGCAAATCAAAGACTCCCCTTCGTGGGACTGTGGTGAGAACATCCAAATCATCGACCACGTCATAACACAGCACCCCAAATCTGGTTTCAAAGGTGAACTAGATATCCACAAGGTCATAGAGGAAGCCTTGAAATGGCTTATGGACCTATACCAGCATCTACAGACTGTTGCTCTGCAGATGCCATATATGCGTGAGAAAGCATTTCACTCTCGCTGTGGAGCATTCCATCCTGCTAATTCTAACAGGGGTATTGGTTTATTGTTTCGCTTATAGCGGCAGAATTAAGTTCTAGTCAAATGGGTTTTATAATTCAACAGCCAATAATTTATAATAAATTAACAGGGCAGATCCAGCCCTGTGCTAAGTTCTGCCTGACATGCTAGCAGTAGGAGAGGGGTGACTGCAGCACTCCATGCTGCAATTATTCCTAGTGATATAACAGCTCCTTAGGGGCCATTGCAAACTGGTGCATATTAGAGTAGCCTTGAGGTGGCTCTAATATACATTAGGAGCTGGACTAGCACCTGGCAGCTTTAAGTGAGATGTAGCCATATTGTAAAGCCACCTCTGCCCGCACCCTTGAATCATGCATTGAGCAGAACTTGTCCAGACATGACATCTGACCCGCTATGGTTATGGAGAAGGGCCCTTCTGTTTAGATCCAGGTTGCAATGTGCTTAGCATGGCTTTGCTATTATTGCACTCTTACTGCTGCTGAAACAATATTTTTGCCTATTGAAATGCAGTTATGGCCTGGAACGTGATATGGGAAGAATGGCTTATCTGTGCTCCATAGCTATTCACTGGAATTGTCCATACCAAGATCTGAGAATGCTCCCACTGAAGCCTATAAGAGTTTTACCATCAACTTCAAAGGGAATAGCGAGCAATTTATCTGCTGCCACGGCCACACAAGGCAGGTTAGAATACAGCTGCTACTTCCATAGCGAACTTGGCTCCGAAATCCTGACAATCGTAAATGTAGTTTTGCTACATGGGACATTTAAAAATAGACTAGACAAAATACTAGAACTCATATTGTAGGGAACAATCCTGCCCTGGAAGGAGAAATTGACTAATTGAAGCTAACAGGGCTTTTCCATCTCAAATTTGTGTGAATCTATGATTGTTGGCAGCAAGCTAAGCACGTCTGAGCCAGAAGAGACACAGGGAGAAGATAAAAAGCAGTTAAAAGTGCCAGGATCATAATTTTTCAATCCAAAAGGAACTTCTGTTTTTTCATTGACTGTAGATACCTAAAAGATTTTGCAGAATCCAGTGTGATACAATTTCTGAGGAGGCCCTAATCACAAGTTGGAAGAATGCAAATGTACTAGTGGGGGCTATCCTCCCAGCCTCCCAATCAGGAAAAGGAGGCGGAGTGCACAGTGCTGAGGAAAACTGCACAGTGACTCTGAAGTAAGGCCTGGTCTACACTACGACTTTAATTCGGATTTAGCTGCCTTAATTCGAATTAACGCTTGACCCGTCCACACAACGAAGCCAGTTAATTCGAATTAAAGGGCCCTTTAATTCGATTTCTGTACTCCTCCTCGACGAGAGGAGTAGCGTCAAAATCGGTATTGTTAATCCGAATTAAGGTTAGTGTGGCCGCAATTCGATGTTATTGGCCTCCAGGAGCTATCCCACAGTGCACCATTGTGACCGCTCTGGCCAGCAATCTGAACTCGCATGCACTGGCCAGGTGGACAGGAAAAGCCCCGGGAACATTTGAATTTCATTTCCTGTTTGCACAGCGTGGAGAGCACAGGTGACCACAGAGAGCTCATCAGCACAGGTAACCATGCAGGCTGATAATCGAAAAAGAGCACCAGCATGGACCGTACAGGAGGTACTGGATTTGATCTCTATATGGGGAGAGGATTCAGTGCTAGCAGAACTGCGTTCGAAAAGACGAAATGCCAAAACGTATGAAAAAATTTCCAAGGGCATGATGGAGAGAGGCCACAATAGGGACACAGATCAGTGCCGCGTGAAAGTCAAGGAGCTCAGACAAGCCTATCAAAAAGCAAAGGAGGCAAACGGTCGCTCCGGGTCAGAGCCGCGGACATGCCGCTTCTACGCTGAGCTAAATGCATTTCTAGGGGGGGCCGCCACCACTACCCCACCTCTGACTGTGGATTCCGAGCTGGGGATAATCTCATCAGGTACACCTGATGATTCCGTGGAAGGGGAAGAGGAGGAGGAGGAGGACGAGCTGGCAGAGAGCACCCAGCTCTCCGTTCTCCCCAACAGCCAGGATCTGTTTCTCACCCTGACTGAAGTACCCTCCCAAGCCTCCCAAGCCAGCACCCAAGACCATGACCCCATGGAAGGGACCTCAGGTGAGTTTACCTTTTAAAATATAAAACATGGTTTAAAAGCAAGCATTTTTAATGATTAATTTGCCCTGAGCACTTGGGATGCATTCGCAGCCAGTACAGCTACTGGAAAAGTCTGTTAACATGTCTGGGGATGGAGCGGAAATCCTCCAGGGACATCTCCATGAAGCTCTCCTGGAGGTACTCCAAAAGCCTTGCCACAAGGTTTCTGGGCAGTGCAGCCTTATTCCGTCCTCCATGGTAGGACACTTGACCACGCCATGCTAGTAGCAAGTAATCTGGTATCATTGCCTGACAGAGCCTGGCAGCGTATGGTCCCGGTGTTTGCTGGCATTCAAGCAACATCCGTTCTTTATCTTGCTGTGTAATCCTCAGGAGAGTGATATCGCTTAGGGTAACCTGGTTGAAATAAGGGAATTTAATTAAGGGGACAGAGGTGGCCGTTCCTACTGGGCTGTTTGCCTGTGGCTGAAAAGAAATCCTTCCCTGCATTTAGCCAAGTGCAAAGGGGGGGGGGAGGATTGGCCCAGAGCTTTTCGCGTTTTGCTAGCAGGGATCTTCCCTGATACCAGCCACGCGGTGGGGGGAGGGAGAAAGCACTCATCCCAGAGAATTCATGGCGGGTGGGGGTGGGGGGGTTGTTAGTTTGGTTCCTGCAGGGATCTTCCCTGATACCAGCCACGCGGTGGGGGGAGGGAGAAAGCACTCATCCCAGAGAATTCATGGCGGGGGGGGGGGTGTTGTTAGTTTGGTTCCTGCAGGGATGTTCCCTGATACCAGCCACGCGGTGGGGGGAGGGAGAAAGCACTCATCCCAGAGAATTGGATGGGGGGGGGGGGGGTGTTAACCTTCAGCAGCAGAAAACAAGCTAACAGGAAAACTGCAGCACAACGGGCTTTGCTTGGTATGTGGGAAAGCAGGGCGCAGAAGCCTAAAGACAGTGGCTTACCATGGCAGCATGCAAGGTGAATTCTGTTGCCCGGACCTGCGTCTGTGATCTCTAGCAGCAAAGCCACAGGCACTCAATATTAAGAGGCAAAATGCGACCTTGCACAGAAATCACATGTGCTATGTAATGTGAATAGTATACACCGTGAAAGAGTATAAGCATTGTTCTGAAAAATGTATCTTTTAAAAAAATTCTCTCCTTTTTTCACTCCCTCCAGCAGGTGCAAATGTTTCAAGCCTCCCTCCTCCTTCCCGAAGGCTATCCCAGATAAGGCGTCGTAAAAAAAAGACGAGAGAAGAGATGTTTTCCGAAATCATGCAATCCACCAGGAATGAAAGAGCTCATCTGAATGAGTGGAAGGAGACGGTTTGCAAGTATAGGAAAGAAGCCAGTGACCGTGAGGACAGGAGGGACCAACGTGAAGACATGAGGGACCAACGTGAGGACAGAAGGGACCAACGTGAGGAGAGGAGAGACGCTCGAGATGAGAGGTGGCGGCAGGAAGATCAGAGGAGTCGGGAAGCAACGCTGGGGCTGCTGCGTGAGCAAACAGACATGCTCCGGCGTCTGGTGGAGCTTCAGGAACGGCTGCTGGAGAACAGAGTGCCGCTACAGCCCCTGTATAACCTCCCTACCTCCTCACCATGTTCCATAGCCTCCACACCCAGACGTGTAAGAACACGGGGGGGGGAGGCTCCGTACACCCTCCCATTCCACCCCAGTGGACAGCCCAAGCAAAAGGCTGCCATTTTTTAAACCTTTTTTTACTGGGCTTTTCCTTCCCGCAGATCCTCCTCCCAAACCCCACTCAGGTTCTGTGCCGCTACAGCCCCTGTATAACCCCCCTACCTCCTCACCATGTTCCATAGCCTCCTCACCCAGACGTTTAAGAACACGGGGGGGGGGGGAGGCTCCGTACACCCTCCCATTCCACCCCAGTGGACAGCCCAAGCAAAAGGCTGCCATTTTTTTAACCTTTTTTTACTGGGCTTTTCCTTCCCGCAGATCCTCCTCCCAAACCCCACTCAGGTTCTGTGCCGCTACAGCCCCTGTATAACCCCCCTACCTCCTCACCATGTTCCATAGCCTCCTCACCCAGACGTTTAAGAACACGGGGGGGGGGGGGGGAGGCTCCGTACACCCTCCCATTCCACCCCAGTGGACAGCCCAAGCAAAAGGCTGCCATTTTCTTAACCTTTTTTTACTGGGCTTTTCCTTCCCGCTGATCCTCCTCCCAAACCCCACTCAGGTTCTCTCCCTCTTTTTATAATCAATTAATAAAGAATAAATGATTTTTAAACAATGGTGACTTTATTTCCTTTGAAAGCAAGCTGGGGGAAGGGGGAGGGTGGGTTCCTTACAGAGAATGAGTCAATAAAGGGGGCGGGTTTTCAGGAAGGATAAACAAACATAAATTTCACACTGTAGCCTGGCCAGTCATGAAACTGGTTTTCAAAGCTTCCCTAATGCGCAGCGCTTCATCGTGTGCTCTTCTAATCGCCCTGGTGTCTGGCTGCGAGTAATCAGCATCCAGGCGATTTGCCTCAGCCTCCCACCCTGCCATAAAGGTCTCCCCCTTGCTCTCACAGAGATTGTGAAGCACACAGCAAGCAGTAATAACAATGGGGATATTGGTTTGGCTGAGGTCTGAGCGAGTCAATAAGGATCGCCAGCGACCTTTTAAACGGCCAAATGCACATTCTACCACCATTCTGCACTTGCTCAGCCTGTAGTTGAACAACTCCTGACTCCTGTCCAGGCTGCCTGTGTATGGCTTCATGAGCCATGGCATTAAGGGGTAGGCTGGGTCCCCAAGAATAACAATTGGCATTTCAACATCCCCCACGGTTATTTTCTGGTCCGGAAAGTAAGTCCCTTGCTGCAGCCGTTTAAACAGATTGGTGTTCCTGAAGACGCGAGCGTCATGAACCCTTCCCGGCCAGCCCACATGGATGTTGGTGAAACGTCCCTTGTGATCCACAAGTGCTTGCAGCACCATTGAGAAGTACCCCTTGCGGTTTATGTACTGGGTACCCTGGTGCTCCGGTGCCAAGATAGGAATATGGGTTCCATCTATTGCCCCACCACAGTTAGGGAATCCCATTTCAGCAAAGCCATCCACTATGACCTGCACATTTCCCAGAGTCACTACCTTTCGTAGCAGCACCTCAGTGATTGCTTTGGCTACTTGCATCACAGCAGCCCCCACAGTAGATTTGCCCACTCCAAATTGATTCCCGACTGACCGGTAGCTGTCTGGCGTTGCAAGCTTCCACAGGGCTATCGCCACTCGCTTCTCAACTGTGAGGGCTGCTCTCATCTTGGTATTCTGGCGCTTCAGGGCAGGGGAAAGCAAGTCACAAAGTTCCATGAAAGTGCCCTTACGCATGCGAAAGTTTCTCAGCCACTGGGAATCGTCCCACACCTGCAACACTATGCGGTCCCACCAGTCTGTGCTTGTTTCCCGGGCCCAGAATCGGCGTTCCAAGCCTATAACCTGGCCCATTAACATCATAATCTCCAAAGCACCGGGGCCCGCGGTCTCAGAGAATTCTGTGTCCGTGTGCATGTCCTCATCACGCTGGTCGCTGCGCTGCAATCGCCGCCTCCTCCTCCTCGCCTCTTTTTTCTGGTCCTGTGTAAGCATAAACTCCACGAGAAAGCGTGAGGTGTTTATAATGTTCAAGACTGCGTTCTGGAGCACAACGGGATCCATGCTTGATGCAGAATGGAGTCTGCAGAGTTCACTCAGGAAAAAAGGCGCGAAATGGTTGTCTGCCGTTGCTTTCAGGGAGGGAGGGGGAGGCTGTACCCAGAACTACCTGCGACAATGTTTTTTGCCCCATCATGCACTGGGGTCTCAACCCAGAATTCCAAGGGGGGTGGAGACTGCGGGAACTATGGGATAGCTATGTAAAAGCTACCCACAATGCAACGCTCTGGAAATCGATGCTACTATGGTAGCTTGGACGCACACCACCGAATTAATGGTGCCTAGTGTGGCCGAATACATTCGAATTTATAAAATCGGTTTCCTAAATTCGAATTATATAAATTCGGATTAATCCTGTAGTGTAGACATACCCTAAGACTCCCAAAGAAGGAGGGGTTAAAACAAAGAGAGAGAGAGGGTGATAGTCAGTGATGAGCTGCCAAAATCTTAACAACCGGTTCCCTATAAAAAGTTCTGATTTAAGGGATGTGCCACAGTATGTATTTTTTGTACCAATAGGGTTACCATATGTCCGTATTTTTAAATTTTAAAAATTCCTCCCGGATGGCAATTTAAGAACCAAAAAGCCTGACATGTCCGGGAAAATATGGATGTATGTTAACCCTACCTAAAGTTCTTTTTTAAAAAGATGGGCCTGAACTAGAAATGAGCTCCGTTTCACATGTGTGGGTCCCCGCCGCTCCCTGGGGGTGTGCTAGGGTGACCAGATGTCCCGATTTTATAGGTACAGTCCTGATTTTTGGGTCTTTTTCTTATATAGGCTACTATTACCCACCATTCCCTGACCCGATTTTTCACACTTGCTGTCTGGTCATCCTAGGATGTGCACATGTGTGGGTCCCAGCTGCTCCCTATCCCCCTCATTGAAGCAGGTGTGCAGGGTTACTGCCCTGGGAACTGCAGGGCACCAGTGGACGTGGGGCCGGCTGCAGACGGGCGTGGGGCAGGGCTAGCTGGAGGCAGGGCAGGGGTGCGGACCTGGCTGGAGACAGGAGGGGTGTGGGGGTTGGCTGGAGACGAGGCAGGGGCTGACTGGAGGTAGAGGCTGGCTGCAGGCAGGGCAGGGGGGTTTGGGGCTGGCTGGAGACAGGGGTGTGTGGGGCTGGCTGGCTTTGGGCAGGGCTGCGGGGGGTGCGGCACGGGTTGGCTGGAGACAGAGGAGTGCAGGGCTGGCTGGCTTTGGGCAGGGGGTGCGGCAGGGGTTGGCTGGAGACAGGGCAGGGGTTGCGGCAGGGGCTGGCTGCAGGTAGGGCAGGGGGTGCGGGGTTGGCGCGGGTAGGGCACGGCGTGCGGCAGGGGCTGGCTGCAGGTAGGGCAGGGGGTGCGGGGTTGGCGTGGGTAGGGCAGAGGGTACAGCAGGGGCTGGCTGCAGGCAGGGCAGGGGGTGCGGGGTTGGTGCGGGTAGGGCAGGGGGTGCGGCAGGGGCTGGCTGCAGGCAGGGCAGGGGGTGCAGCAGGGGCTGGCTGCAGGGCTGGCTGGAGACAGGGGCTGGCTGTGGGCAGGGTGGCGGGTACTCATGGGGAGAGTGGCTCGGAGCAGCCCGAGCAGCAGGACGCAGCCCAGGCCCAGCAGAGCAGCCAGGGACCCACCAGGCAGCAGCGGGAGCCCCAGGGCCAGGGGTCGGGGGAGCAGCTGCAGCAACAGGGCCCGTGCCCAGGGCCAAGCGGCGGCCCACATGGCTCCCACAGTGCAGCCCCCCGGCGGCCGGAGGAGGAATTACATCACTTCCTGGCCCGAGCCCATCAAAGCCACAGCGCCCCCTCCTCGCAGGGAAGCAGGTTAACAACCGGTTCTAAAACTGCTTCAAAATTTAACAACCGGTTTGCGTGAACCAGTGCGAACCGGCTCCAGCTCACCACTGGTGATAGTCAAATGGACCCTAAAATCAAAAGGGAGGAAATTAAAATCTTTAGACTGGGTATGGAGACTGCTTAAACATCACATATAGAGTCTCTAAACAAATCATGAATTGGGAAAGCAAAGAAACAAAAGCCAGCAGGGTAAATGGCAAGGTGCAAGGGGTTATTCAAGCCAAACAGGTAGCCCTCAACCAGTGAGTATCCAACCCAAGAGAAGCCAATAGAAAGGAGTCTCGGAAAGGTAAAATGTAAGATGGACATGTGGAGGGCTAAGATTGAGTTTGAAGACTAAATAGCCAAAGACGTAAAACACAAATACATGAAATTCTTTACATATGTCATTAGCAGGACGCATGTAAAAAAAATCAATGGATCAGCTGGACCACCAAGATGTGAAGGGAGGAATTAAGGAGGATAAGGACATTACAGATAAGCTAAATGGTTTCTTTGTATCAGTCTTCATCTCCAAGGAAGTTAGGGACACACCAACCCCAGACCTACCTTTCCCACGTAATATAGATAAGGCACTGCCTGAGACTGAGGTGCTTCCAAGGGAGCTGCTGGAACAAATAAATACATTAAAGATCAACAAGTCATAGGCACGGGATGGTGTATATTCAAGATTTCTGAAAGGGTTTAGGAATGAAGTGACTGAGCTGCTAACAAAAAAATACAGTTTCCTTAAAATGACTTGCCACACTGGAGGACTGGTGTAGTAGCAAATGTTATAGCCATCTTTAGAAAAGACACTCAAAGTGACTCTGGGAATTACAGACCAGTGAGCTTTATTTCAGTATCAGAAAAACTTGCTGAAACACTGATGTAAAATAGTTAACTGATGAGAGATGATAGGTTTCTGTAAAGGAAACTCATGCCTCTCTAATCTATTAAAACTCTTTGAGTGCATCGACATAACAGTGGATAGAAGAAAATTGGCTGATATAATTGATTTGGACTTTCAGAAAGCCTTTGACAAAGACCTGAATAAGAGGCTATTAAGGAGTCACGGGGTGAGAGGTAAAGTTCTGTCATGAGTTAGAAGCTGGCTAAGAGACAGAAAACCAAGGGCAGGAATAAATGGTAAATTTTTAATGCATAACAGGTTAAAAGAGGAGTCCCACAAGGATTGATAGTAGGACCTGGCTTGCTTTCATATATGAGCTGGAAGAAGCAGTAAGCAATGAGGTGGCAAAATTTGCAGATGACAAAACATTTCCCATTAGTCAAGGCTCGAGAGCAATGTGAGAAACTTCAGAGGGAGCTAACCGAGAGGAGACGATGAGTCCGCCTCACCTCTGGCCATGCTTTGCAGCAAAGCTGCCACTCTGATGTCCCAGGTGGCTGCAGATTTGCTACTGCCTGGCATTTGTTATCAGAGTGTGGTAGGGTCCAGTAGCTGCAGCAAGGGGCCTAGGAATCAAGAGACCCGAGTGCTGCACCTGGCCCTGACACTGATTCACTCTGTGACCTTGGCAAAATAATTTCACCTCTCTGTGCATCAGTTTCCCAAGCTAGCATAGGGATGATGATACTTACCCACCTTTGCAAAGTGCTTTAAAATCCTGTGGTGAAAAGTACCAAAAAAGCACAAAGTATTATAATATTCTTGGCACTCATAAACACAGAAGAGTCTGTTCACCCTGGCAGCATGTGCCCAGGGTATGGAGAAGCAGGGGCTATCTGCACTGCTCACCCCCACTAGTGGCATTATGCATATAGAATCCCCCGTCTTTCAATGGGTGATACCCTTTATTTCTATTGAAAGATGTGGAACAATCCATCTCTTGCTGTCTCACATCATCGGCAATAACTGCTCAGTGGTCCCCTCACTCAAAATACTCCAGCATGGTGCCTTGTCGTTGCCTAAGAAAAGTAGTGGCACCTGCCCACAGCTTGTCTAACCAGCATTATCTAACCAGATAATGCACTGAAGTGGACTCAATTCAAACCTGAGTGTTTCATTAGCTAGGTTTTCAACCTGGGAGGAGACGCTACGACTGCATTGACTTTACTGTGAAATTAAAGTCGTTATAGTAGGTAACAGCTAGACATCTGGGTGCAGCCATGCGATCAGGGAGTTTGTCTCTATTAGCAGATGAGCCATGTGTGTTTCCATTTCACTCAATTTGTGCTCCTTGTTTATTTAGTTAGCCAGAGAAGGCAATCTGCCTCTTATAGCCATGCAAATGGCGAAGCAGAAAGAGCACTGAGATGGCTTTTATTAAACACTTAGAATCATTCTGGCAGGGTGTCCATTTTCATAGAGGTGGAACCAGTGTGTGTAAGTTTGGGGAGGGAGGTAAAGGGGAACAGGTCCTGCCTCCCAAGTTTTTTCTGTGTTGGAACATCTATCTCCCCCACCAGTAAAGATGCCAGGACAAATGTATGCCCACTCCCGGCCCCCACAACTTTTTGCATATATGATTGCATCACTCCACGAGAGTCTTAGCAGGCTGTGTCCAGTCTCTCTTTATAAATATACCCGTGTGTCTTTAGCTGTCATGTCACTGCATCTGGCTGGGGATTGTGAATCCACCAATGCATCTTTTCTTTCTCAGCACAGGACAGACTGATGGATCAGAAATGGGGCTGTGTTTCAGTTGTAGTGTTAGAGAAAGACGACATTATTGCTGCCCTGCAGACCGATGTCCTCTGTATAGCCACCAGGAGTACAGAATGGACAGAGTGGCAGACCTCCCCTCTGCCCGTCACATAGAGGGGCTGAAGTTGTATTTTGGCCTAAAAGCAGGATATCCTGCAATCTTGTCTTTCTTCTGCTCTTGTTCCCAACACTCCTAGTGCTCTCATGTATTACATTTAATCACTCCTGCTCTAATCCACGAGCATTCGATGCCACAGTTGCTGATAGGGGACAGAACGGAGTGTCAGCCTCCATGACCCAATGAGCAGCGGCGTATTATCGCCTAGGCCAACAAAGCCTAGGCCTAGGGTGGCAAATTTGCAGGGGCAGCAAAATTGCTCGCGCCCCCTCCCCAACTCCGCTCCTTCCCCAAATCCCCGGCCCGCCTCCTCCCCCAGGCACGCTGTGCTTCCCTCCTTTCACCTCCCTCCCAGGCTTGCCGCATGAAAGCACTGGGAGGGAGGGAGGGAGGAGAAGCGAGTAGCGGCGCGCTCGGAGGAGGCGGAGCAGAGGTGAGCTGGGGCCCGCAGGCGCAGGGAGTAACCGGGGGGGTGGCCTGGGAACCGCTCCCCGCCCCTGCTCACCTCCGCTCCACCGCCGCCATCCCCTGAGCGCGCCGCAACTCCCCTTCTCCCCCCTCCCTCCCAGGCTTGCTGCGCGAAAGCGCTCGGAGGGAGGGAGGAGAAGCGAGTAGCGGCGCGCTCAGGGGATAGCGGAGGTGAGCTGGGGCCGGCGGGCGCAGGGAGTAACTCTTGGGGGGGGAGGCAGGGAACCACTCCCTGCCCCAGCTCACCTCCACTCCACCTCTGCCATCCCCCAAGTGCGCCACAACTCCCCTTCTGCCCCCTCCCTCCCAGGCTTGCTGCGGGGGAGCGGAGGTGAGCTGGCGCGTGCAGGGGGAGGGGGGGGGCAGCAATTTTTTGAGGGCCTAGGGGTGGCAAATTTGTTAATCCGCCACTGCCAATGAGTCATTCGGTTCTCTGATGGAACTGCCAACAAGATGGGGGAGGGATAGCTCAGTGGTTTGAGCATTGGCCTGCTAAACGCAGGGTTGCGAGTTCAATCCTTGAGGGCACCATTTAGGGATCTGGGGCAAAATTCTGTCTGGGGATTGGTCCTGCTTTGAGCAGCGGGTTGGACTAGATGACCTCCTGAGGTCCCTTCCAACCCTGATATTCTATGATTCTATGCTAAGTAGCACTAGTGGGTTTGTGCTGTGGGCACCGGTTCAATAGGAAATGGCCTGAGACCCCGCAACTTATTTCACATAGGCATCAAACAGCCACCTGCTTCAAACAGCTGTTGGTCACTACCAACCAGTGCTGAATGGCACTAAAACACTCCATAGCTTGTAAAAAGTGACAAAGAGTCCTGTGGCACCTTATAGACTAACAGATGTATTGGAGCATAAGCTTTCGTGGGTGAATACCCACTTCGTCAGGCGCATAGCTTGTTATCAAGCCCACAGGCTAACCAGTCTGCCCTTCACAGCACACCTCAGCTGTCAGTGTCCAATTTGGATCTATGACTTTCTGGTCTGGATCTTCTAATTTCCATGCCAGGGATATAAAACTCAGAGTCCCGGCCTATAGCCCTTTTTAAAATTAAACAGGTTTGAATGTACACACTAGTGCTCAATCCTAAAAGGTGGTTGGGTTTTCCTCAACAGCCGCCAGCTCATTTCTTTGCCAGGCGGCTCTAAGCACCCTCCCTGAGTGTGAGAGGCTCCGACTGTAAACAGAAAAGCAAACAAGATTCCCCTCATTGATTTTATAAAATGGAATATCGTTTCTGATCATAGTTTACAGAAGAACAAGACCAGCTAAGGCCCTGCCACAAGGGCCTGATCCAAAGCCCTTTGCTATCAATAGAAAGACTCTTATTGACGTCAATAGGATTTTCGTCAGACTCGAAGTGTATAATTGGAGGATACTTTCATACAGCAAAATCCTGAGGACTGCTGAGCATCCACAACATCTGTTGACTTCAGTGACACACACTAATATATGTATACACACATGCAGACACTCGATATAGACACCTCACGCACACACATACACAATGATATATTATAATTATTTATTTGTGTTACCATTGCACCTAGGAGACGCAGTCATGGACCAAGACTCTATTGTGCTAGGCATTGTACAAACACAGAACAAAGGATGATATGCATGCACACACATATACAGAATTATACACACACACACACACACACACACACACACACACACACACACACACACACACACACACACACACACACACACAGAGTCTTTTGGATCATAATTCTACTTGGCTGTTATGAATGCACTAAATGCTAATAAACTGGTCATTTTGGAGCCTGAGGGAGCTAACAGCACCTACTTTATGCTGCATTCAGCTGCTAATTAGAAGTTTTTAGGACATGCAATTTGAGGTGTTACCAATTAGCTCAATTATGGACCAAGACCAAAGCTGTTATTTGCTTTGTCATAGCAATAGAAAGCCAAATAAACAAATAGTAGTGCCTCTCCACCGTCTCCCCTGTGCTTTAGCACAGCTGTGAGACAAAATAATAATAATTTCATTGTCTACTTTCCAAAACTCCACATTTACAGCAGATCATTAAAAAAAGAATTAACACATGGTTTATTTTGTCTAATTATGCTAAAATTGGGCTGTAAATCCCAGAAGAAACATAACTTATTTTTTAAAATTATGAGTCAACGACCCCAGTATGTGAGGGGGTTGTTTGTTTGTTTCTTTGTCATTTAAGATTGTGAATTTCCAAGAGGCCTCAGGGAGTTAGGCACTCCGCTGTCATTGGATTTCAATGGAATTGGGTGCCTAATTCCCCTTAGCTCATTTGAAACACTGGGCTAAGTGTTTGGGGTGAGTGACTTAACAGCCATGCTACGAAGATGGTAGAGGGCTAAGTCTGCTAAGTTCCAGCTTTTCAAACCTAGATTGAAATCCACACAGAGGTCACAAGTGAAATGAATTTTGATCCACAGATATTAAGGCCAGAAAGAACTTCGCCCAGTGACTTCTGCATCTAGCCCATCACTTCTGACTGAGCCAGAGCAGATCTTTTAGTGGCCTCAACCGACTCCCTGGTGGGTGTCTGCTTGTTTTGCAAATTATTCACACAGCTTGGGAGGACTGATTGGCTCTGCCTCTATAGAGCCACTGTGTAGACTAGCAAAGGTTTTGCTGGTGGGGAGGATTTGCATGGAGAAGGAGGAAGGAATGCAATAACAGGGGGTTCTGTAGGTCAGGACTGAGGGGGGGCTTAGCGAGGCTGTGTAGGGATCCAGGAGTGGAATCCAGAGGGTGCTGCAGGTTAGGACTGAGGAGTATCAGCAGAGCTGGAGATGGTGGCATTGGGAAGACTTCACACAGCTTTGCCCGCACTCTACCTAGTGCCGGGCAATGCTCTCCCGCCCTCCACTTTCACAATGTCCCACTTTTACATTATGGCATTTTACAGAAGAGCCTATGTAACTCTGACAAACCCCGGTCGTTGGCGGGCAGGATCGAACCTGGGACCTCTGGAGCTTAGTGCATGAGTCTCTACCGCATGAGCTAAAAGCCAACTGTTAGCTAAGGCTGTAGAGCAGACTCATTTTATCTCTCTCAAAGTGGTCTCGGTGCCACTAGATGGGACAGAACACCACACCCAGAAGGTGTGTGGTTATGCCTATAACAAAAAATAAATTTGCAACAAAAAAGCGACCTCCACGAGACGCTGGGCAGACATCCAGGCCAGCAGAGTGCTCATGTTGCAGCCCCCGCTCGCAGAGGCAGTCACATTTAACTGGGAGGATACTGTACACCATCACGGTTGATGTTTTCAGCCAATTTTTCTCTTTCGAGGCAGCACACAAATCCAGCTGGTAACTCATATGAGGAAATAAATTAAATATATTTCCCAGAACCTTGTTATCTCACTGAGACGTTATTGTATGTGCTCGGATGTATGAACAAGCCCAACCAGCTTCCTTCCCATAGCCTGGTATGAGGCTCGGCAGGCACACATCCCCACGGCTATTTGCCTGAGTCTCTGGTTTCTTACTGTGAGCCCCATGGGCTGGACCCAGACCAGGTAGTGTATGCTTTGTGCTCCTTGGAGCAGGCCACTTTCCTGGATCAGTCATAGGCTTATCTTCCTGTGCTGCAGTCAATGGGAATGTCACCACTGATTTCAATGGGAGCAGGATCAAACCCAGACTCCCCCTGCATCAGTTAGAGAAAACAGCAGCCCAATCTCTGTGTTTTGACCCATACCTCTTTGGCATTAAATAATGCAAACTCCAAGCCAGCCTTCCTTTCACTTGTGATTTCAGATGCCTGCACTCTTCCCTCCCCTGCTCCATCTGCTTGGATTTCCTCTAAACCTCTGACATCCTGTGACTGCTCCTTGGCCTTGGTGAGCGAGCAATCTGGTTAGCTGGAGGCTATCACTGGTGGATCCCTGGACCTGGAGTGCTCCATGTAGCTTGGAAAGACTGGATATTGCCCCAGTTTTGGTGATCAGGCCGCCACTGGCTGCCTTATTGCATTGGCTCAGTACTACCCCCGGCATCACACTTCCCGCCATCCAGCCCCAGCAGACTGCATCTGAGTGAATATTTGCAAAAGGGACTTCTTCCTGCTGCTCCCCACACTCGGCCACTGCCTGCACAAAGCTAACCAGCAGGACCCTCTTCAGGAACAGGGCCGGCTCTAGCTTTTTTGCTGCCCCAAGCAGCAAAAAAAAGCGCCGCCCCCGAGCCCCCCCCAGCCGAGCGCTGCGCCGCCCCCCTGCCGAGCGCCGCCGGAACCCCCCCCAGCCGAGCGCCGAGCCGCCCCCCCCCCGCCGAGCGCCGCGTGCCGGAGCCCGCTCCCGCCGACTGCCGCGCGCCGGAGCCCGCCCCCGCCGACTGCCGCGCGCCGGAGCCCGCCCCCCCATGCCGAGTGCCACCGGAACCCCAGCGCGAGCCCCGCTGGAGCCCGCCCCCCCGGAGCCCGCCCCCGCCGAGCGCTGCCCCCCCCCGCCGAGCGCCGCCGGAGCGCCCCCCCCGTGGAATGCCGAGCCGCGCTCCTCCCGCCGCCCCTTACCAGGTGCCGCCCCAAGCACGTGCTTGGGTGCCTGGTGCCTGGAGCCGGCCCTGTTCAGGAACCTTGTCCTCATTTGCTTTCAAGCTCTTCTTCCCTGAATTGCCTGTCAGTGTCTTCAGCCAGCTCGTTAGATCCCAGGAATCCTGGCCTTGGGCCACTACATTACTGTAGCCAGGCAGTGCTGACATACTGCCTAGTAGTCTTCCGCCTGGGTTGCCTTCTTCATTCAGGTTCACCTGCTGTGGGACAGGGGACACTGGCAGGGGATTGCTAGCCCCTTCATCGTCTCTTACCTGCACTGGGCAGAGCACTGTTATTGTCATCATCATCGCTAGTCACAGTAGTGCTCAGAGACCCCAATCAGGCTCAGGGCTCCATTATTCCAAGCACTGTACGCCCCGAAGAGCAGTGTATTTCCAGAGAAACTCCTGCGTTGGACTCGGAGATAGGGACTGGAGCATCTAGTAGGTCCTTTTCTTCTCTCACTCCCGGGGATTCTCTATGGACTCTCTTCTTGCTCTCTCAATTTCCCCACAGCTCAGGGTAATACAGGGTCAGAGATTTTTCCTCGGAGTCTTTGGGGTAGCAAGTCTGAGAAGGACTCCCTTGACGAGACGGTGAGTGGTGCCGGAGAATCCGGGAGTGTTCAGATTGGTGTGAAGTCAGCAGGGAGACTTGCTTATTTCTATTATATGTTCTAGGAATTCCAGTCAAGGCTCAGGGCCTCAGTGTGCTAGGCGCTGTACAGATAAGTCACTGTCCCCCAGAGAGCTCACAAACTTCACATTAGTTGGCTAACAATGTAAGGTGCCTTGTCACCCCATGCCAGTGTAGTTCTGGATAAACCCCAATAACACAGGGGTTACAACGTAGAGGAGTGGAGCAGAGTATGCCCGGGCCTGGCAGTGGGGTGAGAATGGTCAGTATGACTGGATTGAAAGGGGTAATAGTGAAGAGGGTAGGGTACAGTTGGCTGAGACAGGCTGATATGAATGACTCAAGTAGATACCTCTTCAAGACCCCATGCCATTCAGCCTGGTTCGCTCTCTCTCCCAGTACTGTGCCTTGTATACTGAATCATGCCTTGAGGGTCAGTGAGGCTGGGTCATTGGTGACTCTTGGTTGTCCACAGAAGCCTTTGGAGTTTAGAGGTCCCTCAGCTCTGCAGTTCTCTGTCCTGACGCTGGCATGGCTTCTGTTTATAAATCTGGTGTAAGACCACTCCCCTCTGTGAGAGGCATGTCCTCATCCCTGCATTGATTCACAAGCTCTCTTCGTCCTCCTTGGCCTCCATTTCTCTTGTCGCTCAGCTGCTTTTGCACCTATTGTCATCCTTCTGACTTGACCAGATCCTGCCTCTCCCTGTCTTCCAGCATTGCTATGCAGGACAAGGAGCCAGGTGCTGGGGTGAGAACAGAGGTGGGCTCAGCATCACCCCGCCTGCTTCCTGAGAGATTCCGTTCTGCTCACGATTGTTGCAGAGCAGTGGTACCATTGTGCCCAGGTTGGGTGCTTCCTTCTCCTCATTATGTTCAATAGGGACTTTATGCGTGTTTTTTTAACCTCACCTTGATTTCCTCCATCCCTGTGATTATACAAGTATGGGTGTGCAGTAACAGAGGGGCAGGTGTATGTTACAGATGTTTTAATACAGGTGTAACTGTGTAGTAATGGAGGCATGTGCTATAGGTGTGCTGTTAATATAGATGATGGCACATACTAAGGCGAGTAAATGCTCGTTCTATATTGGCGGTGCAGATATGTTAATTCAGGTGTGTTAATGCCTTGTACAACAGGGCAGGTGTGTTAATGCAAATGCAATTATATATTTATTCAAGTGTAGTTTTTCTTATATAGGTAGGTGTGAGCTAATGCAAGTGTAGGTGTGGGCAGCTGCAAAAACAGCTGCACGTGGGTGTATGCTAGTACAGGTGTGCTAATGCAGGCAGGTGTAACCGTGTGCAGGTGCATGTTAATACAGGTGTGCTAATGCAGGTGCAGATGTATGTTTTCCATGATTACATCAAATCATTTCATACATTCATTATCTGTCAAGAGCAAAGGCCTCTTTTAACACTGTGAATTTTAAATTTCCTCTGATGTAATTATTGTTTGACACTGCAGCCCTTCCAACATCCTTACATAAGGAAAGAGAGAGAATTAAATATGAGACAAATCTAAAAATAAAACTATTAAAATGAGACAGAAGCTGTTTTGCGAGCAGCAGGAATGATGTGGCGCCTCTGGGAGAGGATCAGCTTAGCCAAAGGATATGTTCTGCTTTTCAGAAACGTCTTTTATTTTATTTTTTTAAGTTCTGCACTTTTCTGAAGTTCTCAGGAACAGCTCTTTAGAAATTAGCTTTTTCTTCCTCTTTGGTCTCCCCACAATAACGACTTTCACAGCATTCCCCAAGCCGCTTCTATTTCAGATAGTGCATCCAAAACTTCCCTTCTCTAATTAATCCAGAATTGTTTTTGAAGAAGTTTTAGCCTCAGAGAACATCAAATTTAGCTCTTAGCCTGGAGCCAGGCTCTGGGCTAAAGAACACATGTCACTTTAGGAATTCATGCAACACATACCTTGACATCTTGGGTTTATTGTGTCACTTGTACACTTCTCTGTTAGGCTGGCAAACAGTAGTGGGCACTGCAGATGCAATAGGTGGCATGGAACAAGTTTCTTCCACTTGCTTTGAATTAACAAATGTACATGTGGCATGTAAATAATTGTTATAGCAGGACTAATGTGTGCAGATGTTTTCTGTTAATAGGCACCCACACTAATCATTGTACTTGCTGTGTCTGTTTTCATCTCTTCTCTGTTTGCTTTCTGCAAGTATTGTAGTACAGCGGTTCCCAGCCGGTGGTCCTTGGACCATTATTGGTAAAGGGAGCACTTGCTGGAGCCGGGTGGAGATCTCTTTTTTACTGCAGGCTCCTAAATTGCATTAAAAGGCAGCTTAAAAGATACATAGGCCAAGATTTTCAAAAGCAACCAGTGATTTGAAACACTTCAAACGGGCCTGATTTGGAGTGGGCGGGTGCCGTAAGTAATGGGTTCCTTGGATTATTTATCAATTGAGACATCAACTGGTCAAGATCAGTTTTGTTTTATTAATCATAGATCTAGGGTTCTAAAAATAAACTGCACAAACAGAAAAGGCTAACTTACCAGTTCTATAAAAAGCGACAAAGAGTCCTGTGGCACCTTATAGACTAACAGACGTATAGGAGCATAAGCTTTCGCGGGTGAATACCCACTTCGTCAGATGAATGTAGTGGAAATTTCCAGAGGCAGGTATAAATATGCAGGCAAGAATCAGTCTAGAGATAACGAGGTTAGTTCAGTCAGGGAGGATGAGGCCCTCTTCTAGCAGTTGAGGTGTGAACACCAAGGGAGGAGAAACTGCTTTTGTTGTTGGCTAGCCATTCACAGTCTTTCTTTAATCCTGAGCTGATGGTGTCAAATTTGCAAATGAACTGAAGCTCAGCAGTTTCTCTTTGGAGTCTGGTCCTGAAGTTTTTTTGCTGCAGTTCTAGGGTACCATGCCTGCCTGCCCTTCTCCCTTGTTTATCCCATCGTACAGTGTTTGTAGGTTAGCTACATAGCTGGTGTCATCCCATCAGTAACAAATGTCAACTCATTGTCAATGTCTTACGAGTTCTACTTTGCTCCAAATTTCCAGCCGTAAAGAAGCATAACAACTTTAACCTATTTTAACATGGATTCAAAACAAGTTTTCAGTCATTATTAATTGTTACGTTCCGTCACATCTGCCTTTTCATTGTTCATTCCCTTTTTATGTTTTTATCTATTTGTCCCTTACTGGTGGTTTCCATTACAATTTATAACTTGTTATTCAAGTTGCTTAGCCAATCATATTTTACCTAGCAAGCACATACGTGATTAAAAACCGTATACAGCTATAACAAAAGGTCATGCTCTGAAACGTATTTCCATTTAACAAGCAGTTTGGCTCTTATTTGCTAATAATTCTATATTATCTCTTTTTGCATTACTTTTTGCAAAGCTTTATGGATGTTCTTAGTATAGCCATGATAAATGCTTAGGCTTTAGGTCTTCATATGCTAGCAGTGCTGAGCACTTTCTGAAAATCGGGTCCCTTTAAGGTGTGTCAAGGGGCACTCAAAATGTGAGGCACCAATATCACCTAGTCACTAGTTCAATATTTTTTGAGAGTACTTTCCTGTATAAGCTATTGCTGTCATTTTCACGGGGATGTTATGTGATGGTGCATGGATGGGAAGCTAGTGCATGGGATTGCAAATGGGAAGGAAGGTGTTCATGACTATCCCTGTAGCAAATAACTTTGGAACTCATAACCACAAATATTCACTACAGAAACCTGCTTCTGTGCCCATCCAGTCACGGAACAGCAATAATACCATGGGGTCCATGTCATGTGTCACTTGAATTGCACATTTTGAATATTCATAAGGAATTGCTTGAGGAACAAGCTATACACCAACAACAATTTGCAGAAACTATCTGGCGAATAACTTAGGATCACAATAGCTGGGAGAAAATTGTAAACAGCTGGCAGATAATTCATGAGCAGAAAAATCTGGACAAATACATTATTTGCTGTGACTTATTTGCACAGCTCCAATAATTGCACTTCTTTTTTTTTTATTTTTGGAACTTATACAGAAAACATATTTTCTCTCTGGGATAAATAACCCAAATTCCACTGGTTTTTAATACAATCCGTGTGCCCTCAGCAAGGGGGCTATGGTTTTGTGGCCAAGTATCAGCATTTGCAAACTTCAAGGAAACCTTTTCCTCTAGAGCTACGTAGCACCACAAAGTTTCTAGTTCCACAGGGGCTGAGTTGAGCCAATAATCAGTGGGACACCATATCAGATTCTGCAGAATTTAAGCTTTCCTCTAAAGAAATACAGTTTAAAGTTTCTAGCCTTTATGGTTGTGATGAAAACCTTCTGAACGTCAAATGATGCTGGGCTGTCTTCCTGAGCTTGCCTTTAGACAGAGAGGAACAATAGCTCTGGGAGGTGTGAACTTCCCCCATTCTTTCCAACAGTTTAAGTATGAAACCTACTGATTGCAATTTAAATAATAATGCCAGCCCTGGTTAGTTCTTCATTTGAGCAGAAACATCCAGCTACTCTGGGATTGTGGGAGGAGTTTGGTATTGTGGGAGGGGTTATCATAGGCGGGACTTTATTTTTAAAATCCGACCCTGTTCAAGGAATTTCCTTATTAAGTTTGGTATAAACTCAACACAACAGCATCTTTGCAATGTGCAGGACTGGCCTTTGGTCAAAGGTTCCTTAGGCAAGACAGAATCAGGCACTCTCTCCTCACCAAATATAAGCAACAGATGATTGATCATTTGCCTGTAATTCCAATAGCACCTCCTCTATTTGGTTGTCCCCATCCAAATAGCAATGGCTGCTATATGCTTCTGGCTGCTGTTACCCATACACTGACTTGCTTGGATGCCTGAGAACAACCTTAGAGAGGGGAAGGATATAAAAGGAATAAACAGGGGACACAACCCTGTGCTGCTCACACTGTTTCTCTGTTACTCCCCAGCTGGCCATTTCTGGGGCTATGATATAGGGATACATTTTTTGCATCGCATAAAAGTAACGCAGAAGAGTTCTTAACTGAAGTTTCCCAAAGTGTCATTTCTATTCTGCCTTCCTTATGGTTTTAGGATTTAAAGATTTTTTTTTTAACTACCCATCAGATGCTTTCCAGCTGCACTAATAGCCTCCAGTGGCTGTTTAAATTAAACACAGATCTACTGAATAGCAGTACAGTGCCAGGAGATCTGTCCCATATCAGGGGATTGCCTGCTTTCCAATTAATGGTGCCAATGTGTGTCTGAAGCTCAGTAGTGTAGCACCCGACTGGCTTTGGGACATTATTAGTGTCTTTCCTTGACACAGTGTGTATTTCAACAGCCTGCGGCTACGTCACTTTAGGCTGTCATCTCATCAGGCTACACAAATTAAATAGGGTCAGGCTGGTCCACTACTTGGATGGGAGATAGTCAAGAGAAAGCAAGGTGCTCCAGATGATGCAGTAAGTGACCCACTGCTGTGGGTACAGTCTTTCAGAAGCAATGAAAAACCAAGGTACTGATAACATGCAGCCCCGAAAGAGTCAGGGTGTTAACCCCAATGTTTGAGCCAAGTTGTATTTGGTGACTACTGGCTACCTTACTAAATTTCCCCTGCATTTTCAATTGGGTACAGGATTCCCCATCCCCATCCTAAAGTGTTGTATGGCACTGTTAAACAGTGACTGTGCGCCACCCCAGAGAAGACTGCCCTTGAGAAGTGATTCCCGCATAGCTGTAGTTTATAAAGGACTTTGGGGATCCTTTGGGAGAAGCAGTGCTGCAATACATTAGTTATTAGGATTACTCAGGCATCGCATGCTGTTACGCATTACCTTTAGATTACAAGCTGATTGCGTCTTGTAATTAGACTCTAAAGAGGTTCTGATCAGCCCCAAAGGTTTAGGTGGTTCTTTGATCTGCATTAGAGCCTTCTGAACTATGCCTCATGTCACTGCCTCACCCCCTCCCACTTCACAAGACTCCGATTCATTTCAGAGGTACCTGGCTACTGACTCTGGCTGGCTGCTAAAGCCTATTGATAACATGCAAAATTAAAACCTCCCTGCACTGTGTCCTGTACCTACTACTAACCTCTTGTGGGGCCCACTGGGTGCCCTATGTGTCTTCTCTTCCCTCCACCTACTTTCTTTCTTCAGTCTCCCTGCATTTGGGTTCCTCTCTGCCCACTCTGTGCGCCTTCTACTCCCCACTATTTGATTGTCTCCCTCTTCTCTTCTCCTTTCCCCACCAGTCTCTTCTGAGCAAGGCTTGGACTCAGTACCTATTGAGGCAATGGGGTTCTGGAACATTTGAAATTAGCCAATAGAAGCTGACTCGTCCCTCCACCAGTGTGATTGCGTGCTGGACAAGGCAATT
Organism: Emys orbicularis; assembly: GCF_028017835.1. Lineage (NCBI taxonomy): Eukaryota > Metazoa > Chordata > Testudines > Emydidae > Emys > Emys orbicularis. Next base: position 109,727,815 of record NC_088689.1, read on the forward strand.
GTTCAGCAATATGGATGATGAGACAGCAAACCAGTATGCAGTGCTTCCTCCGCACAGCACCACAGCGGTGTGAGTGCTGATAGGCAAGTCTGCATGTAGAGGGGTGTGGAGATCAGGAATGGGGGTAAAATTGGTGCGGAAAGTCCGAGGAGGTACAGGGTGCAGAGAGAAGCACTGCAAAAGCATGGCTCCTTGTGCAACAGAATGAGGAACTATCAGCTGCCTGCCCAGCCTGGCCTGTTTGCCTTGCAGGGGTTTTTATGCCCTTTGGTTGGTTGGGACGGACTGCAAATCCAAGCTCCTAATGGTGAGAGCAATCGGACAGTGGGAGACTCCAGTGAGCTGGGTGAGCCAACTTCACAGCAGAGACCTACGGACAGGTGGGGAAAGTTCTTGGTTGGAATGATGGAGTGAGTGACCCTTGCAAAACTCACAGGACACCTGGACAGAGCGGCCACAATGCTAGCGCTGTGGGAACCAAAGCTGTTCTGGGACCCAGCCTACAACACTCCTGCCTAGATGGTTTTAGTGATACAGGTGAGGAGCGCAGCATCCTGCAGAAAGGAGTCAGACCGACAGCAAATGGAGACTGAAGACCTGTGTTTGCTCCCAGAATACACAACAGGCAGGGAAGAGCAGTGTAAGCTCCACACACGTTACTCTCTGCCAAAGTGCCTTCAACCTGCCCCGCAGGGATCACCCCAAGGGGAAACGGCTCATTCAGTCCTCGGGCTCTCAGCTCCTGCTGCCAGTTATTGCCAAGTTCCACAGCATGGAATGAAACGGTTAATTAGAGATGTTTACTTCCGTGCTTGGTGCATCATCTGCACATTGGGATCTGAACTCCGCATGTCCCTGGCGTCTGAGCTGCCCATGCTGTGCACAGCAGAAAAGCTTTGTTTCAGAGCAGGCATTATTAATCTTCGCTTTTTAGAGGATGACAAATATATTATATCTGGGCACATACACAGGCATTCTCTTTGCCTGATGCATGACCCCTGTCTAAGTGCTGAGCACATGGGTGCAGTTCTGTAAACGAAGAGGAGAGCGTTGCAAGCTCATTAATGCTTTGAAGTCTCTCATTAGGAGCAGATTCCTCTCCTGGTGCAACACATCCGATGTTATAATGACTTTGCTTGGCATTAATGTGGGTGCCGCAGTTAGAGGCTCCCACAGGCGGGCTTGACCGGGACAGTGCACTGCAAATGGACCAACTACACAGAGGATTGCTAAACACTCGCGAGTGGGATGGGGAAGGGAAGGAGGAAGACTTGGGGAATGTTTCCCCTACATGCAGAGAGAGGGAGTAATTCCAGAGAGGTGAAACTTGCCCAGGGCTGGATTTATTCTACATGGGGGCAATAGCACTGCAGGGGTGGATCCAATCCCTGGATCTGAAGAAATCATTAACATTCCTTCCCATCTTCCATTCCTTAATGCCCAAAAGGACCTGTCACCCTTACTGTAGTACAGTGATTCCCTGTCTCTGACATGCATGCTATTTTTAGGGTACTGTGACCACTGCAGGCTGGGTTATGAGCCTGCAAGCTAAACAGGATTGAGTCGCGACAATGTTATGATGATGGAATTCCTTGGGCCATCTAGGTGTTGTAAGAACTGGTGCTGGTGGAGTGTTCTAGCTAATGCTCTGGCGTGGTGGTAGGGGTTGCTGTGTTGCTGGAGGTGATGACTTTTGGGGGTTATACAAAAACAGGTCACAATCATTTTTGGTCATTAATGATGACATGGTCCTTTTCATAAGGGAACAGTGGCGTGGGTCCTGACCAACTGTCAACTGAGATAATTACATTCTGGTATCCAAAATGTCCCCTGCAGTTTTAAATTGGACACAGTATTCTTTAATTTGTGTGACACTCCTGTAAGATGTTAAAGGGCTGTTTGATTTCACCCCAGAAGTGGCTGCATTTCAGTAATGGGTAAAGTAGCCCTGATGGTATTTTGATAGCCCTTACCCCACCACAGAGATGTTGTACAGCTTAATTAGTTCCTGTTTGGAAAGCACGTTCAGGTCCTTGGATGAAGAATGCAGTGAGTGCATTATAATCTATTTAACTACAGAGGGATCAAAATGGAGCCTTTCATGCAATCTTCCCCCACAACCATACAGACAAGCCTCAATGATCAGTATCTGAGCTACCCATGGCACTGTCATGCTGCCAGATCCAGGTGTGCTGCTGACTGCCTCTCATTCAGCTGTGAGGGCTCTGATGCAGCATGGAATTTGGACTGATCCAAGCCTCCATCTTGTAGTCATGGGTCAGGAACCCACTCCAGTCTCGCAAATGGCTTTGTGAGCATCCCAAGCTTTGTGGTGGGCAAGGGAGCTCCCAGTTCAATGGGAGGAAGTTGGCGCTGGCCAGCACAACGTAGATCTTGTCGATTAAACTGTTAAAGTTGCCTGAAAAGGTTGGGAACCACTGCTCTGTGGTACTGAGTTTTTCCTGTGCCTTAACAGCATTTTGTGGCTGTGCATGCACTCACTTGTGCATACACCCTGTCCACGCCTACACACAAAAGTGCACGTATGCGCCCGAACACACCACATATCCAATGTGGGCACCAACTGTTTCCCTCATTGAAGGATTAGCCTCGTGGACTCCTGGAGATGGAATCAGTTTTTCATCTGGCTGATTTGCTCCAGCCTGAGGCCAGTCGGAAATGTCCTACTACTGGGACATGATTTGAAGTGATGGTGTTAATTTGGTTAATTAGGATTCCTCGGTAGCGTGTGCTACTTGCAAATCAGCTTAGCATTGTAGTATCACTGCAAAGAGTTATTTGCTGATGCATGGGGTCATGTATGAATTTATGATTATGATGTAGAACCATTAATTTCATGTTTGCAGCTGATGATACAGCTCAATTAAAAGTTGCCACATTAAGATACTGGTTCTCCATGATGTACGGGAATCAGCCATGGCTTAGAGTACATATGGCCCCTGACCTTGCCCATCGACTGCCAATGAATCTTTGGACTTGTCCACATTGTGGGGGTGTGATTTGTAGAGCCCACCAGGGTGTTGCATTCTAACTCTCCCGTGTAGATCCTGCTAGTGTGCACTGATGTAGTCCTGTGCCAAACAGGAACATTTAGTGCGTGCCAGCCGGGTCTACATGGGGGAGTGAGAGCACACTACACTGGTGCTTTCTATGAATCACACCTCTGTTGTCCAGACTCTGGTACAGTAATCCAGAGAAGGCTCGTGTGCAGGTAGAACCACTGGGTCATGTTTAAGAGGCATTGGAGAGGCATGAAATAAATGTAAATAATTTCCAACATGGTTTATCTATTTTAATTTAGTAACTTTTGCTTAATGTGGCCCAGGCCAGTAGCCAGGGTACTGGATCATGCCTGCCATATGAAATAGGTTTGACACCCCTAGACGAGGGGAAGGATGCCAGGACTTGTAACTGTGACTGGTTAGGCCCTGGCTGAATGGACCAAGAAGGAGTTCTTCCACCTCTCCCCCATTTGATTAATAAAGTAAATGAAGTTTTATGCATAACCACTGAAGTCTGATCATGGGAATAACTGATGTGAGTAGTTAAGAGATACAGAAAGAATGAACAAATACTCAGCCTAAGCAGGGTCTAAATAGCCTTGTGGGTAAAGCCTTTTGCCTCTAGTGCCTGGGATTCGATCTCTCTCCTAGATCATGAGTCAAATGAATTTGATGGCATCAATCTACTTCCAGTGGTTTAGGGCCCAAGCCCACTTCGTTTGGGGCTTCATACAGATCCACATTTCCCCAAAGTTTGGTTTTTTGGATTGTGGCCCATCTCTGGTCTCTAAAGGACATTAATACACTTTGCAAAACGATCACGTACTCTGGAATATGTGGCAGCATCTTCTAAGGAGATATCCAGAACTGGAATAACAAGCCCGGCGTTGCAGGATTCACATGCATGGGCCGAGTATGCTGTGGTCTAGGATGAGACTAGTGGAAGATGTTCAGATCAGGACTGAGATATATTGGCAGGATCATGTGGGGACACAGGGCTGGAATAATGGGGAATTTTGGGATTGAAATAGCATGGGGGGAGGGAGCTGCAGGTCAGGACTGAGGTGCATTGGCGGAGTTGTGTGGGTGAAATTTGTGCTCTACCTGGTCACACGGTGCTAGTTCTAGACTTTGTTTTCATGAGCGCCACAGTCGCCAAATGTTTGGCAGAAAAAAGATAGGGAGAGGCTTTCCCACAGCCATTTAATATATTGCACTTATTAAGCTGGTTATTGTGGGTTAAATATCAATAGTTTATTAAAAATACATTTATTGCAGATTAACTATGCAGTAGGTGCATCTGTTATCTAGTGGTTAAAAGTAAACCTCAGTAGAAGGCTTTAATAATGAATCTGTATTGAAGTAAGGTAGAATAAGTATCTTTAGCAATCTCACTTTCAATTTCACAAGACAGTTTTATGTTCAATAAATACCTAGAGATTATTAAAAACATATTTATCGAAGATTAACAACTATGAAATAGATACAAATCTTAGATGCTAGAGCTCAATAAACATACTGTTAATAATCAATTCTTTTATTAAAACACAATAACTGCCTTGTTTAATCTAAATTAAATGGGTTGTTAGGATCTTTACAAGTGTCGTCTTTTTCTGTGTGTTTTCCTGCTTCTTGCAGATCTCTGATTAGATCTGGGGATGTTGTGCCTAAAATAAATCAAATCCTAGGAGGATGCAGCCCAACTTCAAGCATAAGGCTGGCTGATTTAGGAACATAGGCACAGATTCTCAGACGGCATAAATGAGCATAACTTCACTGATTTCAGTGGAGCTATTCCACTTCACAACAATTATGTATCCCATGAGTCCCATACCAGATTAGACCCATCAAGTCCACTATCCTGTCCAAATCATGACTGGGGTGGAGAAAGTAAATAAGGAAGTGTTATTTACCAAATGAAATTAATAGGCAGGTTTAAAACAAACAAAAGGAAGTATTTCTTCACACAACACACAGTCAACCTGTGGAACTCCTTGCCAGAGGATGTTGTGAAGGCCAAGACTGTAAAGGTGTTTAAAAAAGAACTAGATAAGTTCATGGAGAATAGGTCCATCAATGACTATTAGCCGGGATGGGAAGGGATGGTGTCCCTAGCCTCTGTTTGCCAGAAGTTGGGAATGAGCGACAGGGGATGGATCACTTGATGATTACCTGTTCTTTTCATTCCCTCTGGGGCACCTGGCCTTGGTCACTGTCGGAAGAAAGGATACTGGGCTAAATGGACCTTTGGTCTGATCCAGCATGACCGTTCTTATGTTCTGTCTCTAATAGCAGTCAGAAGCAGATGCTTAGGAGAAAAGTGCTAAGATTCCCCACAATGGATGGCTATGGCTTCGGAACAATGCCATCTCTTTTCACCGCCTTCTCCCTACCCCTGTGGTTGATTCATCAGGGGTCAGTCATTTTAATTGGGCGTTTGCTGTGGCTGATATGGAACTGCAACTGAGCAGAGAGTAGAATTTGGGGTGGTCCCACATTAGTGAATATTTTCATGTAGAATTCCTCACCAGGAAACTTCCCACACCTGGATGGTGACATGAAGGAGAATGGATGACTAAAGGGACTGGTGATGGGGTACAGAGCCTTTCCCATCTAGTTGATAGGCTTGAATATGGCTTGGGTTGAAAGCGGTCATCCCTCACACTGTTGTGTGGCCTGCATGAAATGAATTTGGTGGTTCTCAGCTCAGTTCCCAGTGGACAAGTGTCCATATCACCAAAACTGCCATCCCAACTGGCACTGAGCGATGCTGTTGATGGCAATCTCAATGAACAGCCAAGGAATGAATAGGCCATGGGAACTTGACTCCATTTTCACATGTAGGGGTGGCCCCTTCAGGGCACGATTGAGGCACGTTGGAGGGGAAGTGCAGAGTGGGGGCAGTGTGTAATTGAAACTTGTCCTGCTGCTGCCTGTACTATACTTGCTCTGTGGACAGAGGCTTTGGGCTCAAGAGCTGACCATGCAGCACATTTTGTCAAACAGAGAATACACTGCAAAACAATAAATACAGAAAGCAATAAACAGGCATCCAGCTCCAACTGTGAGGTCACGCCTGGAAAATAGGAACATAAGTTTACCTGCACCACAGGTATTAAGCAGGATACTAATTACTCTTCAGGTTTGAAGGGTCCCTCCTACCCACACAGGTCCAGAGATGGGTGCCTTTAACTCTGAATCCTACTCTAACTAACAACCATGCTGAACAGCTCACTTATAAGGAACTTTCTACAAGGCCCAGGGGAGTTTGGAAATGTGAGTGGAGTTCATCTGCTGGCCCCTTCCTCTTGTGGTTGAGCGCTGACATTGCAGTGTTAGATACAGCAACCCCTGAAGAGCTGCTTGTTGGAGGTAGCTGGCAATCTTTCAGAGTTCCCATGGGCAGGTGTGGAGTGTGTTTTGGGCAGGCTGCTCCAGTTTGGCCCATTTCTGCTGCAATTGCTACTGGTAATCAGGGCCACCTTTGTTTAAAAAGCTTGCCTGTGAAGTAGGGCTCCTACACACTGACTCCCAGTTTCTCTGCAAGCTCCCATCCCCATGTGTGTGTGTGATCCCTATTCTATGCCCTTGGCTCTTATCCCTCTACTGCTCAACTCCCAGGAATGACCTTCTATTGGGGAAGACTCCTGAATTCTACTTACAAGTGACTGAAGATACCAGAGAACCCAAGTCGACCTCCAGTCCATCTGCAGACAGGGAATTAGAAATGGGGCTGAGACTCAAAATTTCAGAGCCAGGTTATCTGACGTGCTCCTAAAGTTCAGTGGTGTTTGGAGCCATTCTAGCAATGAAGTTCAGTGCCAGATCCAGCTGAGGATACAAACCTCCCCAGAGTCTGGAGGTGGCCAGGTGTGAGGTTTCAGGTCAGGCCCCTCTCTGCTCGGAACACGGTTTTTGCATTAGCACTGCCGGTGGCTGCATGGGTTTATGATCTCAGTGGCCATACTGTATGCAACTTGTGTGGCTTTCTTTAAATCTGTGTAATTTATCTCAGAGATAGCAGAGTCTAACATGGCCCCAGATAACAATCTGAGGCAGGCAAAGAGAATGCATCATATTGCACTGATTCTGTCATGGCCGTCTAATCCGCTCACTGCAATACATTGGGATTTTCTTTTTATTTGAATTCACTGTCTCCTGACTGCCTGGGCTACTCCCTTCCTTACCTGTATAGGACTATAACGAGGCAAACAGGCACTTCCTGAAGGAAGACGAGATATTCATAACAGTAAAGCACAATGTGGCAAAGACAAACGGTCTGGCCTTTATCTAGTCAGATAGCATGTGGTGCCTTTCACTAGCCAGGCTGCAGCTAAAGGCCTATCAGCTTTAGCAATGGTGTCAGTAGGAATGCACCTAACTGTGGGAGAAGTGTCTGTTAGGAGCCACAAGGGGGAATTCACACATGGTCTCATGATGTAATCTGTGGTGTGCATGTATATTGCTTGTGGGCTTTTTAGATTTTGTAGCAAGGAGGCAGTAGTGTCTCTAGAATCAGGAGGGCATTTGAGGCCAGGGCCAGATTCCAGAATCCTTTTAAGACAGGCCATTTTGGGGGCTTAAATGAGGAGAGCAAGGCTCCTCTAAGGAGGGGTGGCAGCCCCGCTGGGAAGAGCTGAGACAGATGGTGTTACCCATTAGCACAATTATACTCACACAAGAGCCTTATTCCATGACAGGAAGCACTTCCCTGCACTAGGGGCAACAGAAGCCTCACTGAAGTAGCCATTTCCTGTTGCTTCACCATCCCATTTATTGGTTTAGATTCACCTCTTGTACACATGGCTTCTCCGGTGCTGGAAGGTGGATGCGACTTCTGCTGGGGTCCCAAAGTGTGTGGTCAAGGCAGCGCATCTCCTCACTAGCCTCCACTCTTGAGGCTGCTGTGGAGTCCCCAGCAGTAGCTAATTTGCTTTCCCTGATGTAGCCTAGAAGAGTGAAGGCAAATAGTATTTCCCATCCCTGGTCTGGCCGTTCAGCATCCCCAACGCTAGGTCTGTGCAGCAATACAGATGACAAAGCCTGTGTGAGGGGACATTTGGGGCAACGCCTCACTGCGAGGAAGTCATCAGAAGGGCGTGCGTGTTACCTGCCCTAGCCCAGGGCAGACTGACTCAGGGCTGTCTTGCCTGTAACTGCGTCTCTCCAGAGTCAATCAGACATGGCTTGCTGCACAGCTCAGTAATTTGTTAGCTCCTGGTCAGAGTCCGTACTAGTTCCTGATGGGAATGATGGCAATGGAAAAGCCGGGTGCATTATACAATAGCCCAAGGACATCCAGCTTTTGCACAGAGCAGGGAGGGTAAGGTGGTCATTCATGAGCATGATCATCCTGTGGAAAACTTATCATGGGACCATGTGTCAGGTTCGCCAGAGGTGATGCAGTCCTGTGAGATATTTCCGTGCGGATGGTGGCGCTCTTGGATGGTATCATGTACTGGCTTTGTGTGTGCAAGTGTAACACCGACAGACCCCAGTCGGCGGGATTGAACCTGGGACCTCTAGAGCTTAGTGCATGAGCCAAAAGCCAACTGCCTGTTAGCTAATGCTATACAGTAGACTCATTTTTTTATATATATACAGGTCTGTCTCATCTTATGTGGGGGCTCCGTTCCACGGTTAGCGCGAAAAGCGAAAACCGCGTATAGTCAAAATTACATTGAGTTCAATGGCGGGTGGAATCGCTCGCACTACAGGTACAGTATTAAAATTGTTATTTTTCTCTTTTTTGTTTTTTTGTTTTTGTTTTTGCCGACTGCGTAAAGTTGAAATCGCACATGTTAAATGCACGTAAGATGCGACAGACCTGTATCCCCCTCTCGGTGCCGCTAAATGGGACAGAACACCACACCCAGGAGGTGTGTGGGTTACACAAGTAATGTTGCTCTCTAGTGGCTGGACCCGCCAAGAGGACAAGGGACCTAGTACTACTGCTGACTAAGGGAGATCTTATTTACGTCAACTGAAAGAGATCTGTGCTTTTGCAGCTTGAAGACCAGAAGGGAGCGTTTTGTCAGTCCCTTCAGCAAGGCCAGGATTTCACTACAGGGCTCTAGTCTTTAGGTATGTGGTGCATCTAGTAACCGAATCTATTGCCTGCAGCACCTGGCTCCGTTAGAGTGAGCCCCACTATGAGGTACTGTGCCCCTCTGCCCCCTAAGAAGTACTGACAAGGCTAACTCGTGGGCCAAGATGGGCCTTAATACAAGCAGATGCAACTCCATTGACCTCAGTGGAGTTACTTCTGCTTACACCACGAGTGAATTTGGCCCCTGTGCTTACTCCGAAGCCTACTCCGCCCCAAGGAGGAGCTGGTTGCTTAGCTTGTGGGGGGGAGTTTTCCAGCTTAGCGGAAGGCTGCAATTACAGAGGTGGCCAGAGAAAAAGAAAAGCCGGCACGCGCCACTGCCTTTAATGGAATGCAATGATTCTTCCAGGCTCGGGAGTAATATGGGAGATCTGGTTTTAATAAATTAACAGCCTACAAGTAACAATCTCAAGCAATTAAACTCCGGAATGAAGGCGAGCACCATGAAATGTATTCTGCAGTGGTGGGGGGTGGCAAAGACAATCCCTGAGCAGTAGTGAAGGCAAATATAAAATGAAAATGCCCCAGAAAGGGAGAGAATGAGAGAGTCCCCCTCTCTTTCTAGTGCAGATTCTGGAAGGAGGAGTGTTGCATTCCTCTTCCCCCTTTTTCCCCTGCCCCCCACTCCCTCAGTATCCTGATCCAAGTTATTTCGAGACTTCTTGCTCGTCTAATTCTTCCCCACCCCCGATTTTCCACCCACTCTTGCCTAGCTATAAAAGGCAATGAAATGGCGTCCCATTGTTGCCCCTGATTACTGAGGGATATCAGATGGGGGGCAGGTGGGTGGTGGGGAGCTGAATAGCTGGGGATATCTGGAAGCTGCAAAGAAAAAAAATGAAAAAAACCCAAGCAATTGCTAAGCCTCCCTGTCTTACATTAATAGCCGGTATGGAATCCTCTTTGCCATAGAATTCAATTTATTTCCATTTAAAGGCTGTTCTTCTCAATCAATGCAGCTAATAAATAGCTGCTGATGGCCATGACCCCTGGGCTGAGGGAAGAATTTATCTTCTGAGCCAATTAAAGGGATTGAACAATTCCTTTTAATAACACTGTGGGATTTTAGTACCAAAAAACTAAAGAAATCCTCCTCCTCCGTCTTGCAAAAAGAGGTCAGCCAGGCTCAGGCGAGGTTGGGATTAGATGCTTTAACTCGCCGTGTGAAGCTTGCAGGGGGAAATAAAGCCTTCCCAGTGTAAGCACCAGAATGTTCCTCTCCTTTGCTACCCTTTAAAAAGAAATACATATTGGTGATTTATGTCTCTTTGTTACCCGAGCACATTGGCCAGGCTGTAAGGGCTTTAAAGGGATTACCAGGCCCCATGGGTGGCAAGAGAGATGGAGAGACACCAGCACAGGACTGCATTGTGTTTCCATCACCACTTCCTCTGGCTGGGGCGTGGGGAGGCATCAGAAAGAGAGCACACCATTACAGGACCTGTGAATCCTTCGTGTGACCTGCTGAATAAACAGGGAAAGTAGCTGCAAGATTGTGGAAGGAGCATGTTTCTAGTGGTTGGAGCAGGAGAGTCAGGCGCTGCCACTTCCTCACTGCAAGAACTTGGGCCAGGTACTTTGCCTCTCTCTGACTCAGTTTCCCCATCTCTAAATGGCAGTGGTGATACTGACCTAGCTCCCAGTGAAGATGGGACACTGAGTTAGTGTAAGTTTGTAAAGCCCTTTGCAAGTCCCCGGAGCTTAGATATCTTGGTGAGAGGCATGGTATAAGTGCCATAGATAGATAGTTCAGTCCTTGGAAGAAAGCATCTAGATAGGTGCCAAAGAAAAGGTGAAAAAATAAGGGGTTTTATAAGTAAAAATCTATAAAGTTCCTAAGGGGCATGAAGTCCTGTCTATTTTTCAGACCTCCTGGCTCAGTGATTTTATGGCCCTTATTGCCATAGGATATGAATGTCTTTCAAACATTAATGAATTTACCCTCATAAGACTGCTGTTAGCTTTATTTTACTGATGGGAGACAGAGACACTAATTGACTTGCCTAAGGTCACACAAGAACTCTGTAGCAGAGCCAGGAATTAAACTCACATCTCCTCAGTCCCTCTCCAGTGCCTTAAACACAAGCCTATCCTTCAACCTGTCTCCTTTTGTGAGGCCACAACAGGTATGATTAGCCTAGGCACTTGGTCTGACAAGTTTAAACAGGGCATTGCTGATGAAGGGTTTTAACCTCTTGTTCCCACACAGCTTGGATTTCAACCTGAAGGGTTTTCTGCAAGGTTTATTTGGTCTCCCAGGCTGCCTGGAGGTGCAGTGGCATGAATGGAGTCTGAGTGGGTTGAGAAGTGGAAGAGAATTTTATTGTAGTGGGTGGGGAGGTATTTTGTGGATACTAAAGCGGTTGCATTTTTCACTTATCTTTTTTATAAAGAATGTACAAGCTCCTAAGGTTTTAATGGAACAATTCCATCCAAGCAGGAAATCAGTTTAACTCTTGAGTAGGAAAGAAATGGAGTTTTGTAGTTATTACAAATAATAAATCCACAAAAGCCTCAGGAAATCCATAGTCAACCAGTATTAAATTTTCCGTGTGCATGGGGGTCTGTGTATGTGCGCGTGTGATGCCACTGAGAATTGTGGCAATGCGTGAACATTTCCATCACGGTGTGCCTCATCTCTGAAGTGCGAATGGAACAGGTTGCGTTTCCTGGGTGAGCTGTCGATGAACGACGATTGCGTGCTACCGACTTCGTGGGCTTGGAAGGAAAGCATAACGGCAATCCTACCGCTTACAATTTACAGGACTTCAGTAGCATTTCAGTTCTTTCCCTCCCCTCACTCTAATTTTCCTCGTGTATTAATTATCAGATGATAGTTGCCTCAGAGCACTCTCCTTCCATTAATAACGAGTCTGATTACAGGAAGAATGTGGAGCTGCTGGAGAGTTCCATTTGAGAACCTTGGTTTGGAGGGTGCAGTCACTGCATTTGCATGTTGTGGACAGTTGCAACAGTGCACATTTACTATTTGCGTGAGGGGCTGAAGCACCCATCTGGAATGGAGCAGGCATCACTTGTTGCTAGAGAGGCTAGTGTTTAAAGAAGCTTTGTGTTAGTGCTGGGTTGACAGCCCTGGAGACTATCATTCTGCTTAGCCACCAGGGATTATGGCGGAAGAGAACGACGGAAACCAGAGCTGGGCCATGTTGCATGAGCCTCACCGCTTCCTCTTTCAAAGGCATCAGGTGCAGCAAGGGCAGGAATAATGCAGGTATCCCTGATTTTAAAGGTCTTAGGCCAAGATTGTGGCTGTACAATGAAGGTGAGAGAACCTTCCATCTCCTGGTCAAGGGCTACCACAGTTACAGCCCTTTGCCCTTGCCTTCTGAGATCGACAGGAGTGTCTCAGCAGAAAAGAAATAGGGAGTTCGGTATTTAGCCCTTAAAATGGTGCTACAAGTTTTTCCATTTACCATCTAATTGTTGCCGTACCTATTGCTGGACAGTTCCCAGATGTTGCTAGCTGAAGAAGAAGAGGGACTCTTGTGAGGATATCTATCCGCCCCTTACTGTATGTATTTATAAGGCACTTATCTTGGTATGTAAATACAACCAGTCATGAAGGAGCCAGCTTCACGCCCCCGACCAGGATTTTGGATCAACCAGAGGATGACCCCTGGAGAACCCATGCCAGGATTTACACTGAGCTCAGAGCAGTGGTTCTCAAAGCCGGTCCGCCCCTTGTTCAGGGAAAGCCCCTGGCGGGCCGGGCCGGTTTGTTTACCTGCCACGTCGGCAGGTTTGGCCGATCGCGGCTCCCACTGGCCGCAGTTCGCTGCTCCAGGCCGATGGGGGTGGCGGGAAGCGACGGCCAGCACATCCCTCGGCCCGCGCCGCTTCCTGCAGCCCCCATTGGCCTGGGATGGCGAACTGCGGCCAGTGGGAGCCGCAATCGGCCGAATCTGCCGACGTGGCAGGTAAACAAACCGGCCCGCCAGAGGCTTTCCCTGAACAAGCGGTGGACCGACTTTGAGAACCACTGGGCTAGAGCATGCTGAGATGGGGCTTGGGGAATTTAGTCAGTGCTCTGTGGTTGCCCATGGAGTGCAGATGTGATAAGCAGAGCTCCTCGCTATTGAGTCTTCATGCCTTGCCTTGAGGAGTTCCCAGTCAGCTCAGATATCATCCTGAGCTTTACATTGTTTGCTGCAACTAGACTGCTAGAGTCTGTGGATTTCTCAGTAAGACTGTAAGCTCTGTGGGGCAGGGATCTTCTTGCTGTATGTGTGTACAGCACCTAGAATAATGGGGCCCTGATCCTGACCGGGCCTGTAGGCACTGCCTTAGGATAAATAATAACAACATTCTGCTTTCATTCATTCTGTTTTAGCCAGCTGGTCTTCCCCTTTTGCTATGGGAGGGCCCCACCTTGCCTGACTATGGATTTTGGGCTGTTCCTTACTTTTACTGAGGTGCTAAATCCTAGGTCGTGCGTGTGGATGGCAACATCTCCCTCCCTGCTCACTGCCATCTGGCAGGCCTCCCCCTTCCTAGTCAGAATGCAGATCTGGGACTAGCTGTAGTGTGAAATGGGAATTCCTCCTCGTACGGCTAGGTTTGAAGGAGAATTGGGAGGAAGCGATGAAGGGGATCAAAGAAGCTGTAAAGTAAACAATGAAAAAGGCAGTTTAGGATCCTGCAGCTCGAGATCTAAAAGGTACATTGTTCCCAGCCCCATCCCAGCCCCAACGGGCAGGGGCACAAAGCATTATGGGAAGATCTGCTTCTCAGATGACGAAATGTTGCTGTTTTGAACAGTTCATAATGATATGTTAGAAAATGCTCAGTGCTCGTATTTACATGTGTCTGCCTGTGTCTCTTAGAGGTGGAACTGAACCAACCTGCCCCGCTCTTTGGGAAGGGAGAATCAGAATCCAGACCGAGCACAAATCCAAATTTTGCATTTTGTCAAATAGATTGAATCAAATTGATGAATCCAAACTAAACATTTCTGAACTTGGTGGTGGCTCGGAATGTGGAGCCATCCCTAGTCTGTCTGTCTGTCTCTCTGTCATTTTCCCTCTTGAGAAAGAAGTTGGAAAATTGACCAGTATGTGGCATATCCCACCAAACACCATATTCCAGAAGGAGATTTGCTTTCCATGCAGGACAGCGCTGCTTAAACTTGTTACAAGCATAACCATAATTATTCCTCCTGAAGGGCTCCGCTCAGGTGTAGCACGGTGGTAGCACTTTATTATACGTCAACTCCCATGCTGTTTTACAACATGGTTTCTATGGTTACACACCACCCTCTGTAACCCACGGAGGCCACAAAGATACGGGATTGCATTTCACAGAGGCAAGAGCTGTCATGTACGGAGACTGTTTTAATAACTGATGAAGAGTAAAGCACTAACCCGTGGTTAGGCCCTGGTTGTGAGGGAGCTGCCCTCCCTGTGTATAGCTCTTGGTGGTGTGAAGCACAGGAGGTCAGAGGTGGAGAGAAGTGTGAGATATTGCTGGGCCTTAGGATGGTGTTGTGCATCTTCAACAAGCCAGCCTCTCACCTTGTTCACCAGTAACAAACTCATAACTGTCAACTACTGAATCTAATAACAGGGACTTTGCAGAGGTGGGACGAGGAGAATTTGAAGTGAAAGAAAAAGGGAGGAATAATCAGTTTGTGCCACCAAAGGATGGTCCCTCTGATATGCTGGCAGTTGATATAACAGTTAGCCAAATGTTTCTGGACTGAGACTTTAAAATGATGGGCCAGGTCCTCAGCTAGTGCAAATCAGCATAAATCCATTGATGTCAGTGGAGCTATGCTGATTTATACCAAAGGATTTGGACCAAAATATCTTTTTCTTTCCAGAGCCATGGATTAATCACATTGATATTTGACTTTTTTGTCTCTGTTTTAATAATGGGGCTTTTACAAAGAAAGGGGACCTTGTGCTGAAGTGACTGACTGATACGGAAAGATTAAGGATCCATTTGGTGTCTGAAAGTTTATGGGTGTGAGTGGTTGACATCGTATTCATGATACTTAGCTGTCTAGCTACCTACCAACTATGCCCACAAATCGGATACTGCTGTTTGATATCTGCCAGCCATAAGCTCTGCCTTCTATGTGCACCTGCATATTTATCAGTTTCCAGGCTACACGACCTACTCCATGAGGAAAAGAAATTTGGGAGTCGAGGGTTAGAGCTGGAAAACAGTTCTTTTTTCTCTTGCAGAAATTTTCAACTTTTGGTCAAAAAACTGAAAACCCCCAAACCAAATTTTTTTGAGTAGAAAACAGATTTTTGTCTGGCTGAAAACATTTCCATCTGGGGGGTTTCAATTAAAAGTCAAAATTTTCTGCAGACAGCAGATGTTTCCACAAAATTCTCATTTAGTCAGCAACCCAATTTTCCACCGAAAAACAGTTTAGATGGAAAATTTAAACTGCCTTATTTGGTGAAATTGAAAGAGTCCTACTGGTGATAGTGGACAACACAATAGATATCTGTTTGCAGTGTGGTATGACTCCAAAACCAAACCAAACCACAAACAAATCCCATCATCAACAACAAAAACCCAACAGTGCAATTTTAGGCGACATCTGTACAGGCATCACATCATGAAGTAGGGAGGTAACAGTCCCTGTCTACAAGGTTCTGATACATCTACAACTGGAATATTGCATTCAGTTCCAGACACAACATTACCAGTCATTGCCTTCATCCTGGCAAACCCCAAGGGACCTGGCTTCCTTGCAGTATTGAGTGCCACCCACATCCATCTCTGGATAGATCCTTAAGGTGGTCTGGCTGGACATTCAATTTATGTCCATCACTGGAATCTTATCGTGCCCCCAAAGCTTTTGGTGCCTACATGATCACTGGTCATGTAGCAGCTCTGGAATTCATTGGTCTTCCATTCTAATAATATATGTAGTGCGGTTGTTGCTATGTTGGTCCCAGGAGATTAGAGAGACAAGGTGGGTGAGATAATACCTTCTTGGCAACAAGGGCACATTGTTGACTCATATCCAGCTTCTTGTCCACTGTAATCCCCAGATCTTTTTCTGCAGAACTGCCGCTTAGCCAGTCGGTCCCCAGCCTGTAGCAGTGCATGGGATTCTTTCGTCCTAAGTGCAGGACTCTGCACTTGTCCTTGTTGAACCTCATCAGATTTCTTTTGGCCCAATCCTCCAATTTGTCTAGGTCACTCTGGACCTTATCCCTACCCTTCAGCATATCTACCTCTCCCCCCAGTTTATTGTCATCTGCAAACTTGCTGAGGGTGCAATCCATCCCATCATCCAGATCATTAATGAAGATGTTAAACAAAACCGTCCCAGGAAGGACTCCTGGGGCACTCCGCTTGATATCGGCTGCCAACTAGACATCGAGCCATTGATCACTACCCATTGAGCCTGACGATCTAGCCATCTCTCTATCCACCTTATAGTCCATTCATCCAATCCATACTTACTCTTGCTGGCAAGAATACTGTGGGAGATTGTATCAAAAGCCTGGCTAAAGTCAAGGTATATCACGTCCACCGCTTTCCTCATATCCACAGAGCCAGTTATCTCATCATAGAAGGCAATCAGGTTGGTCAGGCATGACTTGCCATTGGTGAATCCATGTTGACTGTTCCTGATCACCTTCCTCTCCTCCAAGTGCTTCAAAATGGATTCCTTGAGGACCTGCTCCATGATTTTTCCGGGGACTGAGGTGAGGTTGACCGGTTTTGTTTTCTGAACTTGTCCGGCCACTTGCTGTGGAGCAGCTGATGAAGACAATGAGAATTGAAAAAGTAAATCCTGAGTTCTTCAGCACTCCTCATTGCCCATGTTTTACTTCTGTGTAGTAACGTTGGTATCATCATGGTCCTATAGATTTGCAGCTTCATGGCAAGCTTGATGTTCTGATGTCCCTCAGTTTGGTGAATTGCAGCAGCTGGTTGGTCAAGAAGCAGTGTAGATTGTTCTGGTTATTAATCTGGATAAAACTAAGTTCCTGGCCATTACCATGAAGAAGCCCCCAGCTCCAAATTACAATCAGGTCAGTATTAACCAGTCCAGATGGGACATAGACCAGGTGGCAACTATCAAATAACTGGGCAGCCTCATAAACAGTACTGGAGAATGGCGTGAAAGATACAGACACTCATATAGCAGCAGCTGCTGCCGTATTTTGGGCTGTTCAGCGGCCTCTGTGGTGATGTCATGACATCAACCACGTTACCAGTAGCTAACGACAAATGGGAGGAAGTTGGGGGAAGAGCAACCAAATGCTCATGTGGCTGGAGAAAGTGATTTATGTAGAAAGACTCAATCAGTGAAGTGTAGCTCAGAGATGACAAAGTGTGTGTGTGTGTGGGGGGGGGGGGGGGGGGGCGGGAACATGATAACAGTCTAAAAATATTTGAAGGGTGTAAACATGAAGATGGGAGAGGAATGGTCACTGGGCCTCCATATGGTAGAGGGTTCTGAGCTAGCACATCTCATTTCAGGATTCAGGCCCTGGCGGTACAACTAGGAGTGAGCAGGGCATTGCTATTGTAGACTACTTAGGATGTATTCTTTTATTTTGCAGATATGGATCTCCCCAGCCCCACTGGTGAATAAGATTGTAACAGGAAAGCACACTGCTAAACCATCATCCCCAAATAGAATAATGCCACCAAACATGACTCGCTTTCTTTTACTTCATTGCAACAACTGCCACCCTTCTTGTCCTGTCCTCATACTGCTTCCTGCCACCTCCATGCATGTGTGATTGCCTGATCATTGCACTCTGCCAGGTCACTGGAAGGGCATTAACACTCAAGAAGCTGGCGTTGCAGCAGAGGCTTCATGTTTTGAGGCTTTCTGCCGCAGACAAGCACAGGTACTGAGGACTCTGATGCGGCCCCACTGGATGATCGCGTCTCAAGACCAGCCAATTCCAGTGTGGGGTCAATTAAGGCAACGCCATAGAGTCCAGGGCTGCTCTGCTTTGGGTGGTAGGTGCTCAACCGGTGGGAGCCGGAGTGCACAGGCTACAGGCGTGTTCTCTGCTCTTGTTTGCCAGAACTGAACCCTTGTCTGTTTGGTGACAATGTTAGGGGTTTAAAGGAGGCAAAAAAAAAAAGCTTTGTTGTGCCTTCAATCAACTCAATGTCAGTGTTATATCCGATAAAGGATGTCTTGGGTCTGTGCATTGCCCTGTGCCCTGATCCAAAGCACATTGAAATCAATGGGATTATTTCCACTGACTTTGGTGGGCTTTAGAGCCAACCCTCTGTATCCAACTGCCATTTGTCGTTTGTGTTCTTCCCTCCCTTCTCATGTAATAAGGTACCATATGGATCATCATTAACAGGCACTGAGACTATAAAGAAATCATTCTATATTTTAGTTGGCTCTTGCCGTATTATAGATACAAGGCTGGCTCCTCAGCTGAAGTGGAGCTACACTGTTTCATGCCCGCTGAAGATCTGGCTTCCTGTTTTGTGTGGAAATCTTCCCGTCTCACTGAGTTTTCCAAGGCCATAAATAAATGTGAGAGACATGTGGCCTTGCCTCGATGAATTATTTTGGGGGCCAATGTGCCAAAGGATTTGTGGGCAGAAATGATTAAATAAAAAGCATTTGAATACAGTAGTGTTGCGGAAAAGCCGTCAAGGAAGCACAGTAAGTATGTAACTGGAACAGCCGTATGTTAGCTATCACTGTTACAAATCTATTAGTCCCACACTCTGCAGCATGGGCTGGGGCTGATGAGCTAGACTTGTGGGAACACGAGTCATTTTCTGAAATATATGTAGCTTGCAAATCTTCTAGACTGTTATCCAATTCCTTTTCTTTCAGTTTAATTAGGAAATAAAACATGGCCTTAAAAACTCCAAGTACAATTGGCTGAAAGCATGTTGCTGCTGCTCTATGTTACTGACACTGCTGCTTTAGCACACAAGGGTCAGGTAGAACTATTCCCAGGGCACAGGGTTTCCATGGGAGAGTGATAGCCAAACAGCCAGAGCGGCTAATGTCTGCACTAATGTCACAGGAGAGTGGGAACTCCATCACTGTATTAATGCCCTTGCAATTAGAATGTGTGACAAGTGACAAGTGACAAGTACAGGGCTGGCTGGAGTCCTCTGCATCCCTCCTTGCTTTAGCTAAGGAGCTTTGGAAACTTTAGAGGATTCTTGTAAGCTGGTGGGCTGTTTCACCACCCCAGGAAGGGAAGTAAACACCTCACCCATGTCTTTTAAAGGCCCCTGTTTCAGGGCACAGGGTATTGTTTGCCATAACACAACTGATCTGGTTACAGTCTCCGTAGGCTTTTCCCTTGGCGCCACTACCCAGGTGGAAAGATATCCTTCATCTCGGCCCTTTGGGCCCACCCCCCTCTTTCTTATATGCCCCGCCCAGTGCATCCCTTATATCCCTGTGCTAGGCAGGGATCCCTTAACCCTTTCCAGGCTGCTGCTTCACTTTGTCACAATTCAGTTTAGGCTAAATGTCAGGAAATGGTTCCTAAGGGTGAGGCCTATTGAGAGGTGAAATGTTTCCCAAAAGGAGGTGCTAGTAGCTCCATCGTTTGAGACAACTGGCCATAGAAAAGCCTTGTTGGATATGCTCTAGGGGACAATCCTGTGTTGGCTGAGGGAGGGACTACATAGCCACGTACTGTAGGTAGTTTCCATGTCAGGCGTCTGTGGGACTAGCCCATTAACTGACTGCTCCCTGTAACTGACCTTGGTAGGCTGGTATAGCACCACTCCTCCCGCTTGCGTTGTGAGCATGCATTGAACCCGCCACATCAAGAGCACAGGAATTTCTCTCTAACTTGAACCGAAGGAGTAACTAGACTGGTTGGTAAGGCTCTTCTCCTCTGTGTGGACCAGCAGTAAGAGGGGGACGTTGCACATTAAGCCAGTGTTTTACGTGGAGAGATATGGCATAGTCACCTGATGCAGACTAGCAACGTCCAAACCTTGGTGTGCCAATCAAGGGCTTCATCTCAAAGCTCTTTATAGAGGATCTCAAGGACACTACACCCAAGTGGGGTTGCAGTTTCAAATTGCAGGTGGGAATGTATATGCTAGAGAGAGGTGTTTTTTTTACAAGCTTGGCCTGCTGCTGGGTGATGAGAACTTAGGGTAGTAATAAATTATGCGCTTGTTTGGAGCTCTAGAAGCCCAATCTAGGACAAGTCTCTCATAAGAAGGTGAAGGGAAATCCTCTTTCTCCTGCTCTGAGGGCACAGAGGGTCCTGCCTGCAGCAGAAGTGGTGGGGTCAACTGCAGAGAGAGGCTCAGGAGGCATGGAGACTGCCTGGGGAAGGGAGCATGCCATCTTATGCAATGGAGCCCTCTGAGGGCTGCTTCCATGGCAAGGTGACATGGGTAACTGCTAGGGGTGATCAGGCTGGAGAAGAGGGGTGGCTGGAGATGGTGATTGTGGCTTGTTTCATGTACAACGTACTGGGTAATAACATGAGAGGCCTCCATGCTTGTAGAACTAAACTGGGTCTTTATTAAGAGAACTACTCAGAGAGGTGCTGCAGCTAGCATTCCAGCCATGTGCACACAGACTGACTTTCAAGTTCCTTCCAAGTTCCGTGCAGGTTGCTACACTGATGAGGTGCTCCTCTGCCACTTTGCAGCCTAATAATGTATGTGGAGGTAGATTCCCTTCAGTATAAAATCACAGAAATGTAGGGATAAAAGGGACCTCGAGAGGTCATCAAGTCCAACCCCCTGCACTGAGGTGGGATCAAGTAAACCTAGCCCATCCCTGACAGGGATTTTTCCAACCCATTCTTAAAAACCTCCAAGGATCAGGATTCCACAACTTCCCATCTGCCTATTCCAGTACTCAACTAGCCTTATAGTTAGAGAGTATTTCCTAATAGCTAACCTAAATCTCCCTTGTCACAGATTAAGCCCATTACTTCTTGGCCTGCCTTCAGTGGACATGGAGAACAATTGATCACACTCCTCTTTATAACTACCTTGAACATACTGGAAGACTGGTGTCAGGTTTCCCCTCCGTCTTCTTTCCTCAAGACTAAACATGCCCAGTTTTTCAACCTTTCCTCAGAGGTCAAGTTTTTGAAATCTTTTATCATTTATGTTGCTCTCCAATTTGTCCACATCTTTCCTAGTGTGGTGCCCAGAATTGGTCACAGGACTCCAGCTGAGGCCTCACCAGTGCTGAGTACAGTGGGACACTTACCTCCTGTGTCTTACATACAACTCTCCTTTTAAAACACCCCAGAATGAGATTAGCCTTTTTTGCAATTGCATCACATTGTTGACTCATACTCAATTTGTGATCCACTATAACCCCCCAGATCCTTTTCAGCAGTACTGCCACCTTGTTATTCCTCATTTTGTAGTTGCATTTGATTTTTCCTTCCTAAGTGAAGCACTTTACACTGTGCAACTTTGGGCATGTCACTTAACCTCTCTGTGCCTCAATTCCACATCTGTGCAATGGGGGTAATAATCTCTCCTTTGTCTATAGACTGTAACCTGCTCAAAGCAGGCACACTCTATTACTATGTGGATAGACAGCGCCTAGCTCAATTTTGGCTGGGGCCCAGAGATGCTTCTGTAATACCAATAATGACAAGAGCAAAATGGCAGAGCAGCAATGATGCCAATCAGATAATCAGTTCAGAAACAAAACACGGGATATTATAATGATGACAACCTCATGAGCGGCACTGTAGTGATGAATTAATACAAGATCAAACCACACTCTTTATAGAGACTAGAGCATCAAGCCCGGTTCTCAGCCAATGCAGGATTGTCCTCTCCGGCACAGTTCTGCCGATCTTCTGTTCTGGATGTTCATGGTCAGTTTGCTATATGCTTTACAATTGGTGGTACTGGAAAATCCCTTCACTTGACTAAGACGCCAGCTCTTATTGGTTTCCTTTTCTTTATATATGTATAATAACTTTTTTGCAGAAGAGTTTTGTTTACATTTAAAAAACAACCAAATTTCAGAGTGCAGGGGAAACTTCTTGGACAGACTCCCTTGCACTAAAATAATATTTCTTTTACGGAAGAACACACATTTTCTCTATAATTATTACTTGTTTGGGGGGCAACTGCGTCTGTTTAAAATAGGTGCCACACCATGGGAAATCCATTTGAAATGCTTCCAAACTGGGCCATTCGCCTGACGTTTAAAACATATGGTAGGATGCAAGGATGTGAGATAGATATATATACCCACATGTATGCATGGAAACTAGCTAAATGCACACAGTAGTTCATTCTGCAATATTTTAAATGGATTCTGCCAAATCCTGAAGTCCTCAGTTCTTACTCGGCCACTTCTCCCACTGAAGTCAGGGAGCATTTGCCTGAACGAGGATAGTAGGATTTAGTCCATTATATTGAATTTAGTTGTTTCCTGGTTCTTATTCGAGCCTTACCTGGATAAGAACATCTGGACTAGACTCTATGGGCCATATTTTGACCTTTCTCCTCTCTAGAGTGTTTAATGGTGGAGCAGGAGGCATATACAGCTGTGGCAACCAAGTAAGGTGCCCAGAGCTATTCTGTCTGTGCAGGGCTAACACAGGCAGACTGCCTCAAGGGAGCGATGTGGGGACTATATTGTATAGTGCTCCTTACACCTGCTTGTGTATTACCTCTAGCAAGGGGGGAGGGATAGCTCAGTGGTTTGAGCATTGGCCTGCTAAACCCAGGGTTGTGAGTTCAGTCCTTGAGGGGGCTACTTAGGGATCTGGGGCAAATCAGTACTTGGTCCTGCTAGTGAAGGCAGGGGGCTGGATTCAATGACCTTTCGGGGGCCCTTCCAGCTCTATGAGATAAGATAATATATGGAGATATACCTAAGTACACAGGAGAATGGGTGCCTCTTTATGACCCCTTGGATACTAGGGGCCAGATTTCAGGTGCACCTCTGCAGGGTGGGCACTAGGGGCTACCAGGGCATAAACTGACCCTTCCCCCCCAGCCCAAGTTAGAGCAGGCCCTGACTTTTCCACATTCCCAGCCCAACATGGAGTGCTCCCTGCACCTTGTACCTGTGACACAGAGGCCTGTTGGTGGTTCACTACTCAGGGTCAGGAACTGCTGTCAAGTCTGACATACTCACTACACCTAACACACTGTTCTCATGATATGTACCCAAAGGTGACATGCAATATATCACTGAAAAACTAACAACTTACTGCTCGTTAATATTATTGCACCATGTATGGATGGTTAACCCACAAAAGACATATACATGTATGCTGGAAATATGTCACTAAAACGTGTTTAAACCAGGCATGTCTGGGGGAGTTGACAAACAGGTTTTCTCCAAAGAAAGGAGGCCAAAACCTCAAACCAGGTGTGGCTAAATTCAGTGGGCTATTCATTGGTACGGGAAGTTACAGGAAGTGATCATTTGCATTGTAAAAATCACCAGTGGGGGAGAAGACAGCATGGCATCCAGACCCAGCAGGGAAAAGAAGCTTTGTCTAGCCTTACTTTTCAAAGAATACATTTCAAAGGTTTACTGAACTATAAAAAGAAAGATGAGAGAACCCATAGTTATCCATCACTGGTACATCTGATAGAAGTGGATCCTTCAACCCAGGGGGTTGAAGTCGGTGGGAACTGAATATAGTGAGAAACCTTCTTAGGCAAAGATTGGAATTTGCTGAAGTTAAGTTTTAGACTTACTTTTGTTTGTAACCATTTTTATCTGTACTCCTTGTACTTGGTAGCACTTAAACCTATGACATCTTGTTTAATAAGCTTGTTTTACTTTTACGATAAACCAATTCAGTGCTGTGTTTGAAGAGAAGGGTGTGTTTACCCCAGTTAAACTAATGAGCTGCAGTGTAGTGTCTCTTTAAAGGAGCAATGAACATACGTAGTAACTTCTGTGAGTGTTCCAGGAGAGGGCTGACATTGCAGGGAGACATCTCTGGGGAACATGGGAGTTGGGGTTCACCGCGGGTTACCTGCAAGGGATGGTTTGGGCTGGCAGAGTCCTGAAGAGTTTGCTAGCAAGGCAGACAGACAAGCTGGTGTGTCAGGGAGTTGTCACAGTGACTTGCTGAGGCTGAGAGGGGTAATACAGTAACTCGGTTCTGGGGACTTCAGCATATTGCCGGACGATTTGGGGGAAATTCAGGATTGGGATAGTGTTGGTGTCACTCTGAAAAAAGTAACTGGGCAGTGGAAGCCAGGGTAAGACCTGGATGCTTGTAGGCTGGCTGCTGGTGTCAAGGCTGTGAGCCACAGCAGCGAAGCATTGAAGTCACCCAGAGTTGCAGGGCAGGTGGTGACACAACCCCTTGCTGGTCTGGGTTGAATCCCAAAACATCACACCCAGTTTTTCGCCTGCTGGGGATCCCTTATGGCAGTTTTAAGTCCTCTGTGTGCTGCTGGTCAAGTATCTGGCCCATGAAGTGCCCCCAGGCAAGCTAGCAGCTGCCTACCCCTTTAGTGCTAATGTCAGCATTCTGCTTAAGTCCCACACAGGGATGCTTGGGAAGGGAGAAGCCATAATTCTCCCATAACTCACTTACATAGGGGGCAGCCAGACTTTAACCCTATGTTGTCAGAAATCTCAGGGTCTTTGTTTACCCACTTGGATTTCGTAAACACCCAGAAAACTTCAGCAATGTTACCCTTTACTGGAAGTCACAGGACAGGGGACTAGATGGCTGGTTGGGCTGCTCCAGCCAGGGCCGGCTCTAGCATTTTTGCCGCCCCAAGCAGCAACAAAAACAAACAAACAAACAAACAAAAAAGCTGCGATTGCGATCGGCGGCAATTCGGTGGCAGATCCTTCGCTCCGAGAGGGAGTGACGACCCCTCCGCCGAATTGCCGCCGAACGGCCGGACATGCCGCCCCTCTCTTCATTGGCTGCCCCAGGCACCTGCTTGCTACGCTGGTGCCTGGAGCCGGCCCTGGCTCCAGCACAGCAATTCTTATGCCCCTAAGTGGTGGTGATCTCGAGAAGCGCATTATTGGCTCCTATTGATTAAGAGAAGCAAGGGGACTTACAACTTTTCTGCCTTCAAGGACAGCTCTGGCTAAATAAGTCTTAGGCTGTCCAGTTAGGTATTGCCTGCTTGTCAAGTTGTCTCCTGCAGACTCTGGGAATCCAGAGTGACACGGAGGGTTTATGAGGGCCATCCGCCATTAGCTCTCCAACAGAGGGCTTCCTACAGAACGTCATTCTTGACAGGTGTGATTATACCTAATGCTCTGTCAAAACTTTACAGCTTTAGGAAACCCGCTGTCAGCCTGATCCCTGTCCTCCCATGTCCCAATCAGTGAGTGCCTGAACTGGTCAACCCTTTTTTTTTTAGGCAGCATTAGCAGGCATCCCGCCTGAATTCCAGCATCCAGATTAAAGAGCCAGTATTTGTACACTGCCAAAGAAATGCTGTTCTGATGGCCTTTCAATTCCCCCTCTTCCACTGTCCAAAATGTTGCTGAGGTCTCCTGTGCTCCACATGGTGTTTAGGGATCCCCAACGCTCCATGAAGTCCTGCAGCATAGTCACCAAAAATCTTCCAAGATCTGAGCCCAAGCGATGATCCAAGTTCAGATCTTGGAAAAGTGCAGTCTTTTGCCAAAAACATACCTACGCCCCTGCAAGGCGAGGTGGAGTCTCAGAACTCAGAGCCATGTGAAGAACGTCAGAGGAAGAGCTGAAGTTTGAACCTAGCCCATGTCAGTGCTACATAAACATTGTGTTCCTAATAAGCACATTCACATGCCCTTTAATGTATCCCGAATTTAACAACTAGGCTCAGACTGAGGCGATGTTTGATTGTGTAGAGATGAAGATATGGTCTCAAGCTGAATATTCAGCTAGCTAGAGCTGAATGCTTTAAATGCAGCCCATCTCAGAAGCCTGCAAGAAAAGCCCCTCTTTCCCTGGTGGTTGTCTCTGGTATATGTGTCACTAAAGTTCACATGAGAGACTCATGCGTTCCCATTATCAATTATGGAGATTGGGTCCATTGTGTTGATTCCCAGGCTGTTTAGATTTTAACATTCTCCACAGTTAGTTCTGCAGATACATGGTGATGTGTCCTTTTCATGCTGCAGCAGGCAGCATTGAAATCTTGACTGACACCTCTTATCAGATAGGGGCTGCCTTTCCACTGGCTGCTCTTTAGAGTGATAAATGTCAGAAGTTTGGGAGCTTGCTTGTATCTGGGTGCTCCATCTGAGGCTTTGGGCAGGTAATTATCCTGAGGACCATGAGACTTGGTGATGAAATCCAGTACTATGATTGTGTATGGAACTGGTTAGCAGAAAGGTCGGAGATTCACGGTATCCATGGCCTAGAAAGAGTCTACTAGGAAAAGGGATGGAAGAACTGGCTCAGATAAAATTAGAATGAAGATTTTCCCAATCCAAACTTTTCTGATATTTTAAACATGTGTGTGAGGGTCCCCTAAATGGGGCATCAGCAGGCATTGAATTTGGGACCTCCACATTTGGAAGGCTGAGCCTCTGTTGATGTAGCTAAGGTACTAAGCCTCTGACCCAGGCAGTAGAAGCAAACTGGTAGACTTCTTATATGGTCCAGCTAGGACAAGGAGACAAGAACCCACAATGGGTTTGTGTAGGTTACACATGGGTATCTCTATTTCCCACACCAACCTTTACTGCATTTAGTCCTGGTGAAAGGTGCCAGACTGAAAGGCCTGGAGACCAAAGTCTTCTCTCTGTCCAAAAGTCAAGCACAACATGGGGGTTTGCAGTGCAAACTTCCACCTGTTGCTCCTCTCTATTGGTCTCAACTCTGTTCTGCAAGGACCGTCTTTAGGGAGAAGAGGAAGCCTTCAAGGTCCATTCAACCCTTCACGTCTCTTTTCGGATCCAAATAGGGTTGAGAACTGTGGCAGTCGTAGCTTCCTAGGCTGTTGACCCTCATCTCCAGGGAACTGGGCTGAGACTAGGGCTAGGTGAAAATTTGATGCCTTTTTAATCAAAATTCCAAATTCTAATGAAAAAGAGGACAAAATGTTCATGAAAATTTTCACTAACCCTCCCTCCCCCCGCACTCTCTTTTGTTGTTAAATAGCGCTCATTTAGACCACCAAACTCCCACAGGTCAATGAGCACTCAGCAGAGGGTAACAACATATGGCCACCACTGATTAAACTGTGCCAGATCCAAATTGGCAACCTGCAGGCAGACGGCTCCATAGCCCATCATCATGTCCCTGTGAGACCTCCAGTTCTTCTACCAGGCAATTCTAGACAGGTGTGATTATGCCCAGTCCTATGTCAAAACTTCCTGACTATGATGAGAAACTGACTGTCATCCTGATTTCTGTCCACCTACATCTCAATCGGAGAGTGTCAGCACCTTTTCAGCTTTGTCAGTGATCCAGCGAGGACATCAACAACCCGATTAAAGATTGATTCACTTTCATTTGCTGTCAAAGAAATGCTGTTTGGACTGCAGTTGTTGCAATTGTACTCTGCTAGACTAGGGAACAGCTCGAGTGGGTCTTCAGAGCCACAGGTGTGAATAATTCATTCAGCCCGAGTTGACACACTCAGAGAAATTAAAGATGGAAATGCTCGATCAAGACATCTGGTTCATTTTCCCGTGTATTACTTGTCCAGCCTAGAAATGTGCCCTACAGCACATTCTTCAACGCTGCGTCCAGTCTAGCTGTGCAGCTGCAATAATAAAGGACTTTGGCTCAAATTAACGTCAGCTGCTTTTCCTGGAGAGAAGCATTGAGCCCAGAGCAGATCTCAGTGAGTTCACTGGCTATCCACACACCCTGCCAAGGGGGTGAGCGTGTTCCACTCCTGCCTCAGGGGAAGGCTGGCAGTCCTTGTGGTAACAAGGCGAAAGGGGGAAACAGTCAGACGTTCGGTGACAGTTTGCATTATCCGAACTGCAGCTAAGGGTAATGCTGTAGGGTCTGATCCTGCAGCCCTGAGTCAGCAACCATGCTGAATCCAGGCGACAGGATCAGGGTGTTTTAGATCATTAGCTGCCCCACTGCTGTGGTGCGATTAATCTGTGCAAGGGGTCGCTGCTGTTTTGTGCACCCATATCCAGGTGAAACTGGCACAGTTGGCCCACTTAGCTCTGTTGCTAGTGATGCCCTTCATTAATGCACCAGCTGCTGCCAGTCAGAGGCCCTGCACTTCCCCTTTTACAGCGCAACCATTTGGCATTGGATGCGGCTGGTGATTTAGATGCAGCGGGATGCGCTCTTCGCTGTGTAATAGTGCCTTAAAGGGCCATGCTGGGGAATAACAGGGGGCAGCAGATCTCTTTAAAGCCAAGGAGCTGTTTTGTTAATGGCTGCCCACTCTGCTCCACGCCTATCAAGCAGCGCCGAGGCCCTTTGCTGGTACTCCAGCCTCTCCTCACCAAGCCGGGCTCTGCAAAGCAAGATACGTTCTGAAGTGAAGGACAAAGAACGCTGGCTCTGTGCTCAGACTCCTGAGTCAGATCATTTAGGAGCTTTAGGGTAACAATTGCTTCATCTGTTTTTTGTTCCCCCCACCCCCATCCCTAACATACCCTTTGAGCTGTTCTTTAATTGAAGTAAACGGAGCAGCTGCCACGTTGTGCGTTGTTTTTCCCATTTTCCCCTGTGAGTCACACATTTCCTTCCTTAATGTCTCTATCTTCCATCGGTCTGTGCTAATGAAGCCCCACATTTCAGCTGCTGACTTTCTGAAGTTGTCTGGCTGGAATTTTCTAACTCATTTAAATTAATTTCCCACTTTCTCTTTTACCCCCTGCTGCCTCTCTCTTATTTCCCCACCCCCTCTCTTTTTCTCTGTCTCCCCATCCTTATTTCATCTTTGGCTCCTTCCTCTTCTGATGCTCCTTTGCTTTCTCCTCTTCCACCTTTAGAGTTCCTGCTCTCCGCCTTGCCCCTCTCTCTTCTCCAGCTCTGCCTCCCTTCTCCCCTCCCCTGTCAATGATTTTCAGTCTAGTTCACTTAAAAGCTTCAATTTTGTTTTTAAACAACACCTGAGTCGACGTGTGCTGCTGGACTGGGCAGCAAGCCAGATAGTCAACCAGTCTCTGGCAATGGCCAGCAGTGCCTGTGGCTTCTGAGGAGGGTAGTCTCACCCCCATAATGTGCCTCCACTTGTACAGCGAGGGTAGATCTCTGCAGATGATCAGCTTGTGCCCTGAAACAGGATGCTCCCAGGCCTCTGGGTGAGTCACAAACCTCCCTCACTGAGCGTGCATGGGCACAAAGAACCGTACCAGCGCGAGATGCAATCGGTGCGTGTACCCCTGAGATGTTAGGGAGAGGGGTCCCAAGCAGCCGACTTGGTACCAAGTTGAGGAATTCCTCCCCACTGCTTGGTTGGAGATGCTCCTAGCTCACTGCCGCTGGAGGGAGCTATAGAAGAACCTCCACACTGGCACTGGTGGACTCTTCCCAGCATCCAGCTCCTGTGGACGGCATTTAATTTATGTCATGTCACAGGTGCCTTTAAATGGCTCCCAGACAGAAGTGCTGGGAAAGGGCACGGCTGCCCTCTTCCCTGTGGTTATCTGAGCTCCAAGAAGGAGGGGAACAGCACCCGTGTTTTTTCCTATTGCTGGACTTGAGACCCAGGGGAAGGTGGGGCGGAATCCACCCTCTGCCTTTTATATCGCCAGTGGCCTTAAACCCACAATGCATAATTCAGGGGCAGGCGAGGCAATGACAAACTCCTATGTGCTGACAGGATTAAAGCCTCCACTGCTTTTCATTTTCCTTGTGACGCTCGTTTCGTCTGCAGACTTAGCTGCTCCGAGATGGGAATGCTAACGTGGGGCCTGTGCGTGAATTAATTTGCAGGCAAGTCCTGCATTGCTAGGAGGCCTGACTACCATGGAAGCAATGACACAGACCAAGAGGAGCTGCCATGGTCCATGTCAGGCACAGGCAATTGTCTGTATACATTTGTGCATGCTTAATTTGTTCACCCAAGCGCTGCTCTCTGTGTGTGTGCTCAAATCAGGGATTCTATGTGTACATGGCCAGTTTTATGCCTGTTGGTTATTATGATTATTGTTAATTTCCAGGAGAGCTAGGACTGGTAAGCACTTTCCAGATCTATCTGTCTTAAGTACTTCTACGGCCTCCATGACTGTAGTATCTGAAGACCTCACAATCTTTAATGTATTTCTCCTCACAACGCCCCTGGGCTATAAAGCTGTGCTATTATCCCCATTTCACAGATGAGGCACGGAGTCACAGAAGGGCTAAGTGATTTGCCCAAGGTCACACAGGGAGTCTGTGGCAGAGCAGGGAATTGAACCCAGGTTGGCTAGTGCCCTAAGCATTGAACCAGCCTTCCTCTCCATCCAGATAGAAAAGAGTGCATGCTCCATGCCTGCAGGTGCGCACAACCCAAACCTTTCAAATCTAGGTTGCAGGTGCAGTCTAAGTTAGCTTCATAGTGTCACCAAGTTATCATTAGCTGCTTGTTGTCCTCTGTACAAAGATCTGCATGCCTGGAGACTCCTTCAAAGAAACAAATGGCAGGAGGACACTGAACTCCCATTGACTTTCGGTGGCAGATAGACACGGAGCTGCCATTTGTGCCCTGAAGATCTCCCCCTCAGTCTAGTTCCCACTGGACAAGAGTTCTACATTAAAACCATCACATCCAGCACTGATGGAGCCCTTGTGGTATTGCCAGCAGAGAGGCCAACAAGTGAATGGGCCATAGGGAGTGACCCTTCTCAGCCTTAAGGGGAGGAGCATTTTTCCCTTTGGGACAGTGTTTCCTGTTATTATTTGTATTACTCCAGCGCCTAGGAGATCAGCAGTGAGGACATTTGTAGCCAAACCCTCCATCAGCTCCAGTGACAGATTAGCCACTGGGCCAACGGGCCCGTGCCCAGGGGCCTTGGCCAACTGGGGGATCCCCAGAAAAATGGGTGCCTCTGTGCCCCGACCTGCTCTACCCGGTGCTCCTACCAGGAAGCGGGGTTGGGGCACGGGGGCTTTCCCCGCTCTGCCTGCCTGGCGCTCCTGCCAGGGAGTGGAGGAAGCCCCTGCACCCTGACCCCATTTCCCTGGCAGGAGCTCTGGGGGAGGGGCTGGGGGGGACTGCAGGTGGAAGGGGTGGGGAGGGCCCCCACTTGCTCTGGCTCAGGGCCCCACAAACTCCTAGTCCACCTCCGCCCCTGGTTTGGTCTCGTCAGCTTTCTTAGCAGAGACGTATTAGGATGCAAGAGCAACAAATTACAAGAGTGTTTACCAAGTAATGCTGCTGCAGTCTGTGATCACGCGGTTGCCAGAAGCTTCAGTGGTACGATAAGATCGCCAATGACAGAACATTTAGTCAGATCGCCTTCAGGACCTAGTGAGTGGACAAACACCAATGACTTTCCAGATCCACCATTCACCAGGGCTTGTGTACAGTCTCCGTCGGCACAGGCACACAGGGAAATCAGGTCCAATCACGTTTTGGTGGGGCTCTTGTCTATTACGGATGTCTTGGGACTGAGGCAGCCTCAGGCTTTATACAGGAGCAGCACACAGCAGGAGGTCTGCTCGAACCATGCTAGACTTTCCTTTTCTGTCTCATAGTGTGTTGTACGGAGGCTTTGGGTCTCTCCCTGCGGGAAAGATGGGGTTTGTGTGGGGGAATGCCCCTCATGCCCAAACAGGCAGGCCTCAGCTGTAATTATTATAAAGAAGATTCTTTATTAAGGCTGCTGTACACAGATCCTTTGGTTTCCCCGGAGTCTCTAGCTCCCTCTCTGACTAACCCAGCCGGTGCTATCTACTGTCATCACCCAGGGTTTCCCTAGGTCCTGGGCTCGACCAAGCAGTCAGAGATGGAGCTGTTGGTTACATCACTGTGTGATGCAAAGGGGAGCTGGTGAGATTTGTATATTACAGGGAGGCCAGCATGAAGGGTAGAGAGTGGTTGTGGTTAAAGCTGAACTTTGTATATCAAGTTTTGCTTCTGTGTAAATCTTGCCAGTGGCTCACTCTACCCAGTCACCATGCTGGCCTGCAGACATCCTGGATGCTTTCATCCCTTGCAACAATTCCATTCAAATGGTAATAAGTAGAAATGGGATGGAACCGAAAACTCTAGCTCAGAATTCGGGCTGTCAAGCGATTAAAAAAATGAATTACAATTAATCGCGCTGTTAAACAACAGTAGAATACCATTTATTTTAAATAATTTTGGATGTTTACCACCATTCCAGAGGACATGCTTCCATGCTGATGATGGGTTCTGCTTGATAACAATCCAAAGCAGTGCGGACTGACACATGTTCATTTTCATCATCTGAGTCAGATGCCACCAGCAGAAGGTTGATTTTCTTTTTTATTGGTTTGGGTTCTGTAGTTTCCGCATCAGAGTGTTGCTCTTTTAAGACTTCTGAAAGCAAGCTCCATACCTCACCCCTCTCAGATTTTGGAAGGCACTTCAGATTCTTAAACCGTGGGTCGAGTGCTGTAGCTATTTTTAGAAATCTCACATCGGTACTTTCTTTGCATTTTGTCAAATCTGCTGTGAAAGTGTTCTTAAAATGAACATGTGCTGGGTCATCATCCGAGACTGCTATAACATGAAATATATGCAGAATGCGGGTAAAATAGAGCAAGAGACATACAATTCTCCCCCAAAGGAGTACAGTCACAAATTTAATTGACGCTTTTTTTTTTTAACGAGCATCATGAGCATGGAAGCATGTCCTCTGGAATGGTGGCCGAAGCATGAAGGGGCATACGAATGTTTAGAATATCTGACACATAAATACCTTGCAACGCCAGCTACAACAGTGCCATGCAAACGCCTGTTCTCACTTTCAGGTGACATTGTAAATAAGAAGCAGGCAGCAGCATCTCCTGTAAATGTAAACAAACTTGTTTGTCTTAGCGATTGGCAGAATAAGAAGTTGGACTGAGTGGACTTGTAGGCTCTACAGTTTTACACTGTTTTGTTTTTGCATGCAGTTATGTAACCAAAATAAAATCTGCATTTGTAAGTTACACTTT
Organism: Emys orbicularis; assembly: GCF_028017835.1. Classification (NCBI taxonomy): domain Eukaryota; kingdom Metazoa; phylum Chordata; order Testudines; family Emydidae; genus Emys; species Emys orbicularis. The sequence goes on from NC_088689.1 coordinate 109,760,910, forward strand.
CATGATAAAGAGATTGCACTACAGTACTTGTTTGAGGTGAATTGAAAAATACTATTTGTTTTGTTTATCATTTTTACAGGGCATATATTTGTAATCAAAAATAATAATATAAAGTGAGCACTGTGCACTTTGTATTCTGTGTTGTAACTCAAATTAATATATTTGAAAATGTAGTAAACATCCAAAAATATTTAATACATTTCAATTGGTATTCTATTGTTATAAGTGCAATTAATCATGATTAATTTTTTAACCACAATTAAATTTTTTGAGTTAATCGCGTGAGTTAACTGTGATTAATTGACAGCCCTACTTAGAATACATCCCCTTCAGTAGAGTTAGCACTCCATCCCCTGACTGATAGACCCACATTTAGGACAGCAGGTAATCCTGCACGGTGACACTAGGCAGGACAGGTTGGTAGCTGGATAGCCAACAAGAAACCTGGGTTCCCGTCTTTGATTAGCAGCCTCAGTGGAGAATCCGTTTTATATTTATTACAACTGAGCTCTTCCTCTTCTCCGCTGGAAGGGACCTTTCACCCCAGCTGTGTGTGTGTTTGGCTCCTCTCTTTATAATGGGTTGAACCAAACCCCCATATCTATATGCCTCCAATACTTGGGAGGCTGAGTTTGAAATCAGGACCTCATTTGTGCAACTTAATTCCATCTCTCATGTTAAGGCTCTGACTCCCATGAAAGCCAAGAAGTTCAGGGGTATATCCATTCTGCAGCAGTTACAAAGTAAAACAAGATTAAATCTATGCCCTGATGAAAGTGCCCATGAGGGAGACCTGACAATGATTCCTGGTCCTAATCCTTAGAGGCTACCAGAGGAATCAGTATAGCAAGCTTGGTCTTTATAGGTAGGGTGACCAGAGACCAAGTGTGAAAAATCCGGACAGAGGGTTGGGGGGTAATAGGAGCCTGTATAAGAAAAAGCCCCAAATATTGGGACTGTCCCTATAAAATCGGGACATCTGGTCACCCTATTTATAGGTTACTAAGTTATCAGCACAGGCTGGGTTGTTTCCATAGGGATTTTCCTCTTGGTTTAAATTTCTTTAGGCCCTTTTCATTTCAAAATAAACAGAAGGTTCAAAGGAAAAAACAAACAAAACAAGCCAATGCTTCCCCCTTTGATTCAGGGGCCTCCCATAGAGGTTCCTTCATCACCATAGAGATTGTGGCACTTGCTAGGAATAAGACAAGCTGTTGGAATTCAACTGGACAAAAACCAAACCAAACCTATTATAAATCCCCAATTACTTTCAGACTGATTAAAAAATGTAAAGACCCTGTTCACACTGGCAGCGCTTCTAAAAAAATGCATAAGGCTAAAAGCCAGGAGCCTGAGAGAGTCAGTCTTAGAAACAGCCTTCCCAGGAAGCTGATGGGAATTGCACCAGGACATTGGAGGGATGAGATGATCCCCATCACGCGGAAGGAACTGCCTTACCCACCTTTGTGACCCGTTTCCAAAGCAGCCCAGGCATCTAGTTAGGAATTGGGCTTTGAATGAGGCAACCTAAGTGCAAGACTTGGAATCTCCCTTGCAGGGCCGGCTCCAGGCACCAGCCGAGCAAGCTCGTGCTTGGGGCGGCAGATTCTACGGGGCAGCATTCCGCCCAATCCTAGGGCGGCACGGCCGCTTTTTTTTTTGTTTGCCGATCCGGCCACCCTGTAGGGGGCGGCGGCGCGGAGGAGGGGAGCGCCCTGCTGGGAGCAGGCTGTGCACTCCGTCTGCCGCAGCCGGTGCCATGTCTGTAGCAAGCCCAGCAGGGCAGCCTGCGTCCTTCCCTGCCCGCTGACCGGAGCGGTGCGGAGCCCTCCCGGCAGGCGGCACGGTGGTCGGGGCCGCATGGTGAGTGCCCCGCTGAAGCCCTGGGCGCCCTCCTTCTCTCTCTCCCCCCCGCTCCCTCCCCCTCCCCCCAGCTAGCCGGAGCACGTCTGCAGCGCAGGGAGTCCCCCTGCACCCTGGCTCTGGCCGCCCCGCAGGTTTTTTTTTTTTCCTGCTTTGCCGCTCCAGCCGTGCCGCAGGTTTTTTTTTTTGCTTGGGGCGGCAAAAAAGCCAGAGCCGGCCCTGCTCCCTTGCTCAAGCCATTGAAACGGAGATAGGAAGCTGTTGTCCCAATGACCCTTGATGGCCTATTTGGTGAAATGAGCTGATGGGTTAGCCCCATGACTAGTAGATGGGTATCCACCTCACAAGCATCAGTGATTGTCCCACTCATTGGCAGGCTCGAAGGCCAAACTCTGACTGAGTCATGGAGACTGTGCTCCCTGCTCTCCCCCACAGAGACGGCCTCTGCCGGGCAGGTTTGACAGGGCTCTGTCCGGGAAGCCTGCTCTCTCCTTGCCTGAACAGCTCCTGGTGCTGTGGATAAAGAGAGGACTCCAGCCTCCAGGACTGTCAATCTGGCACCTTTCCTCAGCACCATGTTGACTTGAATAAATTGTAGTCTCTGAAAATGCCTCATTTAAACACAGCACAAACGTCTTTGTGTCCAGAGTGAGATGTCTAATGGGTGTGAAAATAATGAGGCGGGGCCATTCTTCAAACAAACCAGCATCAGGGTAGCTCTGAGAGTGAGTTCTTTGGCCTCTCACCCCCATCCCCAAACCCATAATGCACCGTGTCCTGCTAAAACCAGAGGCTGAATAGATTTACACACTCTTCTTCCAAGGAGCAGAATTACAAACAATGGGGCTGGGGTTCCAATATCTTCAAGGGTTTCTTCTCAGAGGCTCAATCTGAGCCCTCATCCCTTCTCTCCCATGCAGTTGGCTTATTACCCTTATTACCCTGTGCTGCCAGGCACTAATAGGCCACTTGTTTAATATACATTTTTAGGCTGAATCTCAATTGTTTTTGAGACAGGTAGATTTGCAGGTGGAACGCTGGAATAAATTTATACCAGCCAGCATTGTAAGTCAAATTCCAGTTCCAGGCAGCTGAATGCACCCCGTGCTTTTCAATATTTACTGTTAATCTCTACGGAACTGTTTTTCTATTAATGTTTTTCTTCTGCTTTCTCTCCTCCCCTCCTCTCTCTCTCTCTTTCCAATTTTATCTTCCTTCTCTCTGCACACATGTTTTCACTGCTGAATCTCCCCCTCAGTGCAAGTGGTGAGAGAGGCCAAGTGCGGCTGCTCCCCTTTCCTACCCTGGCACATTCTGCTCTCCCACATTCAAAGAAAGAATTCTGCAAGATAATGGTGTGGAAGCAGGTAACCCCCACAGCTGCAGTAACACTATTGTAAGAGGGGCGGTGGGGGGCTTTTACTGTAGCATGTTGTGTTCCTTGACCCTGCCTCCCCATGAATCTGATTGGGTGCCTTCCCATTGCCAACTCATTCCCAGCCATCTAGGGGTAGTCCTGACAAAACACAGTTGATGCCAGTTCCTTCACCTCAACCTCTCCCCACCCATATACACTGTTTGCCTTTCACATGGTGTTGTCTTGCATACTAGCATTGTAGTTACATTATTCTTGGTGGTCTGGTAATATTCACACTGGGCTAGGTGCTATCCATAGACACAGGAAGAAAGGGAAAGTCCCAGCCCTGGAGTGCTTATAGTCTCAGACAGTGTTTCCCAGTTGGTGGGTTGTGACCCTAAGGGGATCATGAAAGGCAATCGGGGGTAGGGGGCAGTCATGAGCCACTGGAGATTTTATTACAATCTGAAGCTCCTCCACTCCCCTCAACTTGTCAGCCTTGAAATGTGCACACAAATAAATGATTGAGGCTTATCGTAGTTACCATTAATACATTTTTTAACTCTTACTTTTATAGTAAACGTAAAAAAGTCATGAAAATTTTTGAATTCACATAAGGGGTTGCCAACTTACAAAAGCTTGAGAAACACTGATCTCAGAAGACCAGAGCCATCTGAAGGGTGGGGGGATGGATATGATCACAACCTGCACAGTTTAGATATACATTGTACATTTTTTAAAATTAAATAAGAACAGGGTAGTTGCTCTGTATTCATTAGTTACTGTTCTTACCAGTCATCAGCAGTGCCTGGATTAGGACATAAAAAAAAGATACGTGGAACTAACTTGACATTTGCCACCATCACATTGTTCACTCTGCGGGTGTGTAACAACCCTTCCCCCACTCTGTGTCTGTCTTGTCTGTTTAGACAATATCATCTCATTGCTTCGTTGTACTTCCCTGTCTTGTCCATTGATTGTCTCTTGTTCTACACTTAGATGGTATGCAATTTGGGGCAAGGGCTGTCTTTTTGTTCTGTGTTTGTACAGCGACCAGAGCAAAGGGCCCCTTGCTTATATCCAGGGCTGCTCGGTGTTACTGTAATACAAATAGTAATACTTATTATTAATAATAACCTAAGATATCTCTGGTAGCTTAACAGGGATACTGACCAGAGAACCAAGTGGGACATTGGCACGTATACCCATGAGACAGACGATATCCGATTGCAGTCACCCTTTGAGTCCATGTGGAGTTGCTTTAGGAGTAATTGAGGATCTCTCTGGGTGCTTATATGGCCCATCGCACTAATATCAGAGCACTGGAGACATACCCCAGGGGCTTCAACAGCAGCCTCTTCGCATGGGACTTCTGTTTGAAGCCAGGACTTGCAAGGAAGATGCTGTCAAAAGATATAGCCACTTCATACAGTTCTGCTTGATGCCACCTGGCTCTCTGTCAATTGGTTCCTGGATTCAGAGCAGTTTATTGCTTTCTTAGCCCATCAATCCAAAAAGGGCCTTATGCAATCTCCGATGTGGCTGAGTCGCTCAGATTTTGCTGCCCTGAGAACTTGGGTGTTGAATTTCCAGAGTGAAAGGACAACAGGAGTTGACTTCATGTTAATGCCAAACTTTAAATGTTTTGACTATAAAACTAAAACACCATTACCTATTCGCCGCAGAGCTCCACTCTCCCTCTCTCCTCTCCTTCCCCTCTCCACACTGTAGCCTTTTGTATGTCTCAGGCATTAATCCCTCGCTGCTGGGGTGTGTAAATTAAAGAATAATAGAGCTGCAGTGGCATAAGCTCACAATGATGGGGAATGTGTTTGTCTGCTAAGAAGCAATTTCAGCGAAAATTAACTCAATTTCATCTGAAATAGTGAAGACCGGCATAAGCTGGCAGATCCCCGAGGACAGTAAAATTACTTCGTCAAAGCGCTGCTTGCTTAAATTAACCAAGCAAGCACTCCAGGTTATTGGGGAGATACAGCTAGTAACTAGGTTTTAATGAACAAAAATAGCTTTTTGGATAAATAAGGAAAGTGCAAAGCATCTTATGTATTCTGCTGATGTTTGCATCTGTGTGACCTCAGAGGCAAGACCTTCCTGTAGCATATTCTTCAGGATCCCCGTGGCCAGATGTTCCTTGTTCAAAGACTTCAAAGTGCAGCAGTGAGTCAGGAGAGTGACCCTGTAGAAGTGTGACGCAGGGCTAGAAAGGGTTAAACATCCTGCAAAATAAATAACCCTCAAAAGACACGTGGAGAGATAATGTTTGTGTTTTTGGGTGTATGAGTAGGGTCGACAATGTAATCAACAGTCCCTGTCTATGCTGTATTCTGATAGTTCAGAGATCAAAAGGACATCCTAGCATTTAAATGAATTGTAAATATGGGATATCTCGGTATTCATCTCTCTTTGAAATGTACTGTGAATGGTGGAGGAAGAAGCAAATGGCCTTATGTTAATTCATATAGCTAAGTACCGGTGATGGACCTCCTTCAAAGTCATCCTAATTACCTTTTGTTCCCCCAGGAAATCCCAACTTGTCAAAGAGGACATGAAATTGTATAAAAGATCTTTGGGTCCAGATTCCGTCATCTCAAATCTGCTTAGGCTTCATCAGGTGAAGTTTGAGTCACAAGACTTGGGTCCCAGTTATGCTGGTACGCCCTGAATATGAGATTTGGACATTGGACTATAACCTATGAACTATTTCTGAAAGAACTCTTTGCAACTACAAAGCTCACCATCTATGCTATGAAGCTGCATCTCAATGAATCAAACTCATGTCTGTATGTATATTGATCTTTTAACCATACTCTCTCTCTTTTGTTTTTTAATAAATTTTAGTTTAGTTAATAAGAATTGGCTGTAGCGTGTTTTTGGGTAAGATCTAGAATATTCAATAACCTGGGAGGTAATGTGTCCCATCTAGTGGCACCGAGACCACTTAGAGAGAGAGATTAATGAGTCTGCTCTACAGCCGTATGGCTTTTAGCTCATGCGGTAGAGGCTCACGCATTTAGCTCTAGAGGTCGCAAGTTCAACCCCGCCTGCCGATGCCCCGGGTCTGTCAGTGTTATGTAAAGACCTTGGGATCTGGCCCATCATTTGAAAATGGGAATGGAAGGGCCCTTCACCAGTGCTGGTGCTTCATTGCAAAAAAATCCCCACCACAGACTCTCTTCCCCTCTCTCGTCATCATGAGGGGTGGGCAATTGCTACCAGAACTCAAAAGCTCTGGGCAAGTGGTCCACACATTAGCAGACTGAAAGAATGGATGATTCCTTCCCTTTCCTATCATTTCAGCCACCAGGGCTAGTTCCATCCAGGTGCCAAAGTTGTTCAGTTAGTTCACAATTTATGGGTGCATCTGGGAAACAGTGCGTCAAGGTATCAAACTAGCCAAATGGCAGAGATGGGGTGGGATCTGTTATTCCTCCAGTTTCTCCCTGACCCCATCTGCCTTATTTTTCCCCTTCCCCTCCTGCCATAAATCTCAATATTTGCAAAGAGGGGAAAGCAGCCGTGTAAAAGACTTGTTGAGACATCCACTCATTGAAGTGTGTCACTGGGAAAGAAATACTTTCTCTTGCTGTTGCATATTTATTATTTAGAGATTGCTTGTTAGGACAGTCTGAGGTTATATATTTTAGCTGTGCTGGCTTCAAATGTCAGGAGAAGATCCTTGGTTAATAACCCAGTGTCTGCTGTTGCGAACTTGTATGGCCTCGCTGGGGAGATGGTTGGCAGCACCTCTACTCATAAAGAAAAATATGGGGTAATAAATATGAGGCCAGCTCCATGTCAAATCATCTCCCTTTGATAGGCTTAATTGCAGAAATGCCACCCAGTTGTCATTCAAACCAGCAAATGCATTCAGAACAAGAAATAAATTGCAGAGTAGGTGGCGGATCATTGGGACCAACGTGCCCCACTGAGACCTTCCATCACTGTATTCCTCCATCTAGTGATCCATCGCATTTTCTTATCTTCCCCATTAACGGGGAGGTGACTATGATCAGAAAGGTGCATCTGTTCAAAAACCAACCCAACCCCGCACCCAAGCAAACTGGCCCCCTGGTACTGCTCCTATTTGCTCCCTGCATCTGTCTGCCCAGTTGTATCTGCTCAGTTCACTGCTAAAACCAAGTTGCCTCTGTTGTCAGCGCTACTGAGTGAGTCTAGCTGCAGCAGAGTGAACTGGATTCTGTTCTGCTTCACGTATCACTGACAGAACTGCCAGCGATGCCCTCGCTTTAGAGTTTGTTGGGAAGATGGCTGGAGCGGAAAGAAGCGTGAGGTGGATCTCCAAGCACAAAAGCAACTTTAAAAGGCTTTCAAATAGACACTAAAATAGAGCAAATATGCTATGGAGGCCATTGTGAGAGAATAAATGAACATGGGACACCAAGATTAGACTACTACATGGCACTCTGCCTGGAACTAGAGCTTTAGCTAATTCAAAACACAGTAACCTATCTGCTGTAAACACAGAGGAAAGATGATTTTGTGATTAAGGGACTGCACTGAGACCTGGGTTCAAATCCTGGCTCTGCCACAGACTTCCTGTGTGATCTTCGGCAAGTCACTTAATCTCTCAGTGTCTCCGTCAATGAGAACAATAATTCTGTCTTTCTCCCAACCTCTGTCTGTCTTGTCTATTTAAGGGGAGATTTTTTTAAAGTGTGTTTACGGAGTTTAGGAGCACTTGTCCCATTAAAAAATCTGCCCCTTTGATTGTTAGCTTTTTCGTGCAGCGACTGGCACAATGGGGCCCCCATCCTGGCTGAGACCTTTACATGCTACCGCAATACAAATAATAACAATAAGTGCCAGCTTTACAACTGCATTCTTATGACCACAGCTACACAAGTTAAAAGCAAATTACTTTGGTACTCTTACTCCAGGAGAGCTAACTGGCCAGTGGAAAGTCAATCTGTTGTGTACGTTGTGGTGTATGTAACTGTAATGATTTTGTTTCCTCTGTACTGCACCTTTAAATTTTTAACGAGTCTGCCCTTTTGTGAGGCAGAGCTGATGCTGAGCTGTTAACGTGTTCTCTCATTTACTTTTCTTCTCTCTTAGCTCAGAGGCCTCTTCAGTGCTTCTTCTCCCATCCTTGTCATCAGGTTTCTTGTTATGTTTTCCATATTCAAAGCTCAGCCATATGCTCTCAGACTGGATGACTTATTTTAGACTAAGGGAAACAGCAATACAAGAAAGAACAAAAGTAAAGGTTCCCCAAGAGAGCATGCCGAGTGTATATGTCTGTAGTAGCACACATCCTCTCTGCCCACGCAGACAGGTGGCTGTTTTAGAAATGTAAAGGTACAGTACTGAGAAAAATGAAGTTATGGACGTTACATAGCTACTTTCACACTAGATCACATACAGTATGTCTGCACTGCAATAAAACACCTGCCGCTGGCCCATGCCCTTGGGCTGGGGCTGTGGGGCTATAAAATGGCAGTGTAGACGTTTGGGCACAGGCTGGAGCGTGAGGTCTGGGACCCCTCTGGGAGCCCAAACATCTACACTGCCATTTTATAGGCCGGTAGTCCAAGCTCTGTGAGCCTGTCAGTGGACATGGACCAGCTGTGGGTGCTTTATCGTAGTGCGGACATACCCACAATGGGCATGGGGAGATTCGGTATCTCAGCTAGAGGTGGATATAATATCAAACTATCTGCAATGAATACCAAATATACTTCCTCATGACAGGAGAACTCAATGGACCAGGTGGTTGGCACTGTCCTGTGCTACTCCAGTGAGCAAAGGGGCCAAGGCAGCTACTTCACTGGTTGTAGGGGATCCCTCCTGCAGACCCTAGCACACAGGGAGTGCTGGGCAAGTGGTTTGGAGGAGACAAGAGGAGAGGTGGAAGTGGCTGCTTGGTTCCAGCTATCTTAGACTTCACTACCATCCACTTGGGGCTGTTTCCAGCCTCAGGTAATGGGATGGGAGATTGCAAAAGTGACAGAAAATCACCTTTGTCCTACGCAGTAGTATCCTGCACCAAACACAGCTCAGCCAGATGTGAAAATTAGGGCCAGAGAGGCCTGAGCTGAGAAACTCCCCAGAGTCTGGCAGTGGTTTGGTTCAGACTCATCTCATACTCCAGTCTTTGGTATTTCTCTTCCCTCACTTTTTCTCCATGAAGACATTAGCATAAAGAAGAAATCATCCAAAAATCCATCTGCTCCTCCCAGTCGTTAGCCCACCTCTGGCCAAAAGACTCTGTGTGACATCACATCATCTCCACGGTAACCATTTGTGATGTCAGCAGTCAGACAGAGGCTTATGACTCCAGGAGGGAAGAGCAGGATCAGATGAACTGTCCCTGGGCAAGGATCCGGTTTGCATGCCAATGTATGAAATAGTGATAGACCCAACCTGCGGTCTGGATCCAGATCTGGATTTGCTTCCCAGGAGGCATCTGCTGCTCTTCATCACAGGCAGCCTGCACCCTTTTTTCAATCACATTCCATAAGTAAATGGTATGACAGGTGTGACGTTGTGCAGTCTATATGGTTTTATAAAAATATAAGTGAGTATAATGTAACTGGGATATGCTTCATGCAAAAGGTCTCTTGTAAGGTATCATTACAAAGCTTATAATCTACTGAGTGTGATCATCTGATTTGTATAAATGTACCACTCTTGTATCTAAAACTAGAAATATAAAACATAACTCTGAGGGCCAATTGTAATTATGTAAAGTGTGGGCCATTAATGATGGTTTGGAATCTTGATGACTCCCATTAACAAGGACCATTGTCTGCAGATGACTGTGTTTACCTGTGAGTCTTCCTGTATATGTGTGCTGGCAAGTGAGTAATGAAGTCTTGCGGTGACATGTGATCATGTCACCTGAACTGAAATCCATCTTTAACCTGGTGCTTTTCCAGTGAGGGGGGGTGGAAACCCAGAGAGACAAAGGGTTCCCGCCTTATGCAAAAGATATATAAAGGGGTGGAAGAGAACAGAGAGAGTGAGGAGCCATCATGAAAAAACCCCTAGCTATCACGTGAGCTGCAACAAGAGCTGTACCAAGGGAAAGAATTGTGCCCAGGCCTGGAAGGTGTCCAGTCTGAGAAAAACTTACTGAAGCATCTCTGAGGGTGAGATTATCTGTATTTAGTTTGATTAGGCATAGATTTGCGCATTTTATTTTATTTTGCTTGTGACTTACTTTGTTCTGTCTGTTACTACTTTGAACCACTTAAATCCTACTGTTTGTATTTAATAAAATCACTTTTTATTTAGTAATTTACTCAGAGTATGTATTAATACCTGGGGGAGCAAACAACTGTGCATATCTCTCTATCAGTGTTATAGAGGGCGAACAATTTATGAGTTTGCCCTGCATAAACTTTATGCAGGGTAAAACGGATTTATCTGGGTTTAGACCCCATTGGGAGTTGGGCATCTGAGTGCTAAAGACAAGCACACTCCTGTGAGCTGGTTTTCAGGTAAACTTGCAGCTTTGGGACAAGTGATTCAGACCCTGAGTCTTTGTTAGAGCAGACCGGAGTGTCTGGCTCAGCAAGACAGGGTGCTGGAATCCTGAGCTGGCAGGGAAAACAGAAGCAGGGGTAGTCTTTGCACATTGGGTGGCAGCTCCCAAGGGGGTTTCTGTGATCCAACCCGTCACAGTGGCGTAGTCGGCAGGATCTGTGCACAGCTGATTGCTTTAAGATACTGGTAGTGATTTTAAGTGAGTTTTAAGTGTGGTGGCTGGAGAACAGACAAAGTAGTTACTGGTTTGTTATTTTCTGTTTGCTTATTTCGGGAAAGGGAAGTAGGGACACAAAAGGAAGCAAAATAAGTAAGAATAAAGATCAAAAGAAGCTAAAACTACACAAGTTGCAAATTGCCCAGAAAGACTGAACAATGGGCGCTGGAAATGTCTCTGTTAACTAAGAAGCCCCTGAGCTGAGTACATCTCAGTTTCAGTGAACTGCAGATGGGTGTGGCCCAACCTCTGTCTGTGCTGAAGCTGACTGCAGTGTCTAACCTAGCAAGACAAGAGGGGAGGGGTGCCTGTTCTGGCAGGAGGGTGTTCTCTGTGGTATCCCAGCTCATCAAGTGATGGTCTCAAGGGAAGACAAATGGAAATTGATGTACAATTTGCCTGGGAAAAGGCTGCCCTGAAAAAAGAAAAGGCTGCCCACCAGTCTGGACTTAAGAGACAAAGCAATTAAAACCCAGAAGCATGACCTGGCTGTAATGGAGTGGAAGAGGTGCACAGAGACATGTATCCTGGAGCTGGAAGTTGGGGTCCTGGTGACTGCTGCGGTGGGAACAAACCCCAAGGACTCTAGCTGGAAGCAAACCCAACCTGAGTGAAAGGGGGGGGATTTTGCTGGCCAGCGAAAGGTCTCTCATAGCTGGTAGCTGTGAGCCTACAGCTGGATCAGGGTCTCTTTCCCTTTTGGGGGACACAGGAGTGTCTGCCCCATAGGGGAGCCCAAAAACGAATTTTAGGTATACTGCCTCCGCCATGGTCAGTGTCCAAGTCTCTGGCAGTAAGTTCAGGAGGAGGGTGTGACGTTGTGCAGTCTATATGGTTTTATAAAAATATAAGTGAGTATAATGTAACTGGGATATGCTTCATGCAAAAGGTCTCTTGTAAGGTATCATTACAAAGCTTATAATCTACTGAGTGTGATCATCTGATTTGTATAAATGTACCACTCTTGTATCTAAAACTAGAAATATAAAACATAACTCTGAGGGCCTATTGTAATTATGTAAAGTGTGGGCCATTAATGATGGTTTGGAATCTTGATGACTCCCATTAACAAGGACCATTGTCTGCAGATGACTGTGTTTACCTGTGAGTCTTCCTGTATATGTGTGCTGGCAAGTGAGTAATGAAGTCTTGCGGTGACATGTGATCATGTCACCTGAACTGAAATCCATCTTTAACCTGGTGCTTTTCCAGTGAGGGGGGGTGGAAACCCAGAGAGACAAAGGGTTCCCGCCTTATGCAAAAGATATATAAAGGGGTGGAAGAGAACAGAGAGAGTGAGGAGCCATCATGAAAAAACCCCTAGCTATCACGTGAGCTGCAACAAGAGCTGTACCAGGGGAAAGAATTGTGCCCAGGCCTGGAAGGTGTCCAGTCTGAGAAAAACTTACTGAAGCAGTAAGTTTGCTGGAATCCTGAGCTGGCAGGGAAAACAGAAGCAGGGGTAGTCTTTGCACATTGGGTGGCAGCTCCCAAGGGGGTTTCTGTGATCCAACCCGTCACAACAGGCACCAGCCCGACAGCCTTAGGGGATGAAAGCCTCTTTAGCCACAGACCTGCTCAGGAGGGGCCTGCTCCGTGGAGGAAAGGGTTCTGTATGTTCAGTCTCAATGGCAAAATAGACTGAGGGCTGGGCTACACCTGAGACTTAAGCGACCGAGCTACGTGGCATGAAAAATCCACCCCTCTGAGTGACATAGTGAAGCCAACCTAAGCCCCAGTGTAGACAGTGCTAGGTCGCTGGGAGAAGCTGCCACCTCTCAGGGAGGTGGATTTACTACAGTGATGGAACAACCCCTCCCCTCGCTGCAGTAAGTGTCTCCACTCCAGCACTGCAGCTGTACCGCTGTAACCTTTCTAGTGGAGACATACCCAGGGACCCACCAACTCAATTGACACAGACAGCCCTGAGATAGTAACAGCTCCAACCTCTTCTAGCTTGGGGCCAGATTGGAATCAGGGACGTTAACATGAAAGGCCCTGTAGCCCGTTTTTACCAACCCTCTGAGCCATCCAGTCCCCTTTTTGTTTTCTTTCCTTGTTTTTTTTTTTTTTTTTTTTTGCAGCCTCTAATGACATGCAGGTATCCAAAGAATTGTATGCCAGGGGTGATGGGAGAACTTTCCTGTGATCTTTTCTCTCGAAGAATATTTGGAACATTTCAATAAAGTGGATTAAGGACTCGGACACAAAAGCAACCTGTTTCCCTCTGACGGGCGCTTTAATCTTCTCTCTGGGCTGCTGACAAAAGCTTTTCTTAAAGAAAACTCAGGAGCACAAAAGGGAAAATAAAAGAAAGAGAGCATAGACCCAAAGAGGTGTGAGATGTTGAAAGGCACCCATGAATTGGAGCCACTTGGGTGTTAATTGTGTTCTCTTTTCCAGGGGCCAGTTTTCCTCTTTCCTTGCCAATTTCAGATCAATGACAGAGTCTGGTGAGCTGGGATGAGGAAGGAAAAGACTTTGATTAGAAAATCTTAGTGGTAAAAAAGATATTGAACAAAAAGCTCAGTCGATGAGCCACTCGATACAACAATTAAAAGGTGAAACTTTTTCTTTTCCTTTCAAAGAAAGACACCTCTGCTTTGCTGCAGGAAAATCTCTCTCCTCGTACCTACACCCAATCTTCTCCTAATCTATTCAATTTTAAAAAAGGATGTGACCTATATAACTGACCCACTTTCATACTGCCAAGTACATGGTATAAAACGACCATGTATTTAAAAGGATACACACAGCATTTTGGCTACAAGGTTTTTGGTAGGAAAATAAAATTGGGATTTACAAAACGTAGTGTTTATGGAAATGGTTCCATAAATGTTTTAAGAAAAACTGAAATCTTTTCTGCAGTGTTGGAAACCTAAACATAATTTGTTTGTCCTCAGCTGGGATGAATCTGGCTAGCCTTATTCAGCTATGCTGAATTAGCCTGGCTGACCCAACTTCCTTGTGTTAATGCAGACAGACAAAGTGACTATAAAGAGAAAATAATAACACCCAACTCTTAGACAGCACTTTTCATCAGTACATCTCAAAGTGCTTCACATTCTTTAGTGTATTTATCCTCACAAGAAAGCAAAGTGTTGTCACCCCCATTTTACAGATAGGAAACTGAGGCAGGTAGACTAAGTGACTTGCCCTAACTCACATGATAAACCTGTAGCAGAGCAGAGAACAGAACCCAGGTCTTCCAAGCCCCAGGCATGTGTTATAACCCCTGACCATCCTTCCTCTCCCAACCCAGTTTGTTTTCATTGTCTAAGCTTTCCGGGGCAGGGACCAGGTTTTTGTTCTGTGTTTGTACAGCACCTAGCATGATGGAGGCCTGGTCCATGACTGGGGATCCTAGATGCTCCCACAACATAAATAATAATATCATAATAAGCTGAGTTGATTGGTGGCAAATGCAAACACCCAGCAAGTAAATGATTTTTTTCTCCACTTTGCTAGTCACAAGAGTTGTTAGCAAAACAGGGGACACCTAGGATTTTACCTTTGCATCTTTAAGCTATAGGGGTCTTAGGTTCCTGACCTGTCAGTATCAGAGCATGTCAGGTGTACTACGGATAGTTCAAACTAAGGCCCTAATCTTATAGAAACTTACGCATGCACTAACCTGTATTCATGTGAGTAGTCCCACAGAAACCAATTGCACTACTCACAAGAGTAAAGTTAAGCACTTCTGAAACTCATTGCAGGCTTGGGGCTTTGGATGAACTGTGAAATTCAGAGTGGCGTCAATCTCTTGCCTATATTTTGGTTTGGGTCAAAGTCAGTGGAGTCTCTTGAGGATAGACCTTGTCTATCCTGATCTGAGTCAGGTACAATGTTGTTGCCTACTGCTGGCATAAAAGGCCTATAAGTGGCATCATTTATGGCTTTTGCCTGTCCACTTTCAGAGGCAATGTATGCACCAAGCAAATCACTTGGCCAGCCCCACAACCACAGACATCACAGGAATATGAGCCATAGAGTGTCCTTCTGGATTTCTGATGCTTGCATTTAAGCTTGTACATGGTACCTAGAGCTTGTGGTGATGAAGGCATTACAGAAATTCTATATTTCCTTTCTTGCAGTTGGAGATGCACCCAAACTGGAAACAGGTATGCAATCCCCTCCCTCACAAAGTATGGAGGTTTAGATAAAAGGTGTTCCATCTCTGAACTGCCTTTGCTTTTGCAAAATCAAATGTACCACCCCGTTTTGCCCATATCCACTTAGATAGAGTTGAATCAATCAATCTATCTATATATCTGCATTCATATCTCACCATGAGGAGTCATTTGGCTGGGTGGGTGGAAGGGTCCGAGGGTTTTGAGGCTTAAACTGTGTTCCCTGTGTCCCTTTGCTTTTTTTCAACTGTGTGTTACATTTAAACACCTCACGCAAAGGAACAAGGGATTGTCCATGCTGCTGCTTTCCCTTGTTCCTCTGTGTAAAGAAAGAGAGATAAAACCCCTGCAGGTTTAATAGAGCAGCTATAAAAGAGGAAGCAGGAACACAGAGCTGAGCGTGGGGAACAGAATAGCCATCAGCTAGCCGCACACACTGCTCCCTACTCACGTATTTCTTGGCATTCACTGCCCTTCAGTGACTGCTGTTGGCCCCCTGATGTCCTTTCTTTTGCAGCTGATGTAGGCTATGAGATGTCAGGCTTGCTTTCCTTGTACATGCTGTGCAGCGGGGCTGCCCAATTTTTACCCAACCCAAGAGGTTGCATGGCACAGGCCCAGTGGTAGCACCTGTATAGCATAAGAATGCGGCAGGGCTGTATCTTTTAATATGGCCAGTCAGCCTGCAGAGACTACTGCTCCCAGGAGGCAGTGTTCCATCTTTACTCGAGTGCTACGGATGGGGCACTCCAGGGCTGGGACTCCTCACCATATGGCACGTGTCTTCTTAGAATGTAAGCGCCTTGGGAATCAGGGTCTTGCTTTTGCATGTATTTGTACGGCATCCAACTCACTGTAAATATTAAGCAATAATAATATTGCAGTCTCTGCAGGCTGCCCTTCCGTACTGAAATTAGGGTGACCAGAGAACAAGTGTGAAAAATAAGAACAGGGGTAGGGGTAATAGGCGCTTATCTAAGAAAAAGCCCCACATATCAGGACTTTCCCTATAAAATCAGCACATCTGAGCACCCTAACTGAAATGCAGAAATCCATGTTGCTGCAGTAGGCCTGGGGGCCCTTCTCTCTCCTGTTAAAAGCCATGGGACAAGTTTCCTTCCACCTTGAAGAGCACTAAAGCTCTTTCATGAGTGGCATCTATTTTTGCCGCGTAGCCCATATATCCCCTCGTGCCCTGGTGACAGCTTTATAAAGCAACCCAGAGTTCCATTTGCAACAAGCACGCCACTTCTCACTATTTCAGTGTCCTGTTTATCAGCACTAAGGCACAGTCCAGCAAGTATCTTGGCCCATGCCCCTGCCCCGCCCATCTCCAGCTCCTCATCCACTCCAGCCCTCTGTTTGTTTTGTGAGAATTCTTACTCTTCTCTGATTTGTGAAAAGAGCAAGCCCAAGAGCTTTGGGATTTTTTGTTTCACGCACATATTTTGTGTTGATAAACTGCATTGTTTTGTCTATAGAAAAGTATTAACTGCTTACATCTATTTTCTCAAAGACCGCACATGAATATTAAAAGGGATTTATTCCTACAATGGCTTCGGGCAGTTGAGAAATCCATTATATGTTGTCATATCACACTGTGGTAATGTGAAAAGCTGGGAGTCCCTCCAATAATATTTATTAACAATACGGGCAATCTTTACCTTAAATACAATTGTTTTTCTTCCTGCACTGAGTTCACATTTTAAAAAATTCTATTGGTCTCTTTAATCCATTGCTTTGTTTATATTATTATTATGATTATTATATACAACAATAAGTGAATTTCATGAGGGTGAAAGATGCTTAGTTAATTACATTAATTAATTTCGGTGCCTTCTATGGTCTCTCTGAAGCATACCTGCCTTTGAATCATATACACAGACAGGTAACACATTTATTTGGGCCACATGGCAGCTTTGACAGCACTCCCAGCCACTCAAGAGTACAAGCTGAATGCTTCTGTTCTCAGTCTGCCCTTCCTCCCAGCCCAGACAGACCTGGAGACCAAGCTACTCTCTATTCATTGTTGGAACAGGTCTGGTGCCAACTCCAGCACAGGCAGATTTCCCCATGTTGCCTCCCCTCTGAGTCCTGGATGACCTGTCAGGCTGAGTTCTATCTCCATGGCCAAACTACTCCCTTGTGCCCCTGCTGAGACTGCCAACAACAGTGCCACTTGGGATAGTGGTTTCAGTGAAACTCCCCCACTGGACTGAGACCAGCTTCTCATCTCACGTAGGTTACTAAACAACCGCCAGAGGGTAACAACGGGCAATCGATACTGACCCGGCATCTGTGTGAATGAGTGACCCAGAGGTGAAAGGCTCCATAGCCCATTACCGAGCCCCTGAACCAGTCACTTCTCCTACGTCTTCGTCAGTAGTATCTGAAGAGAGATGACAACTCGCCAGACACATGTGGGAGCCCAGCAGAAATGCCTGCCATTCCCGGCTGTTGCTCCAGGACACAAACAGGCCCTAATCAGCCAGATCTATGATCCACTTGTGACAAAGGCATGCTGGGAAATTGGCCAACGAGAAGGTCCCATCGCCCTGCAGGACGGGGCCTGTGCCTGCTTTACTGTGGCTGATGTGCGTCGTGCCCTGGGGAGGAACCAGCAGTGCAAAATGTTGCCTTCAGAAAAGCAGACCTGGTGAGTGGAAGCCTGTCGGTATGCATGCTCCCAGCTGCTGGGGCGGGGAGCTGGTGGGCAAGTAGCACATGCTCATTGGCACAGATGTGACATCTTGTGCATTCAGAGGAAGTGGGGAGCTGTGAGCCTGAGGGCTTCTGGCACCCCTGCAGCAGAGGCAGGTCACTGCCTGCCTGCTCTAAACATGTACAGAATGTACACATTGTGTGCATGCAGGAGCGTGTCTGTGCGTGAATATAAATGTGTATGCATGTGGGTGTGTGCGCACATATGATTGTGTGTGTGTGTGTGTGAATAGATGTGCCCGTTGTGCCCAGGTGTGTATGTACTGCATGTCTATGTGGCTGTGCAAACGTGCATTTAAGCAACAGTCCGCACCTTTGCAGCCCTTTGCTACTCTCTCTCCATCCACAGCTCCCAGTCCGGTACTTGTGACATTATGATCATCTCCATGGCAACCGATTATGATGATATAAATAAGCCCTTACGACATCATATTGCACAGAGGAGAAGGAGCGAGAGATGCACCACAAGGGGAAAAGCAATTGTTAAAATGCAGCCGATCGCAGATAATTCTAACTCTCCACAAAGGAAGAAATGACCTTAAATTACATGCAAATAAACAGGGCTTTGTTTAAGATGCCTTATTTTATAATAATAATAATTAATAAGAGGAGTTCATGGCAAGTCTCAGAAATTCCCCTGCTGTGAGCTCTTTGTGGTCCATGCGGTACAAAGCTCAGCGCTGCAAACTAAACCCATCAGAAACTTTTATTACTAGTCAAACGGTGTTAAGACTGTAAGAGATGCCTAGCGCCAATGGGGACACATTGATTTTTTTGTTTTGTAAAGTTTTTATTTATTAAAATGTTCTGGATACGGATTAACTTCCTGGGCTCCACATTGATTGTTGTGTCACCCTCTTTCAAAGGGGACTGCGAGAGCTCTGATAGATGGGTGGAAAGGGTTGTGAAGTTTCTCCACAGCTTCTGCAAGTGCCGCTGCGCCTTTTGCTAAAGTGCTATTTTGTGACCTGCCCCACGGTGAATCACCACAGATACACCTATGCCTTCTTAAAGTCACCTCTCAGGGGATTTTTCTCCCCCTCCACCTTGCACATCAGTGTCACAGAAAACTGTGCCACACCAGCCCGCCCCTCCACTAATAAATCCTGTGCTAGAAGTCATTGCCCTCCCCAGCTCCCCATTTTAGTGGTCTTCAGCCTCTGAAATGTGACACCTCTGCTCCTCAGTCAGCTGTGTGTTTGATAGGTGTGTGTGGGGGGATCATAAGTGACCAAGTTAAACTGCTCCCTCTTCCCCACCTGCCCCTCCCAAGCTCAGCCTGCTGATGGGTACCAGGCTGAATCAATACACTGCACCTCATGGCTTTATTAAACACATCTATTCTCTTCGGATGTCTGCACAGAACTGAAGCCTTCTGTCCTGTGTGTAAAACCTGGGATGGATTTTTTCCAGGGCTGCCCCCGGCTTTGAATGTTGCGAAATCCCAGTCCAGAATTTGGAGTGGCTATTCCTTCTGTTGCCTACAGATAACTTGCCTTCCGTTGACCCAGGCCTGTAACGTAGGGTCAGAGGTAGAAGCAAGGATTTTTCAGTTGCTAGACTGTACCTAGCTGGCATAACCTCAGTCTTGGCCAGTGAGCAACTGGGCTATCCAACTGGCTGCGCGTTTCTCCCAGAGTCGGAGCCACGGCTGATTAGCATGAAGCTATTTAGGTGGCAGCAGCACTGCAGTACCTCTCAGCCGGAGATGGCTGATTTGAAGCAGTCCCCTCTCCACACACAGTGCACTGATCAGGAATATAAATACCGTTAATCCCCTGTGTTAATACCATCAGCTTTGATCATCCTTCCCCATTATCACCCCCTTGCTGTTAATGAAAGTGATAGCCATGGGGGAGAGGAGAGGGGAAACTGGCCTAATCAGGATGCCTTTGGAAATGCTGTAACTAAACTGACAGGTCTGGAGATGAGGGAGCTGGGGGAACCCCAGAGAGACAGCGTTAAATAAGCACTTTTGTTCATTCCGTTGACAAAAAATAAAACCAGCCAGCCTGGCCCAGCTGTCTGCTGACAGCCCCGATACGCTGCTGCTGGGGGACCCGAGATCGAGGTTCCAAGGTGACCTCCTCCAGGGCGTTTTCCCTGATTTTCCAGCATCTGTTCCACATCCTTCTGGACCAGCTGGCAGGACTTATTCTGAGTTCATTGGTGGTGGTGGTGATGCCAAGGGGTGAAATATCTCATATTTGCACCCAGCTCTATGGATGCTGCATCAACCAATGCACCCAGAAGAGTGCTTTTGTTTCCATCCAATTGCATTGGATAATGCAGCGTCAGGAGCCAGTCTATACGCCTTACACTTCCTGGGCTAACAGGCGCTGGAACCTGCAAAGGGTGCAAAGGCTGACAAGTTGATAATGGGGCATGTACTCTAATAATTTTCCTCGTTAGCCAGTGTTAGGTCCAAGAAGGGTCCTGGGGCACTTCAGGGGCCTTCCCCAGGAAGATGCTTTCCTGCTCCAGGTGCTGTAGGTCACATGATTTGCCTCTTTTATCTAGTTTCTTTCTTAGTCACGGCCTGTCCCCTCCTCCTTCTTGATTCCCAGGCTCAGACATGCACTGAGCTGCCAGGTCTCTGCTACTGTGGCCCTGGCACTCCTGCAGTCTGCATAACTGGACACTGCTCCTTCCCAGAACCAGTTCCTGCGCACAGGAGAATGGGGAAGATTTGCTCTTGAAGGGGCCATGAGCAAGTACCTGGGAATCATTGGCAGTATGCTTGGTCCAGTTCATTGAAGGGACTTCTTGTCACCGTAGTAACCTTCTTTGGCCTTCGACTGACAGTAGCATAGACAGTTTCTGTGGGGAAGGAATGTCCAGTCCTCCCGAGGGGTGAAGGCTCGGGGGATAAGGAGAAATAACAGGGATTCCTTAAACTTCGCAGAGCCTTCTCTGGGGTAGAGGTTGGGGAAAAAAGAATCTCCTCCCACATAGTAAAAGTGCGCCTCACTGATCACTCAGCTAAGTAACAGGCATTCCTGGGAAACAAGTAAAGGTTGAAGTGGGCTTGTTCACGGTGATTCAGCAAGCTGGTCCTTTTTTGGAGGCAGCCATCTTGTGCTCCAGAATCTAAGTTTTCCTTTGGAAAAAAAATCAAGCCTCTAGCCTTTATAGCTGAAGAGAGAAATGTGACATGAGTGTAACCAAAGGAATGATGTGTGCCTGAGTCTGCAGAGAGCCCGAAACAGTAGCTCTGAGAGCAGTGTGAACGTCCCTGTTCGCATTACTGGCATGTTGACTATGAAGTCCAGTGATGATAGCTTAAGTGTCAACATTATTAACTATTTCAGTGCCAATCAAAACAATCTAGAAAGAAGAGGAAGGGTCATGTGACAGAGACATGAAAAAATCTATAGCGAGGGATATCTCATGTTGGTCTCATGAGTGGGCGGAGCTTGGGTTGTGAGCAGAGTTTGAGAGAACTCCAGCAATTTGTTTTCAGTCTAAGGGTATGTCTACACTACAGGATTAATCCGAATTTATATAATTCGAATTTAGGAAACCGATTTTATAAATTCTAATGTATTCGGCCACACTAGGCACCATTAATTCGGTGGTGTGCGTCCAAGCTACCGTAGTAGCATCGATTTCCAGAGCGTTGCATTGTGGGTAGCCAATAACATCTAATTGCCAATAACATCGAATTGCGGCCACACTAACCTTAATTCGGATTAACAATACCGATTTTGACGCTACTCCTCTCGTCGAGGAGGAGTACAGAAATCGAATTAAAGGGCTCTTTAATTCGAATTAAATGGCTTCGTTGTGTGGACGGGTCAAGCGTTAATTCGAATTAAAGCAGCTAAATCCGAATTAAAGTCGTAGTGTAGACCAGGCCTAACCCAGAGTGCCAACAAGCCAGAAGAGAGGAATCCAGGCGGGCATCTGCACCCCACAAAGGGGGACACCAATCAGGAGGAGCCTCGTGGAACTCAGAGGGGTATCTGAGACATAGGGGGAAGTAAGTCTGGGGAACCCAACAGGGCATGGGCTAATATTTTCAACATCTGCACATTCTGCTGTGACTGGCATCTGTTTCTCACATTTTAAGTGAGTGTTGCTTGGTTTATGGGTGGATCCTGGAAGAGTACCACCATTTTCCCCTTGATTTCTCTGGAGTAGCCGTTGGCTACTTGCTGAACACTGGCATTTATCTACAATACAGATACAGGACACGTGGCTCCAAGTGCAGGCTTCTCCTCTTGGTCCTGACAAGGGGCCTCAGCCTTGCTCGCAAGAGAGCACTCAGGGTTCAGAGCGGAAGCTCTGTTTCCATGGCCCATTCAATCCAGGGCCAGTCTGGAAAGACTCCCAGCGGGAGGGCCAAGCTGTGGCACTTGTAGTGATGCTTTGTGTGCTACAGACACCTTTCCACTGAGAACCGGGCTAAGAGCCACCAATTCATCTCACGTTGGCCACCAATCAGACAGCAACAACTGTCAGGAACAACCAGTCTGGACTGGATTCAAGCCAGTGATGCTGTATATAGATATAGCAATCTCAGGAATCTCTCTCTCTCTCTCTCACTGCATTTCTAATATGTGCATCACGGTAGTACTGAAGCATCAGCTGAGATCTGCCGAATAGTGACATTCCTGGCTGGTGCTTTCTCTGAGAAAGTCCCTTCCACTGGGGCTTCCTCTCCTTTTCTAGGCTGGCTTCTTCTTTGCTGTCATTTCATCTTCTCCCTTTCTGTTGGCAACAAGCCGGTAGCTGCTGCAGGAAAAGGGCAAAGTGGCTTGGACTCCTTTTAAGTGAGCAAGAGAACTTGCAAGAGCTGCACAAAGTTCTGGGCAGGGCAGGAAGGTCTTTTCTACCCAGCAGCCGGTCGGAGATAAAGAGAGCAGAATCTGCCTGAACCTTCGATAATTAAACTCTCAGCTGCTGGAGAGCTGGCTGCCTGGCTGCCAGAGAAATGCTGTTTCCCTTGAATTAGTGTGGAGCCAAAGTGACATCCAATGGCTGGTTAAGCTCATCAAACTGGCTGTACTCTTCGGCTATCCCGGGGGATACAGCCCAGGCGGCTGTTTGCCAATGGAAAGGTGAGCAAGAATTCAAGGCACGTATTGCCCTGCTGAATTTATCACATCTGCAGTTCAGGTACTTTTAGACTTCCTGATGTCGTAATACTCCTTTGTACAGAGCTTTCAGGGACGACTCCCAAATATGCATTAGATGGAGGTGTAATAAGACAGGCATTGTACGTTAAACAGACACTGTCAACTCAAATCAATCCCAAATTTGGGATTGATATGAATGAGCTATTGCAAAGCCTGACACCAACAAAAATGTTTCCGTTCTTTTTCAGACAAAACCTTCCAGTGGAACCAGTTGCTTTTAACTTAACAAACATTCCCCTGCCGTGTCTGCAACCCAGGCTGTGGCAGTGACAACCCAAGAGCCGAAGAGACGATAAACGCAAGGGAAGAATTGATTTTCATCGTCCGAGCTGAGAGAAGTGGAAAACGCAAACACAAGGCAGAAAGACCGATAAGCAAACGGCATTTTTAAAATTCTTTCCTTTCTCATGATCAAAGGTGCTCCTGGAATCATATGCATTGAAATGTATGTGCTTTTAAATTGACAGGGTCCCCTTAAATAAGTTCCATATTGTTCAGAACACACCATGATGATGATTTATTATTGCAATTGCACCAGTAGGGGGCATGTTGCTTGCTAGGTATCTAAGGAAGGTCCCCGGCCTCCAAGGAATGGCACTGTAGAGACAGACAGAGCAGGTGAAGGAAGGGACAAGGCATGTAGCAAAAAGGACACCTAGAAACTGCGCTGCTGGGTGCCTTCCCAATACAGATAATGATAATGGATTGGATTGTGCCCTGACCTAATGCAGCCACACAGTGGATGGTGAGGAGAGAGTAAGGAGACTCCCTGCCTTTGTGACCCTGTGATGCTTTTGCATCCAACCAGCCCAGTAAGGGAGTGTATCACCGCCTGTCCTGTAAACCTGGATGCCTTAAATGCTGTGCTGCTGTGGCTCACGGCCCTGATGCCAATAGCCAGCCTTTAATTGTGCAGCTCACACCCACACTCCCACCAGCCTTGGTTACTCCTTGCAGGTTGATCACAACACCTTCCCAGTCTCAAATTTTCCCCAAACTGTTTTCCCTGTAGTGTCCAGCCCTCTCACTGACTACTTATACATGTTATTAAGTTCATTGCTCCCTTAAAGAGACCATACCGAGCTGCCTTTTACCTTAACTGGGGTTAACAAACACTCTATTTTAATCAAAGCATGGAACCAGTTTATAATAAAAACAAGTTTATTAAACAATAAGACATAAGTTTAAGTGATACCAACTTTAAGGAATAAAGATAGAAAGGGTTCCAAGCAAACCATGGGGAAAAACTGACACTAAAACCTAATTTAACGAATTAGAGCCTCTTGTTCAAAGAAGTATTTCTCGACAAGTCTTTTTTCCAGCATAACTGACCGCAGGACCCTTCCCAGAGCTCAAAGTGCTCAGTTCCTTTGTCTCCTCTGGTGAAGGATGCCAAAATGGCCTTTTCTCTCTTCTTGTATCTTCCCAAAATTCATTGACCCTGCTTCAAGAGGCAGGAAGGCTCCCTGGGGGTGCAGTCTCCCTCCCATGTTGAGATTGTTAAGCGGTCATCTTTCCTCCTGATGGCTTTGTTTACCTTGCATATAAATGTCCTTTTCTATGTCTTTGGTCACCCCTTGCCTAATTTACATCACAGACCCATTAAATCAGGTGGACCCACATTCCTTTGGCTGGAGCAGGCGCTTAGGCACTGCTTGCCAAATAGATTTTAGGAACTAATTTCTAGCTCCTATCTATAAATTCCTTTGCGGGTTTATTGTACATATATCACGCACGGACATTGATCATCAGTGAGTTATTAATGTTCCAGTGGTATATTACATGCCACCTTTGGGTAAATATCATGAGAACGGTGCGTTAGGTGTAATGAGCATGTCAGGCCTGACAAGAGTTGCTGACACAGAGTAGTGAACCACCAGTGGGGCTCTGGGTCACAGACTCATATAAATGGGGGCACAGACTCTGAGCTATGGGGAGCAAAGTTGGGGAAGGGTAGGTAGAGCCCTGTCTCCTCTCACTCAGCATGTCCGGTAGAGGAGCTGGCTGGCCCTGTGAAGAAGTGGGGCTCTGCTGCATCCTTTGAAGGGGCGTCACAAATTACTTTCTGCCCAGTGCAATTGAGGAGCCTCTCCAAGGTTCTGTCTCTTTTCGGCAGAACGCCTCCCAGCACACCCGCTGAGGTAGTGCAGCACCCTGCCGTCCCTGGCACAGGGCTGTGGCTAAATGCCATTGTCTATCCCAGAGAAAGGACTGCGCAGTTATGCTTGGCATGATGGGTTTCAGTGACTGATTTAAATGAATGGTCATGATGGAAGGAGCCAATAGGAGGGGAGTGAGG
Source organism: Emys orbicularis (assembly GCF_028017835.1). Taxonomy (NCBI): domain Eukaryota; kingdom Metazoa; phylum Chordata; order Testudines; family Emydidae; genus Emys; species Emys orbicularis. The sequence goes on from NC_088689.1 coordinate 109,786,168, forward strand.
CTGCATGGGACACAGGAAGAGGGGAGCTGTTCCAGGCCTGATCACAGATGCAGAGTCCTGGGGGGGAGAAGGAGACAAAGTGTTCTGAGCTGTGTCTGGAGTTGGCAGAGCATAGTGTATGGGTGGGTGGGGTACAGAAGGGGATGGCGGCTGAGCTATAAGTGGGTGTGGCACCATGTAGAGCCTGGAAAGTGAGGAAGAGGAGTTTGGACTTGACGTGGAATGAGGAAGGGAGCTGTGTTGCCTGAGGGATATAGATCAGCTCTGTGGTTGCTGAGTGTAAACAAACAGCTGCTGAATAATCAGCTTGTATTTAAATATTTAATATAAATAAATCAGCCCAAAGTATACATGTGCAATACATGCCAGTCGGGCTTGGGTGCTCATAGCTGTGTGCATCTGCAAATCCCTCCCTTTGCCCGCATGCACACACATACCCCCTTCAGGGATTGGGCATGTGCAGATCAGGTATAACAGTACACTTTTTAAAATATGGCCCCCAACTTGCATCTTAAAGGGACAATGTCAATAAATTTCCCATGCTTTAAAAAAATAATTTGCATCCTCTTTCTGTTTACCGAGATCCCACAAGAAACTTGAAGACGAAACATTTTGCCTAATCGAGAGCTTTTCCTTCCATCTTGTATGCACAGCACATTGATTTCCAGGGTTACTGTAAGTACTGACCTGAGCACCTTCATTATCTACTGCACCTGAGTTGCTCCCGAGTGCTGGGCTGTGCAAATTGGTTATGTTATGATAGGGTTGCTCATGAGCACCAGCCTCCTGGTTTTTTGTTTTGTTTTCAAGAAAGAAAAAAAGCATTGAAGCATTTGCTTTCACACAAAGCAGCGGTGTACAATTGAACATGCCTATTTAGATCTGTGCGTCAAAACTTGTCTTCCAAAAGCCATTCCCTAATGGTGCTGATGGGTTTGCCCCTTGCTCAGATGGATCAGCGGGGCATTCACTTGGGAGGATCAAACTGGAAGTAATTTCTTTGATTTTCTTCATTGTTGTCAAAGCTGGGAAGGAACTTGACACCTTTCAGAGGGCCACTTGGCCGCAGGTAAAGCATGTTACGTGGAAGTGCCAATTAGAGCTGATTATAGCCTGGCTGACCTGTGTTAGCATTAAAATGTCGAGCACAGCCTGCTCTGTCCAGGCAGGCTGGACCGTTTGTTTCTCTGACTAGCTGATATTGGAAGTTCATTCGTTTAGGGGTCTGGAGCCCTCCTAAGCTAAAGGGGGCTCTCTCACAAGCCCCTTGGAAACAGAATGGACCTTTGAGACCTGGGAAGGAAAATCTCAGCTTTATTTAAAAAAAAAAAAGTTCTTCCATAGGTGCCGACTCTGTGGGTGCTCTGGGGCTGGAGCACCCACAGAAAAAAAATTAGTGGGTGCTTAGCACCCACCGGGGAGATCAGCTGTTGGCAACTGCCAATCAGCTATTTAACATGCGCAGCTCTTTGGCTGGCTGCAGCCAATCAGCTGTTTGGCGTGAAGTCGCCGCCTATCAGCTGGTTCCCAGTGTGCGCGGCTGCTGAAGCTCCCGCCTCCCACTGCAGGCAGGTGTGAGTCCTTTTAATTTTCAGGGCAGACGGAGCTTGGCTAGGGGAACAAGAAGCCAGAGCACGGCAGCTTCGGGGGTGGAGGGGATGGGGCGGGCAGCTTCTCGGCTGGCTGCAGGGGGCTGCTGGGAGCAGTACAGGCCGGGCTCTAGTCCTTTTCTTTGTGAAGAGCTTTGAAAACATAAAGTGATGCAAACTGATGGCTAAGGACAGGGTGACCAGATGTCCTGATTTTATAGGCACTGTCCCAATATCCCCCCCCCCGTCCTGGCTTTTCACACTTGCTATCTGGTCACCCTAGATAAGAACTATGTAACTGGGCTGGCTCCACTTCTCAGCACACACTTGTAATAGAAAATGGCAATTCCTATGTTCCTGTATAGCATTCACTGTGTGCAACCCTTTCGAATGAAAGGGACTATGGAAACGTAAGCTGTTATTAGGAATACAGAAAGCCACACTAGATCAGACCCATGCACCATCTTGGCTAATATCCTGATTTCCAACAGCAGCCAGCACCAAATGCTGAGAGGGAGAGGCCATGACTTATCATGATCTGTTGTAGAATACCTCCCTGGATGGGAATCTTCTTCCTAACTCCTGCCAATTAACACTTGGTTGATCCCTAGAAGCATGAGAGTTTATATCCTTTGTAACTTTTTCTTTAAATCCTCTGGAATGTAACTGTAGATATTCTCATTATCCAAATAAGTATCTAGTGCTTGGTATTATCATTACCGTAGAGTCAGAAACTCAGATGGTGTCAATTGGCATAACTCCATGGAAGTCAATGGTGTTGTGCTGGTTGACACCAGCTCAGGATCTGGACCATAATTACTCTACTGTTGTGCTGTGGCATTTGTATGCGTTTATGCTCTTCTCCCAGCATACTTGTGAGCTAAACTGACTTTGTACCTGCCACTCCACAGGTGAAATGCCTGGGTATTATGGACCCAGCGACCGCCCAGTTAGATCTCAGGATTGAAAACGCAGCAGATAGTGGCACTGTAGCTGTTTCTGATAGTTATATCAAGAGCAGTAGCGAGGTTAATGCCTCAGCTCTCCTGGTGCAGGGCATGGCTGTGGAGAGTTTGAAGAGAGGGACCTCTCTCTTGCCTTCCTGTCAATCTTCTCCCAAGCATATGGCAGTTTTGTTCTTTTGGGGTGAAGAAACCGAATTGTGTTGGTCTGGAAAAAGTGCCAAACAAGATAAAGCATAAAGAATAACCAGCAAACGCTGACCTTCTGCTGGCCCGTTGCCTTGGTAACCATCACCTCGCCATTATGGTATTCAACGGCAACTTCTAACTGATCACAAAACCTAACCAGGCGCTATTCAGGCTGGGTCAGGAGTAACTCAGAATGCATCTGGCTTCCTTTTACTCCCAGGGAATAGAAACAAGTGCAATTCAGTTAGGTGCTAAGCCGCCACCAGGCCTCTAGGGACTTCTTCCTGCAGTGAGTTCTGCATGGTTCTCCTGGGAAAGGGGCAGAATGCCAAGAATATGCCCTTCTATTGGGGCTTCTTCTGTGCCAACATGGAGGGGGAATATTGGGGCTGGTGGATCAACCCATTATTCCTTTTGTGTGGGGATGATGCAGCAGGAGCACAAACTACTGCAATCCAGAGGCTGCAGAAGGAGGAGGCTTGGGGCGTGCTTCCTCTCAGGGCACTGAGAGCTTGTGTTTAACACTTGGATTGACCTAACTCTAGCACAAGTGCAGCCAGAGCCTGGTGGATACTCCGGCCTGTGGCCCTCGGCAGTTCAGGGCTCAACCTTCCAGACTAAAGCATGTCCTCTGGTCGCTCCAGCCACATCTTTACACAACAATGACAGCTACTGCACAGACCGGGGGAACCCCACTTTGCTCCTTTCCCCCCACTTTTTGTGATGGGTGAATCACAAGAGCTTTGAATGCGGTGTGAGTAAGCACCCAGCCATTCAGATGCTGCTCCAAGCTCTCAAAACCCCATGGGTCTGCGGAGCCTCCAGGGAAATCTCGTGAAAACAAGCTCTCTTGTGAATTTCTGCTTCTGGTCATGCTGGGAACACTGGAGAGTCTTCTTCGTGAGATCCCCCGGCTGCCATTTGTGTCCGTAAGCAGCCAGTGACGAGAGAGCAGAGAAAGTGATAAATACGGATTAGACCAAAACATTCACCAACCTTTTCCAAACCACAACAAACTTTCAGGGCTTGGTTGAGGCTTCAGACAAATGTTCAGAAAGGGACAGGATTCTTATTGAATTCCAGCTGGTTCATGCCCCAGCTAGAGTGGGAGATCAGGCTCCTATGCATAATACTATAATAGGGTGTCTTTCCCAACATCAGCAGACAGAAGGAACCACTGATAACATCCTGTATAGCTGGTTCTCTGGGATCCCCATGCATCCTTGTGGTTGGTATCAGCACCAACAGAATTATAGTTGTTACTATGGCTCCTCCTTCTCATGCCTGCACAGAGCTATACTCTGTCACTATGGATATACAACACATGTAAAATACACACCCATATTTATTCATAGGAACATGCCCATTTAGCATAGAGGCAGTATCTGTTGGCATCAATCTAATGAAGAGTCTCTCAGAGCATTTCTGCTAGGAGACCTTATTCCTGGGGGTTTATAATTGTCATGAATATGACAACACATCCTAGGACAGTGGACCCCAAAGTGTGGGGCGTGCCTCCCTAGGGGGTGTGTGGAGGAACATTCGGAGGGTGCAGTGGGGCCGGGGCCAGCCCCTACGGGGGGGGGGGGGGCGGGAGGGATCACCACCCAGCCCCGCTCTGCCCCCAGATCCGCTCCTGGCCCCGGCCCTGACCATGGCTCCGCTTCCAGTCACAGCTCCGCTCCCGGCTACAGCCCCTGGCTCCTGGCCCTGATTGCAGGCCTACTCCTGGCTGTGGCCCCCAGCTCCTGGCCCTGACTGTGGGCTCAGCTGCAGCGCTGGCCCCGCTCCCATCCATGGTTCCTGGCTCCTGGTCCTGGCCATGGTTCCCGGCTCCCGGTTCCCAGCTGCGGCCCAGCTCCCGACCCCGGCTGCCCACCATGGATCTGGTCCCGCACCGGGCCCCTGCTCTCGACTGCAGCTCGGGGGGAGGGCACGAACCAGGTGGGGGGAGGCATGAGCAAAAAAGTTTGGGGACAACTGTCCTGGGATGATGTTGCATTGGGGGCAGTAGTTTTGGGGACAGCAAAGGCTCTGCGAGTGCAGTCTGTGGGACATGGGAAAACAAGACAAGCCTATGAACAGAGGCCTAGATCCTCAAATGTGTTCAGGCACCTAACTTCCATAGGCTCTAGTGACTGCCACTTGTAGCTTGCAGAGAGATTGGCAAAAATTCATGAATGAAGCAGCACATCCCACACGTGAGTTGGGAACGAGTCGTCATCTCTATTTGCCATGTGATGAAAGGAGAGCACCGAGAAGTGAGATGCCTTTCCAAGGGTCAGACAGTGAGTGACTGGCAGAGCTGGGAACAGACCCCAGATCTCCTAAAGCTTAGTTCTTTGCTCTAACTCCTCCTCTGGCCAGATTCAACCCTGGTGTAACTCTACTGACGTCAGCAGAGTTACAAATGAGATTCATTTGGCCCCTTGGGGTTAACTTGACTTGAGAGTGTACACCCTTCATTTCAGTTGCGGAAGAATACAGCAAAGGCCTCCAGCTTCAAGCCTTGTGCTAGAGACATGAGCGACTCGTAGAACCATGCAAAACCGGTCTGGCTTTGGGTATCATTACAAACGCAGGACTCCAGAGCTCTGCTCAGGTTCACCGAGTTTCATTCTCACTCACTAGCCTTTGGAGTGACCCTGGGTGATTTATGGTTTCATGTCAAAAACATACAAAATTCATGGATTCCCATGTCCATGAGAGTGTTTGTCTGCCATTTGTTACCTGAGTTTGCAACTTGGGAGTTTGTTTAAATTGCCAACACTTGCCTGACAATGAGCTATTGGCTGTAGCCAAGGTTGCTTTGTTTTATTTATGCCTGGCCAGTAGGTTATGACAATTACTTCTTGATTCATGAGTGTTGGTTGAAATACTTGGTCTTTGGAAAAATGTTCACTAATCCCAAGGCTTCATAAATATTTACACAAATGGCTACTTGGTCCAGACCGGGTATTTTATTTGTCATGTGGCGTTCGTTATTCTCAGCCACCCAGCAGAAACAATATCATGCCTCCAATCCTGGGCCAAGCTCTGGCTGCTTTGTGCGGCTGCCCTGGTGCAAAGTCTGTCTAGCTGAGGTACTTATATAACCCCTATTCCTGTATCATCTGAGTTTCTCACACTCTTTAATGCATTTATCTTCACAACACGTCTGTGAGGTAGGGAAGTGCTGTTATTCCTACTTTACAGATGGGGAATCGAGGCGCAGAGAAGTTAAGTGCTTTGCCCAAGGTCACTCAGGAAGTCTGTTGCAGAGCAAGGACTTGACTAGTACCCTAACCCCTGGGCCATCCTTCCTCTTTGTTCCTACATCTGGAAGATCCAGCTCCTGGAGGATGTCCCCATGCACAGGGCACTCCTCAGGTGGTACAGAAACACCTTTGTGGCTCCTCCATCACTTGCCTGCCCAGCTGCTGGCACAAGGGCATGGCCAGGGTGCCCTGGCAATCCCAAGAACAGCATCTTGGGGCCACTGGCAGGTGGTGCAGCCTGCCTGGGGATTGGCCACCAGCAGAGTAGCCTCATGATTGGGGGAGCACAAAAAGCGCCTTGGCTTCACCCACGGCTGTGCCGAGGGCACGTTGGTCTTAACCGAAGATCTGGCCTCCTGTGTCCTAGGTGACCAAACGCAGCCTACAAAGACCAAATGGTGAATGGCTGGCTGGAATACCTGGTTGGAAATTATTTGTGCAGAGTCTTCTGAAACTTCTTCTGAGTATCAGAGGGGTAGCCGTGTTAGTCTGAATCTGTAAAAAGCAACAGAGGGTCCTGTGGCACCTTTAAGACTAACAGAAGTATTGGGAGCATAAGCTTTCGTGGGTAAGAACCTCACTTCTTCAGATGCAAGACTTGCATCTGAAGAAGTGAGGTTCTTACCCACGAAAGCTTATGCTCCCAATACTTCTGTTAGTCTTAAAGGTGCCACAGGACCCTCTGTTGCTTTCTTCTGAGTAGCAGACTTTGCTAGAAAGCAGGGCTGGTGTAAGAATCACTCCTAAGGGGGGAAAGCAGGGAAATCGGCAACAAAATGTACATACCAAGAACAATTCAACCCCCTCTCTATTTTGCAATAGTGAGGTGGGTGCATTAGTGAGCAGAGATCATGGATCAGAAGTACTGAGGAAACTGGGCTTTGCTGCCCCCACTTGTATGTCTGAAAAGCTGTCCTTATGGCAAACAAACAAACAAATAAAAACACAGTAGGGAAGGGACAGCAAATAATTCCCCTCACCAACCCTGGTGTCTGAGATGTCATCTGTATCCAGAAGCTTAGCCCGTTTCTGTGGAAGGAGAATGGCAGTCAGTGTATCTTTATCACACTCTCTTTCATGCTTCAGCAAGCTTTCGGCCTCCTGCAGCACTGCAGAGATGCCAACCTGTCTAAGAGGGAACCGGGAGGTCTGTGCTGATGCCTCGGCTGATTCAGGGCAGAGCCTTTGGGTGTTTTTCCACAGTTGTCAGTTGGTTATTTTCCTCCCCACCCTGCCTTGGGCTGAGACATCCTGCAGCCCGTGCCTTTTGGCTGCTAAAAGGTCACTGGGTTTGTGTGTGGAAGATTTCTCGGGTTCATCAGCTTCTGTACTTTATAATGGGCTTTATTCTTTTAGCTTTTTCTGGCAACCTCAGCCCCAGGGTCCTGAGCCAGGAAGGAAAAATTGAAATCCGCGTTCTGCTTTCAAAGGTGGAGAAACAGTGTCATGTCACAATGGGGCCCCCTGGCACAACTCAGGGGAAGGGGAACCACGAGGGATTCTAGCCTCTGGGGGTCACAGTCTAGATCTTTTAGAACCTCTTTTAGGGGGGTCGGGAAAGAATTTTTCCCCAGGTCAGATTGGCAGTGAGCGTGGGGGGGTTTCACCTTCCTTTGCAGCGTGGGGTGTGGGTCAATTGCTAGGCTCATCAGGGTCTCACTTCATCAATTCCCTGCCATTGTAGGGGCCTTGGGTGCTGGTGCACCTCAGTCCCTCCTGTCCTCTGCCTAGTTTAGTCTCCTGAGGGCTGATACTTTGGTCTCATTTCAGTTGTTGGGCGTGGCGCAGGGGCGCCGGAACAGGGAGACCGGGGGGAGGAGGCGTCCTGGGAGCAGGGCCTCTGGGGAAGGAGCGGTGTGAGGGTGGGGCCTCAGGGGGAAGGGGTGGTGCTGGGGGGCGGGGCCATAGTTTGGGTGCCGATGACCCCATAGGCACCGACTCCGTGGGTGCGCCAAAAAAATGGTGGATGCTCAGCACCTACCAGCATCTCTGAGGGTTAGCGCCTCCCCCTCTCCCCCAATGCTTCCCGCCCACTGGCGGCCCTGCCGATCAGCTCTTCCCCCTCCCTCCCAGCACTTCCCGTTGCGATCAGCTGTTCCGCGGCATGCAGGAGGCGCAGGGGCGAGGGGGGAAGAGGCAGGACGTCGTGGGGGCTTGGAGGAAGGGGTGGAGTGGGGGCGGGGCCTAGGGCAGAGCAGGAGTCGAGCCCTTTTAGGGACCTTCTGTCACTCCTGGCGTGGTGAGGAAGTGGCTAGGTGGTGTTGGTGGCCTGTGATAAACAGGTCAGATTAGATGATCTGCTGGTCCCTTCTGACCTTAAGTCTGTGAGTGTCTGCAATGCTCCTTAGAATGTTTCTGTTGGACACAGAGGAGAACGGAGAGGCAGCAGCAGGGCACAGGGAAATTACCCGCTCCGATGCCCCAAGCCTGCAGCTCGAGTCACCACAAACAAAATTAATGAATTCGCGGCAGCCCCTTTTGGTTTGGTTGCGGTTCCTGGGTTCAAGGCCATCGTCAGAGGACGCAGCCCTTGGAAGAGATGAGTGCTGAGCACTCTCCTGCAGATAGGGCACAGCAGAGGATTTGGGCCAGTCCATTATCTGACCCCACTGAAAAATACTTAGTGCTTTACAGACCCTAGCAAATCCGTCCTCACGGCACCTTCTGAAATGGCCGCCAATAGTTTTATTTTGCAGATGGAGAAACGGTGGCAGGGGGGCTAAGGGCAAAATATGCAAAATGGGGGCACAAATTGAGTGCCTAAGTCCATATTTAGGCATCTTAGTAAGAGCTGGATTGTGGCACAGCATTATATGGCCGTGCAGTGAAGAAACCGGGAGTAAGCCCTCCTCCCGCATGGCCACGTGATTGCTCCCTTCACTGTGGTTCCCAGTGCTGAGGGAGAGCAGGTAGGTGAGTAGCGAGGGGATGGGCAGGGTGTAGGTGGAGCTGTCTGATCCCAGAGCACTGGCCAGCTGAGCTGAACTGGTGTGAGGGGAGAGATAAGCTGTAACTGTGTAAGGGCTGCAGTAAGTTACTCCCCGCTGAAAGCCAGGGAGGACCTGTGAAAGAATTGTGATTCTCTAAAGTCACAGATCCTTTCTAGGGCTTCTCTTGGGATGACGCAGCTACACGCCCCCCCCAACACAAAGGCAAGTCTAAAGTCTGCATCTGCCCCTAAGGGTTGGATCCTGCACCTTTTAGCTCAGTCTTTGCCACTGACTTCAAGGGGTGCAGGATCTGACCCTAAGTACCCTGCTTTTCAGAGAGCCTGAAGTGGATGGGAGCTGTAGATGCTCAGCATTTCTGAAAAGCAGGCCTAGGTATGGATTTACGAGCCTAACTTCAGGCAAGTTTGGAAATTCTGGCTTTTATAACTTGCGGTGAGTGAGTGCCAAAAGCAGGGCTGGAGTGTGAGAGTTTCTGGCTCCGTGTCCTTTGTTCAGACCACTAGCGCTCGCTTCTCTCTTTGCCTTTCCGCCTCAGCGATTCGTTGACAACTGAGGGGGGAATTAATTAGAAAGTTTTTTAAAGTTCAGGTTTTTTTTTACAACTTTGATCATCCAGATTTCTCCCCCAGAATCCTTCCTGCAGTCCCAGCGCCCCATGCTTCCGACGCAATCCAAGCGCTGCATGCAGAAATCCTACCAAGCTGAGTTAATTATGTCCAAAACAAGATGCACTGAGGAAATGAGGAAGTGGAAAAGTAGCACTGAAGGGGAATTAGTTGACAGGAGGAGTATGCTGAAGACAATGGGAGCACATGGGAGTTTGTATGAAAAGTAGTTCATCCTTTCTCAGCCCATTAATAAGTTAATAACTTATCAGAGATTAACTTCACACCTTGAGGCACATAAGACGTTGCCTTGTTCTTACATTAGCTTGGCTCTATTGTAATTCCTTTATCTTACCTTCTTTCCCCCCACTCCCCCATTGCATACCCACCTGGGGCCATACTAATATAACAGCATAAGATTTAGTTACAAAAGAGTATAATATGAGTGCAGAATTCACTTTGTGGCATGCTGGATCAGTGCTCATCAGCATTAATCATTGAATGGCCATCAGAAATTACAATTTTTAAGTTGAGGGTGAAAAAAATCACACGCCCAGTGCATAGATATGCATTCACTCCTCATTAGGGTGTCCATGGCTCTGTTGCTGTCTGAAATGAGTAAACAGCTCTGGGCTTGAGGAAAGAGGGAGTGTGAGAAAGGGCGAGCAAGACAAGTGAGTGAGAGAAAAAGGAAATAGAAGGGAATAAAGCAGAGAGAATGGGGGTATATATGTGGTGAGAGAGTGAGCATCCCTAATGCTGCACCTCTGGGTGAGTTGTTGGAAACAGGGATTGAACTCAGGACCTCTGGTTCTAAAAATACAAATCTCTGTTGCCTCATCTAAAAGGAGCAGCTCCATGAGCTGAGGTTGTAGTCTCTAAACTTCTAAATCAGCAGTTCTCAACCAAGGGTGCGTGTATCCCTGTGGGTACGCAGAGGTCTTCCAGGGGTACATCAACTCATCTAGATATTTGCCTAATTTTACAATAGGCTACGTAAAAAGCACTAGCGAAGTCAGTACAAACTAAAATTTCATACAGACAATGATGTTTATACTGCTCTGTATACTACACACTGAAATGTAAGTACAATATTTATATTTCAATTGGTTTATTTTATAATTATATGGGTAAAAATGAGAGAGTCAGCAATGTTTCAGTACTAGTGTGCTGTGACACTTTTGTATTTTTATGTCTGATTTTGTAAGCAAGTAGTTTTTAAGTGAGGTGAAACTTAGGGTACGCAAGACAAATCAGACTCCTGAAAGGGGTACAGTCGTCTGGAAAAGTTGAGAGCCACTGCTCTAAATGTTGCCCAGCCACCACTAGAGGGGGACAAAGCTCCAAACTGAGTGGGTTATATAACCAGATAACTCACATTACAGCACCCCCTGCAGGAGGAAAATAAATTGTGGTGAGGAGGGCAGCAGGCACGAATGAATCTTTGATGACCCTTCCAACTCCCACCTCGCTTCAGAGACAGTAGCCAGCTGCGCTATATACAAAAGGGACAGCAACGCAACTTCCGGCTCGCCCACTTCCAGGGTTGCCGTCTGTCTATTATTTTCTGGATGTATCTTGATCAGTGGAAGTGGAATGAGAGGACCAAAGTTCCCTGGATGGACTGTTACTGAGGGGACACCAGTGGAACAGAGAATGCAGGGAGTTAGGCTGGAAGGTTTCCAGCCCTAATAGGAAAGAAGAAAGTCTTTACATTTGTGTTTTCTTGGCTTTTTTGATGCCTGAGGTAATTAAAAAAAAATCCATTCAAAGAAACCACACTTTTTAAGGCTAAATTTTATTTCATTAGTCTGTATTTACACTCCCATTAAGGCATCTGTTCCTTTGGAGATTAAACAAGAGTTCCCTGGTTTCAGGGTGTTTTCAATTATATCCTAGTTTAGTTACACATTAGCACCTCATCCTGCACCACTTAAATCAAGGGGGATTATGCTATTGACTGCAATGGGAGTGGGACCAGGCCTGTAATTATTTTACTTCTAGCCCCCATTTCTTTATTCTGACCTGTTTCTGGTAGTGCCTATAATGTGCTAGATGCTGTCCAAACATAGACAACGACGCACTCCTGCTCTGAAGAGTTCAGGCCGTTTATATCATTTTCATCACCTTTGTGCTGAACAGTCCTGGGAAGCTAGGTTTAAAGCTGGGTAAAATGATGCTAAGGGCAGGGTTGCCACTTACCCATCATTTTGAAAACATAATTCAGAACAACTAGCTGCTTCCAGTCAATGCTACTGGGATGCTAAGAATTGTTGGTGATGGAAGGAGCTGGGAACTGCTGGGACCCCATAAACTGCAGTGTTTTAGCTGCTTAGAGCTTCAAACTGAGCAATTTCCTTAATGTTCTTCTGAATTATTTGTGAGGTATAGAATTCCCTCACACCTATTTGTTTCTCTGATAACACTGCATTGCTGCTGTCTTCCAAGAGGAGCTCATGCCCGTGTGAACATACATCTCTACCCTGATATAACGCCACCCGATATAACATGAATTTGGATATAACGCGGTAAAGTAGTGCTCTGAGGGTGGTGGGGGGGTGGGAGGGGCTGCGCACTCCAGTGGATCAAAGCAAGTTCGATATAACATGGTTTCACCTATAACGCGGTAAGATTTTTTGGCTCCCGAGGACAGTGTTATATCGAGGTAGAGGTCTATACTGCTCCACTTAAAAACTGACTGACACATTAGAACTGCTTAAAGCTTCTGAACAGCACAGGGCTCTCAGTTAGACCTGTGCGAATTTGGAGAAACAGTGGAGGTTAATGGGAGCAATCCTCTGCTCTCCCCCAAAGTCAGTGGAAGTTTTGACATTGACTTCTGTGGGAGCTGGACTGGGACCAGGCTGGGTTAGGGAGATCAGAGTCAGTCCTTTGTCTCACTGTCATTCCAACTCTCTCTCTCTTTAATATATTCTATGGGCATGAAGATCTGGTGTTAGGACACATTCAAAATTCTGCTGTCCTGCAGGGTGTTGTATTCTCTTGGGATGGGCTTTGGCAGAACAACGCTCTCTCTCTCTCTCTCTCTCTGTAATTGTGTGTGTGTGTATTAGCGAGAGCAGGATACTGTCATGATTCTGAATAGTTATCAACCTACTGAAAGGGGAACAGCCTCCCCCTCCATCAGCTGATATTTGTGTGTGTAACACAGGTCTTCAGCGCTAAACGTTGAACAAGGGCAGTCTTCATCTCCACTCCCCTCTTGTGCTGACGCTGTCTGTTTAGCATTAAACGCACGGTTTTATTTTAACAAGGGCTGGGCTCCACGTGTAGTTTGAACATCTTGGGTATTAGTTCAAGATGAATTGTTCTTCTTTGGTGCTGCATGGAAGCAATGGACGAAAAGTTTGGGTGAGGAAATAAGCAAGAAACTGATTAGCCTGTGATTGTGTAACACTGGACAATCCCAATACCCACATGAACCTAAAACCCTACAGTTTGTAGGCAACAGAACACATGGCAAGAACAGCTGATCTAATGTACCTGAGCTCAAAGTCTTGGGAGCCAAACAGAAACCAGCCGTAGGGACTTGCACTACAGTGAACAGGACAGACAAGTTTGAACCTGGGTGCTAACGAGATTTCAGACAGAAAAGACAAAATGGAAACTGCTTTTTATAATGGGAACAGAAGATGCTCTTTAAGGCTTTTAATTGGATTAAAATAGGAAACTGGATGATGTATAATTGGCCAGATCCTGCTGCATTACACTTAATATTAAAATATACAACCAAGTGAATTTCACTCTGGTGGAAGGTGACCAGACTGACATCCTTTATTTATCTACAGAGCATGGACAGCAGCAGTGCATATGCAAGGGTCTCCCACCCTGCTCCAGCAAGCCTCAACACTGGAGGCATCCCTGTATTCATGAGAGGGGAGCTGTGTCTCCATTCATGATCCAGTCAGTCCTTGGTTTCTGTGCGGAGACTGCTAGCCACTGGTGACAGTTGGATTTTTTTGGCATACCTGTTAAGATTTCATGTTACATGCGCCACCAAACAGCCATCAGGTGGCAAAGGTTTCCAGTCACGACTATGGAGATTAACAGGATTCAGTCTGGTAAGTGGAAGTGAAAGGTTCCAGATTTCATTACCTATTCCCTGAGCCATCCATTGTGATATTTTATAGAGTTTTGGATTTAAGTGTAGCTTCCTCAGATGTCCTCATTCCTTCTCCTACTGTTAGACCCAAGGAAGCCTATAAGGTGTGGCAATTATTATAACAAATCAAACCTGCCTCCAGAAGCCAGTTACTCTGGCAATTATTATAACAAATCAAACCTGCCTCCAGAAGCCGGTTACTCAGATAATCTCACCTCTCCCCCCAATTTCGTTCTGTTTCTATTCTCGATCTCTTTCCCCTAACTGATGTGACAAGGCTTTGTGTTTAATTAAGACACATTGTCCGACCAATTGGGAAGCAAGAAATAGCTGGAGCTGTTTTACAAATAGAAACAATTTTTGTTCATTATCCCTTAATTGAAGCAACAAAAAGGTGCTGGAAAACATCCATCAGATGCACATTCATGTAAATCATCAGAGAGGATTGGATTTAGGAACTCACAAAAGGAACATCGAATGTTCCAATCAAGAGTTATACAGACAACAGCGAAACAAAGAATTGGAGACACAAATACATCTGAATTAGCCCAACTACAGATTATATGTTTCCGGAAAACACATTATCTGGCTTTCTTCCAGGGCTTCTTTTTTTATTCCATCCCTTTTCTAGTTACAGCACAAAAAGTCAATGTCATTTGTTTCTCTTTCATTAGCTCTTCAGGTTCCCACATTGGATGGATATGCCAATATCTGAGATGATTAGGGAGGGACAGATTGGTTAGGATAAAATAAGCACTGACCCAGAGCTGTACCACAAAATTTGAATTTGAGGTTCAGAAAGGTTTGCTTAACTTTTCTTCCCCTTTACTTTTCATTTTCAAGGGTCTGTGCTTCTAGGTTTCCGTGTGAAGCAGAAGAGGTGAAATACCTCCTGAGAAAGGTAGTTTGGGGGAGGATTTCTTGCCTGGAAGCACTGGAAAGCTCATGACGAGTCTAGATAGGTTTTTAAAAACTCATTGGACCAGATTTGGATCTAATTTACACTGGTGTAACTCCACTGATCTCCATAGAGCCACTCTTTATTGCCAGGAGTGTATTTGAGATTAGACTCAGGCTCTTTGGCTCATCATTGACTGAATGTGCCGGGGTTCTTGAACTACCCAATGAATGTCACTCACAATCAAGGCACCTTCAGAAAAAAACACTTGCTGTTTCTCAGCATTTGGGGATGCAAAGCAACAACCTGGAAGAAATGACATCACGTCTAATTAAGAAAATACTATAATAATCGACCAAAACACTGTAGTAACACTGATATAAGCTGTAGTGTTTTGCACTGTTGCGGTAGAACTTATTATTGCAGCTATCTTATCTTAGATACTTATCTAGACCTCATTAGTGTAGTACCTGAGCACCTCACAGTCTTTACTGTATTTATCCTCACAGTACCCCTGTGAGGCAGAGAAGTGCTATTATCCCCATTTTACATAGGGAAACCGAGGCACCGAGAGACCACGTGGCTTACTCAGGGTCACACAGGAAGTCTGCAGAAGCACAAGGACTTTAACCCACATCTTCTGAATACCCGGCTACTACCTTAATCACTGGACCATCCTCCCACCAACATTGACAGGCCGTGAGGCCCAATCCAAAGCCCACTGAGGTCAAGGGAAAGATTCCCAGCAACTTGAACGGGCTTTGGATCAGGCCTTTAGTGAGGACGTTTGTATGTTAATATGGCTTCTTAATAATTCCTAAAGGAAACCATCCACTTTCTATTGCCTGCATTTGTTCTCGGGAGACTTAGTAAGGACAGACTCAGGAGTATGGAGCCTATCCTGGGAAGGATGCATGATGGTCAACACTGAGTAGAGATGATGGTGCGTCTTGCCGACAGGCTGGGAAGTTGAATAATTCTATCCCATATATCAGCTAGTAGATGCCAAGAGTGGCTCTGTCTTTGGCTTAACTGAAGAATCCCCTTAAGGTTTGTCCCTTCCTACTGCAGTTGTGATTTTTGCATTTTTCCAGCACCACTCCTTGTTTTGAAATCCCCAATGCCTAGCACAGAAAGTGTTTGCATTGTAACTGGAGTTTGTTGATTTTCTTTAGGTGGCTGAGGGCTGCAGGCAGTTCTCATTACTTTTTTATTAGCCAATTTGAATACTCATTTAGCCTCACTAAGCGTGTGATGGTTTTTAATTCTTCCTTCAGAGGTGCTTGCGCGGAGTCTGCTCTCGCTGTTCAGTAACGCAGGATCCCGCACGACGTGACTGAGGTGGAACATGATGTCTCACAAACAGACTGATCAGTCAGGGCTGGTTTCATTTATTCTAATGGTTGACGTCCCCCATGATTCTGACCCAGACTTATCTGTGAAGCAGGCCAGCCAGAAACGGTTGCAATACAATATGCTACAAGTCTATTCTATATATTATGTCAAATGGTTTCCCAAAATACTTTACAAAATTAAATAATACAAGGCAGCAAGACAATATGCAGTATAAATTACCAAAACAGTGGGGTAAAGACATTAAATGATGAATAAATTAAGGCATCTAGCCATAAAGGCTAATAACGGAGGAAAAAAGAAATGATTACAATGGTTATGTGCAGAAAAACAAGTGACCAACGGAGAAATGTTCTATTAGCAGAGGACTGGTAATGGGACATGGAGATTTTCCCCTCTAGGTCAGGGATTCCCATCCACTTAGCTTGGCAGTGACTGAGGGCCTGATCCAACTTCAGTTGAAGGTAACTTTTGCTATCGGCTGGCTGTTTGATATTCAGTTGTAACACACTGGATCTGGGCCTGGTTTTCAGAGAGGCTGAGTAGCTACGATTTCAGCTGACTTCAGATGGAGTTGGGGGCACTGTGCTCTTCTGAAAATCAGGTCCTTTTGTGTGTAGAATGAATGATGACGCCCTCTAGTGAACGAACGATGGACAGGATAAGGGACTTGCTGTTAAAGCTAGCTAGGGAAGATCTCTCTTAGCTCAAGTGGTAGAGGCCTGTGTATTTGAGCAGCTGGCCAAGAGTGCTAGTCCCATCTCCCTGTGTGTGTGTGTGTGTGTGTGTGTGTGTGTGTGTGTGTGAGAGAGAGAGAGATTTACGCAGGCTGTGGCATATGAGTTTGTTACATTATGGAGAGACATTTTCACCACTGTGTTATCTAGAGACTTCCTTTGAGCAAGTGTGAGTTAACACCAGCTGCCAGTCCACACTAGCGCTTTCACCATTGCAAGCTTCGGGGGGAGCAGTACCGGCGGGAGATGTCCGTAACATTGTCAGTGGAGCTGCAGTCCATGTGCCTGACAGTGGCGTAGCCAGGTTCTAAGAGCAGGGGAAGCAAACATTAAAAAGGCGCCCCCCCCCCTTGGCTCCTCCTCTGGCCACGCCCCCTTGGCTCCTCCTCCGGCCGCTCTGCGCCCCCCCCCCTTGGCTGGCTCCTCCGGCCGCGCCGCACCGCGCCCCCCCCCCCCATGACTCCTCCGGCCGTGCCGCCCCCGCAGCCCCCCCCATGGCTCCTCCGGCCGTGCCATGCCGCCCCCGCGGCCCCCCCATGGCTCCTCTGGCCGTGCCGTGCCGCCCCCATGGCTCCTTCGGCCGCGCTGCAGCCATGCTGCGCCCCCCCTTCAAGCCTGGGGTGCGGCAGCCCCCCCCAGTTCCAGCCCTGTGTGTGTGCAGGGAACAGAGGGGGTTACAGCCTGGATTGGGGTTACAGGGCCCGGCTCTGCTCAGGGGTTCTGACCCCTCACGGCTGGGTGGGAACGCAGCTCCTGGCGGGTCCGAGCCCCTTGGGCAGCGGGGCAGTTTGGGGGAGTCTCTGTGCTCCAGGCTGCGCGCCGGCCGCCCCGAACTCATCCCCCACTTGCCCGGCTCAGGCCGGGCGGCAAAGAGCCAGAGGCTCCCACCTAGGCTCACATCTCCGCACGCCTCTGTTTTTCCCCGGGGCCCGCCCGCTTCCCCTCACGCACCCCAGAGCAGCGAGAGAGCCGCCAGCTCCATTCGCTTGTCTCCTTACCCTTCCTCGCCCGAGGCCACCCTCGCTCCTCTGGCCGCGCCGCCCCACCCATGGCTCCTCCGGCCGTGCTGCGGGCTGCCATACTGCGCCCCCCCTCGCTCCTCCGGCCGCGCCGCCCCCCCCATGGCTCCTCCAGCCGTGACGCCCCCGCGGCCCCCCCCATGGCTCCTCCGGCCGTGCCGCCCTCCCCCATGTCTCCTCCGGCCGTGCCGCCCCCTCCCCATGGCTCCTCCGGCTGTGCTGCCGGTGCGCAGCGCCGGCCCGGCAGGCCAAGCTTCAGAGCGGAGCATGGGCCCCGCCCGCTGGCGCCATGGTAACCCCTAACTAAGGCGCCGCTTTTGGAAAATGTGCTGAGGGGAAGCAGCTGCTTCCCCTGCACCCCCCCAGCTATGCTACTGGTGCCTGAGTTGGCAGCGGACGGCTGTCGGACTGGTACAAACTGGCAGCTTCAGTAGAGTGGACATGGAAGTGGAACTCCCGTCAGCCTGAGAGGTGGTCCTAGGCAGGGTTGAGGCACATTGCCCAGGTGGCAGAGGAGGGAAAACTTGTACTTCTGCTGTCTGCGCTGGACCTATCCTGTGGGTAGGTAGGAGACTTCAGTCTCTAGGGCAATGGTCCCCAAACTTTTTACCTAGCACCCCCCTTACCCCTGTCCATGCCCCCCCAGGGCCGAGAGCGGGGCCGTGGTTCCGGGGGGTGGGATGTGGACAGAAGTAAGGGGGCTGAGGCTGGGGCCACAGCTGGGGGTGACAGGGGTGGGGGCAGGGCCGGGAGCGGAGGCTTGGCTGGGGCCCCGGGTACGGGACCGGCAGCAGGGGTCCCAGGAGTGGGACCGGCAGCTAGCAGTGGAGCCCTGGGTGTGGGGCCAGCAGCCAGGGCCGGGAGTGGAGCTGGGTGGTGCTCCCTCCCCACCCCCTGTGGGGTGCCCCTGAACTTTCCTCCATGCCCCCCCAGCGGGGGTGCACCCCACAGCTTGGGGACCTCTGCTCTAGGGCTCTCAGTGCAGCAGCTTTCAGAAGCACTAAATACACACACACACACACACACACACATTCTGCCGCTTCCTCAAGTGTCTTCGATTCTACTGTGTACAAATTTACAAATGAACTGCCCAAGTGTTGACTAATGCTGCAGCCTGAAGTCAAGGTAAGAGCCCATTTATTTATAAGCTCTTCAAGGACAAAATGCTCTATTTGTACAGTCTTCCTGTACTCACACTGGGTACAGCCTAACACACAGTTACCCGCATCACAGTGTTCCAGGAGAGGTGGATGTATGAAATCCTCTCAAAGAAAACACACAGCCCAGCCAGCCTCACGTAACAGGAAAGTCATGATGTGTTGTTGGCTTTTAAAGAGACAGATGGGAAAGCTCAGAGGATGATATATATATATATATTTGCATCATAGACCTGGTTTTGGCCTATATGGTCCCAGAAGTTACAGCAGCACAAGGGTCCACTTAGGGTCTCTAGCCCCGTCATGCTTTCAGGCACCAGAAGTCCTATCCATTGTATGTGTGCAGCTCTCACTAACTTACGTGAGACAGGGTAGGAGTGCAGCTGACGGGATAATTGGCTCCGTGGCTGCTAGAGAGAGCTCTCTCTTTCCCTTTCCTGCAGACATTGACTTCAAAGGTTCCCGGTCACTCAGGTCCATGTAAATGATAATAAGAACAATGATTAATAAAACACCAAGAGCTGTTTATCCAGGGCTCTGAAGGGGCTTAATAAAAGTGGGCACCAACCTTTCCATTTTACAGGCGACGCAAACAGGTGAAGTGACTTGCCCAAACTCACATGGTGAATCAGTAGCAGAGCTGGGCATAGGACCCTATTCATGATACTAGGATGCCTCCAAAATTTCCACTGTAATAATCCCAAAACGTTTACGCTTGGTGACTGTGACTCACCCAGGAACCTCTCTGTGGCAACCGGCAGAGGGCATGGGGTGTGTGTGTAGAGTTTTACAGCGCTTCCCTGGGTCAATATATGCATACTAAGTTTACCAAAGAATGGCATGGGACGTCTCTTTCAAGAGCCAGTAGCCCACTGGTCAGCATAATCATTTCAAAATGGATGGATGATGTTTAGGGAATTATGTACCGAGAATTCTGTTCTTAAGATATGTGAGGTAGGGCAGGTCACTAGAAGGTGAGCCGCATACTCCTGTCAGGGAGGAGGGAAGAGACCGGCTCCCTCTGGCTGGTCATGTGTATTGTGCATTGTTGAGCCTGACGCTAATGAAGAGATTGTGAAATCACATTTCATGAGAGAAAAACTGCAGGAAACTCTGGCTTTGGAGCACGTGACAGAATGCTGAGTGTTTAAACGTGAGGAGGGATAAACGCTGGCATAAGGGGACGGTGGGAAAAATCTGCCCTCAGTGGGAACACGAGGCACCGAGTTCTGCTCAGATTAAGAGAAAACTGTTTTTTCCGGAGGCTCCTAGAGCCTTCAAGTGGCTCTGAGCTCAGAGCCTTTTCCGTCTTGTCTAAGGATTTATCTGCATTCACAAAGCATAGTGTCATCATCGTTAAGGCCACAGGAAAACAGCAAATTCAGGGCATGTACTGGGGACAGAGGTCGCTGTCTGCATGTATCGAAAGGAGCAAAGGGCCTATAACTGAGCCCTGTGGGACTTCCTCCATCCATCCTCCTGGAACATGCATCAGACTGCAATAACCACTCGCTGTTTAGGCAGCTTTGAAAGCAGTTTTTAGGGCTGCCTCCGAGCAGGCGGCACACTGAAGTTAGTTAATTAATATCTAGGAGTTAGCTGTGGCAGAAAGCTTTATTGCGACCAAGCAAGATGGCTGCATGTATTTCCCTTTGATCGTAATGAGCAGTGTAGATTTGGAGATGCTGTGAATTCTGAGAGTACAGCTGGGGAAATGGGGAGGAGAGGAATGGAATGTCCTAGGATCATCTGCGACTTTCATCTGCTGGAAACAGCCACAGATCAGAAAGTGGAGTGCGCTGGACTGGTCCCTCACTGGAAAAGCTGCTGTCCTGTGCCCCAGATCACCCGGGAGATCCCTCTCCAGACTGCAGTGTGGTCATGACTGGGAACAATCTGCCTTTCCCCCTCTCCTTAACCCTGCCGGTCCCTGCTGCCGCCTTCCTTCCCACAGCTTGTGTCTGCTGTTCTCCCTTCCTTCCCTCTTTGGAGGGGACTACGGCATGAGAATCAGAGCAGGCAGGGACGAGACACTGGAGTGAAAGTGGAATGGGACATGGGAGATTGGAGTTCCACTTCCCTTGGGGC
Source organism: Emys orbicularis (assembly GCF_028017835.1). Taxonomy (NCBI): domain Eukaryota; kingdom Metazoa; phylum Chordata; order Testudines; family Emydidae; genus Emys; species Emys orbicularis. The sequence goes on from NC_088689.1 coordinate 109,807,096, forward strand.
CCTCACTGTATAAGGGCTGGGGTGATTTTAGCTATTCTCTAACTATAGGGGACCAGTCCTGCATCTAGGGGAATATTAACAACAGGAGTCATGGGGAAGTGACATACAAGGCTCCTTCTGTTTAAACTCTCGCCCCCTGGAATCAGTCAAACAGACCTAGCACAGGAAATTAGTACCTCTGCCCCCTGGGGAATGGGATCTCCAGTCTCTGCCCAGTGAAATCTGCATGGGCCGTGAGGTGATTATGAAGGGTACGTTTAACCCCTTCTCTGCTTGCTGTGCTGCTGAAACATCGTTCTATTGAAACAAATGCAGTGTGAGAATGTACCTGGTAGGTTCAGCATCCCAGCAGGTCTGTTCCAGTTTGGGATGCGTCTGGGGCATTTGGCAGCAGAGCAAGTGTGTTCTACCTGGGACATGCTGCTCCATACAGCATCACAATGGGTGTGCTCCACTCAGGAGGCTCCTAGCACATTCAGCGGAGCTGCAATGCATTCTACCTGGGACGTCCCTGGTACCTCAGCAGCGCTGCAGGTGCATCCTTCCTGGAACATTTAACAGCTGTCAAATACTTAATGATGCAGGCTGAGATGTTGCTCAGCCCAAGAGATGCTCAGCTTCAATAAAGAACCTTCAGAAAGCATTGCAATATCCCTCTGGGTTCTGTGAGGGAAAATCCCGCTGATTGAGGCAATTGAATCTGGAGGGGCAGGAAAGCTATTGAGCCTTAGGTTAGTAGAGGCTTTTGAGGCAGACGTGTCTGTGTCTGGACATTATCCAGTCGATCAGTGTAACAGAGCTTCCTGGCAGTTCAAATAGGTGCCGTGAGCTGATTGCAAAATGTCTTGTATGTAGCCCAGAGCTCCTTCTCTGTGTCCCTATATATTTCATTCATAGGGATGGGGATGGCAATACATTTGCCACTCATTAACAACAAATAATATCTCTCTATCTTCAGTAAGTGTTGGTCGTAGAATTGCTGTTTCGCTTTCATTTTATATAGTTCCCTGTGATAAATTTAGCTTGTAAGGGATGATTAAGACACTTCATTATGTTTTAATGTGTCTTTAGGCCTGTGTCTAGTAGTAACAATCATCCCAGATCCCGGTTGAAATAGCCTGCTGCTGCTGCTGTTTCAGAGAGGACTGTACAGCAGTGGGCCCCAGGCTCGGCACATCAGCCTCCGTGTACCCACAGAAAGTGCCTCCACCTGAACACGTGGTTGGATAATAGATTCAAAGTGGGGTTAGTGCATTCACCCCTCCAGGCCTGAAGCCAAATGAGGTCAATCCCTCGCCTCTGGTCACAAGAGATAATGAGTCCGGTAGTTTCTTATCTTAGTGGCCCCATTTGTCAATGTCAGAGGCAGTTGCAATAGGAGCTGTGCATACCTTGAGGAGCAGAGGCAAAGTGACAGAAGCTATAGTGGAGCAGGAGTCAAGCCTATCTCCCTCTCAGATGCCAGGGGCCATCCCCTTTCCCAGAACCCTGTGGCTCTGCCCCAGGCTGAGAAGCCTGTTTTCTCCCTGGTCGATAATGAGCATTTCCTCAAAACCTTGGAGAAAAAGCAAGCGAGACAAACTGGCAAAGGCAAAGTGCACCTCAGCGGGGGGTGGGTGGGGAAGCTGTGCCCACATGAGCTGTGGTGTTGGACTGGAAGGATGTGACTCTTATGGGAGCCAAAGGCCTTTGGTAGTTTCTTGCCCAAGCCTCGGTTTCTCTGGGCTGCCCAGAGGATTCAGGTGGCCTGGGGCAAAGCAATTTTGGGGGTCCCTTCCATAAAAAAAAGTTGCAATACTACAGAATACTATATTCTCGTGGGGGCCCCTATGGGGCCCGGGGCAAATTGCCCCCCCCCCCCCCCAGGAAGCTCTGCGGTTTCTATCTCCATTCTTTGCTGCTCACCATTAACCCCTTTGTTGCAGTTACACACCCTCATGTCTGGGCAAACAGCTCCTTGGAGAACATCCATTCCCATAAATGGAGTATTATTGATAATAATACCAATGACTCAAATCGCACTTTTCATTCATAGATTTCAAAGCCCTTTACAAAGGAGGTCAGTATCATTATCTCCATTTTACCCATGGGCTACTCTTCTCTAAAGACACTGAAGATCTTTCCTTCTGCAGCTGAGAAGAACAGATGCCCAGTGAAAGCACTGGAGAATGCAGGAAACACTCAGTGGCTCAGCGAAAGCCTCCAGAATTATGCCTTGCATCAGATACACAAATACCTTCGCTTACATGCATCAGTCACTCACTTTTTGGTAGACTGGTGAAGACTAATGAGTATGCTGGCAATAATGCATGCCAGTACCATGAGAGCTGGGAACAAAGCCAATGATTACAACATGGTTGGGTCTGAAGCATATGACAGAGAGTCAGGGGACACTTCTGGTCACAGGCGCCAGCTCTGTGGGTGCATCAGGGCTCCAGCACCCATGGAAAAAAATAGGGGGTGCTCAGTACCCACTAGCCACAGTGGTTCTGGCCCTGGGGCTGGCCACTGCTCAGCTATTCGGTGGGCTGGCCCCCGGGGCTGGCAGCGAACCAGCTGTTGAGCGGCCCCCCAGGGCTGGCTGCAGATCAGCGAGCGGCTGGTGGGAGGTGCTCGGGAGGGGCGGAGAGGAGGGAGTGTTGGGTGGGTGAAGGGACCTTGGGTGAGGGGGCGCAGTGGGGCGGGAAGAGATGGAGCAGGGGCAGGGCCTCGGGGGAAGAGGCTGAGTGGGAGCGGGGCCTCGGGGTGGAGCGATGGTGGAGCACCCACCGGGAAAAACAAAAGTCAGTGCCTGTGCTTCTAGTCCCCCATTACAGGAACATTACTTCTGCAACTTCACCACCAAGGGCTATGCACAACTCAGATTTCACCACCTAAGCAGATTTGAGTCTGATCACTATTTGGATGGGAGACCCACTGAAAGAAGTGTGGTGTGGGAGCTGCTACCTGTGGAATCACCACTTTCAGAGTCAGTGCAGCGCTGGCAATGCTGCTTTCAGATGAGATGTAAAGCAGAGGTCCCAATAACTTGCTGTCATCAAAAATCTCCTGGCACTTTTCTCAAGAGTCGGGGCCCTGGCTTCCTGCTAAAAGTCCATTTGGATAACTACATTCAGCTAAGCTAACTTCCCCTGGCAGTATCAGACAGAAGTGGCTGCCTTCCTCGATTCCTTTACCAAACTCTTGTGTAGTGTTGCCAAATTCTGTTAAAACAACAGCCTTGTTCCAGTGTAATGATGGGTACCTTTCAGAGGTGGGTGATTCCACGTAGCATGCAAAGCTTTCATCTTCCATCAAGATGATGGCCAACAAGTCAGTCTTTGGGACAGGCCCTCATATCCCTGTGAGTGTAACAGGCCTGTCTGCACGGTTCTAGAGAGGGCTCTGTTTCTACTCTCATTAAGGTCTGTAAACATCAAATGCTCTCATTCATTTATCATAGGGTGATAACCAGACTGTGAAATGCCTGCTCTGGTCAGGTCACATTCTCGCTCTTTTATTAATCTGACATCCTTAAAAACATCTCTTTCAGTTTTGCGTGCAACCCAGAGGAATCCCCAGAATGGTCAGCTCAGCACTAGGTTTCCTGAAAAGCAGCTGGGTGCAAGACTGCTCAGATTGCTTTTTCAAAGTCATTTCTATGGCAAATGAATGATTGCTGAATCGAAAACTAATCGGGGACAAATCACTGATTGCTTTGATGAGGAAAATGATGGATTGGAGATTATAGTGACATTCCGTTTGCTGCGTGTTCATGACCTGCATGGCTGAGACTGGCCAGACAAGGTACCGTGATGATGATGACATTATCATTCAGGCCTAGGACAGGATTGCCAAGGAAACCAACTGGCAATAATCTGAGCAGTTCAGGGGAGAAGCCAAGGACTGGCTGAGCCAGGGAGACTGCCCCCATTGCCTGCCCCTAGAGGTGGTCTCTCCAGGACAAGGTTAGCACATTGGTAGGGGGCAGTGTGGGAGGCACTTGCCCTGCCACTCCCAATGTCACACCACATACTGTGGATAAACAGATGACCTCAGTCTTCAAGGTTGACAGCACAGCATCTTCCACAGTTACTGTTTTTATTAGGGTGCAATAGCTGTGCAAGGCACTTGACAAACACATAAGAGCAGGTCCCTACTCCAAAGAGCTTACAAACTGAACAGACAATAAACAGACAAAGGAGGGTAAAAGGAGGAAACTCACATGGGCTCATTTTAAACCCTTTCTTAATCTTTTCCGTTTTAGTGTGTGATTCTTTGCTCTTTTGCCCTGGCAGATCTGCCTTTGTCATTGATTTGTTTCAATCCTGGCCTATTCTCTTATTAACCTTTACCCTTGCTTCCTGTTTTCCAATTTCTGTGTCTATTATTTAACTCTCACTTCATTTTTTAGGCTGGGGTTTCCCCAGGGGCCGAAGGGAGTAAGGTGCTCAACTCTTATTGAGATTATCCCACGGGGTACCCCACTCCCTTCGGCTCTTTTGGGACTGCCAGCCTTAACCTTGTCTCCAGCATCAAATTTACTGTTAGAGAACCTCCGACAAAATGACCCCTTCCAGAATGTAGTTGGGATGAACGCATGATCCAGGAGGGAGAGCACTAGCCTCGGTCATGGGCAACCCAGACTGCATTGCTGCAGACTCCCTTGTGTGACCTTGGGCAAGTCACTTAACCTCTCTGTGCTTCAGTTCCCCATCTGTAAAATGGGTCTAACAGCACTGCCTTACCAGGCAGGGGTATTGTGAAAGTAACTACATGAAAGATTGTGAGGTGCTCAGCTATTATGGTAACCAGGGATCAGGGCCAGCTCTAGTTTTTTTGCCGCCCCAAGCGGCGAAGCGAAAAAAAAAAAAAAAGATAAAGCCCCGATCTGTGGCACTTCGGCGGCAGCTCAGCCGCGCTGCTTCATTCTTCGGTGACAATTCGGCGGCGGGTCCTTCGCTCCAAGAGGGACTGAGGGACCCACTGCCGAATTGCCGCCGAAGACCCGGACGTGCCGCCCCTTTCCATTGGCCGCCGCAAGCACCTGCTTCCTTTGCTGGTGCCTGGAGCCGGCCCTGCCAGGGACATATAAGTGATAGATGAACTGTTTTTGCAGTGCTGTAAGCTTCCAGGAATTTGTGGATAGTCCCTTGAAGAAGAAGCCGAAAAACCCCAGGGTTCCAATAGACTCTTCAGGCAAACAGAAGTTTAAACACTTTACAAGGATGCTGTCTTTGGTGAAGTTACTGGCACTTCACAGCTGTTCTGACATTAGCTTGCATGGACGGCATTTTGTGTGTGTGTGTATGTGCTGTAATAGATTGACAAACTACAAGCTCCCGTGTAGCACCTGGATGGGCACATTCTCACATTTCCATGGTGACCTTGAGTAGGGATGGTTTCTAAATTCCCATGCAGCTGTTATTTTGCATCGCGAGCCATATGGTCACCCCATAAAGATGCTTCCTAATTGTAGCTCTTAACCTGCCAAGGTCCAAAACAGGAAGGGGTGCGTGTGAGTGTAGGGGCTGGGGAGAATCAGACGCAGACGTGTGACAAAGACCCGGAACGAGGAAAAAGGCAAGATGCTCCAAACTCAGTGGGATTCATTACTTCAGTGTAAATAACCTTCCCTCTGACCTTGATCTCCCGAGTCAGCATTTTCTGTGTCAATATATTACGATAATAAAAAACGAGAGAACACCAGGTGTGTGGCAAATGTGTGTCTAAAAAAGCAGGGACATCCCTGCTAATAAGGGACTGTTGAGAATATGTTCCTAATCAAACCGCTTACAATAACCTTGTTTCTATAATCTGTCTCTGCTACAGCAAAATAGGGATGCATTATGCGGACAAAGAGGTTTTTTGTTTGCTGGGGTGGGGTGGGAGGATAGGGCTGTTAGTTTTGGAGGGGGGAAGACAGCTGGTTGAACAGACCACTTAATTTTATTAGCAGAGCGTGAAGGAAACACGCTTTGGTCCTAGCGTCAGCATTTGCACCCATGCAAAGCCAGCGTACAGTGCTACCAGGTCAGAATGGTCATGCTGTTTGCCCACACTCTGTGCAGGGTAAACAACTGGATGAAGCTCAGTGAAGAGGGAAGCAGGCCCGCTGCCTTGATACGGGTAGGTTCGTTATTCTCTCCTTCCCAGAGGAAAGAGGCATGTGAACAGCGCCCCCTGGTGAAAGGAGAGGAGCAGCGAGGACTCTCCTGATGGATTTGTTGTGGGCGTGGGGAGGAAGGAACTTGCAATGGTCTCATTCCTGCTTCCCACTCTCCCCTCTTGCAGGGCTGGGATTAGCCCACATGGCTCCACTGGGGATGGGCAGGAGAAGAGGGTCAGATGCCCTTTTATTTTGGGGGTGTCCTTCTCCCCCTCCCTTGATGATTGCTTTGGAACTGTCAGCCCAGTGATTGGCCGCAGGGCTGGGGCTGAGCAGTTACGTAACCTCCATGCAGTGGGTGCTCCCAATGGGTTGGCGTAAAGGGGACATCTCCTCCCCAAACCATTTATTCTCCCATCACTGTCTCCCCCATTGTGGCTGCAGCACTATCCATCGCCACGCCGGGCTCTCCCCTCTTTTATGATCCGCCCTTGGGATCCAAATTGGCTCCCATAGATGGGCCATGTAGGTCCTGAGGACTCCATGCTATGGACATTACAGGGCCCAGGATGCAGGAGGAGGGGGAGAAACCTGTAATAAGGCCACAAACAGGGCACGTTCCTGCTCCTAAAAAGTGCTTTTATTTAAACAGCAACCACGACCAGCAGCAAACAAAGAAAGAGCACAAGCAAGCAAGGAATGTAGACACCCATGTCTCTAATTTAGGTGGGTCTAAAGCTAGCACTGAGATTGGCTTAATTACCCAGGAACAATATACTCCCCCAGATTGCAGATCGGCTCGTTAGTGATATACTTCTTTTTTTTTAAACTTGCAGTTGAAATTGAGAATACATCCCTCACTCAAAACATTGTCTCCCAATCACCATGGTTACTGCCAGGTTTTCCGCAATGGCCCAGCATATTCATCTGTCAAGTATGCTAATGGAGAACGGACCCTGTCACATAAAGGAGCAGGCTATTCAAACATACACTTGGCAAATAATTGTACATGTCAAAAGAATGATGCTTGTTATTTGCCTAATATTATCCCCCAGAAGTGGGAAGTAGTTCAGCTCTCAATGCAAAATGGCTTGCCCTTATCAAATAGGCAATTTGCTGATAATTTAGACTATTAGCTATCTTGGGGTGGTGAGGCAAAGAGGGGGGTTGTAGATATAAGTGGCCTTTTATAATTGTACTGAAAGCAAACTGGGGCATTAAGTGCCCTGGAGGTGCAGTAACGAGGATCATCATGGGATACGCTGCTAGCCAATCAGTGGGATTGTTAATGGAACCCCATTTCACCTCTGTCAGGTAGCGCTTGATGGGTGGTTAATTATAATTTAGAAGAAACAGTTTTCTCAACTGCATTTTTTTTATTGCTATTTATCTTCATGATGGGCCAATTTCCAATTTGTCTATTTCAGTAATTAAGCCAAAGAAAAATGTTACTGCTAGATTCCTATCAGCTTCTTAGCCTCTGATGTTAGCAGCTGGAAATGCTGGGTTTGCATGCAATTATTTTGCATGCAAGACAATGGAGCCGCCTCTCTTTCTCTCAGTGGGATTTTTAAAGTCAATTCCCATTAAAAATGGGGCGGGGTGAATCTGGTGTCCATGAGAGTGAGGAGCTAACAACATGGGTCCAAGGGACAACATGGAGGCAGGTACTTAAGATTCTCACTGGCAGTCCATCCTGCAATCCTAATCCTGCTCCCTTGCCCAGCTCTGTCAATGCGCTCCCTGTTGTCCTCCAGCCTCCCTTGCTGTGCCAGTTCTTGTCCTGTCCACAGCTCTGCCAAAGGAGCCTCAATCCTGACCTGCAGCACTTGCTTCTGTTCTAATGCTGGGCTGCACATATGCTGCACCTGTATCCCAGTCCTTATCTGCAACATCCCCACCTGCTCTAGTCTTGACCTGACCCCTCCAGCTCTGCCAATGCACCTGCAGCAAGCCCCTGCTGCTCCAGTCCTGGACTTCTGAACAGAGACTCCCAGCTGTGGTGAATGCAAGTGTGTGGGTTTTGTTGTGAGGCAGATAAATACCCATCAGGAGCTAGACTGAGACCCCAAAACTCATTTCACCTGTGACATGACAAAGATTGGCGCACAGCTCCTGGGAGGGGGGGGAAACAGTAACCCACAAAGCCAGATTTTTAAAACTCATTTTAACCCTTTAAGTATAAATTGTGAAGGTGGCAGATATTTAAAGTAGATGTCTCTCTCTTTACATGGGACGGACCAAACACTTCTCTCTCTGTAACATGACAGGGGCAGCTGGGTTAGGAAACAGAATATTTTTCTGGACAGTTTTTTTTAAAGAAAAACATAGAAATATAGAGGCAGCAATAATTATCCTCCCCCCTTAGCCGCTATGATAGAAAATGAATTTCATGCTGTTGTAAGGTGCTAGCCTGACCGATCTGGGAGCTGAACTCCTCCTTCTGTTTATTCACAGAATAGATACAGCAGAAACAAGCTATCCACCCACACTGCTCTGTTCTATACAGACAGAAGGAGAGTTCATTCTCCATGGTCCTTGTCCTCACTGCTAGCACTTAGCATCATGCCCACTGTGATGTGGAAAACTTCACCAAGAAACAGTCTGAGTCCCACCAAATTTCCTTTTTTCCACACTGGCCACCAAAGAGCTACGGGACAACAACACATTTCAACTCAGTACTGACCTGTGACCTAGAAACGAAAGGATCTTTAGCTTTTCACTGCTCCCTGCAGCCAGCCAGCCTTCCTTTAGGTGTAAGAAGAGCAGCATTACTTACAGGAGGCTGAGATAATGCAGAGCAATCATGTACTCAGTGTGTGACATTATTTACTAGCAGTTGTTGAATTGCAATTTTGCTGAATTCAAAATTGTTAACCCCCCTTGTGCTTGACATCAGAGTAGAATGTGTTTGATTTGCATTGAGAGGGGATAGGGAGAGCTATGAAACATACTTCTGTTTTGATTGTTGTCAAGCCTGGGTTACCTAGGGAGGTGGTGGAATCTCCTTCCTTAGAAGTTTTTAAGGTCAGGCTTGACAAAGCCCTGGCTGGGATGATTTAGTTGGGAATTGGTCCTGCTTTGAGAGCAGGGGGTTGGACTAGATGACCTCCTGAGGTCAGGGCCGGCTCTAGCTTTTTTGCCGCCCCAGGCAAAAAAGCCTCCGGCCGCTCCCCCCCCCCGTGGGGGGGGGGAGGGCGACCGGAGCCCTGGGAGGAGGGCGGCGAGCCCTGGCGGGGACTCCGCTCTCCCCCCAGCAGCCGGGGGGAGGGCGCCGGGGGGGAGGGCGGCGAGCCCCGGCCGGGGCTCCGCTCTCCCCCCGGCGGCCAGAGCGCCGGGGGCAGGGCGGCGAGAGGGTGGCGAGCCCCGGCTGGGGCTCGGCTCTCCCCCCGGCGGCCAGAGGGGCTCGCCGCTCTCCCCCTGGCAGCCGGGGGGAGGGCGCGGGGGGGAGGGCGGCCAGAGCGCCGGGGGGAGGGCGGCGAGCCCGGCTGTGGCCCCGCTCTCCCCGGCGGCCCGAGCGCCGCGCCGCCCCCCTCCAGGTGCCGCCCCAAGCACCAGCTTGGTTGCCTGGTGCCTGGAGCCGGCCCTGCCTGAGGTCCCTTCCAACCCTGATATTCTATGATTCTATGTCCTACAATGGCTAAAGCATTTGAGCACCAACCTCAGGCCAGGCTGTTCAGAAGCAGGGCACAAACCCCAAATTGAGTGTGAGGTCTAGACTTAAATTTCACCAACCAAGTATCAAGTGTAAATGTTCCAGGCAGTATAACAGCCAAAACATGGAGTCACACACAGTCCCCTTGGGTACTCCAATCAGTCTTGTCATCTAGCTAAGCCTGCTTTTGTGATAGATGGCCCCTTACACCAAAAATCACAGCAATATTCAGGTAATCCCCCGCCCCAAAGGAGCAGTCACTTACCCTGGGTCAATTGCACTTTAGATCTCACTCCAAAGACAATGCTTGTAGCCAATCCTATAATAAACTATGTAAAGATTTATTATATAGAAAAAGGAAACAAGAGTGTTATTTACAAGGTTAAAGTAGGTAAACATATACACACAAATGAGTTCCAATATTAAGTTTCAAAAAGTAATAGACACTTCTATAATAAGCAACCTCTATAGGTCCTTTAGGGCTAACCCAAGCTAAGCGCTGGGGATCTTTTACCTATGTGTAGTAATCCTTGCCCTCCAGAGTCCAAGCATCATAAAGATACTGTTCCTCCTTGCTGGGGGCTTTTATCCCCTCTCCCCTCTTCTGCTTTGAGCTGCAAACTCAGCTGATGGGAGGAATTCACTTGCAAGACTCATCTTGGTGGTAGTGGTGAGAGTAAACAGCAGTCTTTTGTCCTCTTTAATGTTTCACTCTAGTCTGGCAGGACATGACACCTTCTGTTGGAGACCAGCATTTCACACTAGTTAAAGTATCTCTCCTGTCTGGTGATTTACACAGTTACAAAGGCAAATGCTCATATATTACCTTACAATATGGGATGCTGTAAATGAGATGAATGCATGCAGCAACTCACAAGCATTCAATAACGCCTAAATATTGAACACATTCTTAACAGCTATTTTAACAATATTAACACACAAGTGAGCCAGCCTGATTCCAGCTAGGGATTTGTCAGTATTCAGTTGAGGCATGGGGACCTTGGCCTGAGCTGGCCCGGCACCTGATCTGCCAGCGTCACAACTGTAATGTCCAACCACTGAACTGTAGGGGCGGGAAGTAGAGGGCAGACTGGGTCAGACGGGATGTCTGGAGAGAAGAGTACAAAGTTAGAGGTTTGGTGCATGCTTCCCTGTGGTGTATGTTGTACAAACCACCAATTACATAATGAGCAGGAAAAAAAAACCGAACAACCTAATCAGCTATTAAAATATTTCCAAGCAGCGAAATTAATACAATTCCCTGCTCATAACTTACTTGCCTCTGTACAGAATTAATGCAGATAAATACATTTAAAAAAACTCAAAACAAAAACGTTTCATAATAAAATGTGATCATGGCAGTAATAAGCTGCTTCAGCGCATGAATTTGGTTGTATTAATTCACCCCTAGCGTAAATGACAGTATTCAGCTTTCTGATGAACAACAGACTAGCTCTGAATTGTTATACCTGGCACTTCAGGTCCTTCCATAGCTTATTGCTTAATTGTGTTCCCTACTAGTAGGTGAATGTTAAACATTAAGCATCCCTGCCAATTACCTGAAGCCCAATACTTGGTCTGTCTGAAAAGCTTATTGATCTGTTGGGGGAATGACCCCCCACTTGCAGAATTGCCTGATTCTGTCCTTGGGTACATTGGTGTAAGCCAGAAGTAACTCTTCTAGGGTGAAATCAGCATAATGGATGATAGAGGAAATACAGGCCCTAAATATCCATTTTTTATCTTGCATCTACTGAGAAAATGTTAAAATTCCTCTATCCGCTACTGTTTACATAGGACTTACAAACATATGTTGTGCTCTTTGTCGTCCCTCTGCTGAGCCTACAGCAATAGTTAAACTCTATGGAACACCCTATATAGAAAAGATCCTATCACGGATTCCCCTCCTGTCCCTGTCTGTCTCCATCCCTTATCAAGGTATTTCAATCTGTAGATCACTATCTCTGCAGGGATGGTTAGTAATTCGGGGGCCATCCTTTGGGACTCAATCAGTTAAATTAAGAAGCTTGATTCTCAGTAAACAAACAATAACAGTGTCAGAATTCTGTCTAGTTCCATTAGAAGAAGTTTAGTCCGTGTTTGCCAAATGAAGATATAAGCAAATTGTCAGGGGAGACTTCCCCCCCCCCCCCAACCTTCTAAGAGGGGATTATAACAACAGAGAGCAGAAAACTCAATGTGGCACTATAAACAAATGCTGCGGTGTGCCCTTTATTTAGAGATTAGTAGCAGTTATTATAGAGTAGCATGGACTGAATATACGCAGCCTGAGCCAAAGAGAATGTACGATACTTTTTGCCACCGGGTGATTCCAAAGTATCTGCTCACCCCATGCACAGTGAGAGGGTTACAAATATAGCAATTACCATAACAGACAGACCATTCCCTAATCTGGCATCTTGATAGCTACCATATGGAAACAGTCCAGGACTTCAGCTAGACCTATCTCCTGCTATACTAGATCAGACCAATGGTCCATCTAGGCCAGTAACATGCTCTTGCCATACAGTTCCAGGTGAGAGCAATTGTTCGTTTCATCTAGCATCCAGATGATCATTTCTGGATGTGTCTGGGAAAATGGTAACTCTGAGGGACAGTTCAGATAACGCTGCCAAACCAGCAGCTGCAAGGGACTCCCCAGCCATTGGGGGCCCCACTGAACAGGGATGGGTTGAAATGTTAGTGTGCCGCTTAGTACACCTGCTCCAGGTGCATGGGGTGTGGGAACATGAACTGCTCCATGCTGCTTGGGAGTTCTAAGGAATCAGTTTATCTCCCTGTCTATTGCAGCCATGGCTGGGGGGCATATCACCACTTCCCCCCATCCACTGTTCTCCCTTCACACACTCTCAGCTGTTCTGGGCATGTGGCGTAATTCTCCTCTAGCTGGCATGGGCAGTCCCATTTGACTCTGACAGGGCGGTGGAAAGGAGAGAAAGCTGCACACTGAAGCTTGGGGCCTCCTAGAGTGATTGTGCAGGAGCTCCCAGGTTTCTCTGAGCCAGCCGTAGTAGCTCATCGTCCCCCCCACTCCCAATGCACCTCTGAATTGGGCAATTCCATTACCTGGAAGACATTTGTTCATGATCCCAGCTGGTGGTCAGGTCAGGTTCTGAAGCATGATGTTGGAGAATAGTCCTTGAAATATTATCCTAGCTAGTCTCAGTGCAGACCCCTCCCACCCTGAGACAGGCCCCATCACTTTTTACCTGCCTTAAGGGTGAGCAATGGGGTGGAGGGGGTGGAGAGGAGTGTGGGGGGGCTTCTGGGGAAGAAGTGAAGTGGGGGCAGGGCCTTGGGGAAGGGGTGGAGTGGGGCCAGAGTGACGGTTTGGGGGGCCAGTGGCTCCCCCACTTCTAGGGAGCTTCTGGCGCTCCTGCTCTAACCACTAGTCAGCTACCCTGGTTGGTGGCAGGTCACTGAACATCTCCCTGTGACCCATCCTCCACTCTCTCTGCAGCCAAGAATGTACTTGAAACATCTACCACGTGAGCTGACTCCCGCCACCATCTTTGCATGCTTTTCAAAGAGGGGGAAGGGTGGTGAAACAAATGTTGGCACTGGCTGGGAGTTAAGTGATCTCATTTCCAGTTGAGTCACAATAATGCAGGAGGAGAGAGAGATGACACTCAACTGCCATGATACGATTACTCCTGACATGGCACGCCATGACTGAGAAGTGACTTGGGCTGCTCTGCTCAGAGACACCCATTGACCTTCCCTTAAAGTAAAGGACCGAAAAACTGATATTCCCATCGCCTCATCCTACCCTAACAAAATGCCTTTGCCTCCTTCCCTCCCACCCCGCTGCAGTCTCAATCAGCTTCCCGTCGGAGGAATGATGATGGTGCTATGCCGTACCAGTGCACGCACAGCATAATCTGTGATAACGGCTGCAGTGAGAGCAGAGGAGCTCTGTGCTGACAGGAATAAGAGAAGTGATGAAATACAAAAGCTGGAGTGTGAGCTCCAGGCGAGAACTCCTTGTTGTCCTGTTCCTTGGGCTAAGGGGACATGATGGCACGTTGTTGAAGATGATCCCTGTCCCTAAAACTCATCCTGGGGGGAAGCTCAGGAAATGGCAGAGAGAGAGGAAACCTCTCCAGGCAGGGAGAGACCCTGAGCAACAAGGGAGGGACTGCAAAGCTCTATAGACAGGGAGACCTGGAAGAGACCTTTCCCATGCAGGGAAGACCACAAAGGCCCCAGGCAGGAATGCCTGGGAGGGGAAGAGAAACCTTGGGTTGTGCGTACTTATGAGTGGACTTTGTTTTGGAGGTTTGAGTTTTATTTACTGTTCATTTTATATTAATCAACCCAGCCCTAAGGAGGGACATTTTTTGACCAAAGAAAAGCCTCAGTTTAAGTTTATTTGAAAAATACAAGAGAGGAAACTGAGGCAGGCTGCCTGTAACATGACCCTAGGCCATAATAGGGCACATGGCAGGCAGCTAGCCCAGTTATAGGTCCCAGTCAAGATCAGGGCCCCATTATGCTAGGCACTTCACCAGTGCGCAGATACACGGTCCCTGCCCCAGTCTGTTTACCGTTAGTGGTGTCAATCCAGTACCACATCTTAAATAAGCCATTACAGGGGCACCTTTGCTGACAGCACAGAGGACAATGAATGTGATATGGAGACAGAAGCTCTGGTCCTTAGCGGATGTTTTAATATGGCAAGACTGAGGCATACTGGTGGATGGGAAAGGATGGGGGAAGCTTGCCTTGCGGCTGCCTCTTCCATACCTGCTCTGTGGATGAGCACTTCAGTATCCACAGTGGATGGGTACTTCAGTATCCATAGCCGTCAGTCTGTCAGCAGCACAAAATTCACATGAGAAAACAAATGGGATGCGCAGTGGCACTTGCTTGGAGTCAAAGTATCACAGATTAGTTCATGTCCTGAATCTAGAGGGTACATATTATAGGCAGAGCTGGTAGCATGCCTAGTTTTAAGGTTAACATAACATAAGAACATGAGAATGGCACTACTGGGTCAGACCAAAGGTCCATCTAGCCCAGTATCCTGTCTTCCGACAGTGGCCAGTGCCAGGTGCCCCAGAGGGAAAGAACAGAACAGGTAATCATCAAGTGATCCATCCCCTGGTGCTCATTCCCAGCTTCTGGCAAACAGAGGCTAGGGACACCATTCCTGCACATCCTGGCTAATAGTCACTGATGGACCTATCCTCCATGAACTTATCTAGTTCTTTTTTTAACCCTGTTATGGTCTTGACCTTCACAACATCCTCTGGCAAGGAGTTCCATAGGTTGACTGTGAGTTGTCTGAAGAAATACTTCCTTTTATTTGTTTTAAACCTGCTGCCTATTAATTTCATTTGGTGACCCCTAGTTCTTGTGTTATGAGAAGTAGTAAACAACACTTCCTTATCTACTTTCTCTACACCAGTCATGATTTAATAGACCTCAATCATATCTCCCCTTAGACGTCTCTTTTACAAGCTGAAAAGTCCCAGTTTTATTAATCTCTCCTCATATGGAAGCTGTTCCATACCCCTAATAATTTTTGTTGCCCTTTTATGAACCTTTTCCAATTCCAATATATCTTTTTTGAGATGGGGCGACCACATCTGCACATAGTATTCAAGATGTGGGCGTACCATGGATTTATATAGAGGCAACTTGATATTTTCTGTCCCATTATCTATCCCTTTCTTAACTATTCCCAGCATTCTGTTTGCTTTTTTGACTGCCGCTGCACACTGAGTGGATGTTTTCAGAGAACTATCCACAGGTTGCCCAGCCCTTTCCATTATAAGACCTGGCTTTCAGGTGCTCATAACTTTTGCCAAGCTTTAACCATCTGGGAGCTGAAGTTTTCCATGCCAGGCATCTGCCTCAGGCTGAATTTTTTGGGAAAGTTTCATATATGTCCTTTTAAAGAATCTCTGATAGCCTTGTGCTGTGCCAATGGTTCTGGATCTCACACTGTGAAACGGGAACTCAAACAGCCAGCAGTCACTACTAACGCACACAGGGCCACATAACTAAACTCCAAGACGTAACGGTGTCGAAGTCAGAAGGGCCTTGCAGAGGCCTTTAATTTTACCCCCACATGTTCTCTGTTCATAATAACTGGAACAGTCATACTTCCTTGTCTGGTCATGTCTGGTTACATTTTCCTAGACGTAAATTACAAAGGAGTGTGTCTGACCTATGTGTCATCATCCCTGCAAATTGCAGCTGCTTCTCTCACTGTTATCATGGAACTCATTGTTATATAAGAGAATCATTCTTCCTCTGCCTTCCAGACCCTAAGCTCCCCTTTGCTGCTGAAAGGACAGAACCCTTTTATTATTAGGCAATTGGAAAAACCTTAGGGATTAGAGCAGCAAAGGGTACCTTCCTCACAGGGAAATGGAACAGGCCTGGAGCTTTGAGAGCCAATCTCAGGTTCATGATGAAGCTGGTCAGGAGGGGAAGCAACACAGGAGGGCTTGGGCAATGAGGGGCTTTGGTCTTGGGTTTGGCATTTGGAGACATTCAAACTTTCTCTAATGGGGGGAGAGAGATGCTTCACTCTTAGAGGTACCAGCCTTCAGGAGAGAGGTAAAAGTGAGCTCCCAGCTCTGGTTGGGGCTGTCTGGATGTATGGCCTATGGCCGGAAGTTCTAGAGGTTAAGGAGCTGTTGATGAACAGGGCAAAGAACAGATACCAAGCTACTTTATCTGCATCAGCTATTTAACCCAGAACTCCAGCTGGACAGATGCTCCAGATGGGAGGAACTCTCTGCTACCATCTATTGGGGAACAAGGGGAAGTGCAGCTACAGAGAGAGAGAGTGAGAGAGAGCGCTTCATTTGCATAAGGTTTCTTCCCAGAATACCTTCAGTGAGACTTTGGGAGCCACTTTAACTGTACACACACTCACTGGGTAGTGGAACTGAATGGAAAGAGGAGGAAAGGCGTTACTACCTCGTAGCACAGTTTTTGCTGAAGGGCTTTATATGCTGCTGTTTTTCCATCCTCTGAGGATCCAGCATTCTGGGGATGGCTCTTTGCTAAAGTCATAGAGAACAGGGGCAGATCTGAATGGACTCCAGTGAAGCCCTTCCTACCCAGCCTCCTAAATTTATGGTAGCTGGATTTGGTGATGGAGCCTCCAGATAGAACCTGGCGGGACTGGCCAAGTGCACCTCAGGACTATGAGACTACGCTGCCCACTGACACCAAACTGTATGTGGGGTTTAGTGAATGGGAAGGGGGAAGCCACGTGGTAAATGGATACCAAGATGAGGCACCAAGTCAACAGACTACTGCCAAAGGCACCATGGGGAGAGTTTATGGATCATTCATACAGATAGATTGTTTCTGTGTTTTCCCAAGTTGATGCTATGTTCCCTTTTCCTCTAATAAAGATTTATTTGTTCTATACACAGACTCAGAGCTAGCGAGAGGGGCAGTATTGCCTCTTGAGGTGCCCAAGAAAGATGCTTAGTGATTTCAGACATTCTGGGTAGAGGCTTGAGCTGGTGGTGGTGGTGAATTTTAGGAGAGACCCCTAAGTATTTGAACCTGGCCGGGCAAAAGGGTTACACAGGTTTCACTTAACAATTCCATGAAACCTCTTCAAAAAGCGCTGAAGAACACAGCCTAGCATCCCTGGTCTCTATAAAGCAGGTTCTAGAGTGGCAGGCTGGGGGAGATGCTGCTAAGCGCCAAAGGCTGCCCTGTCTGCCTACATAATGGCTGCAATACTGCCACACCCTAATTCTTTGCTCTGTAGAACAGCCTGGGATGCTCTGAGGGGAGAGAGGATGCTCTAGTGGTTAAAGGTGCTTTTGAGTTTCCTGGGAAGAAGATGCAATAAAATCCAAAGCATTTAATGTTATATTTGATTGTAATGAACAAGCAAATGCATAGTTGCAGCAGTCTGACCCCTGATGGATGGAATTAGAACTTCTTAGAGCTGGTAGTTACAGATCCAATACTGATATCATTTAGTGGAGATTCTCCTTTGTGCCTTTGGAGCACGAGAAATTGACTTGCATCCATGTGTTGGTGTGAAGCTCACCATGGTCAAAGTGGGAAGCACATTGACAAAACCAAGTCCTTGAAGTCTCGTTACTAAACACTCTTTGGCAAGAGATGCCATCTGGTACCCCTTTAAAATAGATCCCACAGAGGGAGCAGTGTGGGAGAGGACCCATTATTAATAGTCTCCAGATTCTCTGGATTTTCTTTGTTGGACGACTGTTATTGAATTTCCTCTGGTGTCCTGGAGGCCACATCACCACTCTCGGAGTGAATGCTTCGACCTACCGTTAGTACTTATATCAGCCCTGTTACCATATTACCTGTGCACCGCACCCATCCTCCCACACCCCTGCAAGGTAGCTATTCCTGGGACCCACCTGTGCCTTTCCTGGTGTAAACGGCTCTGGGGGAGATGCGTCGCTTTTAAGCAATGTAATTAGGAAATGTAAAAATGAATAACTGATGGCTAATTATGCCTGCAGATCCTCCCGACAGCAGCTTCTCGGTTCCCTACATGTGAAAGAGGCTGTTAATACATCCCATCCCCACCACCCTCCTCCCCAAACCAGACGAGAAACAAGCCCATTATCCAAAGGACATTTGTCTAAACCTCCCCTTTTGTGCCTCGACTATCTAGGGCCTGCAGCTGCCACTTCCTATTCTTCCTATAATTGCTCCCACTCCGGCTAATAATGGATACATAAACCAGGAATTTTTTATCATTATTTTGGTATGAATTTTTAAAAATTATGGTTGCATTTTACACAAATGAGGGCCGTGCTAAGTGTAATCGGCCTGTCTGAGCCACAGGGAATATGTTTATTGATACACGGAGCCCCTGGGAGCAGCCTCTGGAATGTGTGTTTTGTACATGAATATGTCAGCCCTTCCCGTGACAATTCTTAAAGTGAGACTCTCACAATGGGACAAAAAGCAATCCGAAAAGCAATTTATTTTGCCGACAATTTCCTCTCTCCCCAGAGGTGCTGTGGAAGATATTTGTGTGTTTGAAGGAGCGAGAAATCTCCCCACCCCCACCCAGACTCTACAACTCCCTAGAGCAAAGTCATGATCCTGGGATTGTGACGTCACAGCCTAGGGGTACGCAGCTGATTGCGATGTCACCAGTTTAGCATCCTGGTTTCATGGCAGGATCCAGCAGAGGCAGGAGGAGGAGAGGCAAAAGAAAAGCAGAGTGGTCAGTGGCTAAATCACTGGACTGGGACTCAAGAGACCTTGTGGGGGCGGGGTTCTGGCTTTGCCACAGGCCCGCTGGGTGGCCTTGGCCAAGTCACTTCACCTCTCCGTGTTTCCGTTTCCTCTCCCATCATTTACCGACCTTGTCTATTTGGAGGATGAGCTTGGAAACTCTTGTTACATGTTTACACAACACCTGTGCCAACAATGGAGACAATTAGCACCACTTGAGGAGACGGTTTTGTGACGTAGGCACCTGCCCCATGAAGAACTGAAACCACTAACTCATTTCCCATCAGCCATTGAGCAGCTCTGAAAAGGTGATGACCTGCTTGAGATGGATGTAAACCAGTAACCTAGAGGTTACAGCTAGATTTAATTCCTTGTGCCATCCCATCCCCCACAGAGGTACACCAATAAGAACAATAGATTCTAAATAACCACCCAAGCGAGAGTCCTCCCTCAGACATGGGCATTGCTAGAACATCACATCAGGCCAGCCACAAGCTTCAGGGGAGTGGGAGAGGACAAGGGAAGCCGAGCTGGGTTGATTTGCTGTTTGTGGATGGAAACCAGTACGCCGACAGATGGGCAGAGGGGGATGAAATGAGAAAAATAATTCAAATGGAGAAAAAAAAGACTGGAACTAACAATGCTATTTGGGTTTGTGGAATGAAGATGGTTAATATGGGGGAAAGACCAGGGGGCAGACTGAATCTGAATGGAGAGTTTAAAGAAATGGGAAACAGAGAATTTTCTGGATATTGCCATCTCTTGGGGGACTGGCATCAGTTTAACCCTTTCTCTCCCTCAAACACGGAAGCAGAAGGAATACAGAACTAGCCAAGTCAAACACTTCCCATAGTCACAGCTTTTTTTGGGGGGGGGGGCATCGCTAGGAAGGGTTAGCTGTCTCATCCAGGAGAGAGAGGTGTCCTTGTCACTGCATAGAAATGCCAGGAGCTTTGCACCGGGGGTTCTACCTCTCTAACCACTCCCATGATGAGCCAAAATCAGAGCTTTGTCCCCAAACCTCTTCCTTTGTCACACCAGCAGAGAGCAGTAAAATTATGATTTCTCACCACTTCCTGCTGTGTGCAATCAGTAAGGTATCACCCCCCCCACCCCAATTGGTTGCTCAGATGTGGAAATCCTTCATCAAAAATCCCTTCTGCTAGCAGAGAGCTGGAATATGGCCATGCTAGGAGAACAAAGAACGGCTCTCCGAAGGAGGCTAGATGGTTTTGTTCTGTTGAGAGTCCATCTTTATGGACAGCTACAGCTGTCATAAAAAGGTAGAAAATGTGAGGAATGAATACATATATATATTTGCAAAATTTCATTAAAATTTGTTACACATTTTCAGAAGTGACTAGAGATTTGTGCTGTGTCCATTTTTCGATGTCATCTTGGGTCATCTTTAAGGATCCTGAATTTCAGTAAGGGCTGAGCAGCAGGCCCCTTTAAGGATCTTAGTTGGGGCACCCAGAAAGTGGGGCCCTCAGTCACTACTCACTTTTGAAAATGTAGGTCAAACTTGCACTGTCATTCTGGATCCATTTGCCGCTCCTCCCCCTATTAGGCTTTTCCAAAGTTTTCACATCAAAACAAGCAAAATGTTGGAAAAAAACTCCATTGACCTCTCTTGATGACCAGATTGATCCCTGCCTGCATTTGATTTTGAATTTTAAATTTCAAAGATGCTGAGGCTTACACCAAAATTAGCATCAGTCATGAACAGTAAAGGACCCATTTCCAGTATTTTTGTCATTGCTTGGTAAAATACCATGACTTCTCAACAGTTACCGTGTGTGTGAAATTTGGACAGTTAAGCAAAATCAAAACCAAATGCAAAACCAGCAGGATTTTAAGGTTTTTTAACTTAATTGTGAATGATTAACGCAGTCCTAGCAGAGTCTACAGTAAATCTGTCTGCTTGTATAACGCAAACAGACCCCGGACGTCGTCGGGAAGGATCGAACGGGGATCTTTGGAGCTTAGTGCTTGAGTCTCTACAGCATGAGCTAAAAAACAACTGGCTGTTAGCTAAGGCTGTAGAGCAGACTCATTTAACTCTCTCTAAGTGGTCTCGGTGCCACTAGATGGAACAGAGCACCACACCCAGGAGGTGTGCAGGTTACGCTTGCTCCTGGGAATACCACATTCCTCTTGATTTTGTTTTATGAGTTATAATATTTTGCTGTTCCATAGCGTCTACCAGCTGAAGATCTCAAATCATTTTATAAACATCAGTAAATGTGGCATTAAAACCCAACTCGCCTGTGAGCTAAGTATCTCCATTTTACAGATAGGGAAACTGAGGCACAGAGGGGCGAAGTAACATGACCAAGGTAACACAGTGAATGGTAGAAGTGGGCATAGAACTGGATCTCTTCAATCCCAGCCATGGAATTAACCTCATGTCCAGCCTTCTGTTTATCCCATTTGCTCTCTTGATATTGTTTTATTGCCTCTTTTGTGTGTCTGAGCATCCTGGGCGCATCCCTGTTGTTGTTTATTTCATGAATCCCAATGCCCGCCCCCTCTTAGGAATTACATATGAATGACTCATGCATCAGTCTTGTGCCAGTCCCTATATTGCCTTTCTGTTTGTGCTATACTGGTTCAGCCTATTTTAAATCTGTGTGTATGTGTAATGTGGCTTTCAAGCCTATCCATGGATGGTTTAGTGTTAAGTTAATTAACAAAAAAGGAATATGAGGAAGGGAGAAACAATATTAGCAGAGTAATTGTCCTAGTGGCACTGTAGTTAAGGGGGTGCCAGATGGTCCCATTATAAAGTAGGCCCCTATGAAGATGAGAAGGGCTAAACAAGGATTTGTTCTACTCTTGAGTGCCTAATGATTGAGTCACCAAGGAGGCCTTTCATTTGCTCTTTAAAGGGCAGCTTCTGTCTTTATTGGAGTCCTCTAGATTAATGGTGTGAAGCAGCCTCAGTGAGCAATGCAAAGCAATTGCACTGCATGAGTGCAGTGGTGGATTAGCCACTGGGCCAACGGGACCCATGCCCAGGGGCCCTGGCCAATTGGGAGGGGCCCCGTGCCCCGACCTGCTCTGCCTGCACGGCGCTCCTGCCCGGGAGCATATTTGGGGCACCAGGGCGTCCCTTGCTCCCTGGCAGGAGCCCTGGGCAGGCGGAATGGGGCAAGCCCCACACCCCGACTCCATTTCCCCAGCATGAACATGGGGGAGGCGGGACTGCATGCGGAAGGGGTAGGGGGGCTCCCACTTGTGCTGGCCCAGGGGCCCCACAAACCTCTAATCCGCCTCTGCATGAGTGTAACAGAGAGCAGCATTTGGTCTATTGTCTTTTGGCGCCCAGAACTGGGCTCATTGCTGGCTTAGAAGCACTTTCCAGCTTCATGCATTGGCTTGTTGTTTCATTAGCCAGCTAGGAATAAATAACGGACCAGATCCTGAACACCTTCCATAGCAAAACTCCCATTCAATTCAGTGGACGTTTTGCCTGAATAAAGATGGCAGGATCTGGTCCATTCATAATAGATATTTGATTATAAGTTTCATATTGTTAAACTAAAGCTGGCAAAAGCTTCCCTTACAGGCAAAGGAGAAATGAATCTCTCTGTTCTCTGAAATGCCCCCTTTCAGCCCTGTTTGTTGTGCCTCTCCTTTGGATTACCACATGGTCAAATTTTATCTGGCCGTGCCCAGTGACTTGACAGATATGAATCAGAATGGAGGCCATAAACCCTTTTTCAGTCGATGAGAGAGACCCATTAATTGTGTTATGGAAGAGAAAGGTGATGCCCCAAAGTTGCCTTTCTGCTTAACATTGCTCACCAGCCTTTGCAAAATACCACAAGGGAATTTATCCCAATAATAGTTTGTCAAGAGCATGTTTATCCAGGGTTTATTTCCGGGCTGACCAAAACATTTACATCTGATCAGGGATAGAATCCTCCAGAATGCCAATTTAATGACAAGAATTCTCAAGAGTGCTGTACAGACCTGGGAGAGGCAGTCAGCTCATTATCTTCCCCCCTGTGGCAACATTTTTTGTGCACAACTTTGGATGTGCTGGCATGTGCAAAAATCCATCCTTTATAATGAAATGCTAAAGCCATTTCTGGAGCAACAAGTGCTTTTGTCCACCCTACACACCCACATGCATGCATTGCTCATTGCTTCAGCACTTTGTGCTTCTCACCGTGAATGTAGCCAAGCAAAACTGACCCACATGGTCCAGCTGAGACTCTGTTTACCTATATTACACATTTGTATCATGCATCCTATCTGTGCTTTGCTTCTTTTTCTAATGATATGTTTGCTCTATTGAACGATAATGTCATAGATGAATGTTATCATTACTTGCGATAACATCCTAGATTGTTAATCCACTCCCCATTCACAGTGTTGTTTATTTTCAGCTTTCATTTCACTGAGTTTAAAGAATGAAACAGACTGGTCAAGTTCACTTTTGTTTATAGTACGTTTCATTTTTCGCATTCTTAGTCGTTTTGGGGTTAAAGAAGAGCATGGAATAATTTAAATCCAGCCCCTGAAGACTCCCATGAAATGGTCTTTTTTTCCTTTGATGATTCTTTTAAAACTGTTGAATACAGCTCGGTTCAAGTTAGATTTTGTAAAACTCCACTTCAAAAAAAAAAGCAAGACCTAAACGAAATGAACAGTCCTTTACCACTTAGGGCAAGTTTACACTAGAAGCGCGACAGTGGCGCAGCTGCACCGAGGTAGCTGTGCCGCTGTAGCGCATCTGGTGAAGACGCTCTATGCTGACGGGAGAGAGCTCTCCCAGGGGCATAATAAAACCACTTCCGCTAGAAGTGGTAGCTCTCCTGCTGACAGCGCTGTCCACACTGGCGCTTAGGTCTGTGTAACTTACGTCGCTCGGGTGGTGGCTTATTCACACCCCTGAGCGTCATAAGTTATAGCAACATAAGTGGTAGTGTGTACAAGCCCTTAGGTCCTGATTTAGCAAAGCACTTACGTACAGCCTTAATTCTAAACATGCAACGATAGAACTACACTCATGCTTAGAGTTAAGCATGTGGTTAAGTGCTTTTCTGTATCGGGTCCTTAATCTGTGCCCTGAGAAAATTCACAAACTACCATGCTTATGTATTTAATGGTATATATAGTTGCCTACTTTAGTTAATAGAATCTAATCCATGAGTTAAAACTGCTTGAGTTTTTATGGGCCAGTATATCAGTGGAAACTTTGATGGAAGTAGAATTTGGGGATAACCTTGGTACTCCATTTCCTTCCTGACATTTATCATATCAGTAAAGCATCACACAGCCCAGCCTGGCACAGTTTGGTCCCACCGTCAGTCTTTACAACAGAGAGACTCAGTGCTGGAACAGCAAGAGTTCTGCCAGTCAAAACTGAAGCACATTGGCAGTATTTTATGAGCTGGAAGACTGGGGTAGGAATGGTCCGGGATTTAGGTTAGGGTTGATGTGCATTCACAGAGCTGTGTGTGCAGCCTAGGGCTGGAATAGCAGGAGGTACTGCAGGACAAGATGGAGGTGCAGTGGCAGAGCCATGTGGTACTATAAGCTTGCATGTTACCTGCCTCCTGTAGATCTTGCTCTATTCCTTTTCAGTCCTTCATTTTCATGAGCATTAGTTTCACCCCCAAATATAACAAGCAAATGAAATGCTAGTTAGCGAGTACCTTTTGTCCAGGGCCATTTAGGTACTAAAGATAAGAGCAGAAGAGTAATCTTTAGAGACAATAAAGAGTGGAGATCTCCATAATTGCTCAATGACAGGTTTCAGAGTAGCAGCCGTGTTAGTCTGTATCCGCAAAAATAACAGGAGTACTTGTGGCACCTTAGAGACTAACAAATTTATTAGAGCATAAGCTTTCGTGGGCTACAACCCACTTCTTCGGATGCATCCGAAGAAGTGGGTTGTACCCCACGAAAGCTTATGCTCTAATACATTTGTTAGTCTCTAAGGTGCCACAAGTACTCCTGTTATAATTGCTCAAGTTCCATTTGCGTGGTCTCTGATGTGCTACTTAACTGCCTTACTCAATCAAGGTGAGCGGGTTTTTCCCCTCTCTCTTTATACATCTGGAAAGAAAATAATCTCTCCCTTGCTTTAGCTTTAGCTGAGCCTGAACTGCATCTCTTTCACACACCGGGTGAAGTGTGATCACAGCTAAGTGACGCCCATTAGACCCTATAACATTAGGATTAGCCGGGATGGCTTCCTGCATTAGATCAATTTAAGTCACTGGCTGGTGGAAGGAGCGAGATTCTTTACTCTGCTAACTGGGGAGTGTTTTTCTGTGACAGTATGTGGTGTGAATATTTTTTTGTCCTTAAAGGAATTGATTCTGCTTTCTGCTTGCATCCTCCATTGTACACCCTGCCTTATGAAACCCAGCATGTTTTTTTAAAAAATTGGGATCTTTTAGTTGCTATTGATATCTTTAAGGCATAAAGAGGGTACACGGTGCACTTCAAGCAGTTCTATGGCAGAAATGTCTCCATGTAGTAACTAATGGCAGGTTTATTGCCACAAGCAGCAGGAGTGGAGGAAGGCAGGGTTCAGGGATCCAAGCTGTAGGCTAGGAGAGGGCCTACCACCCCTCTACGTATGGAGCTGTGGGGAGTAGGGCACTGGCAGAAAGTGCTAAGCTTGGCACTCAGGGCTGGGAAGGAGGTAGCACTGGCAGGGTAGGGACCCAAGAATATTGGGGGGGAGGGATTACTCAGTGGTTTAAGCATTGACCTGCTAAACCCAGGGTTGTGAGTTCAGTTCTTAAGGGGGGGCCACTTAGGGATCTGGGGCAAAATCAGTATTTGGTCCTGCTAGTGAAGGCAGGGGGCTGGACTCAATGACCTGTCAGGATCCCTTCCAATTCTATGAGATAGGTATATCTCCTTATATTATATTATATTATATTATATTATATTATATTATATTATATTATATTATATTATATTATATTATATTATATTATATTATATTATTATCATGTGTGTGTGTCACGCAGACCCTTTAATTTGCTGTGTGGCCATTTGGTAGTGATGGACCTGGGCCCTGTTTAGACATATAAACACTGACTCAAACCAGAACTTCAAATCTGAACTGCCTTCCCCATGAAGTTCAGGTTTCTGATCTCACCCTGGTTTGATCCAATGCCAGATTGGGTTTATTTTCCAGACGTGGTTCAGATGTGCTGCTAAAATGGCAGGAATCTCTCATGAAGAGATCATGAGATGTCAGTGCCACAGAAATCAAACCCTGATCCCATTATAGCCTTGAACTCAAATTCCCAACAGCAGCCTAGACTTTTAACGTGCAAGGGGAGGGGGCAACTAAGATGATTGTAACTCTTGGTTCACCATGGGTCCGGAAGCACTTCCCATCGCATGCTTAACAATGACCAACGGGGGAGGGAAGCAGGGCCGGCTTTAGGTCGATTCCCCGGAATCGGGCCCCATGCCTAAGAGGGCCCCGCGCCTTAGGTGCCTTTTTAATTTTTTAATTTTTTTTACTCACCCGGCGGCGGTCTGCTTCGGGTCTTCAGCGGCACTTTAGCGGCGGGGGGTCCACTCCGGGTCTTCGGCAGCATTTCGGCGGCGGCGGGGGGGGGTGTCCTTCAGTGCCGCGGAAGACCCGGAGCCGAGTGAAGGACCCCCCGCCGCTGAAGTGCTGCCAAAGACCTGGTCCGCTGCCGGGTATTCAAATCGGGCCCCGCAGGTCCTAAAGCCGGGCCTGGAGGGAAGGGCACAAGTGATCCAGGAACTCAGTGATCCTGGGTCAAAAGTGTTGACTGAAGGTTGATGCTTATTTCGAGCAAACATCTCACCCATCCCTAATGGGTGGAAATAGCCTGGCAATGCAGGAGAATGAGGGTAGACTCTCACTGCAGTGGTGTCTTTTTAATTCAGATTTAATGGAATAGAATTGTATATCGATTAAATCCCAATATATGATTAAAAAGATATTCATTGAGCTTTCCCAGCCAGGCCATGACTTCTGCATACCCGTTATGGGTTGGTTAAACCTCACTAAATGTGTTTGCAATAACCACTCTCTATTTCATTATTAAGCAATAACTCTCTTCATTGAGTCTAAAGTGGATCCTTATTTGAGACACTTCATTTAGAGCCTTACTGGGAAACCCAACTCAGAGGATGTAAACCAGCTCTTGCTTTATGACTTGCAAGGGGATATGCTCTATATATTCTCTCTATATACACCTATAATTTTAGTGAATTTAGCCTGAGGGCTCAGTGGCCACTGCCCAGATGCACAGTCCATTATCCTGCAGTCCCCAGCCTCACAGCCAAGACACAGCCCTAAATTTTCTATTACATTGAAATCACCAGAGCTGCTGTCCAGTGCCCACCCTCCTCAGCACTATGTTCACTCTCTCATGTAAATGCACCCAAAGCATTATTTTCTTTTTAGCTGCTCCTGTGCACTGGACAGACAGTGCCATAGCATGACTCCAAAGGGTTTTTCTTCTGCAAGATCAGAGCCCAAAACTTTTGCATGAATGTTTCAAAAAGCCTGCTAGCCAGGTAGGGTAGCCGGGGTCTCCAGCAGCCTCATATCAACATGCTAGGACTCAGAAGCGCTGGTGGATGTACTGAAATGCATCCAGATGGCTTGGAGGTCTCAGGACCCACACAACAACTCCAATCATCCCCATCCAGCAGGCACAGGGTGCTGGGTAAAACCTGAACCAGATTATTTGCAAAGAAGTCTCCACTTTGAGTCCTGGTCAGTGATATCAGCAAGATCCTTTTAGGAGCTTACAGGTGTGCTGTGTGATTAATTATTTTATTATCTCAAAATGTCATCATGATTCTTTCGGGACAAGAGCAAGTGGAAGTGTTTATACGTTACCATTAGCGAAGTCTGTTGCTATCACTGCCCCAGTCACCATGTGCCATGGCTTGCAAGATGCAATATGGGGCCATCATCTCTATAAGCACATGGTGACATGGATTAGGTATAACCACCGCCTTTCATTCAGGATAAATGTATGGCAGTAGTACCCAAAACACAGGCACATGAAAAAGCTGGAGTAGAAGCCGAACCATGTGGTCCAATGGGTTTCAAATGGAGGGGCTAGGGCTTGGACCTGTGTGTGTGTGTGGGGGGCCAGGCAGGGAGAGGGTATGGAACAGCTTCCATATGAGGAGAGATTAAAAAGACTGTGACTTTTCAGCTTGGAAAAGAGATGACTAAGGGGGGATATAATAGAGGTCTATAAACTCATGACTGGCATGGAGAACATGAATAAGGAAGTGTTATTTACTCCTTTACACAGTACAAGAATTAGGGGTCACCCAATGAAATTAATAGGCAGCAGGTTTAAAACAAACAAAAGGAAGTATTTCTTCACACAATGCATAGTCAACCTGTGGAACTCTTTGCCAGAGGATGTTGTGAAGGCCAAGACTATAATGAGGTTCAAAAAAGAACTCGATAAGTTCATGTAGGATAGGTCCATCAATAGCTATTAGCCAAGATGGTCAGGGATGCAAAATCATGCTGTGGGTGTCTCTAGCCTCTGTTTGCCAGAAGATAGGAATGGATGACAGGGGATGGATCACTTGCTGATTACCTGTTCTGTTCATTCTCTCTGAAGCACCTGGCATTGGCAACTGTTGGAAGACAGGACACTGGGCTAGATGGACCATTGGTCTGACCCAGTATGGCTGTTCTTATGAGAGACAGAAGCAATCAGAAAGCCAAACAGACAATACAGAGGCACTGGTGATGTGACCCTGAGAGAAAGCAAAGAGAGAGAGAGAGAGAGAATTTTGGGCACAAAGTGCTTGCTGGAAAGGCAGGTTTGGAAAAGCAAGCAAAGGAACTGTCTCCTGCTGTGTTCTGGGAAGCAGGACTTGATGTACAATCTGTGTGAATAAACAGGGTTACATCAAAGAAAATACCTGGCTCTCGCCTCAATTTCTCTTCCTAGTGGAAACAATATGCAGGGCTGTAAGTTTTGGCTATCTGCTTGGGTCAAAGGAGGCTAACACTAACACTAATATTGATCAACAAATTTATTTGAGCATAAGCTTTCATGGGCTAAAACCCAATTCATCAGATGCATGCAGTGGAAAATACAGTAGGAAGATATATATACAGAGAGAACATGAAAAAATGGGTGTTGCCATACAAACTATAATGAGAGTAATCAATTAAGGTGGGCTTTATCATCAGGAGAAAAAAAACTTTTGTAGTGATAATCAGGATGGCCCATTTCAAACAATTGACAAGAAGGTGTGAGTAACAGTTGGGGAAAAAATTAGCATGGGGAAATAGTTTTTACTTTGTGTAATGACCCATCCACTCCCAGTCTTTATTCAAACCTAATTTAATGGTGTCCAGTTTGCAAATTAATTCCAATTCTGCAGTTTCTCGTTGCAAAAGAATAAATGGACACAAATCAGACGTCAAGAATTATAACATTCAAAAACCAGTCAGAGAACACTTCAACCTACCTGGTCACTCAATTACAGACCTCAAAGTCGCAATACTCCAACAAAAAAACTTCAAAAACAGACTCCAACGAGAAACTAATATTGATAAATATGAGCTGTAGATCTCAAAGTGCTTTGCAAAGGTGGGTGTTCATTGATCTCCCAGGTGGGAAAAATGATGCGCAGAAGAGTTGAGTGACTTTTGTAAGGCCACATTGTGAGTCAGTGGTGGAGGTGGGATTACAGCCCAGAGCTGCTAATTCGCACCTTATCATGTCACTCCTGCAATATGAGAATTAAATCCATTCAGGTTAGTGTCTGGCACTGCGATTTCAATAGTGCTCCTTTGCCAACAGTGTCCAGCCGGGCTTGTTTAGAATTTACAATGAAAGCGGGCTGATGGGCTCATGAGATAATGGGTTATTTTGAGAGCTTTCCACCTTTTGGGCACTGGTCAAGGTTGGAAGCGATCAAAAGGCATTGCCATCTGATAACTGTTCTACAGACCACATGAAACAATTTGGCATAGAGACATCACAAAAACCACTAAGAGGCCCCTCATTCCCCCTCACTGGCAGTCTCAGCAAAATGGCCAAGAACTGAATGAGCCACGGAGACTGAGCTCCCCTCTTCCCCGGAGACACATTAGTGGAGCAGCATGGGGGAAGCTTGCCTTGACGTTGCTGTTGCTCCTCTTCTGTAGAGAAGTAGAAGAAGCTGGTCTCCCAGCCTGTCAAGGCAGCATCTTTTACCAGCAAAAAATTGCTTTCAATACAAAATGTGCAAAGAAATGTGGTGGGGAAGATCTTCTCCCTCTGCCGCCTTCCTCTGGGGAAACATACTGAAAGGACCACTGCTACCATGCTGACCAATGTTCTCTCATTATTTCCTTGAGATCCTGCTTGGGTCTGTTGGAATCCACCTGTTGTCTCTTGTCTTATATCTAGATTGTAAGTCCTTTGAGAGCAGGCCCCATCTTTTTGTTCTGTGTTTGTACAGTGCATAGCACAGTGGAGTCCTGGTTTGTGACTAGGGCCCCAGGGTGCTATGGTCATACAAATAATAATGATAATAATTAATAATGAGGCAGGGCACAACGCCTCATCCAAACCTGTTAGAACTGGGGACATTCAGATAGAGATTGGGATCCACACTAAACAATTTGGGCCCATCTCCACTATAGAGCAGAGAAAATTGCCTAAAGGCCATAGCTATATCTTGGAGAGGAGAGAGAAAAATCTCTGATCCAGAGCCGGCTCCAGGCACCAGCCCAGCAAGCAGGTGCTTGGGGCGGCCAAGGGGAAGGGCGGCACGTTGGGCTTTTCAGCGGTGGGTCCCTCGGTCCCTCTTGGAGGGAAGGACCTGCCGCCGAATTGCCGTCGAAGAAGAAAGCGGCGCGATGGAGCTGCCACTGATCGCGATTGCGGCTTTTTTTTTTTTTTTTTTTCCCCCGCTGCTTGCGGCGGCAAAAACCCTGGATCCGGCCCTGCTCTGATCTTGGCAGTTCTGGGCTGATGCTACCACGGTGAGTCCTCCTCTTCAGATCCTTTTGAATCTAGTAGCCAGCAGGGGCTCAGGACTGGTTACAGTTTCCCATGGAATATCCAAAAGGTGCTGTTCCTACAAGCATCTTGCCAATGAATTATTTACGGACAACAGAAGGATAGCCATGCTTGCCAATTTATTAGGTTTATAACTAGCTATGCTAATCCCATGGTGTGCATGCACACGTGTACCCCTTCACCCCTTTGTCTCCACTTCCACGCCAGGCAGGGAAGAGCCACTCACACGACTTCCAAATATAAACATATTCATTGGTGATTGGCTGAAAAAGCAGAGGCCAAAGATTGTCACGAAGGATTTGGATCTATCAACAACTGACTCAAACTGTCACCCAGACAAGAACTGGAACTAATGGCCAAACGTAGTTTAAGTGTGAAAAAGTTTGATTGATTTCTCTGTGGCACAGTGTCTGGGGGTGCTGTACATCCTGGTTTTGTCTGGAAGTAGATGGATGTTGAGGTTCTTATATGGGCCCCATTATCCAGGAATCTGAGGAGCTCCATAAGGTTGGAGGGATTTGGACCCTACCCTCATAGAGCTATCTATGCAGGCACTTGCCATACAATCACTCTCTGGTAAGGGCCGTTGCTCCGGTTACAAAAGAACTCTGAAAGAATCTTTGTTTATTAAGAGTTCATCTGCTGCTGCCCTCTGTGCTGATATTGCGAGTGTGTGCCCATCATTGTAGCCTCAAGTCCCCTGCCTGGGACCGCGAAGCTGTGCAGCTTCCTAATATGAAGTGGTGGAGATGCCGGCAAGGCCATCACTAAGGATTTTGCTCTGAGGTGGGGAATAAGCAGCAGGAACAAAGGTCCTTTCTTCATGCAAATGATCCTAGCATTAGAGAATGGGAGATGATTAAAAGCAAAAAAATCTCTGACACTGAAGCAGAATTGTCTCTAAACAGAATGTTTTTCAAAGTTTTCTGGGCAGCCTTGGCAGTTCTGACGGCAGCATTGAGAGCCCTGTTTAAGCCGCTCAGTAAATTGGATAGTTTAAATAATATATGGACTATCTTTCTGGGGTGGTATGAACCAGTCTGAGCTGTATCGACTTGTTCAGACTTTGACGTACTTCAGCTCCTTTACTGCCATTAGGGTTTTTCTCTTGAGGCGTGATAATCATGTACAATTTCTGGATCCTGCATTGGAAAACTTCCGGGCAAAGCTGCACAGACCATTATGCATTTCACAGGGGATTTTGCAGCTCTGGAATTTCCATCCTCTTTTGGTCAGTTTCGTAGATGGAATCTTTGCTGAAGGTAAAAGAATTTAAAAAATACAAAGCTCCTAACGCTTATGCTTCAGGGTTTCAGATGATAATTGGCAAGGATCAGGAAGGGATTCCCTCTCCCCAATATTTTTGGAGGGGTTATCTCCTTCCTCTGATGCATCAGGGATGGCCATGGAGGGAGATGGGACATTGGATGTAGAGGGCCAGGGCTCTGAGGTGGCACTGAGCATTCTGTCTCACAGGTGCTTGGCTGGCTGGTTCTTGCTCATGTGCTCAGGGTCTAACTGATTGCCATACGTGGCAGTGTGAGTGTGGGTCACTTGCCAGGATTATCTGGGTATATCTCACCTAATCATTTCTCTGCCATCGCAGGGCCTTGAGCGCTGGTGCACCTCAGTCTCTCCTATTCTCAGCCTGTGGCACATAATAGTATAGTCTCCTGTGGGTCTCATTTACTTGGGTCTCATTTCCATTTGTAGGTTTAGTGTGTGGGGGGTGCTGGGTGATGTTGGTGGCCTGTGATACACAGGAGGTCAGAGTGGATGACCTAGAGGTCCTGTGTGGCCTTAAACTCTGTGAAAGACAACTGGGGGAGGTGGTAGAAGAGAGGAGATTTTCCCCATCTTTCCACTGAAAGGACACAATCAGTTTCACTTTCTAAATCCAGGCCCAGATTTCCCCCTGCATTCAGGCTGTTTTTTTGTTATTCGCACTATCATGTTATCTAGAGTCCACGTGAGATCAGTGCCTCATTATACCAGGTGCAGTATTGCAAAAATTAATCCTTGCCCCATAGTGCTTATGATCTAAACAGATAAGATCGAGGCAGAATGGGAGAGAGGAAATATCATTATTCCAGTACTACAGATAGAAAACTAAGACATAGAAATATTAAGTGACTTGCCCAAGGTCACACAGGAAGTCTCTGGCAGAGACAAATACTGACCCAAGATCTCCTGAGTTCCTGCCACTCCTTTTATCCTTTCTCTCCAGCAGTGTAATTTGGGCCTGAAGCCAGCATAACCAGCCATGAAAACATCACCCAAGGGTAAGCTGAACATAGCGTTTCTGACGCCATCCCTGCCCTATGGCCAATGTTGGAGGTATGACCGATGAAAAGGAGGTGTGGCCGGATTGGCTGGTAGTGATCGATCTATCGGGGATCGATTTATCGTGTCTAGTGTAGACGCAATAAATCAATCCCCGATCGCTCTGCCATCGACTCCTGTACTCCACTGCAGCGAGAGGCAGAAGCGGAGTCGATGGGGGAGCAACGGCAGTTGACCCCGCGCCATGAGGACGTGAGGTAAGTCGACCTAAGATACGTCGACTTCAGCTACGCCATTCTCATTGCTGAAGTTGCGTATCTTAGGTCGATCCCCCCCCAGTGTAGACCAGGCCCAAGAGCCCTTGATCCGTAGTTACTGTAACAGCCCCTTGGGCCCATTGCAGCTGCTGCAAATTAGATCCTGGGGCACTGGCCCAGTTCACAATGCTTCCAGGATCCTGCAAAAAATGTCTTAAAGCCACCTTGCTCCCCTTGCAGCGTGTGTTCTAAAGCCGCAGCCCGGGATCGGGGCCCACAGCATTATCACAGTTCTCATTTCTTCTATTTCATGCTGATCCATTTTGCCTGCTGGGAACTCACTGTCTGAGACATCATTTTCACTTTTTTGGATTACAAATAAATCAATACAACATATTTAAATAGCAACGACAAAGGGTATTCAATCGCTCTTTGCATTTTGACGTGTGTAGCAAAGCTGCAGGAATCAGAGGCGCTGAGGTGATTCTGCGCCTAACAATATGTAAGTTAAGTGAGTCTCTGCATTATTTTGGCAAACTGCCGCAGAAGGAAAAGGTCCTCCCCTCTCCAATGCAATTTCCTCTCTTGAAAGGTTTGGACAATTACTGCATTTTACCTTTTCCGCCACAGTGTGGACACTTTCTTCTTTTTAACAGCTTGTCTATGAGCATTTCAGCTTCAGCTTAATAAGAAAGGATTGATGTTTGCACTTTGTGCGGAGGTTGTGTGGGGAGACATTTCCACTTGTAGCGCTAAGATGAGGATTGGGAAAAAAAATACAAAAGCCGTGAAAAAAAAAAGCTTTCCAAGCAGAAGGAAGCTGGCAAACACGGTGGCGTGTACCTTAAAAACGAAAAAAAAAAAATCCCCCAAAATAACACTCCACGGCACACACAATTGTTTCCCTGCAGAGAGGATAAGAGAGAGAACAAATCTCCTGGGACAGATCCTAGGCAAGTCACTTAATGCACTACTGGAAGGGACTCAGATACTACAAGGGTGGGATGAGAACCTACAGAGAACAGAATAAATAGAAGAGTGGGATCTGAAGCCATGAGGATACTGCCACCACCACTGTCTTCCTTATTACTGCAGCTGGTACAGTGTGGGGAGCTGTGCAACAAGGAACTAACTTCTGGAGAACGCCCTAGAGCCAAAGGTCCTTTATGTGAATACGCCCAATACCTGAATGCAAAAGAGCCAACAGACGGAAATATCTGATATGTTTTGGATTTTGCATCCTGGCAATGGCAGATATATGCTGTGAACCAACTCCCATATTGGAACAAGGGCACCACTCTAGAGACAATATGCCTCCGGCTAACACCAAGAGATGCCCATCAGTGATGGAAGTGAAGAAAGTAAAGGGTCAGAGGCCCCACTACCGCTCTCCATTGTATGTTCTTAAGCAGGAAAAGCCTTTCCTATGTCTCAACAACCCTTCCTGTGGGAAATGACTGCCTAGGAAGGAGTACTGCGGAAAGGGCTCCGGGGGTCATAGTGGATCACAAGCTAAATATGAGTCAACAGTGTAACGCTGTTGCAAAAAAAAGCAAACATCATTCTGGGATGTATTCAGGGGCGTCTCCAGGCACCAACACAGCAAGCGCGTGCCTGGGGCGGCAAGCCGCGGGAGGTCTGCTGGTCCCGTGGCTTCGGCGGCAATTCGGCGGTGGGGATGCTGATGGCACGGCACCGGCGGACCTCCTGCAGGCATGCCGCCGAATCCGCGTGACCAGCGGACCGCCCACAGGCGCGCCGCCGAAAGCCGCCTGCCTGCCGTGCTTGGGGCAGCAAAAAACATAGAGCCGCCCCTGGATGTATTAGCAGGAGTAAGCAAGACACGAGAAGTAATTCTTCCACTCTGCTCTGCGCTGATTAGGCCTCAACTGGAGTATTGTGTCCAGTTCTGGGCACCACATTTCAGGGAAGCTGTGGACAAATTGGACAAAGTCCAGAGAAGAGCAACAAAAATTATTAAAGGTCTAGAAAACTTGACCTATTAGGGAAGATTGAAAAAAATTGGGTTTGTTTAGTCTGGAAAAGAGAAGACTGAGAGGGGACATGATAACAGTTTTCAAGTACATAAAAATAACAGGAGTACTTGTGGCACCTTAGAGACTAACAAATTTATTAGAGCATAAGCTTTCGTGGGCTACAACCCACTTCTTCGGATGCAAGTACGAGTTTTTTCATGAAGTTGATGGATTTCCACTCCATACGGCTAAATGCAGTGCCTTGCATAGAAGATTGTTACAAGGAGGAGGGAGAAAAATTGTTCTTCTTAACCTCTGAGGATAGGACAAGAAGCAATGGGCTTAAATTGCAGCAAGGGCGGTTTAGGTTGGACATTAGGAAAAACTTCCTAACTGTCAGGGTGGTTAAGCACTGGAATAAATTGCCTAGGGAGGTTGTGGAATCTCCATCATTGGGGATTTTTAAGAGCAGATTGGACAAACACCTGTCAGGGATGGTCTAGAATAATACTTAGTCCTGCCTTGAGTGCAGGGGACTAGACTAGATGACCTCTTGAGGTCCCTTCCAGTTCTATGATTCCCTTCCTTCCATCTTATTTATGTACCAAGAGCATGTTCAGTGATGTAGAAAGCACAGAGGAATACATGGCCTCTGCTCCCTAGTATTTATAGTCTATGGGCTTAGTCCTGCTCCCACTGAAGTCAGAAGCAACCCCCTGATTTCAGTTGGAGCTGCATCAGGCTGGGCAGGCAAAACAATAGACACAGGTTGATCAGCATGCTCAGAAGGAGGTTGTGACAGGTTACCCCCCTCTCCTGGGTGCCACCTGGGACTGGGTACCACTGAGCCCACCTGACCCACCAGCCTGGGCTCCCTTTACTCTTTATTGCTCAATATACTAAAGAAACTGGTTATAAGTATCACATTCTCACCCAAAATATTGATTTAGGCAGATTGCAGAGAGTCTTGAAAACTCCAGATATTCCTTTCACAGGCCAGACAACCCTCTAGCCTGAGCTCAGCCCTTCTTCCCTTGTCCAGTCTTTTTGTTCTCAGGTGTTTCCAGCAGTCCTCTTTCTTGGGCAGGGAGTCAGTGAAGAATGAACCACGATGATGTCACTCCCCTGCCTTAAATAGTTTTTGCATGTGGTGGGAATCCTTTGTTTCCCAGTTTGATTCCCACACCCAGTTAGTGGAAAAACACTAGTATAGCATGGAGTCCAGTACCAGGTGACTTGGTCACATGTCCCTGCAGCCATAACTCAGAGTCTGTTTGCAGTGTCCCCAGGAAGGCTTCCTGGTGGGAAATTAGCATCCTCTAAGACCAGGGGTTCTCAAACTTCATTGCACCACAACCCCCTTCTGACAACAAAAATTACTACATGACCCCAGGAGGGGGACCTAAGCCTGAGCCTGCCCAAGCCCTGCTGTCCCGGGCGGGTGGGCCAAAGCCTGAAGCCTGAGCCCCACCACCCTGGGCAGGGGGGCCAAAGCCGAAGCCCCAGGGCTTCAGCCTCAGGCAGGGGGCCTGTAACCTGAGCCCAGCCACTCAGGGCTGAAGCCCTTGGGCTCGGGCTTCAGCCCGGGCGGCAGGTCCCAGCAAGTCTAACGGCAGTCCTGGCAACCCCATTAAAACAGGGTCGCAACCCACTTTGGGGCCCCGACCCACAGTTTGAGAACCACTGTTCTAAGACCTATTGTTCTCCCGAATGGCCCTTCCCAGCGAGCCATCTAGACGGATTGCATTCTGTCTAGTGGGCCTTCCCCAGGTGAAAACACGTTTGTAATAGGTGCATAGACAATATTCCTAACTTCAGACACAAAAATGAAGAATATGGGGTGTAATGCCACAAAGGTTATCTTTCTAAGAGGGCTTTCTGACTTATATAGCTCCTCCCTCCCTACTGGGCACTTGAATTACATTGCCTCATCCTGCTTTGGTCTTTCACAGCACTCCTCAGGACACAGAGTGCTATCTTTAAGGTGTCTCTCTTCACTGTTATAGATCATATCTTGCTCAGAACTCATTTGAGCACAAAACTGGCCTAAGTGCCAGTGAAACCCCACGTCTTGATTCAAACCAGTCAGTGGGATAAAACAGTTCAGATAAAAACTTAACTTAGCAAAATTGTCATGCAGCCCGCGTGTGTGTGTGTGTTTGTGTGTATACACATGTGTATTTGTAACACCCCTACCAACAGACTCTGGAGGGCTGTAGCAATGCCATGGAAACCGTGGAAAGGCATTGCATGTTTGTTGCATGGATGGTCTACCCGCAAGACTGGCTTCCTGAGCCAGATTCTGCTCTCAGTTACCCTGATGTAAATCCAGAACAACTCAGTTGGCTGCATTGGAGTCACTCTGGGTCTACATCAATGTGACTGATGTTAGGATCTGGTCCCCCTTCATTATATTAGGTGTCAGGTAAAAGAATTTCACCGTGCCGGCATTTTATGAAAATAGAGCGAAGTGTGGCACACAGACCTTCAATCTCCCATTGGAGATAAAGCACCTTCATTTACCAGCTCAGAAAATCAATACCTGTGATTTGATATGAGCATCTATATTCACTTAACTCCTTTCTATCACCGAGCCATAGGGGGAGATCAGGAGAGCTTCATTTAGTTCAGCAGAATTTGCAGAACAGTGCAGAGCAAATTGTATTCCACCGTCCGCAAGTATTAATTCTCCTTGCCAATATTCTTTCTAAGCGCCTCTCTCTTTCCCAGCGTGATCAGACAAGGTTTAACCTAGAAATGTGGCCAAATTGCAGACCACAGGTTAATAACATGGACCATGGCATTGTACTGTGTAGCCCTTTCAGTATTTAGGTTCAGTCCACGACCACCAGCCCATGAGGCAGCACTCCATCTTGATTGGAGCAGAAGGTTGCTGGGCTCAAGATGGAGGCTGGGACTGTCTATCATGCTGATCACTCTGAAGTATCCAGGTGCAGAGTGCTACAAAAGTCATGCTCTTGGCCTACACCAGTGCTGTGAACATGGAGTGCCGTTAACAAGCTCTGTAAGGCCGCCATGTTCAAACGCCATGGGGAGTTGCCAGGGGAATTTAGGGGTGCAGTCTATGCCCTCGGCTGTGTGGTAACACTGGCTGCTGCTTAGTTCCAGCCCTCATGTGGAGGGGAATAATCAGGAAATAAATAATAAACAAAAAAAAGTCAGCTTGTCAGTGTGCAGGAATGGGAATGAAGAGCACTGACCAGTGATGACCTTTTGTTTACATTTCCCTCTGAAAGGGAGAAATAATTGCAGTTTCTGTGTGATGCTGCCTTCAAATTACACCCTCTCTCCCTGCTCCGTTCAAGACTAGCCAGTGATGACATTAGAGTCCTGAATCAAACTAAGTGGTTTCTATGGTGTCAGGCTGAAATTATGAATCTCGGAGTCCGCCAGCTTGGAGAAGGCGCAGCAGCGGACACATAATTAAAACCGAGCGAGAGAATAGAAGCCACATTGTATCTGAATAGCAACGAAATTGCACTTCCGAGCACTGGTTTAGAAAAAAAAATAGATGTGCTTAGAAATGCAGTTAAATGCATAATCAGGGAATGGGAACAATGCACTCTGCTGGTATTTTATTGCTGGCCTCAGCTTTGCCACCTCCCTTCCCCTGCCTCCCATCCACTGCCTCGTAACAAAATGGATAGCTTGGAGAATAATCAGTCAAAAAGGTAACACGATAATGCATTTGGTTCTGGGACCTGGGCTCAAGTGCTTCCTGCTATGGTCCTTTCCCATTGAGCACGGCCACAAGCAGAGAGATGATTGAGGAGAGACACAAGAGAAAGGCTGGAGTGTTGGGAAGCAGGGCTGATTTGGTAATTTCAGCAGTCATTAGCGGAGCTCATTGTGAGTTTGATGGATCTGTGCTGCTTTGTTACAGTTAAGTGGACTGATTGTGGAACACAGAAACATTTTTAGTAACATGACGGCTAATTTAGAAACGGGTTAGGGCGAAGAACATGCATTATTCCATAATTAAATGTTGCTCCTGAACTGGTCCTGTAACGAATTCCCTTGGGAAACCTAAGTCTGATTTCTCTGATACAAGTAAAACAAGGGGAATGTCAGGATTCTTCTATTGAGCTATATAGCACAATGGGGCCCAACCTGCTTGTGATCTTTATGCGTTATCCCAATATAAATGGTTCAATACTATTAATGAGGTTATTTTACTAAATCCTTCCTCATCCAGGGACCACATGTCCCAGAATCTATAACAAAACTCAAAGGATTCCACCCACATCTGAAGCCACACGTCACATCCATCATTCCTCCAGAAGAGGAGGTCTGAACAGCAACACACTCCATACAAAACGAAGGATACTGCAGCTGGGATTGGAACTCACCTTGGGATCTGAGCAGGCTGAGTGCTTTCAGGCTCATGCATCATCAGCTCTGTGACCGACATGACATTTCCTGCAATCTCCTTGAAAAACCTTATTGAATTAAGTTTAACTATCTTTGGGGTCCATTGTATTAAAAATGCAAATGTTATGTATTATTGTGGAATCGTATGTAACTTCTCCAGGGGGGAGAGTGTGGCCAATGTAAAACTTTGAGAAGTATTGCAAGCTTAAGATAATTATATTGAAAAATGGACGAGACAAGAAGGAACTTTTGGGACAAACAGAGTAAAGTGGGAATGTCTAGGGGAAGGTGAATGCCTTTGTAATTATGCAAAAACCCAGCCTTTTGAAGCTACGCCCTGAGAAAAGGACCTTTGTCTGCTCATCACCTGGTTAGATGAGAACAAGATCAAAGGCCCAAGCTATATAGAGGAAAGAGTGAACTCTTTATGGTTGTTCTTTTTCTGAGCAAAAGCAGTTATGCAGTAACCCCAGAAAACCCCCTGTGTGGGATTTGAAGAACTGGTTACCTACCAATGTCCTTGCTGGAGTTGAAGCTGATCTCCAGTAAACATATTAGAATGCATGTAGGTCTTTATTGCTTTTTTCTGTAATGCTTTTGCCTTAGGAATAAATGTGCTTGCTTGGAAAGGGCTGTGTGGTAACTTACAACTGTGGGCAAACACATTGTCTGTAGCCCTTGAAGAGTAAGCAAAGCATAGATGCTGGGCTGGTTAGGTCATCTGACTTGCTAGGAGTAACAGGCAGGGAACTGTGTAGCCTGGGGAAAAAAACCACGCAGAGGGAGAGAGACATGGTTCTCTTCTCAAGAGGTGTGACAGCTGGGGAGCTGGAAGCCTGAAAGTGTGTCCCCTTGCTGGACCATGGAGGGGGAATACGGAGCAGTTGCTTTGAACTGTGACAACCTACCCCAGGAATAAACATATGCTTGCACTTTATATTAAGGAGGTATTTATAAATAGTTTATAGAGGGTAATACAAGAGTAATAGGTGTTATAAATATGTTACAAACATGAGTAGTGTGTATTATACCAACCATTGATGTGCTTATTAGCCATAGTTATAAGCAACCTATTGATCTGCTGGGCTCTATACACCTGATTTATATCTAGTAATATGTATTAGTATTAACCCTTTATAAAATATTTATAAATGTACCCTTAATATAGAGTGTGACCACAGATTCTGCAAGGAGAACCTGGGCCCCAATTCAGGAAAACACTTAAGCATATGCTTAACTTTAAGTCCTATTGAAGTCAATGGGTCAGAAAAACTTAGTTAACAATGGCATTGATGCTGCATGAGTCAGAATAGAATCCAGCTCCCTCTCCCATTAGCTATGCCAAAAGGAGCAGAAAGTAATAAAAGCACATTGTTGTCAGTAGCATCGACATATCTGACCCTGAATACATCCAGGACTGATCTGCTGAGTGAGAACGTGCTGCCACTGCACAGTCAGATGTCTAAGCACACCCACACTTTAATTAAGACATGCAGGTTTGAGTCTCAATATTATAAAGAAAACTTTTGATATTAGATCCCATGTGCGTACTATAAAGCAGCCCTGTCAGTTGCTCATATACTGCACATGAGCCACCGTTGCCTTCCATTTTTCTCCCTTATTATCTTTGACTCTAATATTAGATAGAAAAAGAGGGAAAAAATCGACATGCGAAGTGGGAGAGTGGGTAGCTGGCAGGAAAACCAAGGGGCTGGACGACAATTCTCTGCAATGAGCAAAGTCCTCCAAATGCAGCTGCTGCTTCGTGGGAGCAGAGGGTTATTTTTAATGCGCTATGGCTGCATTTTCTCTTTCAATTGCTGTCATTAAAAAGGCAATAGTAACTCTTGTAATTATTATGTTCACACAGTTCACAAGAGGCAGCCCCCACCCCCATTAACACCTGCTTGAGACTGCCTGCCCATTGGTGTCCTGCAGAGCCTTGGGTTAGTCTGGGCCAGTTAGAGGAGTAACCCCTATCAGGTGGCTGGATTTTCTGGACATGTGCAACTGGCTTATTGCTGCGCTTGAACATTGGATAGGGACCTTTATGCTCTGTGAGCAGCAGCTGAATGAGCCAGAGAGAGGTCAATCCAGGCAAAAGCGGGGGGGGGGGGGGGGGAGTTTCTCTCCAATGGAAGCTGTCCTTTGCCAATCTATCTGTTATTTACAGATCCCTTGCACACATATCAACTCAACATTCAACCAAAGTTGATGGAAATGAATGTGGTGTTTATCACTGATGTCAAATGAGATTCCCTGATAAGATGATTCCTGTGTGAGCTATGGGTTCATGATACTCATGCATGCTCCAGTCTTTGAGTTCCTGGGCTGAGGCAGCTGATAAAGGTGCCAATTAGCACTCATGTTGTGATGGACTCGTGTCTTCTAGGAACTGGACTGAGACCACTGAACAGCAATCAGGCATTGCCTAGGGTTGATCTGAGTTTTGCCTGTGACCTGTAAAGTAGGCTTAGCAAGAGGTGTTATTTATCACAGTTAACTCTTGTTCTCTGAATATACTGCCTCCCAAAGAGCCATGGCATGATGACCCTCCCTCTTCCCCTCTGCTTCAACTCCTCAAGCCCGTAGGAAGAGAGGAATGCTGGGGTGGTCAGATCACATGTCATATTTATACCCATGGACAGGAGAATGTTGGGCTCAAGGGATATGTGCATTCCCTAGCTGTCAAGTATGGCTGAAAG
Organism: Emys orbicularis; assembly: GCF_028017835.1. Taxonomy (NCBI): domain Eukaryota; kingdom Metazoa; phylum Chordata; order Testudines; family Emydidae; genus Emys; species Emys orbicularis. Next base: position 109,849,697 of record NC_088689.1, read on the forward strand.
CAATTCTGTGGCCGTGTGGCCAGGCATATGACTCCTACAGCGTGGCTCTGTGGAAGCATGATGGAGAGAAGATATTGCAACAGCCCAAGAATGTCCTCCTGGGAAAAAGTCATTGCATTGTGTTTTGACAACTGCACGACGACATGATGGTATCTGTGCATGACCCTGCGACTGACACAGTGACTGTGTGCTGGAGGATAAAGTCTAAATGGTAACAATTATAAGAGAAAGAAGCTAAGAACAATATTGCTGTCAATGAACTTGGACAACCAACTCCCAGCCTGGAGAAGTGGAATTAGTTATTCACACTGTCCAGATGAGTTACTGAACATTCTGGGTGCTTTGGCTGACCAATGCACCCATCCCAAAGCTAAATATGAAAACTGCCCACCTGCCTCATTTTCCTGGGAAACATCACAGAAGGCAGACAAAATGGATGGTTTGCCTGTCTGACCCACTCATTTGTTAAATTCCTCTGGCAGCTCCACTCAGCCAATTTGCACCCCTTGCTGAATTTTGGGAAGAGTTCACGTGGCTATTTGTGAACAGCATGGCTACAGGAAAACATTTGAGACAACTATATTATCTTGCCAGACAACCAAACTGGAGATCCAGGTTGCCCTTCTATTTTATGTGCTCTCCCATCATCACAGTATTGGAGTGCCTCCCAATCTGTAATGCATTTATCCTCAAACTTGGTGAGGTAGGAAAGTACTATTATCCCCATGTTACAAATGGTGAACTGAGGGACAGGGAGACTATGAGACAGATTTTTAAAGGGACCCAAAAATGCAGCTCGGTACCTACAGTCATTTTCAGAAGAACCTAGGCATGAGAGTTAGGCACCTATGTGCTTTGGAAAAATTCCAGTAGGTGCCTAAAGACCTTTAAAAATCTGGCTTTAAGCAAAATGCCCAAGGTCACATAGGGCATCTGAGACAGTATTGAACCTGGGTCTCCTGAGCAGGCTAGTGCCCTCACCACTGGGCCATCCTTCCTCCTTTGGAAAAAAATCACTTCAATAAATATTTCACCAGCCTGGCAGGAGCGGTGCCAGGGTTTTTGGCGCCCTAAGCGGGGGTCCTTCCGCGCTTCCGGTTGTCAGCGGCAATTCTGCGGCGGGGGGGTCCTTCCATGCTCCCAGTCTTCGGGGCACTTCGGCGGCGGGTCCCGGAGCGAGTGAAGGACCCGCGGCAGAATTGCCGCCGAAGACCCGGAGCGCGGAAGGACCCCCCGCCGCCGAATTGCCGCCGAGGGCGGCAAAATGCCGCCCCCCCAAATCCTGGTGCCCTAGGCGACAGCCTAGGTCGCCTAAACGGAAGCGCCGGCCCTGCAGCCTGGCAAGGCCTTTCACTCACCATTGAGCTAATTCTGCTTCAGGCCCAGATTCCTAGAAGGTTTCCATCTTCTCTCAACCTGCCCCATGTCCGTTTTATTTCCCCCTCTGGTTAGAAAGATTTTAAAAAAACATTTCTTCTCAACGTTAGCCCTTTTCAATCTCCCCAGATCTTTCTCTATAGGGAAAAGGCTCCAGGCCTCAACCGTTCCCGGAATCCTTCTCATTGCAGAATACGAATTATGCGATTAAAGAAAATATTCAGAAAACAGAAATATTTGGCCAACTCTGTTGAGCTTTAATTAGCATTAATATTATATCTTATTGAAGCCAAAAGCCCAAAGCTGCACGTGTAACCAAATGTATTTAACCAATTAACTAAGTCAGACAAGACTGTCTAAACTTAATCACGGACCTCTCCATTCCCCTATTACGTCAAGTGTTGCTAATGCTATTATGCTTTTGACAAGTGGCCCCTGTTAAATGAGCAACTCAATAATGTATTTGAGCCTGGGGAGAGAAGGAAAAAATGTGTATACAGTTTGCAATTCTGTTGTGCCTTTCATGGGGGATCTCAAAGCAACTTGCAAACACTCATTAATTAACCTCACAACAGCTTTGGGAGGTAGGGTCAGTATCATCAACTGCCATGTACAGATGGGTGAACAGAGGCACAAAGAGGCCACAAGTTACGTGGTGAGTTAATGACAGAGCACAGAATAGAACCCAGGAGGCCTGAATATCAGTTCCTCTGCTTTAAACCCTAGATGGTGCTTCCTCCCATTATTGTTCTTGTGTAAGGTCTGCACTGGAATGCCAATGGTACAGCGGCACGTGGAGCTCCGATTCCCTTCCGGGCATTGCTAATACCTCTGGCGTGCTTTTGGGACATGATGTCCCAAGGATGTAGCTTGACTCTGCGCCCCAGCACTGACCACTTCTTCCCGCTGGCTGTTCCATGAGTTGCTACATGTTCTTCCAACATAAAGAGGGCTAGTCTCCCTTTCCCTCCATCTTCATGTCGCTGTGTGATTACCTGTGAGGGCTCTGGGGCTGCAGGTCAGGTCCACCTTCCTTATTCCCTTCCCAGAGTCTATTTATGGCCTCCCCAGGCTCTTGTCCATGTGTACAGCTCAATCCTCTGAGAAGGAACTTTATCTAGAGTTTCTTTTGCAAGATAATTTCTCCATAAATGGAAGTTTCACTGCAGCTGGAATTACTATTTGCCCACTGCAGCACATGGCAGGGGTGTTTCTACGTCAGTGTATGTGAGTAGAAGCCAGTAACTCAGCGGAAGAAAACAAGTCTCTTTCAGCAAGGTCTTTCCCGCCGGCATCCATGGCTGTAACAAGAAAATAAAACAAATTAACACAATCAGAAAGTATACAGAAAACCAAATTAAATCTCAACTCAAAATAGTCACCCAGGCGATAAAGTCCATAATATAAACACTAGTGCTCACAGAGACAATGTTATCAAGGTGAGGCCTTGACTGGGCCAGGTTACTTGGATTAGGGCAGGGAGATCCTTCCTTTCCTGGCTTCACCCAGCACAGGCCACCAGTAGAAGCAGCCAGCCCTTTTAATCTGGCCTGCTGGGCTCTGACTGGAGGATCAGCTCTTGCTAGTTCTGCCTGCAGCAGATCATGGGAGGCCTCTCTACGCATCCCCTGGAGCTCTGAACTCACTTCTCTTCTTTTCCAGCAGGAGATCTTCATATGGCAGGGTGTGCCCAGGGGGTGGGACCTCTGGCAAGGGGCGGCAAATGCCTAGTACACCCCGTCTCCCAGCTGCCCCATTAATGTGTAAGGATCATTTTGAAGATGTAAAGTGCTATATTAATGTTGTTGTTATCCTGCTGGAGGTGGCAGCCATAGCCCACAAGAGTTATAAATGGCTCTTTTGATACTGATGCCAACAGTGCAATTGCAGAGTGTTACTAGACCCTCCTAGGCGTGAGGGATAGCAAAGATCTATTAGGTCCTCTTTGTCCCCCCGCCCTGGGCAGTGCATCTTTTGTGTATTCTGGAGTGCTGCGTCCAGCTGTATTTTAAATGCACTTAAATGGGGACAGTTGTCACTTCTCTCAGGAGCCTATGCTGGAGACTGGCAGATTTCATTGCTAGGAAATCTTTTTTGTTGTTCATCCTGAATGTACCTAATCTTATAACAGTACATTTATACTCATCCTTGTATTATCGGTAGAATAAACATATCCAAATAGTCACAACAATAATACCTTGTGCTTCTATAGTGCCCCTTAGCCAAAGAGCTCAAAGAATTTTACAAACATTAAAGCAATAATTAGGCAACGTGGATGAGCCTTTTTAGCCTTTTGCAGATGGGGAAACTGAGGCCAAAACTGGTTAATAAATGATTTGCCTAAAGTCACACAATGAAGCAGTGGCAGAACTGGGCTTACAACCCGTAGTGTTGGCTCATCAGTCCTATCCTCCAGTCACTAGACAACTCCTGAAACTTTTAAAAATAAAGGTTGTGTGTGTAAATTTTCCATACCCCCTGCCAATTATTATGTTGGATATAAGTACAGAGACAGGAGCTCAGGTAACAAGCTGTTTATTCAAAACTGAGCCTGGTTAGAAGAGACAATTCACACAGTAGACCAGATTCTGAGCTCAGTTATACCGCAGAAACCGCACTGATGAAATCAATGGGTCAAATTCTGCTTTCAGTGACACTGGGGTAAATCGGAACAATTTCAATGACTTCAGTGGAGTCACTCTAGATTTACACCATTGGGTTTGAAACCAGAATTTGGCCCACTCAGTAACTTCCTGCTTCCTCCTCTCCTTGCGCTGATCCAGATCCCTTGTCTGCAAACACAACAGTAAAGAACTCCAAATGCACCCTGAAAAGGAAAAGATACTTAGAGGAATGAAAGGCAAAGATAACCTCACCCCCGCAAAGCAGATTGGTCAAAGGAGGAAAGTTACAGTAATGACAAATCAAGCCACTGCACATGAAAGGAGCCTTTCCCCTAGACTGACGCTGTACAGTTGCATTTAGGGGCTCAGAGAAAACAAAATCCTAAGAAGAAAAGAGCACAAGGGACATTTAAAAAGGGGGGGGGGAGGGGCGGGGAGCAGAGCTGAGAAGCGGAACGGGAGCTACGGAGGCAGAGTTTTCCTGAGCTCTGATATTTACGGGGTGGGAGAATGGATCAGTTCTGTCATGCTGCTGAAAATCCCAGCATCCCTTGGATGACACCTGTCTCGCTTGGTTTCAGGATTGCTTTATGAGATGATGTTATTTTGGCACAAACTCATTCATTCTTGCCATAAATTGAGTTCAGAGAAGAAGGAAAAAGAAAATAACCCCACCCCCAAAAAGCCTCCCCCAAACCCAGGGTTATTTACTCTTCTGCTGCTGACAATATAGGGACCCTTTAAGGGCCAGTGGGTTATTAACTTTCTGTCGCCTGCCACAGTGATCCGCTGTGACATATTGTCACTGCATTCCAGCAAAGCCTTACACATTAATTGGGAAGTAGGATGAGTGAAGCAACTTTAATGAGATACCTTGTTGTAACTTCTAACTTTACACATTATTTACAGAGATTCCACTAATGGTTCCATCCATCAGAGACAGGGTGAGTCAGTGGGGAGGAGCGTGGGGAAAAAAGGAGAGGGCAGAAGAAAGAAAGGAAGACAAATGAAAGGGTGTGGCAGTAGGAAGCCCACGAAAATGTAGGAGAGAAAGAGAGATGGGAAGCGCCATCCCTCAATGTTTTTTCTAGCTTCACTCTCCTTCGAACACAACTTATCTTCCTCACAACCCTCTCCGCTGCAGAGAGACGGGGAGATGGTGGGATGATTACTCTCCTGTATCATACCACTGATCTGCTCAGCTCTGAGTTCTCCCCAATGAAGAACACAGCTGGCTGAGGACATTCCAATTGCCAAGGTGATACATCTCAGCCTGATTGACTGCTGCATGATGGGCTGGTTAAATTTGGTTGTGCTGAACCCCATGACACCCCAATGCCTGGTCTCCCCCAACTTCCCACAACCCTATGTATGGGAGGAAGAGAATCCCGGACTGGACTCATGACGAATTTGGCTCTTTGCTTCTCTGAGGCAGGCCTGTTTTATGTTAAAATTAGATCTGTCACCACCGTGGGTAAGCAGAGAAATCAATAGCAAATATCACGTTTTGACCAGGAGACACTCATGGAAATGAAGATGACCATGCTCACTTTACAAGGGCCTCATTCCGTCACACACACATCCAGACGCTCATCATCTGTTGGGTTTTTTTCCTCCCCTCTAGGGAGCCAGGCAAAAATTGCATCACATTCACTTTATATTTTTGCGAAAGAAGTCAGACAGCAAGAAGAAGGAAGGGGAATAAAAGCAAGTTTTCAAACCATTCAGTCTTGTATTCAAAGCCCATGGGTTATACTAAATGGACCTGATTCTGATCTCATGCAGGTTTTACAACAGTCTAACTCCAATTACTTCAGTGTAGGTACTTCCCATTTATACTGGCCTGAGATCAGAATCAGGGCCACTAAGCATCTTGCATATTCATTGTAAGCCATGCTGCACCAGGAAGGGTGATTACTCCAAAGACTTGCCTTACCTTAAAAGTTAAGAGCCAGATTCTAACACCTTTACTCAAGCTCAGCAGCACCTTGGCCTCACTGAAATGAATTTACTCCTGGGGGAATTCTGCGCCACTGCACATGCGCGGAATTTATGTTCCCCACAGAATTCTTTCTGACAGGGAAGCAAAGGGAAGCCACAAGAGCGGTCAAGCGACCCTCCCCAGCAGTATGTTTCGGATGCTCAGGGCAGCCAGCAGAGAGGCAAATCACTGTGGGGCGCGGAGAGGAACTGGGGAAGACCCAACTGGTGGCTCCTACCCTGCACTGGGCTCAGCTGCTAGTCCTGGTTGGGCTGGGCTGGGCTGGGCAGGGGAGGACAGGACTTCCTCTTTCCCTGCATGGCATCCAGGCCTGTGTCAGACCCACCCCCAGATTTCTCCCTCAGCTGTAGGAAGCTCTGCAAACTCCCCCCCGCCGCGCTTCCTGCATCCATCACTGCTCAGCTGCAGTGGGAGGGATAACTGTACAGGGAGCTGCTCCCCCATCCACCCAACCCCTGTGCATCCAGACCCCCTCATACCCAGACCCTGTAGCCAGAACCCCCCTCCCAATGAGCCCCACTCCCCCTGCACCTGGACCACCCCAACGAGCCACCCGCACCCAGATCCCCACCCTACCGAGCCCCAACCACCTTCACCTGGATCCCCCTGCAGAGTTCCATTACCGTTGCACCCAGAACCCCCCCAACAAGCCCCTGTGCAGCTAGATCCCCCACTCCCAGATCCCCCACTGAGCCACCTGCACCCAGATTGCCCCACACAGAACCGTCTCAACCCACATCTGGGTCCCCCCCAAACTTGGATCCTGCCTTGCTGAGCCTGCCTGCCTGCACCTGGTGCACCTGGCACAGAAGAGCAGTCCCTGGGGTGTTTCTGGGGCAGGCCCGGTCCTTGAACTATGTCAGGGTTGGGTGCAGCCTCACTGCTGAGTCTGTGTCCCGGGGGAGGGGGGCAGGGGAGCTGCACTGTGATCTCCCACAGCCGTGCAGCCAGTGGCCTGTGCTCCCCAATGCCATGCTGGAGTCTCTACATTTATTTGACAAATAAAATTTGCAGAATTTTAAAATATTATGTACATAGTTTGGTTGGGTTTTTTTTTTTTTTGGGTGCAGAATGCCCTCAGGAGTATGAATTGGACGACTCATGGAGTAGGTTGCTGTGCAATGCCAGTAAAGATGTTTGCTCAGTCAATGGAAGCTGGGGAGACTTAGCAGCTCACAGCTTTGTGCCATTTGGCTTTTTATAGCGGTAAAAGGCACTAGGCTATTTAAATCCTGGGCTAGTGGGTGGAAAAGCTACAAAAGACATAACATTAACACCTATTTTTAAGAGACTTTCAGGGGATTTGAACCTGTGACCTCATTAAAACTGTGTGGATAACTGATTTTTTGGTTTTCTCGCTGTTCTGAAAAGCTGGAAAAAAATTGTTTCAGGTCAACCCAAAACAAAAATGTTTCGATATTTTTGGCAAACCCAAAAGTTGAAAAAAAATTGGTTTGAGGCAAATAAAACATTTTGTTTGACCTGAAATGTTTCATTTCCTTGAAGCTTTTTAAAACACGTGAAAACATTTTAATGAAATTGAAGTCAATTTCCAAACAAAAACGTTATTTTGAATTGAAAAATCAAAATGTTAATTTCAAAAGTGTTGAAACAAAATGTTTAGATGTTCTGTTTTTTGGGGTTTTTTTTTACCAAAACAATTTGGGAAATTTGACATGAATTTGTGGAAGGTTTTGGTGGACCCGAATCTGCATTTTTCAGCCAAAAAAAATAAAAGTTGTTCCCAGGTTGAGACCTCATATACTCTAGAGTTACACTCCTCCAAACCAACCACATGGAATGCACTAGATTGCCAGCCCTGAGACTGAATTCCTCTGTTTAATCACATGGTCAATGACAAGGCAGGCTTCCACGATGCTGTGCCTCCATTAAACACTGCTCTGAAGCAACTCTTTCCCTGTCAGCAGGTGACATGGTAGCACAGACTCAATGCCCTATTCAGTCTCCTGAAGGTGCCAGCTGCGCTGGTGATTTTGATGACATGGACACCTGTGAGTTGAAGTGAGAAGGATTAGGCCCTGCCTAAATTAGACAGGTGGGCATAATGAGAAGTGATAACCCACTGCTAGAGGGTGGGTAAGACACCATGAGAAGTGTGTGCCCCCTGAGGAAATCCTAATGATTTGGAACTTCATTTCTACCCAAGAATGTTGCCCAGTGTTGGGATGGTGCCAATGGTACTTGCTACAGCAAGCATGTCTGTTGCCCCAGACTGGCACCTATGCAGTCCCCAGAGTGCATTGATACCCTGGAACATATGCACTCCTCCTTGTGTGTTATCCTTTAATTATCATCATGATTGTTATTCAGAACAGGCCTCCAGAAACATGCAGAGTTGTAGTTAATAGAGTTGTGTTATATTCCCAGATAAAAGTGCCTCTGTTGCAGTACGGGCCAGACCTCAGTTGATACAATTAGTTTTCTCTTCATCTACTAGGTAAGTGTGGAGCCATAAAAAACATCCGGGGCTAGATCAGCAAGGGAACATAAAGCAGAAAAGTGTGTGCATACACACACACACACATATATGGAAGACGATTTCCTATTAAAAGTTGAAATTCTGAACTCAATTCTAGCTACCTGTCAAGGTTGGCATGTCTTTAATTATAATGTCTGTGTGTTTCTTTAGGCACCATTTAATTCTCTCTGACAGCCACCCATTTAAAATTAAAGTCAAACATTGAGAACTTTGCTGCAGAGGTGAGTAGCACAGAGATGCACTAATTGCCAGATGTTGTTAATTTGACTCCGATCCGTTATCAAAATGTAAAAAAAGAAACACTGAACCAAGTGGCTGTCTGCCTGAGTGGATGCTCTGTTAACTGACTGCAGCGAACAGAACACATAGGGGTGTTTTTGCAGTAATAGCCTTAGAGGGCAACTCACTTTATGCCATGGACTGTGGAGCATCCCTCTTGGGGTCCAGTGTTCAACGACTTCCAGGGCTGGCAGGGAAGTTTCTCCCCACAAAGCAGCCATCTGTAGCCTCTCTCTGACATTTCCAGGAGCTAATCTGCTTTATCAGAGATGAGAAATTTCAGTAGGCTGGTGGCTCAGGAGACAGAATGTGGATGTGCATCCTCAAGATATTGGGCGGTTCTCTTTGGATTCAAGTACCTATGAGCCCAGATAGCCAAAGCATATTCCAAGCTTCTCCTGACCTCTCTTGGCTGGAGATGGAGATGGAAATGGGATGGGCCAATGATAAAGAGGAGGAGGAAATGGATGAGGAGAAGGAAGACAAGGGGAGATAGGATTGGGTATTGGGTAGAGTGTTTCAGTGGAATTTAGGAGACATGGATTCAATACCCAGCTCTGACACAGGCTTTCTATGTGACTGTGGGCAACTCACTTCCTCAGCTGTGAAATGAGGATATTGTAAGGATAAAACCCATCAATGACTGTGAGGCACTCAGAGACTATGGTGCAGAGGACGATATAAGCACTTAGGTAGATTCAATGACATTTAAATAAAATGATATAAGATTGGCTGAATTAGTGAGGAGGGGAGGAGAGATTATGTTTAACTTTGGATTTCTGTATCTAGCACTGAGATACCGCAGCAAAGGGCACTCAGTGGCTGTGATGGAGAGCTGATGGTAAACCTCCTATTGACATCAAATGGTGCATGATCAGACTCTGAAGGTGTCTAGATGGATGGAAATCTTGAGATTTCCAGCACTTCCTGATTTTGACATCGACACAGAAATATGCTATGCACAGTATTTTGTGGTGGTATTTCTGCTTTGGAAGGGGAGCAGGAAGTGAGCAGGTGTGTGAACATTACAGAGAAAAACAGTTTCTCAAGCAATTTTTTAATCTAAAAAGAAAAAAAATCCTGTTCAGTTCAGCTGAAGACCAGTGGGGAGTGGGGAGCAGTTAGCAACCTCTGGAAGGGACCTTATGGGTCATCCAGTCCCCTGATATCACAGGAAACCCTATCATATAATCACTTTCATAATCTTATCAAGCTCCATCTTAAAACTACCTAGGGTTGTTCACTAGTTCTTGTTTTAAAACTGAAGGTAAGTAATTTCTGCTTGCATGAAACAACTCGCATCTCTAGCTGCTGGTAGGAAACAGTTTGTGGGCTTCTGTGACAACTGGTGGTGTGCCATCTAGGCATGACTTGCACACCCGACTGGCTGTGCGTTGTTCAATGGTGGCCCATGGGTCGGATCCAGCCTGTGAAACAATTCAATCTGGCCCCCGTGGAGGACACCATTTTGGATCACCTAAGACACGCAAGTGAGTTGTTGCATGCTTTACTAGAACTGTCGTGGCACGCCACTGGTGACAACTCTGCAATGGGAAACCCTGGGTAAATCTCAGTGATATGACCCAGTTCTCTTTAGCTAACGAGTTGAATAACTTGTGTGCTCAGCTACCTGCTCCTCTCCTCACCCAGCATCACCAGTATAGTGTACGTTTGCCTTGACTCTTGCCACTAAAGACTGACTACAGAATGCCCGAGAGAGCTGATGTCCCTTCAGAAAGCATGTAGCTGACAGCTGCTCCTCTGCTCTTAGCTGCTATGTAAAACCAAAGAGCCTGTACCAAATGTTGCACAATAATGTGAATATAGCTGATCTGGCTACAAATGGGAGGGATGAAGTTTTGGTGGCTCTGAGCCCAGGGTAATTGGAGTCTGATCCTGGGTGGGACGAGCATAGCGGTAGTAATATCTTATGGGATCGCTCAGTGAAACAAATGACAGACTTGGCGAAATCTCATGAGATCGTCTATATTATTCTGCTACTTTATAGAGATCAGAGCAAAGGAGTCTTCCCCTGTGCACATGAAAGGGTAAATTCCCATTGTATCTAAAAAGCAGGGCTGAACAGTTGGCCATCATAGGAGCTGAATAAGCCCAAATATCTTGGTATCCAATTGCGCTCATGTTAACCATTAGCTTTTTTTGCCTTAGGAAACCATTTTTACAGCACAAAATAATGCATGATCAGGTCCCACCATGTTAATTCCACCATCCAGGAGCTGAAACACTGCTGTGAGGACACAAGATCTCATATTTGATAAGAACAGGTTAGACAAACGCCTGTCAGGGATGGTCTAGATAATACTTAGTTCTGCTTCAGTGCAGGGGACTGGACTAGATGACCTCTCGAGGGCCGTTCCAGTCCTACATTTCTAGGAGTCTATATTGTTTTGGACCCATAAAGTATTCCCTGAGGCATTAAGGCCATAGAAATCAGGCAAAATTCAAACAAATGCCAGCACGTGAAATACAAATACTCAGATCAGTCTCTCACCCCTCCCCCCCAAATGAGAACAGCAGAGGTGTCCCTGGAGAGGTGGGGCTATGTTTTGCTCAGCAATCAGAAATTAATTAAGTTATAAGACCTGACAAGCCATGCCTTTCCTAGGGATGTCTTTGGTGGTGGTGTGAAGTAGGAAGCCAAAAGCCAAGTGACCTCAAGCTGCCCAAGAAGTGCAACAATCCCCCTGAAATCCGTGCCCTGGGCTGATGCAATTGACAGGAAAGGGACATACCAGCAGGAGGAAGGTAATGCCCTTGAATTACTGTTGACATGCATACAATAGCAATGGTAACCAATTAGGAAGCTTTACCAGTCTTGTCCCTTCATTCTAAAGAACCAGTCTGTATGGGACAATGGGGTGGGGTGAGGAGCTAGGATGTGTGTGTGTGTCTGTGTGTGTTAGTGTGGTGTGTGTGTGTCCCTGCTGCTGCTGTCCCTGTTTGGAAGCCTCCAGAGTGGTCACTCTGGCATCTTTCAGCAGTCCTTCAATTATCCTCACTCCAATGTCCCTTCAATAAAACCAACTCCTTTTCTGAGGCAGGCTAGGGGGGATATTCAGGGTCTAATTGTGTGGCTATTGAAATGAATAGCAAAGCTCCCATTAACTTCACAGGTGCAGGATCAGAACCTTAGAAGGGGGATGCAGCACTGGCCCATTCCATGTGTACTGGTGTAACACCGACAGACCCCAGTCATCAGCGGGCAGGATGGGACCTCTGGAGCTTAGTGCATGAGCCTCTACAGCCCAAGCTAAAAGCCAACTGTCTCCTAGCTAAGGCTGTAGAGCAGACTCATTTTATCTCTCTCTCTGAGTGGTTTCGGTGCCACTGGATGGGACAGAACACCACACCCAGAAGGTGTGTGGGTTACACTGGCAGTACCTAGAGGTCCCAGTCCCATTGTGCTAGGCACGGTACAGACTTAAAACAAGAAGATGGTCCCTGTGCCAAAGAACTTACAAACCAACTGTAAGACAAGAGACAACAGGTGGTGGAATAAACAGACCAGGGGAGCACACAGTAACAGTGAGACAATAGTGATCAGCATGGTAACATTCACAACATGGATGTTCAGAGTGGGCTCCTAGGGGGAAACGATTTTGACTTAACAACAAACCCATCTGAACACTACAGGTTCCTAAGCTCTGCTTAGATGCTATTCTTGTGGGTTTTACGTTCTGCTTTGGAGGAAGAGAAAAGGAAAGGAAAGGGAGAGCGAGAAAAGATCCAGTGGAGTAATAAAGCGGCTGGGGAAGCGAGAATAATGTGAATGATAACATAAGCAGTTATTACAGTCTGTCCAGTCATGCCTGCCTAGCTTGTGCTTGGGATGGTCAGGAGTGTTAGTCTATCCCTACTACATAGCACACTCAAGCTGCCTATTTGGGTAAAACTATGTTTATAAAAATAATTGAATCACCTTTGGTAAAAGGCCCCATTGCCTGTTTAACTTACAGGGCAAGAAGGTTCCTAAACTCAGACTAATATTTTGAACCCAGGACAGAGCTCAAGAAGTTTGCAAGCCCTTGAATTCCATGGGTTTGTCCACGCTGGTGTGTTTTAATTTGAGTTAACTGATTGCCACCTACTCTGAGTTAGCTAATACATTTACACATGCAAGCCTGGATGCTCCCAGGACAAAAACATTTGTGGTTTGCCCTAGGCTGAGCTCTGGGTTCCTGACCCTTATTTCACAGACAGTTTACAGCACTGAGGTCAAGATCTGACTCAAGACATGGTCAGCAAACCCACCCAGCCTTCCCTCTGTGCAGGGCCCCAGTTGGTGCCTAAGTATGTCTCTTTCAAAACAAAAGGACACATACTGTGCTCTGCTCATGAAGCAGGTGGCTTATTACAGAACCCAGCTTTTCAAATGCTGACTTGGTGCTTTAGTTGTGCCCATAAATGATACATTTGCCAATGGGTGACTGCAAGGGTAAGCACTATAACTTGTTTGCAAGGGCAAAGGAAGGTTTTGCTGATGCATTTTAGGCACTAGTCTTTGAAAATATGGCCTGCATCATGGCTCATAGTCAGATATTCAGGGAGCCAGAAAGAGACATTAAAATCATTGTATACATTGTTTGCAGTGAATTATCCATTCACCTCTAATTAAAAGGGACTGACTTAAAAGCTTTGGAGAGGGACTACACACTGAAATGCCTGCTCTCAGCCCCCTCAAACTTTATTCGTGTTCATTCTGATCCACAATTGGCTTTGAATTTCGAGGCTTGGGTCCTCTCCCTCGACAGAGGGTATACTGGGAATTCATTAAACAGACAACCTCGTTGCACCTAAGTTCTATTTCTGTCACAGGGATTTGTTTCAGAAAGCTTTGCTCTCTTATGAGATATATTTGGATTTGGAGTACAAAGAATAGCTTCATTTAATAGAGCTCTCTGCTCTTATCAGGTCAGCCTCCTCCTGAATTGTTCTATTTAACTCCCTAGGAGCTTATTCTCTTAACAGGTCTATTCTTTTGTCAGATATTCTTTTAAAATGGGCACTGTACAATGATTTGGCTTATTGCAGGGAAAATTCATTCCCTTAACTAGTCTATGTGAACAAGTGGACTCCACTGGATTTACAGCATGTTGCAATACATCATATTGTATAATGATAGCATTCCCTGCATCTCACCAATCACGGAAATGGGTCCATTTCAGCAATGTTTTAAATATACGCTCTCAGGTGTTTAACTACCCATGCAATGCACTTTCCCAAACAGAATGGCCACCTTGTCCATGGCCCACACTTCTCCAGTGCAGAACTGTCCCCTACAGGTATATTATTTAAGTGCTAGTCAATCATTAGCAAACCATTCCCGTGTCCTGGCAAACCTCTCCCTACAAACATGATACAAAACATTTGCTCTAGAAATAGAGGTGTCCTGAGGGCTTTGGGGTGTACATCATTTTGCAAGCAAGGTGCAACAGGCTGTTAAAAGTTCCCACCATGGGGGGTAGGAGGAGGGGAAGAGAACTACATTTTCTGCCTAGCCTAATAAGGAAAAATACAGATGGAGAATACAGTGTACAGTTCACTTAACTAATTTTCTAACCAGCAGTCATTGCAACATTCTCGCTAGGATTAGAAGGGACAAGGAGAGAGGCAGAATAATAAATCCAGACTGGCTTTTTAACAGACTGGGAACATATCATTATGGTAAGGGGTTTAAGGACATCCTCTCAAGGGAAAAAATTAAAAATAGAGGCCATTTCAGCTCACCCCTGGGAGCACAATTAATTAACATTAAATTTAACAAAAAAATAAGTTTCAGACACTGCCTGAATAAAATCCCCCCACCTAGTACTGTTCTGAGCAGAGCCTGTGTTATCCATGCATGAGAGCTGTTTTGAATGGCAGGATGCTACATCTAGGGATGTAATATATACCCTGCCTCCTGCCACCACCTCATTGGAGGTTGGCAATTCATCTTCTCAGCTGGCATTATTCCTCTGGGTTCCACGATATAGGCTGCCCAGCAGAGGCTGCAGAGAGCTCTTGGAAAACACAACTGGCTGTGGGTCAGCTATAGGAGTAGATGATCTAGGAGTGTTAGCATGGAGACTAATGTGGCTGCCACCCATCCTGACTTTTGTGAGACAATCCAGCTTTCACTGGGTCTAGCTCACATTGAGCCATACTGTCTTGCAGGACGTTAAGAAGTCCCAGATTTAGCTTAAGGATGATATGCCACACTTGTGTGTCATTGCAGTGCAATGCAGTCCCCAGGCAATATAACACCCATTCAGACCTATTCCATTATAGGCCACAGTTCAGCAAATTGCTTAAGCACATGCTTGTCTGCCCCTATTTGGCAAAGCGCTTAAGTACATGCTTAAATATTTTGCTGAATCGTGGCCATAGTGCAGCTTAGTCCCATCACATTGTAGCATTATCCGCCTCAAGGCATCACTGTCGCGTGGTAATACAGTGTCAGCCCGACACTAGGTTATCCCATTTCAACAGTGCACCATCCCATCACAATGCATTGTGATTCCCAATGCCATCTCATTGACCAGCACAAGACTGCATCTTCCCTTTTCACCAGCAGCAACAAAGCGGCGGCTCCTCACTGTGACGCAATCATCTCGTCGCGATAACTGGCTATAGGGTGACCAGATGTCCCGATTTTATAGGGACAGTCCCGATTTTAGGCTCCTATTTTTCGTATATAGGCTCCTATTACCCCCCACTCCCTGTCCCAATTTTTCACATTTGCTGTCTGGTCACCCTAACTGGCTATCATCCTCGAACTCCAAGGGATCACTGACGACGCTTTACAACTTCTGTTGAGATCAGTGGTTTTGTTGGTGTAAAACTGTATCAGTGAGTGGTGAGTCAGCCCTAAGGGTGGAAATTACATAGAATTTCCCATTGGCTCTGATTCTGATCTCCCTGGCATGAGCTTTAAATCCTGGAGTTAATCCTCATTTACACCAGCATAACTGAGATCAGATTCCAGCATGCAGCATTGCCACCCGAGGCTGTTTCCTATGGGATGTTTCAGAGTAGCAGCCGTGTTAGTCTGTAGCCGCAAAAAGAACAGGAGTACTTGTGTACTAACAATTTGTTAGTCTCTAAGGTGCCACAAGTGCTCCTTTCCTATGGGAGTTTGCCTTGGTTCTATATTCTGAGATGAAATAACTGCTCGAGGTTCAGTCAGACACACCGAGCTATCCAATCCCCTTCAAATTTTAAAGACTGGGGATGGGAACACTGGCTTGGGGAAGATTAGGGCCAAATACAAAGGCTGGTGAAACCAGGGAATTTTCCCATCTCTTCCCCAGAAGGTGACTATAAAGTATCTCAGGCTCAATGTGGGATGCTGCTTGCTTTTGTAACCCACAGGTCAGCATGTGCTACATGTCCTGTATCCCAGAGGATATGGTTGTGTTGCAACAGCCAGTTTAGTGTTTAGCTTAAGGTGTAGAAATTCATGCTTTTAGCTCTGGAGCTCCCCAGTTCAGTCCTCTGATGTGCCAGCCAAGGAGGTGGCTGTCACACTGAGAAATGGGTTCACATTTAGGAGTGTAAATCCTTATCGAGAACGTAGATCCTTCTATATCATTGTACAGTGAGTCAATATTAGCAAACTTGTTCTCCCGTATATATAGGGTCTAGTACCGCAGCTATTCCAGGCATAGATTTTCTATTTAAATCAATGGGAACTCTGTAAACATAATGGCTACAGTCCGGGAAGCTTTGCTGCCTCAGAACTGAGCTATAAGTGGGGTTAATTTTTTTTTTATCACCAGAACAGAGATTTGCTGCTTGCACAGCCCCCACTAATCATTTACTATGTAATTGCATTATTATTTAGAGATGGCAAAGGTGGATCTCGAGTAGGGGAGATGAAGCTGTGAGTGTTTCTGAAGAAACTAGTGTTTAGGAAGAGTTCACTGCGATACAGATACACCTCCAGGCAAGGAGAAGAGAAAACAGGAAATCTTTTATTTCAGACGGGTCTCCAGCGCCTCTTTAGCCAAGAGAATTTGGAGGCATTATTAAAAATGGTAATTGTGACATGCAAAGTGAAATGGCACATTTCAGCATTCAGGGTAGGACAGGGGAAACTTATATTAAAACTATGCATTCAGGTCTTGAGTCAAAGCCCACTGAAATCAATGGGAGTATTTCCCCTGACTTCAGCGGGCTGTGGATCAGGCTCCCGGAAGACATGTGTATTCTGAGCTCACTCTAGTTTCACACGGGTGTTACTCCAGTAGCTTTAGTGGAGCTACTCCCAGTTTACACCAGTGTAAATGAGATCAAAATCAGGCCATTGCCAGCAGGTGCCCAGACAAGCCTGAATATCTTGCTACCCCAGAAATGCCAAATAAACCTTTGTGTTTGCATGTGTCCTTGGGGCTTTCAGTCTTGTTTGCCTAAAACAATTCCAGATCTCCAGTCTCTCCTGGTGTCCTCAGGATGCAGCCACTATACAGAAAATAACATGTCCTGGGAAGGCCAGAATTTCCACAGATGTCATATAACAACAGAACAAACTGCTGCAGTAGCATGACTGGGGGTTGCACTGTTTGGGACCATTGCTGTAGAACACAGTAGCAACTTTATTGTATGAGTTTTGGAACCAATAAATATCTCCCTGAATCACTGGGGGAGGGAAATGGTGAAAAATGCAAAGCACAAATACTAGCTCCAGTGCACAACAGTCACGATGAAAGTGAATGACAGCACGGAATTGAGTTACATGCATATTGTGGGTAGACACTTTGGAAGCCTCCCCGTTTCAGCTTGCCCAATGCACCTCCCTCTGACTCACAGCAACCCCTACTATTGCAGTCCTGGTTCCTCTCCCGATCACCCTTCCCACAGCTCTGCCAATGAACCCCAGTCTTGGCCTGTGTGCGCTTCCAGTCCTGTGCGCCCACCCAAGAAGAGAGTGCCAGTTAGACTGAGCTGTGCATTGAACCTGCCTGAGAAAGCCTGAGTGGTTAAACTGCTAACACACTGGTGCGATTCTCCCATGCTGGACTGAGTCTGCAGCACTGGCAGAGAGGAGGCCCAGGTCTGGAATACAGCATTGAAACCTCAGGAAATACAGCAATGGGTTTGATCCTCAGTGGATGCAGTTTGGGGTAGCTCCATTGACTCTGATGGAGCCAGGATGATCTACACCAGTAGAGAATGTGGGGTAGGGTCAGGGATGTATGAGAACAGGGTCTGGGTAGCCCCTTACAAAGATTTCATCACCAATCTGACTAGAATGACTCCCCTAACTCTAATGGAGCTCCCCCATTCTGTCTACTGCCAAATCATCCTTGCCAGAGATGACCTATCCGACGGGCTAAATACTCGTGAAGAGCTTTTTCTTTTAGCCTTTGGAATGGACCGGATCGCACCAAGTGGCTAGTGTTTTAAAGAAGGTACTTGACAAGGATACTAATAATACCTAGCTTTCATATACATATAGCGCTTTTCACCATAGAACCCATAGGTGCTTTACTAAGGAGATCAGTATCATGAGCCTCATTTTACAGATGGGGAAACAGGCACAGGGAGGTAAAGTGATTTGCCAAAGGTCATCCAGCAAACCAGTGACAGAGCCAGGAATTGAACACAGGTCTCCTTGTCCCAGTCCTGTGACCTATCCATTTGGTGACACTGCCTCACTCTGGTGCCTTTTTACAGGGTCTTTGCTCCAATCCTTTACTCCAGTTCAAATAAGAGGAACACTGCTATGCTGTCATTTATCATGGTCACCAATGTATCTCTTGCTAACACTTCACCCACTGTTCCCAGTTACTTCTTGCCTCTTTGCTGTTAGTATTAATTCCCAAAACACTTTGGCCAATCAATTTTCAGAGTATGGGTTGTTCACGAATATCAAGCCCTTCCTAAGTATGGTGTGGGAACAGTGTGATTGGTCACCTCAGTCACATGGTATTAATGCTGCTCTCAAACTGGATGAATTAAACTTTGTAAAGATATTAGTGAATGAAGGTTGACAAAAGACTTGTTTCCATGACGAGGTTTTCGACTCACAAATCTTGGTGCTTCAAGATTCAAGTACATTTTCATGAACTCAGTGCTCCAAATACTTGTGAATAACAAATTATCTGACCCCCACAAATTGCAGCACAGCAAAGCTAGCAAAGCGCTTAAGCACATACTTAATGTAAGCGGGGGAATGGTCCCGCTATTGTGGGGAACTTTCCTGGCTTCTGCAGTACCCCGGTGAAGTGGGCTAGCGAAAGGATCTGAGTCCTCGCTCCCACTCCCTTTACCCAGAGGCCTCCCTGCCCTTGAGGGCTCCCCTTCCACTCTCCTGTCTGGCAGAGTCCTCGTAACCCCAACAAGGCTGGGCCCAGGATTCTTGGGGGGCTCAACCCCCAACCCTGCTGTGGTCACCTAGGACAGGGGCTAGGGTGTCCCCACTCCGGGGTGCTCTCTCTGCACTGGGCACCTCCCTGACCCACTGATTATTCCATACAATTTAAAGCAAATACAAGTTGTTTAATTAACAATTAATCTAAAGAAAAGAACAAGGAAAAATGGGAAAGGGTAAAGGAAAACACATCACCCCGCTCTGTGGCAGGGAACATCACAAACAGTGTCTCTGGACATCAGGGCACTTCGCAGTCTGTTCCTTGTAGGTCCCAGATTTCCTTCTCAGGCCCTGGCTGTGCTGCAGGTATGCTGAGGGTTGGACACTTGCAATGGTGGTGGCCACACACCTCCGGGCTTTGAGTGGTGGGACCCTTCTTCCCAGCGTCAGCCCCCCGTCAGGTTACGGTCCCCCTCCTGGTCTGGCCTGCAAGGGCCCTTGGCTAGGGGTGTCTTTCTGTGCTGGGCCCTTTGCCCAAGGTCCCCCCTTGGCTGGCCCCACTTGCTCACCACACCTGGCTCTGTGGCTGCGGCTCTGCTCCCAGCACAGGATCTGCTCTCCCTGGGCTGCGTCTCTGGCTCTGTGGCTGCGTCTCTGGCCCCTCTGGATCTGGCACGGTTCTGCTCTCCAGCTCAGCTTGGGCCCCTGCTTTCTCCTTAGCTCGGCCCCACTCAGTCTGACCCAGGCAATTCCAACTCACACGGAGGACGGGACCCACCCTGGCCTCCTGTCATGCTGATTAGCCTGCCCGCTCTGTCAATCAGGCTGACCTGGAGCATTGGCCTCTCGCCATTGTTCCTGGGGACTGTCAGTCTCAGGGTCCTGATTTCCCATCGACCCCTTCCCTTTTAGTGCTGGGAGCTAGCCAACCAAAACACCCCCACTGAATGTTAGTAAGGGGCAACAGTCCCCTTACATTAACTTTAAGCAAATGACTAGTCTCAGAGGAGACTATGCTTACAGGAGAAGCCTTTAAGCCACAACAGCTAAAATCACCCAGGAGACATTAGGAAGAGTGTCTAATGGAGTCAGCAGGTCTGTTTTTAGAATAACATGTTATGGTGTGATTAATTGTTTAGGAAGTACTGCTCACATGCTTAAAGATAAGCATGTGCTTAAATGCTTGGCGAGACTGTACCCCAAATGTGGCCCTTTTAATCACAAACCTGATTTTCTCTTGCTTGTCCTACTGCTGCTATTGATGGACTTAGAGTACATTTTTCATTGGCAAAGTATAAACATTTCCAGCAACATGTAGCTTCATCTAAATGTGTTGTGCAGAGCAGTGCTGCCTCCCGCCTTGATCGTGGCCACAAGGTAGTGTCTTAGTTTGAGTGAGAAAGCAAATGAATAGATTGCCCAGTCCCTCATCCCTTTTCAATGCAAGCACATTACACCCCTGTTCCTAGCATACAGGTATTAATCATAGACCCGAGGGGAGGTGGAATTTTGGATGAGGTCCTCTCGTTAAAATGTTGGCAGCATGTGCTTGAGTAGGCTGCTAATGATCATTTGGTATTTTAACATGTGATGACTGCCACCTAAAATATTAATCAAAACATAACACGTGATCCTAAAAACAGGGTTCCATTCCACTCTCTTCCTAAGGTTTCCTGCATGGTTTTCAGCTGCTGCAGCTTAACCTTTTCTGGCATTTCACCGATTGTAACAACTGCATTCCTAGTGAATGCAAAACTTGATGCCCTTTCCTCTTATATAAACACTCACACACAGAGAGACATACCCTGCCTCCCCTGGATGCATCCTTTTAGGGCATGAATCTCCTCGATAGTATGCAAACACATTCAGCCGCCTGAGGAGATAAGGGGAATTTATTCTAAAATATGGTTCTGAATAATCCAAACTATTTTTAGTGCTTCCAACAGTCTCCCTCCGTCTCTCCTCCTTGCTTCCCCTTTTTAAACCCTCCCGCGACTTGCCTTGACAAGTCAAAGCTGCTAGACTCCCAAGGTTGATCTCTGGGAGGCAAAGCTGTGTGCGCCTCCCACAGGTCTGAAAACGTTTCTGACTTCATTCAGTCATTCCTATTACAGCACCAATGCTAATGGATGGAGTTCTCCTATACATATTTGATTGACCTGCCACTGCCATGCTGCTTTCATTTCTCACTTGCTCGAGTCAGAGCTGTATTCCTTTGGAATATTTTGTGCCTTCTTTAAAAGAGAGTTAAAGTTTTTTGGTTTTTTTTTTTTTAAACCCTCCTCCGTTCTGCATGTAAAGCAACATTTTCTATGGAAGAAAATGCTTCTAAAAATGGCATGTCCTGGCCAAGCTGCCCTTCCCCAGTGATGCAATAAAATTGGGGTGCCGAGTGGGAGAGGGAAGGGGCATGTGGCTTCTGGCAAGAGATGCCACTGGAGGGGTGGGCAAACCTACCCAGGCTGAAAATTGGGGGCTTGTGAGATAGTGTTCCCTTATCCCACCTGCCTAATTTCCCTTTCAGGAACTGAGTTCCAAAGGAGGATTACAGATTTGCAGGTAGTTCCGGTAATTTGCTGGCTATGTTACCCATGGGAAGGAAGTAATTCTACTGGGATCACCATTCTAATCAGACACTGGGTATTTTACTAGCTAGAGCTCTGGAATACATTAAAGATACAGTACAATCAAGTTCTATTCTGTTCATTTTTGCTCTCATCTTCTTTAGATTTTTACATTTTGGGATGAAATCAGCAAATTTTGGGGCTTGTGAGAGACTGAAATCGCTAGTTTCAGCAACACAAAGTGCACATATGTGGCGGCTGCCTGCAAAGCTTCTCCTATAGCTCTACCAATGCTCCTCTGTTCTCACTTACAGCACCTCCTGGGGTATTTCAGGCCTGACCCCTCTGACAGGCACACACTGCTCTGCCAAATGCACTTGGCTCCTGCCCGGCAGCACCCCTTGCTAATCCTGGTCCTGATCCCTCCACCACAAACTGCTCTAGCAAAGCCCTTCAGTATTAGGGTGACCAGATGTCCCAATTTTATTGGGACAGTCCCGGTATTCGGGACTTTTTCTTATATAGGCGCCTATTACTCCCCAGCTTCTGTCCCGATTTTTCACTCTTTCTATCTGGTCACCGTATTCAGTATGGACCTGCAATGCTCACTGCCAGTCCAGTCCCAAGCCCCCACACTGCTCTGCCAAGCATCCACTTGTTCTTCTACTCCGGGGTCTTGGCTGAGTCGTGTTGTTTGTTGAACTTGTGCCAGAAGCTGCAGTGTTTTTATGGAGTGGATGGGATACAAATCCCGTGGGATAGGCTGAGTCCATCCAAATAACTACCAGTTGTAGCCTGTGGCACAGTCTGAATGTGGGTCCCCAGAGACAAAAGCCTGATGCATTAAACTACCCATCTCACTAGCTTTCCTCCACTATTCCCCTCCCTTTCTATCCTCTGCTATGTGCCAATCCATCCTGCCTACACTAGCCTCTGCCTATACTGCAATGACTTTTCCCTCTCCCCACTGGCTGTTTTCAATACGATTATCTCCTCTATTTGCTGGATCTGGCTTTCAAGTGTTTGACTGATGCTTGATTCTTGTAACCAGAACATGTCTGTTGATTGGACTGTCAATGGATTTCTTGGCAGAAAGGGCACTAGACCTTGCAAATGTGAAACTGTATTTCAATCTCATTTAGGAGGAAAGAGAAAGAAGAAAGAAAAATGTCGTAAAGCCACGTTTCCCCTGCTGTCTGTGAGCACGAGCTTTAAGTAAACAAGCCTTTTACCTTTTTTTAATAAGGTCATTTGCGACATCAATTTCTTAACAGAAGGGAACATTTTGTGTTATGTATTTTAAACGGTAATTTTCTTTTTTTCCTTCTTCTTCATTTAAAGGCTTCTATTCATCCTTTCTGTGTGTGTGTGTGTGGTGGTGGTGGGGGGGGGGGGGGTGTGAGACTTGGAATCCATCCTTGTTTTCCCATTGCCTGCAGTGACACCTGGCTGCTAACAAGCGCATGCAGGCCCCATCTCAAGCCGCAGACTTCAGTGCACAAGATCACAGTTACAATCTCTCCGGAAGAATGCACTTTTGACTTTTCTAAATAACAATGCAATTACCTTCAAAAGCTGGCAGCCAAAGTACGTGGTGAGAAATGGGCGCCATTAATAAGAAATTAACTGCTCTCAGAGAACAGCCAATTTATTAACCAGTGAGAAGGAGAAAGAACCAGATGCGGACTGAGTGGGGTGAGAATAGCGATGGGGGACCGCTGCATTCTAGTGACTCCATGCTAACCCAAGAGGAGGAGCCTGCGCGTGGGCAGGGCAGGCATTGCCAAGCCCACTCAGAATCATTTAGAGTGATCTTTCCTCCCTGCTGCAATTTGGCTCCAAATTACCGAGGTGTGTTTCACTGTTTCTCACGTCATTTACATGACACCGGGCAGCGAAGCAGTTCGCTGGCATTACACAATATACGCAGGACGTTTACAAAGAACTGACCAGAAAGCTGGAGGATTGAAACCTACACACTCAGTTCTTTGCTGGCCTGTAACTGGAGATGGATGGTGGCGCTGGTGGCACTGTTTGATCAATTTTCATCAGTCGAAGCTTGGGTTTGCAAAACAAAGTCAAAAGCCGGGATGGGCCAGGTTCCATGTTACCTGAGACCTCACAGTTTGGGGGAAGGAGGGCTCGAAGTGTGAATGAATGATTTGGGGTTTGCCCTGTCTCTATCTGTAACTTGTGTCCTTACCTCACTGCCCAAATTGTGCTATTGACATCGCTGGGGCTACTCAAGGCATAAAGCACTATTCTGCATGAACCAAAGTATCTTCACAATCTGGCCCACAGAGATTTAGGTCCTGATGATCAGAGACTGCCTCTGATTTTGCACCCACATTTCGATGCCCTTGCATAATTCCAGGTACATCACCTGGCTCTTGGAAGTCTACTTTGAGGACATGGACAGGAACTGTTATTAGATATCTAAGTGCCACAAAATGTACTTGAAATCATTTGCACCCACAAAACTGTGCCACAGGCAACTATTAGTGGGTACAAAATTGGAGGCTCATTTGAGAAACTTCTGAAAAACCAGGGCCTTAAGAATGGAGTTGCTGTATGTTAAATCACAGTTGAATCACAGAACTTGGAGTCACAAAGCATTTATGAGGTTATCTTCTCTCTCTCCCCCTTGCAGGACTGCTCTGTGCAGCAGTTAGTGCTCCTTCCAGTCTAGTCCTAAATGTTTCAAGGGATGCCTTCACCACGACTTTATCGCTGAACACATATTGCTGTGGCTTGACAACTGCTTAGCAGATATACACAGGGATTTGTGTGGTAGATGGTGTAACTATTAGTGCATGGCCATTAATCTAAATAAAGAGCTTTTGAATATTCATTGGCTATTTAAGGAAACTGATGCTGAATACAGGTCTGAAAGAGGAACATGGGGAAAGCTTCCCACAAAGCCAGCTTGAAAAGGGGCACATAATTGCCTCTCTCCTTATTGCAACCCTAAGTGCTCATCATGCCCTAACTTTGTGTATTTTTTCTGCTAGTTTAGTCACCTACGAAATATCTCTGAGCTGGAAAAGCATTCTGGGCAGTGATGTGAACAGGGCCACACTACGGCTTGTTAATACTAAGTTGTTAAGTGCCAGCAAAGTGTTTCGTGCTGTACAGGACACAAACACAAAGACAGCCCCAGCATTAGAGGTGGCTCTAGAATTCCCAGGCAGTCAGTGCTGCCACAACAGGTGGGGGAGGCAGATACAGGGCAGGTGTTCGACAAGAGAGGAGTTTGCTCTGACCGGTTTTGGCAGCAATGCTTTACGGCAGCTCAACCTTGGGTACGCGTCCCTTCCGTTAGTAGTAGCTCACTCAGGGCCTTGCATCACAGTGACAGCCTCATGGAGCAGCTTCCACCACCATTTTGGATTTCAGTCTCTAATGAGCCTTCCTTTCCCTCCTTTATTGGCTGTCCCAGCAGAGAGGCAATAGAGGAATGGTCTCAGGCAGCTCAGAAGCCAAGGTGATGAGTACAACATAGAACAGAATGGAATAGAATTATTGACCAACATATGCGGGCTAGCATATCTATCTATCATATTAATAATGTGTATTATCTGCACCATATATATTAGTACATATTCAGCACAAAGCGCTTTCAGCACCAATATTGTATCAGTTGTATAGCCGAAACTGGCTGACACCTTTACTATAACCCCGTTCACTTATGCTAAGTATCCCATAACACCTTGGATTTGCAGATAAGAAACTCGTCAAAATCAAAATATATTCCATTCTATGTCTTATTACAAGCTAGGGAAGTACCTTCACGGCTCAGTACTTAGAATGCTAGTATCCAACCCATGAGGAAGGAACAGAACAATAAGTCAGGAAACTGGGACAAACTGATGGGTAGGATTTTAGTGATGTATAAAGAGATGCAAAACTTGTAAAATCGTCATATAAATAATACTCGCGGAAATGTGTAACTTTGGGAGCACACCTTCTGCTGCAGGCAAATGTAACTTTGCTGAACAAGGAGGCTTCTCAGAGACTGGTATTGTATAGGGCTTTTTTCTTGTACTCTATTATTATTGGCTTGCAGCTATAAACCAGACTGACATTGGTTATTTGGTCTCTTGAGTATATTTTATAACAGACCAAAGTGTGGTCAAGCAATAGACAATTTACCAACAGAACAGAAGACTGAACTTCCCTCTTGCCCCTTCAGGCCAACGTGGAGATTCATTGGTCGGGGCAGTGTGTAGGACAATCACATTAGTGGTACTTGTGCTGCAGCTGTCTTAGGTAAGCTAAAGATGGGCCCCAAGCCAGACCTCTAGATCCAAATCCCTCATAACATCAGGAAATCTCAGAGGTGATCCACCTCTCAATCTCTAACAGGTCTGGACTCAAAAAATCTGAGTATCCCAACAACACAACCTATGTGGGCAAAGCCAAGGAGAGGAGGGAATCCAAAATGGCAGCTGCGATTTTGCAGCTCTTCTGGGCCCATTGCCCATGGCAGAGGCTATGACATGGTTAAAGGGCAACACAGTAGGGGAAGCTGGGTTATAAGGTCAGAATCACATTCAAAGTCAGGTGAAGAGGCTGGACTCAGAGCGACCTTCTAGCTGGCAGATGGCAGCATAAAAGGACTTGGGGTGCACTCAGGCCTTGTTTTAAAGTTTCATACTTAACATAAGATATAATAACTATATACATTACAGAGCTGGACCCTCACATTTTCGGGCCGTATGGATTCAGATCAGAACCTTGTGACTGACCCTTTTAATGGGCCGACCTGGAATCTCAGGTCCAAATGCCCTCACATTTCACTGTCTGCATTCAAGCTCGGCAGCTGAGGCCTTTCTCCACACAAGTCAGTAGTCAGTTCCAGGTACTGCATGCTAACAAGGGGGGCAATGCAAGAAACATGGTCTAGAGGACAGAGCCCTGACCTAAGAGCCAGGGAGCCCTGAGTTCTAATTCTATCCCTGACACCGTCAGTGGTAATGGGCAAGTCACGTCATTTCCCTTTCACCTTAGGGCTTACCTGCCTTACAGCAGTGGTACAGCCACATGACAAAACTAGGGTCAACGTGACGGGGAGAGCGAGTGCATTAGCGCTGCAGCTGCGTGAAAGGCAGCCTCAATGGGATAGTAAGAAGTGGCGAAGGAGACTTACTCCCCCGACACATCCCAGTGTGTCCTCTCCTCTCTGCTTCATAGGGAGGTTGCAAGGATTAATTAGTTAATGTTTGTGACATGCTGTGTAGATGGAGAGAGCTGTGTAAGTGCTAAGTGTTATTATTATTACAGACAGTCGCTGTTAAGGCAATGGATATGCTCTTAAGTGTCATTTCATATTTAATTAACGTGCAATAATTGTCTTCCTAAACCTGGAGGTAAATTTTTATTACAGACACTTCCTTTAAAGAGACACTGCAGACCTTCAGAGAGCTAGAGCCTGACAGACCCCCCTAGATCAGGGTTGGCTGGGGGGAGAGGTGCATAAGGGAGGGGGAGAGAGTGCAAAAGACTGACACTTATACACACACACACACACACACATGCCCCGTGGCTGGGGAGTGCAAGCAATGATCACTAGCCTCTCCAAAAGGGGCAGAGAGGTGTGAAATGGAGACGTGGCTTCTTCCATAGTCCTGCACCAGCCAGCTCAGAGCTCTCCTCCTGTCCCAGGGTGGTGGAGCTGCCACAGTGCCATGCATCCCTGAAAGCCACCATCAAGAATTTGCACGGAGTCAGCCAGCACAGTCTCTCCATGCCCCTTTCCAGCACAGGCAGTGGGTTAAAGCTACAGCCTATTCCCTGAGCTGGGGACGCTGTTGGAGTTTTTTTATTTTTTCAATTTTACAAACACCTGCCTTTTTATTGCTGAGAAATCCAAAACCGAAACAACCGGACAGCAAAGCGCAGTGTTGTGAGCTCCTCCTGACGGTCTGCAGTGACCGGCTCACCAGCTGGCACTGATCCCAGAACTAGGCTGGCCTGGCACACACAATCAATGGCACTGGGGCAAACAGAGAAGCAACCAAAAGGAGGCTCCGGTAGCATCTGCTCCCTTAGGGTCAGAAATACACAAAGAATCCCCAGCCAGCTCCCACTGATTCTTGACAACGCAGCGGAGGACCAAAGAAGAGGGGGAAGAAATGGTATGTGGATACACAGATAGCAGGGCCACAGGAAACATCTGGGTCACCCAGACTGACCTCTCCTCGCCCCAGAATTAGAGTCTGTTTTAGGCTCATGAAAACACATGCAGTTGCATGGGGCCCATGAGGCAGCTGCCTCTGCCACTGCCACCCCGGTGCCCACATCCTGGAGATGAATGTAGGACATCAGGCTCCAGGGCTGCCATTTTGCCATTTTTCATAAGGTTGTCAAGTACACAACTAAGCCAGTTTTCCCCATCTGGGATGAATAAATACAAGACACATGAGCCCACCCGCCCCTGGACGGTGGCTGCATCTGACATGGTCCTGTCCTGATTCATCGTGGGGGAGAGGGAACAGATTCACTTTTGTGTGCTGCATCCTTTGCTGTTGGCAAAGTTGGGTGCTTGCCCCTCCTTTCTCCCCCTCCTTCAGGCCCTCTCCCCCTCGCACAAACACACTGTTCCATCCCCCGTGACAACCATAATATGATAATTTGAGCATTCCTCACCGGTCCCTCATCAGCACTAAGTGCTCTGAAGGTCACGGGCAATAAAGCTCCCTGACACTCTCTGCCAAGAAGCACGCTCTGCTCCAGCGTTGGTCTGATTATCACCAGCCTGCCTCCCCTTCTCCCCCTGCCCCCTGAGGCTGCTAAACTGACGAGGTCTGGGAGCCCTCTCCTTCTCCCTCCCCTCCTCTCCTTTTCTTCCTCCGCTCTCATTTATTTCAATTTGCTATGCTTTCCTCCCCGGTTTTCAGCACGAAGGGGGAAAGGAGAAAGGAATGATTATGTCTGTTGAGTGCAAAATGAAATCCTTGGATGGGGCGGGTGGAAGAGGCGTGGTGGCCGGAAGGGGAAGAGAGGTGCAGAAGGGAGATGGGGCCATGTGGAAATGGGTAGCTCTGGTACTGGGGATGGGGGCGGATGTGATACAGGAGATTTGCCAACCCAGGGTTGAGTTTCAGGTGGTGCCTTGTGTTTAGATTTCAAAACTATTGGACGGGGTGTAAAATATATTGCAAAGATTACAGGAAATTGGCCGGTTTTTATGATGATTTAAATCTAGGACATAACACCTGATATTTTAAACAGCAGATTTCAATAAATCTGCAAGTGCTGTAAGTGCATGGCAGATCCTGCACATGAGCCAGCTGTTGTAGCTTGATGAATGCTAATAATCATATGGAATTAGGGTCAGCATTCTCCAGGAGAGGTGCCTAGGTTGCACCCACCCACAGTGGGCAGCTGTGAACACGAAGGAGCATCTGGACACTCAGCACAGCTATATCTGAAAGTGTGTTAGATTCCATTTGCACGTGTGTCTACAAAGTTTTACAGACATCACTTTCCCAGCACTGCATCCTTGACGGTGAGTGCCTGCTCCCTGATCAGCCCAGTGCATCAGTGCTTGGTTCTTTCAGGATTCTTCTTTGTTCCTGGATCCCCTAATGGCCTCTATAGCCAGAAACACCTTTCACCATCTTCTGCCAGATGGGAAACTGTGCCACTTCCGGTTGGATGTTGACCTAGCCATAGTGGTGCTCACCTTCATCACCTTTAGCCTCTGCTACTGCAAAGCCCTGTACCTATACAGGGTGCCATGCAAAACTTTCTGATGGTCTACATGTGCCACCAGTCTTCTAAGCAACGCAGTCTGCACATTAACCTATGTGTTTTGCATTGTGCACTGGCTCTTTATTCCCTTCCAGATCCTCTTTAAGTTATTGATTGTGCCCTACCAGTACCTCAATGGAGAGGGTCCAGGTTATCTCAGATGCTGTCTCTTTCTCCTGCCATGACAAATGTGATTATCAAGCACTGTGGAGTCACGAGTGCCAAGAAAATAACTTGCAGGAGTGGGAAACCGGGCCATCTCAGTGGCTGGCCCATAATGACTGTGGAACCCCCTTCCACCAGACATCAGATTGACATGTGATCTTATTACCATCTGGGTGCTTCCCTCCAGGCCATCCTGTCCTGTATGCATACTGAGCAGATCCACAAAGTCTCTACTGTCTTGTTTAACTCCCTCTCTCAGACCCACTTCTTCCATGATGCCTAGAAGAAACTTCCTGACGAAGTCATTCATGTATAGATTCGTTTATTTAGCCCTTATGCTCATTTATGTGGAAGAAGGGGGATGAAAAAAAGAGTGAGAGAGGGACCGAATGAGGGAGGGGGTAAGGACAGTGGAAGTGAACCTGGGAACTGCTGTGTGAAGAGAGGACAGAAATGGGAAGAGGGAACTTTTGTTTGTTTGTTGATAACACTAAAAAACAACCAAAAAAACCCCACAACAAACTTGTGCCTGTCACCACCCTGATCTCTTTGCTTGTATGTTGCACATAGGCGCTGACTTCCTGGGTGCTCTGGAGCTGGAGCACCCACGGGGAAAAAATGGTGGGTGCTGAGCACCCACCGGCAGGCCCCCATCAGCTCCTTCTCCCCCCCCCCGAGCCTCCCGCCCGCTGGCGGACCCCGCAGATCAGCACCCCCCCTTCCCTCCCTGTGCCACCTGTCCACGATGATCAGCTGTTTCGCAGCGTGCAGGAGGCTCTGGGGGGAAAGGAGGAGGAGCAAGGACACGGAGTGCTCGGTGGAGGGGGTGGGACTGTGTGGGAAGAGGCGGGGCATGGGTGGAGTGGGGGTGGGAAGAGGCGGGGTGAAGATGGGGCCTTGGGGGAAGAGGTGGAGTGGGGAAGGGGTCTGGGGCAGAGCCAGGTGTCGAGCACCCCCAGGCACTTTCAAAAGTTGGGGCCTGTGATGTTGCATCCCTTCCCCCAAGTCTTCATCAGTTTTTGTATCCTCTTCAGGACAGAGACTGTGTCTACCTCTGTGTCCTGGAAAGCACCATGTGCATTTTGGGTACTGCCATAATCTAAATAAGTTCTGAGTGAAGTATCAAACCCACCTTTCCAACAATAGCTTTCTCAGTCAATACTCACTCCTTGCTACAGGTAGCCCTATAAAAAGTTAAGGAATGAGAAGAAAAGGAAGGCAGGAGTCCACACGAATAAAAATATTCCGGATACTCCAGGAGCTCCAGTAATAGCCCAGACTATTACAGTCCATGATGGTGTCACTACAGTGCTCTGGGCCACGACTACAGAACACCAGAATGTATTTTTAATCATTGCACTTATGCCTGTTTAAGGGAAAGGTAAGAGGGTGAATTCCGTTGCTATGGAAATCAGGCCATCTCCATGGGAATTCACTGAGTAGCATATACTATCGGCCAACTAATCACACTGAGCAGCCCTTCTTGGACCAAGGTATTTAACAACGTTTGAGCTTATGGCAGGACGCAGCTGCTGCGAAACATCCCTAGCATCAGTGAAGCTGGCAAAAAGTTGGGCTCTCAGTGGAGTAGCTAGGAGTGAACGTTGGTGGGTGTTTGCTTTGAATTTCTCTTTCTTTGGATTGCTATTACCAGGAAGTAGCTTTACATTTGGGGGTGGGGGGGGGGGGGAATGTATCTTTTCCCCTCAGCAATGGCTCCCTTTCCATTTTTGCCAGCATGGAATAAAAAGCGCCAGCTAAATGTGTACCCAGAAGAAAACAGCCACCTTAACATAAACTGATGCCCGTTTCATGGACGCAGCAAGAACTGATGCCAATGCCATGCACATCCAAGTCTCACACATTCTCCTCTTTCTGCAGTAATTGGTTTGCTAATTAACACTTGTGATTTCAGCTGGATTAGAAAGGCGTGCGTCAAGGGGAACCGTGTCACCTGACTCTTACTGTAGCTCTTGGACACATTGGCTGGCTCAAAACCTGGTAATGGGCTTTGCATAAGAACCTAGATTATGAGTGCTCAGCCCGAGGTTGCGTTCACCCTCCTTTTCTTTATGGCTAGATAAGAGAGGGGTGAGGATCCTGAAAATTTATTCCACTGTAACATGGGGTCGCAGTATGGAAAGGGTTAAGAGAGAGAGAGCACGAGCACGTGTGTGTCACAGGGCATTTTGTTGTGCAGCTCTTATTATCCGCTACTTTATCAGACATTTAATCACTGACATTTGGTGGTGGACAGTTTTGTCACCATGAGCAAATAGGGCTTGATGCTGGACCATGGAAGTCAATGGAAGCTTTGCCATTCACTTCAGTGGGTGCAAGGGCAGGTTGCTATATTGTGATTCCCCGGGTTTATTATGTCTAATTCCTCACTTGTACTCCATACACATAAACCATGCAAGCCCCGGGCCTGCACCAGGAAGAAAAATCTCTGGCCTAGAGGGCCAGATGTGCCGTGGTGAGCATTTCTCTGAGAGGATGATGTGATACGGTACCAACATATGAATGTGTAGAGAACGTCGCTCAGCATCGGGGAAGTTAATGGGGCTTTATTTGAATGCTGAAGGCTATAGCCCAGCTGGCTAAGTAAGACAGTTCTGTCTGTGTGCATATTTGGTGCACTGTGTGCTGGATAGCGCTGCTTGACATGGATGGAAAGCTCTTTGATATAGTTTCCTCTTTCAATTCATTTAGATTGCTAAAGCCCCCG
Organism: Emys orbicularis; assembly: GCF_028017835.1. NCBI lineage: Eukaryota > Metazoa > Chordata > Testudines > Emydidae > Emys > Emys orbicularis. Next base: position 109,882,006 of record NC_088689.1, read on the forward strand.
TTATGCTGCCTGAGTTAATTTGCAATCATTTAAAGTAAGGGGTAAGTGAAGGTCACAGGCTACACTAAATTAGAGGGGAGCCTCTGTAGTCCTCAACATGCCTTGACCTTTTCAGTGTTTTCTGATTACACTGACCAGTCAGGCTCTTTACAGCATTGTTAACCTGTGAGAAACAAGTGGAGTGGCCAAATCCAATAGTAATGCAGAGAATTTTAAAAGGTTAAAGTAGTGGAGGATATTATTGGCATGAAACAGTGATAGAGTCCAGGGAGCAGGTGGTTTTGGTCTCAGGCAAGAACTTTCTGTTCTCCAAGGTTTATATTAAAAGCAAATTCAGGTAAATGCAAAGCAGCCCAATAAACAAACACGCCTGGATAGCCATAAGTCCAAACAGTCCCGCTGTCAGGTCAGCTCTGAGCATCACTCGAGAGAATTCAGTCTAATTCCAGAATGGATCTATCCTATATCAAACTCTTAAATACAAAACAAAACCTGAGCCGAACCGAAGTACGTACTCACTCTTTGTTGGAACTTAACTCCTGGTACACTGAAGAGGCCATCTTTTCCCAGCATTTTGTATGTTACGGTGACATATTTAATATGTATCATATGACATCTGGGCCCAAACCTGCCCCACACTTTAGAAGTGTTCAAATTTCAAATCCCGATCCAGGGCTAAGTTTTGCAAATAGCCATTCTCCATAAAGCAGTGTGGACCAAAGAAATCATAACACAAAAATTGCCATACTGAACCACACCACTGTCCTTCCGGTTTAGCATTGTGTATAACCGTGGCTAGTACCAAATTCACCCCCTCCGGCTCTTCCCCCTCTCCCCCAGTGAACAATTATGGAATAACCTACCTCTAAGGAAAGTTTCCTTCTAAACCGGTTGGCTTAAACAGGCTGTTTAAAAAATCCTTCGGCCCACTGTTTGTTGTGGATAATGCCTCTTTAAACCAAAGACCCGAATAAAAAGTGAGAAGGAAAGCTCTCTTTGTTCAAAATTGAACTTCCTCAACGCTTAGACCAAGGGTTGAGAGAGAATTCCTGATCCAGATCTCTGGTCCTCCAAGGAGATCTCCAGCAAAACTAGGGAAGATAAGACTTGATACTCCTGATATTTCTAAGGTGAAAAACAAGCAGGAGAAAAAAATATTCTATGGTCCTGTGTGGAATACTCAGGTTTTCTTCATCCATAAAGCAGTAGAAAAGACCGTAAACCCAATTTTCTTTTGTAGGTAGGGGTGACCATATGTCCTGTTTTGGCTGGGACAGTCCCTTTTTTAAGCCCTGTCCCGTCCGTCCCAACTTTTTTTTTGTGTGTGTGTGTGTGTGTGTGTGTGTGCAAAAGTGGGCATTTGCTCTTGCCAATTTGATCAGTTGGCAAGAGCAAACGGGACAAATGCCAACTTTTGTCAAAAAAGTGGGGTGCAGTGTGGAGCAACGTGGGGGGGGGGGCAGTGAGAGGAGATGTCAGCCCTGTACTGGGGATGGGGAGAGGCAGCATTCCAGGATGCGGGGGGCTGACAAGGTTCTAGCGACTCGGGGGGGGGGGGGGAAGGGGGGAGGGCAAGTGGCTGGGGGTGTCCCGTTTTCGCTTTGGGAAATATGGTCACCCTGTTTGTAGGCCACCTTTAAGGCTGTGCTTTCCTCCTCCGCCTTGTTCAGTTTAAGCGTGGGGGTGAAAGGGCTGGTTTTACACATCCTGACAGCGCTGATACAGGATATGCAGCCAGCAGCCTGCTGCAATCAGAGTTGCCGTTGAGCACTTTGAAGGCCCGCCCCTTTTCCCCATTAATTGAATGTAAGCCCTTTGGTACTTCTCACTCTTTCATCCCTCTTGGAATGAGATGTAAGGCTATTAAGGGAAAGAGACCAGGCAAGCACAATGCTAGCAATAATCTGTGTCAGGCTGCAGTGATGATATGCAAGAGACTAGGGATGAGACAGAGAGTGGTTTTTTTAACTCTTAGATCAAACACGCCAAAGAGTGGCTATTAATGTTTGTCAAAAGGCAAATATGGAGCTTTAAGAGTGACAGGCAGATTGTGAAAAAGCCTGGAAAAGTTATATAAAAAAGCTCATTTGCACCAAAATGCCACAACATATCGATAGCAACTGCTACATACTTAACTGCGGGATACAGCAATCTCCTTTAAATAAGTGCCTGTTATTGGTTTCAGCGTGCAATGGAAGTGTGCAATATTAGTACAGGATTCAAAGTGCTGGTATGCTAAAAAACACACCGGCTGTCTGAGAGCTGCCAGCTAATATTAAACTAAAATAAGAAAAACTCAAAATAAAAAGATCAGAGGATAATTATTTCAATGCAGATTTGTACCCGCAGCAATTACTGGTTGGATTTGCTATGACTTGTAGGTGAAATTGTTCAATCTGTGCTAAAAAATGCAGACTCAAATGTTAACATTTAAAACATTAGTGTTAAACTTCATTAAAAACCCTGACAGTCGTTCTGTATCTTTTTTTTTTTTCAGGAAGGAGTCTGCAGTAATGCTGCGATAATCATACTTAGCACTTATATAGCATGTTACATATTTAAAAGCAAGTTATAAAATTAGCTAATTAATGCACACAGCACCGCTGTGAAGTACTGCAGTTGAGAATGTTGCACTATCCCTGTCTGACTGAGGCAGAGATATTGAGGTCATTTTATTTTTTCAAACATGTTAGGGACTTAAAAACATATTTAGGCACCTAAATAAATGCCTGGTTATCAGTGGTTCTGAGCAACTGCACGGGTCAACATTTTTCATCAAAACATTTTTTGGTGAAAAATGGCTTTTGGATTCTGGTTGAAATTTTCCATTTTGTTGATAAAAAACTGGAAATGGGAAAGAATTTAGTAACTTTTTTTTTGGTTTCAGATAAAAATGTTCAGGTTTCATTTTACCAAAACTTTTATTGACAATGTTTTTCAAAAGCCTGTTTTATTTTATTTTATTTCATTTGTTTGTCAAAAACAAACAAATGAAAACAAAGCCAAAAGAGTTGTGCAGGAAATGTTGAAAAATGCACTAACATTTTTTAATACAAGAGGCTTTTTTTTTTTTTTGACCAGCTCACAGAACAACACTAGAAATCAAAAGGAGTTGCAGGTTCTCAACACCTCTACAAATCAGGCCACTAATACTGGTATATAAAATAAGCTCCCCCACATCTTCCTTCCTCATTTGTTTGGGTCCAGGAGAGCTGTCCCATCTGTTTCAGTTTAATCATGGCCTAAATAACTTTCCTAAGGCTGCACAGTCAGTGACAGAGTTGGGATCAGTTCCTGCCTTCCAGCCCTAAAACAAGTCTACCCTAGCAAGTCTAGCTAGGTAGCCTGAAAAGTACTGGACAAGCTATCTGGGAATACCTAGAGTGCTGTGAATTTTGGTGGGTCTCCTGTGTCTTATTCAAGCTGCCTACTTGTTCAAGTCTGCTCTCAAGGGATGTATTTTAAGCCTGAAAACCACATTTCCCTGTTTCTTCGGTATACATCAGACACATATGGGCTCCCTTGTGCTGGATGGCTGTCATATCCCCCAGTGCCGAGTGAGGTTGAACAAGCTCTGCATTCGGCCTTGAACGGGGTTATTCTGAGCTGGGATCAATAAATAGCCCTGTAGCAGCTGTTTTCTCACTCATATGCTTCCTGCAGACATTCGAAACGGAACACCCCAAGCTACCTCTGAAGAAGAGTTGAGTCTTTGCCCAACATTGTTGAGAATTCTAACAGGAGGCCCAAGATATGGGGACAAGGGTGAAATCCTGGTCCCATTCAAGTCAATGGCAAAACTCCCATTGACACGGCCAGGGTTTAACCCTTACAGCTTATTTCACTATTCTGTTTGTTTATAAGATACTCTCCTCACACTCCAGCCCACACAAAATTGTTCTCTACCTGTGGGCAACATACAGGGAGATGCACCTACACACGGAAAGGATTCAGGGCTTTCATTAGACTTCCTTGTAAACAGCTGGGCTATATTCAAAGCATCTTACCAGCCAGTTCCACTGTCTATATTCAAAGATATTGATATAAGATATAAAAAAAAACCAGCCCGACACTGACTTGATTGCTGTGAAAACTAGCCATCATGCTATGAAACTAGGCATGATTTTAAACATTATGATCCAACTGATAATATTTTAGATCTATTTCTATTTTGTGTCATTCCACATAATTTTTTCTGGTACAAAGCTGGGTCAGTTTTGCATATGTCCAATCTATTTTACATAACATGTGCACTATATTTGGACACATCGATAGGAAACATATGCTTGCTTTCATTTCGGCATGACATAGTGTTATTAAAATGGAAATGCAGGGCTTGGGATCCGACTGCAACATATGTTTAAAAATGAAAGATAATTCCTTACTTGTAACTACCAGAAGAACTCCGAGCTTTTGACTCCAAGTATAATTACCATGAGACCTTAACAGCTTAATTCACTAGGAAATTACATGGTTATTTTTTGTTCTATAAAAGGTAAAGAGGTAACATTTAATTTACCGGGTACTACATAATCCTATAATTACTCGGTAATTTCCATGTCGTCACACAATAAAAGCAGGGGCCTTTCCATGGCCCAGATATGACATGATGAAAAATCTAACTCTATTCAGTATTGTCAGGAAAATCAGGGGTTTTCTTTTCCTTCCCTAGAATCTGAATTTAGTGCCTAGGAAAATGAAGGATCAAACAGGGCTGACCTCAGGGAGAACAACAAACTTTTACAAGTGCACCTCACTCCTGACCGGCTGCACTACCTGCTGTTCCCATCCTGATTCCACACCGAGCTCTTCCAGTGCATCTCACTTCTGACCCGCAGCAACTCTTACACTCCAAGTGTCCTAGCAGGTTTATTATGACCCCTATATTTCACCTGTGGGATCTGACCAATGTATCTTACCAAACATGCAGCAGAGATATGGCGAATATATGCATTTTCTTCACCTGGAATTAATCACACAGAGATCCTCAGCACCACTCAAGATTAAGACCTTAGTATGAAATTCATTCCAGCGCAGAGGGTCAACATGAGACCTAATGCTCCACTGAAGTCCCATGGAGTGAACTGTGCAAAGCAAATAAAGTTAGGAAAGGAGCACACATTTACAGGACTAAAAGTTGCACCTGCAGTTTATTTATTTTATCCTAGCCAGTGCAAACTAACTAACTAACTAAACGAGGCTATTAATCTTCAAGTTTCAGGGTATCAAGTGAGCAGCAGCTTGTGTCCCCATATCACGGGGCAGTATTGCACAACTGGCTGTGTACATTATGGTGGATCCCCGCCTTCCTCTGAAGAACTGACAGGGTCTCTCTCCAGTCTCTATCTTGCTCTTATCTGGCCTTCACAATGTTTCTATAAGACAGTACCTGCTAACAGATGGTATTACAGAATGGTAAAGGATTTCTAGGGTGCACAATTCACACAAATCAGAACATTGATTAAATGATGTATTTATTCTGTCCACATACTATAGACATCTACTAAAATTGCTCTTGACACAATAGCCCATAACAGCTGTGGTCTAATACTTTAATAATCCATGAGTAAAGGTCCCAGAGTGCCCATTGACATTACAGCCATTAAGGTCCAGCATGTCAATAATAATACACAGTATTCAAACTCAGCTTCTTGCTTGTTTATGTGTGTGTACACTCTATTATTTAATCCTACATAATGTATTTCCAAGCCACATCAGTTCATTTTCTCTGATCATAGGGGTTAATATGACAAACATTCACAAAGGTGACTGCTGCATGCATCAATATGAGGAGTGCTTCCTGCTGGTGGATTTTCTGTGGTCTCCTTGGTCTTACACGCAATCACAATAGCTTATCCAGCTCACAACAATAACACTCCCACTGTGTTAATTTCTGTTGCATTTTCTATACACATGTTCAGAAGATTCTCCTCTTCATGGATGTTACTGGTCCAAAGATCTAGGCTCCTTCATCAGAAAAGGAGATGTTCTGTCTGGGCATATGAAATGGGAAAAAATATATATATGTGTGTGTGTGTGTGTGTGTGTGTGCTGCTACTAATACCTTACATTTCCCTAGTGGCTTCTATCCTGAAAGATCCCAAGGAATTTTATAAACTAAATACACAAGAATCATTTCACCCACCAATGACATACAGCCACCTCTGGGGCAGAATATGGTAGCTGCTTAGCAGTGTGTAATAACATCATACAACAATTTGGGACAGGAAGTGAACATGCCACTATTCCATTTGAAAAAAAGAATGAGTTGTATAAGTTAATTAAAAACCACCTCTAGGATAAACTCAACCAAATTAGATGGCAATGTAATGAGAGCTCAATTTGGGGAATAAACTGCTCAATAGCATAGGAGTGGGTTATAGTCTCTGTAATAAGACCTGACTCCAGCGTGCTCAGGTACTGCCCCGTGGCTGATATGGATTGTTATACACCATGAACTCACCTCCATACACAGCAGATATGAGCTGCCTTTTTAAACACACTGATGTCTTGATATCAGACCCCTGCTCTAGCCCAGCACAACAAGATGACTATCTAAGGGATTTAAATCAGAACTTTAATAGTGACTATTTTCTCTTTTGGAGGGATTAACCCACCTTTTTTTTAACCTTCATTTTGCTTAGTCTCCATGCTGAGCTGACCCACCCTTCCAAAAGTGCTTGTTGATATTGGTCGAACGCAGTCATGAGCCAGGGACAGGCCCTTCTCCTCCTTCCTTCCTCTTCTTGAGCACGCTGCCTCTGCAAGCCTCCCCACCCACACCTTCCCTACATTGCCTGCTGATATATGGTCCAGTACTGAATGCTGGTTGCCTGCACAGGGGGACTCAGCCTCAGGGCCGGCTCTAACTTTTTTGCTGCCCCAAGCAGCAAAAAAAAGCGCCGCCCCCCGAGCTCCCCCCGCCGAGTGCCGCGCCGCCGGAACCCCCCCCCCGAGCGCCGCGCCCTGTGCTGCCCCCCCGCCGAGCGCCGCGCCGCTGGAAACCCCCCCCGAGCGCCGCGCCCCGTGCCGCCCCCCCCGCTGAGTGCCGCGCTGCCGGAGCCCGCACCCCCCCGCCGAGCGCCGCGCCGCCGGAGCGCCCCCCCCCCCGCGGAATGCCGCGCCGCGCCGCCCCCCCGCCACCCCAAGATTGGCCGCCCCTTACCAGGTGCCGCCCCAAGCATGTGCTTGGTTGCCTGGTGCCTGGAGCCGGCCCTGCTCAGCCTGAACTTCCAAACACAAGTGGTTTGTTCTGGCATATTTTGAAACCCTAATAAGTGTCAAGAGATGTGTGTGACGTTGATCCGGGAGCCAGAGCATTCAGCATGGCTGCTCTTTCTGGTTAAATTGATGGATTGCCTAAGCTGGCAGATCCTTAAGAGGTAGCGAGAAGGTGTAAATGACATGCAGCCACCATATCATGTAATGGAGTGCCACCTTAACACAGCATATTCCCTGGCTGCAAAGCAACCAGGGGAACCTCAGGAAGATACTGCTGGCAGAGGTGACATTCAGCAACACCTGCTTGAGTGTGATGTGAAAGTCAGGGAAGTCAATCCCATGCCCAGAACATCCATCCTCACAGTACATTAAACCCTCCCATTCCAACTGGCTAAGGTGAACTACACCTGCTCCTCCCCTGGGGCTGGGCCATCAAGTTCTGCAGGAGGAAGGCTGGGGCAGAGAGGAGGGGAGCAGGGATCAGAGCTATGCAGAGCCTTGAAGGTGCAGCACAGAGGAATGGGCCGGGGGCAGACAATGAAGAGAAATCAGTGAAGAAGAGATATGGACAACAGAGGAAGATGAAAAGGCTACAGTCAGTCCAAGGGCCAGATTCAGCAGTGGACTAGGCTACCCCCAGGCAAATTGGCCTCTATGATGGGAAATCCACCAGGGAGGAAGGTAGAGAGAGACCATGACCTCTATTGGTCCCACTGGCTGGGAATGGTTGGAGGAGGGGGCGCTGGGAGGTGTGCACTCTCAGTATATTCCCTCAGCTGTACTTGTAAATTGCCTACCTCCCAGGGAAGGTTGTTATCATATTACTGCTTCCCCTTGCTCAGAATGCAGGGGGTCACCTTGGTGTATGGAGGTGTAATTTTGCACCTTCCTGGGCCAGCTTCAGTGATTCTGGCCCTGGAGGTTGCATGCGTTCTTCTATGCACCCAGGTTTTTATACCATGCCCATCACTGTGGTATCTCTATATACAAAGGAATCCAGACAGGCATAAAGAAGCACCACTAACATGGAAGGAGGAAGACACAGGCAAAGTCAGAAAGTTGCCCAAGACACCTCAGGCTTTTGGGATGTGGATCGTCTAATCAGCTTCTAAATTTTGCAGGATCAAATCAAGCCTGGTGCAGAAAGAAATCTGGTCCGTTGCTTTGCTGCCTGACAATATGCATCATCTGAGATACGTCGGATGACCCACAGCGAGTTCAAAGTGAGCTGTGACTTGCTGCTCCTCGATCCAGTGCTGGAGTGGGAGGAAGACAGAGCAAGCATTCCAAAAGGACTGGAGCAAACTGTAGTACTCCACAGCTGCCAGGGAGTTCCAGGGGAAGAGAGACACGTTCTGTAGCTGACCTGTGCAGTCGCTGCCACAGCAGAAGCTCCTGCACAAAAGGGAGAAAGATCTGTTTGGCTACCCCATGACACCGGCGTTAAAAGAGAAAGATTGCTCAGCTCAGCCAAGCGAGAAATCTTTTGCATTTTCCCAGAGTATTTTTCATGACTTGTTTAACCCTACGATTAACCCTGGGCCAGGCATCCGGAGCCTGGCTTGCTGGGGAAGGAAGGATGGGGGATATTGCCTATTTCATCCTCAGAGACAATAAAGGCCACACAAAGACATGCTAAAGTAAGCAGCCCATTCTTAGAATTAAGAGAATGATGCCGCAATGCAGGAAGCCTGAACTGGCTGCCAGAGGTTGCAGCAAAGTTTGGGAAAGCTGCGGAAAACTTCCTAGTGATATTGAGACAGCACACTGGGGGACTGGGGAAGGGATTTAAACAGAGTTTACTAGAGCTGACAGAGGTGTAAAGTGCTGTATGCAAAATCTAAGGCATGGCCCTGAGCTTGTGCTCAGTTATACTGGTGTAAACCCAAAATATTCCCACTGAAGCTGATGTAGTTCATTCAGATTTATACTGGTGTCAGTGCATGTGCAAATTGATGAACTGTCCAATTCCAGGTGCCGTTGAAATAATCTACTCTTTTTATTACTATTATTTATTTGTATTACCATAGCGCCCAGGAGCCCCAGTCATGGACCAGGACGCCATTGTGCTAGGTGCTGTACAAACACAGAACAAAAGGCAGCCCCTGCCCCAAAGAGTGCACAAGACAACAGACGAACACAGACAGACCCAAGAGGGGAGTACAAAGAGACAAGGAGACAACATTGGGCAGCATGATCAGCAGTGGTATCAGTTCTACTATTGCCAATTTTGTTGTAGGCTTCCCAGGAAAGGGGAGCGTTGAGGAGGTTTAGGAGGAAGATAAGGGATGGATTTTGTGGAGGTTTACAGGGAGCGCCTCCCAGGTATAAGGGGCAATGTGGGAGAGAGCACAAAGGTGCTTGTTTGAACTTCTGATAAGTGGGTGATGGAGGCTGGTGCCATGAGCCAATTGGAGGCAGGAGTTGATATGGTGCTAGTAAATGAGAGATGAGATGATAGGCAAAGTGGAGATAGGCCACGAAGGGCCTTGAAAGTGAAGACATCAAATGTAGCTTACATTCGATACAGCAGAGAAGAAGGGGCCAGTGGAGGTATGCAAAGAGTGATGCCCAGCAGTCAGTGGTACTCCTGAAGGTCAAATGCTGTAAACTCCAGGCAAGAACGTCTCTTCTTTCATGGTTTTTAGCCGACATCCTGCATTTGCCCACTGGCCACAGAATGATTTTATTGTACATCACCAGCACTTGGTCACATTTCTCCAGTCTAATATTGCTGCTTACTGAGGTGGCGGGGATTGCAGCTGGCTCCGCACTCCAGCTATAATAGAACTAGTTGTTGGTTGAATAGCATAGTTGCAAATATGAGAGTAGAATGTCTGGCAGTCTTCTTCTGCAGTATGTGTACACTGAAGTCACATTGCAGCTATCCTCCTCTTTACTGGAAATTTCTACATCCTCAATCACTGCCCGCACCACTGCTTTTCTCTTCCTGGGATGGCAGCAGCATTGGGACATGAAGTGATTCTATCTCCCTCACCCCTTGCACCATTGCCCATAGGCCAGGCATTTTTCTTTCTGCCTTTTGTTTTGCTTTCTGGACCGTGATGTCTGCAATCTTGGTTGGTGTTTGTCTGTTCTGTCACCTGGTTTCCTTTAGCTCGAGCCTGCGTATTTGTTCTGCACTTGTGTCTGTCATTGTTTTGATCCATTACCTAAGATATCTAGATAGATTGAACCACCTACCAGTAGTCCTGATCCTAGAGACAGGGCCACTGTTGACTTCAGTGGCCTTTGGATCAGGCTGCAAGCCCCTAATTAATCTGGGTTCCAATATATGAAACGCAAAGGTAAGTAAGATTTGGGGTTGTCGCCTCAGGTCTGACTCCTACAAAAAAAGCTTCCCCATGTGTCACCAAATTAAAGAGGAGAAAAGAACTTTTTTAGAGAGAGGTTTTTTTAATTGTTTACTCTTTGCAAGGAGAAATTGGCTCAGTCATAAAGCTGGCTAAATACTGAGGACAAAATGTCTGTGAATATTCACTCAAAATTATAAGTAAATTCATTTCAATGCAATCCTTTGTGTTTGCCTCCCGCGAGCATTCTAGCAAATGAGTTTACTGGCAGGGAAATTAAAAGAAACAGAAAATGTTAAGTGAATATTAGAGAACATTTACAGTAAGTATTACATTTTGCATTTGTAATTTGGAGCATTTTCACTAGCAATAATTCTAAAGAGTTATTGTCACCCAATCAGGGACCAGAAACCTACCACATCCTACACACACACAATCAAAACAGCTCAATTGCAAACTTCATATACCACCAATTGCTTGTGAACAAGCTACAGACTGAGAGTTATTGATGGAAATTAACTGGAAAATAATTTTAAACAATGAATAAACAACAACAAAAGTAATCTGTTCATGGAAAAATCACAAACAGAAAAGAGGCAAACATCATCTAAATACATGATGCATTACTGATCATTTGTCCAGCTCTATTCTCTCCTATCCAAAATCTCCAAGACCTCTCTGGCTTGCTTCACTAGTCTCTTTCTTTCACTCTCTTACTTTTGCTTCTTTTTCATTTTTTAGTTAGATAAATACAAAGCTTGAAGTGTAACAGTAAAATGCAGTTCATCTGCGGCAATGTCTTGTTCCTGACATTAGTGCATGTCTGTTTATATGCCTAAAAATCATATTGCTAAATTCACGGTCTGTTTCACAGTCCTGAAACTTGCGCATGTGAGAAAGGTGAGAGCTGATCAGGTTGTGTGTGCTCTGTGTATGATAGTGCAATCCGTAAGAGAGAGAGAGAGTGTGTGTGTGTGTCTGTGTGTGTGTGTGTGTGTGTGTGTGTGTGTGTGCTTGAATGTGCATATCATTTGAACTATTCTCTCCTCATTCCCCTCCACCGGAGGTCTAATTAAAACAAGAATGCACCGGGCTGCCTTTTGCACTGTTTCATCTCCTGATATTTTTATGTTAAACCCACCAAGGAAATCTCCTGAAGGCTTTGAAGTCTTGGGGTGTGTGAATAAAGATGTCACAATGGCACACACACAGCTTCTTAATGAGGACAGAAGGTTTGATGTCGGAACACTTCAGTGCCCAAAGGAAAGAGATTCTCTCCAACAAGCGCGCTCACTCACTTGCTCTGTCTCTGTCTCTGTCTCTCTCCCTCCTTTGCATTCATGCGACAGCCCCTGGTTTGGGTTTGTTTGTTTTCAGAAAGGAGAAAGGGGAAATAGCAGGGAAATGTGGGGGTCGGGATTGGCTTTGAAAATCCTGGTATTGTTAATGATGCTGGGGCTTTATACTTTGCCTTCGTGACTGAGCTGCCAGCCATATCCAGGGCCCTACTGCTGGTCTTTGGAGTCCAGAGCAGGCCACCAGATCCAGACTTTGGGGAAATTCAGAGCCAGATCTGGAGCCAGAATCTCATCTCAGTGACAGCAGTGTAAACTTGAAAGAACTCGTTTGAAGTCACTGAGGTTACTCTGGGTTAACTCTGATGTAACCCTGAATGTCATGACTCAAGACCATAAGCCTGAGCCATGACCACAACTCCAAACTCTGGATTTTGAGAACATTTGGATTCAGACCTGATTCCAGGCCCACTTCTGCTATAAACCATATTTTTTGGTTACTCCATAGCTATGTCCAATGGCTTCTCCCCATTACCTCAGGGTACTGATCTGGACCAGTATAAAGAGTCTGATGAATACAAATCAGTAAACACCTAGCAGCACAGCTGCCTCACAAGCTATATAACAAACTGCATTACAGGGTGTGGCTAAGGCAGGGCAGAGCATCCTTTGTAATGGTAGATAAGTCACTGAATCTATTTCCATGAAGCACTTCGGAAAAGAGGGGAGATGGTCACTAGAGATGGGCTGTGAGAGCTCCTGCCCCCTCTGAGGGCCATGCCAGGAGTTGGCTCCTCAATCTCTTTCTATCCCTACGCATCAAGGCAGGATTCAGCTCAGATATGAGCACTGGCTGCCTCAGAGCATTGCCCCAGCTCTCAGTCTACATGTCCTCCCTCTGAGCACTGTCCTAGGACTTGGCCACTAAGTCCTGATGTTCTCTTTGGTCTTCAAACTTTGCTTGACCTTGAACTTTTGCTTGCTTCAAGCACTCTGCTAGGACTCCTGTCACCTGAGCATCATTATGGAACTCACCTCCTGCCCCTCGGAGTACTGTGCAGGCATCTATTCTGTTCTAGTCTATACGGGTTCTTCTACTGCCCTCATCACCGGAGTATCTGAGCACCTTCCAGTGGTGCATTCCGCAATCTGACTACCACCTGTCACATGTGGTTTGTTCTCTCTCGCATCCTCTGCCAGGAGGAGAATTATGTGTGCAGTGGATTGTGTTGTTTTGGTACTGTTTTTAGATATGTACATTCTACTCTGTGTCCATGTTAGAAAAGGCAGGTCAAAGGAGCGCACCTGGCACTTGGAGAGGAAGGCAGGGAGGTTTGTGATGGTCCTTAGTTCCTGGGGGAGTTCATTTCATAGTCTAGGACCAGCCCCATAGAAAGCTCTGTCTCCTGCACAGATGAGATTCACCCTTATGGTATAAAGTTCCATTGTGCCAGAAGAACAGACTTGTAGAACTCAGTCTACATCCTGGAGCTTTAGGAAATCTTGTCCATGCCCTGGGCCCAGGCCGAGAGCACACTGAAGATAAGGACTGAGACCTTGAACTCTCAAACCCTTTAAACTCTCTCTCTACACAAGGGACAATATGGGGGGTTAGTTTTTTGTTTAGAAGAAAGCATTCTAAGACTGATCCGGTGTCTGCTGAGGCCAATATAGCTCCAGAGGATCTAATCTATGTACAAAGCAAACTCTGGAATTTAAAGCTCAGCAGGTGTCAGTCCCAAAGTGTTGAAATATTTACTTTTGTTTTTACTTGGGAGCTGGATGTAGCGACACTGAATGCGCTGCAGCATTTTTCATCTAAGAAACCCTGACGTTTGGACTCTATTATTATTATTTATTTTATTGCAAATTAAATTTTGCATCGACTAACCAACATGGGCTTAGCCTCGTGCTTGACAAATGAGACATGAGTCTTTTTCCTCATCAGAAATTCCTGCTAAAAGCCAGTCTCCATTCAGGCCCCTCAGTTGCTGCTAATACATTTTAATAGGGGCACAGGAGCATAATCACATATCCGACTCACATGTTCATTTAATCACAGGCTCAGGGGCTGGCAGCCCTGCTGCTAGGAGGTGTGTGTGTGTGTGTGTGGGGGGGGGGGGTAATGGTGCTGTGTGCAATGAATCTGAGAGAATGGGAGATAGGAGGTGGCTAGCCAGGCTTCCAAAACAGCATTCAGCACCTCCATGGCACTGCCCCATATAGCAATGAGAAGGTGACCACTTGATTTCTGACTGCATTAAAAGAAAGATTCGTTGTGGTTTTCCCCAGCCTGAAAAATCCCAGTGAAAGATGCTTTGAAGTGAAACACATATTATGTGATTAATTTCATAAGCATATTTATTCCTCAGATATGTCAAGGCACATGTTGAAAGTTGGTGATTCTGTAAGTAAACACAAGCACAAGAACGGAGTCCCCATTCATTAATGGATTAGGCTGCCCTTAGGTACTATCGCTGGTTGATTGATTGCTTAGGAACCCCAATCATGGAGCAGGACCCTATTGTGGTAAGTGCCGTATGAAAACACACACAAAAAAGACAGCACTAACTTATTTGCCTTTTCAGCACCTAGCTTATTACCAAGTTTCAACCAAACCAATCTCAATGTGCTAACAACATGCTGAGTTGCTCATTTGGTACTAACTGGCCCCCTTATTGAGGCCTTTATCTGAGTTAGCAAAAGCCCTTTTGCGAACTCTCCAAAAGGCTGGGAAAGCACAGGTCCCACTGACCTTGTAAGTGGCCAAACCAAACCCCTGGATCCTAACACTTTTAGACTTCGAGAAAGTTTGGACCTGAATTTGTACAAGCAGCTCAGAGCTATTTCTGGGTTTTAATGAATGTGCTGTGGCTCTTTTAAAGTGGGATTAAAGGGCAGAGTGTTGCTCATAGTTATGATCCCCTCCCCTCCCAAAATCATAGAACTGGAGGAGACCTCGAGAGGTCATCTAGTCCAGTACCCTGCAGGTGTGGGGCCATCTGGTTTTCATGAATCTGACCTTTGCCTGTCAAGATGAATTCACAGGGGAATTCAAGAGCCCTGAAGTCATGCTGTGTATGACCATACGTCACAGCTAGAGTGGATTTGCCAAAGCTTCATGAATATATAAATAAATCCCTCTCCACTCAGATCCAATCCAAATGCAGCTAAGATCATCTACTTGCTCTGTAGATGATCTTTGACCATGTCACCCCTTCGAGACCCCGTTCTCCACTGCACCCAACACAAGGGCCTTTCAAGGGCCTTCAAAACTCAGCTCCACAATACTTGCTTGGGGTCTTATTGCAGTTCTTCCTCCACATTACCACCATGCCGGCCTCCTTTGTCCTCTGGCACAGGTTTGTCCTCTGGCACTGCAAGGGCGTTTGCATCTTCCTCCATCTCTCCCCTTACGCTTGAATGCCACTGCCTGGTCCCATGTCAAATCCCTTCTCCAGACTCGCCTCTACTGTAGCGTCAACAGTACATTAATGACGAGACAGGTGGCCTGCTGGACACTGATACGAAAACCAATCCGATCCAACTGCAGTGAGGCAGGTAACTGGCCTGTGTCACCACGTATTCCTGTTATAGTCACACCCTTCTTCCCACCCCCTACCTCTGCTGTGCAACTGGAGCCCACTCTCCCCCACACCCCAGAGTCCTGATTGGCTAGGACCTGGCAGGAAATCCCACCCTTACTTGCCCGCTCTCCTCCAGGGATGCCTTTTGAGAAGGAACTGTGCAGGCTGCTGGAGGGGGCCCATGCTGCTGCCTCTGCAGGGACCCAGCCGGCTGAGAGTCCGAGCACAGGGCTAGGAGGACAGGCCCAGGGAGGAGCCTGTCTGTGTGGAGGCTGTGAGCTTGCACTTCATGTGAAGATTAGTCAGAGCTCAAGGAAAGGAGGTGCCCTGATCAGTGACTGAGGGACTGATGCTGGAGAGTGCTTGGGCTCTGTGTGCTAATAAAAGTGCCCTTTGCTGATTAAAGGGATTGTTACTAATAAAGGTGTCGGAGTGATTTCTGCCTCCCCGTAGTCTGTAGAAGGGGCCTCTATCCTAAGGCACCAGCATGGAGTGGGAGTATGGAGCTAGCCACCAGCTAGGGCAGCCCCCCATCACATGGCCTTCCTCCACCTATACGTCAGTCATATAGTCAGATCTTTGGGGAGGGAATGTATGTGTTACAGCGCCTAGCACCATGGGGCCTTGTTCCTGACTGGGGCACTCCCTGGTCGCCGCAGCGATACAAATAAATAATGTTTTCACCCCTAACCACAACAAAGCCCTCTAATTTGATTTGCTGCATAACGTCATTGAATTTTTCATTCAGCAAATGCCACTGGGCATGCTCTGGTCACAGCGCCACAACCCTTCTGTATCGAGGTGCGACGTTCCAGCGCCATGTGATGGCGAAGATGCAGCATTGTGGGGAAATGTTGCTACTGAGAGCCATGCTGCTGCAACGTTGTCCCTTGGGACGTCAGGAGAACGTTGGCAACAATATTAATGGCAGGTCAAAGGTCTCAGCCCCCTAAAGAGATGACCAATGACCTCAGATATTGGAATGGATATAAAATGCAAGAGGTCTTGATTACAACATTTATAATTAATTGCAAAAATTGACATGAAAATAAATAACGGGGAGGGTTTAAATGGAGGCAGGAAAAGCCAAGAAATTCAGAGACGAGGCTACTTTTCCATCCTTTCCTTGCCCCGCTGTGGCTAAATAATCCAGGGGGATCGTTCAATGCCAGGGGATTTTAAACCTCCCATAGGCAAAATCCTGAGATTCTTACTCCATTTTTATCTTGCCCTTTGTCAGTAACACTCTCATTTTTGCCTGAAGGACTGCCCTAGTATTTAGAATTTGCTGCCAAGTAGGCAGATGTGAGTGATTTGAAGATAAAGGGTCAGAGGCTCAAATACCCCCAGTATGCACAGAGTACATCAGGAGACGGTGTCTAAAGATGGGTTAAAACATCAAGTTGTGCCCCTCCCTATCCATGGTGCTGCTCTGTACTTCTGCCATGTGTGCTCTTAGAGTAGTCTGAGGATTGCTGTAATTACCCTGATCTAATACCACCTCCCTTCCCCTTTTCAGTAGCCACACAACTCCTGGCCACTGCACTGGCAGCAAGAAGCCTATGCAATGCAAAATCCCTGCACTGGCTGCACTCCACTGAAAGGCCATCCTCCGGCTGGGATGAGCCTCATGAGGCTTTTTACCCAGGTCTGGGGCCAAAGTACACCAGCAGTGCAACCTCAATGCACTGGAGGATCTGGTCCAAATTTCCTGCTTTCACTCAGGAATTATCTTTTTTTTTTGCCCATTTAGATTAAAGAGCTGGTGCTAAAGATTCAGTACGCCTCAACACACACAAAGTGCAGGCATATCCCTTTCATTTGGGATGTGCATATGGAACTGCGCATGCAAATGCCTCCTCATGAGCCCAGTTGGGCTGAGTGTGCAGTGTGTGTGTCTGTGTCTCTGTGTGCGCACGTGCACACATGCCTGCAACACATGAACTCATGAACAGAAGCCCCCTGAGAACTTGCCCCCTTAACGGTGTTTTAATTTGAGTTGGTGTTCTGTGTAACAATGAATACATTTTGCAGCGTAGCTGAATGTGTGCTGTCATGTCAGGGCAGCTCTGCATCAGCCACTAACATGGTGATGGCTCCTTTGAAGCAGGGAGTACTACGCCGATTCACACACACACACATCTGGCCAGCTGAGAGAGAGAGAGAGAGAGAGAGAGAGAAAGAGAGAGAGAGAGAGAGAGAGAGAGAGTGTGTGTGTGTGTGCGCGCGCGCGCGTCCCCATTGTCATGTGCCTCTCCCCTGAAATGCTCAGCCCACAAACAGGGGGGAGGGATAGCTCAGTGGTTTGAGCATTGGCCTGCTAAACCCAGGGTTGAAAGTTCAATCCTTGAGGGGGCCACTTAGGGATCTGGGGCAAAAATCAGTACTTGGTCCTGCTAGTGAAGGCAGGGGTCAGAGGACCTTTCGAGGTCCCTTCCAGCTCTACAAGATAGGTATATCTCAATAGATGTAGCAATACCCTGTGAGTACCTAATGTAGTGTAGAGAGACAAGGTGAGGAAGTAATATCTTTTATTGGACCAACTTCTGTTGGTGAGAGAGACAAGCTTTCAAGTTTACTCAGAGCTTCGTAACCAAGGATGGTCAGAAAGCTTCTTTAGGGACTAGAGAGTGATTCTGTCTTTTGTTCTCCACCAGGTAGCTGTCTCTATCCCAGGATAAAAGTTCAGCCTTTCCTCTCCAAAGAACAAAGCCTTTGTCAGATTGTAATGATTCAGAGGGCACAGCTGTTGGCCTGTCATGGACATGCACAATTAGGGGTGGAAATCGTGACTTCAATCTCTATCCACTAAGCCAATGGAATAGGTTTCCTCAGGGCCGGCTCCAGGGTTTTTGCCGCCCCGAGCGGCGCAAAAAAAAAAAAAAAAAAAAGCCACGATCGTGATCGCGATCTGCGGCGGCAATTCGGCGGGAGGTCCTTCGCTCCGAGCGGGAGTGAGGGACCATCCGCCGAATTGCTGCCGAATAGCTGGACGTGCCGCCCCTCTCCGGAGTGGCCGCCCCAAGCACCTGCTTGGCAAGCTGGTGCCTGGAGCCGGCCCTGGGTTTCCTTGCCTAGTTGCTGACTGATCCCAAATAGGAAGGCATATAGAGTTCTGTCTTGATCAACAGGAAGAGACAGAGGATGAAATTCTGGCCCATTGAAGTGAATGGCAAAACTTCCATTGATTACAATAGGGCCAGGAGAAGTTAACAGCAGAGAAACTGAGCAAGAACTTTAAGGTAGGATGAACAGCCCAATCCTATGTTTGCCCCATGTAACAACCTGCATGGCACATGGAGGGAGGAGCACAGTTTGCAGGCGTTTGGAGTAAGCACCAAAACATCGGTCTGTGTGCACATGGCTGGAATGCTAGCTGCAGTTGCAGCATCTTTGTAAATTGGCTCTTTATTAAGAGACCTGTTTAAAATTATGGGCACGGAGTCCTTTCATGTTATTACCCAGCATATGGTACACGCAACATGGTGGCAGAGGTCAGTGTAGCGAGACCCACAGCAAAGAAGATAGTGTGATTAACAGGCAAACAAAGCAGCACTTAGCAAAAGAGCAAACAGAGGGACTTAGACCACCAAAAGTGCTGGATTTCCAGACAAAAAACCTTGCACAAGCAGAGAAAAAATGAAAGTAAGAATTAAGTCTGTTTACAGAGCTGATGAAGGGGGGTGAAGATGAGAAAATAAAAGTAAAGCTTCTTTAATTTCTCATTGGGGAGAAAACACGGTTGCCAGAACTAATTCTTGAAACACTAGAGCAGCTAACCAAGGTGTTTGATGAGTACTGTGACCCCAGATAGAATGAGACTGTAGAGAATTACCATTTCTTTATCTGAAACAAAGAAACAGAAGAGAGAATAGATACTTATGTTACAGAGCTGAGAACTCTGGCATCCACATGTAACTTTGGAGACATAAAAGTCACCAGTTAGAGACAGAATCATTTGTGGCACAAGCTATTCCAGTTTACAGGAGAGAATGTTGGGAATAACAGTTCTAACCCTAGAGAAATGTCCAGGGTTAAATAATCAGTGGAAAACATTTCATTTGATCAGGGAAAAGTAGCTGGAACTATCGAATCTAGGTGGGCAAACAGGATAGCTTAGTATTGGGGCACCTTCTAATCTTTAACATTTATCCTGTGATGTAGGGCAGTGCTTTCATCTCAATTGACAGATGGGAAACTGAGGCACAAAGAGGCTAAGTGGCTTGCCCAGGATCACATGGTAAGTGTGGCAAAACAGGAACTTGAATCTAGCTCTCACAAATCCTATACTAGTTCCCTAGCCATAGGAGCATCTTTCTTCATTCACTAGTGGGGTCCCAAAACAAGCAACCACATGAGGCATAAAAGTGGATGGCACTCACAGATATCAGTGTACTTGGAGTCATCGGCTTTTCAGCTGGAAAAGCCACTAATCCTGTTCCTTTTCATTTAAGAGAGCTACTGCCCATCTTCGGAATCTATATTTCTAACCACAGAGAGGCAGAGTTTCTTGCATGTGAATAATACTAATAATATAAGCCTATTTAATGCATCTAGGAGTAGATGGGCTTGCCCTGGTTTACTGTAGAAAAATAAAACCCTAAAGATTTCAATTTGTCAGTGGACTCTCCTTCACCCACAGTTACTCTCCCCCATTAGAGACTGGGCAGCTCGGGGTGGGTAGAAACAGGAGATGGGTTTTTTTGCTTTTTTTTAATCTCCAGGTTAGCTGTGTGAACCTGGCTCAGGTTGTTTTTGACTAAAGACCAGTTTCAAACTGATGGCTTTTTGATAGGTTTTGAACCTGAGGTGGTGCATTCAGTTCCCAGCGGACAGGTGCCCAAGCTGCCAAAAATCTCCACAGAAGGGCCAGTTAGTGCAGGGGAATCTCACTAGAGAGGCCAAGGACTGTATCCCAGAGACTGAACTTCCCTCTGGAACAAGGGTGATGTTTGCTTGCAGAAGGACTTGGGAGCTGGGAGAGGGAAGCCTGCCTTGCAGAAGCCTTTGTCGGACTTCTTCAGCAGATAAAGAGAGGTTTGCAGTCCACAGCTGTCCAACTGGTAATTTTAACAAGTGCTAAGTTCACTAAAAACAATTACCAAACCCTCCCCCCCAAGCCCAGAAAAAACAACAACCACTCTTCCCCACCTCTGACCCTGTGTTGGGGCACTATACTCCAATCTCAATTAAGACCCCATTAACTAAACTGCATGTCTGGCCCTAGTCATTTACAGCTATTCTTGTTGACAATAGCACTGATTAAAGATTATATTAATGGGCTGGGTTGATCTCTTGTGCTTCTAACCTTGGGTTAGTGGGAAAACGGTGCTTTGGGACTATTACTGGTTTCTTGCCCCCCTGCCTACATGGTGCATTTCACAGAGTGCTCTGTTTGCCATAAAGAAAGGGTTTCAGAGTAGCAGCCATGTTAGTCTGTATCCGCAAAAAGAACAGGAGTACTTGTGGCACCTTAGAGACTAACACATTTATTTGAGTATAAGCTTTCGTGGGCTACAGCCCACTTCTTCAGATGCCAAAGAAAGGGGTTTGCCATCATAAGATAGAACTGGAAGGTGGAGGTGGGAGAAGACAGAGAGAAATTGAGCCTCCTATTGGCAAGAAGTAGATACCGGGAACCCAGCTGGAAGGAGTGTAATTTGTACCCAAAATGACATTAGCTGTACCAGATGTGGGTAAAATAACAGCATGGAAGGTTCATCCCTCTTGTGTAGACATAGATCCAGGCAGCGGATGACATGAATGATTGGCTCCCATTCAGGTTTGAATTCAACTTCATTATATAACTAATCAGCTAATAGAAATGAAGTGGATTCACATGTGTGTGTTTGCTTTGTAGCTTGTGGCTCTGTGCCAATAAGAAAGTGTGGGTATTGATTTGATTATCCTGTTTGCCCACCTAGATTTGATAGTTCCAGCTGCTTTTCCTGGATCAAATGAAATGTTTTCCACTGATTAATTAATTGTAATTTGTTTTCTCTTCAAGTGCAAGATTTGATTTTTATTGATAACAAAATATCCATATTCGTGATCTGGTACAATTAACAGTCTCTGTTACCACTAAAAGCTAAACCCCTCCTGTTTTAATAAAAATATACCCAGGGACTGGAATCTCTGCTTCCTTATTAAACTGCCTACACAGCTTCAGAAATGAAAAAGACCCAACTGCCATAAATTACTGCTACAGTCTTTGTGGAATTCAGTACCCTATGCTGTAGTGCTTCTAGTCTTCCTTAAGGACTTCCTTACCACATACTTGCTTTCAACCCCTCCAAGAGCCCTTTCTAGATTAAAATCTCCCACAGCTACTGCTGTGCTACCTATAAAGAGAAAGCGATGTGTAACACAAAACTCATTCCCCAGAGTCCCCCAGTTACAAATCGTTGGTTCCTATTTATGGAGAACCACTTTGCTCTGTTACACCCAAATGGAGATATATCTCTCTGCAGCAAAAGACAACAGAGTGGAGCTAATTTGGAAAGCAGACTGTACTTAAAAAGAGTGCCAGAGTTTTTATTCCTCTTCAGTAGTAGACACTGGATTTATTTTGATTAGTGTCACAAAAGTATTCATTGTCAGCCTGGCTCATTTTCAAAGCTGTGTCCAGTCCATGATTCAGACCAGAGAAATATGGGTAGTAAAATACCAGACTAACGATATCTAGTGTAATGCTTCTCAAAATTCCCATTGACACAATTAATATTAATGCCAGTTTAGCAAGGCCATGGGTGGCGGGTATAACAGGCCAGGGAAGGCTAAGTCTTTCCTGGCGCAGCCACTGCCAACCTGCCGCCGGACACCTAGGTGTGGTGGCCCTGCCTCTTCCCCTCCCTGCTCCACTCCTTCCCCAAGGCCCCTACACTGCCTGCTGCTGCCTGGTAAGTCTTCCTCCACTACAGCTACTCCTCTCTTGAGGTCCCCGCCACTTGCCGCATCCCTCCTCTGTGGGGTGGGGGAATGAGGAGGGATGCGACGAGCCAGCAGCGGGTGGTGAGGTGAAGAGGCGAGCGGCAGGCGGGGGAGTGAGGAGAGACCCGGAGAGCCAGCAGCAGGCATGGGGATCTCACTGCGGGTGTGGGGGGGTGTCTGGCAGGGGAGTGAGGAGGCGAGTGGCGGGCAGGCACAGGGGCGAGGTGGCAAGCAGCAGGCGTGCGAGGGTCTCGCTGTCGGCGGGGGGGTCGGGCAGGGGAGTGAGGAGGCAAGTGGCGGGCAGGTGCAGGGGTGAGGAGGCAAGCAGCAGGCGTGTGGGGATCTCACTGTGGGTGGGGGGGTGTCTGGCAGGAGAATGAGGAGGAGAGTGGCTGACAGGCAGGCACAGGGGTGAGGAGGCGAGCGGCAGGTGTGTGGGGGTCTCGTTGCAGGCGGGGGGGTCTGGCAGGGGAGTGAGGAGGCGAGTGGTGGGCAGGCACAGGGGCGAGGAGGCGAGCGGCAGGCGTGTGGGGGTCTCGTTGCGGGCGGGGGGGTCTGGCAGGGGAGTGAGGAGGTGAGTGGTGGGCAGGCACAGGGGCGAGGAGGTGAGCGGCAGGCGTGTGGGGGTCTCGCTGTGGGCGGAGGGGTCTGGCAGGGGAGTGAGGAGGCAAGTGGCGGTCAGGTGCAGGGGTGAGGAGGCAATCAGCAGGCTGGTGCAGGGGTCTTGCTGCAGGCCGGGGAAGTGAGGAGGCCGGCAGGCGAGGTGGTGAGGTGATGAGCAGCGGGGGTCTTGCTGCGGGTGGGGGGGATCTGGCAAGGGGGTGCGGAGGTGAGCAGCAAGCAAAGGGGTCTCATGGTGGGCAGGGGGGTCTGGTGAGGGAGTGAGGAGGGATGTGGTGAATGACAGGCGGGGGGGCCGAGCTGGGGTGGGGCCTGGGGCAGGGCGGGGGTGGAGTGTGGGTGGGGCTGAGGGTGGAAGAGGTGAAACAGGGAGCTAGCCTCCTCCAGGGGAGGCTTCACCATGAGCAAGGCCATGTGTACTGGGAACGAATTTACAGTGCCAGCAACTGACCTTAGCTTCATACTGCTGCTTCACAAGGGAAACTATAGGATGGGAGGAATCCTGGGTGCTCAGCTCTGCCTGTCCCTGAGTCAGCAAATGTACCCGCATATGGTCATTTCCCACCACAACTTGCTACTTTTTCTTTATAAAACCTAGAAAGAGAATAATAACAAAACTTAGATCTAGCACTGTGCTTTTTATCTGTAGAGCTCAAGTTGCTTTACAAAGGAAAGTCAGTTATTATCCCCAGTTTACAGATGGGGAAACTGAGGCACAGAGACGGGAAGTGATTTGCCTAGCATCACACAGCAGATCAGTAGCAGCACCAGAACAGAGGCCTTTTGATTCACAGTCCAGTGCCCTAGCCACTAGACCACATTACCTTACAGATCTGTCTTGGGTTGCTGGTTGCAAACAGGGCACCACCCATCAGGTTAAAGATGCAAGAGATATCGGTTCTCCCACCCTCTGACACACAAACACATCTGATTTATCCATCTCCTGAGCCATCCAGATCTTTGCAGGCCTCCCTGTAACTTCCCTAAGGAAATGGGAAATCTTTGGTCCAGATGTGGTATAAACCCACTCTCATTTCTACAGCAGTTTCCCAACAGGGGCTGTACTTTCAATTCAGTCTCACTGAAACGCTGCACTGGTGGAAGGCATAGGCAGATGCAGCACCAGAATTGAATTTGGTTGTATAGACTTAGGGACACCCCCAACATGCTTTATGTGGCCATGATGACTTAGACCCTGTCACTGCAGTGGAGGTAAATACAGCTGCTCAGAAATAGCTCACATATGGCCATGGATGTTGTTAGACTCTTTCACTGAAATAGAGAATGCTGGCCACAGTACTGGGATTCTCGCTTTACCTGGGATTTTTACATTGCCCCTGGACATCCATTGCAACTCACGGGCAGGAGGGACCTCACCTCCTCTGAGGGAAAGTTCTTCTGGTAACAACCCACCATGCTATTGTGTCAGCACTGCACTCAGCCAAAGGGCAAGGGTGGTGAACCCACATGACTATGGGTGGCGGGTATCATAGGCTGGGGAATGCTGTGCCTTCCCAAACAGCCAGGTATGGATCCACCCACACTCCGCCCTGGTTCCCGATCTGGCTCTTCCCAGTTCCCCTGTGCCGGGGCCCTGGCTCGGGCTGGGGCTGGCACTGGGGCTGTGCATGCTGCCCACCCTCCCAGCGCTCTGGGGTTGGGACGTGCCGCCTGCCCTCCCAGCGATCCGGGGTGGGGGAGGGGGGCTGGGACCGCACTGCCCACCCGGGGCTGCGGGTGCTCTGGGGCTGGGGGCGCTAGGCTGGGGCAGGGGCCAGCGGCTGCCTTGGGAGGGCTCTGGGCTACGGTGGGGCCTTGGTGGAAAGAACGAGGCTTTGGGCAGAAGGGGTGGGGTCGGGGGCTAGCCTCCCCTAGCCGGCGGTCCACACGCCGTCCATGCACATGACCTTCCATCTCCAGAATACCAGCATTGGCCCTCACCTTCAGGAAGTACTATTGCTGCATCCATGGGTGCAGGCGAGCAGTAGAATGAATAAGCATATTAGAAGGAGGGGTGAATAGCAGGGCAGGGAAAGAGACAGGGAGATTAATGACAGGGACACAATCAAAAACAAAAGTTAAAATGGAAATGTTAATCATTTCAAAGAGGGTCTCAGTAGAATTACTTGCTTTATGGCTCAGAATAAAAAATAGAAGAAGGGAAGAAGGAGGAGAAGTCTCAATAAGAATAATTTAGTGCCTCGTGTAATGAGCTTCCTTTCTTTTCGGTAGTTCACTGCAGTGTCTTATCACTTACCCTGTGATTGACTGAGTCCTCTCTTTTCCTGCTCCTGCTAAACGGTGATTCGCCATCTGGCAGTCATCATTTCTTTTTTATCCTATATTCTTTTGTAATTAGAAAATAAATTACTTTTTTTTTATGAAGAAGAAACATGTCTAGCATATTGCTTACAGATGACGGGCAGTGTGGGCTTGGTCTCTCTGAAATGGAAAGGAAGCCCCACCCCTCAACCCTAAATGACGTGTCAAGGAATGTGAGCCATCTTTCTTGGCTATGTGGGGAAATTGGGGGACATGAAAAACGGGGGGAGGGGGGGATGTAGAAGGGAAACAGGGAAGAGTGAGGGAGGGGGCATATGGGACAAAGACATGGGGATGTGGGAAAGTTTGTGAGAGAAGTGGGGGGGGGAGAGAAGGAGCAGGAGAGATGTATGACTTGGGATGGTCATAACAGGTAGATTGAGAATGACAGGGAAGGTGACATGGGGAAGGATGCATATGTGTGGGGAGAAGGATGTGAACAACAAGATATGCCATTGGCTGCTACTGGGGCAATTCAGACTTGGTGCAAGCAGGAACAACCCTATTGACACCTCACTGTGCCTCTCTTTCCTCTTCCACCCAATGTCTGCCCCTCGAAGCAGGGACAGTTTGTACAGTGCCTAGTGTGACGGGTCCTCAGTTTGGGTGGGCTCCTTCAGGTGCTCCTATAATTCAAATAATAAGTAATAATAATAGTAACACTGCAGTTGGTTGAATTGAGCTTGATTACACGATGGCTGAGTTCAGCTTCTATTGACTGGGAGGAGCACCTAACCTACTGTTGTTATCCTTACATGTCGTTTCCTCAGGCCTGGTACCCTCAAAATGTTCATGGCTTGAGACCGCAGTTGAAATGCACCCTGAGTAACTCCCAGAAGGAATTGCTCCAAGATATTGTTAGAGTTCACATTTATGGCATGTTGTATAATGAAAATCAAGGAAACTAGCAGAACATAATTTTTTTTTAAATTCTATTTTTAAATGTTCAGGATGGATCAATCTATTTTTAATTGTCACCACAGTTTTCCCACTTCAGGGAAAATAGAAACAGCTTTTTGCTGCAACATGATGAACTTCTTGGGATAAATTCACAGTTTTGATCAGATGAGCCAGGGGCATTTCACGAATTTTGTATTTTTGCCTCAAAAGGCCAAATTTTCTAAAGAAAATAGCAAAATTTCAGAGTAGACCTAACCTGGTACACCGCTACAGAGTTTAATGATACAGATTGTGGAAGAATCCATTTTTTTCAACTGGAGTTTTAAGAATGGAAAAATGCTTTGTTTTTTTTTAAATGCACATTATTGGAACGACCCATGGGGGAGGAATGTAATCTGTCATGAGACCCATCCCAGGTGTGCTCACACTGTGCTGTTTATGGGACAGAAAACATTCTTCAGTAAAAGAATCAGAATTCAGTCCAGGCAATTAACCCGAACATTTGCGCTTCTGGTGGTGCCAGATGCAGAAAGGAAAGATACACTCAGGTGCATCTAGCTACTTGACTAGAATACGGTATGCGATTCAGTTGTGTGAAAAACACCCAGTGGTTCCCTATGTATGTAGCTGACGATCCCAGCAGCCTAACTTCTCCTACTTCCTGGGGAGAGTTTCTTGCTCTATTTCCTTTCCCTAAGTCACAACTAATTCTTGCTACATAGACAATCTTAATAACCGACCTGTACTCCAATCTCCTTCTTCATTGCCCTCAGCAATGTGTGTGGTAGAAGCCAAAAAAGGACTGACAAGTCAGTCTGCGTTTGGTTCTCAGTTTGCACCAATCAGCTTTGAGCCTGAACTTCCAAAAACAGAACCAGGAACTTAACAACAAAGTTAAATATATATACTGTACAGACTGTGTGTGTGTGTATGTGTGTGTGTGTGTGTGTGTGTGTGTGTGTGTGTGTGTGTGTGTGTGGCACCTGAAGGTATGGAGGGTAGGAAGCTCGCTACTACCATCTGTTGGTGAACAGGGGATCTTTGTCACATTTGGTGAACTGGGGGAACAGAGTTTCATTTGCACAAGTTTTCTACCCAGAATTCCTCCAAGTGATGCTTTGGGGAGTCACCAGAACTATATACAAACTCCAAATTGGAGGGGTAGTAGGAATGAAGTGAAATAGATATGGGGCAAGGAGTCTGTTGTGGCCCCAGTGCCAAGAGTGCAATATATCACTGATCTCCATTAACGACTTTGCAAAAAGATGTGATGGAAGTGGCTACATGGTGAGGCAGCGCAGAGGTCAGCAATAGAGCTGAGTGTGGTGTACCCAGCACCAGTTGAGCTGAATAAAGTGGTGAGACAGATTAGGACAGGCCTGCCCGAGTGCACCTCAGGATTCTGCGATGCTACCCACTGATCCCCAAACTGTGCGTGGGGTGTAGTGGAGGGAGAAGGGGGGAAGTGATATGTTAAAGGGACACTTGTTGGAACAACTTCCAGATGTTCACACTGGATGGGGGTGGGGAGCTGAATTAATAGACAAAGATACCACAGGGATATATTTTTATAGAAATTTTTGTTTTGTATTTATAAGGGGGATGTGTATAAAACAAATGTGTGTGTGTGTGTGTGTCTATGTGCGTGTGTTTGAGAAGGAGACATATTCTGAAAGCCCTTAGATCAAGCCAGCCAAGGACAAAGAATGAGGGAGCTGTGAGAGGCAGAGGCTGTACTTTTCACTGATCTAATAAGGATGGAATTAGAGATGAGAGAATCAGTCCTCACTTTCCCTCATTCTCTAAACAGTATACTGTGTTGCTGTAGCAAGAAGCATCTGAAAGAGACCGAAGGAATATGAGTAACTGGAAAACACCTAATTATAGCGATCACCACTTTTAGACAAAACAACATCCTGCAAAACGAATAAACCTTCTTGGGACTAGTTTTATCAATGAAGCATGACCATATGAAACACCAGTAAAGGAGTGTTATAAGGCAGGCATCAAGGTCTCAGACCATTTCATGTAACTCATGTAGCACTGCTCCCTTTGTCTTCTCAGGTGTGCAAGATAATCCAGGGGTGGGGCGGGGGAATAATTAGTTAATAAGACTCCTTCCCATTCTTACTCTTCATTACCATCTTGGCCAGAAGTGCTTACCTAGTGTGCGCAACACACACACAAACACATCATGTGCACAAATACCGCCCCCCTCCCCCCACAGCCTTCTTGCACTTCAGAAAGAACCTTACCCTGTTTACTCAGGTCCCTTCCCACCCTTACAACTCGTCCAGGAGTGTTTGGGAGACACTGCCATACTCCTTTGGGTTCGCTACTTCTGTCAAGGATACTACAGAAAGCTGGTTCAGTCTTTTGTCAAAAACAACCAGGTGGGGTGCGGTGGAATACAGCACAAGTCACATCACTGCATTCCCATTCTCTATTATGGCTTTTCCAGTACTGCTCTCCGTTGCTGATCCTGGGTTGTATGGGCATCTGTAGTCTAAAATATTAGCTTTAATAATAATAATACAATAATGCTTTTTAGGCAGTACTCGTCATCCAAAGATCTCAAAACTGGGTAAGTATCATGACCCCTATTTTGCAGATGGAGAAACTGAGCCACAGGGAGATAACATCACTTATCCAAAGTCCCAAAAATTCTTATTATTATTATGGTGATTCTTAGTCTTCGGGTAGCATGGAAATCATAGAAATGTGGGATTGGAAGGGCCAGTGATCACTATAATTCTGCTCCGAGGCAGAATTAAGTATCCCTAGACCATCCCTGACAGATGTCTGTCTAGTTCTTAAAAAGCTCCAATGATGGGGATTCTACAACCTCCTTAGGCAAAGTGCTTAACTACCCGTACAGTTAGAAAGTTTTTCCTGATGTCTTACCCAAATCTCCCTTGCTGCAAACTAAGCCAATTACTTCTTGTTCTACCACTGGTGAACATGGAGAACAATCATCACCATCCTATTTATAACAACCTTCTACATATTTGAAGATGTTATCATGTTCCCCTCTCTGCCTTCTCTTCTCAAGTTATGGCCCAGGGCCCCATTACACTGGGTGCTGTACTAAGAGAGGCAGAACCAGGGATAGAACCCAGGAGTCCTGTTTCTTCACTTTTCAAGAACATTGTTTATATTACACATTTTTTTTAAAGGCATTTGATTGACAGCCCTGACGTTTGAAGTCCTCTGGGTAGTCACTCAACAAATAGAACAGTGCAAGTTTCCCACAGAGGGTATGTCTACACTGCAAAAACAGACTGACGGCAGTGAGTCCCAGAGCCTGGGTCAACTGATTAGGGCTTGCATTATGGGGTTAAAAATAGCAGTGTGCATGTTTGGTCTTGGGCTGGAGACTGAGTTCTGAAGCCCAGCAATGGAGCCCTGGCTCCAGCCCTCGAGCCTGAGTCAGATGACTTTTTTTGCCATATAGACACACTGATATGGACCTAATAGTGTGTCTGAAGCCTGACCTCTAGGGGTGAAACAGGCACCAAAAATAGTGGGTGCTCATCACCCAACAGCAGCCCCATGGCTCGGCTCAGCACCCCTCCCTCCCCACCAGTGCCTCCCACCCACCGGTGATCAGCTTTTCATCGCCATACAGGAGGCGTGGGGAGGGGCAGGGGAGAAGTGGGGGCAAAAAGAGGCAGGGGAGGGTGGAACGGGGTGGGAAGAGGCTGGACAGGGGTGGGGGTTTAGGGGAAGGGGTGGAGTGGGGGTGGGGCCTGGGGTGGAATGTGGATTGAGCACCCTCCCGGAACACAGGAAGTCGGCACCTCTGGCCTGGTGAAATATGAAAGCACAGTTCAGTGTCCATGCCTGTTCAGTCCTTGGCTTCTGCACTGACACCGTCAACAAAAGAATCCATTATAGACACTCGTGATGGCAGGTTTTGTGATGTTTACATTTTCCCCTTAGGAATTGTCCTCAAACCCCAACTCCTTTAAAATAAGACACCGTACAGTAATGGCTCTCAGCCACTTCCATAATGATGCCTGATTCACACAGCTGACCTAGGGTCCATACCTAATTAGTAATAACCTGAGCCATTTCTCCTGACTGGAGTGAGGCAAATAATTCACAATTAATAATTTATTGGATGAATGTTGCCTCTTTTACTGTTTGTGAATTATTCCTGGGCAGATTGTAGATTCTTCTCAAACTAATTGGTTATTTGAAATCATTTGCTGATGCAAGCAGTAGTTTTGGGTCTGTAACTCTTTCTCAGGAGCAGTCCATTGTGAGCATTCAGAATTCAAGGTGTTTTGGTTGGTTTTTATTGAACACATCCGTCAAATGGCATGTTTCTCTCCTCCTCGTAGGATGTATATATTTTAAGTGCAATTACTTTATCTTTTCAGTGCAATTACTGAATTTATTAATTCAAAATTCCCTTTCCACACATTCAAATGTGATGTTTCCATGAACCTTCTTCTTGGTGAATATGCTTAGTAGGATATTCATGGAAAACAGACTCAAAAGGGGTTCAAAGTCAATGAAAACAAATCCATTTCAAAATTCAAATGAGCATGGAATAATTGTGTGTGTGTGTGCAAAATTTGCCCATTTCTACTCCTATCCTCGTGTTATTTTAAAAGGAATGAAAATGTTGCAATGTGTATAGATGAGCCTCGTGTGGTGTAAATGGGAGGCAGCTGCGCCAAAATCCATGGAGCTGTGCCCATTTCCAGCAGGCAACAGTCTGGCACAGAGAGGTTCATTTAGATCCATATTGTGAGCCCATTTCTCACATTGGTGAGCACTTTCTCACATGAGCAGCCCCAGTTACTTAAGTGTAAAGTTGCAAAATGATGATCCCAGTTGAAAACTAAGCAGGAAATCACACGCTGAGACAAACACAACCCCATTGTAACTCCACTTGCATCAGTGACTCTAGTCTAGGGTAGCCTACTGTATCAAATTACAGGGTATGTGTGTGTGATGGCCACCATCTTGGCTAAGGTACTGGGGACGGTACCAGGGACCCACAGAGTTACAAGCCTGAGTTGCAACACCTTTAGCTAAAAGTCTGTAACAGAGTCACCCCCTGTGTAGACTGGGCACAGAGAGGCTCTGTCACACACTCACCAGTGAGTTACGTATGCATGTGTGTGCCAATCAACACAGTATTGTTTATGGCTCTAAGGACTTCAGTGGAGCTGCACCAGGAATGAATTCAGCTCATACTTGCCTTTGGTAGCAGGACCATGAAGGCATAGGTTACTTATGCAGTAACAACCACAATGGACAGGAAGCAGCAAAGAAGATTCACAGAAAAAGAGCCTGATAATGAAAAACAGGGATCCGGCCCTGGTGTGGCGCCTCCAGATAAGTAGTTTAATTGCCAACCCGGAGTGCTGGAGGGAGGGGAAATCTAAGCTAAATTAAAAGATTAAAAAGATATTTTTTCATCAAGTGGCAAAATAGATGGAATGGATGAGTCTGCCCAGGAGAAAATGAGCAGAAAAGAACTGTGAATGTTGTGAAAATACATCCATTAGGCCTGCCTTATCGAAACGTGCCTTTGCCAATGCATCCAGCCCTGTATTTCCATGGCAACAGGGCCTTGTCAACAGAGAAGAAAGTGTTTTTATCAGGGATGGGCCCAAACACGTAAAAGCCATTTCGATTTGGGGGCAGAGTGATCTTCTCTAATCAATACTGCACACATAATAATTACACTCGCCACTTTTTTCATAAATCTTCACTTTTTTCTTTCATTTCCTGCAGCTTGACATCACAGTGAACTGTAGCCAGGTTTAAATTTCCTGCTCCTTTTTATCCCCCACCTTGTCTCTATCTGCAACACACAGGTGCTTCGTGCAGTGGTATTACTATTTGTAACTCATTCAGTTTATAATGTCCTAACAGGTGGGATTAGCCTGAGTTGAAACACTTGCTGGTCTTCGAGGAATCATCCAGTAAGCCTTTCCACAAAGATACCATCCGAAATGCTGGTCCTGGAGGATCTAGAGTCTCTGTCTCTTGGATATATTTTCTATGAGATGTTAAGACCAAGCTTCTAACAAATCTTGGTTCTAAAAGAACTTATGGGACTTTTTGTGAGAGTTACGGTGTTAATTCTGCTGTCCTGGTCATATCAGGTGGAGCATCCTGCCTCCCTAAACTCCTCCTGCAGTTCCAGTTAGATATCTCCTTCTTGGCTTCCTGTCTTAAACTGATGTGTGGCATTGCAGTTTGATAAACAACTACTGGGTTCCCACTAGAAGCTGCTGCATTTCAGTGGTTGCTCAAAGAGTGGGTGAGTGGGTGTATGTGTAGAGAGACAATGTAAGAGATTTAGACATTGATCTCGATTTTCCATTAAAATTAGAGGTAACGATGTCTAAATCCCCTATATGGCTTTGAAAATCTCAACAATATTCCATAATATACTTTAGAATGAAAGTTGCTGGAGAAATGTAGAACAAATATCTTTATATTCTATTATGAAAACTAGGCTTAAAGTAATGAACTCTTTGCTGCTTTGATATCATAATGTTTTACTTTGCCATTTGTGGAAAGCTTTAAAAGCATATTTAATCTCTAAATTCCCATGGAGAAGTATGATTTTATGAGCATAAGCAAAATCAGTTCTGCATTTGCCCTTTTTAGATATTATAAATAGAGGAGGCAGAAGGAAACTATTTTTTCTCGCTGCATGATGTTGTGTTTGAAAGGTACGTGAGGGTCAGAGGATGCAGAACTCGGGTGCTCACTGGTTTGTTTTTATATATTCAGTCAAGTGTTTGGCACCTAAATTAATTTCCTGGAATTGTAACTGAATGAGGGGCTTAGATCACTTGTTAGCTTTTCAGCATTCAGTACCATAGTAGAGGAAGGGAGCTAAAGGCGATATTAGCATTAGTATCATTTTAACATAAGTTAATGACGTACATTTAGATGGTGCCTTTCATTAAGAAAAATCAAAAAGGTGTTTACAAACTGATTTACCAACTTTGGGCCTGATTCACCCCCACTTACACTGGTTTTATTTCAGCGTAAGATGTTTGACTTCTGTGTAGTTAGTCTTGATCTATTGAAATGAAAGACCAGAACCAGGCTCTGTACTTACAGCACAGACTTCATCCACCTAGGATGGAATGCAGCAACTCTGGAATAGTGAATGATGATATTACACAACTGTTTAGGACAGGATGTAAATTAGAGCCCATCTGTGACATCTGTCTATATATCATCGGTCTCTATATCTGCACAGGAGGGGGAAGGATAGCTTAGTGGTTTGAGCATTGGCCTGCTAAACCCAGGGTTGTCAGCTCAATCCTTGAGGGGGCCATCTAGGGCAAAAATCTGTCTGGGGATTGGTCCTGCTTTGAGCAGGAGGTTGGACTACATGACCTCCTGAGGTCCCTTCCAACTCTGATATTCTAATAAGCTATCAGCCTGGCTGCCTATCACTTGCCATAGGTAGCTCCCTTTGATATAAGTGGGGCAGACATACTATCTTGATAGTGTCCAAGCTGTGCAGGATTGGGCTGATTTACTACTTGGATGGGAGACTTTCAAGAAAGTCAAAGTGTTACTGCTATTTTGATTCTTCCAGAGATAGGTTCAGCTTGAGTACTGGGAGAAGGAAGGTTTAGGTCATTCCTTATTTTATCAGAATTCAATTGTTCTCAGTGCAGAGACATACCCCTTTGTCTTGAGTGCTCTTTCTATATCTCTGTCTGGTACAATGAAGCCCACACTAAGAGATTTGACATTCTCCTAAGCATTTTGGGAACACCTGATGTTCTCTAACCACTGGCAAAATAATTAAGAAAGTGGGTCATGGGCTAGGAAAAAAAGAGGCTACCAGTATTTCTGGAGTGGATTCCACAGGAACTACTCTCTTGAGTTGGTGACCAGACTCCTTCCCCTACAAAATGAGCTGAGCCTACTGGAACCTGTTCAGGTGCAATCATAGCCTCTGCGTGATCATATGACAGAGGGGACTATTTTCTGATTGGCTTCTCATTTATTTGAATGGGAAAGGTGGGTGGAGTGTGAACATTCAGCCAGAGTGCCTTTCCTCCTTGATTTGCCCTCCTTTCTTTCCCCTGGTTTCTCTTTCCATTCTGTCTCTTTCTGTCTTCTTCTCTACTAGAGCAGCACCATAAATGAATGTCGGATTCAGTGACAGGACATGCAGAGAGGTAGAAGTGACTAACCTAACAAGACCCTCTCTTGCAGATAGTAATAACAGTTGAAATAATGGAATGAATGAAGAAGAGATATTAGGGAGGTTATCTCAGGTGCTTGCTCCCCAGTTAAACCTGGATTCAGAAGCTATGCTAGGACTGAGCCTTCACACTGATGGAGCCTGGCTGAGGCTGACAATTTCAGCCCAGCTGCCAAATAAAGGATCCAAGACTTGATGCTGACACACCGATCTCCTGCCTGGTTGAACAAGGCCCATCACAAATTCTGTTCCCACCTCTGACTTCTCCTTCAGGAGCATCATTAGCTATGGGGCAAGGGGGACAGTTACCCCCAGAGCGTGGTTTGCTCCTCCCCCTCCCCCTCCCCAGACTTTTCATAGGGCTATATACTCCATTATGTCTTTCACTTTTTGCTGCCATTCCCCAACCCCGACCCCCGCCTTTGTAGAATATAATATAATCATATATAATGTTCTATATGCTGACACAACTTTGCCCTCCCCACCCCCTGCTCCGGGGGAGGTTTTTGTCTGCCTTTAGGGTTTTTGGTTGAGCAGGAATATTAATTAGCTGCTATGCATATGCTCGGTTATTAGTACAAAGATTAAAGGCAACCTTGCCCACTAGACTACTGATTACAAAGAGCAGATGCTGATCCTGGGTATGGCAGAAATAGGTGGGCATGCAGTAAATCTGCTCCTTGGAGAAGTGAACTGGGAACCAGGACTCCTGGGTTCTATTTCTGCCATCGATTCACAGTGCAACTTGGAGAAAGTCACTTAACCTGTCTGTGCCTTGGTCCTAAGGATGAGAACCTCTCAGGAGTTTTTATGGGAATTAATTCATATCTGAAAAGCACTTTGGGATCCCTGAATGAAAGGAGCTAAATAAATGCAAAGTATTTTATTGTTTTATTATCTCCCCTATAGGCTAGAATGAGGACGCCTTGCTACTCACACAATTAGGTTTCTACAGCTGCAGCCTCTTAAGAAGTTAATATATGCTGCATCTTCACATCTAGGTATGGAGAGAGACCCCAGCCCTCGCACCCATCATTTACTTCTCTCCCCCCAGCCCATGCTCTCTCTTGCAAGCATTAAAGTAACTTTATCTCTTTGGCGCACACATATAAAAACTCAATGGCGGGTAGTATTATGAGGCTTATTGCTGAGTGCGTAATGACTGCATCTTTTTTGGATGAATGAATTCAGTGGGTGACAGGTATGTAATTCATGGCTTTGTAAAAAGCTTTGAGAGGAAGTGTATGAAATGTACTATATAAATGCCAATACACTGCACACTTTAAAGACTGTGGGTTGAGTCATAGTTGTTAGGGTAGGTTTGGGAGAAGGGGATCATAAATAGCAGAAGAACAGCAGGTTTCTCAGGGTAATGATGACTGGAGATTTATGCAGTGGTTGCTTAAATGTACCCACTCTATCTAGGTACTATATAGCCCTCATTACTGGAGCATCTGAGTGCCTCACAAACACTAATGAATTCATCCTCACAACGCCGCATAAGCCAGGGAAGTATATTTCCTCACTTTTACAGATGAGGAACTGAGGCAGAGAGAGTTTAAGTGACTTCTCTATTGTATGCACAGGAAGTATGTAGCGAAAAAGTATGGATTGAACCCAGAGTTCCTGAATGATGCCCCAGTACCTTAACCTAAAAACTGTCCTTTCTGTCTGCCCCCATGTGAATGGATAGAGGTATAGCATGCCATGACTTCCATTATATACTACCCAACGCAGAGAGGTGGGGATGTGGTTGTTACATGTACAAATACCCCATTATGTCAAAACAGAGTTGTTGTGGGGAACCTCTCCTCTCAAGGGTTAAGACTTATCCAGCCTTTTCCCTTCTGGACACACAGGGTCCTAGCGGGTGCAACTCCTTTGACTTCAATGAAGTTGCACTCATGTATGCCAGTGGTTAATTTGAACCTCGGAGCCATAGGACTGAATGGACTAGCTTCAATGAATTTGTAAGGCTGGATTTGGCCAGTAAGGACTAATATGTCACAGGGATAATGGGAGGATATTTGCTGAGTCTGTGAATGTTCACGAGCACTGCCATTAGTTATTTTGCTATGATATTTTGGAACTTCAATAATAACATTTATTAAGCCTGGAATTTTCAAAGGTTCAGAGGGAGTTAGGCGCCAGTGGGATTTAGGTTCCTGATTCCCTTGGGCAACTTAGAAAATCCCATCCTAAATGTTCAGCACCAAACTAGCACCAGTGTTATTAAGATGACTCAATAGTCACAAAGTGCCTTCCAGAGAGAAATGTAGAACATTGGTACATTTTTGCATTGAGATGAGACTGATCCAGAAAGTTTGGAACCCGAGATAAATTTTCCCAAATGCCTTTCTGTGTGGGCATGTGGCTAGGGACATCAAATTTGGTTTGGCCCATTATAGAGATAGAAGTCTCCTGTCACACTGCTTTTAGGCTAGTGTATCTCTATTGTCTTGCTGTAGGTTTGTACATATGGAACAGCCAGCCAGCCAGTCATATGGACCTAGTTGGAGCTCTACCTAGGTGGTGCTGCATCTGCAAGGAGCCTACATCTGTTTGGCTTTGCCTTGCTCCTGAAGACAGCACAATGGAGTGCCAGTCCTGGTTTGGACCCCTGGGAGTTACTGTCATACAAATAATTAAAATAATACTTAACACAAGAGAAGGGATTCAATGGTGAGATCACGGTATGCAAATGACTGTAATAAAATCTCACGAAGTCATGTCCTGCCTTTTATACACAACTCAGCGTGTAAGAAGGACGCCTCCCTACCTCTGCAGTGTGAGTGATGGGATGGAATGGGAAGGAGCAGGATTTATTTAGTTTGTCTGAGAACTGGAGTAGGTTAGATGTTCTAACTTTTAAAGGCGCATTGAAATAATGGCTATAAACAACGTACAGTCTAGAAACTAATTAAACAAAGAATCTAAATCACAGCAGAGTGAGTGAGAGTTTGGAGCTTTTACTTGTGATGGCTCTTGGTCTTTACAATAAAAGGGACAAAGCAACAAGTTGTTCTGCTTTAACACCCCCCGCCCCATTTTACCTGCAGAAACTGTGATGACCTCTGCTGCACAGGGAATGCTAATGGCAACAGAAGCGAGCAACCTACAATACTGATATGGCCCCCATTACTTTAGTATGGAGCTCCTCACAGT
Source organism: Emys orbicularis (assembly GCF_028017835.1). Classification (NCBI taxonomy): domain Eukaryota; kingdom Metazoa; phylum Chordata; order Testudines; family Emydidae; genus Emys; species Emys orbicularis. Next base: position 109,919,567 of record NC_088689.1, read on the forward strand.
CTTTAATGTATTTACTCTCACCTGTGAGATAGGGCAGGGCTAGTATCCCATTTTACAGATGGAACTGAAGTACAGAGTGACTGGGCCACCCTTTCTCTCCTAGCTGTCTAGATAGCTAGTCAATTGAAAATGTCAAGCAGTTTCCCAAGAGCTCTCCTCACCTGGGAAGAGGAATGCAGAGAGCTGAGCTGCAGTCAGAGGTAGAAGGCAACGTGAACTAATGGCTAGAGTAGGGAAAGAGCATTTGGACACTTGAGGTCTCTTCCTTGCTTTCTCACTGTGATCCAGATTCAGCGGAGATTGCTTAAGCACTTGCCTGCTTTTAAGCATGTGCTTAAAGTTAGGCATGTGCTTATGGACCTTGCTTCATCAGTGCCTGTGTGACCTCAGGCACATCACTTAACCTCTATGTGCCTCAGTTTCCTCAATCTGTAAGGTTGGGGTGATGACACTGACTTACCTCATTGTGAGGTCGTATGAGTTCTCAGATGACAGGCACTTTCTTATAGGCAGGGCTGGTATTAAGGATACCCGACAAGTCCTATTATAAGTCCCTGTTTTCTCTTGCTTACAACTTTGCCAAACTTTAACATTTAGGGCTGAAATTTTCCACACCAGGTGTCTCACTCGGGCTTCTTTTTATTAATGAATTAATTATAGTTATTATTATTAGAATTTTTCAGCCAAAATAGTTTGCCTCTTTCTGAGAATGAGGCTAGGAAATAATATTTTATTTTGCTCATGTTAAAACATTCTGGCAACCTTTTCTTTGAGAAGCTCTAGCACCCCCATGCTTTGGAGCAGGAACTTAACATTGGGCAAGGCAGTGGCCTTTGCATCAGAGATGTGCCTTTTGCCACCCCAGTGAAAAGTTATACAACTTTGAAAGACAACAGGGGCAGGCTGTATGGGAGCAACTGCGTTAGCTGCTCTCCCTGTATTCAGCACAATCCAGGCCTATGAATGAGCATATTCTTTAGGGGACGAATTTTAACTTGGGCATGAATCTTTATTCTGCCCTATTCCTCCCCCTTCCCCCGACCTTTCTTTTTTTGTAATCTCATTTCCTTTTACTCCTTCTCTTCCTCTTTTTCTACTTTTTTGGGGTCTTTATCTTTCTTTTCTTTTCCTGCCCTCCCAGCTTTTCATTACTGTCATCTTTTTTCCCAGCCACTGAACCCTTGATGTTGTTCTAATTGACAGACAGGGTTTAAAAGCACATTCGAAGGCGCCTGTCTTTTTAAATAGACTCCTGTCTCATCAAAAGATGTACAGCAACATTCCATTAGAGCACATCATTTGAAAATAGATTGGGCTTTTAGCAACTGCAGTTGAATTTTTATAGTTAGGTTGTTCTGCTAGGTTCTCCTCCTCCCACTTCTCCCTCCACCCCCGTTTTTAAAAAAAGACATAAAAGAAATATTAAGGATTACTTTTGTTTGTTTGGGGTTTTCTTCTATAAACCTCCCAGGTGCTTATGCATTCAGTTCAGTTTTCACAGTTAAGGCATGGATGTTTTGAACTGAACATGATGATGCAAAATACACAAGCACTGAAAACAATGAGGTAATGATTGGGGGAAAAATTGGCCTTCCTCCCTGGCCCCTTTGCTGGTTGGCAGGAATGTCCTCGTGGACTTATAACATTTTTTTTTTAATTAGGACTAAATCATGGCTTTGCCACAGACCTGTGCAATAGGGCAGGCTGTTGCTGCACACTCCCTGAAGTGGGCCCCAAGGAGTAGACTGTGACTCAGCGTTTCCCTCTTCTCCGGGTGGAACAAACCCACTCTGCACCAGCCCTATACCTGGTGCAGTGTACTTCCCCCAGTGGCCTTGTCTAAGCATTTGGAGTCAGAGCCAAAGATCCATCATCCACTCCTTTTCTGCCCACACGTGTAGTGGGGAGACATAGGCCCTGTGGAGTCTGCTGTGTCCCCTGCACTGCTACTCATGTTTCAGGTTGCTGGCCCAGGGGATTAAGGGTGCACCTTAACCTCCCTTACTCCCCTGTGCAGGCACATAGGACAGCCATGATCTGGTCCTTCTTTATGAAACTGATACACTTAATCTCTCTATCCATTCCAAGAGCAGGGCACAGCTGCTGGCACTGCCATAATATAAAGGAGGTTCTGTTGATGTTTTCCTTCCAGCAGCTGGATCAGTGGAGATTCTGGGTCAGAAGGGATGTGGCTGGCTTCTGTTAGGTGGTTGGATAGGTGTATAGGTCGGGGAGGAGTTGAGGTTCTCATTTGCTGGGAGAGTAAGTGTTTTCGGTCAAGGGGACTAGGTGAGTTTCTGGCAGGCGGGAGAGCAGTGGGCATTTTGACTGGGCAAGTTTCTGGCAGCAGGGTGGGGGGGATCCAGTGGGTGTCTGTCTCAGGAAGGATTAACAAGGAAGATGTCTAGCAGGTGCCAGGTGGGGGTGTCATTTGGTTAGGAAGACTCGGAGGGTTTCCAGACGGTGGAGAGGAGCTGGAGCCATCAGCAGAGCCAGTCTTAGGGCCAGGCAAACTTTGCAATCACCTGGGATGCTCTTTTGCCTGTGGAATGTTGTCAGCTGCAGGGTGTGGCAGCAGCCAAGCAGCCTTGTAGTTTTTCAGCAGGAGATGTAGAAGGGAGGACAGTGTGGGAGCATCAGTGGGAGTCTTCTGGTTGGGGAGAAGTGAGGGAAGTCATTAAAGAACCAAGAGCTCCTTTCAGTAGTCCCTCCCCCCATCTTCTCCTGGGCAATTCTTATAGATATAGATATAGATATAGATATAGATATAGATATAGATATAGATATAGATATAAGTGTGTGTGTGTATATCTATATCTATAAGAATTGCCCAGGAGAAGATGGGGGGAGGGATTATATCTATAGTAGATATACACACACACACACACTTATTGAGTATTTGCATACTGTCATAGCATATTTGCATTCTGAACTTAATACAAGTTAAGGATGGAAAATCTCTCTTAGGATATCCAATCCCTTCCCTTGCAGATGTAGCCCTATCAAAAACTGTTCTATGTAATGATAATTACAGTACTCGTGAAATTGTGAGGCCCAGCTGGTACCCGTGCCATGACAAGCACTCATACTTGATAAAAGCATCAGTTTTGAAGTGCATTTGCCCACTGTTAAACAAGTAGTATTTTAGCCAGTCACAACCAAGACAACATGACAATTATCCTTCCCCAACCAGTAAAACCCTTATTGCTGCTCTAAGTGTCTAGTAACAGCTGGAGAGAGATGGCCTCAAGCTATGAAGTACGGATCTGGATCCCAACTTTCCTCCGAATTCAGAAGTGCTCAGAGCTGAGGTTTTAGTTTGGGTCCCATGACACAGATGTGATCAGACACAAAGTTGGAATTCAGATCTGAATTTTCTCCAAGTTTAGGGATGTTTACAGCAGACTTCTGGTGTGCACCCATCTCTACAAACAGGGCACTCAGACCTTCTTCTATGTGCTGGAAATCACTTGAAACTCTCCACCAAGACTCCTGCCCAGGTCCCCAAACCCACCCAGTCTCCCTCTGATTAGTTCATTTTGCAGTGCGGGTGGTCCCTGGGTTAATCCCTTATTTGTCTTTCCTCTTTCGATGCCCCCAAACACCCACATCACAATAACCCTCCCTCTGACCATGGACAGGGCTCCTCCGAGATCTGCTCCCTGTTTCCTCTGAGCTTCAGCCAGAGGGGTCAGTAGAGAGTGACACAAGGTACTCCCTCCATCCTGGGGGGCTGAGCAAGCTGCCTCTGATGCCCTCCTAGTCCCCCCTGGTTTATGGAGCTAAAGAAATCATTCCTTTTCTATATCCACCACTGATCAGTAGCTGGAATGTAATCATACCCCCCACCTCCACCCTGCTATTCATTCTAGCTCTGCTGCTATTAAGTCCAAGAAAGAGGCAGCCGCAGCACATTCCAGCCCTGGCTTGGGAAGAGCTCAATGCTCCTTTCTTGCTATCCATGTTCTGGTTTCTTGAGTAATAGCGATAATCTGTCGCTTTGTTGCATCCTCACAATAAATGACTTCTGAGATTGATTAAAACCCCTCAGCTCGGCTCCGGCTCGGCATCGATTTTAGCTGCTGCTTCTTGCTTTGTGTACAACACATCATAGAAATCAGAGATGGAAAAGACCTATTATGTCCCATATAGTTCAACCCCCTGGGGGCCAGTAGAGGATTGTTCCCTGCACTGTATTCTCCACTGATCTCTCCGGTCCAGTTTTAAATGGCTCAGGAGATACCACTGCCAACTCTTCCCTTGAGAGACCCCTCCACAGCCAACTATAGATCTCAGTGTTAAAAGGAGACTGGCTTCCCAAAACTCAGCCTTTGCTCTTTACCCTTAGCTACAATATATCCACTTTAAATTCACACCCTCCCTTATTCCAGATTAACTTTCACATGCAGGCAAGGCATAATACTCAGACACTTCAATAGGAGGGAGCCTTAACAGGAGTCAGGGGAATCTTGAAAAGGAGAAATCTTGACATGTGCATCGGCACGGGACCTGGTGTATTATATATACACTCCCAGGACTTGCATCTCTACTCCCTTGCACCTTGTTTCATCACTGAAAAATGGGCAAAGTGTGTGTAAAACACTACCCAATCAGAATTGGTTATTCATATGGCGGGAGCATTTTACACCTTTTTAGCCCTCACCCTCATGGGCATAGTTTGGGGGTTGGGGGCAGCCTCGGACAGGCATGGAATTTGTCCGTCCCCCCACGCGCAGCCCCATTGGCCTGACTGGAGCTGCCCTCCCCCCCAATATAGAAGTCAAATTATGCCTATTCTTATTCTTCCTATGGTGCAGCTTCTTATCACTACTCCAGCACTGCCAATAGCCAGAAAGATGGCTTCCCCCTCACCCCCAGGAACCCATGTGCATATGAGGATTCCCCAGATGGCATAAAACTGGCATAACAATTCTATGACATCATCTCTCCCAACCGCTGCAGTAGGGGGCATGATCCAGCAATCCCTCCTGAGGCCATGGAGAACAGGAATAACTTATAGCAGCCCTGAGGTGGCTCTAAATTGCCCCAGGGGAATGGATCAGAGGTAGGGAGAAAGCCTAATGGTGGCTTACAATCACCTTTACACCCCTCTAACCCCAAGCTGTGCCAAGCACAGCTCTGGCATAGCCCAGGATCCAGCCCATTTTGCACAGATATAAACAACTACACAAGGTGCAGTGCAGTGGAGAATCAGGCCCTTAGTTTCTGCATTCCTTTCCAGGAGTAAGGAGGTTCTTTGGACTTGGACACATTGCAGGACCTGCCCCTTTTCTGCCAGACTGTAAAATGAGAGCAGACTTTATCTCCCATCATGCCCACCTCACTCGCCCCGCGCTGTAGAAGGGTGGGGTGGGGAGCTCATATGGTGGAGAGAGACAGAAGCCACCTATGAAAGGGTAAGTGGTCTCAGTTGAGCAATCAGTATTTGCGTGGAGTAGCATCCACCGCAAGGGAAAGGGCTGTGGGTGGAGAAAGCGCAGACGAGCACCATCCCAAGGCTATTTATTCATCTCTTTTCTAGACTAATACTCAGACCTTCACGCTTGCTGTGCTTGCTCCCTTTCCAGCGCTGATCTATTAAAATCAGCTCCTGTGTGTGCAGAAATAGAAGAGGGGAAAGGAAAAAAGAACATGTTCCCAGCATGTTAATCCTTCCTGTGATGTGTGTGATTTATGTTTCATCAGCACCCACTAACCCCATGGTTACAACAGCCCCTTTCCCTCAGATCTGCCCACAGTGAACTGCTCTGCACACCATTGCAATTCCTTTAAATGGCAACTGCAGATTAGCACCAGTTTGCTCAAAGGCAGCACATTCTTACCTTAATGAATGAATTAATTTATGCCATTCTTCGCTTTTATAGGGACATCTGCTCAGCTGACTCCAGCCATTTTACAAGCCTGTTCACAGATGCCAGAGGAAGGGATCACTCAGCACTCAGAGAGTTTATTTAAATGCTTCCCCCCTCCAGTTGCTTTTACCCCATGAGGCTATCTACAAAGGCAGAGAAGACTCAGTGGAAACACACACATCTTGAGACTAATTCTGCTTTCAGTTACACCCCTTCGGCTACAATGACTTCAGGAGAGTTACTCCTGATTTACACCACTAACAATGTGAGAGCAGAAACGTGCCCTATGTAAGTGTGTGTGGGTGCAAACCATGATGTTTAGATTGAGTTCGGTGAACCAGAAAAGGCTGTTTTAAGCTGGTTTGTGTTTTTCCCCTCAATCACGAGCATATCTATATATGACTTAGTGGTTAGACTAAGTTAATTCTAAGTTAGGAGACCTGGGTTCTAGTTCTGCCTCTTCCAGTGTCACTCAATAATACCATGACAGTAGTAGTAGGTTGTAATCCACTATCTGGACCAGCTCTAGAGGAGGATGAGACACATACTTTACCAGTGTGTTTCACTGATATTTGCTGACAGCAGTGGACTGAGGAGCCTTGGGTTCCATTCCAGTCTCTGGAGGGGAGTGTTCGCTAGTGGTCACAAACATTTCTGCCGGTTCCTCTCAAACCTGATCCCTTTGACTCCAGCCTGTCCCTGTCCTATCACTTCCTTACTCCTCACTGCTTGACTTAGTCCCCTCCTCCTTGCCTACCCAGTCTCAGTCTCCACCTCTGATGTTTCTCATCCAGTCCTACTCTCCTTGCCCACTCAGTCCTAATCTCCCTCTCTGGGCTCCCTGTCCAAGTACCAGCCTCCCCTACACTCCCAGTCTTGGTATGCTTGCCCAGTTCCCTCCCCTTGTCCCGACTCATTGTCCCCAGTCTCTGCCCAGCCAGTTGCAGTTCTTCATCCAATCTGTCTCCCCCGCTCCCCTGGCTCTGAGTCCCAGTTTCACATGGTTCCTTGTCCCAATCTGCTCCTTTCCCTTCCCCAAGTTTGGCTCTTGTCCCCTCTGCATTTGAATCAGACAGATGCCTCCTCTACACTGCCTGAGCACCGGCGGGGTGGGGGAGGGTGAGCTGAGAGCACAGGAGAGAAAGGCTTCCTGATCTCACTTCCAATGCATGGCCCCACCCCAGCCCAGAGAAGCCAGGATCAGCAATGACAACAGAAGAGTCCAGCTTTACTCTGTGGGGATGGCACATGTCAGTCTAGTCAGAACTCAGAGCTGAGAGGCTGGAGCATGCTCAGAGAGCATGGAATCTTCCAAGATTTTAGCAGCTAAACTCTAAGCACTTTACTGAGTATTTGAGGATGTAGATTTTGGAAAGGCTTAAAACAGTGCCAAATTTGGGTATATTTTCACAGGAACAGCAAAAGGCACATCCATGACACAAAGGTCACCTCCCTGCCAAATTTCAAGTTCTTTCTCCAAAGCAAGGGGAGTGCTAGAGCTTCTCAAAGAAAAAGTTGCCAGGAATTTTTTTTTAATGGCAAAACAACATGTTTTGCCTAGGTTCAGTTTGGAAATGGCTGAACTCTTTTGGCTGCAACTTTCCAAAAAAATTCAGCCAGAGGTAGACACCCAGCATGTAAAATTTCACCCCAAATGCTTGAAGTTTGGCAAAGTTAAAAGCCCCTGAAAAAATTTGAAAGTGTTGGGCCACTTGTACAAGGGGTGGGTGCTGCTAGCCCCTCTTGTAATGAGCCTAGTGTCTAGAGAGGTTAAAGATTTATTAGATCACCAGGTCTGTCCCCTGCAATGCTGAGATGCAGTCCCCAGGGAGAGGAGGTAATTGCCTCTAGCTAGGACTACTGGTATTTTCATGAGATTCATGAGATTACAGTTTAGCTATGAACACACATTGGAGGCTTACACTTTGCATAGAATGTCCAAGCCTGACAGTAAAGACATTTACTATCCATTTAAACAAAAGGGAAAGCCAATGCTGCAATTTTTAGGTGTTTGTCCTAGTATGAAAAATAATAATATAGTGGGTTTGGATGGAGTATTTTCCCTTTCATTCGCATGACTCTGAAGCACCTTCAGCTTAAGAAATTAAATTTGACAGGTGATTAGTCCATAATGTGGTGCAATCTCTTCGGGTATTGGAAAGAAAAATTGAAACTGGCTGAGATATTTAACTTTGAAATGTCTGTTTCGCAGGGGGCGGAAAGGAACTTTGGTGTCTTGTCATCAGGTGCTATGTAATGCACAAGGCAGACTTATCTCAGCCCCCAAATAGGTATGTAAATAACACATTCTGGAGTGGTTACAATGAGAAATGGGCTGAATCAGGAAGGTCAAATCTGGAAGCTGATCTGCATCTCATGGGCTGTGGGCTCACATATGCAGTCCGCGATTGTTCCATTATAAGAATGGGCTGGAACCATAAAGTTTGAATCTGAACTTCCCTGGCAGATCTCTAGCTTCAGATTAAAAAAGGGAAGCCACCCGTGGGGTGTATGTTGCTATGTAACTGTTGCCATCTTGCTTTCTATGCACTGCCCCATTACATTTCAGGGGGGCGGGGTTGTGATAGATAGATAGACACACACACACACTGTGTTCTCTCTCACACATGGAGACTTTTTTTGTGCACACTTTTTGGTTTATTGTTTCTTTTGGTCCACAAGTCATTCAGGCTGACAATTGCTCTTTTTCTAGGGAGAAACACAAAATCCAAATATCCCAGAAGATCCATTTTGTGGTTTAGTTGAAAAAGACTAGATCAGACCTTTAGAAGAGCTCTGAATCCTTAACTCCTCTCCGTTGGCTAACATGACACAAATCAGGGGGGAAAAAACAGGCTTTGTTTACCACTGACATTAATTACCCTCTCCTACCTATTCGCCAACATTCCCCACCCCTTTTCTAAAGTGTCTTTTGCTATAAAAGCCCACAAGAAGCCATGCTATAGGGCAGGGGTAGGCAACCTATGGCACGCATGCCAAAGGCAGCATGCGAGCTGATTTTCAGTGGCACTCACACTGCCCGGGTCCTGGCCACCGGCCGGGGGGCTCTGCATTTTAATTTAATTTTAAATGAAGCTTCTTAAACATTTTAAAAACCTTATTTACTTTACATACAACAATAGTTTAGTTATATATTATAGACTTATAGAAAGAGACCTTCTAAAAACGTTAAAATGTATTACTGGCACACGAAACCTTAAATTAGAGTGAATAAATGAAGACTCTGCACACCACTTCTGAAAGGTTGCCGACCCTTGCTGTAGGGTAAGGAAGGACTGTCTGAGCTGAGGACTTATAGCTGCTATATTCCAGAAAAACTCCAAAAGGGACTGAGCAACTGTCCCAATCAGTCACCTACAATGGGATGAGACACTCTGAGCCTTATTACCACTGGGCTTGACAATCTGAGCAGGTGTTCACTTTGCATACTGTACATTCACCGGCAGTACTGTTCGCCTGAAGAGCAGACAAAAGAAAAGCTGTTGCTGAAAGGCTTTGAAATGCTTGGGAGAGGGGAAAAGACAGTCAGGCTGGGTTTTAACCTGCCACAGGTGTAAAACATTAGCTCTTAACAAACCTTGTACCTCAGAGTGAGGTAGAGAGGCTCCTATTTCATCTGGGAGCTAACATTTTTCACCTGTAGGTCACAAGGTATCTACTTAAATGCCCACCCACCTAAGGAGAGGAAAGTTATAAATTGGGTTCTCTGAGGCTGTTGCTTTTTAGGGAGCCTGTGGAGTGGGTATTGCATCATGAGTAGATTAATGCTCATATTAAACAGCTGGGAAGTGAGGGGATAATCTTTCCTGGTCTCTCTAACTGTTACTGGATCCCAACACCTCTTTCTCTACCATTAGAAATCCCCCTTCAAGATAATAAAGGGAGAGCTTTCTACCCCAAAATATCCCAGTGAAGTGACTCAAATGTTATCTTGGTGTCCCCAATGACTGTAGGTTGCAATGGCTAGTTTAATAGGACTTGTTTTTGCCTATTTCTCCTCTAGCAAAACAGACAGATGGTTCTGAGTATATTGCTATGCCTAAAAATTCTTGGCTGGATTCCCTACATGAGTAAGAATGTAGCATCACTCACTTGCCACTCCAGTGCTAGATTAGAAGGGGAAAATCACAGAGAGGTACTAAGGGGGAAAGGAAAACACACTCCAGAGAACTACAAGGTGGGGGAATATGCTAATGACAAGAGAAGGTAGGTAGGGTCTTTTCTCAGACAGCCCCAGCTGGGGTTTCTGTGTGTGTGTTAAAATAATAAATAAACCTCATGTGCAGGATTTTTTTTTCCTTTTTACAAATGCCATTAGAAAGAGGGGAGTGCAAAGCAGCTTAGAGCTGACATTTCAAGGAGTGGGTGGGGGTAAAAATAATGCCAGGTAACCAGGATAATTTCTACCTTCCCCCTACCTCTAGCCTGTGTGAGGGATAGATAATGGCAGCAAGAGAAAGCAAAGTCTACTGTGGAATTTAGCTCTTTTAAAAAAAAGAGAGAGAGAGAAAGAGTGAGCAAACAAGCAACTGCATGTGCTTCTGAGGCGTCTCTGCTTTGAACCTTATCAACAGGGACTGTACAATGTGGTTCTCTCTATTTCTCTTTCTCCCTCTCGTCTCCTAACTTTTGAAGCAAAACATTTACGTGCAAGGAATGTTGGAGCATTTGACAGCCAGGAAGATAGTGGAGCAAGCCAAAGAGTAGGGAGGAGGGGGCTGCCTGCTTTTCTTTAATCAAAAAAAGAAGAAAATGGAGGAAGGAAACAGTGGTGGGATTTTTTTCCTTCCCTAACAAGCCTCAAGAGCATGGCCTGTGTTGAGTCAAGTGGATAGTTAGAGGAGAAGGGCTGTCAATAGGATCTTGCTGCTGCTCTTCTTTAAAAAAAAAAAAGAGAGAGAGTAAGCAAGCAAGCAAGCAGAAGAGGAGAAGGGCTGTTGTGATAGTTGCTCTCCAGTCACAAAATCCTTTGCCTGCACACTCCCCACCAGGAGACTGTATTTTTCAGGGAGTGTGTCTCATATACCTGTGTCTTCTAAAGAGGGTTACCTGTGTGGCATTTCTGGTGAGGATGGATAGTATGTGAATTTCTTGCTACCCCATGCCTGGTTTTACATATAACCCCTAGTGACAGGCACTCTTGTGGGTACCATGAGGTACCTAACTTGGCGGGGGTTAGGAGTTATGCATGCATGCAGAGACCAGAAGTTCCAGCAAAGTGGTAGGTGCTCATTGGGTGCTGAGCACTTTGAAAACCGGGTGTCTAAAGGGGAGAGCTCTTGAAAATCTGTCCCCCAGTTCCTATTAACAAGAAAGGATGATTTCACACACTACATTTTACACAGGCATTAGCAAGAGTTGTGTGAATTAGAGATGAGCCCAAACGAACAGCTCGGATTTGAATGTGCCTGAACTTTGAGGAAATTTGGAACCAAATCTGAACTTGGCAGATGGTCCCCATCTATATAATGGGTAAACCAAAAATGTGACCTAAATATCCTTAAACTTTGCAGGAGCATGGATTTGAACTCAATGGTGCAAGATCCTCTATACCGTGTATAAGTCTCTGGAAACCCCCTTTCACTGTCCCCATACTCTTGTATGGTCCCCAGCTCCATTGGTGTGGCTGTAGTTGTGTATCTCCTTTGGAATGCATTTCAGATAGAAACATAGAATGAAAGGAGCCTCTCCAAAGACACCAACTGTTCCTCTAAAAGACTTCGTACCTGCACTTATTGGGGGATGAGGGGAATAAGTAATGGATGCCTTCCTGAGTAACTCATATTTTGGAGGAGAACAGGGGCCATATCCTTTGATAACATTCCCCTTTGTAAGTGCCTGGCTTGCTATTTATGCCAGAGTTGCTAGTTCTGAAAAACCAAGTTGCTGTCTGGGGCAGATGTTAGATAGGCAAGTGGGTGTGCATCCTTCTTGTTTCCAGCTTTAAATTCATGCAGACTTTCAACTTCTTTTCCCCCCAACAACTCAAAAACTAGTCCACTGCAGAAACTCTACATGCTGGCTGCAATGAGGGTTTGAAACACAGGCGTGCTGGCCAAAGATTACTCTTCATTTCCTGGCCCCAGCCATCTGCATGTGTGTTCCAAAAGGTCATTGGTCACATGGCTGGAGTCAATATCCAACTTACTTACTGTCACACCAGCCAGCTACCATAGATGACTGAATCAGCTACTGGGCTCCTACCATTATTATTAGAGGTGTGTAGAGCAGATAAAACTACGTAGAACTAGACTAGCAGGCTGGCAGGGGACAGACAAAACTGTTGATGCTAAGACGATGGAACCTGCCTCTAGAAGATTACACTCTGCACTCTTCGGCAGATACGTAGCAGAGACGGGATCTTAACTCAAATGCAGGATGGAGATGTGGTCTGTAAGGAGGTCACTGTAAGAGCCTGGGAAAAAGAACTGAGGGATTTGAAGGAGCAGAGAAGATATTTGGAACAAAGGGAGGTGCCAGGTTGTTGTTGTGAAGAGGCTTCCTTATCCAGCTGTGCTTGCTGTTAGCTCACAAAGGCAGGTTTTGCTCAGAAAGGAGTGAGGAAAATGTTTTCAGTGCTTCAGTGGGTAACCGGCTCCTGGAGCCTGTTGGGTCATTTGGAGTCTGTTTCTGGTATCCCAGCTTTCACTGAAGCTGTATTCCCAAAATGATGTTAATGGCTACAAGGAATACAAGAGTGGTGAGTATACAGCAGAAAGGACAGTAAAGGCATGTCTTGTGTGTTACATTCAATCATCATAAATGTAAAAGTAGAAGGAGGAAGATAAGGAGACAAACCAGGAAGGAAAAAGATCCAGTAAAAGGAGAGTGGTAGTAAGGTGTCTGCCCAGGATGGATGTCAGACTGAGCCCCATTCAGAACCTCACCGTGACCCTCATCTCAGTGGGGCCTGTTTTTCTGTTCTGCTTTTTCACCGGGCTCAGCCACTTTGTGGGGATGTCAAATCGCTGCTGTTTTATTCAGATTTTCAGACAAATGCCCCTGGACGTGGCCTTTACAGTTGATGATTTGCACTGTCACAGATGGCTCCTGTATGATCTGGTACTAATTGAGCTAGTGCCTAATCTAGCTGCTATCCTAGCATTTCCGCACTCTGTGCTGAACGCCTTCCGATATAGAACGTCTCCTCTATGTCCAAAACCTAAACCCAGAACAGTAGCTACCCTGGCATGAGAGAAGCCATGACTTCCATACTCACTCTGTCTGCTCTAGATCACTTACTTCTCCAGCCAACTGGGCAAAAATGCATACCTCCTCCCGAGCAAATGTTGCTACTGTTTCATCACTCCAGCGCAGGTATGCCCAAATCACATCCCGGCCTGCTGTTTTGCAGTTGACTGTAGGTTTAACTCCTTCACTGCCAGATGCTCACCACAACTGCTGTGCTACTGTCATACTATTAACATTCCATTGAAACCAATGGACTGTTAGAAGGTACTTAGAACATCTGGCAGCATAATAGGTGTGTTCTAATGGGACATCCCTGAAACATTAGCAGCACAGCAGGTGTGTGCAACATGGATGTACCTGTAATATTCTGCAGCAGGCAGTAGCTTTCTTGCTAGAACAACCCCAGAGCATCCAGGAATTTAAAAGAAATATCCTAATCCCATGTATATGGAATGTTTGGCAGCAGCCCAGGTTTGCTTTACCTGTATGTACTGTACTTTGGTGGCATGCCAATCCCCTTCCACTTGGGTGCACCTGGTATGTTCACTAGCACAGCAGGTACATTCTACCTTACGTGTATCTAAAATAGTAGGCATTTTCTATCTGGACATACTGTGCATGGAAAATTCAGCAGTACAGCAGGTGCATTCTGCCGAGATGCACCTGGAAAGTCTGGCTAAGTGATTAAAAGAATCGTTAGATTCTGCTTGTTATAAAATTGCATGTTCTGTCACGTTTTTATTTTCCCAGTAGATAAAGTCTAAATGGAAATAATAATTTGCAGCTGTAATTTTGTAACAAACAATTCTGTGTGCAATAGGAATATCCTTGACTTATATTGTCAGTAAATGGAGGGGGAAGTGCAAGGTCACACTTAAAATGACTTGTCTCTAGATAAGGATTCAAACACTAAATTAACACAAATTCATGTTCTTCAGAATGGCTGTGTCTCTAGTATAAATTCACCATATGAACCTGCCTGTAGGACCAGTTCAGACCAAAAGTGCAAGAATGTGTGTTACCCAGAGCTGTGCATGACTCAGCTCATATTTGCTTCACCAGGACATGTGTGAAATCAAAGATTTTCACAAGTGTTTCTCACTTTGGTCCTGGTGAGGTGGTGAAAATGGTTGTTCTCGCAGAGAAATATCCTTATATTTACAACAAGAAGATACTTTTCTGTCTGCAGAAAGTGTTGAAACTAGATATGGAAGCAAACACCACGGGCATTACTCCTTGTATAAATAAACTCCCCTTCCAACACCTTAAAATATGTAGGAGAAGTAACACGTAGCAAAGTGTGAATATTATTAATAATCATATTTAACACTTACTATAGAGCTTTGTCTTTTTTCAAAGGGACCTTAATTTAATCTTAATCATTAATCTGCTTATACCAAATCACCTGCACATCTTGAGTGTGTTGTGATAGGAGCCAAAAGCCCCAGGGCCTTCTTTCACCTCACGAAAAGAGGTCAAAAGTCATCAGCTATAATGGAAGTATCTTTTGCTTTTATGAAAGGGTTTGGGTTAGATTTGTGTTACAGTTGACTAATGACTGGGATCTCAGTCCATGAGGTCACAGGAGATACCTGCTCGATCCAAACCTTTGCCATGTACCTTCTTTCTTCAGAGCGCCTATTTCACAAACTTTGGGCCTAGTTCTCCACTGCCTTGCACCTTGTGTAGTCGTTTATCTCTGCGCCCAATGGGTGTAAAATGCCACCATTGCCCCAACTTCTCACCCCTCGAGCTCTACATCTATAGGGCCTTATTTTCTACTACCTTGTCCCTCATTAGCATGCACATATACATACATTTGAATTGTACAGGTCAAATATTTAATCACACTAATATCTCAAAATGATTTGAGTCAAGTTCTCAACAAATACTTTTTGCACTATTTGTCCAGCTCTATACATATCCCAGTGAGAGGGAGAAAAATGCAAGAGTTTTTTCATTGTCAACTCTTGCTTTCAATAAGTGGCCACCCGATTGCTAGACAGTCAAACACATGAGTGAGTTATTGAGACTGCCACATGCAAATAGAGCTCACTGGCAAGCTCCTTGGTATTCCCGCTTCTTCCAAAACAGACAATGCTCAGGAGGCCTCTGATTCTAGGCACTTAACAATTAACTGAGTTGCCATTGGGTGAGAGGTTGAGGCAAACAGGGTGCTTGAGTTACTTAGCAGCTAGTTGAATTAATAAAACAGCAAAAGGAAAGAAATGCACCATTTTGAATACTGTAGCTTTTTATTATTGCTATTTATCTCTAAGAATCATGGCATGAGTTGCTGCAGGGGCAGAGATGGGGTGCTCTAACGGATCCCTTTTATCAGAGGGATGGTAAATCCATTGTCTTCTCCATATTTTAAGGCAGCAGAACACTGGATCTCCAATAATACATGCACAGACACCTCTCCGGTGCAGACTTCCTTTTTAGTCTCATCTCACCTTGCATAACAGGTTAACAGACTTCACTCATGGTTCACTTTACCTGGCTGATCTCAGCACAATAGATCCTAGAAACAATGCCCAAGAGTGCAAGTGGATCTACAAGATTAATGGTCTGTCTTCACTGCAGATTTAGCCTAAGCTCTTACCTGGGTGTTGCCCCTATCCTCATCCCATCTACAAACAAACCTCTCTCACCTGAGTTTTGTGGGTGCTTTCAACTAAGCTCACTGGCCCAGCTGGGGGGTGGGTTAGACCTCAGGTGCCACTTCCACTTGAGTTGCTATCGGTCCATTCAACAGTGAGACACAGACTAAACAACTTGAATCCTCCAGTGCCTTCCCACACTTCCCCCATATGCCCAGAAAGACAGAAAACTTCTCCCACAATTCATTGGGAAAGACTCACAGATCAGATCAGCTTACGGCAGCACAAGGAACCAATGGGATAAAACCTCAGAAGTCCTAACAATGCACACAGGTGGGTGCAGCATCAGTGAGAACACGGTAACTCGAGTATGACTTTGCACTATGGCTGCTCCGACCCGGGCCAGGGCTAAGCTGGGTGCTCAAACATGGGTGTCAATCACCCACGTTAACTCTGCAGTGAACACGTACCCTAAGAGGCCCTTTGCCATCACTGCCGCGCATTCCTGACAGAATACAAGCTGTAGGGGGATCGTTTTACATTCTCAGCTATCTGAAATGGTCACACTTTTCTGAGGCAGGGTTTATTTGGGGCCAACATTCAACTCCCATTAAAGTCAGTGGATCACAGCATGAGGAAAGATGAGCTTTCGGGACATGTCATATGACAACATACATCAGAATAACATCCAGAATATGCAGGATATTTGTAGATACACCCACCGTGCTCCTACCTTAGCTATCAGCATCACAAAACAGCAATAGCCCCCCCTGGAAAAGTTTTGACTAGACACAGCATGGATATGTTCTCAGCAGTCAGAACAACTGGGCAGTTAAATGGACTCCCAGAGGATGTGGCTGAAGAACGATCACTACACAGATTTAAGAATAGGTTGCAGACAGCCTCAGCTGAGAATGATGTAGTGAGCAGTTCTGCCAAAAAAATAAATGCAGGAGTCTTACTGTCCTGAATGGCCCAACTGGTCTTTTGAGGCCCTGCTATCTCTGAATCTATGAACCTGCCGTGTTGGTAATTGGCCTGCCATTCTCATTCCGGCAGCGCTGCCTTTGAAAGGATGCTCCGTTGGCATATGAACTGAAGCACATATTCAGAGAGGCCATTTACTTTGCATTAGTGCGTCCTCTCCCCCCCCCACCACCCCTATTCACCCGTTTCTTTTCTGTTCTTCTTTTATTTTTAAATGACTCCCTCTTCAAGAACAGATTGACTCCGGCAGTAATTTGTCATGTCACCTTCAATAAAATTTCAAACAAAACCTCGGAAGATTAATGGGGAAGCAAAAGCGCCGTATCTTTTATGCATTTCAGATGGCAAAATATAAATCAAAACTGCGACCTGTTTGTAGGGTGATGCTGAAAAAATACAAAACCATGGTAATAAAGTTAGACATGTGTCCCTGTCAGATCCAGCACTGATGTGCGCAGGGTTTAACTTTTAATTGTACAGTGATGTATCTCGTTTAGGTCTACAGTGAGTACAGGTAGATAAAAAAGCTTTGAGAGAGAGGCTCAGCCAGCCTGCTGTTTGGAAATATCCACTCCTTGCAATAAAATGGATTCAGCTTCCTGGTTGTCACTGTTCCGCTCACCATGGCAATGCATGCCTTCTGAAATGGAGGTGGACCTCGAGTCCTTCTGGGCTGGAGCCACAGGTGTTTGTGTCTAGAGTTGATAGAAATCAGCGTCTGATCCTGTAACTGGGTCCAAGCAGGTGGATTCCCATTGACTTCAACGTCAGTGGCCTCTCAAAATGACTTCAATGGACTTATGCTTAAGGCGCTGGACTGGGTCTTAGGTTCATGACTCAGCTCTGCCACAGACTCTCTCTGTGACCTTGGCCAGCTCACTTAGGGTGGGATTTTCAAAGCTGCCTAAGGGATATGGAGGCCTAATTCCTATTAAAATCACCTTAGGCCACTTTGAAAATCTCTTTTGAACATCTCTGGGTCTCAGCTTCCCATCTGTAAAATTGGGATAATGATGCCCCCTTTCTCTTGTCTAGATGGAAAACTGTTTGGTACGGGGACTCTCTCTTCCTGTTTGTATGTACAGCGCCTAGCACAATGAGGCCCTGGTTTTTGCTGGGACTTCATAGTGCTACTGCAATAACAATAATGCCCAGATCTGTTAAAGGAAGATATTGTCTGTACACCAAATAACCCAGAAATATACTGCAGGCCAGTGGAGCCCTTCATCCCTCCCACCCTGCTGCAAAATAAATTCATATTGCAGTAACAGCCTACGATATGTTTGGGGCCTTATTGGAATGTAGTTGTGCAGTCGATATATTTGAAATGTGTGCACAACTATATTGTAGGAGAGATTAAGCAGCAGCATGGAAAAGCTCTCCTAAGGGAATTTATGATTATACCCTTCTAGGTGGGCTTTTCTTGTTGAGCATCAGCCTGCATGTTCCCACGCTGTACTTGAAGGTCAGCCATTGTCTTATGCTGCTTCCTATTATAAAATTGAGAGGAGTTTGATGAGATCTCCTAGTCACAAGAGAGCTCATTTGTTCAGCAAATCCAGCCGTGACCCCTTTCTAATGTTTTTTTTCCCTGTCTTCCGTTGGCTTGTTTTTATCTGAATGCTTCGACTAAAACTCTCCTATCAATATTCAAGGCCGACTGCTGGAGTTTGGACAGCGCCTGTCAGATCCAACGGAGACCAGAGTGTTGTGCATATTTGCAGACTGTAAGTGGCTATAATGCTGTATAAGAACAAAGCAGTTGCTGTTTGGCTTACACTGCCTTTTCCTTTGTGACTGGGGAGATGGCCTTGTGGCTGAAGTGTTGTTGCTAACTTTTTTACTTTTTCACGTGTATTTGAATGGGATATTGTCCCAAATGGCAAAGCTTGGATCTGAGTACAGATTCAAACTTCCCACTAAGTTTGGGGCTGTGTTTGTTCCTGGGATTTTGCTCCAGCCCCTTACAAAGAAGTGAGCCAGCTGTGAAGCTTGGATCCACTTTTTGAACCTGGATATAGGCTTCTCCAGAGTTTGGAGGTGTTCAGATGGGGATGAGGGGATGCTTGGTTCATACCCATCTCTGTTTTGAATGTGGTGTTATTGTAGTCCCTCCCTTATGTAGGAAGGAGATCTGAAGTATTTATTTAAATGAAAAATACAAAATAAAATAAAATTGCAGAGGGATAACAAGGAAATCTCAAGTGAAGGAGAAATGGGGTGTGGGGAGAGGTGGGATAAAATGTTCCTACTAATTACAATGAAATCATTTTTTAAAAATCTAAACCCCTTCCCCCCAAGCTTGATTAGCTTCTTTTCAAAAGAGCACTAGGGAGATTATTTACCTTTGATCTTTTTATGATCAATCCACAAAGGTAGGAACGCACTTAAAATCAACATTTGCCAACTGTTATACTCCACACTAAACACCGTTTTCTATAAGGGCACCAGGAAGATGCAAAAGAGAGCCTAAGAGGAGATGGATGACTCTAGCTAGGAATTTAAGGAGATGTTTGAAGAGAGCATCTGCCCCCCATCCTGATTAGCTATGTAGCTCTCTGTCAACTTGATTTCAAAGCAGGTAATAGCTGTGAGGAAAAAGAACCAGGCACACAAGCAAGACCGACAGACACTAATAGGAATGCCGACACTTTGTGCCCTATTTATTCAGATGGATTGTTAGGGATTTTTTCACTGTTTCACAAGACTTTTTTTTTTTCTAGCCCTTTCTAATTCTACAGGTTGGGGGTGGATGTTTTCCTCCAACAGCTAATGCCTTCAAAGCTGATAATCTGGGGATTCACTGTATTTGATATACTTACCACAACTCACATGGTGTGCCTCAAATATTGATTTAAAAAAAAAAAAGAAAATCTGTTTTCTCCACAGACTTTCATTCCAAAGATTTTGACTTCACTCTTCCTGGGGAATTTCTGGGGCTATGATCATCTTTATTCCTGCAGCTTCAGTCGTGGTTTTGAAAGAAGGGGTGAAAGGCATTTTATAAATTAATAAACATATGTCATAGATATGTATAGACATGCATATGCATGGGCCCTTCTTGCTTTAAATTGTTGCTTGCAGTGCTGTTAAGTAGCTTTTGTGTTACACCCCAGAGATGGCTGCATTTCAATGGTGGAAGAAGCAACAGGCTGCATTTTGTTTGCAAGCAGATTTTCATGTCACACCTCTTTCATAGCATGTTTCCCACTCCGCCGCCCTGGCCTTTGGAAAGGCTTTCTCTGAATAAAGGATTTAATCAAGATTTGCAGAATAGCCAACCAGATTTTTCCTTTCCTTAGCTTTCATTGGTATTACATAACTTAGTGGGCAGAGCGGAAGAATGTGGTACATTTTTTGATGGCAATGGCATATCTTTATTAATTGCCGAAAGTCCAACCCTGAGACATTCGAAGCAGATGTAGGTCCCTGGATTTGGTCTTTCATTTGTTCCTTAGATAACATTCTACAGTAGGGTGCAATAAACCTTAGACAGGCATGTACTTCTTGGGGGAAGTGTGTCATGTCCTCACTCTGGTGGTTGGTCCATACAGAGGATTGTTGGGTTCCTCTGAGAACCTCTTCCATTTGGTTTCCCAAACTTCAGTTTGACTTTGGAATTCAAGTACTTTTATTTGACACGCAGCAACATTATGCCCAAGCTGGCCATGCTCAGACAGAGGGTGGATACAGGGGATATCACAAATCCAAAGTTACACAGCAAAACTTTTCTTTATCTACATCTTTACTAACACCTGCATTCCTGACTATACACTGCATCATGCACTTTGTGATTGGCTTCGTTACTTTTCAGGAACCAATCCATGTACAGCATACTCTGTCCATGTGGTGTTCCTATATAACCTGATACATTCCATTTAGCTTATCCATTTATCTTATCTGCTCCTGCTTGTTTTAGCTGATTTAGGACTTAATCTTCCATTAGCCTCTCCAGTCATGCCCACTGAGAAATGAGGTCTTACTTATGTCAACTTACTCATGTCAAGTTAGTCCCACAAGGATAAGAGCCTGCTATTGCTACCAGCTAATAGAGTTAGCTCAACTGGTAGAAGGCTGTGCTGAAGGTCCCAAGTTCAATCACTGTTGATCACTCTATGGTGGAGGTTGTTAAACAGATACTATCTCATCTAAGTATTCTCACTTAAGTCAGGATCAACTCCTTTGAACTAAGATTGAAGTCTGTAAAATGCTTTTGGACCTTTCAGGAAGACAAGCTTCTATGTTTATAGAAATATTATAATCATCATCATCATACTCATATACTGGGGTCACCGTTAAAAAGTGAACATCTGTCGGGAGTTATAGCTCAGTGGTTTGAGCATTGGCCTGCTAAATCCAGCGTTGTGGGTTCAATCCTTCAGGGGGCCACTTAGGGATCTGGGGTAAAAATCAGTACTTGGTCCTGCTAGTGAAGGCAGGGGGATGGACTCGATGACCTTTTGGGGTCCCTTCCAGTTCTAGGAGATAGGATATCTCCATTTATTATTATATATTACATTGCAGTATCTGCATTCCCCCTACACTTAGGACAGGAGATCACTCCTTAGCTTACGACTTTGTGGATAGATATTGACTTTGCAGTGATGACCATCGTGCAAATATATATGAGACTCACACACACCCTCACAGACAGGTGCACAAGACTAGGATAGGGTCTGAGTCTCTTCTCACACGGGCATAAATCTGGAGTTACTCCACTGACGGTGTACAGGTGTCAAGCTGGCATGAGAGGAAAATCTCAGCCTCTTAGTATAAGGGTAAGCAGCTTCATCTCCAAGCTCTACAAGAACATTAGGCCTTGTGCCAGCAGATTTTCAGCTGATCCCTGTATCCTTGTTTCAGTGTTATTCCTTCCCCTCCCCACACCTCATTTCACTGGCACTTTTAACAACATTTCCTGCAATTTTCAAGATGTGATCGGCAGACTCGCTGATGACCTATTGCAAGACGAAGTTGGGCTGCTTATCAGTGAAAGGTGCCTCATCTGCTAAGCATGGAGCAGCAACACATTTAGGATGAAGTGGGAGAGAAGCACTGGGGAATACAAACCAGCACGACAATGATATTAAAGCAGAGGCTGTTGAGTGAAGGGGGAGGAGGGCTGGAGGTGGAGTGGGTTAACTATAAGCTTGGTCTATTTATTCTGCCTAAGACACTTCATGAAATATCCTAACAATATTCCAGGACTCATGGTAGCAGAGATAGTATCACTTGGAGAGACAGCAGAAATGGCCTTATCATTCCGACAATGTTTTTTTCTCTTATTATCACTAAGTAACAATATCTCTATTTCACCGCAACCACTGAGCCATTATTTTCTTTGACAAATAGGATTCTTTTTCTTTTTTTTTTCTTCATTTCATCCTCATTTTGGGAGGTTAAAAAAAAAGTGTGTTAGGCACAGTGGTGCAGCATTACAGAATGTGCGTGTTAAAAGCAAGCGGAACAGTCAGAGAGGTGCGGTTTGCATGACTGTGTGACCCACTTGTGCTATTAAGGCACTTGTGGTGCAACTCGGCTCATAATACACTCCAAATTAGTTGATGTTCCACATCATGACTATGGCGAGCTCGGGATCAATATACACACTTCAAGAGTCATCATCACTGGGACTAGACAACAGCCTGTTTGCACAGGGATCAGTCATCACTGACAGCAGTAACTAGTCGCAGTGTTTCTGGAACAGATCCATCCATATTTATTCAAGGAACAGCAGAAACCCAGGGAAATATTGACACCAAAGCTGAGGGAGATGACCCGTTTCATGCATAGGAGCTTGGAAACAATGAGGGTTTAAGATGATTTGAGAGGGAAGCATGGTTCAGAGGTCTGAACATAGGACTGGGAGTCAGGATCTCCTGTGTGTTAATCCTGGTTCTCCGACACTGGCTCTCTCAGTGGCTTTGGGCAAGTCACTTAATCTCTCTGTCTCAGTTTCCCCATCTATACAATGAAAACAGTACTTACTTACCTGTCACATAAGGTTGTTGGGCTGGTTAATGTGAGTAAAGTGCTAGGTATTCTTTCTAATAGGGCTGTCAAGCAATTAAAAATATTAATTGCGATTAATCGTGTGATTAATTTTTTTTCGCAATTAATCACATTGTTAAACAATAATAGACTACCATTTATTTAAATATTTTGGATGTTTTCTACATTTTCAAATATATTGATTTCAATTACAACACAGAATACAAAGTGTACAATGCTCAATTTATATTTATTTTTATTACAAATATTTGCACTGTAAAAAACAAAAGAAATAATATTTTTCAATTCACCTCATACAAGTACTGTAGTGCAATCTCTTTATCATGAAAGTTGAACTTACAAATCTAGAATTATGTACAAAAAATAACTGCATTGAAAAATAAAACAATGTAAAACTTTAGAGTCGATAAGTCCACTCAGTCCTACTTCAGCCAATCGCTCAGACAACCAAGTTTGGTTACAATTTACAGGAGACAATGTTGCCCGCTTCTTGTTTGCAATGTCACCTAAAAGTGAGAACAGGCATTCGGATGGCAATGTTGTAGCCGGGGTCGCAAGTATTTACATGCCAGATGCCTTAAAGATTCACATGTCCCATCATCTTCAACCATCATTCCATAGGACATGCCTCCATGCTGATGACATGTTCTGCTCAATAACGATCCAAAGCAGAGCGGATGGATGCATGTTCATTTTCATCATCTGAGTCAGATGCCACCAGCAAAAGGTTGATTTTCTTTTTTGGTGGTTCAGGTTCTATAGATTCTGCATCTGAGTGTTGCTCTTTTAAGATTTCTAAAAGCATGCCCCACACCCCATCTCGATCAGATTTTGGAAGACACTTCTGATTCTTAAACCTTGGGTTGAGTGCTGTAGCTATTTTTAGAAATCTCACATTGGTGTCTTCTTTATGTTTTGTCAAATCTGCTGTGAAAGTGTTCTTAAAACGAACATGTGCTGGGTCATCATCCGAGACTGCTATAATATGAAAATACATGGAGTTGCATCTGATGAAGTGGGTTCTAGCCCATGAAAGCTTATGGGCAAATAAATTTGTTAGTGTCTAAGGTGCCACAAGGACTCCTCGTTGTTTTTCCTTGATTGAATGTAACCACAATCTGATTTTCCAGCAAACCCACTCCAGTGAAAGACATGTCGGGATTGAGCAGAAAGAAGATTGCATGTACAGCTCTATTAGAAATGGTATGTAGTGATGGCTCAGTCACATTTGAGTTAGCTTGAACATTTGTTCTTGTACACCTCTGACTTCTGTTCTACTCAGGTTCTTCTATCATGCCCATTTCCGTGGTATCTGAGTGCTGCTGCCTACCTGATTTACCTGGATTGTTTTGGATTTTCATCTTCCTGGGATTTGGGACTGCAGTCTCATTATCCACTCATCATCCACAGTTGTACTGTCTGAATACTTCTTTCTGCTGATACCATCAGCTGCCACTATCCATTCTACACACAATAGAGACACTTCAGTGCCTATTGCTATGGTTACAGGTATTCTGCTGGGTGTGGGATCAACAGAAGCCATAAAGGAAGGTGCTTTTGCAGCATTTGCAAAAAGATTTCCCTATTCCTTTTATGGAAAGTCCACCTCCTCTGAAACCACACCCACAGGTTGTTGCTCTTATTGCAAATTTGCATGGACTGGTTGGGACATGAGGTCACAGTTTCTTTGTTTGCATTAACACTTAAGAGCACTTTCTTCTCCTGTACATATTTTTACTCTGAAAGGGACTATTGTAGTCACCTTATCTCATTATTTTTAAAAAATGAAGGAGGGAGAGAGGGTTACATTTCAGCCTTCCCCCAGCTCTCTACAAAGAATGCTCCCAAAACACTTAAGCAAGCAACATCATAATCTCCATCTAGCCCTGGATGCCTAGACAACAGGAGAGGGGACCATCTATCATATGCCTGCTCCATCACTTCTGTTGACTAGTTCAGTTGGTAGTGCTGTAGCCTTTTAATCTGAGGGTCCAGGGTTTAAATCCCTGATCAGACAAATCAGCCTTTCCACCTGTTTCATGCACCTATATCTGAAAAAGTTGTCTCTGCAGAATTCTCTATTGCAGCAGTAAACAATGCACTCAAAAGCTGCCAATAAATGGAGTGACTTCTGTGACCAACCCTCCCAAAAGTTAAATACTTAAAATAATGTCATCCTAGGATCCGAGAGGAGAGAACAGGTAGCAAAGTGGGTGATTTCCCCCTTGTTTAAGTTTCTTTTTTGCAAACAGAAGAGATGAATAGTGAAATTTACCTCTGTCATTTTTATAGTCTCTTCCTCTGTGTCTCTCTCCCCACACTCTCTTTCGTTAAATTGCTAAGATAAGATGATTTGGTGCTAGAGCAATTTTAATTGGAAATATGAATTGGACAACAGGATCTCAATGTAAATCATCCCAATGAGCCTTAGGTAGGGGTAACCACTTCTCCACCTTCACTAAGCTACAGAATAAGGCTATTTAATTCCCAAGCTGACCCCCCCCTCTCTCCTCTTTAAGGAACAACTACAGGCTGCTGAGCAGTCTTACCCTTTGGATACCCACCGCTCCATCTCACGAGCAGGCAGGCACTCCTGCTGTTGACCGACAGTTTCTCACACCCAGTAATTTCTGCACTGCATTAATTTCTCATTAATCTGTGTCAAGATTGATGAGTCTAAAATGACTGGAAACTTTTAGTGAAACACTTTTTATTCGGCCAGGGTACCCCCCCCCCCAAACTCCCGCCCAGATCTCCACAAAAGCAAATGTGTCTTTTCCCCCATGCTGCCTTTTCACAGAGTGGGGTCTTCACTGATGGTCGGCATTGAAAGAAATATTTAAGCTTGCTGCTATTCCTTTAACATTTATCTAAGTCTCAAATAATATAGGAAGAAGAAAGACCCCCTCCCCCTCCTGCAAATCCTTAGTAGCTGGACTGATTCCAACTGTAAAGTTTGGCTTCACTTCAAGGTCTCTGATCTTATTATGGCACTGGCTGCTCTTGAAGTTGGCAGCATCAGTCGATCTAGCAGTGCAGGAAGGTTCCTACCGATGTCGTCTTAGAGTTTACTGAGACTTTAGTAAGAGAACTTTCCACAGGCCTCCTGAGATCAATTCTATTAGAGGAAGGAATTGTAAGCCCCTGACAGGGAAGAGAACTGAAGCTGCAGCCTATGGGTAGATGAGCCATTGAATACTTCCAGGCCTTTTTTTATAAGACTGTTTTATTTTTCGCAAGGACATGGAGAGAGGAGTAAATCTATAGACTTTCTTTACTTTATTTCATGGGACTGTGTTAGAAGTCCATTTCAAAATATTCCTTTCTGCATCTTGTAAAGAATGTGTTAGGCACACTTCAAAATGTCGGGAAGTCACTCAGTTTTAATAAGCAACCAGTTTTTTGGATGCTTCTCTGTACTGTCCAAATCGCTTGAGTTTGCACAATTTGGGGTTGTAAAGAACAGGCTTTGTCATGCATTCCCTGTACCTTTCAGTGTAGCCTAGTGGATAGAACGCTGGACTGAGAGACCTAGGTTCTGCTGCTGGGTGTCCTTGGACAAGTCACTTCCTTGTTCAGTGCCTCAGTTTCCCCTCTGTGAAAGGGGGATAATCAGACTGCTCTCCTTTGTAAAGTGTTTTGAAATGTACTGACATCAGCTAAATATTACTATTATTTCCACCTCTTCTTGCCTTCATTTGCACATCTGCTCCTGTAGAGAACCAAGAAACACGAGGTGACAAATATTTCGTATGAACTTTAAGTTTGTTGTACTTAATGTCAACCGAATGGGGCAGGCATGAGTAAATGCAGTACATAACTGAACACTAGAGGGAGATTGAACAAGGGAATTGGGAGACAGAGAAGAACAAGGTGGGTGAAGCTGTGAGATGGCTTAAAAGAGGATCCAGTTTATTCCTACTTGTCTTCTTGCTTAGGGCCTGATTGGGTGACCAGATATCCCGTTTTTAAAGAGACAGTCCCGTATTTAAGCCCTCCCGCAGGTGTCCTGACTTTTTCTTAAAAATGGGCAAATTGTCCTGTATTTTCTGTCTCTCCCCCATCAGTACTGGTGGGTCCTGCTGCTGGCCGGATCCTTGCTCGCCAGCCGCCCACCCACCAGCAGTGAGTGGGGGGGGTCCAGTGGCTGACAATGGGGGTGGGTGTGCAACGCTGGTGGCGGGGCAAAGATGCAGAGCTCAGGACTGGCCGCTCCCCCTGCTGGTCCGTCAGCGCAGCCCCCACTGCATGCTGGGTCTTGGCCAGCAGGGCCCCACCCCCCGTCCCATTTCCGGCCGGTCCTGGCTGCGCACTGTGAGCTACAGTGGCTGGTGAGTGCGGGCAGGTGCCAGGTGGCAGCTGGTTATGTGTTGCATCTGCTGCCCACCCATTGGCCTTTTACATGCTCCCTCTCTCTCTATCCTCTCCCTGCTTTGCCCCTTCACCCCCCCCCCCCCCAGCCCTGCTGCTCCTCCATATCCCACCCTGGCAGGGCGCATCCCACTCCCAGCGATGTGCAGAGAACCAGCCCCTGGTCAGAGTGCTCAGCTCAACAACAGCCTGGCCAGCAGGCTCCTTCCTTCCCCCACTGCCTCTGGCTGGGCCAGCACCCAAGGAAAGCCCAAGACCCTTGGGCCCGGGGTGCTGGCCAGGAGGAGCCGAGCCCTGCATGTGCTAAAGCCCCACACAGCACTGGCACGGGGAAGCCTCTCTGCCTTTCAGGTAAGCTCTGGAGTGGTGGGGGGTTCCAGCCTGTTCATACCCCAAAGCTGCAGGCTCCACAGCAGTCCCCCGGGGCAAAGGCTTAGCACCCTCTTCACCAGCCCCCACCCTGCTCGGGGTCCTGCCCCCAGGGAGCGCGGGGCTGCTCCATCCTCTAGGCACCCTCCGTTGGTGAGCGACCTCTCTGGCGGATTTGCTGAAGCCCCTGCAGTCAGGTTCCCTGGGCCCTGGTACACAATGCATCCTAAGGGCCTAACCCCTTCCTGCCCATGCTGTAGCCGGAGGCGGCTGGGTTATGTCAGTGACCAGCAGTAGCCTGGAGGTGTTAGCTGCCTTTCCTCACTGTGCTGGCAGGAAGGGACAAGCTGCTTCCAGTCACATGGGGGAGGGGGGTGGAGAGAGATGAGCTCTGCAAAGACACGGACCATGTCATCCCTTCCCCATCTCCTCCTCCCCTGTGGCTGGAAGCGGCTCCCTTCCTTCCTGCACAGTGCCAAAAGGCTGCTGCTGGCCACATTCTGGTGTGAACTCTGACAGAAATCTGGGGAGTGGGGGCATGTGACCCTGCATGCCCCCACCCACGTGCTGCCTCGGGAAGACGTGGCACCAGGTACCAGGAGAGGCAGGTCCTCCCCGGTGGCCCAGCCAGACATAGAGGGTGGAGAGCGCTGGGCAGGAAGGGTCGGTTAGTCACCCCCATGTGCGAGAAGTGTATGGGAGTGTGTGTATGTCACCTCTCCCCGTGTGAACCCTAAAGCCTTAAAGATAAGAAGGTAAATAAAAAGAATCCAACTACGCAATATTTCTTTTTAACAGGGGCGCAGTCAACTTGAAGTTAATTTAAATGTTTGTACTGCATAGTTCTGATGGATTGCCTTTGAACAGGCTTGAATACGAGTAATCTTAACAGGTGTCCCATTTTCAGCATAGGGAAATATGGTCACCTTAGGCCTGATCCAATGCTCACTGAAATCATTGGAAGACTCCCCCTGACTTTAGTAGGCTTTGGACCAGGCTTGACTACTGTCAAACTAGTGACTTCAGATGCTATCGTGATGGGAGCCATAAAAGAACCTGAGAGATAGCTAGAAAGATGAGAAAGTTTCCTGAGCTTTTTCACATCGCAGAAATAGGTTCCATTCCGGCTTGGTTTGAGTTCAGGAAGGAAGGTTCAAGCTGGGTCTTATTTTTCTCGTGTTATGGTTATTCATCTCAACTCGGGACATGAGCAAGTTGGCTCTAGCCAACCTTGCATACACCAAGCTCACCGTGCTGTAGCCTGCCAATTGCTGGGCTCGCAATGAGGAGCTTTTCAGAAGCAATGGCAAGCAGGATTAACAGTAAAGCTGGGTCCCTAGTGCATGAATATGCAAATAAAAGGGGAACACAGAGCAACAGGAAAAGGCCATTTATTCGGGGGCTGAAAACAAAAAAGTGGGAAAACATCCATTTAGAACAAGTCCAGCGAAGCTCATTAATTTCAGTGCAGTTGGATAAAGAGGAAAAAGAAAAAGGACTTGAATAAAAATCTTGGTTTTACTTTGTTAATCTCTTTTATATCTTTTGAAGTCAGGCTGTATCTCAAAAGGGAAACCAGATATCGTCTCTATGTAAATAGAGCTTTTATACATACAAAAGCTTAAGGGGGATGTATAAAATATTTTAATAGGTAACCTTTTATCCTGCAAAATATGTATTGCTTCCTATTATGATAAACAGTTGGCATATTCGAGAAGCAAATGGCTATACATATACATTACAATTACATATTCATTTGACTTTATATTACATACACAACTCAATTTGGATAAATGTCTGAAGCCAAAGGAATAAATTAGGTTTGGTGCCGAGCGCTTTCTTTGCCCTTCCTCATTGTGTTTGCAAGATTTGCATTTTAGAGTTGCACATTAACAAATATGCATATTTCATTATGGTTTTGGATTAAAAGGTTATCATCTTCGTTACCCATTAGTAATAAACAAACACAGGCTTTCCATGTGAATTTATCCCCGGCTCAGCTGTTTGCTGATTAGCTTGTTGTCACTGGGTTTCCTTGTTTTCTCCTTGCAGAGAATCCCTAAAGCTGTTTTGAAGTGCTGCCATCCTTGGGGAGCGGGGAATGAGAGAAGGAAGCAAGCGAGGTAGAACGAGAGGCATCATAGAGCTGCGAAAGGGTAGAAGGGCCAGAGCAGGGATGGGCCAACCTCAAATGGAGTCAGGGGTTCAGCCGGCCTAAGGGCTCCAGATGTTTGGGTGCTAAGCTGAAAAGCACCCATGAAGAACGGAGCTGGACACTGCACAGGGTGACACTTCCTCAGAACGTTTTTGAACCGCAAGAGGCAGTGAGAGGCCCAATCCAAAAGCCCAGATCTGAATGTCAATTAGGGCGACCAGACAGCAAGTATGAAAAATCGGGACAGGGGGTGGGGGGTAATAGGAGCCTATATAAGAAAAATACCCCAAAATCGGGACTATCCCTATAAAATCAGGACATCTGGTCACCCTAATGTCAATCTACATCCCAGCTTCAGGGCTGGCCCCTCTCTCTACTGTGGGCCAAACCAAACCGCTGGATCTGATCTTTGGGAAAGCCTGGATCCAGATCTGGGTTGGAATTCTGCACACGGGGCCCATCTGTAATAGAAGGCTGAGCTTCCCAGACACGGTCTGGATGAGGTGCTGTGAAGCTCTTGCTGTTATGCACAGCCGGTTGGGGCCAAACACAGAATAAACCAGAGCTCTTGGAAGCACTTTGGGCACAGAGTGATCACTGAATGCCCCAGGGTTATTCCCACTGGTTCACCAATCCCTAGGCAAGAGGCAAACCCATAGGAATGGGTTGGATTGTACCTCGCAGGTGGGGGATTATGCAGCTTGAAATCTTAGCCTCTTGCTCTCTTTTTGACAGACCCACTTGAATGCCACTGCAGGACTCCAGGAAATGCTCATCCTGTTTTGCAACAGAGAATCCTGGCAGCTGCTTGCATGATTCCATTTGGGGCAGACAGGGTTCTGGGCTGACGGAGGATTCATAAGACTCAGCAGGTCTTTCAACCTTTCTCTGCCATAGTAATGCATGTGTGTGTTTTAACAGTGCTTTAAATGATTGACTGTTCAAAGGACCGATACGCTAGGCTGGTGCCAGGCCATATGGCTAGTGATTTAACCGGCTTATTGATTTACCTTTAGCTACCGGCCTGCTTAAAATTCAGCAGGAAATGCCACCTTAATTTCTTTAGCAAATAAAAATGCCAACATCCCGTGTATCAATACAAGTGAAGGGGACCTCCTTGCATGTGTATATCAGGCTTTCAGAAATAGTCTCAAGCCCTAGCCACTGCCCCAGCTGAATGTCATGAGAATCCCTCTAGGAATTGCCATGAGTAAGGGACTGGAGTGGGGAGGAGGGGAAGGACCATGCTAGTGTGGGCCAAGAAGACATTTGTTATTTCTGTCAAACTTAGAACCTACATAGGCTCTTAAGTAAATGAACAGACCAGCGGTGGGTCACCAATTACCCCGTTCTTTGTTATTGTTCCCTAGAGAGAGAGCCTTAAGATGGCTGTTGACATCCCATAATTTTTAAGGTGGTTTGCTAGTGACAGGCCAATTAGACCTACCACGAGTGACATGCAGAGAAAGCAGTGTCTTAGAGGAACACAGCTGAGAGGAGTCCATCAGTCCTCTACCTGCTATTATGATATAGGGCTGATCCTGTAAATGCTGCGTGAGCCAGCTCCTGGACCCTCCTATGGCCTCTCTGCATCACTTGAGCGGCCCCAAGCAGATGTAAGTCTGGCTTAACTAGTCAGTTAAGGATCCCTCTGGTGTGGGGAAATCCCAGTTAGCATAAAGCTCGCTATTCTGTCATGACAGCCCCCACTTTACAAACCTGATGCTGGGGTGTGGCTGGGGGGGAGGGCATAGCCAGATCACTTCAGTACCTCTGCAATCCCTAGTTGGCTTAATGGCCCCGCTTAAGCTGATCTAACTTGAGCTAGGTCCCAAACCATCTCTTGTTTAGCCCCAGGATCAAGGTGGAGGGCAGAGGGCATAGAGGTGTCAGAAACTTTTTTCTCCTTTATCCTCCCAGATCCTGCCCCAAATCAGTTAAACTCATTAGTTTCTCCTCATGCTATATAGTACAATAAAATGCTTTATAGTATAATAAAAATGGTAGAAAGGGGAAGTTGATAGTAATGAATAGAAATGAGAAGCTAGGAACTGTAGAAAATTGATAAGGGAAGCAAAGTGACCAAGGAGAAGTTTATGGCCAGGGTGGCTTGCTCTTGGGTGCTGGAGCCTGGGTCTAAGACAGCCCAGGTTACAAGATGAACCTCACCTAAGAGGAATCAGGTGATTCCAGCTTAAAAGGGAGAAAGAAGCTGCAGGGAAAGGGGGGGGGGGTGATTGAGGGACAGTAGCTGAGGCTGCCAGAGGTAGGAAGCTGGGCAGTAAGTTGGGGGATGCTCAGGAAACAGAATACTGAGAAGCTATAGCTGGCTTGAAGAGGTAGCTGCAGGGAGCAAGACTGGCTCTTACAGAGACATTTTACTGTGACCCAGCTCTGGAAAAGAGGGCTGGGAACCCCCCAACTATGGAGACAACAATACTGAACTGGTTGGGGCCTGGAGGGCCAGTGTGTTACCTGAGGACTGAATACATTGGACCTCAAGTGGGAATATTCTGATTTTCCTTTGGCTGTGTGGAATTTGCTTAGGGAGCGCTGTATGAAGGAGAAAACGGGGGCCGGGCACTGCACAGGCACCCCGGCAATGAGAGGGCACTTTTTAACTATACAGTGTTGGGAACAAAAAGACTCCTGACAATGGTATTGGTCCATTACTGGATGGAAATGGTAGAATGATCAATGCAGAAAAGGCAGAAGGGGCCAATAAATATTTTTGTTCTGTGTCTGGGGGGGAAAACAGATGACCTGGGCTCATCCTATAAAGATGACACTCTTTCCATTCCACTTGTATCTCAGGAGGATGTTAAACAGCATATACTAAAGCGCCACATTTTAAAATCAGCAGGTTCAGATAACGCGCATCCAAGAATTCTTTTAAAAGCTGCTGCAGAGCTTGCTGGATCCTTAATGTTGATTTTAAATAAATCTTGGAGCACGGTGGAAGTTCCAGAAGTCTAGAAGAAAGGTAGTGTTGCATTAGTATTTACAAAGGGTAAATGGGATCAATGGGGTATTTATAGGCCTGTCAGTCGGACATCAAACCCAGGCAAGATAGTGAAGCTGCTGATATGGGACTCTATTAATAAAGAATTAAAGAAGGGGAATATAATGATTGGCAATCAACATGGGTTTATGGAAAATAGATCTTGTCATACTAACTTGATATCATTTTTTGATGAAATTACAAGTTTGGTTGATAAAGATAATAGTGCTGATGTGTAATGTACTTACATTTCTCCAAGGCGTTTGACTTGGTACCACACAATATTTTGATTAAAAAACTAGAATGACATAAAATTATCATGGCCCACATTAAATGGATTAAAAGCTCGCTAATTGATAGGTCTCAAAATGTAATTGTAAACGGGGACTCATCATTGAACAGGTGTGTTTCCAGTGGGGTATCGCAGGGTCCTGTTCTCAGCCCTATGCTTTTAAACATTTTTATCAATGATATAAAATTATCACTGATAAAGTTTGAAAATGACGTAAATATTGGGGGAATGGTAAATAATGAAGAGAACAGGTCACTAATACAGAGTGATCTGGATTGCTTGGTAAATTGGGGGCAAGCAAACAATATGCATTTTAATATGGCTAGAGGTAAATGTATACATTTAGGAACGAAGAACGTAGGTCATACTTACAGGATAAGGGATTCTATCTTGGGAAGCAGTGACTCTGAAAAAGATTTGGGGGTTCTGGGAGATAATCAGCTGAACATGAGCTCCCAGTGTGATGCTGTGGCCAAAAGGTCTATTGCAGTCCTTGGATGCAAGAACAGGGAACTCTCAAGTAAGAGTAGAGAGGTTATTTTACCACTGGATTTGGCGCTGGTGTGACCATTGCTGGAATATTGTGTGCAGTTCTGGTGTCCACAATTCAAAAAGGATGTTGAAAAACTGGAGACGGTTCAGAGAAGAGCCACGAAAATGATTAAAGGATTAGAAAACATGCCTTATAGTGATGGGAGGCTCAATCAATTTAGCTTAACAAAGAGAAGGTTAAGGGGTGACTTGATTACAGTCTATAAGTACCTACATAATGCATGAATATTTAATAATGGGCTCTTCAATCTAGCAGAGAAAGGTCTAACACAGATGTGGGCAAACTACGGCCCGCGGGCTAGATGTGGCCTGCGGGACCGTCCTGCCCGGCCCTTGAGCTCCCAGCCAGGGAGGCTAGCCCCCGCCCCCTCCCCCGTTGTCCCCCTTTCCCTGCAGCCACACGGGCAGCGCTCTGGGCGGCGGAGCGGCGCGCTCCTGCAGGGCAGTGCAGCAGTGTGTCTGGCTCCGGCCAGGCGGCGTGACTGCCAGACATGCTGCTCTGAGCGGCATGGTAAGGTGGCGGGGAGCGGGGGGGTTGGATTAAGGGGCAGGAGGTCCCAGGGGGCAGTCAGGGGACAGGGAGCAGGGGGTGGTTGGATGGGGCGGAGGTTCGCGGGGGGGGACGGGGGGCTTGGATAAGTGTGGGAGTCCCCGTGGGCCTGTCAGGGGGCAGGGGTGTGGATAGGGGTTGGGGCAGTCAGGGAGCAGGGGGGGTTGGATAGGGGGTGGGGTCCTGGGGGGGTTTGATAAGGGGCAAGGGGTCCCAGGAGGGGGCTGTCAGGAGACAAGGAACAGGAGAGTTCTGAGGGGGGCAGTCGGGGTCGGGAATTGGGAGGGGTCAGATAGGGGGCAGGGGCCAGGATGTTTGCGGAGGCACAGCCTTCCCTACCCGGCCCTCCATACAGTTTTGCAACCCCAATATGGCCGTTGGGCCAAAAAGTTTGCCCACCCCGGTCTAACATGATTCAATGTCTGGAAGCTGAAGCTAGACAAATTCAGACTGGACATAAGGTGTACATTTTTAGCAGTGAGAGTAATTAACAACTGGAATAATTTACCATGTGACATGGTGGCTTCTCCATCACTGACTATTTTTAGACCAAGAGTGGATGTTTCTCTAACAGATCTGCTCTAGGAATTATTTTGTGGAAACTCTATGGCCTGTGTTCTACAGGAGGTCAAACTAGATGATCGCAGTGGTCCCGTCCGGCCTTGGAATCTATGAATCTATGAGTAGTCAACAGCTCTGTGGGTTTAAGGCTTTTCTTGCACACTCATCATTACTGCTGTTGGAGATCATTTCAGACTTGATGAATTTTAAGGAGTCTTCAAGTTCAGCACCCAAGAATGGAGGTGGCTAAAATCAGAGTCCACTTTTGAAATTTTTGGCCTTCATAAATAGAACTGTTGCAGCGCCATAGCTCCTGCCGGTTTACTGTGCTCTTCAGATGCAGAGTAATTCTATGTCCATGAGAAACTTCCCATGAGTAATCTGCTATATATGTATGGTACTGGTGACAGTCAGCCAGCTAATGCAGAGGCTGGATCAGTGTCCTTTCCATTGTACAGCCCTCTGTGCTGTGGGATTGTTTACTTTGGCTCTAAATACTCAACTATCACGAATAAGCTGTCAGTCTGGAAGTAGACAGGATATTTTCTTTTCTTTAATTTTTACACAACTTCAGTAAAGTCAGTTGGTATGAATGTTAAGAAAGAAGCTGTTTGCTTTTTCTGCAGGTGTCAGGAAACAGAAATGAGTCTGTTCAATGGCTCTCCAGTAAAGGAAAGGGAAACGGTGATTCTCATGGGGCTAACTACACAGCTCTTCTAAAACACCTCAGCCATGATCGGAAGCAGCCCTGCTGTTCCGGTCCTGGATCACGTGCTTCCCACAGTTTTTCTAATGCACCCCAATTCTGACCTGCAGCACCCTTTGCTATTCCAGTGCAGGGTTTCCTACACCGCTTTGCCAATGCACCTCAGTCCTGATGTATGCAATCCCCTGTTGTGCTAGTCGCTGGCCCTTCACACACCCGATGCACCTGACCTGCAGTGGTTCCTTCTATTCCTCTCGCATCTCTGCCAATATCACTTAATCTTGACCCATAATGCCCACTATTATTTCTGAGTATAGACTGCAACTGTGCCACATTGGTGTGTTAGTCTTGTAATGTACACCGATTTCCATGCAACTCGTGTCATTTATGTCTTCCAGATTTGAACCCAGTTCTCCAGGGGTCACTGGTGGATCCTTTAATTTATTGTGTACCACTGCCACTCCTCTCTTAGTAGCTGGCCGTTCCTGTAACTTTAAAGGCTGGCTGGTCACCAGAAAGGCCAACTTTCCAAGGTGGAACCATTGGCTACATTTATTTTCTAGACTCTTCAATTCTCTTCCCCTTGCCCTGAGAATATATAGGCTCTTTGCAGCTTTCTGCTCAAGTTACATTTTTGATACACAAATAAGATACAGGCACATAACTGTTTCTATACTGTTCTGTGAATAATGGCTGGGCGTTCTACCATATGGACCTTTTCAGTATTCTTTACTCTGATTTGCTGTCTGCTCTTCCTATTCCACACTCACATCTTCCCCTGCGGGAGGAGTGCAATGACAAGCCAATCAAATGACAGAATACTGAAAAGATCAAAGCAATAGTAGAGCACGCTAACCAAATTCATCCAGTCAACGAGGGTATTGTAATAAGTCTGATGCTTAGCACAAAGACTGCAAGGAGCATTGGAAATACCACAGCAGGAGACAAGATGGCTCAGACAATTGGTAAGAGATACAGAGCCTTTCAGGTCACTAAATCAAGGCTCAAACTGACACTGACCAATATCCATTGGTTGCTTGGTGTGGTCTATGTGAAATGAGTTGGTGGGTCTCAGTCGAATTTCTAATGAGGAGTCCGCATCACAAAATCTAACAGTACAATTGGTCTTCACATTTGCTGTCTCAGCAGATAGGTCAGTACCTAAATGGGCCATGGAGGCTGAGCTTTCCTGTTCCCCTGCTACACCTACAAACAACAGTGTCTGTTGTGGTGGTGGGGTGTTTTGAGTGTGTGATGTGGATGTATGTCTCCTAGGACATGGTCTGAAGCCACTAACTTATTTCTGTTAGGCCACCAAACAGCCCATCAGAGAGTTGCAAATTTGGGGTGGAATTAAATAAAATACTTAGAGATTAAAGGCTCCATTTCTAGGTGCTAATCCTTCTAAACAATTGCATCTCCCTCAGCTATTCTTTATGTGTTTTGGACCAGATCCTCAGCTGGTATGTATCGATGCATCCCCACTGACTTCAATGAGAATCTAACTCAGTATGATTACATAAACAACATAACTAACGAACATTTTAACATGTCCTGGGAACGTATGTAACATTGTGTAAAAAAACTGGCCAGTTTTCGTGGTATTCAAAATCTATGGTATGTTCAAGTAAAAGTTTATCTTTGGTAGGTGTCATCCAAAGGTACCATTCATCCACAAAACTGACCATTCAAAGCATCTCTGATCTAAAGAGATGGAACATCCTCTAGGGACATTTTGCACTGGAGCAGACCATTGTTAAAGCACTTTCCATTGAATGGATAAGAGTTGTGTCCATAAATGTCATCTGAAGAGAGCTGATCAAGTTATCCATCACAAATAATGTATCCAACTAATTTAACCCCATTTTATTTTTCTGTTCACCAAATTAACTACCAATGGGTCATGACTTTTATTAATTTATTCATTACTTACAATTTTGCAGTTGTTCGCAATAGTTTGTACAAATAAATTTAAATGATGGTTGATTTGCAAACTACTTGCAATGAGTATTTGCTACATTTTATTTAATATCCATTCCATATATTCGGTCACCTAAGTCACATGGTATTGTCTCTTTTCCCTGATTGGATGACCTATCCTTTTTCCCCATCCACAGAATATCTGCAAACAAGCTCAACTAATCCATTGTGTGAGTATTAAATAGAACTGTTCAAAATGTCCTTGAGTGCATTTCCAGCAGGAATACTCTCACAGCTGTTTAATTTCACCAGTGTTTGTGATGCTTTTTCTTTCCAGGAATATTCTTGACATAAAAACTCACTTATCCAAATGTTCATGAATAAACACATGTCTGAGTCTAGTTGGGGCTATCAGTCCCTCACTTTGAGTCCTGTAATTCACTCTAATTTATAATAAGAGGAAAAAATTGACAGCGGGGTAGCACAAGTTAGGGGGAAAATAGGTGTGTCACAGATTCTTGTGAGCACTCCCTGCTTGGTGACCCACTCGGATTGCTGTGAGGGGACTCTACCACTCTGGGTCTCTGGGGTGTTTCAAGCTCCTGGAGCTTGAACGGAGTTAAGCTACTGCCCCAAACTTGGGGACCCTCGGCACATTCTGAGTGCAGACCTTCTATCTGGCACCCCTTCTGAGTGATGCCTAAACAGGCACCAAAATAAGAGGGCACATTTGCAAAACAGCTCAGTATATTGGATGCTGATCTCTTTTGAAAATCTGGCCCTTAATTAAGTGCTTAAACAGGAGATGAGCTCATTTGCAAGCTTGGCGCTATATACAAGGAGATTACATATAAGGAACTTCCTGCCCTCCAGAAACCAGCCGCCAAAAATATACTGGATATATTAAAGACGAGGATGAGGACAGAAATAAGTACTTCTTACCAACAAACACCATCCTGCATGATAGGAAATGCAACCAGACTAGGTAAGATAAAGAAAGAAGGTAAACACTGGATACGCATCAGACTAATGGTAGCAACAAATATTCTCAGATAATAGAAAGAGTGGAGAGCAAACAGTGAAAGAATGAGCTATACAGTTAATCGAAGGTGCAGCAACATAGATGATTTGTCAGAAAAACATCTTGGAAGCCTGGAGTCTATTCCTGGGCCACATAATATCCACTGAGCAAATTCAGACCGGGTGTTACTCCACTGACTTCAGCAGGAGTTGCACCTGTTCACCACATTTCTGCATTTGGCCCCCAAAAGTCAAACTTAAAACAAAAAAGGAATTAAAATCATGCAGTTTCTTTGCCATATCCATCTCTCCATTCTTAACCCTTTAGTCTCTGAGTCAGTTGGACTGGTGTTGGCCATTGAACTCACTGGAATGCCTGATAGATTTCACCAGCACCCCAGCAGCATTCTATCTGGCTGTACCGTGTATGGTAAGCAACACAGAGGGTGTGTTTTATCTAGATGTTAGCAGGTATATTCAATAGCATGAGAAATGCATTCCACTTGTCAGTTCCTGGTACAGACCGGGTTTCTTGAGTGCTTGTGCCCTCAAGAAACCTTGTATACCTTGTATACAAGTCAGGCTTGTGCATGCCTGACTTGTATACACAAACGCCAGTGCATAGGTACATATGCATACAAATCGGGGTGTGTCTGACAAAACACAGTTTGGAAATTCTGGTCCCCTATAAGCAACCCAATAGGTATGTTCTACTTGGATGCACATGGTATATTCAACAGTACGGACAATGGGGTTTACCTGGCTAAACTGGGAATGGACAGGAGAAGACAAGATGTTAATTCTAAGCATTCTCTCCCTCAGGGTTTTATACTGCT
Organism: Emys orbicularis; assembly: GCF_028017835.1. NCBI lineage: Eukaryota > Metazoa > Chordata > Testudines > Emydidae > Emys > Emys orbicularis. The sequence continues at coordinate 109,958,587 of NC_088689.1, forward strand.
GCCCATCATCATAGTATCTGAGTGCCTTCTGTGTAAAATCAATAGCAATAGCAAGTCCTAGTGAACCTCATGGAGTCTCTTCATTTCTCCCTTTTCAGGGTCAAAGCTCTGCTTGGGGTAGGGTTTTTGTTCAGATTTTAATTTTCTCTTTGTGTGGTTGGAGGGGGGTGGGTTCAGAGATAGAGGGAGTGTCCATGTTGTGTTTGTCATCCTAAGGGTAGAAAGGCTTTTTCAAGGAGGAATTATATCTCCCTCCTATATTTATATATACCCTCTGCACTGCCATTCCTTTCTGGGACTTCACATGCTTTGTATGAAAAAAAAGTAGGGAGTGTTGGCTTGTAACATAAGCCACAAAATGACTTGCATGGAACCATGATGTGGCGGTAGTGCTGTCCCAGACTCCCCCATGTGGAGCGAGATGGGAACTCTGCAACTGCAGCCTATAAATGTCAAACGTGTGGGGTGGTACACGGCTGTTAAACATGAAAAACGCTGGAAAAAAAGAAAAAGCAGCAGCTGCAGACAGGCTCAGATCCCACTTTTTCTGCATTTCATTTTGGAATGTGTTGGAGAAGTCTTCGATGTTTTCTCTGTTGACACATGTTCGCTGCCCAGGATAGCTGTAATAGGCCCCCGTGGGAGGTGTGTAATTGAGATGTACTGGGATTCTGCATATTAATGGCAAGCACTTGTCCTGTCTTGAAAATCTATCCCCCTTCTCCCTCCCCTTCCTCCACAGCTGACTAAGGGCTCTGGTCATCTTTATTGATTCCTTTGCTCAAGGGAGGGCGGGGGTTACAGAACAGATGGCATGGGAGGCCATGGAGGAGACGGCTGGTCGGCCGAAGGGAGAAAGTGTTACAGGAAGGGTTTGGAAGAGTTGTAAAGGGTTGTTAAATGCTGCTTGCCTATTAAAGACATGTTTATGGGAGGTTTAACAACTTAGTTATAGGCAGGAGCTCCCAGAGCGTGAGCCCTTAGGCTGCTTTCCAGAAGGAGCTCAGGAAAAGAGCTGTTTCCCTTGTCTCTTTTCCTCTAGCCCCATCTTTTCTACATGGACCCAACAGCTCACCTCTCCCGTCTTTTACCGACACCAGTTCACCCAGCTTTTATGGGTGACAGTCGCTGCTTCACAGCTACCTGCACTATATTCAGTTCCGTTCTATTTAAGTTCTTATCCGGCCCCCGTCACCATGGTATCTGAGCTTCTCCACTGCTGGCACCAGATAACCAATTCAAATGTAATTGCAGCATGGAAGCTGCAGCACCAAAGTGGTTAAATCAAGAGTTCTGTCAATCGGAGCTGTGCAAGAATTGTAAGGAGATATGAGCATTCATATCCCTTTTTTGGGTCCTTCTACTTTTGCATGTCAAATCCAAGATCCTTGTCTCACCTGTAAGGCACAGTGTGGTTTTCTCTCTCTCTCTTACCCTGTGCCCCTCCCAGTCCTGAATGCCCTTTCTCCACCCTATGCTCTGTCTTTTTGAAGTCTTCCACTTCCTGTACACCAAGCCTCTTTCATCTCCCATTTGAGATCTCTCCCTATCCCCATCCTTTCCCACCTAGCTCTTCACTTCTGATTGATTACAACTCCACCTGCTCCTTTCCTCAAACCCTATCTATAATTCTCTGTATTATTTCCATCGAGTTTAGACTGTCAGCTCCTCAAGGCATAAACCTGGGCTTAAGTCATGGACCAAATTCAGCTAGTGCAGTTACACCATGGATGAATTTGTTCCTCTGTGTTTTGTAAAGGACTATACATCGTGATGGGTGCAAACGAAAACCCCTTGATCCAAACATTCCTCCACTTTGAAATTTGAACCATCTGATCCAGTTCTAGATCTGTTTCCAAATGGCCTCAACTTTTTACATAGAAATGTGGATCCAATCATCCCTGAACGTTGGGATGTGGAAAATCCAGATCTGAATATTTCAGCTTGAGCCCATCTCTGGTAATAAACATGATTTCTTATACAAATTCCTGGGTCCAGCCTGCACAGAATAACTACTGTACCTTCCATGGGATTCTAAACCTATTTCTGCTCTGCAACGCTTCTCTCTGCAGCCTTTCATTTCATATCGCAGCCATAACCCTCCCTCCCAAACCAGCCTGATTCATAGTTCTAATCATCTTTGAAAACATGGCCCATGCTTTTGTGACCACTTTGTGCTTTCCAAGATCTGCCCAGGGTGTTTAAAAATAGCTCTGGCTCCCCTCCTCCTCCCCACCTCTGCTCCCAGTGAGAATGAGCACATGAACAGCAGCTGTGAAGGATAATGCAGTGGTGGCGGATTCCTCCTGAGGCCTGGACATTCCAGCCTGGCTTGGCAGTGCTCTAGCTGGGATGTGATCACGTGAGCCGGTAGAGCAGCTCAGTGTGGTCACTCCTGGCTGGGTGCTGCCTGCTAGTATCCCAGCAGCTGCTGCTGATTTCAACCCAGATTCTGACCAAATCCTTTGGCTGCTTTGCTCCTCCTGTTGCTATAATCTACAGAACTAAACTATGCAGGTGGAGTAATTTTCATGGTGAGCAGAGGGAGTTTTGGGCTCACCTACACATGCAGCTTGCAAAGAGCATCAAGGAAGGCTAGGCGCTAATCCCTGCCCAAGACGCTGAAGACGGGCCTGTTTGTGGTGGGTTCCCCACATCGGACATTCTTTTGGGGTTGATAATGGTCCAGGGAGTTGTTTGTTACCTGCTACATGGGGCTGCACTAGAAATGGGTTTTATTGATGCCCCTGCATACACACACAGGCTTTTCTGCATCAGGAAAGTAAATAGGTCGTTACATACACACAGTGTTCTCTCTGTTATTGAGAGAGGGAAGGGATCTTCCAGGACTCATCATTTTCTCCTCATTATGGGGCTTCTCTCTACTGTTTACTCCTCCTTCTGTGGTCCCATGCAACTTATTTTCTCATCCCTTTTAGAGCCTCTCTTGAAATGGAAACACTGCCCCCATTTTCTGTGGTTCACACAACCCCTGTGGAGCAGTGGCTTTTCCCCCATTTGAGCAGAGCTGGATCTGGCTACTTGAAGAGACCAGCCACTACCTCAGAAGGCCAGGAGGGGCCTCTAGAGAGTAAAACAAGGCACTCCCCAGATATTGAGTGACTGCCTTCACAGTAATCCCATTTCGGGAAGAGGAGAACCTTGCCTGGCCCTGCACTTGTATCCCTTCTGCTGCAGCATGCTTTGCTCCCACTACGGAGAGTATGTGTTTGCTGTAACATGCCCTGAACTGCCCCCTTGCTAGGCAGACACTGCTGATGGCTTGGACTGGTGCTATGCCTTTGCAAGGCGCATCTTTGACTGCAGTAGCTTCCAGACTAATGCCAATGCATATCCTGCAGCCAACTGGATGTCGTCCCTAGAGCCTGTGGTAACTGTGTGACAGTACCCTGTCTTCCCTCATCCCCACCTGAGAGGACTCATTACCATGATATGGAATGAGCTTGCTTCTTATCAAGACACCAAGGCTGCCCTCCTCAGTCCTCGCCCTTTGCCTCTCCTAAGTCCCCTCAGTGTCTCATCTTTGGCTTGTATGTGAGCCTATCCCTACTCTCCCCCGGACTCTTGATGCTAGCCTACCCACCCACCAGTTTACTTGGACGTCACTAGCTCGCAGCCTGGTTTTAGATGAGCAAAGGTCCCTGCAGACACCTGTTCCCTTTTTTTGATCCCACCTGATGAGCTGCCAGTGCAGGTATCCCCTTCAGGGTCTTCTCACCGTCCTTTCCCACTCAAACTTAACAGAGCCCCTGGGCAGCCTATTATTATTTGCTTTCAATCTTTGCTGCCTTAAAATGCCTGCCAGTGTCTTCAGCCAGCTCCTCACATCTCCAGCAGCTCTGGCTCTGGGCCATGCTGCAGCCTGAGCCTGGCAGAACATGCTGCAAAGGGGCTTTTTATCCACCCACGTGGATTACAATTTATAACATCGTTGCAAATAGAGCTGGTACTGGCAGGAAACACTGCGTGTGTTGAGCTGAGGCAGTATGCGCTTTGTATTACCACTGCCTCGGTTCGTTTCTTCTTTCTCCTCACTCAGCTTCTGTTCTCCCCTTTCTGCCTCCCTATTTTCCTGTCGTGGGACCCACCTTCCACCTCCCATGGCTTCCTTCCTATTCTTGGACATTATTGCAACACCAAAAATTACATTAAAATCCTGTTGTGGTAGTGGCTGTTGAGGTCTTGTAAATCAACTTCCCATTGGAGGAGAAATCAGTGACAGGGAGCCTGGATATATTCTTAGTGTAATCTGTTTTATTTACGCTCTATACACCAGTGCTGGAACACAGGTGATCACACACAGCATGCAGACACTTTCTTCTTTCAGAGATATCAGCCCAAACACGAATACACCGTTTGCAGGGAGCAGCTCTGCCTCGAGAATTGATTCTAGCTAGCGAGATTAAGGAAGAGGCTGTACTCCCATGCCGCTTGCCACAGCTCCCCCAGAGAAACAACAGCATCTAACATCACTCGATTTCTTCCATGTTTTAAAACTTGCTCATGTGCTAAGAAAGAGAATGTGGAAGACTAAGTGTAACAGCGGCATCGGCTGACCCATGCCACATCAATAACTTACACCTGAAAAGTGGACATTGTGTCCCTTTTTCACAGTACCTAACTGTAGCACATACAGAACTTATATAGCCAAAGGCTACATCTACACTTGGAACTGGGGGGCGGGGTGATTCCAGCATGCAGATGAACCCACACTAGCTCTGTTCCAGCGAGGGAGCTAAAAACAGTACTGTAGCTGCCCCAAGTGCATACCCATGGGGACCAGATGAGTTTGTACTTGGGACATCTAGCTTGTGCTGCCATTGCCTGTGCTACTGCACCTACACTACTTTTGTCAGCATGCTAGATTGAGCAGCGCTAGCATGGGGACGCCTCTGCAAGCTGGGACTCACGCCCCCAGCTCCAAGGGCAGCCAGACCCCTTAGAGTCAAGGCTCCCTGAGCTCTCTGACAGGCTGGATGTAAAAGGTCAGAACTTCAGGTGGCTCTGCTTGGAATCAGTGACTGTACTGATTTACGCCCACTGAGGTTCTCTCCCCGGATATTCTGCACGGCAGGGTTGCTGGATTCTGCAGCACTCTGGTGCAGCTGACTGGAATAGACAGTGACAGCTTCATTTACATTCTAAAAACAGGTGAGATGTTTAATGAATTAGTTATAACCTTGGATAATGCAACCCATACAGTGTTCCTTGTGTTATTAGGTGTCATGTTAAATTCAATTTATTTGACTTTGCTCCCTGTTTTTGATACGCTCCAGATTTCTGTACTGATGGTGCAGATCTGTGTGGAAGATGTTGCGGGGAGGCTGCCAGATTCAGCAGGTGAGCAGAGGACAGCAGGAGCTAGGGTAGTGTGGGAGGGCATTTGCTGGAGGCTTCTACTAAAATGACCAGCAGTGAAATAGTTAGTACTGAAGTGGGCTGTAGCCCACAAAAGCTTATGCTACAATAAATTTGTTAGTCTCTAAGGTGCCACAAGTACTCCTCTTGTCATCTTGGTTTCAGAATGAGCTCCTCATTGAGATGAGCAGGGCAGATGACACCTCTCAGTCCTATTGTTTCAGGATGCCTGCAGATGCAGGGGACAACTTTGCTTTGGTTTATATTCAGTCGTCTTTGCTAAGTTATCTCCACAGCCATGCAGGCTAGAAACATGGGGCCCTATTCTCCCCCCTGGAGGAGACAAAGACCCCCGTTGAAGTTAAGGAGAGTTACACATATGCTGTGACAATTCTGCTGTGGGGGAAGGGGGGAAGATCCACAACAAATTCCATGGCTGAAGATCACTGACTACATAGGGCCTTGCTCCTGCTGTTGAGATCAAGTGGCACAGAGGTTATGTTGCTCTATTGGCTCTTCCCAAGACTCTTCCTCCCTCTGCTTTGATGTCAACTGCTGCCCTGTTCTTGTCCTATATAGAAATAAAACTGAGCTCCCCCCTACTCCAGTAGGATCACATCAAGTTCATTTTCATCTGGGTCTCACCTTTTGTGAGTGAAGACTTAGACTGGTTTTATATATTAGTTAGCACTAAACATTTTGTGACATAGAACCCGGGTGCTGGATCAATGGGGAAGTGGAGGATTTTTCTCTTTCTTGCTTGAGTTTCCATGGTATGCTCATCGGTGTAGGTACATAGAGAAATACAAGAGGAAGGAACACAGGAGCAGACTATGCTAAGTATTGGTCCCATCATATACCTTCTTGCTTAATGAAACATTCATAGGCTGTCATTAAGTGTACTCTTGTTCCACTTTATGGGATACTCACTCAGAAGCTCTTGCTTTTGTAAAGCAGGAGAGAGGGCTGCTGCTAGAAGAGGTCTACACTGGACACCTTAGCAAAGTAAGTCTGCAATGGTTCAAACCCAGGAATCTCCCAGTTGAGCCCGTGGTTCTGGGCACAATCCCGTTGCTTCCTATCTTGGGCAGAGATGGTGACTGATTCATGGAAGTGTAAGTTCACATCTCTTGTTGCAGTTACTTACTGTATTAATGCAAATGTGCTTCAGAGAGCTTGATGTTCCACATCCCTGAATGGCTAAAGCCAACTAGGTACCTTCCCTGCAGCCTCTGAGCACTGTGCTAGCACTGAACTAGCTGGGAAGCAGAATTTCCATCTTATGGGGAATTCCGAGATTTCAAAATTTGGTTTTGTCCCAAATCAGGAAGAAAAGTTGAACTCTGAGAATTTTTTGCAGAACAAAATATTCTGGAAATAGTACCTTTTGATTTTACTGAAAAATATAATTTTGACTTTAACATTATATTATATTCATTTAAAAGGGATAAAGTTGAAACAAAACATTTTGATAACTTCCCATTAAAACTTTGATGAAATCAGTATGTTCCTGCAAAACATTTTGGTTTAATCGAATCAGCATTTTCCAACAGGAAACTGTTTTGGCAGAAGATTTTTGACCAGCTCAGTGTAAGAGCCTGTTACAAATTAGCATGGAGCTGCCCTCAGTAGATACCATGAACAATACCCTTCCCTGAACAAAACCCAACTGGATCGATCCAGCAGGGATCGATTTATCGTGTCTAGTCTAGACACAATAAATCGACCCCCGAGCCCTCTCCCGTCGACTCCTGTACTCCAGCGCCGCGAGAGGCGCAAGCAGAGTCGACGGGGGAGCGGCAGCAGTTGACTCACCACGGTGAAGACACCACGGTAAGTCGATCTAAGTTTGTCGACTTCAGGTATGTTATTCACGTAGCTGAAGTTGCATAACTTAGATCGATCCCTCCCCCTAGTGTAGACCAGAGCCAACTGTAATAACTACCCCACTGAGGTTCCCTAATGCAGTAGGACTGCATTTCAGTAGCCATGAGAGTGGACAGAGGCTTGTGACACTACAAGGAAGACTGCCCGAGCAAAGGCGGCCCACAGCCTAGCTAACCACAGGTGGAAAACAGTGGCACAAGCCACTTCTGCTACCTGAGAATCTAATAGAAGTCAGGGTTCCAGGAGGAAATCCCTTTGGCAAACCCCAGTGGTAGATTGAGCACTCACAAACTTTGTGTCTTTCAGCTACAATTAATGCCGTACAAACCTTAGTGTTATTTTGATCAAGGGTCTTTATGCGTTTGCTGCTGGAATTGTTGTCCTTCTGCCTGTGAAGCCATAAAGGCTGTGTCAGAGAGGCTGCTTTGATTTTCATTGCCTGCCTGGTTCATTACCGACCGGGTAATGACTGGCAGTGGACCAATCAGATCTTCAGTATCACTCTGTCAGGTTCATAATTAATACTACTGCAAACTAAGCTTATTGTGATTTAATTAGTAATGCTGTAATAATGCTACCGCCTGGGCTTCGGGTTACTAATTTATATAAATAGCTACATTAATGTTTTCAAGCACCAAGTATTAATTGTATCAGCCTCAGCACTAGACTCTGGTTGGCTGACGGCAGCTGCAGAACTCGACAACACTTGGTGTTTGGGGGGGGAAAAAAAAGGTTTTTGATTTCCTGCCTGTTGTTTTTAAACAGGCAAGAAACAGCCATGGACAGGGCTGGAGGGCTTTTGATAATATGGGCCAGCGAGCGGTATTTGAGATTCAAATCCCTTTTTGCTTGGATCTGGTTCCCCCCCCCTGAAATATATAAATAAATCCAAGCTGTTTGCATCGACAGTTTCAATTTGCCACAATGGGAAGTTGCACACATGAGAGATCCCCATGCAGTCAACTTGCATTTTATTTTCAAATCTGGAATTAAAAGGAGAGAAGAAAACTATAGAAGAGGTCCACAGGAGCAGAAGAGGGATTTGCATACATCAGGGCTTTGCACAAGCCAGGGCCTAAGCTCTTTCTCTGGGTTTGGATAAACTACAATAGGAAAAATCTCCTTCCCCTTTCCTACAGCAATGAAGTCCAACATCCCTGTTTGCCTCTGACAAGGATGCGGCTGGGAGTACATACCCCTGTTGGGATAAATTAGGAGAAAGGTAGTGAGACTGAGCAAAAGACAATTTTAGGTTGAGACTCAGGGAAATTGGTCCTCCTCACACTGATGTCCACTAGACTGTGGAACAAATGACAAATTCATAGAAATTAGAGGAGAAAGACCTGTAAGCAAATTAATATGTGAATCCAAATAAGTCTAGAAGGCATCTAAATTGTTGTACTTGCCCCTTCTTCCAGTCCCCCCCAAACACTCCCTTTGTCTTAGTGAGACTTTATTTAGACCCACTCTCACTTACTGAACATTCAGCCTGGCCAGGTCACCTCTGAATTTGGCCCACTGAGCCTAGATGAGAACCCAGCGTTGTGAGTTCAATCCTTGAGGGGGCCATTTAGGGATCTGGGGAAAAAATCTGTCTGGGGATTGGTCCTGCTTTGAGCAGGGGGTTGGACTAGATGACCTCCTGAGGTCCCTTCCAACCCTGATAGTCTATGAGTCTATATTGCTCTGACTTGGATGAAAGGAGAGTAGTATGAAAAACAACTAAGAGGCAAATGTAAATGAAAGTAGGCTACCCTCTGCATCAATTGGAACCTTCTTCCAGCTTCTCTGGTGTGCGTGGGGCAAAGGAGCAGCTGTTCCAATGGGTCCTTTCCCTCTCTAGTTTCCATGACACTAAATGGTGCGTGGTGCCAAAAAACTCAGAACATTCTATTCTCAGACGGGACTGACTTTTGTCAAGACAAAGCAGAATTCCACAGGCTATACGGTAGCAACATATCCGCTGAGCTCCCTCAGTAGTTAATGACTCAGATCATTTGCTCAATAACCAGCAAGCAATGCATGCAACTCCAGTGGAAATAATGTTAACAATACAGCAAAAACTTGCCTTAACCCAACTTAATTGTCTTCTAACAATTGGGTGGGCTTGGCCTACAAATTTATTTATTTTTTCTAATGGAGGGAAAAGTCTTCTAAGCTGTATTTCAAACCATCAAAATCTCTCTCTCCCCCCATCCACTTTTTCTACTTTAAAAGCCCCATGACACAGCAATCATCCTTCCACTGGAGGACAGCTGGACACTACTCAGTCTGGATTCCATTGATGTTGTTTTATGCATATGCTGGGTGGGGTGTGTCCAGAGTGTGATGCAGAAACCCCCACCCCCAAGACTGAACACCTGGTATCTCATATTGGCCTGAGAGTTTGGAATGGAGCTAGAGATCAAAACCTAAATCTCTGAATTGTCACGTGACCAGTGGAGCTAGACCTGGACCAACAAAGCAATACAAACCAAAGGGGCTATCTGAGAAATGTCCAGTCTATTTGGGAGGACATTCTATGTCAAACGTGGCACACTTGCACTTACACAAGATGGGCATCTTCTCTACACCATCCTGCTTCCTAGGACAGCAAAGGGCGTCTCATTGAAACGAATCGTTCGTAAATGTAGAACATGTAAAGGGAAATGCCAAACTGGGACTCCCTTCTGTAGGACGTTAGACAGCCATGTGCGGTGTCTGAGTTTAAAAATGAGTTGGATAACCAGTAATATTTGTATATATGTAGTAAGGCTAATCAAATCAAATTCATTTTCTTTGGGGCATTAGTTGATCACCTGAGGCATCAGGAAGGAACTCATCTGACATGCTGCATTGCACAATTGGGAAGGTACACCACAGAGGGGGTTTCATCTTCCTGGATATTGGATCCACAGTCTATTTCAGAGGCTTTCATGGTTTTCTGTTCCTAATATCCTTAGGAAATGCTAAGGCAACAAGGTCTTTGGCATACATTGGCTGAGCATGGCTTAGAGATTAAGCCACCTAAATCATACAGTGCTCTCCACCAGCATCATGGTTGTGTCCCATGACTGAGATGAAGTCCCTCACAAAGTTATCTAAGAAGGCTGTTGGTCCACCTTTCCGATGGCTGTGTAGAGAGGGGAGCAATATAAATCCCTCCCAAGTAGGAATTTTAAAGGTATAATCTTCCTGTACTGTTTCCTTTATCTATAGAGAGGAAACCTCAAATGAACCATTTCATCCACTATTATGCCTCCCATCAACAAGAAAATTAGCTGTAAGAACGTGTCTGTGTGTGTGTGTGGCCTTATACACCATGCAGGTTTCAGGCTGGAGTGTTTATCACCAAGGATCATTACACCCCACACCCCTTTTTTAAAAGGGACAGTGACTCCATTAAATCTTGAAATTGGCAGGCAAGTAGAATCTACAGCAGACAGCTGCTACATAATCTGAGCCACTGAATTGATCACATTCTGGCTACTACTGTATTTTATGAAATATGGACTGTGACACATATTACTCTGCTGAATGCGTATATCTTGATCTTGGGTTAGATATCTATCCCATTACATATACAGCTGCATAGCTTTGTCTCTCTGTAACGGCGTCATCTACTCACTGCTCGGTGGCACCTCCTTGTGGTCCATCTGGAGAATTAACTCACCACTGGCTACGCCCCACCTGGCGATTGTTCAGCCTGTTGCCCCAGGCACACTCGTTCTGCAGCCGCTGTCCTGCAAGTCTGTAGCTGCAGTTCCTCTTCTTCATGGCTTAGCCTTCTGGCCAAATCACTATCGTCCTCCCCTTCCAGCGCCTTCTCAGAGACTCCTTCCCCAAAATCTCAGGCAGTCTCCATCTCCACGGTGCTGACTGCACCATTCCCACAGTGGTAGGAAGGGGAACCCAGGCCTGCCCTCTACCAGGTTCCAATCCAGGGACCCTCAACCCAGCAGTTCAGGTCTATCCCTTTCAGACCTTACTGCGCCTTCCCTGGACTTCTTCCTCACCTGCCTTTCTCAGCTCCTACTCTGCCCTGTACCAGGGAGTGTGACTACAGGTTCACCTCCCTGCAGCCCCTTCCTCAACTCCTAGGCTTTATAGAAGCCCTGTCTGTTCCTGCCCTGGTGAGCAGCATTCTCAATCAGTCTCATTGCCCCTTAGCTCCCCAGCAGGTGCAGCCTAAGGCTAATTGGCCTCTCTTGCCACCTTAACCCCATCTTTGCTGGTGTGGGGTGAACGCCCCATCACTCTCCCTCTCCATATCCAGAGCTTAAACATGTACCCATGGCATCTATATACACATACACTTACCAATTTCATTTACACTGTGACTCTTCATTAAGTCTCAAATGTATTCTCTCCCTGTGACGTAGGTCCATGTTGTTATCTCCACTTTACAGATCCTATAAACTGAGGCACAGCCATGTATCATAAAGTAAGTCAGAGGTTCCCCACTTCTGGGTGTCCATTTGATTAATGCCATCAACTGTAGGATTTTATTTAGTTGTATCATTTTTTTGCCACTCGCTCCTTGCAGAATTAGGTCCAGCTGGGAGGGCTCATAGAAATGACTCCCAATGAGTTGGACTCTGATCAGCTCAGTTCAACTGGAATGGAGCTAAGGTCTTTCTGAAACCTCACTGCAATCCTAGAAGTGGATTTCCAGTGAGTTACAGAGATGGCTGTGAAATCCACCAGATGGCTGTGAAATCCACCATTAATAGCCCCATCCATCTAGCACGGCCTGAAGAAATCTCACGTTGTTGCCACCCACTCATAGACTTCCATCATTATTGTTCCAAATTCCTGGACAAAAGGACAAAGAAAAGACATACTCTAGCCAGAGCTCTCTTGCAATTTGATCTCGATCATGGCTTGGGATCCCCATAATCCTGTGTCTACAGGTCATCCAGAGTCTTGGACAACATTACTGAAGTACACTAAATCAGCACTTTGCTGCTGCTCTTCATTACACAGATTGGAAGGGAAACTGGCATGCTATATGCCAGATATTAAGGTCTCAAGCAATTCCCTTTTAAACATTACCTTCCTGAGTTTGGATCCCAGCCAGATTGTGCTCATTAAACTTATAAATTGCCTTCATCTCCTGGGCAAGGTAAAATAAAATTGGTATAAGGGACATTGCATTGTTGATGAAAAAGCACAAGTTAACTTCAACACGGTGGACTTAGCACAAGATATGAGGAATATCTTAATAGATGCAGCAGCTTCTATGGGAGGCCTTGAAGAAACCACTGTTCCTGAAAGCGGCAGTAACATTAAAGGAAAAGGGTCTTTGTTCACTTGTTCTGTGCATCTGAATTGTGCAGCTTTTCTTAACATGCCCATGAACAGTGAGATGTGAATCAGGATCTCTGGCGGTTTATAAAGGGTGGCACTGCAGTGAGATATGACCGTATCTTGGTCCTTTCCTTTTGAAATATTTATGGCCCCTAATCTCTCTCTGGCTACAACCCCTGCCCAAGCTCTATTTCAATCCACTGTCCATCCAAGCCTTATTTTATCAGGTTTTCTTTTCTGTGGCTGCAATAATAATTGACTGTTATAGGACTCAGAGACAACAGGATCTTCCAGCATGGAAGCAGATTTTGAAATAGCTAATATCCTCTCTGCCTTTTGATTCAGAACTCTGCTTCTCCCTTTTCTTTCTTTGCATTGGCCTCTGTACAGAGACTTTTCTAACCTTGTGCCTCTCCCTTTCTCTCCACGTCCGTCCCCAGAAATCCAGGAGGTTTCACAAATGGCCAATAGCTGAACAAAAGACAAGATCTCCATTTTGTGTCTCCAAGAGAGAGAGGGCAGATGGGGAAAGGGGTATTGACTAGATCAGTGGTTCTCAAACTTGGGCCACCGCTTGTTCAGGGAAAGCCCCTGGCAGGCCGGGCCAGTTTGTTTACCTGCCGCGTCCGCACGTTTGGCCGATCGCGATTCCCACTGGCTGTGGTTCGCCGCTCCAGGCCAATGGGGGCTGCAGGAAGGGCAGCCAGCACGTCCCTTGGCCCGTGCTGCTTCCTGCAGCCCCCATTGGCCTGGAGCGGCAAACTGCGGCCAGTAGGAGCCGCGATCGGCCAAACCTGCGGACGCGGCAGGTAAACAAACCGGCCCGGCCCGCCAGGGGCTTTCCCTGAACAAGCGGTGGCCCTAGTTTGAGAACCACGGGACTAGATGACTCTAGTAGGTTATCCTATTGCTGACATCTATGGCGTGACCACCCTCTGTGCTCCCCACATAGCATGGAAAAGGTGCAATGCACACCAAAGTGACTGGGCTTTCATGATTTCAGTGACCACAATGCAGCATCCTCCTCAATGTTGTGCCGCCACACAAAGGTAAGCAGTTCCTGTGGAAAAGTGGATCTGATGAATGGCAAAGTCATGGCCAAGACAAATGAGCCTATGCTGTGCGTTCGCCTCTGCTGGACTCTGTTGAGCTGAGCTTCACCAAAATGGAAGGAAAAAAGCCAAAGCTTGCATTGACCTTTTACTGTGGGTCTGGGGTGAAAGGGGATCCAAGAAGGGTACAATGGTGGGGTGATGTCTATTGGCCAAGTAAAGGGAACAGGTGTATGGTCAGGGCCGGCACTGGCTTTTTTGCCGCCCTAGGCAAAAAAGCCACCGCCCCCCCCCCCCCATTGCGGCAGGGGAGGGCGCCGAGCCCGGCCGCGGGCCCGCAATCCCCGACCGGCCGGAGCGCCAGGGGGAGGGCGGTGAGCCCGGCCGGGGCTCTCCACTCTCCCCAGCGGCCAGAGCGCCGGGAGCAGGGCGGAGAGCCCGGCCGGGGCCTCGCTCTCCCCAACCGGCCGGAGTGCCAGGGGAGGGCGGCGAGCCTGCTGTGGCTCCGCTCTCCCCGGCGGCCGGAGCACCGCGGGGAGGGCGGTGAGCCCAGATACGGCCCCGCTCTCGGGCTGGAGCGCCCCGCCGCGCCGCCCCCCTCCAGGCGCCGCCCCCCTCCAGGCGCCGCCCCAAGCACATGCTTGGTGGGCTGGTGCCTGGAGCCGGCCCTGTGTATGGTGCTGGGACAAAGATCAGTCTGTGACTGGTAGAGAGCCCTGTTTCAGGGAGTCACCAGAGGAGAAATAAGAGATGCTGCAATGGACACCCAGTAACAGCTGGCTCAAAAGCACAGCCTGTTTATCCAGCTTGTGCACACGCTGAGTAACTCTGCATAGGGGAATACCCCAGCACACCTATTGGGAAAGAGCTTGTGCAGGGAATGTAGTCAGTGAGGGCATTAGCCAGCACAGGACGAAGCCATGGTATGACAACAACAGACGGCAGCAGGGCTCATTTGGCTCCATATGCCTCTTCCAGCACAACTCAACCTATCTGGATTGCAATGCACAGTAAGAGCATCCATGGACAGGGACTACAGGCTGCAGCATGGTGGCATTATCACTTTTCCAGGGAGCAACAACCTTGACCCTCCCCCTCCTGTGGCTCTCCACTGGTGCCCTATTGGTACCGCCATCTTAGCAGCCAGGGTAGCCACCCTGTGCCATCTATGCCTCTGCTGCTGCAACAATTTCCTCATCAACACAAATGTCTTTCTGCGGGCAAGCGGCATCCCTGTCTCCTTTCCCCACTAGTTGCTGGGACCAGCACTGAGGAGAATCATGCGGGTTGCCTGGCCCACTTAAAAGTACTGCATGTAGCACATTTCCCCCCCAGCATCATCTTCTAGATGAAGGAGGACAAGCAAGCCCTACTGTTCAGTGAGAGAAAGAAAAATGGGGCGGGGGGAAGGTACAGTGGTAGGAAGAATACGAGAGGATGAGGAAGGGAGAGAGAGAAATCATGTACAGCGAGAGAAACACTTTAAAAACAGTAAGTTCCTCTTCATATTGGCACAGCAATGTTTGCAGCATGGCTTAGCATTCCTCATCCTGTTAAATAAATATTGTGACAGTTCTAATCCTAGCGAGCGGGGACGTAACCAGAACTTGGATTTTCACTGAGGGCAAACAGTAATGGGTACACTTTAAGTATTTCAAATAAGCCTCGACTTTAGATCTACAGAGACAGCACTATTTGTTAAATAAATATCAAACTCATCTGGTACCAGGCCAGTTGCTGTGGTTAAGTAAGATATATCTAGCTAATGGATATTTAACTCGATGTTGGGTAAGCAAGCCCACACAGACTGTAAAATGCTTTTTAATTAAATAAAAAAACAACAACCCCAACCTCTATACCTTTCGAATAAGGCCTCTTTAGGAATTTTGAATGCTATCAAAGGAGACAGCTCCATCACGGTAAGGGAATTAGGCATCATTTAATTTCTAAAAAGAAAATGACACATGCTGGTTCATAACGAACAGGCTACAGCCAGTTTATGAAACGTTAATTGGAATACCTTGCATTTCCCTCACTCCATTAATGAATGAATGGTGGTGCCAGTCTCTATTTATGGGCCAGTTAAATTCCAAAGCAACTCCATTTACCTCTTGTATATATTATTAAACTCATATGTCGGTTACATAATAAATAAACCATCCTTTCATAAATCTAAATGAAGGGCTTCCTGGAGGTCCTTATGGAAAGTCATCGCCCGGCTCATGAAGGGTTTGTTACTTTCTGCTTTGCAAAACTGCTGTTTCCCTCAAGCCCCTTCCAGTGCATAATAATAATGTTGAAAAAAAAAGTACACTGGGGAACAAGCTCTATTAGAGCGAAATGTTTGTCAGCATCTTAAAAAAAACATTTCCAGATGGCTGAACTGCTGTAGAAACATGTAACTTTATTGCCGCACTCCAAATCTTTCCCACTCTGGTTCCATGCACCTTCCTTACTGCTGGTAGAGCTGGTGCCCCTGGAATAAACCCTCACGGTAGATATTTGGAGGCGCTAGTTAGGAGCAGTCAGAGGGTAACATCTGTGCTGCAGCCTCTGCTATTGAATGGTGTTAAGCATTAAAGTGGTGTGTGTGTGTGTGTGTGTGTGTGTGTGTGTGTGTGTGTGTGTGTGTGTGTGTGTGTGTGTGTGTGTGTGTGAAAGATTTTATTGAGGGGGAAAGGCAGCGCTGGGTAGCTGAAGAGCCTTTCACTTCTAAGTCATTGGTTAGGTCCATATAAGTCAATAATGACTAAGGGACAAATTCAGCTCTGCTGTAAGCTGGCACAACTCCCTTTGCAGCTGTTTATTGGCCTATGGGAAACAGAGTCCTAGAGGGAAGTTGCCCACATCACAATAGCCACCAACATGCTGCCTGGCAGCCTAGCTAGTACCCCAAAGAAGTCAAGGACTGATCAGGTCATGGAGGTTGAGCTGCTGTCAGTGCTAGAGATAGTAGCTCCAGGACAGGACTGAGTGAGGTATAATACTGTACGAGTGGGGGGAGGCTTGCATTGTCTCTGCACCTTCTCTTCCTAGAGGGCTTTACTCTCCAGGGCTGCCAATCCAGCACCATTTGCTATACCTCGAGTGGGCCCTGCACAGGGGTGCGCCCCACCCGCCCCTACCCCTGGCTTCGGGCTAATTGCACACCTAAATGGCAGACTGGACACATAACTGACATTTGCAGGCACCGTTAATTAATTTACATGTGCAGTCATGTTTAGGCAGGCAATTGCACATGCATCCAGCACTCGGGGTGCATATCCAGCCTTTGTAAACATTATATATACACATTATATATTATATATATACATATACATTATATATACACCCTAATGACCCTGAAAAGCAGGACCCTCCCAAATCCATTCAGCTCACTTACGAGCAAACAGCCCACGTTTTATTCACTCACTGACTTATTTACATGCCTCTCAGCACACTCAGGTCCTGTCCCAGTAGACTACTCAAAACACTTTGCTGTGGCTAATGGCTCGGGTTGCAGATCAGAATGGAGGGTCATTAGGAGTTATGTGGGAGCCAGGACAGAGTACTGAGAATAGCAGAGGGTGCTCTATGCCAGGACTGAGGTGCCCGGGCAGAGCTGTGATTGGGAAGCTTGCACAGCACCTGTCGTCACAATGCATGGTTCAATACTATGGGTCTTTTCACATTAATGAGCTTACAGGATTGATACAAAACCAGAAGTTTCTCCCTACACAACAGAAGTCCCATTGTACATGGTACATATTTTTTATGCACCCAGAGCCTTGGAGTTGGCACATCCGTGGTGAGCCCATCTCCTGATTCAAGTCCTGAATCATATGGCCTGGCTGCAGGATGCCATTTTGAAAAAGGCAAAGAAAATCCACCCTCTGAAACAACCCCCTTCCAAGCCTGCTGTTCACTTGGCTACAGTATCTGCCATCCCTTGGCTGTAGATTACAGGTTCAGCAGCATGCTAAACAGCCAACATTATGTTCCTGCCAAGGAACAAGGCTCCCAACTACTGAAAACTCCCAGGGGCCCACCAGAGCTGTTGCTAAGCACAAGGGAAACCTGGTTAGCAAAGTCAACCCCATGCTTCTTTGACTGTGCCTCAGATTTTCTGCTCCGCCAGTCCCTCTGCTCTTGGACACCACCGTCCTGATACAGAAGGCGCTTTCTAACAGGCATACAGAAGCCAAGCCAAATCTGTCTCCACAAACAATAGCTTTATTGAAGCTGCTGCTGCTTCCAAAGAGGCAGTTGGAGTGAATCTCTGAGCTGATTTAAACAATTAGGTCAGAGTTGCTCCTTCTACAGATATTAGCTATTTCAAAATCTGCTTCCATGCTAAAGATCCTGTTGCACCAGTGGGACACAGGTAGCCTGCCTGAATTATCTTTCTGGTTTTCAAACTCAGTATATATTATGCATATTACCTGGTACATTGCTGCCAAATGTACCAGGGACATGGGGCAAAATGCACTACCAGTGATGCCCTTCATCCAGCCCCAGGTGATGTTCACTTTGAAATCCTGACCTTCTGCCGGAATGTGACAGGCCTGCAAAGAACTTCCGTGCACTATGCCACAGTGCAGCGGGTACAGCATGGACCAGCAGCCTAGGATGTCAATCAAAACAAAGCAAATGCTATTAAAACCGTGGGATTTAGTGAAGAAATCTGGTACTGTTTTGGGGTTTGCTCTCTAGTGAATGTTCTGTGTTTCTTTAATCTCAAAGGTAGCTGAGGACTGATGCAACTCGATAACCAAGGGAGGGGGCTCTCCTTCTATATCATTACTGTTCAACAATAACAAAGAAGCCCATGACACACTTGTAGGGCGTGAACCAATGCCATAATAGCCCTCTATCACAGAGCCTTATGCAATGAGTTACACCCTCCCTCAGATGCATCTCTGGAAGCTGAGAAATCTACACTAAATAACAGAGCCTAACCATCCTGACCCCAGCTAATTAACGCTCATAGGAAGGAAGACTTGATTTTCTAGAAGAGAGTCTTGAAAATTTTCCAGGTGAATGTGACCAGGAGTAGTTTCGACTTGATTCTCATGCAAACTCAACTGGAAATGATTACAGCCAAATAATGGCATTAGAGTGGAAGGAAATAACTGCATTGATTGCTTGACCTGAAGAACAATAATGGCTCTCGTCTATTACGACTGATTTTCCATAACATTAGTGCTACACAGAAGAGTTCAGATTAGATCCAGGAAGCCAGAAGTACGAATGAGAAGCAGCAGCCTCCAGAGGGGAGGGGAGGTTTCCAGTCCCTCTGCACAAGAGGAATCTGAATGTAGTTTGGTTCTTTGCAGGAGGCTGAAATGTTAAGCACATACCAAGAACCTTCATATTCACTGGGGAGGTTTTCAGACACATTCCTTGGGCAGGTGATGGGCAAGGGTTGGTTATGCTGCAGCAGTCATCATGGATCTTTGATATACATCCCTACTGCAGAAAGGAAAATACCAGCTTCAGAGTGGGAGGAGCAAGCCCCTGGCATGCAGAAATTATAGGAGGGACTGCTCCCCCCACTATTGCATATTGAATTGGTTGCAATTTTGTCATGGTTTTAGCAGACTTTGAACAGAGTAAAAGCTCTCCGCAGCATCTGTTACTGATCCCCTGGCCATGGCATTATTCAATGCAAACAAAACTAGAGAAATGTAATATACTGTGGATGCAGGGCGTGGAATGACAAGGAAATGCAAAAAAATTAATTCAGAGTGAAAGATCTGGGTTTGTTAGTAACTTTCTCTCCAGACACTTCAGGAGACAACCAATGCCCAAATTGTAACATCCTGTGTCTCTGCAACCAGCAGAGAGAGCTGCAAGAACCCTACGCTCCAAACAGTTTCCTTCCACCAGTGATGGCAGTGCTCTTACCGTCTATCTCCTTCCCAGTCACAGTGAATGGTTGGCCGGGGCAGTTCCCTTTCATTGCCAGTCACGTTCCCTCTTCCCGGCAAGCAAATTATTGTCATTGCATCTGGTACGATATGCAGCAGTGAAATGAAAAGGTCCAATTTGAATTTGGCAGCTGATTAGAAATCACTCATGAGCAACATTGCTCACCCAGCATAGAATATTGTACGAGAGAGGAATAGAAGGAAGTGTTGACCATATACCAGGGGTTCTAGGCAGCCCTCTTTGTGGCCTGTGGGACGTGAGTGAAGTCCAGTTCCCAGTTCACAGGTTTTTACAGCACAAAAACCAGGGACATGATCATTGGATCGGCTCCTGGTAGGGGTGACCAGACAGCAAGTGTGAAAAATCGGGACGGGGGTGTGGGGTAATAGGTGCCTATATAAGACAAAGCCCCAAATATCAGGACAGTCCCTATAAAATCGGGACATCTGGTCACCCTAGCTCCTGGGCTAGTAAGGATTCAAGGACTGAATGTCCAGAGAGATCAAACTATCCATTTATCCATAGAAAGATTCCTCCAGTTCAGTGGTTCTCAACCTATTTACCATTGTGGGCTGCGTATGTAGCTCTCTTTGTGTTATGTGGGCCGCATCCACACAATATATATGCTACCTGTATGATCCTGAGGATGCCATATGGACTACATCTGTGTGCTGATTGGGCTGCAAGTGGGTTGGCAAATTGATGGTCTGTGATGTATTTAAGAAGCTTACAGTGATGATACCTGTGATGTACCTGCTCTGGGGATAAATGTTTGAGTCAGTCTCCAGGACCAGCAATCCAGGACCTTTAACCAGCACTACCTGAAAGTAAAAATTCCTCTATCCATAGAGCTGGTTTTTTTGTTTCTTTCCTATTGCATGGGCCTCTGTGTTGAGCTGGACTTGTGTCTCCATGACTTTAGGTGTATCCTTATGTGTTGTCCTTGTAGAGAGGGAGGATGGTCCGGCAGTTAGAGAGCAGGGCTGGGTCTTGGGAGACCTGGAGTCAATTTCCTACTTTGCCATGGACTTCCTGTGTGACTTGGGCATTGTGAGGGCAAATATTTTAAAGATGCATTCAGCTACTATAGCCAGGGGGATATAGAAGTACCTAAAATAGATTATGGGCAGTCTCTGAAAGTGGGAGGGGAGAAAGCCAGTATCTACCCTATTGGCACCCACAATCACATGGATGGCCACAAGTGTAGTTTTTGTGCTCACCTGCTCTTGGCTAGCACTGGTATATACTCTATGGATCAGGGCTTTACTATGCACTCTGGCTATGGTATATAGAGATAAGGTGCTCAATGCTGTACAAGTTTCCAGTATATTCTCACTCACACTCTGTCTTTGGAAGCCTGGTGTCGAAAATAATTGCTTGTTGCACTCTGGGGACATGCACTTGCAGTTGGCGTGCCCCGCATTCCCTCGTGTGCAGTGGAGAGAGGGTGGGTGTCAGTAATTGCGCTGGCAGTCAGATCTGCACAAACACCATTAATAACAGGTTTCACAACTTTGGAGAAAGAAAGAAAGAAAGAAAGGAAGGAAGAAGTTGGCTGCAGTGCCGATCGTGCCAGCAGATTGTGGAGGTGGGTCCCAACAGCTGGCACACTTCAGATCTCATGTGGCAACTGCATGCACCAAGTCCCAGAGTGCCTCCCTCCCTTTCCTGTCTTTCTCTTGCTCAGGTTGTTGTTTGTATCCTCCATACACAGCTGGTTGATTTCAGACAGAGGGGTGGGAGGAAAGGATGTGAGGGGCAGTTTAACAGCTGAACTGACTGTCTATCACTGCTACATGACATGGATCCCAATTGAGGGGGGGAAAAAAACTTTTAGTGTTGCTCCATTTCACTTAGGCACCATTTGTTACCAGAAGTATCTTCTCAGCCTCTAGGAGGGGCCGCACTGTTGCTGCTAGTACGAAGCCTGCAGCCATGTGATTTTGTACCATGATCTCCACCAGAGCTGAGCCATTACAAACATTGAATCTATCTCCCCTTGTAAGTATTCTCACACTTGCTTCTTATCAAACTGTCTGTACTGGGCTATCTTGATTATCACTTCAAAAGTTTTTTTTCTCTTACTTAATTGGCCTCTCAGACTTGGTAAGACAACTCCCACCTGTTCATGCTCTCTGTATGTGTGTATATATATCTCCTCAATATATGTTTCACTCTATATGCATCCGAAGAAGTGGGTTGTAGCCCACGAAAGCTTATGCTCTAATAAATTTGTTAGTCTCTAAGGTGCCACAAGTACTCCTGTTAATTCTCAAACAGGATCTATCCAGATCAATGCCCAGATAGGAGATCTCCCAGGGTTGCTTGCAGTGCTACTGGAAAAGGGGTGGGGTCTAGTGCTGGACAAATATTGCAAAGCAGTGAATGTTTCAATTCTCAAGAGGGTGTTGAATCAACCACGTTCCTGTCTGTTTTTGTTCTTTTTCCTGAGAACATTTAAATTAAGGGAACCGAGCATAGGTATTCGGGCATGAACACGGGTATTCCCTGTCTTCTACTTGCATCTGAAGTGTCCAAATCGTGTCAATAAAGTTACTGTCCTCCAGCCAGAAACAATACCATGTGATTTTAGAGGACCAATTGCACACCATGAATAGACATAGCCTACACAAATAGTATGTGAAGTACCCATAGGCTGAAATATGCTTACATAAAATGTTCATCCACCAATTACAATTAATGCATGAATTTGTAAAAGCCAAAGCTGGTTTAGAAATAATTTTCAGGCACGCACACAAAAAGGGTTAATTCATTGTGCAAATTGCTTGCTGCTAAAAAAAAAATGAAAAATGTCATGGAATTCTTTTATTAAAGAATTTAAACGTTTATTAAATGTCCCATGATATTGTTCACAACAGTCAAGATGTGAATCCCAGTGATGAGAATTTCTTCACTTCCTGTCCTAAATCATGTGGCGATGAAAGGCAGCTGCATTCCACCCTAGAGCTTGTAATTAGCTATTCACCAATCAACAAGGAAGTGCTCCAAACCCATATGTGCCTGAAGTGCCTTCTACAAAATGCCTATAGAGCGGAAGAGGTTCAAAAGCTGGATGGAGCAGAGTGGGGAAGTGATGCAAGGAACTGAAAGGCCAAAGTTCAAGCTAGTTTCATTTCCCTACCTGCTGTGAGAGGCAAAGCACCAGTAAAGGAAGAGAAGGGGAGGGAAGATAAGAAGGAAAGGAGAGAGAAAAGGCTAATGGGCAGAAGTAATATGTGGAAGCAAAGCAGCCTAATCAAACAGGATCGCCAATGAGATAATAATAGGATCTGTGACTATGGGAGGTCAAATCTGGTTCAGACTCTGACTGACCGACATTATCTCTTACAGCTATGTGGTGGTCCTTGGAAAGCTGGTGGCATCTGTCCACATGTCCACTGTCCACATCACAAATGCCACTGCCCCAGCGGGTCCCTAATCTCAGCAGAAACACCAAAGATTGATTGTCCCACAGTGACTGAACTCCTCCCTCACCTCTAGACAGTGCTTATGCCAGAACAGTGTTTTTCAATCTTTTTTCATTTGTGGACCCCTGCACATTTTTGAATGGTGGTACAGACCCCTTTGGAAATCTTAGACATAGTCGGTAGACTACAGGTTGAAAACCACTGCACCACAAAACTGCATGTTTCCCAGCACTGCTGCAGCCGCATTGGTTCTAGCCATAGCATAAGTGCTCGCGTAGAGATCGGGTTCATCTGCCGTGTCACCTCGTGTCATCTGCAGAGCAGCATTCTATGGAGACAGTTGTAGGTCCCTGTGAGGGGGTGTTCACCCCACACTCACCCCGAAGGGGTTAATGGAGGCCAGATGGGCCAATTCACCTATTAGGTGGCAGGCTGGGAGAATTAAGGCTGAGAGGAAAACCTAATTAGGGGAAACCCACCTGTGTGGGAAGAGGTGGGGCTCCTATAAAGCCGGGGACTGATAGTAGAGGGGCCTGCAGAGGAGTAGTCTGCAGTTACTCAGTGGATAAAGGGAGGTGTGTTTGGGACTATAGAGGGACGTCCACATTACTCCCTAAGAGGAAGGAGTTTGGTCTGGCAAACCTTGGGGGAGTCAAAAGGCAGGAAAGGCTCAAGGGAAAAACAGCAAGGAAATGGATAGTGCAGACCTTGGCTGCTAATTACAGGGCTTCTGGGCTGGAACCTGGAGTAGGGGGCTGCCTTCCCCTATCAGCTGCTGAGGAAGTGGCACCGGCGGGGTACTGAGCAGGAAGACAGCCTGAGCTCATTTGTCAGGAGAGACCTGGGTACCTGGGAAAGGGGAAACATGGATAGTGACCTGGCCAGAGGGCCAAGGCACAAAGAGGAGGCTGCAGTGCCTGGCACAAGAGAGGAGCCACAGAGAGAGAGCAGCAGCAGGGTGTGTAGCAAGAAGGAGAAGAGGGCCTCAGACCTGAAAGGTGCTAATCCCTAGAGCAGCCAGTAGGAGGCACCACCTGAAGTGAGTGGAGCTCGTGACAGTCCATAAGCCATTTCAAGGCCTCCTCTGCGGGGTTGTGGATATCATCCAATTCACCTTGGAATCCATATTTGGGGCACTGTGTTTGAGGGTTTGGACATTCTCACCACAGTCGCACAAAGGACTGTTGTGTTACAAAGCCCTCCTGGTGAAGACAGAGGCCTGGAAGTGGAGCTTGCAGGGAATGGGTGGGGCAGCTAGAGCAGTTTGCAGAGCTGCCACTTGTGCAGGGTTCCCATAGAGGCACTGCCTGCGAAGAGTCATCGCTAAGATCTGACTGCCGCTCTCCTCCCCCCAGGGCAGGCCCAGCAGGCAGTCAGATTGATGGCCATGTTTAGTTTACAGTTCCTTCCTCACTTCCACACACTGCAGTAACTCTCCTTATTTTTAGACTAAAATGTTGGCAAATGCATAAATATCTCCAGTCACCAGAAAGCCATTTTGGTTGGGCTTTGCCTGCAAACATTGCTCCAGCCTGATAGCCTCACGCAGTGTAATATTTCCATGAGTCCTAGGGGATGGGCAGGCAATTCACACATCATAAATTCCTGTCATGCTCATGCTAACATATTCACATCATTCAAAAGCAAAGTCTACTTACTCTGAAGAAATATGGGATGTAAAAGAAGTCTGTGGGTAAGACAATGTAAAGACCTGTAAATCATTATGTCCTGAAACTCGGGGTAGGGATTCATCAGCCCCATAGCAGCTCCTAAAGAAAGCAATGCAGTGAGGTTTGTGCACATGAAAAGAACAACACCCTGAAGGCCTTTTGGGTTCTTGAAAGCTACAATCTTTGCTGCGAGTCAATAGACAGTGCATCAACCCCCAATGAGCATGATGGGGAGCTTAATATCCAGGATTCAGTGGTAGGTGAGGAACCAGATACACAGCATGAAGGACAATATTCCTTTGGAGAAGGTGCACGTTATTCTTTTCTTGGGGAAGGACCCGGATGACTGGGTGTTTTCCATGGCACCCAGCTCTTTGTGTGCTTTCTAGGTTGGTTCAGAGGACCTGCTTACATTGCTTAGTGGTAAAGAAGAATGGGGTAACTGGCAAAGTCTCGGGATGTAGAACCCAGGGAGTATCTATTCTCATAGCATCGGCTGTGTCACAATCTGCAGAAACGACTCAGCTCTTTACCAGGGACTGTTTTCCTGCACCACATGCCCCCAGAAGTCCCTGTTCACCTCGCCATACTTCTCCATCCCATTCTTGGCCGACAAAATGGCATTTGCATTAATAATCCGCCTGAGATCTCCCAGATTACTGAGCTGTGGAGCTGCACAAAGCAGATTTGACTGGGTTCTTTGCTCCCGTCGTGACATCTGTCCATAAAGGTGACAGAGTTCAAAGGAAAACCTAGTTATTCAGAAAAGGGGAAGGGATAAGAGCTATTTGGCAGGCTCCCGAGGGAAACAAGATGGACCCTGGGGTTCAGCCATTGTTAGCAATGAGAAACTGGGACAGTAGAAATGTCATCCAGGTCTAGTCATTTTCACAGCGGGGAATAAATGTCCCACAGGCAGGCTGGGCATTTCTGTGAAGCCTCGGATGTGGGTTGTAATCCTGTCTCATCCTCTCTCTCCCCCGCTCTTATCAGGGCACTGAGAAGTGGTCATCATGACCATAAAATCAAATGATCTGATGTAACCTCTGAATGTAGCCAAAAGCAATCAGCAAGCAGCTTCCCTGTGTGAAGAGAAAAGTGTTTCATATATAATCACCCCTTTAATTCCTTCCTCGTTATGAGCCATCCTCTTCCATGGCTTCCTGAGCAGCACACATATCCACAACTGTCATTATGAGTAACCAAGTGGTGAGGGCTCAAGCCTGCAAAGTGCTGAACACCCAGAGGGACAGAGGAGTGACAAACCCCTGCTCCAGACTGTGCCAGTTCATCGCATTTTCCACAGAGGGAGTCAGGGCACCAACCTCTGGCAGAGAAAGTGTTCATGGGAAAATGCATTTGACATAACTCCATCTCCTCAGCAGTTCCTTTCTCTCATGCTTTGATTCTGGGCAGCTGCTGACAGCTAAGAGCCGGAGCTGTCGTGGTGGTAATTTGTATTGCCTGAGTGCCTGGATCAGGAGTCAGGGCTCCATTGTGCTAGGCGCTGTACAGACGGAATGAAAAAGTCAGCTCCTGCCCTAAAGAGCTCACAAATTGTCACAGGTGACACGGTCAGCCAGACTGTCCTGGTGGTGTTAATATGCGGAAAGCACCTCCTACGCACTCACCTCTCACCCGAGCACTGGAGGGCAATAGCATTTTAGTGGGATTAGTATAAACCCAGCCTCACACATCACTTAACTGCAGTGAACCGTGTGGCTGTCCTCACGAGGCCTGTTTGTATTCACCAACAGAACAGCAAAGTAGGGCATGGCGTACTCTCATCCTCCTTCTGGCCTCAGCAATTTCATTGCAGCTCATCACCATGCATTTTGTAAGCTGGGCCAGCTTGGACTTGTCACGTGGCACTGGTTCTAGTGATAGGCAGATTGTCTTGGTGATAGACAGAGAAGACAGTGCAGGCCCACCCCATAAAACCAGAGGCAGCTGAAGCTCGCTTTGAATGGGGGAATGGAGGTACTTATTGAAACCTAAATGTACTAAGCACCATCCTAAGCATGGGGAGCTGGGAGAGTCAGGGCAGAGGGGGAAGTTGGGGTGGTTCTCTGCATAGGGAGCAAGGGGAGCTTCTGAGAGTCGGTGGGGAGCGGGGGAGGAAGCTGGCTCCAGGCTGGGAAGAGGGTCCTAGTGGTTAAGAACATAAGAATGGCCAGGGTCAATGGGCCAAAGCCTATCATTTCAGACTAACAGTCCATCTAGCCCAGTATCCTGTCTTCTGACAGTGGCCAGTGCCAGATGCTTCAGAGGGAATGAACAGAACAGACAATTTATCAAGTGATCCATCCCCTCTCATCCAGTCCCAGCATCTGGAAGTCAGAGGTTTAGGGACAACCAGGTCATTGGGTTCGTTCCTGAGCATCTTAGCTAATAGCAACTGATGGCCCTGTCCTCCATGAACGTATCTAATTCTTTTCTGAACTCAGTTATACTTTTGGCTTATACAACACCCCTGGCGATGAGTTTCGCGGGTTGCCTGTGTATTGTGTGACGACTTCATGTTAGTTTTAAACCTGCCGCCTATTAATTTAATTGGGTTGTTGTGTTATGTGAAGGGATAAATAACTTTCTTATTCACTTTCTCTGCACCATTCATGATTTTATAGCCCTCTTTCATATGCCCCCTCTAGTCATCTCTTTTGTAAGCTGAACAGTCCCAGTCTTTTTAATCTTTCCTCGTATGGAAACTGTTCCATACCCCTAATCATTTTTGTTGCTCTCCTCTGTAACTTTTCCAATTCTAATATATCTCTTTTGAGATGGGGTGACCAGAACAGAACACAGGTGTAGGCGTACCATGGATTTACAAAGTGACATTATGATATTTTCTGTTCCAGTCTCTCTCGCCAGGGGTAGCTGCTTCTGGCCCTGGCCCTATCTCCTCCCCAGCCTGATCCTGGGCACTGTGGCGTTGACCACTCCAGCTCTTCTGGGTCCCACTCTTACCTCTGCCGTCAGCAGCCACAAAGCCCAGCCTGTCCTGAGCAGCTTAGCACGCATGGTATGTGGAAGATTGCTTCATGTGCATGCAGTTTACAGAGAACATTGGTTCCCAGAATATGTAGCAAAACAACTGAAGAACAAAGCGCGGGGACTGGAAACATAGATCAGTCCCCACAATATTTTCTTTGTGGGGGTGCAAGCCCCTTTTGCTCCCCAGTTCTGCGAGCCTACCTAAAACCCATCCATCCCAAGCTGCAAAACTTGTAGCCACTCAGGAATGATCATTGCCCGGTGTCTCTCGACACATGCTAAGACTGCCAGCTCTTTGGGGGAAGGGTCTATCTTTTTTTTTATTGCATGTGTGTACTAGCACAATGGGCATTGAGGGGTGACCATTGAAACCAAGTTTCTTGAGGGCTCATACGAACAGTTACAGTATTAAGTAAACTAGTCTGAGAGAGGTTGAAGTGACTTACCCAAGCTCCACATAATCAGTTAGTGGGAGAACTGGGAATAGAACCCAGGAATCCCAATGCACCAGTTTGTTTCCTGCTTTACCTACCAGAAACACTTACAGTTTTGCAGTGGCCTTTACCCATGCATAATCTCCCATGTACACTCCCGTGGTGCAATCAAGAGGAGAATGCCCTCTTGTATGCAGAATCTCTGCCCTGAAGGGGTCCTTGCAGGTAGATGTGTCCTTCTCGCAGTATTTCTGCTGAGGATAGCTATGGGTATGTAATCTCATTGTTTTGTTTCTGCCAGGCAGTTCAGGGAGTATTGTATAGAAAACAACATCCTCTCCTTCAATGATAGGCTTTGGTCATGGAGTGCTGACTGTCCTTGTTTTCTAAATGTATATGGTGCCCTAAGGGAGTGTCTCTGTTTCGATTATATGGGGAGTTCTGGGTTCTGGGCTAGAAGACTGTGAAAGGAAGACTGGTGGGTTCTTCCATGCCCCATGAACCGCGAACAAACGATGCCACTGCACAGCCAGAAAAGAAGGGCCCTTGGGCCAGCTGGGGTGGTAAATTTATTATAAAGCAATGAAATATGAAATAGCAAAGCTACTTTAGGAAATAGTTTGTCTTCTTTTACCTTCCCCTTAAAATGGAAGAATTTTACATTTTAAAATGGGACATTCCTAGAATGGTTATTTCCCTAGGCGGAGATGCCTTTTAGAGGCAAAATAGAATACGATTATTATTTTATTTGTTGTTTGTATGGTAGTAATGCCTCAGAGCCCTTGCTATGGACCAGATCTCCACTGTGCTCGGTGCTGTACAGGGTTAGGGATTGTCAGCCTGACTGGCCTTTCATCATTTCACAGTAGAAGTGCTGTTGTCCTAAGACAGGCGACGTTGCAAATGTCACCCAGTTGGATTCAATCTTTATTCTATTTCATTAGCTTCCAGAGCAAATGTGCTCAGCGTACAAGTCAGACAACGATCGTTGTAAAATCACGCCATGTTCTTTCTGCCTCTCTGACACCATTAATATAGATTCTGCAATCAGCAAGTTAATGACATGCGAGGCAGAATACAATCCAGCTCAGTTTCCCTTAGCTGTATAGCGTCTGCAGGGCTAAGATAATAATGAATAAACACTTGGTTTTATCAGGAACAGGAGCAAATGTGACTCAAAGATGCACAAAGGCTCAGATATGTGGAGTCAGTGGCGACTTTTACAGTCACCTTTCTGACTACAGTGGCATTTCAACTGTGTCTTTAACTATATGTTTATGTCTTGAGTGTGTACTTTATGTACCCATATATAAATATATACATGCACACATATATACATACACCCACAGAATGTCAACATTTTCCATTTTTATTCATTGGGTTTTAGGCTCCTAAGGTAAGTGGGAGAGTCAGATCTGATTCAGTGATGCACAGAAAGTTCCCCCACCTTTTCTTGTTGAGGAGGCAAAAGATCTGTGTGGGTTTTTGTGTCTGTGTGTGTTACTGTCAGATGAATTCACCTTGAAAATTCTGTGTACAGAGCAGCGGTGACATTCATTAGCTGGCTAGGTGAAACGTGGAGTTATATCTCGCGGAACATCCTGAGGGGGGGTCTCTCCACTGTAAACTTCCCCTGGTTTTGAAAACGTTAATCTTAAATGTGAAGAACTGGCTGACTCTCCTAGAGAGTGCTTAGCAGATACCATAGCTGAAACATTGTTAAGTCACCAGAGAGGAAGAGCCTAATTGTGCACTGCTCTGATGACTGTCATGACTATGCAAATACATTTTCCCCTACCCACATTCAGCGCACTTTGATTGTCCCTATGGGTTTTTTTTAAAGTTGTGTTTCTCTTCATTTGCATGAGTCATGGCGCCAGGATTCAAAAGAGCAGAGCATGCAATGCAAAGGATGGGACCTCAGTCCCCTGAATCCCCACCTAGCAGTTTCTGAATCTTTCTGGAAAACTTTGATAAACATTCTTGTTAGCTACAGCTCAGCTGAGATATCTTCCACAGACAGGTTGCCTTTGAACCTCCCTGAGGTTGCTCTAAATTGCACAAGGGCTCATATAAGAAAGAGAAGGTTCAGCCAACGTAACAAAGTTTTCAAATGTTGTCACCCACACTCTACAGCCATCCTCTTAACTTAGCATAGGACACAGAAAACTTTTGGTAGGGAGTAATGGACAAAACATCATATCACATAGGAGCTGAAGAAACATGGATGTCCTGGCTTAATCCCCCATGTGTGGCTCCCTTCTTAACAGTCAGGGTGAATAGCCTAACTAAAAAATCTTTTAGACTCCATAGAGGAGCCAGACAAGAATGCTCCTAATCTTTTCCCCTGAGCAATCAAGCCCTTAGCCAGCATCATACATTATAGTCAGGCACAAAATAATGCAAGTCATAACTAGAGGGGGAATAGAGAACAAAATATATCTGTATGCCAAAGATATCTTGTTGTATATCACAAACCTGGCCACTTCAGAACCAACAAACTCCCAGTTAACACAAATATTCAGCCTCATTTCTGGTGAGGAGTAGTTGAATCCTGCTATGTGCTGAGTACCCTCGGTTCTCACTGAAGTCGGTGAGAGGTAAGCAAGCACCTGAGAGGAGTGTTCAGCACCTTGAGGGACTGAGCCCGAAATGAACAAATCCAAAAGCAAGGCTACAATACTAAGAAGACAATCTGCATCAAGAAATCCAGCTCTTGAGTCCTGTGAATGTGGCAGAGATGGTTTCATGAGCACTCAGAGTCCTTATATGATAAATATTACCTCAAATTAGTTGGTCAGATTAAAGACGACTTAGACAGATAGCGGGTATTACCTCTGACTGTAGCAGGCCGAGCAGGAATCATTAAAATGAATGACCTCCCAAGATTCCACCTTTATTATTATTATTATCATTATTACAGTGCTGAAAAGTATGCTGGGCTCCAGGGTACCATAGAGAATGATATCTGGACAAACATTTTCCAGGATGTCCACACAACCAGTTTCTCATAATGCAGGGGAGAGAATTCCAGTGGGAAGCAATTGCAGTCTGATTCTACACCCTAATATTCACCAGTAAAACTAGCTCATGTGATCAGCTGGAGAGGATATGGGTAAGTCAGGCTTTATGTACACATGCCTTTGAGGCTTGTCCACATTCTGCTCATACGTACACGAGAGCTTACAAACAACCTTAAACATACTTCATGATACCGACTTGACCTCTGATGCCCTCAGGGGACATTCCCTCCAACTGTCACCGCACAAAAAGATGGATTTGTTCTAAGTATCAAATGGCTCCAAGAAAATGTCCCTCCGGCTCAGGAAAGAAAGTACTACACTTGTAGTATGGCTAAAGAAAATAAAAGAAATTAGAGGTGGAACAAATCACAGACTTGACAGTCCCAAGAGCATTTCAAGGAGCCAGCTGACACTCTATTTACAACATTCAAACAACAAGGACAAATGTCACTAACACTGCATCCAGCCAGGGCATCAACCTGTCATCCATATGTTGGTGATATCTTTACAGAATGACTCTTCCCCAACCAGCCCTACATTCAGCTACACAATTCTACAACATCATCTTCTGTCTCTCCTCACAGATAATAATGCCACCGCAAACACCTGTGATGAATGCTATGGCAAAAACATGCCTTTGTACAGGGATATAATAATGTTGCAGCAATCACCTACATGCCAAGCTGTATATAACAATTGCCACATCAAAGGAAACATTGTATCCAGGTAAATGTATACCTTATTTATCTGTTTATCTTCCTCTGAGTGTGTGTGTACATATTGACTTGTGTACTTAATTAACAATTGTTTCATGTGCATCTACCTGTAAATGCCTTTAAAAATACACATAGGTAACTTAAATATAAAACTGACTTGTAAACTGAGCCAATTTGACCTTTTTTTATTTTAATTGTGCTTTAAGATATAAATATCCCAAATAATAAAAACTAATGAGAAAACATGACAGATGAGGCAGAATTGTGTCTAACCAGATCATTTTTCACTGCTTTCCAGGAAGCACTGGCTAATATTAAAGAGCATCTGATGCTGTCTGGAAAACTCTGCTAAGCTTTCTCTCTGAACACAATGCTGCTTCTAGATCAGCTGTCTTGTGCAGTTATCTGTCTAAATTAATAGAGCTGTCACGGTTGGAGGCCTATTTGCTCCTCTGACCCCTCTCTCAGTGCACTCCCTCAGGTCTCAGGCCCCATGCCTTTGTCTCTCTTTGGGACAGAGCCACACACTTCTCCCACTCTTAGACTAGGCCCTGGGTTACCACACCCTGTGTATTGACTGTGCTGATCCAGCAGGTCTGACTGGGTTCAGAACCTGTGGTTTGTCCTGTCGGCAGCCTGTGACCAGTGGATTACAGTGACCCAGAACAGCCTTCTTTAACTGAAGTGTCGCATATTTAACCGTAGGAACAAAGCGTGACATAAGAGAAAAGGTCAACATGCACGTCTATCTCATCAAGAGTCCTACCTTCCCAAAATGGAGACATAGGCAGGCTAACCTTCCTGAAGACACCTCTAGCCTCTCAGGGTCTGGGTGTCAATCTGTCAAATTTAACTGTCTCCCCCGCATCAAGAGAAACTGAGTGTGTCTTTAAACTCCAAGCCTGGCTTTTGTTCCTCCGCACCACAGGGACCACAGTGGGGACTGAGTGCCTCTGTGGAAGCCTGTCTGACAGGCCCAGCAGGGGGCCAAACCAGAGCATAAAGTGAATGGCTCTTGCTTCGTCTCTCAAGTATTTGTAGAGCAGTGTATATCTGGATCTGTTGGCCCATCATGAGGACCCTACTACTGAGTTAACTCAATACATGCATGCAGTAAACATTACTATACCTAGGCTAAGAAACAGTGTTCATAAACTATTACCAGCAACTCCAAATCGAGGCACAGATCCCTGCAGTTAGAAACCACATGGTCAGAGCCCCATTGACTCCCATGGGAGTTTGCATGAGTGTAAGGGTCCACCCAGGTGGATTAGATTGCAGGATTGGGACCTTTAAACTGCATGAAACTAAGGCATATGATCGTTGTCCTATTGAAGACAGTGGGAGTTTTACAAGTGACTTCAAAATGAGCAAGATTAAGCCCAAGAGTTGCTCCTGGGACCGAATCCTGATCCCATTGAAGTCAATACTAAAACTCACATTCATTTCAAGAAGGCCAGGGTTTGGAAAGCCTCCCATTGACTTCAATAGACTTTGGCTCAAGCCCTTAGTCTCTATTGTGTACTCCCCACTTATGGTCCCTGATAAACCAGTGGGAGTTTTGTCTGAGTGAGGAGGCCAGCATTAGGCCCTTCAAGTCACCATCCTTTCTTTGGGATGTAAACATTGGCTGTGCGATGGAGTTATTACTGTAATTCAATTATTTTCAGAACATTTTCAGAATTAATTTAAATTTGTTTCAAGTGACATGCAGTAGTGTTGAAAGTTGAATGTTTCTGCTAGGTATTCCACTGCTGAGTTGCATTTCCTGTGTCCCAAACTATGTCACCAGATAGTCAAGGAGGTGGCCACCTGTGAAACTATTAATTATTCATTTGTCTGATATATATGACCATTTTTAAATTATCTTAGGGCTTGGTGTGACGGGGGCCCTACGTCGAGCTGGGGTACCCCCGTCAGCCCAGTGCAGGGTTGGTGCACCCCATTACCCCTTTGTCAGGATCCCCCCGCTAAGTGGGTGATTTCAGCCAAGTAGGTCCCGGCACCCTGGCGGGGTCACTTAGGGCTTCTCTACACTTATCGGGGGATTCACGCGCGGCGATCGATGCATCGGCGGTTGATTTAGCGGTCTAGTGAAGACCCGCTAAATCGACCGCCGATGGCTCTCCCGTCGACTCCTGTGCTCCACCTGAATGAGAAGCGCAAGGGGAGTCGACAGGAGAACGTCTCCAGTCGACATCATGTAGCGTGGACCCCGCGATAAGTAGATCTAAGTACGTCGACTTCAGTTGCATAACTTAGATCAATCTCCCCCCGTAGCGTAGACAAGGCCTTAGACAAATAGTCCATAGTCTCTGGGTGGCCAAAACAAACAAACAGTCTGGAACCCTGGAGCCTCTTGGCTGGGGCAAAATGAACAACCAGTCTAGAGCCCTGCAGTCTCCTGGCTGGGGCAGGCAGCAACATTTGGGAATTAGCCCCCTGGGAAGGACAAAGCAGTAAGCAGACTGCAGCCCCTGGGCGGGGCAAAGCAAACAAACAGTCTATGGCCCCGCAGCCGCCAGGCTGGGGCAAAGCAAAGAAACAGTCTTATGGCCCTGCAAACCCCGGGGTGGGGCAGGCAGTTGCCATGGGGGAATTAGTCCCCTGGGCAGGGCAAAATATCAATTAGTCTATGGCCCTATGGCAGGGCAAAAAAACCCCAACCATCTATGGGTCTTACTTCCCTCTGGACTGGGACGTAGAACAGGCAGCAGCCTCCTCAGCGGGCAGCGTCTTGGCTTCCCCGGCGGTCTCCGCAGTCGGCAAGTCGCCTGGAGCATAGTCCGGGTCTTTGGGCTCTACTGCCAGAAGCGTTGCAGGAACCGGCAGGGTATGTCCTTCATCCAACTGACCTGGGCTACCTCTTTTTATCTGGGTTCTCCACCTAGATCATGCGCAGCGGGGGAAAGGGGGCGTGGCCGCCTGGGCCCACAATGATTGGTCTGCCCCTGGCGGCCCAGTGAGGGGTTGGTACACCCCATCACACTTGGTCCAAAATCTAATGAAGACAATGGGTTTTGAATCAAGCCCCTAGTGATTAAGGTGCCTGTGACTATTCACATGTTTAAAGTTAAGCATGTGCTTAAGTGCTTTGTTAGATCAGGTCTTACTCTTCTTTGTAATTAGCTGCAGTAATTAGGAAATCTTTTATACCACACGCTGTCTTCTTTGGTTTCCTATACACAGCTATAAGCCACAGAAAACCAAAGGGGAAAAAAATAGCTAAAAAAGAAACCTATTTAATTATATTTTTATCTCAATTTGTCTTGGTATTTATGAGTTCCACAAGTGCTTTTATTAAAGTCAGGAGGTTAATGAACAAAGTCTGAGTGGATCAATTAACCCAATGCCAAGCAGGTCTTTAAAAACAATGGAGCACTGCACGCGCAGCCGCACACGGCAAGCAGGAAAACAAGTCCACTGACTCAGGTGAAGCAATTTAGCATTATAAAACCAATATCGTTTTCTTGATTTGCTTTTCTCCCACTGATAGCAAAATTGCTTCGAAAACAAGTGTTAGACCCAGCTCTGGATTTACATTAAAATAGTAATAATAATCTTACATTTCTTAAATTGTATTTAGTGCATTTTAATTGTCTGGGTTAATAAATACAACTCCACTGGGTCAGAATACAACTCCACTCAACAATCGGGGTAAGAGCCTCCTTTTTT
This sequence comes from Emys orbicularis, assembly GCF_028017835.1. NCBI lineage: Eukaryota > Metazoa > Chordata > Testudines > Emydidae > Emys > Emys orbicularis. The sequence continues at coordinate 109,994,044 of NC_088689.1, forward strand.
CTCAAAGAGAACATGCAGTCCATTAGAAGGTGTGTTCATGAGTTTTACGCACGCCCAGTTCTGGGCTGCCCCAGGGACTGGAGAGGCCCCTGGAGTAATTTGGACTGCTGTGGGGGCCGGTCTAAATTTCAGCAGCCTTCCTGGGCTGTCCTATGGGCCTTAGCCCTGTCTAGAATCTTTGCACTCCTGTCCATGTCCTTTCTGCCCCCAGACTTACTCCCTGTGGCAGGGGGTTCTCAGGAAGCAGTCTTATGCCTTAAGCATCTGCACAACAGTTAGCACAGGAAGTTGTCAATGACACACAACTCTACGTATCCTTCACAACATATGATCATACCACTACCACCAAGATCATCCAGGGCTTGGACAAGATCAGCTTATGGGGATGAAGAACAGCTGAATGAAGCTGAAGCTGAACAAGACAGAGAGATGTCGGGTGGGCAGAAGGAAGCACTTTGAAAGTTTGCGGCCATGGTGTAGTCTCCTTTGGATGAAGGCACCCAGCCACAAATCATCAACTCCATCTCTAGTTTCGGAGTGCTCTTGGATTCCTCTCTGATGCTGAGCTCTCTCATAGCAGAAGCCATGAGTTTACACTTTCTACTATCTCTGGTTGACTAGGAGACTCCATTTTATCCTGGAAGACAATGACCTGGCTTCAGTTATACATGCTTTTGTTACCTCCTGTCAGCAAAGCAATATCCCTAGCTATATTCTGTGCTCTATGTTTGTTGTATTTGCTGCTCTGTTTTGATGTTTAAAAACAAATTGTTTTTCTAAATGAATTAAGCTATCTGGGGATGGGTGATGGATTTGGGAGATACATGGTAGGTTATGAGCATGCTCTGCTGCCTACTAGGGGGAGAACTTGTATTCATGAATCATGAATTAGTGACCTAATTACTGAGGAAGCACCTGGATTCTATCTCCTTGTGGACATGTATCCAGCTTGCTGGATTTTAGTACCTTTATGCTAAAGAGGTGTTTGTAAGTGAACTCCATTTTCCTAGTGATTCTCTTCATCCTTTGAGATGTCCTTATTTTTCCCTTAGTTGTTTTAAGTAGTTCCCACTCCTCTCCCAACCTCCCAACCCCACTCCCAAGCTGACCTGCTAATTTAAATGGAAAGAGATGGCAGCAACATCCTCTTTGTCACTGTAAATTCAGGGGAGCTGTCTCCATTTCATATAAACCAGGGATGAAAGGTCTTATTAGTGCATCCTTTACATCCCTCGCTCCTCCTGCTACCGTGATCAGGGCAGGATTATTCCCCTCTGTATGTTCTCTGGTGCTCTGTCCAATCTAGTTTCAGATGATCATGTAACTGGGTTTCCCCCATTTCCCTGGAGGGACTCACCAAGAGCTTAATAGACCTCCCTGCTAGGAAATATTTCCTGATATTTGGACTAAGCTTTCTTTTGCTCCGTTTCATCCCATTGCTGTTAAATTATTATCCTCTTGGATTGCCCTATACAATTCCTGTTTGCAGCAGTGTTGTAGCCATGCTGATCCCAGGATATGAGAGAGATAAGGTGTGACTTGAAGAAGAGCTTGGTGGAGCTCCAAAATCTTGTCTCTCTCACCAACAGAAGTTGGTCCAATAAAGATATTACCTCCCCCACTTTGTCTCTCCTATACAATTCCTTTCACGTGTGGGTGGTTGTGTAACTGGCCCCACTTGGGCTGATAGCAGGATTTGAACGTGGGACCTTCGGAACTTAAAAGCTTGAGTCTCTTCCATTTGAAGAATGAAATCTTGGCGTTGCTGTGGATAGTTCTCCAAAAACTTCTGCTCAATGCACAGCCATTGATGGACCACAGCACTGGTCAGAAAGGCTATTAGGAACTGTTAGGAAAGGGATTGAAAATAAGACAGAAAATATCATAATGCCACTATATAAATCCATGGCATGACCATACCTTTAAAACTGTGTCCCGTTCTGGTCACCCCATCTCAAAAAAGATATAGTGGAACTAGGAAAGGTTCAGAGAAGGGTGACAAAGATGATCAAGAGTATGGAATGGAGAGACTAAAAAGATTATGGATCTTCATCTTAGAAAATAGATGATTAAGGGGGAATCTGATACATGTCTATAAAATCATGAATGGTGTGGAAAAAATCAGTAGAGAAGTGTTATTTCCCCTTTCACATAATACAAAAACCAGGAGTCACATGGTGAAATTGATAGGCAGCTGGTTCAATACAAATAGGAGGAAGTACATTTTAACAAAATGCATAATTAACCTTTGATCTCACTGCCATGGGATATTGTGATAAAAGTATAACTGGGTTAAAAAAAACTGGATAAATTCATGGAGGGGACAGGTCCATCAATGGCTATTAGCCAAGATGATCAGGGACACAACCTCAGGCTTGGGGTGACCCTAAGCCTCTGACTATCAGAAGCTGGGAGTGGAAGACAGGGTGGATCACTCCAAAATTGCTCTTTTCTGTAAACTCCCTCTGAAGCTCTGGTACAGGTTGCTGTCGGAGACAGGACACTGGGCAAGATGGGCCATGGTCTTACCCAGTATGGCAGCTCTTATGAGCTTTAAAGGGCCTAACTGCCTTACCTGGGAGCTGTAATGGACTCAATAACCTCTTATGTGGACCAGCCACTAGAGGGAGACAAAGACCCACACTGTCCTAGTGTGTGTCACATGTACACTCTTCAGATTCTTGGAGACAGTTATGTCCTTCGTTAAACCCCTGGTAGCCAGGCAGCTACATGCAATAAGGCTGAGCACCTTTTGTGAAGTATGCAAGGCCCTCAACTTCCTTTGGCTTCATTAGATGAGGACTTCAGAGCTCAAAGCCAGTCTTTTCTTTCCACTCCTAGAAAAGTCCCACTGTGGATTATAGCTGTTCAAAAAATTTATGTTGGAACAGTTTTCCATTGGAAAATACTGATTCAACCAAATTGAAACATTTTGCTGGAATATATCTATTTTATCTAAAATTTGAACTAAAAATTGTTGAGGTGCTTTGTTTTGACTCTATCATTTAGAATATATGATAGAATATGTCCAAACAATAACGTCAAAATGAACGTTTTTGATCTTATTGAAAGGAAAATGCTTTGATAAGGTCATTTTGATATTTCCAAAATGAAATTTTTCAAAATTTTCATTTCATGGGAAATTTCAAAAATTTGACTTTTCAGTCCAGTTCTGGACTAAAGGAAATTGTGAAATGCTGGAGTGCCTAATGGAGCAGACATTAGGAATACTGACCAATTCTACTGCTGATCTACAAATGGCATGGGTGGATTCTGAAGGGAGCCCAAGAACTCAAACTGCCCTCGCTAAAGGGGAGTTGCTGCCTTGGCAGAAGGGAACAGGAAAAGAGGCAGAGGGTGGAGTCACCCTTTCTACATAGATCAGGGACCCCCAGATTTGCCAAGCACAATGGCAAGGATCAGAATGCTGCCAGGAATCAAAACATTCATTAATATGGGAACATGGGGGCAAAATGTCTTTACTGAAGAAAAAAAAGACTTGTGCAATTGGGCTACGTGTTTTATATTAAGTTCAGAAATATGCTTGTAAAATTGGCACCTTTGCTCAAGATAAATATGTCCCCTGTGTGCATTCAGGACACAACTTGTTTGCTAACACAACAGATTTTCACTCCTGCTCTTCCCAAGGAGCTATGGCATAGTGAGCTGGATTCTCTTCTGGCTCGTGCATCATCATTATCAAATCTGTTTTGCTAATTTCCATTTGGAGAATCTTCAGTGCTAGTGAGGAGGTAAGAGGCAGATAGAATTTTCATCCGATCCCTCGTGGAGCTGTAGGAGCTGGCATTTAGAAAGATCATCTTTTTGACTTGTGAGCAGAGAGCCCTGGAGAGAGAATAACTATTGGAACACCTGGAGGTCATCTCTAGAAAGTCACTTCCCTGCCTATAACTCCACATTAATCATATGAACAGGGGCTGCCTGAGCCTTTTTCTTTCATGCTGGTTCATTTCCCTCTTGGAGTCAGCCAACATGGAAACCATCTAGCGAGTGTAGCCTGCAGCTCTGGATACTCGCTAGGGGATTGTTTCTTTGGCAGGACCCCAGCAAAAATAATGAAATAAATAAAAAAGGAAGGACTGTTCTTTCTCTTCTTGACTTTCCCCGGGGCTTGCTTGAGAACTCCCTGGAAGAGGTTGGGGTCTCACTGGGGCTGCCAGCCAGCCTCACCGTTTGAGAAACACTGCCATGGGGGTCCCTAGAAAGCAGACAGAGTAACAAGCCATGAGCTGCTCAGCATATCTTATCTTGCAGTGAGAACAGACTTGCCTCCAAACCTGAGAGGCAAACACAAACCATTAAGCTAAAAAGCTTTTTTCTTTCTTTTTTGTAGTCTCCTCTTTTTGGGCCATAGATATTTCCTCACTCTGTCTCCCTCGCTTCCCTGGGCAGAGCCCTTCTCCTCCACCAGCTTTTCAATTCTCCCAAGAGGAACGAGCTGTTTACGACAGGGTCACTTTGAGAGAAGGCTTTTAAGCCACTTTATGTCCTTCGAGGACAGCCACGATACTAGTTTTTAAGCCTACGATGAAAACAATGTTGTTTATAACACTCCCCGTTCTGCTGCCATTTTCTGCCTCTCCTTGGGGTGCCTGTAACAACAGCAAAACGATTACAGATTGTTGATGCCTGGAATATTAATAGAGCTCGTGGATAGCTCTGTGGTACCCTGAAGCTCTCCACACACTGCTTTCCACTGCACTTTTCATTGGCCCACTATGCTCTTACCCGCCTCTTCCATTGCTGATAACCTCCCTAACTGAGAGGCGCTTAGCACCTGCAGCTCTCATTAGCTCCGGTGGGAGCTGCAGCTGCTCTGCACCATCCAGGATCAGGCCCTATCCTGCAGTGGGTGAGATGGAATGGCAGAAAACCAATCAAACTAATGAATGCTGAAATTATTCTGCTAAACTCAAGTGTAGTATCAGTTTAATAGAGGATACATCCTCTCCCAGGAGGACTGTATCCTACCTTGGCAGGGAGGAAGTTCCTTATCATCTATTAGGTCATTTTCATCCTTGTATTCCTACAAGAGTGTTTGACATCTCTGGTCAAATTATGAAGCCTTTTCTTTGTGAGAAGGATTATACCAACCTGAGATAATGGGGAGCACGCACACACAAATCCCTTCTTATGCTAAAGGATTGCCCCAGGAACGGCAAGTGTCTGACCCACTTTCATTACCATCTTCAAGATGCAGCGCTCTGCCTCCTGCAGCAAGTAACTGCAATGCCAGTAACGGGTAGTTTGTGCACAGTGAGTCTAAGTAAACAGAGTGACATCTCATCTGCTGTGTGTGCACTCCCATGAAGCTGCCTTCCAAAGTGCTCCTTGGATTCAGCTAGTTGTGCTGGGGAGTACAAACATCAGGGAGATGACACACACCAAGCCCTGCAGATGGTAACCCCCCTGGCTGGAATCATGTCCTTAATGGAGAACCTGGTCAGATTGTCAAAGGGCCCAGCAATTCCCTACAGGTATCATGCATCAGCACAGGATTGATCTCTAAGGAGGAAACATAATTTAGCAACAAACAGTAGCAATAAAACTAGATTCAGGTGGTGACATTAATTGTATGAACTGGACCAAAAGTACAACTCACTGGGAATAGCTTCTTTAACACTTTGGGCAAGATCCTCACCTGGTGTAAATATGATGTAACTCCATGACAGCATTAGAGAGAAGCTGATTTACACCAGCCGAAAAGCCGGTCCTTTGTTTTAGATTATTTCTGTTAAATGCAGGCAGATAATGAGGAGGTTGTTTGGGTTGATGTAGAAAATGCCGAACTGGATCAGAAAAATGGCCCAGCTAATTGGTAGCCCATCGCTCAGAGCGGCCAATGCAAGATGATTCAAGGGAAGGTGTAAAACCAGATAATAGACAAATAAGGATAACTTCATTTGAAAAATTATTTCATAGGCAACTTCTTCCCCCTGATCCAATAATCATGAATAAAGTCATAAGTGAGTACAACTCTATATGCTTTCACAGACACCCCTGTCAATAAAAACAGCACTGGACCATGGCATCAGGGAAGTCCCATCCCTCACCAAAACACCCACAGCTATGAATTAAATGCTGCAGTGGATGCAAACTCTGCACAGCCTGAACCCGAGGAGCATCAGCAACCTGTACGCACCTTGCCATGAATAAAGGCTGCTGTGTATCATTCACATCCCCTGAGCAAAAGGAATCGGGGAATGCAGCACACCGACCCACGCACACCGACCCACACACACCGACCCATGCACCTGCCCCCATAAATAAAGGCATCAGTGGATGCAAGGTCACTCCGACTTCTGCCACCATGCACAAAGTCAGAGGTGGCATCTCCCCCGTCACTATTGTGCACAAAGTGAACAGTGGAATTGCCTGCAGTTGCTGATTATTTCCCCCCCACTCCCCATGTTAAAGTCCCCTCCTCCCCAAACCTGTTGGCAGCTGACAATACCTCTAGAGATGCCTTCTGATACCTCGCTGATGCTTTTCGTACCTTTCCCTATCAGGTGGCAGAAGGCTGGTATTTGTCAGGCTGAGCCAACGCTGGAAACAGCATCACTAGCTGATTGTTTGGGATTATTATTATTATTTTATTTTTTTATTATTATTGCATGGCTGGCTCCTTGGCTGCCCATCTGGAGTGCCGCCTGAGAGAGACCTTCCACTGCAGCTAAGTACCTTTGTCACATTCAGCCTTATGTGGGCTTGATCATTCATTAAGACAGAGGATAGGGGCAAGGAGGTGGTAGATTCAAACTTGTTTTTGTTTGTTAGTTTCTGTTTTAAACCCTTGCAGGCGCTGGCAAAATCTCCCATGCACCTGTCCACCGGGTGTGACCAAGGCTTCCGGAATCAAAGAGCATCCAACTGACAGCAAAGCAATGGCACTTGCAGAGTTTGCACCTTCCAGTTCGTTAGGTGAGTTCTTGATCTGCACTCCGAGACAGTCTTCAGGCATGCAAGTAGAATAGTCAGGCTGCAGATTATTACCATGATCATGGGGTAGATGCAAAGTAAGGGGGGAAAATAAATGATAACTTAATATCTGAGAGGTAAGTGTTAGTAATTAGTCTGCAACACTTTGATCATTAATGCATGCAATCAAATTATCATCAAGAACATTTCACCACCAGCCCCCCTCCGCCTTCCCCCTTTTTTATTTAAACTAGCTGGCAGACTGCAAAGGCTGGTAGCAGCAGCAGCCGTGGATGTTTTCAAAGGAAGCTGCTGCTCCCTAGTGTTTGAAGGATTCAAAGCCGGAGCCAAAACATAGGCAGAAAGGGAGAGAGATCCGTAAAGAAAAGATGAGCAATAAACTAATGGGCCCAGGCAAGGCAGGAGTGCCAGCTCTTTGTTATCTGCTCTGATATTGATTACAATCCCAATGGATATAGCTCAGGTTTTCCTCCTTTGAGTTCTTAAGTGAAATTAAAAGCATGCACTTCATTATGCACCCCCTCTCCTCCCCTCCATTTCTCTCTTCCTCTGATCCTTTGGCTGGATGCCAGTCACTGCTGGCCAATTACACCCTAGGGGTTAACAAGCGCTTTCTTTCTTTTCACATTCCCATGTGCTTAGTGTCCTAAGGAAGATCACATCATTCACTCTGGAAACTGTACATGTCAACAGTAAACTAAATGAGAACTGACTAGCACTCTCTCTCTCTCTCTCGGTCTCTCTCCACTGCTAAAAGGGACCACTGGAATCTTAAGAAATCTGTATATATACACACACTGTAGCTGGGTGCTAGGTATGTGAGGAGTAACACACACAGAATTGCATGGGCTCGGCAGTATGATCTATCTTGGCAACAGCTGAGGTTTAGAATGAAAATCGGTTGCCACTCAGGTTGAAAAAGTCACTGACCAAGGGTTATAATAACAATGCCCACTGGAGTTTTTAAACCCAGTGGATAGCTGTTTTGCTGTAAATGTAAAGCTCTGATCTCTCGCTAATCTGCGTCAACCAAAAAAATGGAAAGGACAGAAACACAACCTTAACTCATCTTCCAGCTTTCCTCCAACACCTCCCGTACACCCACTGCCTGCTTCTCACCTGCACTCCTTGCCTTCCTGCCTAGCTCTTTCCTTTTGCTTCCCTCTTTAGTTTTTTCTTGTTATCTTTATCTCATGAGCCTCCCAGTCCAGTTTCCTATTTACTTGCCTTCTCCTTAATGACAAATGTTCTCTTCCTTGCTGAGTCCAGCAACTAGCACATTGACTTTGGAGGCTCAGACACTTCTTAGGATCTTCTATGTGGCTTCTCTGTCTCCTCTGAAGTTTCCCAGTGGTATGGGCTACATTGTGCCTCCCAGGGTACTTCTGACACCAGTTCTTAGCTGTAAAGATGAAACAACCCATTTCTATGGAAAGTGGTTCATCCTTGAAAGCGAAGTATCTCTTCCTTTCTGGACCATATTCTGGACCTGGGTCCCTTATTAGAATCTGGGAGAATCCCAGGGTCCACTCTGGCAGCTGGAGCATCATGGGTAGTGCTGTTGATGACATCAGCTCCTTGGGCATCTATTTCTAAGGGGGAAAGCAATTAAGTAGAAGAAGAAGGCAAAATTAAGGTGGTTGGTCTGTCTGTCTCATCCAATTACTAGCTGGTCAGTAGTTTTTAACATCCAAAACAGTTGGCCAATTAGGAAGTCAGTAGAGCTAAATTATTTTTAATCCCCTGACTGGAGGCCAAATTCTGCTCTGTTACACCAATATACCTCCATAGTCATACCATTGACTGCAACTGTGGGTGCTTGGCACTCTGAAAATGAGGCCACTTATTTAGGCGTCTAATATGGTTTTAGGTGTCTAGCTTCTGGCAGCTAAATTTAACCATTTTGGCTTAGGCTGATTGGGACAGATTCTGCTCATAGTTATGCAATTGTAATTCTGAGGTACTGTAACTCCACTTAAATTAATGGAGTTATTCCAGATTTACACTAATATAACTGTCAAGTATCAGGGGGTAGCCGTATTAGTCTGTAGCCACAAAAACAACGAGGAGTCCGGTGGCACCTTAAAGACTAACAGATTTATTTGGGCCTAAGCTTACGTGGGTAAAAAACCACCGAAGAAGTGGTTTTTTACCCGCGAAAGCTTATGCCCAAATAAATCTGTTAGTCTTTAAGGTGCCACCGGACTAATATAACTGTTAGCAAAAACTGGCTGTGTGTGTGCAATAAAAAGTTTGCCGTGTACTCAGTGTTGATATTTGGTTACCATTCCATGCTAACCTCCCTTTTTCTCAAACAGAAGGAAAAAACACTCCCCGTTTTCTCAAATGAATTCCTTTGTGTGCTATTTTGTTATTGTTATTGAGAGCTTGAGCCAAATCAGCTCAGCTGTTTGAGTTAGATGAGCATGAATAAAAATACACTTATCCCATATGTTTCAATGGCACTGTTATGTGCGCATTGCTCCAAAAATAGCTACACCTAGAAACTCACGACTTGGCTTGTTTTATAGTTCTTCACTGAGGAAGGAGAATCAACTCAAGTTTGAAGAGCATGGGTTAAGTATTTTTAAAGTTGTGAATGTTTAAAAGTGGCCATTTTCAAGTATGAGTCTGGGAATTTTTTATTTTAACACTGCATTTAATGCTGTTTTTGGCAGTGTGTGTGTGTGTGCACGCACGCACAAGTGTATGTACACATGCTATATCTCTGTGTGTATGTGTTTTTCTGTATAAAGAAAGAGAGAAAATGCTATGTGGAATGAAAATCCATTTAGCAGAAAAATTAGATCTCCTGAGCATTTGTATTTTCTGCAAGAACTAGAAAACACTAGTACTATAAAAATAAGACACAGAATGATCTAAACCAATAAGATATGATTTTATGCCAAGTTGTGAGGAAGGATCTATATCTTTATCAGGTTTCTCTCACTCAAGAGATGAAAATCACATGGAAGCTTGTTAGAAATTCACCCTATACAGTATATCTTTCAGAAATACATTGTAGAGATGTTTGCCAGTTTCCAAAGTGAATTACAGACTCAGTGGCAGTTCCTGCCTCTTTCCTTGTACAAACACAAACACAGCACATTTATACCCACACTGTATATACACAGACTGTAGGAGGCAAATGCACACACAAACACACTGTCCCCGCGGTTCCATGTGTCTGTGATTTTCTCAGTATCAGTAGCACTCAAACGTTGCCCCGATCAGGGCTGCACTGAAAGCTTGCCAGGAGCCTAAGGTTTGGCATAGTATGGCATACATTTGCATATTACTAATCAGATTTCAGCCACCTACATTTTAAATTCAGGTTTGAAACCCATGCAGTCGCCATAATTCAAGGCTCCATCTTGATGTGTCTCCTCTCTGCTCCCAGCCATGGATACTATGCTCAATGGAAACCTTATGGCCCAGGTTTCAATTTGTTCAGGTCTGGGGCAAGGACAGGTGCATAATTATGGAACTTTCTTCTGGGGGACAGCAGGCTGAGCCCCACTCTCACTGCTGTAGAGTGCACTGCTAAACTACCTTTTTCCCAGACACCCAGCTCAGGAAAAAAGGACCCCCAGCCCCTAAACAACATAGCAATCCAGCTAATAGGAGGAAAAAGGGAGTTCTAGCTTCTAAGGAGTGCATTATATGATGAATCTTTAATCTTGTAGGTTTCTCAGATGTTACAATGATCAGTCTTGTGCTAATAAACCTTAGTCCAAGTGGCATGCAGTATACCACTCAGAAAAAGATGGAGCACGGCATGCTGTGACCTGTAGTCTCTGTTGGCGATACCTCATTATTAAAGAGGAAAAGTTATTTACTTATTCCCATAATACAAGAACTAGGGGTCACCAAATGAAATTAATAGGCAGCAGGTTTAAAACAAATAAAAGGAAGTTCTTCTTCACGCAGCGCACAGTCAACTTGTGGAACTCCTTACCTGAGGAGGTTGTGAAGGCTAGGACTATAACAATGTTTAAAAGGGGACTGGATAAATTCATGGTGGCTAAGTCCATAAATGGCTATTAGCCAGGATGGGTAAGAATGGTGTCCCTAGCCTCTGTTCGTCAGAGGATGGAGATGGATGGCAGGAGAGAGATCACTTGATCATTGCCTGTTAGGTTCACTCCCTCTGGGGCACCTGGCATTGGCCACTGTCGGTAGACAGATACTGGGCTAGATGGACCTTTGGTCTGACCCAGTACGGCCTTTCTTATGTTCTTATGTTCTTATGAAGGTGACTGCATAAGGATATGAGTGGTTTCTGGAACACTTTAGCCATCCTTCCTCCAAATGCTATCAAAATCAACAAGTTGGAGTCCCATCCAGTGCTCTGTTTGGAGAAGGTATTATGGACTCCTACCTTCTGGTCTCTGATTAAAATGTTTGTCACCTGGCACACAATACAGAAGATGACATGTAGTCTCTCCCTCCCTCTCTCTGTCTCTGTCAAAGAAGGATGTGTTTGCTATTGTAACGTCTATTGAAACATAAACATATACCTTTAAAATAGCATTTCACTCTGACAATACTCCTGGAGAGAACTGAGAATAGTATGGGGGAGATAATGCACTCCAGACAATAGGAGAAGACACCAGCGAGAGGCTTATCTGCCAGAACCTGTATTGCCTATTTAAACAATAATCCCCTTCAAAATGATGTTTTTCTATGTACATTTAAAATGCATGATATTCAGTGTGTTCATGTGGCTTTTAATAGCCTGGATGATTTTCCATACAGCTAATTCCATAAATATATTCTGTTTTGCTTCTGCAATTTGTAGCATGGTCCCTAAAATGAAGCACTGCACTGCAGGTTCACCTCACCCAGGAACATTCTGTCTAACAAACAAGCTATTTCCCAAGTAACAGAAGTATCGAGGTAGGATTGAACCTCTCACCTGCCAGGATGTTTTGTGGTGGGTGAATCGTTGGGGAGGTCCCTGGTGCAACTAGTGGTTCTCTTACAAGGACAAATCCAGAGGCCCTTACTCTGATGTTAATCAGTCAAACTCCCATTCACACAGTGGGGCAGAATGAAGCAACCCAGAGGAGTTTTGTCTGAGAAAGGGTGGAGTCACATCTGAGTTAGAACCAAGGGAGAGGGTCTCTCTACCACTGTATGCTGCTCCAGTGGCTTACAGGAGCCATAAAGGTGCCACAAGTAGTCAAGGGAGGATTCTTCTGGTGTAGGGCCACTATAACCAGCCCGTTGCTGCCTTTCTTACAAGCCCTAGCATAGGGGGTTTGCTGGGGATAGGGATAGGAGAAGGAGGGGGCTTTGCCAAGGGTGGAAGGAGGTGTCTCCCTGGCACACAGTAGGGGGATTCTGGTCTGCAATACAGTCCACAGGCAGCCCTTGGGAGGCTGCTATAAAACAGGGCTGCTCTCATTTACCGTCCCGCATCTGGCCCAGAATCCAGGTGATGCAAAGATGACTTAAAGCCCTCTTTACCAACCTCCACGGCGTGGGCTGCTGCACTCAGAAGAAGCATCGCCCAGAATCACACATCCCAAGTGACAGCTTGTAGGCCAGACGTTCCGCTGGTGTAAATCAGCATCTCTCCATCCATATGGAGTAATGCCAGTCTACCTCAGTTGAAGATCTACTCAGGGTTTGGCTGAGGGTTTGCAATTGGGTCATCATTAGGGCTGGTTCATCATTTTGGATCTCATCCGGCACCATTGAAATCAATGGGGAATTTTGTTGTAGATTTCAATGGGGACAGGATCAGGGACTTTCAGCACTGCCTTGGGCCATTAGTCATTAAAGCTGTGACTGAGAGATACAGACAACTGGCTGGCAAAAGCAGCTCACTTTTTTGAAGGAAAATGGTAGCCATGGGCGGGAGAGGTTAATTAAAGTTGAAAATGAATTTAACTGGGAAGAAAGTGTCCTGAGCGATGCTGCCATTTTATTGCTGCCCTATACTCAAACTCTCTCTTTTTCTCTTCCCTGTGTAGCTGGGAACAGACTGGGAGCTTGTGTTGGGGTGGAAGTAGTACAACAGCTAACTGAAAAGAGATGATATTATTCTGTTTTCTATATATTGTGCCTTTAAATATAGTGAAGTCCCCTTCCCATTGCTGCAGAGGCAGCTGCCATTGTGTGTGTTCAATTCATATGCAGAATGCTACTGAGTGAGTAACACACTGTGCTCCTTCTTGTGGAAACTTACATTTGTTCTTTGTTGAAAAAAATGTCATCCGGGCAAGAACAGCAGAATAGGAGCATCTCTAAAGAGCACGATGGATTCAGATAGCTCTTCCTAGCTCTGGAACGATCTACCTACCTAGCACTGACCTGAGCTCCCAAAGTCCTGCCCCAGAATATATTGAGCTCAGTGTAAAATTTGGGAGGGATCATTTGGAGGCAGTGATCTTTTTTGGTTGAATCAAAATCCTAGACAGGAATCTACGGAGGCTGTCCCCAGATCCCATAGACTAACTCCCAGTTATTGTCAACTGTGATGGTTACACCTGTCCATTAAAAACTGGATGGAGACCTACCAAATTCATTGCACTGCACAGCGCCATTAAACAAATGGGTAATGACTTTTGGTAATGATTTTCAACCAGTGATGGAAGTGAACCGATAATGCTCAGGATGGAGAGTTCCCAGCGAGTACGGCAATGTGCTAGGAGTCAGAACTCCTGGGTTGCATTTCTGGCTCTGTTCCTGAATCATTGTGTGACCTCATGTCCTCCTTGTTCCCATTTGTAATATGGTGATAATACTATCAAAGGGCTATTATGAGTCTTCATTAATTGGTAATGATATAGATTTTTGAGATCTTCAGACAAAAAGGGGCTACATGGCAAATTCTGCCCTCAGTTACAACCAGGCAGTCCCAATGAAGTGAACAGGGATTGTATAAATGTAACAGGTGGCAGAATTTGGCCCTACAAGAGACTTTTTTTTATGAATGACTCTCTAGTCCATTTTCAATCTCCTGAGCCATCCTTCTCTACCAGAACAGGAAGTCAGACTGTCCCAATTGCAGCAATAAAATCTCAGGCACATCAGCAAATAAGGCACATGCCTTTATGAATCATCTCATGGATGTGCTCTCAAGTTGTGTCCTTTTCCATCACACTGTTGATTAATAAGCAAAATTACATCTATGATCATTGCAGTAAGCACACCGTGAAGATAACCATTGAAGACATCTAAATGTTTCCCTTTTTTGGCAATGCTTTAAAATAATGGTGTCACGGAGTGTGGGGGGACTCAGGGCCCTGCACCCCCGGCTCCCTGCGATTCACCATGACTCTCAGCCAGCCAGTAAAGCAGAAGGTTTATTTAGACGACCGGAATACAGTCCAAGACGGGTCTTGCAGGCACAGACAACAGGACCCCCTCAGTTAGGTCCATCTTGGGGTCCCCGGGCACCCTAGCCCCCCTGGGAGGTCAGAGCCCCGTCTGCCTCCCAGCCCTGGTCACTAGCCAGCTCCTCAGACTCTGCCTTCAGCGACCCCTCCCACAGCCTTTGTTCAGTTTCCCAGGCAAAGGTGTCACCTCGCCCCAGCCCCCTCCTGGGTTCTCATGTTACAGGCTCAGGTATTTTCAGTCAGTCTCCCATCCCCCAATGCAGACTATCCCAGCCACACTCCCCTGTCAGCACTCACAGATCACAGTAAGAACAGTCCCAGTTCGTCACATCTCTCCCCCCTTCGAGACCGAACTGAGCGGGGTCACTTCAGCCAGTGACCCGGGGAAGTTCGAACCTACCCCCGTTCCCATGGATGCCCCAGCATCCCTCCCATTCCTTGGTGAGAATTACACCAGGCCCCTCCAGTTTCACGCCCCCCTTTAGGTTGGGGGTACTCGATGGCACTCGTAGTTCGCGTGTGGGAAGGTTTATGCGGCCTGTGCCCTTTTCCCACCCCAATACCCCTGGGGTTCCAACTGGGCTGGGATCTTCTCCCAGCACTCCAGTCTGGAGGTCTGTGCTTCGGGCTCTCTTGGTTCAGAGCCCCCCTTTTAACCTTGGCCACCCTCCGGAAAGGCTCCTCTAGGCTGGGCAAGGGTCCTAAAGCCGTTTTCCCCTTGTCCCGGGCCTTCCTCCCCCTCTGACAGGGGTCACAGGATCGGCAGTACTGCCGGACAGTAACAAAGACCCCAGGCCAGTAAAAGCTCCGTAGCAGCCTCTGCTGGGTACGCCAGGTTCCCTGGTGCCCTGAGAGGGGGGTGTCATGGGCCCGGTACAGCAGCTGGCGCCGATACTTCTGGGGTACCACCAGCTGCCTCCTGATCCCCCCTGACTCCATTTTCCCTGGGGGAGCCCATTCTCGGTACAGGAACCCCTTCTCCCACAGGAACCTTTTCCGGCCGCCTCTCCCCATGGTCTGTACCGCACCGAGGTCGGCCAGGTCCCTTATCTTCCGCAAGGAGGGATCTTTCTGCACCTCGGCCTAGAACTCAGCAGCTGGGACAGGGATGGCCACCTGCTCTCTCTTGCCGGCTGGGTCTGAAGCCGCAGCCTCCCTGAGCCGTGTCCCTGGGCCTTCCCTCCCCACCAGGTTAGGGTCCTGCGCCTCGGGCAAGGCACCCTCCCCAAGGTCAGGGCGCAGTGCTCCTCGCCGGCTCCGACTGCGGGTCACAGCCAGTGCATTCTGGGGGTTGCTGGGCCAGTCCTCCAGGTCCCCCCCCATCAACACCTCAGTGGGCAAATACGGATGTACCCCCACATCCTTGGGGCCCTCCTTGGCCCCCCACTTCAGGTGTACCCTCGCCACGGGCACTTTGACTGGTGTCCCGCCCACCCCTGTCAGAGTCAGGTAGGTGTTGGGCACCACCTGATCTGGGGGCACCACCTCGGGCCGGGCCAGCGTCACCTCTGCGCCCGTATCCCAGTATCCATTGACCTTCCTCCCATCCACCTCCAGGGGAACAAGGTACTCTCTCCGGAGGGACAGCCCCGCGCCCACCGTATAAACCAAAACCCCTGAGTCTGGAGCATCCAGCCCCCCAGAGGAGCTGGCCTGGAGCTCTCCTCCCTCCTTAGCAGGTGGTACTCTGACAGCCCCCCTTCCCTGGGAGTGCTGCCTCTCGTCTGGCTGGGTCTCTACCCAGTCAACCCTCTGTGGGTTTGGTCTGCTCCGTCTGTCCCTGAGCCTGGGGCACTGGGCCCGTATGTGACCTCTTTGGTCACAATGATAGCAGACCATGTCCCAGGGGTCCCCTCGAGTGGGTTGGATGGACCTGACGCTGGATCTTCCCCTTTGGTGGGGTTTCTCCGTATTTTCCCGCTGGGATGGCCCATGGTGACTCTCGCTTTGCGTTGTGGTGGGACTGTTCCTTTGGGACTCCTCCCGGCCAGCCCCTGACCGGCTCTTCACAAACTCATCGGCCAGCCGGCCTGCATGTCGCGGGTTCTCTGGTTTTTTGTCCACCAACCACAGCCTCAGGTCGGATGGGCACCGCTCATACAGTTGCTCCAGTACCAGCAGTTTAACCAGGTCCTCCTTTGTCTGGGCCCCATCAGCCCACTTGCTGGCGTATCCTTCCATGCGGACGGCTAGTTGCAGATATGAGATCTCAGGGGTTTTATCCTGACTCCGGAACCTTTCCCGGTACATCTCAGAAGTCAGCCCAAACTCACGTAGTAGGGCCTTTTTGAATAGTTCATAGTCCCCTTTTTCTGCCTCTTCCAGTTGGCGGTACAAGGCCACGGCTTTGGGGTCCAGTAAGGGGGTGAGAACCCGGAGTCTGTCTGCAGGATCAACCTGGTGCAGCTCGCAGGCCGTCTCAAAGGCATCCAGGAAGTCATCCATGTCCTCCCCCTCCTTACGTGGGGCCAGGATGCACTTATCAAAGTTCCGTGCAGTCCTGGGTCCTCCCTCACTCACCGCAGCCAGGGTCTCGCGGCCCTTCAGCCTCGCCAGTTCCAGTTCCTGCTGACGCTGTCTCTCATTCTCCTCCCGTTCACGATGCCTCTCTCTCTCTTCATGCTGCCTTTGTCTCTCATTCTCCTCCCGTTCATGCTGCCTCAGTTTCTCTTTCTCCTCCCGTTCATGCTGTCTCTGTCTCTCTTCATGCTGTCTCTGGTGTTCACGATCCTCCAGCTCTCTCAGTTTTAGCTCTTTCTCCCATTCCAGCCCATTCCGCTCCATGGACGCCGAGCGTGGCCGGGAGGATCCCCTGCTGGCCGGCGAGAGTCGCCGGGAGGATCCCCTGCTGGCCGGGGGGGTCACTGCGCCCTCGGTATTTGCTGGGCTCCTCCCCACCCTTCCCCTAGGCATAGGAAGGAGGGGTCTCGGGAAGCCCTCAGCAGCCGGCTGACCACTCCCAGCTGGGACAGACACTGGGGCCTGCGCTGCATCTGCCAGGCTGCTTCCCTCAGAGACAGGGATCAGTTCATTCGCGCGATCTCCCTTCTCCAGCTGGGCAATGAGCTGTTCTTTGGTGAGCTTCCCAATGCGCACCCCCCTCTGCTTGCACAGCTCCACCAGGTCGCTCTTAAGCCGCTTGGCATACATCTTCCTGCTGGCCACTCACAGGCCTGTGTGCTCACCGCTCCCCACAGTTTCCAGGGAGACCCCTAGTGTGCCAGCCCTTCTCGAGGTCACCACCTCTCTGCCAGGGTCGAGCTGCAGACTCCTCCGCCCCTGGGACCACTCGCTGCGATCCCCCGGGGGACCCTGTTACTGCAAAAGTCCTTCTCGCTGGTCACACACTCCCAGGGGTGATAACCGTCTCTCTCTGACTCCTCAGCACGCCTGGTCCCCGTCAATCCCCCTTCGTTTTACTTCTCCCCAGTCACTTACTGCAGGAAGCGCCGTCCACGGGGTGCAGTAGATCCCACCTCTGCCACCAGTTGTCACGGAGTGTGGGGGGACTCAGGGCCCTGCACCCCCGGCTCTCTGCGATTCACCATGACTCTCAGCCAGCCAGTAAAGCAGAAGGTTTATTTAGACGACCGGAATACAGTCCAAGACGGGTCTTGCAGGCACAGACAACAGGACCCCCTCAGTTAGGTCCATCTTGGGGTCCCCGGGCACCCTAGCCCCCCTGGGAGGTCAGAGCCCCGTCTGCCTCCCAGCCCTGGTCACTAGCCAGCTCCTCAGACTCTGCCTTCAGCGACCCCTCCCACAGCCTTTGTTCAGTTTCCCGGGCAAAGGTGTCACCTCGCCCCAGCCCCCTCCTGGGTTCTCATGTTACAGGCTCAGGTATTTTCAGTCAGTCTCCCATCCCCCAATGCAGACTATCCCAGCCACACTCCCCTGTCAGCACTCACAGATCACAGTAAGAACAGTCCCAGTTCGTCACAAATGGCCCTAATTATTATTAGTTCCTTTGGTGTTCACTGGAATACCGTCAGTCACAACTAACTCATTTGGTATTAATGTGGATGTCAGGCATACTCCCACTCCTGTTAGGTTTCTTTCCATTAGAATTCAGTGTTCATTGGCTGGAACTTTATGTTCACATATTACTGGAGGGTTTTGCAGGGAAGAATTTGGTGGTGGAAGGAATGCATAGGGACATCAAACTTTTCCTGTGACAAATTACATGCATTCTTTCAAATATAATGCTACTAATAATAAGCATTGGGTTTCTTTTCTGGCACATGGCTGCCTCCTTTATTTCAGCAGCTCATTCTAAACTGCTACAGTCATCAAAGATTAAACCCAAACTCCCACATTCTCTGAGACTGTAGCTAGAACCTGGTTTTCTTCACACTCTGTCAAACCTTATATATATATTTTTCTTTTTAAAGTTAATTTTTAATTTGCCGCATTGTCAATAACTGACAAGCCCAGATTTCGAGATTAATTCCTGTATTTATAATGATACTAATTAGGGAAATCTCTGAAGCACTGTTATAATAATAAATAACAATAAGCTCCCCCACTTTCCTCCCACCAAGGCATTATCAAAGGAGGTTGAAGAACAGACAGTACAGCTCACTGAGGACAAAAAGGTGGCTTTATGCCACCTTGGAGCCTGACCTGACTTTGGGCCAGCTGTGTCCCAGGCCAGCTGTGTCCCAGGCCAGCTGTCCAAGGGGATTATTATAACAGACAGGGTATTATGGTAGCACCAAGGAAGTCTCAGCCTTGCCCTCTACACCAGCCATAGAGAGGGCTGGTGTAGCAGTGACCGTGGTGATTCTTTGTCAGTAAAGGATTGAGATGAACCCTCCCATGACTGGCTATGCTGGCTTTAGGGCTAATCAGTGCTGGTGGAGCAGCCTTAGCATTCCTGCTAACTAGAGGGAAATCTCCTTTAGCTCTAGTGAAAGAGGCCTGTATTTATGGAGCTGACAGATTAGAATTCTGATCCCAGCTCTGTGTGTGTGACAGATGGAATAGTGATGCTGTTGTCTCCAGCACATGGATTTGTTATAATAGGCTTAACATTTCACCTGCCCTCTTAAAAAAAAAAAAAAAAGATTTCTACACGAGTTTTTTTCTCCCCTTAACACAAACAAATTCAATGCTCTTTTCCCCTCACTTGAATGAAATACATGCCCAGCGCTCGTGAGCAACCCTACAATAATAAAGCTTTGCGAGTGTGTGCAATCCAAGTCCAAGTTTCAAGCTTCTGAGGATAACGGTGTGAAAGCAATGGGAAGAATGGAATGGTTTTAAATCACTATTTTGAACTATGTTAATATTCCCCGAGTGTCCTTTGTAAGTTCATTGCAGGTGACAATTTCTGCAGCAGTTGTAAACCACAATTAGCGTGTCACAGCTCAGCATTACATCGACTTTCAACTAGAAAGATAACCCTGCTGTTGTAATAGATGCTAAGGGTGACTTCCAGCTGAGAAAAGTTTTAGCTCAGCTCCTACCAGCTCATCTGGAGTAGGCTGCCTTTTGGCTCATCTGGCAAAGGATCCTAGTTCATGTCCTGCTTGCAGTAACATGCTGGATGCACACGGTCACCAAGCCCAGCCAGTGACTTCCCAGAGATGGAGATGGGAGATTTCCCAGTAGTGATGTTCATGGCTCCACTTCTTAAAGACCTTTGTGACTAGCAAAATATCAGATGCTGGCTCATAGCTTCCCATGCTTAATACAGGATTTGGAGCTGAGATCAAGGTCCTGAAAAGGGAAACATAAATGTAATGAAGTATTCCACACCAAAGGAGTTTGTAATCCACCAACATAGGGCAGGTCTACACTACAGGCCTATATTGGTATTACTACGTCACTAGGGGTGTGAAAAATCCACATCTCCGGGCAACATAGTTTTACTGACCTAACACCCAGTGTAGACAGTGCTATGTCTATGGGAAAGCTTCTCCTTTCAACATAGGTACTGCCTCTTGGGGAGGTGGATTAACTACGCCAACGGGAGAAGCTCTCCCATTGGCATACTGGTGTCTTCAGTAAAACACTACAGCAATGGTGCCGCTGTGCCGCTGTAGCGCTATACGTGAAGACAAGCCCATAGACATTTCCAATGACTCAGCACAGATCTCACTTAAATCTTTGGATCTCCCTGTGATGCTACTCCAGAATTTTTGCCTATTCTTTTCCCGATCTGGGTGCTGTAGATGTCTGTTCAACACCCCACACCATTGCATTCCTTCCCTTTACCCCCATCAATCATCCTGTATAACTGAGAAATGTTTCCAGAATTAGGCATCATGTGAGGCAGAGATTTTGATCCAGGCCTCTGTATCCTTCCAAGTCGATTATTTCACTGCTTTGCTTATTGCCATTCTGACTCATTTGATTAACAGGCTGTGACTGGTGACAAAGTACGCCAACCAGGATTCTGACTAGCACCAAGCAACTGAGCCATGCAATCTCAAAACTGTCCCAAATTAAAGTGGTTAGCAGCCATAATTTGCTCGGTGACAGGCAAACCTCACAGTTTTCAGAGGTCGAGTTCAGATTTGTTCAAAGGTTTATCCAAACATATAGCAGTTAGACAAGGTATCTCATGAGACGGAGCCTTCCTATAAGGTTTCCTGTATGGCCAAGTTACGGCCTAGTTGAAAATACCTCAGGAAAAACTTCTATTCCCAAGTGAAATCGGGAAGTGCAGAGGTTTTGTGGAAATGAAAAAAACAAAAACAAAGCAAACACAACCCCCTGCTCCCCCAGCCATGCAAAGGAAGAGATTAACTATATGTTCCAACTGCCATAAAAGCTTCAGGGACCTGGCTGAAGGCACAGACTCTTTCTTATTTTATCCAACCCAAGTTGCCTACCCCTAATCATTAGGTGCTTATGCTGACTAGAGATAGAGGTGTGGTCTGATCCCAAGAGTGGGCATTCAGATAGCATGGTGATGAATCCATACAAATAGGTAAGGAAATGAGTTCCAGTCACAGTTCTGACACTGACTCCCTTCAGGGTATGTCTACACTGCAACTAAAAACATGTGGCTGGTCTGTGCCAGCTGACTCAAGCTCAGGGGGCTCAGGCTGCAGGACTGTTTAATGGTCATGTAGACTTTTGGGCTTGGGCTGCAGCTCCAGGACCTTCCCACCTCACAGGTCCTAGCCTGAGCCCGGAAGTCTACACTGCAATTAAACAGTCCTGCGAGCCCGAGTCAGCTGGCACGGGCCAGCCGTGGGTGTCTAATTGCAGTGTAGACATACTCTCGATGGCCTTGGGCAAGGCATTTCACCTCTCTATGAACTCTCTTCAGTAAAAGAGGTCAAATGATACTCACTTGCTCACAGGAGAAATTATGTCGTAATCTGTTAATGTTTTTGACATGTGCTGAAGGTGATGAGTTCTCTTCGGTGGAAATTCTGGTTGAAATCATTCATTTGGTTCATTCTCTCTTCAGTTGGCCAACAAGACTTTGGAGCAAAGCAACATTACCTACTGGTCTGGAGTTCCTCCGATTATTGGCTCCTAGTTTTGTAAATGAAGCCAAAAGAGACCAGTACCAGCCAATAGTGACTAGTAGAGATGTTAAACCCTCAAATCAGATTGGATGTCTTTCTCAAAAATATGCTCTAGTTCAGCTAAAAGTTAGGGTATTGTCAGTAGCTACCGGTGTGGTGCTCTGCTCTTGTTCGATGATGATAACAGTTGGTTGCGTGCATGTTCCCTCTGTGTGCTGCCCCGGCTCTGCGCAGATAGCTGACACAGCAGACCCCGAGAGAACCCCCAATGACCACAGACTCTAGTAAGGTACGAAGGAACCCGAGCCAGGTTTATTGTCAAACGAAGCACAGTAATAGTTTCCCGTAGACTCTACAAGACATATTACGAATTTGTGCCCCCATGCAATGGACCAGCTCAGTCAGTGGCAGGACTTTCCACTGCCCCCTAGGCCAGACAAAGATGAGCACTCCGGGACCTACTTTTATACAGTTACAGGACAGATTACTCATCCCTACTGACGTATTGAAGTACTGCCACTTGACTCATTGGGGGCTGTCTCCTCCTTTGATCATGTTGTTTCTATCCATCATGCTGTCCTTTTGACCCTGTCTTTAAGATGCACCTGCTTCTAGCAGCCCTCTTCTTGCCAACTTCTGTGAGTGGGGCCTGCCTCTGGCTCACAGCCCAGCTTTTGCTTAGCAATGCCTGGAAGTACTTTGGTTCAGGCTTCAGGCCTCAGACTGGGCCTCTGACACAAGAGGTTATGTTTCAGGGCCTCATCTTACTACATAGGGGTCTGATGCAAGAATCACTGGGCGGAACTTGTTGGTCTATGCTATGCAGGCGATCAGATTGGAAGATTATAATGGTCCCTTGTGGCCTTTAAATCTATGAAAACCAGTAGACACCAGTTGCAGGATTCTAGGCATTTCCAGTAGGCCTATAGACATTGTTAGTGTTATGTTATTGACTAATGGGGACCTAGCTGCCTCCGGGAGCCGGTGATTCTGGACACAAAGCTGTAGATACTTATACACAATAGCTGCAAAGGAATCAAGGGCAGTATAGTGTTACTGTTACTGTAAAGAAGCCTCAACGGGATAGAAATGATGTAAATGGTCAAAGATGCTGCTGCAATTATGATGCACTTCTTCAGCCTGAAGAAACTGACATCCTCTTTGGCATGGAAAATAGACGAAACATGAATGGCCGGTGTCCCATGAATCTCCTGTGAATGACTATGGTGAGGCAGATCTGGGATTATGGAGATTTCTACCACTAAGCCCTGGCAGGCTCCCTGGCCTTTACTCTCCCTAGTGTATCCAAGTCAGGGCTGATGCTGAATAGCTTGTCAGCGTGGAAAGTCTTGGCATGAATGCTCTTACCCTTGATCTGGTCTGTGAGCCAGCGGCCACTTGCTTCTGTCTGTCTCCTACCATTTGCATGCATTAAAATTAATCACTTTTTATTTTCAAGGACAGTGATTAATCCACTGTGCCCTTCTGCTGTTGCTAAAAATGTATTAACTGCTTAGCCTGGAAAAGAAGAAGAAGAATTCCTGTTTTAACAGCAAACAATAGGGTTTAAATACATCCCAACTCCTCTAACGTCTCTCGGTAATTAGCGACAAAGGCCCTCCTGTTCAAGTACAGGCAAATGTTAAATACCCACCCCCATTATCATGAAATTCACTTACCAGCTTGGCCTGTCTGCCAGGCACATGAGTTATTATGGGAGCCACTGCTCTTTTTGTTCCCCCTCTGTTTCCTAATCCCTCAAACACAACAGAGTTCGACATCTGTCGGTGCGGACACTCGTTGCTCACTGAAGGCATTAGCAAAGAAAAGATCCTACTTAGAGGAGGGGCTGCAGAGCATCTCCTGATTTTAATCATCTCCCTAAATTTCCACTGCACTGGGAAAGGTAAGCGTCCTAGAGATCAGCCACCCCAGCCCCCCTTCCTCCCACGCACACTTTGATTCCTGCTAGTGTATGAAAGTGACGGGGTTGCATTTCATACAACTCCCAACCCTTCATCACTCCAGTTGTATGGTAGGGGGAAAAACCCACCCAAGCAACCAAACCCATAAGTCATGCTCAGTGGCCTCTGTGATGCATTGAAAGCACAATCTTCTTGAGTAGGGCAAGCGATGGGACCATTAGCAAAACAGATGACTATGCAGCAAACGAGAGCCGTGTTCTGCCTTCCTACCATGGCCTGCTCCTTTCAGAGCATTTATCTGGAACATGGCAGACACAGATTCCAGCTGATAGAGCACTTTAACACCTGCACTCAAGAGTTGTTTTTTTATTTAAAATGAATTACTTGCTGGATTTGACAGATCCGTAGACCAAAGTCTTTTTTGTTCACAAAACGAATGCAGTCCAGGTGGTGACAGAGCAAGCATCCCTCTGCCAATATCTATCTATCTATCTATCTATGTAGATGAGTACTCACACCAGCATCTGCCTCCAGGCAACCCCATCTAATACGTTCTGTCTCCATGGTTCGTTTAGCCCCTGGCCACTCTGTTGATGATGAGAGTGCCAGTTAGTACCAGTTATGGGTGGGTGGTTTTTTATGTGAATATCTTTCAGCTAGGAATTAGGATCAGATCCTCTCAACCCAACTGCTTTTCTTTAAAAGCCATTTCCTATTAAGGACTGTGCACGTCTCCAGCTGTTTACCTCCTCCCTCACTTCCCATGTGAAGTAAGATAAATCGAGAGGTTTGGATTGGAAAGTCTCCTGGGATCTTTAATATCCATGCAAAGCAGACAGGGCACAGGGTTTAAGGTCTTATCTGAAAGACTCATGCAAAGTAAATGGAATGGAACTCAATTTATTTACTGGATCGTGGAACAAAGAAGGCTTGATCCAACCCTGCTGGAATGTGAGCCTATCACTTCAAGGAGTCTAGGTGTTTTAAATCAGATGCTTAAATCACTAAGCCACTTCTGTCCCTTTCCAAAGGTGCACAATAGCGAGTGCTTTTCCTTTAACCAGCACTCCACTCCCTTTCCACTAGAAATGAGCTTGAGCTGTCCTGATAATTATTGCTCTATCTCGGGTGGCACATGAAGTGGGGTCTCAGCCTTCACTGCTCGGCAACCTCCCAGGTTTTTCTTATTAACCGTCGTAATGATGGGGGAGAATAAAAGGCCCCAGAGCTGCATCAGTCACTTCATCTCCTCTGGTCTGAGATTTGAGTCACTCGAGCGTCAAGAGAGTTTTTTAATTTCCATCATCACGCCTGCCAGAAATTAAAAATAAACTGGGAGCAAAACCATCAGATTATCCAATCACACTTGAATTGTCTTTTTTTTATTATTATTATTATTTGATCTGCATTGGGAGCACTAAGCTATTCTGCAAATCAAAAAATGTCTTGGATTTGAATGGATTTTTATTAACCATTCTATAGTTCACATTAGTGATTGGCTAATAGCCCGAAACATTGCAGCATGCTCTGCTGGAATTGAGTTTAAATTAAAGCTACCAGTTCATAAAAATTGCTTCTGTCTATATAACTTTGATCGTTGCATCTTAAAACATTTAATTAGCTAACGCATCTGAGGGAAGAGCCTTAGACCCAGCTGAGCCAGTTTCTCAAAAGTGGTAGAGAATTAGGGAATTAATTCAAAGCTTGGAAGAGTCACCAGAAGCCAGGGCTGTATTTAGTAAGGGAAGCAGCAGCAGCCTTCTCTTGGTGACCAGCTGTAGGAGCCTGGATGGAGGAATCACAGATTCCTACTCATAAAGTGGTCCTCAATCAAGCCTGAAGCCAATTAACATTCAGCTGTATACAGAGTTCATTAATTACGGGAGCGGTATCGAAGGTGCGTGCATGCGTGCACTTTATTATCTGTTGGGGAACAGCGGAAACTGAACCGATCGGAACAAATGAACTCAAAGTGCACTTGTTAGCACCACGTTTTATTTTGTGCACTAGGGACTGGATGAAGAACACATTGGAAAGCTTTCATAGGAACCGATCCTGTGCATTGCTGAGATGTCCTAATGGCAATGAGACTCAGCACTTCACAAAATAGGGCCCATTTTCACAGAGCTACTTCACTCCAATCCAAAAGTCACTAAGTGAGCAGCGTTTACATATCATGAGGCACTGCATCATTCTGAGGCTGTCATTTTGCTTCTTTCTAGAGAGGCTGGGAAGCCCATGGTTTGGTTTTGTGTAACTTTATCAGTCACATGTTGGGTTTGCAAAACAAAACCAGGCGTGGTTTGGATTTCAGCTTCCATGTTATCCAGAGAGGCCAAAGTTTGTACATGTGTCATTGTGGGTGTCGGGGTGTGTGGGAGTTATATTGGTTTGGGCCAATTTCTAGTATGAATTGAATTTTTCACTATGTACAAGTGCACACTAAGTCTAATATTAAGGTTGACAGTATACGTAGTCACCAGAGAATTTCATTTTTGTTCCCATGTTCATGAAAGGTGTACAGATAATATTGATTTTATTTCTGATTTTATCCAGTTAAATTGTTGCACTTGCAAAAAATTTAAACCAATCAAAAAAAAAAATCCAGGTGCTGAGTTATTGATTCAGAATTGAGCACCTTAGGAAGTCAGGATTCAGAACAGTTTCTCCAATGCATTTACAACAGGGATGAACTTGGCTCCGCAGCTGGTCAGAAAATGGGGATGAGGGATGGGATCCATGGAGAATATAAACTGTTCAGCGAAAAATCAAAAAACTGAAATAGTTTAATTTGGCAGTGCCACTGCAGTGCTACCTGGGAGTTGCAGTTTGGGTGCCTCCTGCTCCCATTTTCCTGTATAGGTTTCTCTCCCTGATTGGATTAAAGAGTGTTGATGGAAACTTTTCAACCAGTCCTGCTTAGCCCACTGTTTTCTTATCAATTGATTACCATATAGAATTGTCTGAAAATGTGTCTGCCAATGCCCTGTAGGTGCAAAGTATCTTATCACTTCAGCATTCCCTCCCTACATTTCTGGCATGGATATTTGTTTTGGCTGTTTTTTGGGGGACTGAGTGGGAAACCAACTTTCACCAATATCTACTACTGCTTAGGATCCTGAGCCAGTGACTCACTTAAGTATGTATGTAGTGCCATTGAAGTCAATGGGACAACTCATGTGTTTACACACTTTGCTGGACCAAAGCCTAGGATCTGATTTTTCTGAAAGAACAGACTTTTAAGACTTTATTTGTGAAATCTGGGGATGACCCTGGCACAAAGGGGAGTGGACTTTGTATCCAAATGTTTAACTACGTTAGTTATAAATACTATGATTGGCAGGGGCGGATTTACCATGAAACACACAGTGCCCTGGCACGGGCCCCCCAACAACAGAGGGCTCCAGGGCTGGGCACTCAGGCAGCTCGGCACCAGTGCACCCCCTGTGGAGGGGCTGCTCCATGGGAGGGGGGCTGGGGGGTAGAAGCTGTGGGGAGCAGGGAGGGAGGCTCACCCGCAGCCTCAGGGGAGCAGGCGGCAGGTGCTGGGAAGGGAACATGGGCCGGAGGACTCAGGAGGAGCACAGGGCTGCCACGCAGCTGGCCGGAGAGAAGCGGCGCTTTGAAGGGGAAACTGCTGCTTCTCTCCAGCTGCGTGGCTGCCCCTGCTCCTCCTGAGTCCTCCAGCCCCTGCTCGCAGGGCTGGATTCAGAAAGGGGGCAGGGCTCCGGGGCCCCCTTAGCCCTGGGCTGCAGCCCCTAAAGCCCTTGCGTTCCAGCCCTGCCTGGCGTGGGCGGGGAGGCGGCTCCAAGAATCACGGCCAATGGGAGCTGCGGGGGGCAGTGGCTGCAGGGCAAGCACAGGGCCACCTGAACTCCCCGCACCTGCACTGCCCGCACCAAACGGGAGCTGCCCCAGGTAGGTGCTCCGCATCCCAGCCCCCTACCCCAGCCCCAAGCCCCTTCCCACACCCTAACTCCTGGACAGACCCCCCATCCTCAGCCTGTTCCTGAACCCTAACTCCCTCCAACCCTGCACCCCAACCCTGAGCCCCCTCCCGCATCATAACCCTGCATCCGCAGCTCTGAGTCTGGGGGGGGGGGAGATAAGAGAGAATGCTCCCCCATGGGGGGGGCAAAAATGAAGCTGAGCACAGGGCCCCCCAACTCTAAATCCGCCATTGATGATTGGCATGTCTTCAGCAATACACTCACATAGGTGGTGAGTTATATTGGCCCGTGGTGCCCATGCTCCACCAATATTTAGGAACGTGGACCCGGCTCCAACAATGTTTGGGCTTACTGTGCTCTGGGGGGCCACACGCTTCAGGGCGGCCTGTAGGGCTAGCAGGGGGCCTGTGGGCTGGGGCTGGGTTGCTTGCTGCTGCTGGCGCCAGGCTCACCGCTAGTCCCCCAGGCCGCCCTGGACCCCGCGTCCCCTGAAGGACCCCCTATGGACGGAACAGCTCTGGGTCCAGGGTGGCCTGAGGGGTTATGGGGGGCCTGACCTCTCCCCCAAGCCCGTTTCCCCGCCCCGCCTCTCTCTGGCTTCCACCCCCTCCCCTGAGCGATGCTGGGAGCCGGTGGGGCGGGGTGGAGCTGAGCGGGCTGGGGCTGGGTCGCTTGCTGCTGCCAGTGCCAGGCCGCCCTGGATCCCGCTTCCCCCTGAAGCATGGGGGCCCCCCAAAGCACGGGCCCGGGGCCCCCCAAAGCACGGTTGCCCCGGTCTGTCACGGGATGGCTCTGCTTGGACCCGTTCTGGGCACCACCAAAAATTACACAAACCTGGTGCCCATGTGCACTCACACATTTGTACGGGGACAGAGGCCTCCTAGGTTGTGCAAATCCTCAAAAACTCTTGCCCAGTGGCTGGGGATCTCCAAAGCCTGTGTGCCCTCAGGCCAGAGTCGGTTCAGATAGAGACATTTCAGTTTCACTTTCAGATAAGGTCTTTTATGTCAGCTAAAAAGAAAAGAAAAGACCCACTGGGAAAGAAAGACAACAATGTGTTTTAGAGCAGCTGCCCCCACCTTTCTCTCCTCCCACTGCTTTGGATTAGCAATCTTTAGGAGACGGAAAGATCGGGCAACTACAAATAGGGCATATTGGGGTGGGAGCGTGGGGAGGAGAATCAACTACATACTTGCAATGCAAAACACTACATACATTGGGAGTGGAGTGTATGGACCTGATCCACAGCCCATGGAAGTCAGTGGAAAGGCTGTCATTGACTTTAATGTAGGGTTACCATATTTAAAAAATAAAAAAAGAGGACACTCCATGGGGCCCTGGCCCCGCCCCTTTCCCATCCCCGGCCCTGCCCTAACTCCGCCCCTTCCCCAAAGTCCCCACCCTAACTCCGCCCCCTCCCCTGAGCGCCCCGCATTCCTCCTCCTCCCTGCCCGAGCGCTACTGGCTTCAAGGTTTGCCGGGCAGCCCCCAGACCCTGCGACCCCAGCCGGCACTTCCCCAGTGCAGCGGGAGCCCGGGAGGGGAAGTGCCCAGCTGGGGGCGCAGGGTCTGGAGGCTGCCCGGCAAACTGTGAAGCCGGTAGCGCTCGGGCTTCGAGCAGCCCCCATGCCTCCGGACCCTGCGCCCCCGGCCGGGCACTTCCCCTCCCGGGCTCCGGCGGCTGCTGTGCTCCCTGAACTCCTGGGCTCTGTAAGCGCCAAGCTGCCCGAGAGCTACCGGCTTCGGGCAGCCCCCATGCCTCTGGACCCTGCGCCCCCGGAGCCTGGGAGGGGAAGTGCCCGGCCGGGGGCGCAGGGTCCAGAGGCATGGGGGCTGCCCGAAGCCGGTAGCGCTCGGCTCTTACAGAGCCCAGGAGTCAGGGAGCACAGCAGCCCCCGGCGCCCGCTCTAAGGTAAGCCAGGGAGTATTTTTCCCGGACATGTTCGGCTTTTTGGAAATTCCCCCCGGACGGGGGTTTGATTACCAAAAAGCCGGACATGTCCAGGAAAAACCGGACATATGGTAACCCTATTTAATGGGTTTTGGATAAGTGTAGCGGGGTGGTCCCCCGCTCCTGCCCTGAAGGGCTTAAAACAGCCAGGGAGCAGGGCTGGGGCAAAGGAAAAGCTACAAGGCTGATTGGGGAAGCAGCCGCAGCTGGGCTGCGCCCCAATCAGGCCTCAGCTGGCCTGTATAAAAAGGCTGGGAGCCAGCAGCTCAGAAATTTCTCTCTGCCTTCAGAGGGAGAAGGGCCTGGCTGCAGGGAGACAGAGTACCTGAGTGGAGCAGGGCTGGGGAAAGGCTGAGGAGCTGGGGAGCTCCAGCCTGGATAGCCCCAGGCTGCAACCTAGTAGGAGGCCAAGGGGTACTGGGGGTTGCAGAGGGCAGCCCAGAGGTAGGCCAAGGCAGCAGGTCCAAACCCAACCTTGCCTGTGATGAGTGGCCTATACTGCAGTCTGCCCCAGGGAACGGGGGCTAGTTGGTGACTGGCAATGGCCTTATTCTGAGGTGAGGTAGGGATAGTGGGTGGGGGTTCCCCAGTGAGGGGAGACCCTAGAATTGAGGGGTGTACTGCCAGGGGGCAGCACCCCAGATAAAAGGGCACCGGGGTCCGGGAGGGACACGGGGCCAGAGGACAGGCAGACCACTGGCCTGCGGAGGGCGCTCCAGGATGCTGGAAGAGCTAATTCCCAGAAGTCACCAGCAGGAGGCGCTGCAGGGGTGAGTCCGCCCCTCTACAATAAGGCTTTGCATGAGGGGTTATATTTTGACCACACCATGGCTTTTCATGGAACAAATCTTATCCTTAAGAGGAACATGCATGACAAGAACTAGTCCAATGCACTTCACACATGCTACTGACAAAGACCGGTTGGCAACAGCTTGCTGTACTGCTTAACTGTAATGGAGCTAGTTCCGCTTGCACAAAACCAATGCTGAATCATCCCTGACATTCATTGAGAAATAGATTACCATTTGCAATCTCCCTATCTGTCCAGGTAGCAGGTCGTATAAGCCCCAATATACAGTACTCCAGGGTGGAATCAATTAAAATAGATCCAGTTGCTTAGCTAGATAAATATATACAAACTAAGCCTTCAAAGACCAATATTTTCATAATGGTCTTTTTCACAGTATCAACAGACAGGCTCAGACCGCAGAGGGAAAGCCAGGGAGTCTGATCACTCCTTGCAATTTCAGACCACAGAGCTGGACCATGTGGGACAGGACTGAACGAGATTGGCAGCAGAAGACAATGCCGGCAATGCTACTGCTTGCTAGATAGACTGGGCTTCAGTCTCCAGAGCTGTCACACCAGCACTAAATTCACTACTTCAGAAGTTTCATATTAATTTGCTTAACACTCATTTATGGTCATTTCAGTGTGTTAATTAAATACATTAAAAAATTCAATGACACAAATGTATTTTCGTCATATAAATGGCCTGACCTCAGTGAATGCCATCAAGGAAAAGCAGATTTAGTGTAATGTGGAAAATCTGGATGGCTCCGCTGGCCTTTAATCATACTGCTGAGATTTTTTTTATGTAGGTGAGGAATATAGTTGAATATAGTTCAATATGAACCAGGGTCTATTCCTAGCTATGCCACTGACTCTCTCTGTACACTTGGGTAAGACACTTCCCCTCTCTGTGTCTGAATTTCCCCATGTGCAAAACAAGGATAACACTTGCTAGAACTGAGTCAGCCACAGGCCTTTTTTACCACACATAGCCATTCAATTTTAAAGGGAAACTTCAGACCATGTTCCTGGCCCTCTTGTGTTAGTCCACCAGACACACTCAAGTGCTCAAGGGTTGTCAGCATGAATCCACAAGAGAAGCAAATGTCAAGTTAGAGTAGTCACTGAAAACAAATTTCAAATGATATGTTCAGTTATAAAATAATACCTAGCTCTAATATAGTGCTTTTCATCAATACATCTCAAAGCACTTTACGAAGGAGGTCAGTGTCATTATCCCCATTTTACAGATGGTAAAACTGAGGCAGGAGGTTGTGAAGTGATTTGCCCAAGGTTGAGTCAAGAACAGAACCCAGGTCTCCTGTGTTCTAGTCCAGTGCTCTGTCCATTAGACAGCTGTTATGGTTGTGTGATGGGTTGAATCACAGAAACCCCCTGGGAGCTGCCACTTGATGTGCCAAGACTACCTCTGCTCCTGTTTTCCCTGCCAGCTCAGGACTCCAGCACCCTGTCTTGCTGAGTCTGAATTACTTGCCCCAAAGCTGCAGGTTTACCTGAAAACAGCTCACAGAAGTGTGCTTGTCTTTAGCACTCAGATGCCCAACTCCCAATGGGGTCTAAACCCAAATAAAGCCGTTTTATCCTGTATAAAGCTTATAAAATTATAAATAAAGCTTATAAGTATACTCATAAATTGTTCGCCCTCTATAACACCGATAGAGAGATATGCACAGTTGTTTGCTCCCCCAGGTATTAATACATACTCTGAGTTAATTAATAAGTAAAAAGTGATTTTATTAAATACAGAAAGTAGGATTTAAGTGGTTCCAAGTAGTAACAGACAGAACAAAGTAAGTCACCAAGCAAAATAAAATAAAATGTGCAAATCTATGTCTAATCAAACTGAATACAGATAATCTCACCCTCAGAGATGCTTCAGTAAGTTTTTTTTCTCAGACTGGACACCTTCCAGGCCTGGGCACAATTCTTTCCCCTGGTACAGCTCTTGTTCCCGCTCAGGTGATAGCTAGGGGATTCTTCATGATGGCTCCTCTCTGTTCTGTTCCACCCCTTTATATATCTTTTGCATAAGGCGGGAACCCTTTGTCCCTCTGGGTTCCCCCCCTCACTGGAAAAGCCCCAGGTTAAAGATGGATTCCAGTTCAGGTGACATGATCACATGTCACTGCAAGACTTCATTACCCACTTGCCAGTACACAGGTATACAGGAAGACTCACAGGTAAAACACAGCCATCTGCAGACAATGGTCCTGGTTAATGGGAGTCATCAAGATTCCAAATCACCATTAATGGCCCACACTTTGCATAATTACAACAGGCCCTCAGAGTTATATTTTATATTCCTAGTTTCAGATTATAAGAGTGGTACATTTATACAAATAGGATGATCACACTCAGTAGATTATAAGCTTTGTAATGATACCTTACAAGAGACCTTTTGCATGAAGCATATCCCAGTTGCATTATATTCATTAATTATCATATTTTTATAAAACCATATAGACTGCACAACGTCACAGGTTGGCTATGTAAATCATCCAATCAGGGATGCGCAACAAGACTACATGACTCCAAACTCACCAACACAGCATGAATGGCAAATATTTGCAGTTTGTGAACCATCTGCAAACCAAGTATTATTGACCGAATAAATGTGTGAGTAATTTTGAATAATGAATAACTTTCATAATTTGGCAATGAGTTCATGGACATGTCACAAACAGTAAAAAAGGAGAAATTCATGGCATAAATGGTTTGCTATTAATTATTCACTTAGTTGCAACATATGCCTCTCTCCCATGGGAGTTCTGAGGGTTATTTAGTTAACGTTTGGTACAAAGCTTTGAAAATGTAAAGCTCTAGCCAAATGCTAAGACTTGTTAGTACATGAACTGGGATTTTCAGCTTCCTCTGTGAATTTTCTGTCTTGTGTGGATTTTGTCAGATCCTTAGGGTCATATTTTCAGAAATGGCCACAACATTTGCACCTACAATTATCTGCATATGCAAATCCCCCAGTATTCTGTGCCAATGTCATTTGCACCTGCCAGTCAGGTACACCTTTCACTCTCTGGGTATGGTGCGCAAGTTTGAGCTTGCAGTTGAAGCTCTGAGGGCCTCCAGGCACAAATTATTGAGGGTGCAAATTATGTTTGGGTACATAATTTCATAGTTTTTGAGACCAGAAGGGATCACTGTCATCACCTAGTCTGATCTCCTGTGTAAAACCGGCCATATCATTGCTTCCAGTAATTCCTGTAGTGGAGGGAATGATTTTTTCCAGCTGTGTAAGTGAATGCTACCCAGCCCAATAACTTGTGGCTGAATTAGAGTATATCTTTTAGAAGAACCCAATCTCGATGTAAAGACACTAAGTGATGATGAATTTACCATTTCCCTTGACAAGCTGTTGCAGCGGCAGTTCACACTCACTATTTAAAAGTGAGGGTATAGATCCCATGGAAACTGTCGTCTTCAGTATCATTGCTATGTCGCTCTTGTCATCGCTGAAAATGAAAAACTCCTTTCTGCTCTATGGGGCACTTCACAGCTTCCACAGCAGACGGTCTAGTGAGTAAATACAGAATAACAGACTTTCCTAACCACACTATTTACTTGGTTCTTTGCAATGGCTCTGAATGAGCCATTAAAGACTGTTCTGTAAATATAGGATTATGGGCTCTTTAAACACATGCTATTCACTTGCTATGCCTTCATGGGGATCTCTTCCTAGCAGTCTCCTACTGACAGACTGTTAATTCATCTTTCATTTGAAAGACAGCCATGACTCTCAGATCATTGTTTTGCAGTCCATCCAGACAACATGGATGCTGTTAACCTGACAGAGCAGCCTGCTTGGTTTTTCACATAGAGTAGTTGTAGTTGGCATGATCACATCATGAGACTTGACATTTTGCATTTTTGCCTCATATTGATACAACTTAATGAGGGTCAGAGAACTGGTATATATGTGGGAGTCTTTAGCTGTCTTGCACAGTTTCCTTATAAAACCTGAGATGGATTCTTCCTCTCCTTTAAGTGTTTAAGTCCTAATCCAAACACAATTGGTATCTTCCCAGGACATTACAGCAGGTGCCGGTTCCGCTATAAGTCAATGCTTTTCTGTGGGCTGGTTCTTCAATAATGTTGATAATTAATGCAGCTCAGCATCCTGGAGCAAAGTCTTGGGAATCCAATCTATAATCTCCCACCACTTAGTGTTTCTTATTAAGCCTGCTGGTATTCAAAGAGATGGATGCAAACCGGGGCTCTGAAACCTGGCTGCAGAGGGGTCTAGGAGCCAGCCACCAGCCCAAGAGGGAAGGTCTACACTACTATTTTTAGCCCTGTAGCCCAAGCCCTGGGAGCCCAAGTCAATTGACCCGGGCTCTGAGATTCGGCACTACAGGTTTTTCTTTGTAGTTTAGACATACACGTACCCAAAGAGGCCAGCTTCCTTTATGATTGTAATTTACCTCTGAGCCACAAGGGGAACCGAGGTTATAGACAACTTTGCTAGATGGAAGCAATTAATAATCCCACATCTTTTCAAATTTCCTCCTTAATTAAAGTTTTTATGTCCCTTATTTTGTATCCTTGACAGATGTTTTAAGGCTATTGTCCCATATTTGTGCTTGGCAGATTTTCTTGCTGACCTGAGATCTCTGTGGGACTGAAACATATCTGTGAATGGGCTCAGAAAGTATTATTAATATGCTTAGTAGAGAAGTAGGGCCGTGTCTACTCATGATTCTTTTTGCCTGACCCTTTTTAAGGTTGATAATGTTAGAATAATGACCAATTGATCTGACTGCAGTAAGGTTCTTCTCCCAGAATCAGGCTACACAGAATTTACCCTCTGGAGTTCAATATCTTATGGGGATATCTCGGGGTGGATAACAAGGACACTCACACTGAGGGCAAAGTAAAACCTTAGATACCTTTATTAAAATAATGGAGAAAGCTAGAAAAGATCCAAGCCACGTAACAAGATAAAGATAATATAGGGTCTGTGGTATCATACTATGCATAAGCTTTTAGAATTTCATACTCACACCCTTAGTTGAGGACCTGGTGGTAAGAGACAAAAGGACCGGTCCTGCCTCTAGCATGCAATGCCCGATGGTCCAAGTTTCCAACGAGTTGAAGGGTCAAGTAGAAAAGAAACAGACAGCAATGGAAGAGGCCCAGGAAAGAACAGCCCCAGGCCACATGGTGACTGTCCTGTTACAGGGCCTGAGCATCATCTGCTCATGCTCAGTCCTCCATGCCCATTACTATGCCCATATTTAGCCTTTTCACCAATATAATACTGAGGTGTACTTATTCTATAGGTTAACATATTGACATGAGTAACTACCATTTCAGCGAAGGATCATGCCATCACCCCTTGCTTAAGCGGATTTGCGGTTATTCCTTCCAGATTCCTTGTGGTCGCACTGACTGGAACATTCTAACTCCTACCATTGAACAAGCTCTTCGTAGTTCCCAAAATCTAAAGGTAACCCTTGATCTGTGCCTGGTTTATGGCCTACTTAACCACACTTATGCTAACTTATGCTCCAGCTAATATCTTACAGGATACAGGCCTGTAGGTTTCTTGCATTACAGCCAGATATGATAAAAGGCCACACTCTCTAATCCTTGCTGGTGGAGTGCGGATCTTTGTCCCACTCTAGTGCCTGGAAAATCTGTGGAGGTTTGAGTATGCCTCTGAGCTAATGGCTCTGGTAATTTAGCTCAAACACTAGAGCATCTAGATATTAGATCTAAAAGTGCTGGCTTTAGTCCCCGCAATAACCTGTCCAGAGGTGATGTGAAAAGTGGCAGCCCATCTATGTTTGGTTCATCTGCAGGGATTGAACCCAAGATTTCTTGATCTAAAAGCATGAGCTCCTACTAACTGAGTTAAGGACTAGGTCTGTTAGCTCAAAGGCAGTAGCAGGCTCATTAACCTCTTATGTGGTTCAGCCACTAGAGAGGACAAAGAGCGACAACTGTGTTAGCATGGGGCACAGTAGCAACCCCCCATACAGCTCAACCACACCAAGCAACAGTGGGAGCACTAATGTAGACAAGGTGCCATGGATGTTTTAACAACCATGTTGTTTAGCACTGCTGTGAGCAGGGTTAGACAACACGGTGGTGAAGAGGCGAGGGTCTGGACTACACTACTGCTCCCCTCATTAGACCTGCATGACTAGCAACGCTTGGAGATTTTAAGAAAAGAAAGTCTAGTATAGACACAGCCCACGCAGGAAGTAGCTCGTTTCATCCACAGCCACAATGTAATCATCTCTGAGAAAGAATGCGGCAGCCATCAGAACGGTGCAGCAGCGCTACAGAGCAGGTTGCTGAAGGCCAGGAAGTGAAGAATAGCTTCTCTAATTAAAGCATCAGGGGAAGAAAGAAAAGCAAAATGTAATTATCATACTTGAAGTTTGGCCAGGACACCAGAGTTAACACTCCTATCCTTACAAGTGCCCGACAATCACTAATAACGTGGTCAGGACCTCAGTGGTACACCAGCCTGAAAGGCAGCCCCTGCAGCAGCGTAGCGTGCCATAACAATGGGCCGCGGGTTCGGCACAGAGAAGACTCCGCCAGATGACTCACCAGTGCACTTCCCGCCAAACTGCTATCCTGCTATTGGCTCAGCCTGACCCTGCTTAGCAAAGGAAAACTGGTGGAGTTGCCACCCCAGGGGGCAGTACTATGCTCATTGCTCTGTGAAGCTTAAAAACAAACAATTCTATCGAATTCTTCTTCTGTTGCACTTGCTTATTTAAAAGTACTTCAGCAGGCTTTGTTTGTTTGTGTTCCCAGCAAGTATTTGCAGCTGATCAGAAGTCAAGATTGACTTTTTTATTTAGCTCAGTGACCTGGGAGGCTGGCGTCTCAGACACTAATCAACCAACTAACAGCATGCTTTGTGGCACAGGGAAACCTGACAACAGTGCAACAATTAAAAATATCTTAGTGGCTACACCTAAGTTCCGTCACAAGATCTATTCAAGCTGTTGAAAACAGCTCATAAATTTTACAAGAGAGGAACAGCTGGAGTTGGCACCAGGGAGTGCTGCTGTTTTGGCTCGCAGATACAATAATTCCATGGTAATAATAAAAAAAAAAAATTCCACTAGACACATGCCAATTTCACGACTGCCTTTCTAGCTCCTTTTCTCCCCTCTCATTTTCCTGTGAGCATTTTGTGTCTGTGTGATAAATTGGGGGCTGGAAACGTTTTTGGTGGTTTCATAAAAAAAAAAAAGGCTACATAAAAGAAAACTGACTGGTATATTTTTTTTTAAAAACGTTCTTTAAACACTTTGCTGACCAGAAAATAATATCTTTCACAATGCCTAGTTATGGATTCGGAGTCTCAGGAAGATATAGGTACATAGCCCATGATCCTGCAGAGCCCTGTGCCCATGTAGAAGTCAACAGCCCTCTGTCCAGTTGCAGGGATCTGCCCACCTGTTATTGGGGCCACAGCTTGTGCTGCTCCCATCAGACCTTGTGAGGGTGGCGCTGTACTTTGTAGACTCCAAGAAACACTAAAGCCCTACGGGAAGTAGTACTAGTGATTCAGTAGGTGGTGCTCTTCCCTCCAAGTTACCATTGGACCCAATGCCCCAGCATTGCACTTGCTAGGAGACACTGTGCTGCTGGAGACCTCATCTTTCAAATGTGATGTAAAACCAAGATCTTAACCGTACAAGGTTATTAAAGATCGGATAGAGCCTGGGTGTGGTGTCTTGGCTAAACTGCTACTGTTCCCAACTCTGGAAGTGCTCCAGACATTCTACAAGCATATGAGATGGCATGATCCCTGCCCCAAGGAGCTTACAGCCTACTGCAGACACAGATAAGCTGTTCAGACACATATGATGCGCAAGGGAGAGATCCAAGCTTGAGCTGTGAAAGGAATGCTGGGCTTCAGGTTCTGTGGATGGACCACATTTTAAGGAAAGATTTCAGAAAAAGAGGATGGTTGTTTGGCAAACAAGAAAAGAGAGGTGTTTATTACCTATCATACAAGGCGAGGGTCTGTGATACTACATGAGGGGTTGTACTATCCGATGGATAGGTCACTAGACTGGGACTCAGCAGACCTAGGTTCTATTCTTGACGTTTCCACTGGCTTGCTGTATAACCCTGGTAAAATCACTTCACTTTTCTGGGCCTCTGTTTCCACAGTTGTTGAATAGATGTAATGCTGCTGATCCACCTTTGTTAAATACTTTGAGATCTGCAGATGAAAAGTGCTGTACAAGAGTGAGGTACTCTTAATATTTCTCAAGTTGTTGGGGACCTCAGGTGGAAGGTGTTAAAGCAACACAAAGCGCTATTATATTATTATTATTTAAAATGTTATATCCCGGTATTCTCTCCTCTTCCAGTGAATGTGTCCACCTTCCTCTCTCACTGATGGAAACTGAATTGCCTTCAGTATTTTGTATTGAAACTTCTTATTGCATTTTTAAAAAATATAATAATAATATAGATCCAGTAATTAAATTGCCACCAAAAGATAAG
This sequence comes from Emys orbicularis, assembly GCF_028017835.1. Classification (NCBI taxonomy): domain Eukaryota; kingdom Metazoa; phylum Chordata; order Testudines; family Emydidae; genus Emys; species Emys orbicularis. The sequence continues at coordinate 110,032,978 of NC_088689.1, forward strand.
TCGTGAATGGTGAACTGCATCAAATGAACAAATAACGAGAATAAAAGGGGACAAGAATACAAAGAAATGTATTGTATGACCAGCGTATGGAATATTAAAAGATATAAAGAAAACATAACCCCCTTGATATTAAAGTTAGAGGATGACTTTGATGGTTCATATTCAAACCACCAGTACATCATTTGTATAAAGAAATCTGTATTAATAAAGAAATCTCTATAAAGAAAATTTCTGCTGATATTATTAATCCACTTCTGAACTTCAGGGCAAAACTTTTGTTTCCAATCTGCATTTCAGATGCTCCTGTCTAATACTAACAATATTTAGTGCTATGATGGGACATACAACCTACCTGTTTCCCATGAGGCTGCTGGAGGTTTGGCCATGGTTCCGCAATAGTTTCTCTGGCCCAATCCCGTTTTCCTGCTGGCCATGTAGGAGTGTAGAAACAAACAGGGAAGGTTTAAAGGTTGGTGGGGCCATGCAGTTGGGCTCAGTAATCTATCAAGGTTCAAGCCCAGCTGTTGGGTACAAAAGCAGAAGGAAGCAAGCAGTGGTGGTGGGGTAGCGAGGGCACTAAGCTCAGGCAGGCCGCTCTCATGTTTGAACCTTGGAAGGGGAGAACTTTTATTTTAAAACTCTGCACCATTATTATGCCTTGGGAAAGGCAAGCAATTTTTTCTCTTATATTCCACACAGGGGAAGATTTAGGGCCAGCCCCTCAGGTCTGGCCAAGCTACAGGTCCTGAGTATGGAGAAAGGTGGCTTTAAACCAGCTTGACACTGTTTACAATCTTGGTGGAGGCCATGGTATAAATTAGAGCAGCCTCAAGATTGCTCTAAATTTCATTGGCTGGCTTGTCCCCCGGGGTGCTGTTCTGCCTGCTCATGATCACTGATCATAAGGAACTCTCTTCCATCCCTCATGCATTCTGGAATGCCCCTTTATAGCGTGGATATCAAGAAGTAAGTGTCATAGAGACAGCTGTGCCAGCTTTACATGACCCAGGGATACCTCTACACAAGAGGAATCCACAGCCGCCCAAGGAGGGCAGTGTTCTGACTGCTTTGTGCTCTGGTTAGGGAATGCCTTCATCTGAGGATCCAAGGACTGGGCCAGCACCACATGCCATTGATGGGGTTCATCAACAGAATTGGTTCCCTCAGAATGGAAACTAGCCTGCTTCTAGAGGGTGACTGAGTGTGTGCCTGACAAGGTGGGTAGCTGATTGGTGACAATGCTGGTAAATGCAGCACATACATCCCTGACCATAAAGGTCTGGGGGGAATGTTCCACACTGTGAGGTAATTCCTCAGCCAGAACCTGTGATGACTTATTCTTCTGGTGTGCTGCAGCTGCCAATCCAAAAGCCAGGAGCAGGTCAGATGACTCCCAGGGGCAGCTACTTATTACCTCAGAAATGGCAGTGAGCCATTCTATGCAACATCACCACTCGGCTAGGAACTCTCCCTCTGCCTTGTGGTGTTATAGACTGCCTGGGCTTCCAGCCTGCTCCCATTCCTGTCTGAGGCCTCCAGCCTGCTCTCACCAGCTGGTCCCACACCAGTATCCACCTGCACCTGCTTGAACTGGCTCCAACCCTGCCTCATTGAGTTGCCCAGCAGCCCCTGACACACACAGCCTATGGTGGTGTTGATTTTGTGGGGAGTGAGAGGGGAGCTCTGTCACCCCCACTACTCTCTCTCATATGCAGATATCAGAGTTTGATGTCCAGGTTCTGTAACCAGAAGATGGCCTGTGTATCAGGGAAGGTTGGGCATTGTAGACCACCCTCCAGATGTTGGCTTAGGCACTCTTCCACCACATGAATTGTGCATGACGCTGCCCCGCAGTCAGAGATGGAAGGAAACCAGTCCAATCCAGTGCATGGTTGTGGCAACCCTGATCCAGCCAGAGACTAGCTTGTTGAGCCTGGTCCAGGATCTACCACCACGTGGAGACGGAGGCAGGTGCAGCGATGGATTCCTGAATTTACTTAGTGTGTTACTTAGACTTTCTCCCATCGATGCTTCAACTCTGTAAGGATATAATTTGTGGCTCCCTGGCGGCGCTGATCATCTGTGCATGGTAAAGCCAAGGGTGTGTGAGCTCCATAGCAAAGGAGCATTGAGACATCAGCTGTGGTGTCAGATCCTGGTCCATAGGAGTGAGATCCCTCCCCTGAATATGAACAGACCTTTGATTTGGCGCAGTGCGTTGTTCCCTCTCTGAGACTGGGGCATCAGTCAAACCGAGATATAGTAAGTTTGTTTCATCTGTTGCAGCTCTCCCAGCAGACTTAACAGTAGTGGTATCTTGTCAAACGTCTGGTGTCGCTATGAGCACTAATGAATACAGACCGGAGGTAGGCATACAATTCAAGCAGCCACTAATAATGTGAGTGGCTGAATTCAGCTCAGTGTCGACAAGCTGATGTGGCAGCTGTGCCCCCAGACCTCAGAGCAGTATTCAGGTGGAGCAAACACCAGTGCCAATATAGACTTACAGAGGACCAAAAGGTTTGCTCAGGAGGTTCCCATCAGTTTTTGTATCAAGGGACGAGATCTTCACTGTCAGGTGTTCCAGGTATATGTATATTGATGACATCTGTATTGCTGACACTGGAAACGACTTTCACATCTCAGCCAAGGTACGGACATTTTGAACACTTACTTCCAGCAATGGAGAAAATTCTCAATGAAACCGAGACAGTGGCAACTACTTGCCATCTGAACAAATCGTCTTGCCAATCAGCCCATTTCAATCTGTGTCCAAGGATGGCCATTGCCATTCCATCCATTTGTCTCATACTTGGGAGTAAAACTCAACTATAGCCTGCCATATGGGCCTACCTGGAACATCTGCATTCAGGGCCGACGGGGGGGGGAAGCTGGTACAAATTACCGAGGCCCGGTGGTCTGGAAGGGGGCCTGGGGCCCGGCTTCCCCCCCGCCTCCCTCTCCCAGTCGGCCCTGTTTAGCCGGTCTGCCCTTGCTGGGGGGCCCGAAAAATTCAGGAAGGGGGCCCGGGGCCCGGCTTCCCCCCCTCTCGTCGGCCCTGTTTAGCCTGTCCGCCCTTGCTGGAGGGCCCGAAAAAAATTTTTCAACGGGGCCCGAACCCGCTCTCTGCGGCCCTGCCTGCATTGCCTTGATACCCACCCTACTCAATGGATCTTTTCCATGGGACCAGCAGCAAGACACTCCTGGCCTAAGTTCTATTGTTTTGTTATATCCCATTTTCCCTTCTGAGAGCACAGCTCTTCAGTCTTCTTCCAGCAGCCACACATTCTGATTTTGGATGCAGACAGTAATAGTCCCCTTTGGTGAAACAGGGATTAGGTAAGGACTTATCCTGCCATACATAGCACAATCTACATGTTCTTGGGTTCTGTTGAACAGCAGTTCCTCCTGGTTTTTAATGGTGGCTTCTTTTAGCGATGGGCCTGAATTGAACCCCTGAGTCTGAACTTCACATCCCCACAGATGGCAGAACCGAAATCCCACATCCAAACACCCTGGAATATAGAGGTTCAAAATTCTCATCTGAGTGTGAACTTCCCTGAAGTTTTGTGTGTTAATGTGTGGCCTATTATAAGATACACTGTACGTTCAAACTGCACACTTGGATCCAAAGCCAGATCCAAGATTTCTTCAAGCCTATCACTACCTTGTCAACTGGACAAGGAAGATGAGGGGGAAGCTGTAGGTTAGCGGTGTACAATAATATGGCCATTTATCTCAGTTTCAACCACCACTGGTGCTATGATATTGTTACAAAGGGAGTATTTTTGAAGACCACCTCAATGGCTCTGAACTGGATCAGCCGCTGCAGAGTTGATAGCGTGCTTCTCTAAACTAAAGAGTAGCTGATCAACTTGCCTGGGTATATGAAACCCCAAGTGTTCTGGCTAGAGCCATTAGCTTTCTGCTAAAAGTTTCTTTCATTTGAGACCTATGGAAGAAGGTTGGGAAGATGAGACTTCACTGAGTTATAAAATACACAGATACACATGAGAAATTGCAATGACAGGGTCACTGTAGGTGAATTAGACTGCCGAGACAGCTTTAACTCAGTTACTAGGGGAGTGGAGGTAACTTGCTCAGACGTCTGCCTGTTTTGGCCAGACAAAACTTTTTTTGGGGGGAGGGGGGAAATTCCCCAGTAATTCTCCTTCTCCCCCTTTCACTTTGTGTTAAGCTGTTGTTTCACCAGGATACAATACAGTAATAAAACCTTCTGAATCGAAAACTCAAATACTGCAGTTTCTTTTGGATTTCACACTGACCCGACAAAGCAGAAGCCACTAGAGTGCGAGAAGGGATCGGGAATGGCAATGGAGCCTGCAAAAGCAGCCCTGCAAAATATACATCTGAGGGATCCAATCCTTTGAAATATGCCCAGCCAAAGAGCCTATAAACCCAAGATTTGGGGAACTGATTCTCTTCCTGTTTACACCTGTGTGAATTCAATTACTTCAGTGCGAAAGGAAAATCAAGCCCTTTATATAAATTAATGATTTTCAGGCCATAAAATGCAAAGTCTTCTACTTAGTGGGGGGCTTTGGAGGAGTGGGAGAGTGGGCAAAGGAGGCCCTTCATAGAACTTCATCCCCCTGATTTACACAATGTCTTCCTCAAGGGCCCTCATCATGGTGACCTTGCGTCAACCAAGGACAGCTGCATGGAGCCCAGGTATAAGAACCTGAGAAGAATAGAATAGAGCTCCCTTTGCAGCCTGTGTATGCAGTGCTAGATCTGACAGAAGGTGTGCTGTAGAATGCCTCTAGCATCCTCTCCTCCTAGGGAGGCTTAGTATGCTGTCTCCACAGCACTCCCAGCTCCAGCTGGCTTTAGGGAGCAAGAGACAACTGTTCTATTAAGTCACAATAAACAGGGCTTTTGATTGCATTCCGAATGACTTCCCTTTAAACGAAGTCCCTTTTAAAAGAAGAACTTATTTTCCAGACCCAAACGTCGGCGGAAGAAGCTGGGCTCGTTTTCATGTTTTAGCTGTGAAACCGTATCGGGCGGCACCATCTGATTCCTTTTCTTACCATTCTTTTGTGCCTTTCCTTTGTAAGCCAAAATGAGCACATTCAGGCGTGAGAGAAAGAGGTGAAATCAGATTGTATTGCATTTCTTTGGGATAGACAGTGCGATGTTTTTTTCTTAACTTCTGAAATTTCAGATAGCCTGAGAAAAATACAAGCACAGACAAAACTACAAGCACAGACAAAAGTGGGGACGATGCCTTCCCTCTAAATGCTATTTTAAAAACCCTACCAATGTAAATGGGCCTTCTTATACAGCTATTTTATTTATCATTCTTTTGACAAGTTTTAAAGTCTTTTTTCTTTAGGTGCTTTTGAATGAGTTAGCTTCTTCTGAAAGTGATGGGCTGTTAATAGTGGCTCCAGGCAGTTACAGCAGGAGCAGGTGTTGTGCAAGCATTTCCTGCCCCCAAACACCTCTGCCAATCCAGCTCAGTCCTGACCTGCAGCACTCACTGCTGTTCCAGCCCTGGGCTCCCATACACAGCTCTGCCCGTAAATCCCCTAATCCTGACCTGCAACACTTCCTGCTATTCCATTCCTAGGCACCCACGAGAGCTCTGCCAAAGCATCTCTGTCCTAATCCATTATTCCTTTCTTCAGACCTCAGTAGAACCAGGGCCGGCTCTGGCTTTTTTGCCGCCCCAGGCAAAAAAGCCTCCCGCCACGTTCCCCCCCCCCCCCGGAGTGCAGCAGGGGAGGGCGGCGAGCCCGCTGCGGCTCCGCTGGTGGCCGGAGCGCCGGGAGGAGGGCGGAGAGCCCGGCCGCGGCTCCGCTCTTCCCGGCGGCCAGAGCGCCAGGGGAGAGCGGCGAGCCCAGTCGCGGCCCCGCTCTCCCCAGCGGCCAGAGCGCCGGGGGAGGGCGGCGAGCCCACTGCGGCTCCGCTCTCCCCGGCGGCCGGAGCCGGAGCACCGCACCGCGCCGCCCCCCTCCAGGTGCCGCCCCAAGCACAAGCTTGGTGGGCTGGTGCCTGGAGCAGGCCCTGAGTAGAACACTACCAATGCACCTCATTCTTGATTTGTAATCCCTCTGTTATTCCAGTCCTGTCCCCTGAAACAAACTCTGCCAATGCACTTCACTCTTAGACTGCGTCCCACTCCCCCCTGCTGTTCCAGTACTGAATCCCACACACCAAATATTCCGGGTAATGATCTTACAGTTAATTTGGCTGAATTTGAGCATATTAAGGAACCGGTTGTTTTGTGATATATTCAAATAGGGGGATAGGATGAGACCTGGACCAGACTAATTTCTCTTTGAGGTCTAACCCAGAATCTGAACTCCCTTCTCCAGACGTGAAAGGCTAGTGCCTCTAGCCCCTGTGCATTGTGCTTCATTCCCACCGCTGTAGCTGCTTCTTGTTACTGTGTCACCCGCTTCCCCCTGCTCCGCCATTGCCCTTTCTCCTCCATTGTCCCATGGCTGGTCTTCTCTTCAATGCTAGACAAAACACAGGCACATTTCTATTTGTAGAGTCATCATGAGGGCTGCCAGTCGTGCCACAAAGACCAAAAGGAAGAAACAACGGTCTTAGGACATGACTTTTGAACACTTAGCATTATTTATTTGGCAGCAACTCCACTAGCATTAGTCCCAACTAGAATCCATTGATAGCAGGGCAAGACACGTGTGCACTTGACATAAATCACCCTAACAATGGGTAGGGAGCTACACTCGTGTTGATGGCCCAATACCAATTTTTTGTCCATCGCTAATCAGAAGTAAAATTCTAGCTTTTTTTAAAACATATGTCAACCGAGTGACAGAAAATGTATTTGATCTCCCTTCCCACCAGATTTTGTGTGGATTGATATCTGATATTTTGTCCTCTCCATCTCAGAAGAGTATGCATGGGGATTTCACAAAAAGTCTGCAGTAGTTTTATGAAGTTGTAGAAATTTTGCAGACACCATGTTTTTATTTTAAGTAGAAAAAATACTGTAGTTTTCAAAGGTAAGAGAGAGTTTCTCTCAACCCAGGAGGTAACTTCTAAGACCTTTGTTCCAGGTTTTCTCCTATCCCTGATTATATAGTCTGGACATGAATCAGAGAAACAGAGCTTCTTAAAGCACAGCCCTGCCTGAGGTGCAAAGGGCATTGCATTAGCTTCAGCAGTGATAGACGTTAAAGGCAACGTTTTAAGCAAGGGCACTAACAAGTTGGTGGTAGTAATAATATTACTTAGCCAACGTTTTCAAACCTGGGGGGAGATTTTTACAAGCACCTACCAGATTTAGGAGCAGAAGCCCCATTGAAAGTCATTTCATGCATTGGTACCTAAATAAAAGTAGCCTCATTTTCAAAGGTGCTCGACACCTGCAGCACTCTGAGTTCACTGGAATTTGTGGGCGCTAAGCATTTATCCCACTAAAGTAAATGGGAGCTGCTGGGTTCTCAGCATGCTTGAAAACAACTGCTTAAGGCTTGGTCTATACTTAAAAGTTAGGTCAAAGGTGTGAAAAAATCACCCCTCACCAACATAGCGATGCCAACTTAACCCCCAGTGCAGACATAGTTGCACTGAAGAATATTTCAGTCGACATAGCTACTGTCGTTCGGGGAGTGGTGTTTCTACACCAACGGAAAAAGCCCTTCCTTTGTTGTTGGCTGCATCTACACTACGGGGTTATACCAGCATAGCTACGGAGACCTAGTTATGCTGGTATAGTCTCCATAGTGTTGACATACCATAAGGGCTGGTCTACACTGGAAACTTACATTGGTGAAAAAATCCACACCCCTGAGATATGTAGTGAAGCCGACCTATCCCCCGGAGTAGACAGAACTAGGTCAACAGAAGAATTCTTCCGTTGACCTAGCTACCGGCTCTTGGGAAAGTGGATTAACTACACTGATGTGAGAACACCTCCCATTGGCACAGGTAGTGTCTACACTGAAGCATTACAGCGATGCAGCTGCAGCACATCAGCTGTAGTGTTTTAAGTGTAGACATACCCTAAGTGCCTAAAAATTGACTTAGGAGCGAAACTTAAGATATTCAGGTTTGAAAATTTTGGCCATGGTATTTAAATATTCATTATCCAAAACATTTGGCTGCAGTCAGAAAAGTGACTCTAAAAATAATATTGAGGGGGTCCATGTTTCATTTGATTCCACTGGCTGCTAGACTAAATTTGCCCAGTTTGAAAATCAAAAGAAAAATTTTCATATTCCTAAATGCTGCAAAGTTAAACTTGGCCAGGATCTGAAAATCAAGCTGGGGTCTTTCTACTTCTTACAGCATCACTAGCGTGCAATATTGATTCTGCAGCTGAAGCCTAGCTGGCAATTTTTGCTGAGGATGCCTGAAGCAGAAGAGATGAGATCTTGCTTTCTTGTGGCTGTATTGGTTATGGCATAGTAACAGGAGTAAAAGGTTGTTTTTACCAGTTGCAATATGTCTTAACAATATAAAGGGAGTTGTAATGTACAGTGTGAAGGTGTCGTCGACAGAGCTCTCAGAACTCAGGAAACCTGGGTTCCAAAACCAGCTCTGCTGCAGATCTGCTGCGTGACCTTAGACAAGTCGCATCACTTCTATATGCCTCATTTTCCCCACTTGTGAAGAATTTCGCAGGAATAACTGATCTGCCATTCAGGGCCAAAAGGCAGAGATTCTGATACAGAATGCACCAGAGCTCAGTTTCTCATCCCGATTGGTCCTCAAACCATAAAGCTAATCAGCGTCTGAACACTGCCCATGTCTAAATCCAGTTCAGTTCTGCTTGACATCACCAGGAATTGGTTACCACACCATTATCATGAATAAGCAAAGCTGTAAGTCAAAGGCTATAGTTAGCAGTTAAATATTGTGTGTATGTTTTAAATTCACATTGGAGACCCATCAGAATATGGCTTTGTTTTAACCTTCAATAGGGAAAGTTCTCTTCTGTTTAAGAATGTTGCCAGGAAGGAATTGAGTGCAAAAAATCCTTCTCAGCCTTCTCCAGGCCTCATCATAATTAGGTGGTGAAATAAAGTCCCTCCACTGCTGTCAATATGTTCCCTCCTTTTTCTGAGGAAGCAGGTCTCATTTGTCCAGCCATCCCTGAGCTCCTTGCTAGACCAGCTGAGACAGAAAGGAGAGCAGTTCTGACTCCCCACAAACACTGCCTTCTTATTGCTCATTCAGGACTCTGTGTCCAAAATATCAAGAAGGCTGGCAGGGGCTGCTTGAGGCAACCTCTGCATGGAGCTAAAAGGCAGTGGAGTGTGAAGAAATAGCAGCCCAGCACTCTGGGCCAGCCAAGCATAAAGCTCTGGCACACCCCTGACAGTCCAGTCAGTTCCATTATTATCACATGAGGGGAGAAAGGTTTTTTGTCAGATATTCTGAAGGGAATATAGGGACTGCATCTGTGTTCTGTCTTCTGTGTCCTTTGGCAGGGACAGGGAGGGAGATATTTACTGATTGCAAAGGGGATTGATGACTGCTGCTGATCTGGGAACATTCCTTATTGATTTTTTCATGTACCTGGAGATATACTGTGTAAGTAATGGTTTAATTGTATACGTATATATACACAGTCATTTATTTGCCTTCGTGGAGCACTGCTGGTGAAAAATGTGTTCAGCTAGAAAGATTGTTTTTATGTGTATAGTCTTTCACACTATAGCACCAGGTGCTTTACAGAACTGTAAATTCTATAGGCAAGGCCAAACTTTTCAGGCAATTTATGCTTGCAAACATGCACCAAATATGTCTGTAATTAGGCATATAATAACTACAGTTGAATGCACAAATACAACCAATTAGCCAGTTGTACATGCAATTACCTAATTGGTGTGGGAAATTAGTGTTTGCATGTAAATTAAGAATACAATTTTGCGTTACATTTTGTGCATGGGTTTGCATGCCTCGAGTCTAGTGAAAATCTGGCCAAGTGTGTATACATCTATATAATGTGTGTAGGTGTGTGTGTGTGTGTGTCTGCATGCAAACTTCCTGTGCTTTCCTTTTTTCTAACTCCATAAGTTTTGTCCACTGAAAAACAGAGCAGAACCCATATAAAAACTACACACAAATACGGATCATTTCATTTACCACTTAAATGTGGCCATCTCTGAGTTGATATGAAATACTGCAGCTATTTCCAGTGCACCGCAACACTACACAAAAGTTTAGGAGCAAGTGATGAATGCTCTTTCCAGTTTATCAACACCCCATATTTCAAGAATTGATACAAACTCTAGAGATGGGCAATGTGGCTTAGGCACAATAAGACGTGACGCAAACCTTCCTTCAAAATTCAAACAAACCAAATCTCCTACTCATTATTTTTCATGGTCAAGGTTTTTTCATGTACAGTCTGTTCACTCTGGGTGTTTTCTCAACCACAAGAAAGATATGGAAGTCAATGGGCATCGCTGCAGGGGGTCCATTCCTTCCAGATTCCTGACCAAGACTGTGGAAAAACCAAGGAAGAAACTGACCCCAGGGAATCCTTTCCAGATTCTATACTGAGCCCAGTGCATGCTGGGACAGGACTTTTTGGACATTTAGTAAATGCCATGTGGACACCTAGGAAGTGCAGAAGTGAACAGACCTCACGAGTTACATACTGGCTCACCAGCAAGCTTCAATGGTTTGATTAAGTAGCTCTCAGGAAGGAAAGATGTAGCAATGGACATGAATGGAACTTTAGTGGTACCACTAAATGTAAATTTTCATAGAAATGTGCAGGACTTTAGCTGCATTGACTTTAACAGTCAGCAGAGGTGAAGCTAAAGGTTATGTCATGTGTCACTGAAAATTTCTGAGTTAATTTAAAGTGAGACCAAATCCCTCCTAATATTGCTCTGCTGTGGCACAGAATGTAGATACCATCTAGGTTGCTGGGCATTGTTAGTGAGGGATGGCTTCACTCACCAGATGGGGGATGGTGATTAATGGCCAGTCCAGTGTCCGAGCCAATAGCTACTGAGTGACGTACTGGAGAGAAATAAATGGATTCCATTACAGTCCTCTTAGAAGGTGGTGGCTAAAGCATTTTATAAGTTAGCCTCTTGCATGTGGGCTGTCAAAATATTTTAACATCTGCTTCTGACCTCCAAGTGTTTTCCTTTCCCTTCACTGACTGATGCAGCCCCAGACCTCCCTTGCAGTCACAAATGACAGCATTAGCCATTAGAATCACTCTTTGAATTAATTACCCAGAAATATGCTTTCAAATCTTCTACTCCATGTAACAGCAAATTAAAGGGCAGCCTGGGTGGGGTATTACACATCTTGTTTTGACTGCCCCTCTACAGCTAATGCAGCCGTTAACACGCCATCCACACCATCTCTGGTGCTGCTCTCACTTTCTCTTTTCACAATCACCGAGAACATAATGAGGAAATTACCTTTTTTTCAAACTTGTGTGCATGTGTTCGTATAAGCACAATGCAGTGTTGATGAAAGGTACCAGATGGAGAACACAGGAGACTAGAGGCCTCTGTTGAGGTTCAAATAATTACGGGGGACAACAAATGAAAAACAGGGTCAGGAATGAGGGTCACAGGTTCAAAATCAGGGATCCAGACGGGGACACCGAGCAGAGAACCCCGGACAGCACCCACTGCTCCTCAAAGGTGTCTAGGGAGCCAGCAGACACAGCCCAGAGGAACTCTGCCTGGAGACATAAACCAAGGGAGGAACAGAAATAGGCCCCACAGTCGCTGAGCACCTCCCCCTCCAGCTTCCTCCTCCTGGTTTTATAGATGGCCACCTGGACCCAAGCTAGGCTGATGAGGAGGTCTCACGATTTTGTGGGGCCCCAGATAGGGTGTGCATAAATCTGGAAGTATTTTTTTTATTATTATATGGAGATATACCTATCTCATAGAACTGGAAGGGACCTTGAAAGGTCATTGAGTCCAGTCCCCTGCCATCACAGCAGGACCAAGTACCGTCCCTGACAGATTTTTGCTCCAGATCCCTAAATGGCCCCCTCAAAGATTGAACTCACAATCCTGGGTTTAGCAGGCTAATGCTCAAACCACTGAGCTATCCTTAGGTTGTGCAGCCACAGCCTAAGGAGAAGGTTCTGGAGGAGCCGGAAAAGGGGCTGCAACCTGGCGCACTCCAGGTAAATATGTGCCAGGGTCTCCCTGATGCCACAGAAGGGGCAGGTGTCGAACTGTGCCAGATACACGCCCGGGCTCACAGCTCCATGAAGGAGCCACCAGCTGCTATCTCCAGCGGGCCGTGGGAACAAGGTGGAATATGGGCTGGCCCAGCAGGGTTCCTCAGCAAGCAGGTTGAACAAGAGCAGCAGCAATGGAACACTCCCTCCTGCTGCCAAGGTGCCGCTGTACTGACCTGAGAATTTGGTTTCCCCGGCCCACTCATCACTTCACCTCAAACCTGGTATTACTTACAAAAGCCACGCTGCAGTCTTGATGCACAAGGATGGTACAGGGAATCAACTGAAGAGCACAAGTGAGTCCTATGAACAATACTGAGAGAAGTAGACCTCATTCTGCAGGCACCCACCCAGGTGAATGTTTCTACCATAAACACCCAATTCCCCACACTCCACAGAACCTGCCACACCCCAGGTAGGCCCTGATGACTACCCTCTAGGATCCCTTCTTTGTAACTAAGGAGGATTTTATTCCACCAGAGAACTGAAGTGACAGCTGCCATTAGAGGTCTATGATGAACTGACTGAACAGCTGCTGCCTCTGGAGTACTCCGAATTCCTGTCAGCCCAAGGAATGGAAACCAAGTCTGGAGATGTCAATGAACTGGTAGCGCTCTCTCTCACACATGGATAATTCACAGCTCTACGTGTTGGTCAACACCAATACTTTTTCTGTTCACCTACTGAAATTCTGCACCCTGTCCTACTATAAGAATTAATAGGCAAAAGCTGATGGATAATTTCAGACCAAGGATTCAGGTTCAGGCCCTTTGAGCCTGATTTTTTTTTTAAAAGCAAGTGCCTAAAATGCACCATGCAATTGCATGTCTAACTTGCATACAGAATTTCCACTATTACAGGTTAATGTGTAACCAGATCCATAACTCCATCTATAACATGGTCCAAACAACCTGAGTAACTTGGAAATGATCAACGAGTTTCCCAATCTCTGTGCCTGCGCACATCTCTAGGATGTGCAACATTCGCCTAATGTCTTGGATCCGGACATCTATACCTTATCTAAAATTAGGTGATGGTCTCCTTTCTACATGGGACCCCTACCCCCACCGCATGCTCTGTTGAATAGCTCCTTAACCTAAGCAGACCCTATGAAAGCGGAAGGCTTTGTCTCAAACCCAGCAAGGGGGAAAGTAACAGTCATTTGCCAATAGCTAAAAGAACTCCTAAAGGGAATTTTGGAAGCCTATAGGAAATGAGTCTTTTGTCTGAATGAATAAATAAATAAATAACAGCCTCATTTCAGGTGTATTGAGTTGCAGCGTGGATCTAAGGGCTGTCAGATTCCCTTGATCACTGACAGCAGTTTGGACTTTCCCCTGCCAGTCCTGCTGGGAGACAGTGAGGAAGGGAGGGGGTTACAGTCTCTCTCCTTCCCCTCCCTTGTTGTCTCTGCCTGAGCAGCCCTCTTCCTACACTCCTTTTGCAGAGCTTACTGACTGGAACAAGGTTCCCTGAAGCAGAAGAAGTGAAATCAAATGAATTTGCAAAAACTGGTTTGTTTATCTTTTTTTATTAATAGCAGAACAGCATTCCCAAGGGGATAGTCCAATCTTGTAGCTGGTGACTTTTATCCAACCGGGCAAACATACACCCCTGGCTGTTTGGTTTTTTCCCCTGGCTTTGCAGTTGGGAAAGAAAAGCAATAGTCTGAATTCTCCCCATCTTTTTCAGCTTTCCTTCCATGTGAACTGTGTAACCTGAGTTTTACACTACAGATTAAAGGGGTGATGCCAAAGTACTGAGCATCCTGCTTTCCTGTTGGCTTCAGCGGAAGTTCAGGGTGCCCAGCATTCGGCAGGGTTGGATTTTTAATCCCAGTGTGAAGGTTAACAGGTAAAGGGTGGGAGAGGAATGAGAGGTACCCCCCGAGGAGAAATGATTTGCTCAAGGTCACAGAATTCAGGTGCTCTGACTAACAAGGCACACTGTCTGTCTCTAATGATACCTTTGCTGCCCTATGGCCTGAGACCTCTGGTTGCCTTAAGAAGTTTATAATAAAAGCATAGTTACAAAAAATGGCCATATGCCCTAAATCCTCCTCAGAGTGAGGGCAAAGATCAAGGATAAAACTCTGTTCTCAACCAGAAAGAATGTTATATATTCTGATAAATTACAAACACATTTTCTAGGATCAGGATGGAATCCAAAAATATCTTGGCTCTGGCCTTGCAGGGTACACCAAGGATCGTCTAGCTATGAAGTATACAAAGGATGGGCCTTACAGCTTTTGAAATGTATCCAGGGAAAAGAGAATACAAGAGCCACAGATCTTCCTTGGAAAAGAGTCCTGCTGCCTGCTTTGTCTTGGTTATAATGTAAAGGGCTGGGTATTTTAATGAATACATCTTGCTGCTCTGGATGTCTGCAGAGGACTAGCTAGCTATCCCCAAAGTCCTCTCATGGCATGCACTGTGTCTCAGATAGGAGTCTCTGGAGAACATTATCTGCTTTGGTTGGGCCAAAGATCTGGTCTAGAAATTAGAGGTGATTATCTCAGGACATTACAGAGGAGATTTTCAAAGGCAAAAGGACCTAACTGTCCTTTGCGAGGCTGCAAATCTCTTCCCACATCACTGACCTCGCTGTGGGGATTGCAGTGTCCCCAGGAACACTCGGCAGTAATGAAGGGAATTCAGTATTGAGGTTTCTGGACACAGACACTGCCTGGGGTTCTCCCTGGCTTGCAAGGTCCCCAAATGACTTGCTATACAGGACCTAAGGTGCCTGTAGGTCCTGGCTTGGACTATGCAGTCATGGAGGGCACAGCTGGCTATACGCAACAGGGATGTTCAACCGTTAGAGACAAGCCCAGCCTTGGTGTGAGCAGGTGCAGCTAAACTGAGTCAGCCAAGTTATACCTGCTTATGCTAAGGCAGAATATGATCCTACAAATCCTTAGACATGTGACCAGTCCCACTAGAGTCAGTGGTTTCAGAATGAAGTCACTGGGACTATTCATGTGAGTTTTACAGGATCGGGCCCTTAATATATAACAGACTGTACCCGGCATGAATGAGCATTTTCAAGCAAGCAAAGGGAAGCACACTCCCTGAAGATTCCTGTGGGTATGTCTACACTACAGGATTAATCCGAATTTATATAATTCGAATTTAGGAAACCGATTTTATAAATTCGAATGTATTCGGCCACACTAGGCACCATTAATTCGGTGGTGTGCGTCCAAGCTACCGTAGTAGCATCGATTTCCAGAGCGTTGCATTGTGGGTAGCCAATAACATTGAATTGCCAATAACTTCGAATTGCGGCCACACTAACCTTAATTCGGATTAACAATACCGATTTTGACGCTACTCCTCTCGTCGAGGAGGAGTACAGAAATCGAATTAAAGGGCTCTTTAATTCGAATTAAATGGCTTCGTTGTGTGGACGGGTCAAGTGTTAATTCGAATTAAAGCAGCTAAATCCGAATTAAAGTCATAGTGTAGACCAGGCCATGTGAGTGGGAAGGCAGGGGGAGCTCTGAAGTATTTTTAAAAGCACTTAATTAAGGGGGTTAGAGAGAAGGGATAAGTGTGTATGTGAGGAGGGGGAGAGGGAATTGTACCTTGGTGACTGGAATGTGGCATGTGTGTGAAACTGCTGAGAGGGATGTAATCGTCTCTGCAAATCAAGATGAGCTAGCTGGCCAATGAAGCATGCCTGGCATTTTATTTCTCATATTGTTTGGAGATAGGGATTCAGCTGAGTGCATTCAGCAAATAAAGATCAAATAACCTGCTGTGAATAATGTTTTAAACCCGGGTTCCTATCAGGATCTAGTTATAAGCCCATATACTCTGTTGGATAAAAAATAAGTTACACATGGCTGGAGGCAGTATTACTTTCTATGGAAGATGAAATCTGTTTTGAAATAGAAAATGTTTAGTGCTTTTTATTTTTCTCTCTTTTTTGTCTTTTTTTTTTTTTTGGAAGGACTAACCTGCATAAGGCTGCCTAACAGAGAGGGTCTAGGAGCTTTCAGTAATATTTTACTCACGGTGCCTGCTTCCAGAGCTAGGGATTTGTGCTAAAAGAGGAGGTCAGTCCAAGAAGGGAGGGTGATGGAGAGTCCATATTGTTGGCCATGATTTGCTCATTATGGCTGGAATCAACCTAGTCTCTGCTGCATTAAGCTTGTCTGTTGTGGAGTGAAGCCCTGATGAGATGATTCTCTGCTTTCTGATGATGAGCATCTGAGGGTATGTCTAGACTGCAATTAAAAGCTTGTGGCTGGCCCGTGCCAGCTGCTTCAGGCTCGCGGGGCTATTTAATTGTGGTGTAAATGTTCAGGCTCAAGCTGGAGTCCCGGCTCTAGGACCCTGTGAGGTAGAAGGTCCCAGAACTTGGGATATAGCCTGAGCATCTACATCACAATTAAACCCTCAGGAGCCCGAGTCAGCTGACATGGGCCAGCCATAGGTGTCTAATTGCAGTGTAGACATACCCTGAAAGACCAGCCATAGGGTAAGGACACCACTTCCCGCTACTCTCACTCACATACACCTACCCCAATGTGTGGCTTCAAGGCTTGAGGGAATTGATATAGGGTTGTACTGTTTGGGCCAGATTTGGATACCCTTATGCACTTTGAATAGGATCTTATGGGCACAAGTGCTCCTGTTTACTTCAATGGGCTACTGAGGGAGAAAGGTACCACTATCCGCTGGATTGGCGGGCAGCAATCGATCCAGCGGGGATCGACGTATCGCGTCTACACTAGACATGATACATCAACCCCCAAGTGCTCTCTCGTTGACTCCTGTACTCCAGCTCGGCGAGAGGTGGAGTCGACAGGAGAGAGTCAGCCGTTGACTTACTGCAGTGAAGACACCACGGTAAGTAGATCTAAGTACGTCGACTTCAGCTACATTATTCACGTCGCTGAAGTTGCGTAACTTAGTTCGATCCCCCTCTCCTCCAGTGTAGACCAGGGCTCAGAGTGTCAGAATGTGTGCCTCTGTCTTTTGAAGGAACATAGGCAGTGGCACACTGAATGATACAGACAGGTTTGCTCAGCTGTCCCAAGGTGTCTCCAAGGCAGGGCTCTGCCCATGAGTTCCGTTATCTCATGACGGACATGACTGGACATAGAAAAGTGGCTACTTGACTGACACTTTTCATGGTTATTTCAGAGCCATTTTCCCCTGAACCCCATAATTTCTTTAGCATTGCCATGACGTAAGTGACTGCTTTATATCCCTCACACTTAAAATACATGAGTCAAGGCCTCCATTTTCATGGCCACAAAGGACTGAACAAGACACACACACCCCATACACACTCGCACCTTTTGCAGTCCATCAGTGATACTCCTTCAGTCAAACTGATGGGTCACCAATACAGCTGGTCAAAAAAATGGTCATCAAAACTGATTTTTTGAAGAATTTTTTTTTATTAAAAGCGTTTGCGTTCCACAGAAAATTTTTATTTTTATTGAAAAAACAAATGCCCCCAAACCAAAATATTTGGTTGAAAACCTAAATCTTTCAGCCCAAAACAGAAATATATATAATTAGGCAATAGTACCACAATGCTTTTATGGGAGTTGTAGTTCGATTGCTTTGTGTCCCATTTTCAGATATAGGCTGGCCTCTTCAGCTAGACTACATCTTCCATGATGCACCATAACCAGGGACTCCCATGATGCACCACCTCCCCTCTTCAAGATATATTTAGACTAAGGAGCTGGCCTACAGAAGAGAATGGGGGCATGAAGCACTCAAACTACAGCTTCCATGAGGCCCCACAGCAGCATTTCCAAATTAAAATATTCCTGGTTCTGACTGAAATTTTTCAGTATTTTAATTTCCACCAAAAAAATCAAAATCAGTTCTAGTCCTAAGGCTCTCTCCCCACCCTCTGGGCTTTTGTGTCCTGCCTCTTCTGCACTTCCAGCCTCAGTCTAGATGCTTGTATTCCAGGCCATCATGACTTACTCACTCATGGCCCAATCCAAAACCCATTGAAGTTAATGTGTGTCTTTCAACTGACTTCAATGGGATTGAGATCTGGCTCTCAGTCTCCCAAGTACAAAACTGCCAATGTCATCCACTTAATTGCTCTCTTTATTATTTATTTGGAATTATTGCCTAACTTCTCACCTCATTGTAATGACCCTTTCTGAGGGAAGAAATAGGGGTACAAAATCAATGTAACCTGGGATAGTTTCCCAAGAGAAGAGAATGAAGCCCCATCCTTCGACACTGAACACGACAATAGGATGGAGAAAGCACTCTAGATCACTGTAGGGAATGATCTTGCATTGGAGACTGAGCTGATGGGTTAGAAAGGACATCTTCATTTTCTTGTCTCCAGAGATAAAAAATAAATAATGATATTTGTTTAGCAAGAAGTTAAAACTATTTTGTGAATAAAAGTGAAGAGATGGTTTTATCGACTTTTTTCAAAGCTATTGGCAAGTGCTACGGGCATGTAAAGGACAATTACACACAAAAGTTCTCCCATAAATTTAGTGTGAAATCAAAGCTAGGAGTGAAAAGGATAGTGGTATTATAGGTGTGTCAATCAGCCATCTTTCACACCACATATCTGAACTTCCAACCAGCAAGGATTTCACATGTCTGTTTGAAGGACAAACCAGCTTTCCTTGTGTAAAACTGAAATGATCTTAGTGCTGAATCTCTAAAACATAACAAAATGGAGATCACCAGCAAACTTAACAGAGGTCACAAATCTTTGCCTTGACATAACTCAGGCCTGGAATGCTCATATTGGGTTAAGTGGAAACACATCCACCATTTTCAGCTTGTAACCTTAAAAGGCACCTCTAAATTCTTATTAGATAGAAATGGCTAGGAGTTCTGCAGAAGTACAAATATCTTCATTCCAGTTCTAGCTGTAGAGGAAAGTTATTCTGATTCAGTGAAAAGACTGGAGACCAGATTACACTGGTCTACAATTTTTGAGAAGTCGTCTGCTTCAGAGATAAAATGTGCTATTTATTATGTATTTTGATGTGTTGAATTCAAATATGACAATTAAAAGAACTGATTGGCTACTGTTTCTAAGATATTTAAGTTTTTACATTTTATGTCTATGTATATTGTGTAGATAGTAGAGTTTTAATCATAAATTGTAAACCTAGGTCTTTTCATGTGTTTATGGTTGCTTTACATGATAATATTTCACCTGTCCTGTTTATGTAACACTTTAAAAATCAGCAAAAGGGTTATATAAATAAAATGTATTATGAAACAAAAGGCAAAAAACTATTCTGTACATAGTTTAGTCCTATTCAGTGTCTACTCGGCGCTTCTTGGCTTGTCTCTTGTATTCATTAAATGGAGCATCTCTTGTCACTGTCCAGCAATAGTCTGCAAGCATTGATGGGCTCCATTTGCCCTGATAGCGTTTCTCCATTGTTGCAATGTCCTGGTGAAATCGCTCGCCGTGCTCGTCGCTCACTGCGCCGCAGTTCGGTGGAAAAAAATCTAGATGAGAGTGCAAAAATGTATCTTTAGTGACATGTTGCAACCAAGGCTTTTATATGCCTTGAGGAGGTTTTCCACCAACAACCTGTAGAAGATTTATTGCCACTAACTGGAAGGCTTTCCATGCCGTCTTTTCCTTGCCACGCAGTGCATGGTCAAATGCATCATCTCGAAGAAGTTCACAAATCTGAGGACCAACAAAGACACCTTCCTTTATCTTAGCTTCACTTAACCTTGGAAATTTTCCATGGAGGTACTTGAAAGCTGCTTGTGTTTTGTCAATGGCCTTGACAAAGTTCTTCATCAGACCCAGTTTGATGTGTAAGGGTGGTAACAAAATCTTCCTTGATTCAACAAGTGGTGGATGCTGAACACTTTCCCTCCCAGGCTCCAATGACTGTCGGAGTGGCCAATCTTTCTTGATGTAGTGGGAATCTCTTGCACGACTATCCCATTCGCAGAGAAAACAGCAGTACTTTGTGTATCCAGTCTGCAGACCAAGCAAGAGAGCAACAATCTTCAAATTGCCACAAAGCAGCCACTGATGTTGGTCATAGTTTATGCACCTCAAAAGTTGTTTCATGTTGTCATAGGTTTCCTTCATATGGACTGCATGACCAACTGGAATTGATAGCAAAACATTGCCATTATGCAGTAAAACAGCTTTAAGACTCGTCTTCAATGAATCAATGAACAGTCTCCACTCATCTGGATCGTGAACGATGTTGAGGGCTGCCATCACACCATCGATGTTGTTGCAGGCTACAAGATCACCTTCCATGAAGAAGAATGGGACAAGATCCTTTAGACGGTCACGGAACATGGAAACCCTAACATCACCTGCCAGGAGATTCCACTGCTGTAGTCTGGAGCCCAACAGCTCTGCCTTACTCTTGGGTAGTTCCAAATCCCTGACAAGGTCATTCAGTTCACCTTGTGTTATGAGGTGTGGTTCAGAGGAGGAGGATGGGAGAAAATGTGGGTCCTGTGACA
Organism: Emys orbicularis; assembly: GCF_028017835.1. Classification (NCBI taxonomy): domain Eukaryota; kingdom Metazoa; phylum Chordata; order Testudines; family Emydidae; genus Emys; species Emys orbicularis. The sequence continues at coordinate 110,053,621 of NC_088689.1, forward strand.
TTGATGGTTCAGGACCAGAAGTTTCATCCTCTTCCTCTTCCTCGTCTGACTCAAGTGAGAATGATTCTGGTGCATCAGGAACCGGCAGTCCTTCTCCGTGGGGTACTGGGCGTATAGCTGATGGAATGTTTGGATAATGCACAGTCCACTTTTTCTTCTTTGACACACCTTTCCCAACTGGAGGCACCATGCAGAAGTAACAATTGCTGGTATGATCTGTTGGCTCTCTCCAAATCATTGGCACTGCAAAAGGCATAGATTTCCTTTTCCTGTTCAACCACTGGCGAAGATTTGTTGCACAAGTGTTGCAGCATATGTGTGGGGTCCACCTCTTGTCCTGATCTCCAATTTTACAGCCAAAATAAAGGTGATAGGCTTTCTTAACCATAGTGGTTATACTGCGCTTTTGTGATGCAAAATTCACTTCACCACAAACATAGCAGCAGTTATCTGCACTGTTCACACAAGTACGAGGCATCTCTGCTCACTTTGGCTAAACAGAAATGTGTCCCTTTGCAAAATCAAACACTGACAAATAAGAGAGCACGACACTGTATGATTTCTAGAGCTGATATAGGGCAATTTGTTCAGCAGAGTGATGTAAGCTTCGTTACGATTGCATCATCCATGACTTCTAGGAATAACATGATGCAATTCATATAATGTATGACGCAATACCAGCTTCAGATTGCATCATTCATTGTTTTGCCTAAAAAGCAAGTACTGTCCAAACCCAGTCATAGATTTATTCATAGATCCAGTCAAAGATGTATTTTAGTCATTTCTGGTTTAAATTGAGATCCCTTCCCTTTATAACTCACTTATCCTCCGCCATTCCCAAGTCAAAGGTCGTATATACTGACCCAATAGCATATCTTGAAAACTAGAGCCAATCAACAATTTTAAGCATCATTTTCATTCCCAGTGACCCAGAATTAGTAAAGTTTGACTACATTTATTTCAGAAGCATTTTGGCTGTAGAGCAGTGTTACAGGCAATATTTCAGTTCACAGTGAAAGGCATGACATAAAGAAAACCCCTGTGGAATGCAGAGATGGACACATATTTAAACTGCCTGTTGGTACTCTGTGGAACTGCTGTCGTATTGTGATTGTTTTCTCCAGAAATGCTGCTTTCTGGAAGGCAATACTTTCAGCCAGATGTTGCAGTTCCTGCCAATCAGCAGTGCTGGCATTCTGTGACGGAATTCCCCCCAAACTTGGTCATTCTTAAAGAGAAGGATGGTGCCTTCAGTGCAGGTCTTGAGTGCTCTAAGAAATGGAGGGAGTCAAGAAATAACATCCTATTCTTGCAAAATGAAAACTGAAGGTGCAACTCACAGGACCTCAGCACCTAGATCCTAAATTGGGGCATCTTCAAAGACTTGGAAGGCCCCAGTGCCTTGGGTAAAGAATAAGAGATGACTCCCTCCCATAACATTTTATGTATCTGATTAATGTCTTGAAGCTGATCATTTTCAGTAGCATTTCCCATATTTTCTGCCAAGCTTTCCTGCTGAACTGAGCAAGGAAAAACAGCACTGGAAACCACTCCCAGTCATTGAATACTGAAGCTGCCTCTTTAAACACAAAGTAAATCACAGGTCTTGGAGACAATGAGGCAAATTAGATGCAAGTTTTGATACAAGTGCATGTATCATCAGCCTCACCCGGAGCTGCCTGAGCATTGTTTATCTGTATTGCATTTGTCTCACTGCATGGGGAATCACTCAAATGAACCTTTAAATCTACTGCAACCAATAAGAGTTTAACACTTCATTTTTAACAACTAATACTTTCTCTTTTTCATTATAGATGTTCTGATTCCAAACCTCCTGATATGAATCTGAAAGAACTGGCAATAAAGGGAAACTGACAGCCCAGGCAGAATGGAGCTGCTTTGATGCTGCCATTTTGTTCTCTCTCTCTTTACAAATTTTTGAGAGTGAATTTCGTACTCATATGGGATGAATAGTGCTGGAGGGCAGGTGCTGTGCAAGCTTCCTCTTCACCCATCTCTACTAATGCACTTCAGATCTGACCTACAACAGCCCCCAATGTTTCCATTTTTAGTGCCAACCCCCCAAACTACTCTGCTTATGCACCTCAATCCTGAGCTGCAGCACTTCCAGTTACTCCAGTTCTGGGCTTCTCTCTCCAGCTCTGCCAATATCCTCTAATCCTGACCTGCATCAGTCTCTATTATTCCATTTCTGGCCCTATGCTCCCTTTGGTACGTGCACGGCACGCATATGTGTACACACACACACACACTTTTTACAGCACACCTCTTCAGAGTTACCACTGATCATGAAGCCCATATCCTGGCATAGGACTTCAGCCTACAACCTTCCAGCCCAGAAATCAAAGTCTCACCAGCTGACACTGTTCTGTAGAGAGGCAGTGTAGTCTAGCAGTTAACGTTAAAGACTAGAAATTGGTTCTCTCCCCAGCTCTGCCACTGACTGGCTACATGACCGTGAGCAAGTCATTTAACTTCTCTGTGCCTCGCTTTCCCCATCTGCACAATGTGGTTAATAAAGGCAGTCAGCTTCTTAGTGTGCTTTGAGATCTGTGAATAAAAAGTTCTGTAATAGTGTGAGCTGTTAGGATGACTGTAGGCACTTAGCAGGAGGCCAAACTGAGGCATAGATGAAATGTTGTCAGAATGTCTTAAAATACCACAGAAAAATAGATAGGCACACACCTGAAAAATGGTGAATAATTCAAAATAATGTCTATTACAGGAAAAAGGATTGTGCAACTGTGTTGCGTGGCTCTTTAATTACGTTAGTAAGAAAAGGAAAATATGCCCCGTTTAGACTTGAGATTGCCAATGCCAATTGCCACGGTGCGGCAGAGTGCATATAATTTTACTCAGTAATTGGACGTGGAAAGAGTCCAGCGTTCTAAGTCAGATAATCTGAAGACTGAAATACAGACAGGAATTTTTGTCCACATGCATCAACCCAAATGGAAAATACCTGGAGATTGGCACTTCAAACCAAGCCTTCGAGCAGATTCCTTAAAGGACAAGCTAGAGCTTGTCTGCCTGGTGTGTTTGCTTCTAATAAAGGGCCTGATTCTTCACATTTCCCCATGCTGAGAAGTACCTTATTCTCCAAGTACTCCCTTGATTATTCATAATGTAAGGTGCTCCATTGTGAGTAAGGGTAATAGAATTGGGCCCTCTGAGATGAATTGATCACAGCCTGAAGCATGCGATATATCAGACAAAACATACTTCCCATGCAGCCCCATGTAGCAGGTATAGGGGAGCAAAACCTACAGGAAAGAGGTGGAAATGCGCTGTTCTATGTGTCAGGTTGCTATGTGGAAGCAAAATGTGATTTATGGAATCAAACGCATACATCCAGCACAGCCCATTTGCCAGGCATGCGGGGGCTAAAGAGAACTCCAGTGCTGCTCCGTGTGCTAGTTACATGGCCCGCTTTGAACTATCAGCATTCCACTGACACACCAGCATGTTACAGAACACCACCAAGTCCACCACCAAAAGGCTGCAGGGCCTAGGCTGCAGCCACTGAGATAATTAAAGGCAACAGCCACCAGGGAGTTAATTAAACCCATCCTGCCCATGGCAGGACCTCCCTGGTTTGCTGTCCCCTCCCCCAGCATGCTGGGGCTTCATCGTGGTCATCTGCTGTTTCTAAACCACCTCCGATGCTGAGCTGACATTTAAGCTCTTCCTCCTTCATGCGCCCTCACGCAGCCCTGAAGATAAAGTGGAAGAGACAGTCGTTAAAGCTAACCTTGTAATGAATGACATAAATAGATCTCTCGCTACAAAGCCCCGTGTCTCATACTTGCTGGCATCATGTCAGGTATCATAACGCTTTTCTTTCCTGGGGAATTCGTTCCTCCCACTTGAAAATCAGTAACTGTGCTGTCACCACTGACAGATCCTGTTGCCAGTGCTACTTGCATTGTTAATTAGCAGCCACTTGCTTAACTTCCATCCATATAGATTTTTGGCGGCTGCCCCCACTGGCTTCCCACGCATTTAGCCACAATTTGTAGCTAGTACAGAAGACCTCCCTGAGGTCTCTGGAGTGCTGCAGAGAATGAAAGGCTCCTCCCAGCAAATAGACTTCCCTGAAGCATCACTTACAGTTTGCTTTGCTTTCTTTATTTTTTGCGGTGAGAGGAGGGCTGGCCAAAGGTGCTGGCTTGACAGCCATGGAGGCAATGACGTTTTCTGCTTATTCACATAATGGAGCTGCCCCACGGGCAGCAGCAGCACAGACATCCCACGTACATTGTTCCGTGCCAGCATGCCCCGGCATAAGGGCAAGAGGGGTGCTCAGTCAGTGCTCGTTCAATCTTCTGCCTCATTGAAGCGATTGTCAGCAACGCATGTCTGTGGGTGGTTTTGGCAGTGTGGATACCATTCCACTGGGGAAATATGCAAATCATGGTCACAAATTCATTTTGCAGAGGCCACCGTCAGGCACTAATGACTTTCAGTCACTATTCACGTGGGCTGTTAAAGTGAACCAACAGGTGTGGGGTTCCTTACGTTCCTTATTAATCCCTGAACCACTGAGTAGGGTGACCATATGTCCCATTTTGGCCGGGACAGTCTCTTTTTTAAGCCCTGTCCTGGTCGTCCCAACTTTTTTTTCAAAAGGAGGCATTTGTCCCTGTAGCGGGGTGAATACCTGCTCCGGCCCTGGAGGGGTTGGAAAAGCCCTGCAGAGGGCTGGGGCTGGGCAAGGTAAAACCCTGGCTGATTGGGGGAAGTGGCTGCAGCTGGGCCATGCCCCAATCAGGCCTCAGCTGGCCTGTATAAAGAGGCTGGGAGCCAGGAGCTCAAGAGTCTCTCTCTGCGTTCAGAGAGAGAAGGGCCTGGTTGCTGGGAGCTTGAGAAAGGGTACCTGAGTGGAGCAGGGCTGAGGAGTTGCAGCCTAGTAGGAGGCCAAGAGGTACTGGGGGTTGCAGAGGGCAGCCCAGGGCTAGGCCAAGGCAGCAGGTCCAAACCCAACCTTGCCTGTGATGAGTGGCCTATACTGCAATCTGCCCCAGGGAGCAGAGGCTAGTTGGTGTCTGGCAGTGGCCTTATTCTGAGGTGAGATAGGGATAGTGGGTGGGGGTTACCCAGGGAGGGGAGACCCTAGTACTGCAGGGTGTACTGCCAGGGGGCAGCCCCCCAGATACAAGGGCACCGGGGTCTGGAAGGGACACGGGGGGCCAGAGGACAGGCAGATCACCGGCCTGCAGGGGGTGCTCCAGGATGCTGGAAGAGCTAATTCCCAGAAGTCACCAGCAGGAGGCGCCACAGGGGTGAGTCTGCTCCTCTACAGTCCCCTTTGCTCTTGCTGACTGGATCAGTTGGTAGAGCAAATGCCCACTTTTGTCAAAAAAGTGGGGTGCAGTGTGGAGGAACGTGTGGGGGTGGGTGAGCAGAGATGCCAGCCCTCCCTCCCGCCTCTGGGTGGGAGGTAGAGCTGGGGGGGAGGCAGCGTTACAGCATGGGGGGGCAGGGTTACAGTGATGGGCATCAGCCTCCTGAGGGGGATGGACAACGGCTTCGTCAGGGGGTGCCCGCAGGGTTCCAGCAACGGGCAACAGCTTCGTGGGGAGGGGGCCCTCGGGTGAGCGGCTGGGGGTGTCCCATTTTCTCTTTTGGAAATACGGTCACTCTACCACTGAGTCACAGACACGCACTCACCTAGCGCTGTGTGTGAATAACAGATTGTTCAATTCACTGTCCATTCCAAAAAAAATCAGGGGGAAAAAAGTGTTCAGGTCAAGCCGAGAATAAAATGTTTCAGCAAATTGAAAAGTTTGAAAAAAAGTTTGACCCAAAATATTTCATTTTGATTTTTTTTTTTAACATTTTTTGAATTGCTTAAAATAAAATAGAAGGAAATTTCAAAACAAAAAATCATTTTGAACCGAAAAATCAAAATGTTTCATTTGGAAAATGTTGAAACAAATGTGAGGGGAGGAGGGGAGTTTTCAACACAAACAGTTTGGCGAAACTAACACACATTCTCAAAATAGTTCAGTGTCACAAATCAGTATTTTTCACCAAAAAAAAGTTTGGGCCAAAAATTTTGCCCAGCTCTACACTCACCACTCTCTCTCTCTGGATTATCTACCCTCGTACTGAATTAAACTGATGTGGGGGGTTGGAAATTTTGGGGGCTTCATCTGCTTTTCAAGGCTGTGTCTACCAACAGCTGGGCTTGTCTAGTCTATCACTAGGATCCTGCAACGCTGGTGTGAGCAAAGCACCAGAGCACGATTTTCCTTATCTTGTCCAAAAAGTCCTCTCTCCTGCTCGGATGCCAAACCTAAGAAACAAAGAGCCATAGGGAAGGGTAAGCCACAAAAGATTTGGATCAGAGAAGCACCTGACTTTATCTGAACTGGCTTCTCCATTTAGCTCCACAAGGCTACAGAGCTTATCAGAACAAGATTACTAGATGACTAGCAATGGGTCTAAACCCCCATGGGTCCTAACTCTCTGAACATGGATGAAATACAGCTCTGGATCCCAACCAGGATTTGGAAGCAGTGGCTTGGCCCCCATCTCTCCTAGAAACCGTGGGCAACCAGGCTTTCTTGCCATAACTTAGCAATTCTGGTCCTGGTCAATGGAAAGTGGGGTGTGAAAATAACAAGGTGGAAAGGTTAACTGGAGCTTTTTCATAGCCACAAAAGGATCAGGATTTGGGTTGGGTTCAAGTTTTGGAAGAGAGTTCAGGGTCTCTCACCTTCTCCTACCAGGATCAAAGTTCTGTAGAGAGAACCCTTAACCATCTCATCTCTCTCCTGCACCTAAATGAGGTCACCACATCTTATTAAGAAAAGGAAAGTTGGGGACACCCAACCAAGTCATGTGATCCAACAGTTCAGCCTGCTCCGCCACTTTTGACAGGCCCTGATAAAATCAAAAGGGCCACTGCAAGAGCAAAGAGCTACTGAGAGATGCAGCTAGGATAAGGTCAAGGTGGGGTGGGGTGACCATGCCTGAGAGGGAGATCACAGCAGTGAAAGGAAAATGGAAGGGAAACTTCACAGTTTAACCTTGCATGTGGCCTGGGGGTTATTCACAGCTTCATTGAGGCATGTGGTGTCTTGGCAGCAACGTAGTACATTCACTCTGTCCTCTCTGATCTTACGCTAGAGAAATGTGATTTCCCCCCCCTTGCTCAGGGTGTGGGTTCATGTCACCCCTGGACCTAATTGTTCTGGACTGCCGTATCCTCTCCAAGCCAGAGAAGAAACCGCAAAGTGCCCAGTATACATCAGGTGATGACTGGAAATGTGATCATTAATTCTCTGCAAGACAAGGCATCAGAACAGGAAGTGCCAGTTATTAATGAAATAGTGCACCAACAGAATTACTGCCGATCATGGCTTTGTCTTTGCACATCACTTTTTTGCTCTGAAAAGGCTTTGACATACAGTCAGTGGAAGGGACATGGGGTGAGGCACCTTTCTAACCAGGTGTTTTCCCTCACTGTTGTTTACAATAACTAGAGCTGGACAAAGCTGTTCGGACAAATCCCCAGCCCAGGCAAGATCATTACAAATCTGAAAACTGGCTCAGGGTTCACCAACATTCATGTACATTTCTGAAAACCTCGAACCATATTTGGGTTTTCCCAGCCCTCCTTGTACACAGGTCCAATCTCTCCCTGCCCCATGACTTTGGACATATTCTGGATGCAGTGGTAGACCACTATCCTTTCATCTCTGATTCTTTAGTCCTCCTTCTAGGCTCTGTGGGGCCTGGGGAGATGGATGTCTGGTTCCCTCCATCGTCAGCTTTCTGGGAGGGCTGGCCAATACCCCAAATCCTGAGGAAGGATCTTCAGGAGAAGGATGGGGATGAGCAACCTGCCTGTGTCTCAGTGCTGCAGCTTCAGGGCCCCCAAAAGACTCCTCCATGTCCCACTAGTGCTGCATGTTGAATGATAGGTGAGTCCATGTGTTCCTGCATTACAGAATCCTGGAATGGGTGGGGCAGAGGTCCTAGTTTAGGGCTTTGGGTGGAAACCATGTGAACCTCAGTGGTTTCAGCTGAATTTGTTTTGAGACATTTGGACTAGTCTGAACCTTGAAATTCAGGATGGTGTGAAACCCATGGCTAAGGAAACCATAAAGTGCTGTGCCATATGCCCTGAGATACAAAAGGACCAAGGGGCAAACACCTTCACCCTGAGGCTGCTCTAAACTGAGCTGGGGCCCCAACTGGTCCACAGCAATCCCAGCACAGGGAAACACAAATGTGGCATTGGCCTAAACCAATGTTGCTGCCCCCTCTATTCCCAGCCTTTGCTGCAAGGTCAGCTGAGGAGTAGGGCTGAATCTGTCCCTAAACTGTTTTCTTTGTAAAATTTGTTTTCCTCCATGGCACACGCTCTATGGCAGATTTGTTATTGTAGAGTTGCTAATGAGTGCTGGGATGCTCACTGGTTTGTTATTGTAGGGTTGCTCATGGGCACAGGGTTCCAGACACTAGTTTCTTATTGTAGGATTGTCGTGCTGTTGGCATTAAAAAAAAATCTCATTAAGTCATTGGCTTGCAGGGATGACAAGGATGAACAAATTTAAATCATTAAATTGACTTTGCAAAGAGATATACACATTTGTCCTGGGAAGCAGTGACTTTGATAATCGGCTGAACATGAGCTCCCTGTGTGATGCTGTGGTCAAAAGGGCTAATGTGATTGTTGGATGCATAAACAGGGAAAATCTCAATACAAGCAGAGATTATTTACCTCTGTATTTGGCACTGGTGTGACCGCTGCTGGAATCCTGTGACCAGTTCTGGTGTCCATAATTCAAGAAGAATGTCGATAAATTGGAGAGGCTTCAGAGAAGAGCCACAAGAATGATTAAAAGGTTAGAAAACCTGCCTTATAAAAAGGGACTCAAGCAGCTTAATCTATTTAGCGTAAAGAGAATGGTAAAGGGTGACTAGATTACAGTCTCTAAGTACCTACATGGAGAACAAATATTTAATAATGGGCTCTTCAATCTAGCAGAGAAAGGTATAACATGATTCAGTGGTCGGAAGCTGAAGCTAGACAAATTCAGACTAGAAATAAGGTGTACATTTTTAAGCAAGAGTAATTAGCCATTGGAACATTTTACTACGTGTCGTGATGGATTCTCCATCACTGGCAATTTTAAAATCAAGATTGGATGTGTTTCTAAAAGGTCTGCTCTAGGAATTATTTTGGGGTCGTTTTATGGCCTGTTTTATACAGGACGTCAGACAGCATTAGGTGATCAGGATGGTCCCTTCTGGACTTGGAATCTATGAATTAAAAAATAATACATCAAGTTTCGGGTCTTCCCCCTAAACATAATGCCCCTTTAAGCATGAGTCTAACTGAACAGTTCAATGAGAACCCCAGGCAGCGCTGCCGTCCATTCAGAAACCCTGGGAGTGAATCAGGTTCTTTGGAAAGAGTCATTAACATTTGTTTAGTTATTTTCAAGCAGAAGTTGGCAATCTTTAATCTGTGAAATTTCCCATAATTTATTGACACTTACACATCTTTCTTTTCTGCAGAAACACTGCTGTTTTTAATTAGCACAAATTAATCAATAGCACGGGCCATGCTGCGTTCCATTGAAGCGCAGGTGAGGCTTGCCGGTTGCATGCTAAACTTAACAATATGTAAAACTGACAACCTGAGAGGAAGCTTTCTGGGGCTGCACTTTTCAGCAGGCAGGAGTAAGCACAGCACTGAAAGCGCTGCTCAGCGTGTGCCCTGCAATAGAAGTAGGTGCTTTTAATTATGTTTTCAACATTTTAATAATATTTCAGCTCAACAGGAATGGGGAGGAGGAGTAGAATGGATTGATCCTTCTGTCTAGCAATGTCAGGTGAGAGGTTAAAAGACCATCAGGGCATTTTTTGGAAAAGAGTAAAGATATAGCCCTAGTGTCCTTATAAATGTTCCCATACTCTCACTGTCCCAGGCTCCTCATGTCCCAGGCTCTGTAAGACCTCGTGCTGAGCTCACAATGGCTACTATGCATGTCTGCACCGAACACAACAGGCACTTTGGGCTTCCCTGAACAGGAAAACCGCTGCAGACACTAACATTCCGGGACAGATTTTCTCCCACAACCTGGCCCCTTTGCACTGTTCAGGTGCTGCAAAAATGCCAGATATTGGTCATAACTGTCCAGCTGACAATTTCCCAAGTAGGGGAAGCTCTCAGCTGGGGTAAAGACCCCTCATCATCTCTGCATATTGGGTGACCCGAGGTGAGGCCAAAGTACCAGTACACTCCTATCATTTCTCAGCTGCTGGATGATCCCTTGGAGGCTGCTGCCAGCTGTGAGTACCTGTACAACTCATGTGTACCTGTACAACTCACGGGAGAGATGTTGAAAGGGCCCAAGAGGCAGAATGGTGGTTCTGCGCAAACCTTGAAAGGTTAGGAAGTTTGGTTCCAACACAAAAATTGGATGCATACCTGGAACTCATCAGAACTTCCTTCACCTGGTAATGGTGCCTTGTATAGATGTGAAACCACTTCTCTTTACTAGTAGTTGACATGTTAGAACTGTTCAAAAGCTATGTCCCCTGCAGTACCTGGATGCCCTCAGAGGATGTCAGATCAATTGCTACTAAACCTAATAGAGTTTCTACTGCAGTGTAAGTGTTAGGGGCCTGTGTTTTTCCACCAGAAAGACGGCCCACACTGACTGTCAATTACAGTGGCCACAGATCTGTAACACAGGTCCACAGATATCACCTGGTTAACTCTCCACATGGTTTTCTGATTCTTGTTCCATTTCTGGCTGCAACCAGGAAGTGCACAAATGAAAGACATTTTCACCAGGCTAGGAAAACTTTTTCAAACAAGTTTGGTGTTGGTTGGGTTTTGGGCTAAGTTTCAGTTGGGGTTCATTGAGGGGGGTTGGGGCCTGGGTGGAGCATTAGGCAAAGATTAAGCCTTTTCTTATTTTATACAAATCAGCTTGTCTATTCCCAAAAGAAGTGCAAAAGATATTTCAGGGGGATGTTTGAATGCCACGGAATGCTAGTTGGCTGACTCCTCTTCTGACCCTTGTTCTCTGTGCACATCAGTTTCCTTACTCATACTAATATGGTTCTCGGAATGCAAAACCTTCTCTCCCCTCTGTGCTTTGCTTTTGTTTAACCTCATCAGATGATAGCTGCATCTGCCATGGAGACAGACACCACTGCCTTGCCCACATGGTGTGTACACCACATTTATAAGGCACAACGCATTTCTTCCCATTCCCTAGCCCTGAGGAGTCAAACCTCAGAAAAAGCGCGTGGTCCCCCCTTTCACCCCATTCATGCTGCATCTTCAGGAAGCAGCAACAATAATCATTCCAGGATCAAAACCTGCTTCCCATTATCTGGCTTTGGTTGATGATGATGTATGAAGCAGAGAGAAAAGTGACAGCTTGATTTTCATAGGTTAGGTGTTGACCCTGCTGGGCTTAGTGTAGCATGAAACTAGTTTTGACTAGTAAACTGAATAAATATGCCAGGGAAGTCATAGAGGGACAAATATATATGCAAGGCCAAGGTGCCAGTTTTACAGAATGACTTTGATTCACCAGAGGGCTCAGCTGAAGCCCCACACATTAAAAACGCTGTAAACTGGAGCTAGGAGAAAGGGGAGTATTTCATTGTATAATCCCTTAGCAATATGCAGCCTCCTTTCAGACTTCAATATGCGTATCAATTAGGAAGAACCATGACAGCCCAGTGCTGGAAGATCTGGACATGCTGCCCACAACCAGCCCAGAGAGAGCAAAGAGCAGAAGATGAACAGAAACGAATCTATTGGAATTTACTGGAATATAAATGAGGCAAAGAAAGATTTTTTTTTCTGGCAATAAGCATATTATATGTTACATGAAATGCAGGGTTAGTCCAAGAAGCATCTAGCAAAGTTAATGCTCGGAGTTGTTGCTCTGCAATACAAAAATCAAGGGTCACCTGATGAAATTACTCCAGTAGGTTTAATACAAAGAAGAGGATGTACTTTTTCACACAATGCACAGTCAACCTGTGGAACTCATTGCCATGGGATGTTATGAGAGCCAAAAGTATAACTGGGTTCATTGAAGAACTAGAAACGTTCATGGAGGATAGGTCCATAAGTGGTATTAGCCAGGATGGCCAGGGACGCACTCCATGCTCAGGGTGACCCTAAGCCTATGATTGCCAGAAACTGGGAGGGGAAGACAGGGTGGATCACTCCAATTGCCCTGTTTTGTACACTCCCCCTCAAGTTCTGGTAGTGGCCACTATCAAAGACAGGCTACTGGGCTAGATGGACCATTGGTCTGACCCAGTATGGCCGTTTTTATGTTCAGAGAACCTAATAATTGAGGTTATGATGATGAGTATTTTATATTTTTATGTATTTGTGTAACTGTAGCTTCTAGAGGCTCCACCCAGCTTGTGCTAGGTGCTGTATGCACATTTAGGGCTTGATTCTGCAGAGTGCTGAGCATTCTGGGACCAATCCAGCAAAGCCACTGTGGTCAACTGGGTTGTTTAAATCTAAGCACTTTCTTCAGTGCTCTGCTGGATGAAGCCCAAAGTGCCCTGGCACTTTGCAGGGTTGAACTCTTACTAAAAGACATAAAGTTTAACTTGAAATGACCTATGGGTAAAGAGTTAGAGCAGGGTAGAGACACAATGTTTAGATCTGGATCTGCATCTCAGTATCTCCAAAACTATGGGGTGATCAGATCTGCGGTTCTGGTCTAGTCTGGTCTTTTGAAAGCCAAATCCTGCTCCTTAGACCCCTGGCTCTGTAGAACTGCTGTAGAAAGCTGGGGATGGGATGGGGATTTTGCAGTAGCATCTAGGCCCTTATTTTGATAGATGAAATATGAAATGAAAATGATATACTCACATATACCAGGCAGAACGTTTCTAAGGGGTTCCTGCACATCTTCATGAGTTAGTCACATGGCCTTTGTTCTCATCCTTTATATTATCATTATCATCAGAAGTAGGTTGTAACAGTTACCCAGGAAGGAAATGCACCTCTTGTCATATCTTATTGCTCCACGTGCTGTCAATGATTTTTTAGGCACTCTCTTTTTCTGGTGGGGGTGGAGGGTGACAATTTGGGAATCTGTCTGTACAATCTGTGTGAGATCAAGACTCCATGTATCTGGGTCAGGCTGCACACTCCATTTTGAATGTACAGCTTTTTGCCTTCTCTATGGCCTGTTTGCCTTCATTTTGAGCTGAAGTCCTAACATGGAGAGATACAGACTGACAGTAGAGGGTAGTTGACTTTAAGTACCCAACTATTGGAAATCTAGTCACTCTAGACAAAAGACTGGTCCTTACCCAAAACTAGTTTAGCAAGGGGAGGTTGCCTTGGCAATAAAGTTACCTGGCAAGGGTTTGTGCTCATGTGGGGAAGCTGGCAAGGGTGTCATCAGATGTGGGAGGGGAGTCTGAACATTTGAAAAGGGCAGTCCAGCCTGCTCAGGACCCATTTTCCTCCAGTCCATGAGGCAGACACAACCCAATGTGTAAGACTCATGAGGGAGGGGACACCCTCCCTGCCTGGTTCCTAAGGACTCCCAAGGGAAGGGTGAGCTAGAAAGTGAGGAAAATGAGGCAGGGACCTGTGCATAGTGCTCATTGTTTTGTACTATCCCATAATTTACATGATTAAGTATGAAAGCTCATAGCTGTGTTAGATTCTGTGCAAAGTGTCTCTCTGTATGCTCACTGCTTTACAATTGTTGCATGCCCCTGAGAATTATACTGTAACCCAAACCTTCACACCTGGAGGTGAAGTTCTGGGACAAGGTGTGTTTAAGTATGGGGAAGTCTGAGGGGTCACCACTGCACCCAGAGAAGCTAGGCATCTGGACAGCACATTCCAGCTCTTAGAGGGGGGTGTCAGGTAGAAGGTCTGCACCCTGAGAGTGTGCCTAGGGTCCCCGAGATTTGGGCAATGGCTGGACTCCATCCAGGGAGCTTGAAACACCCAGGAATCCAGAGCATTAGCGGTTTGGATTCCCCTCATAGCAGTCCTAAGTGAATGGCTGGAAGAGGACATTCACTATGCTCTGACAGGGGTGCAGGGGAGAAAGATAGAGGTGTAACATGACTTATATTTAATATCTAATTCAGTACCCATGGAAGCAGGACTGGTTCTAGGGCAGGTGAGCAGGGCAGTTGATGTGGACACCAATTTACAAGAGGCTGCCATACCACTGTGCCACTGGGCTTTTTTCCCCTGCATGTTTATTTTTTTTGCTCCACTCCGATTGGCCATTGACTTTTTTGGAGGTTTTTTTGGCTAGGCCAGCAGACAGGGGCACTGAAAACGCTTTCCACCCTGGCTGGCAATTCAGCGAGGTCCTAGGGCTGCTCCTGAATGGAAGTTTGGAAGCTGTAACACAAGTGTTTAAAGGTTAGATCAGAAGAAGCTTAGCTCACAAGGATTGGGAACTCTACTTTCCAAATCTTCTGCATCCTCAGAGAATTTGTTGATCCTCCAGACTTGAATGAAGGGGAGGTGGATGGGGCTGGCCAGGGGGCTCTCATCAGTGGCACATGTGCTTTATTAATCTTCAGTGATGCAGCAGTGAGGACTAGCTAGAGTGAGGTCAAGGGAGTTACACCAGTTTGTGAGCAAGAAGAGAATCAGACCCCCTGACTTTTAATTCCCTTTGAAAGATAAAATCTCTTTTTCCCCCCCCTGGACAATGAGGTTTTCTACCTGGTGAAGAAAAAATGCAGAAAAAATGCTGCCAGTATTAAAATGCATTTTCCATTAAATATAGAGGGCAAGCGAGAGAAAGTGAGAGAGGGAGAGATCCTGGAAGAGGTTTATTTAATATAAACTACGTTTATATTTTTGGTAAATTGAAGAACACAAATTGAACGCTTAATGCATTCCATAATACTGCAGAAACATGACCTTGACGTTAGCATAGAAATCAATTTCAGTTTTTATTTAGCAGCTGCATAGCCGTTTAAAACATGAACTTCAATACGACTTGAGTTAACAACCAATAATCTCTGCACCCCTTTGCTCCAGGCATAGTCATGGGCTGGTTCACCCGCATTTAGAACACAAATATTTGGCTTCTTTTTTTATTACTATTTTTTATAACTGTTCATTTAATTTGGCACCTGTCAAATTAAAAGTCTGAATTCCTGTCCTGACTCCAAAGTCAAGTCTCAGGGCTGCAAGTGTGCATTCAAATCCAGCATAGCTCCCCAGAAGAAGTATATTCTCTGGCTCCAATCCTGCAGACTGTTCCACATGCTTAGATCCCTGCTCCCAGCTCTATTGACTTCAATAGGACTATGCCTAAGCATAAGGTTCTGCATGTACACAGCAGCTTGTAGGATCTAGCCCAATGTTTGGCGTCATGTGTGCAAATGTTTCCTTCTTTGCTGGCTGAGCTTCCCTGCTGCAATTCTTTGCAGAAACCTCTCTCAGGATTCTCTTTCTTAGCAGATCCAGAGTATTTCTACTTCTTCTCCTAGATGCATCATATTGCATCTCTGATTGGATGTCTCATGGAAATTGTACTTCATGTAGATGCATCTTCATGGCTAAGGAAGGTTGCTACTGAATCAGGTTCGACTTGTTTTTCTCCTCCCCTTCCCTAATGCTTCTTAACCTCAGCCTCCACCTACTTGCTTTCCCCAATGAGTGGGAGGAAAGCAAGAAACTGTCAATTTAGTCATTCTGCTGGCACTTGAGTTCCTGGCTAGCTAGCTTTCCACACAATAATCCTGCCTTCCAGGAGTCACCATACACTGAGGGGGCTGAGGCCATGACGATGCTGTTCCATTGTGCTCCCAGGCTAGAGAGGGGAATCTGACACAATAGTGAATCTTGGAAGGGTAAGACGCTTTGATAGTCTTCTGTAATTCAAAACATGTACATCTGGCTCCAGTCTACCTGGCTTATCAGTGATGGATGGATGGAAGGAAGGAAGAATAAACTCTCCTCTTGGTGATAAACATATCAGCATCAGATTCCCTTTTTGCTTGTCTGTCTGGAGGCAAATGACAACACACAGCTCACGGTCCTGTACCTGCTCCAGTAGAATCCACAGATGTTGTGTGTGCTCGGTATCATGGTATCACATCTTAAAGGTGCATTCAGAGGTCTAACTCACCAGCCCTGTCCAAATCTGTCCATTATGGTGCACAAGTCACAAAATACATACAAAAGGATTGTCCTCTGTCTCACCATTTAGCCACTGGATACTAAATGAAAGGCAAAGGAACGGGGAGGGAGGGGAGGGAAGTCATAGCAAATGGTGTGAACTGAACAGATGAGGGGGAAAAGCTACTCATCCAAAAACCATACACACGGTGAGCATGACTGACAAACTGTCACTGCTGGTGTCCTTCTCGTCTGACACTGCATTTATAATTCATCAGAAGCACAGAGAGGACTCAGAATCATATCAAGATGGCATCTTCTATCATCAGAAACTCCATTGTTCTAATTAACTTTCCCACTGACCTGGAGACAAACATTTGTGGGGGGTGGAGAACAGGGCCGGCTCTAGGTTTTTTGCCGCCCCAAGCAAAAAAAATTTTGGCTGCCCCCCGTCCCAGCCCTGGGCTCCTCGCCGCCCCCCCTGCCGCCCCAGCCCTGGGCTCTTCTCCACCACCCGCACCCCCCTGCCTCCCCAGCCCTGGGCTCTCACCCCCCCCAACCGCACCCCCCTGCCACCCCAGCCCTGGGCTCTCCCCCACAAACACACACACACCCTGCCGCCCCAGCTCTGGGTTCCCCCTACTCCCCACCATTGCTCCCCCCACACCTCCTGCTGCCCCAGCCCTGGGCTCACCCCCCCCCCCACCTGCACCCTCCTTCTGCCGCAGCCCTGGGTCACTGGTAACTCACTCCCAGGGCAGGTCATTCAGCAGGAATTTTAGATGTGCACAGAACACAGACAGGATTGGTTCCCATATGGTTACAGAACTGCAGTAAAGTGGAACAATTTTCAGCTTGTGTGATTGGAGGATATCTGGATGCATATTATAAGACTGTCCTACATAAATGAGGAAAAGTTGAGGTGCCTTTATTATTCTTTTGTTCCACTTTTTCTTTCTATGGGGAATTTGCCAATGCAATATCACTGTCTTCCTTTTAAACAAACAAACAAACAAAAAGGCAATGGCTGTTGAAAATAGCAATTCCAGTCCTAATAACCACTGGGAAGCATTTCTTGCTCAATTTTATCCTACTTTTTCTACAGCAAGTTACAGTGGATCAGTATAGTTGATTTGGGAGAAATGAAGTAACAGCTGCCCAAACTGAGTTTGAGCACTCCTGAATTTTGAGGTGTTCAAATCTGGAAGGCAGGTGCTGGGGGGGGGGAAGGGGCGGGGGAGCCTGTGGCTCCGCAGGGGAGCACGGCAGCATGTATGCAGTAGCGTGTCTGGCGCTGCGCGAAGCCAGACATGCTGGTCTGAGTGGCACGGTAAGGGGGCTGGGGGGTTGGAGAAGAGGTAGGGGGTTCCGGGGGCGTGGCAGTCAAGGGACAGGGAGCAAGGGGGGTTGGATGGGGCAGAGGTTCGGGGGGGCAGTCAAGGGACAGGGAGCAAGGGGGGTTGGATGGGGCAGAGGTTCAGGGGGCAGTCAGGGGACAGGCAGCAGTTGGATAGGCATGGGAGTCCCAGGGGTTTGTCAGGGGACAGGTAGGGGGTGGGGTCCTAGGGGGGAAGTTGGGGGGGTCTCAGGAGGGGGCAGTTGGGGACAAGGACCATTGGGGCTTAGATAGGGGGTGGGGTCCTGGGGGGCAGTTGGGGCAGGGGTCCCAGGAGGGGGTGATCAGGGGACAGGGAGCAAGGGGGTTGGATGGGTTGGGGTTTCTGTGGGGGGCAGTCGGAGGGAGTGGATGGTGGCAGGGTGGGGCTACCCTCCCTCCCCGTGGAGTGTCCTATTTTTTGAATGTTAAAATATGGAATCCCTACTCACAGCGCAGCTCTCCATTCATAGCAGGCTGCAGCATGAGGTCTCAGCTTCCTCACTCCCTCCCCCTTTCCTGTTGGTAGTGGCCAAGGGAATGCTGGGAAATGTAGTTCTTTCCCTGCTCCAGGGCTGGCTCTATAGGCAGGGAGCTAACCAAGGAACTACAGCTCCCAGGGCCCCCTGTTGGTTCTCAGCTCCCATGCTGGATCCCTGCCGCCCCTGCAAATGGGCTGCCCCAAGCACATGCTTGCTTTGCTGGTGCCTAGAGCCGGCCCTGGTGGAGAAGGGGACAAGGGGATGGGAGGGGGGGAGTTAGAAGAGGTTGAATTGGGGAGTGATACTGTGCTCAGTTGCCTGTACATTTATGACTCTGCTGCTTGATTACTTTGTGTTTTTTCTTTAATATGTGTCTCTATATCATGCATGATAGTCTTCAGATTTGCGTGAAATTGAGATTTTATTTGCTGGCCAAGATCTACTCTCTTCCAGTGTAAAAGGAGCTAAAAGAAAATCTGAGTTTATTATAAGCAGCAATCATAGAATCATAGACTATCAGGGTTGGAAGGGACCTCAGGAGGTCATCTAGTCCAACCCCCTGCTCAAAGCAGGACCTAATCCCAACTAAATCATCCCAGCCAGGGCTTTGTTAAGACTGACCTTAAAAACCTCTAAGGAAGGAGATTCCACCACCTCCCTAGGTAACCCATTCCAGTGCTTCACCACCCTCCTAGTGAAAAAGTTTTTCCTAATATCCAATCTAAACCTCCCCCACTGCAACTTGAGACCATTACTCCTTGTTCTGTCATCTGGTACCACTGAGAACAGTCTAGATCCATCCTCTTTGGAACCCCCTTTCAGGTAGTTGAAAGCAGCTATCAAATCCCCCCTCATTCTTCTCTTCTGCAGACTAAACAATCCCAGTTCCCTCAGCCTCTCCTCATAAGTCATGTGCTCCAGCCCCCTAATCATTTTTGTTGCCCTCTGCTGGACTCTTTCCAATTTTTCCACATCCTTCTTGTAGTGTGGGGCCCAAAACTGGACACAATACTCCAGGTGAGGCCTCACCAATGTCGAATAGAGGGGAACGATCATGTCCCTCGATCTGCTGGCAATGCCCCTACTTATACAGCCCAAAATGCCGTTAGCCTTCTTGGCAACAAGGGCACACTGTTGACTCATATCCAGCTTCTCGTCCACCGTAACCCCTAGGTCCTTTTCTGCAGAACTGCTGCCTAGCCACTCGGTTCCTAGTCTGTAACAGTGAATGGGATTCTTCCGTCCTAAGTGCAGGACTCTGCACTTGTCCTTGTTGAACCTCATCAGGTTTCTTTTGGCCCAATCCTCTAATTTGTCTAGGTCCCTCTGTATCCTGTCCCTACCCTTCAGCGTATCTACCACTCCTCCCAGTTTAGTGTCATCTGCAGACTTGCTGAGAGTGCAGTCCACGCCATCCTCCAGATCATTGAAGATATTGAACAAAACCAGCCCCAGGACCGACCCTTGGGGCACTCCGCTTGAAACCGGCTGCCAACTAGACATGGAGTCATTGATCACTACCCGTTGAGCCCGACGATCTAGCCAGCTTTCTATCCACCTTATAGTCCATTCATCCAGCCCATACTTCTTTAACTTGCTGGCAAGAATACTGTGGGAGACCATATCAAAAGCTTTGCTAAAGTCAAGGAATAACACATCCACTGCTTTCCCCTCATCCACAGACCCAGTTATCTCCTCATAGAAGGCAATTAGGTTAGTCAGGCATGACTTGCCCTTGGTGAATCCATGCTGACTGTTCCTGATCACTTTCCTCTCCTCTAAGTGCTTCAGAATTGATTCCTTGAGGACCTGCTCCATGATTTTTCCAGGGACTGAGGTGAGGCTGACTGGCCTGTAATTCCCTGGATCCTCCTTCTTCCCTTTTTTAAAGATGGGCACTACATTAGCCTTTTTCCAGTCATCCGGGACCTCCCCCGATCGCCATGAGTTTTCAAAGATAATGGCCAATGGCTCTGCAATCACATCCGCCAACTCCTTTAGCACCCTCGGATGCAGCGCATCCGGCCCCATGGACTTGTGCTCGTCCAGTTTTTCTAAATAGTCCTGAACCACTTCTTTCTCCACAGAGGGCTGGTCACCTTCTCCCCATACTGTGCTGCCCAGTGCAGCAGTCTGGGAGCTGACCTTGTTCGTGAAGACAGAGGCAAAAAAAATCATTGAGTACATTAGCTTTTTCCACATCCTCGGTCACTAGGTTGCCTCCCTCATTCAGTAAGGGGCCCACACTTTCCTTGACTTTCTTCTTGTTGCTAACATACCTGAAGAAACCCTTCTTGTTACTCTTAACATCTCTTGCTAGCTGCAACTCCAAGTGTGATTTGGCCTTCCTGATTTCACTCCTGCATGCCTGAGCAATATTTTTATACTCCTCCCTGGTCATTTGTCCAATCTTCCACTTCTTGTAAGCTTCTTTTTTGTGTTTAAGATCAGCAAGGATTTCACTGTTTAGCCAAGCTGGTCGCCTGCCATATTTACTATTCTTTCTACACATCGGGATGGTTTGTTCCTGCAACCGCAATAAGGATTCTTTAAAATACAGCCAGCTCTCCTGGACTCCTTTCCCCCTCATGTTATTCTCCCAGGGGATCCTGCCCATCAGTTCCCTGAGGGAGTCAAAGTCTGCTTTTCTGAAGTCCAGGGTCCGTATTCTGCTGCTCTACTTTCTTCCTTGTGTCAGGATCCTGAACTCGACCATCTCATGGTCACTGCCTCCCAGGTTCCCATCCACTTTTGCTTCCCCTACTATTCTTCCCGGTTTGTGAGCAGCAGATCTAGAAGAGCTCTGCCCCTAGTTGGTTCCTCCAGCACTTGCAGCAGGAAATTGTCCCCTACACTTTCCAAAAACTTCCTGGATTGTCTGTGCACCGCTGTATTGCTCTCCCAGCAGATACCAGGGTGATTAAAGTCTCCCATGAGAACCAGGGCCTGCGATCTAGTAACTTGTGCTAGTTGCCGGAAGAAAGCCTCATCCCCCTGGTCTGGTGGTCTATAGCAGACTCCCACCACGACATCACCCTTGTTGTTCACACTTCTAAACTTAATCCAGAGACTCTCCGGTTTTTCTGCAGTTTCATACCGTAGCTCTGAGCAGTCATACTCCTCTCTTACATACAACTTCCCCACCTTTTCTGCCCTGCCTGTCCTTCCTGAACAGTTTATATCCATCCATGACAGTACTCCAGTCATGTGAGTTATCCCACCAAGTCTCTGTTATTCCAATGACATCATAGTTCCTTGACTGTGCCAGGACTTCCAGTTCTCCCTGCTTGTTTCCCAGGCTTCTTGCATTTGTGTATAGGCACTTAAGATAACTTGCTGATTGTCTCGCTTTCTCAGTCTGAGACAGGAGTCCTCCCCTCTTGCACTCTCCTGCTCGTGCTTCCTCCCGGTATCCCATTTCCCCACTTACCTCAGGGCTTTGGTCTCCTTCCCCCGGTGAACCTAGTTTAAAGCCCTCCTCACTAGGTTAGCCAGCCTGCTTGCGAAGATGTTCTTCCCTCTCTTCGTTAGGTGGAGCCCGTCTCTGCCTAGCACTCCTTCTTGGAACACCATCCCATGGTCGAAGAATCCAAAGCCTTCTCTCCGACACCACCTGCGTAGCCATTCGTTGATATCCACAATTCGACGGTCTCTACCCAGGCCTTTTCCTTGCACAGGGAGGATGGACGAGAACACCACTTGCGCCTCAAACTCCTTTATCCTTCTTCCCAGAGCCACGTAGTCTGCAGTGATCCACTCAAGGTCATTCTTGGAAGTATCATTGGTGCCCACGTGGAGAAGCAGGAAGGGGTAGCGATCCGAGGGCTTGATGAGTCTCGGCAGTCTCTCAGTCACATCGTGAATCCTAGCTCCTGGCAAGCAGCAGACCTCTCGGTTTTCTCGGTTGGGGCGGCAGATAGATGACTCAGTCCCCCTGAGGAGGGAGTCCCCGACCACCACCACCCTCCTCCTTCTCTTGGGAGCGGTGGTCATGGAACCCCCATCCCTAGGACAGTGCGTCTCATGCCTTCCAATCGGTGGAGTCTCCTTCTGCTCTCTTCCCTGAGATGTATCATCTATTCCACTCTCCGCATTAGTACCTGTGGCGAGAACATGAAAACGGTTGCTCATCTGTATCTCCATTGCTGGTACATGGACGCTCCTCTTCCTTCTTCTGGAGGTCACATGCTGCCAATTTTCTTCACCGTCCCTCAGTCCCCTCTGCGCAACCTGCTCTGATTCTTCAGAATGTTGTGCCTGTAGAAGCATATCCTGACGTCTGTCCAGGAAATCTTCATTTTCTCATATGCAACGCAGGGTCGATACTTGTTTCTCCAGACCTCGAACCTTCTCTTCCAATATGGAGACCAGCTTGCACTTTGTACAGACAAAGTCACTTCTGTCCTGTGGAAGAAAGACAAACATGGCACAACCTATGCAGGTTACAACAACTGAACGCTCACCTTCCATATCACCTTCCTTCTAAGAGCTTCCTCAGCTGTTGCAGCAACTGACAGAAGCCCGCGAGATGTAAGCCTCAGTGGACTCTCTGCGAACTCCCAGGCAAACTCCCTTTGTTAGCCTCCGCTGTTCGCTGCTCAGCTGGTTCGCTGCTGACTGCCTTTTTATAACAGTCAGGCCCACTCAAGGCCCACCCCAAGGGTCCTATATTTGCTCCTCCTTCACCTGGAGAACTCCCTTGCGAAACTCCCTGTTAGCAGCCCCTGTTCGCAAAAGCCAACAGTGATAAAGTGTAACAGTGATCATTCGATTTCTTTGGCGGTAGATCCAGGATCTATCTATTATTCATACTGATGAAACGCTATTTAATGGAGCTATCCCTGATTTACACCAGTATAACTAGAATCCCCTCCGTCTCACACCAGTGAAGCAGATAATACTTATCTCCATTTCACAAGTAGGTAAACTGAGGCACAGGGAGGCAAATTGGCCTGCCCAGCAAGTAAGTGGCACAGCTGGGAACAGAACTCAGGAATCCAGACTCCCATTTCCTTATTCATCAGGAACAAAGGCTTGAAGTCTAGAAACGAATTTGTCAGAGCACAATTAGTCATTGCAGAATAAACATTGGGCTTAAAGATTTGATTAATTGTCAGTGTCAAGGGATTAAATAATTCTTTAATGATCCCAGTGTAATTTAGCAGAACTCTGTGTTATGCTGGACCTAAATACTGCAGCAAGGTCCCTTGGATTCTGTAGCTGCCTGATGTAGCAGACTGGAAATCTCGGGGCCATGCCATTTAAATTAATAAGTAGAGGGGCTGGAATGCATTAAATGTTACAGTGAATCACAGTCAGTTAAGTAGCCCCCTATGTTATGTACTTTGATGGAAGATGATATTTGTTTTACTCTTCCCCCAGGATTTTTGACCCCACAGAACTGCATTGTAGACGTTATTAAGGGGGAAGTTGGAGGTTTTAGCAGCTCAGCAAGGGACGCTTGGGGCTTGTGCAGGGCCGGCTCTAGGCACCAGCAAAACAAGCTGGTGCTTGGGGCGGCACATTTTTAGGGGTGGCATGGCCGGCGCCAGAATGCCGCCCCTAAAAATGTGCCCCGGCCGCCCTAGCTCACCTCCGCTGCCGCTCGCTCGCCGCTACTCGCCCTCCCTCCCAGGCTCTCAAACCTGGGAGGGAGGGGGAGATCCCGAGCGGCCGCGGCGCGAAACAGCTGTTTCGCGCGCCGCTGCTCCCCCTCCCTCCCAGACTTGAGAGCCTGGGAGGGAGGGGGAGAAGCGGCGCCCACGCCGCGGCCACTTGGAGTCTCCCCCTCCCTCCCTCCCTCCCTCCTAGGCTTGAGAGCCTGGGGGGAGGAGGCAGGGAAGGGGCGGAGTTGAGGTGGGCCCGGGGGTGGGGTAATTAAAAAACGGGGGTGGGGGGCGGCCAAAATTGTTTTTGCCTTGGGCGGCAAAAATCCTAGAGCCGGCCCTGGGCTTGTGGTATGTAGGGAGGATGTCTCCATTGCATCGGGGAGTGAGCCTCCCAGCCTGAGACCACAGCCTCATGCTAGCGGAGCTCATGCTAAGCGCACTCAAAGTAGCTGTGGAGATGTTGCAGCTCAGCCTAGAGGCCCCCCCAGGCTTGAGTGCCCAAGCTCCAGCCCAAGCCACAATGTCTACATAGCTATTTTGAGTGTGCTAGCACCAGTGTGCGGACCCAGGCCAGGGGGCTCGCTGTCAAATGCAGTGTAGACATACCAGGGGAGGCAGGTTGGGATTGACTGTGAGATAACACATTGGTTGAATGATTCTGCTAAAAAGATCAGCAGTGAAATAGTTAATGTCCGCATTTAATCTGCCATCTTCAAGGTTTCAGAGACAACCCAGAGACAAGGTTTCAGAGACAAGGTCCCCCGTCCCCAGGGGCGGCTCTAGGCACCAGCAAAGCAAGCACGTGCTTGGGGCAGCCCATTTGCAGGGGCGGCAGGGATCCAGCATGGGAGCTGAGAACCAACAGGGGGCCCTGGGAGCTGTAGTTCCTTGGTTAGCTCCCTGCCTATAGAGCCAGCCCTGGAGCAGGGAAAGAACTACATTTCCCAGCATTCCCTTGGCCACTACCAACAGGAAAGGGGGAGGGAGTGAGGAAGCTGAGACCTCATGCTGCAGCCTGCTATGAATGGAGAGCTGCGCTGTGAGTAGGGATTCCATATTTTAACATTCAAAAAATAGGACACTCCACGAGGAGGGAGGGTAGCCCCACCCTGCCACCATCCACTCCCTCCGACTGCCCCCCACAGAAACCCCAACCCATCCAACCCCCTTGCTCCCTATCCCCTGATCACCCCCACCTGGGACCCCTGCCCCAACTGCCCCCCAGGACCCCACCCCCTATCTAAGCCCCAATGGTCCTTGTCCCCAACTGCCCCCTCCTGAGACCCCCCCAACTTCCCCCCTAGGACCCCACCCCCTACCTGTCCCCTGACAAACCCCTGGGACTCCCATGCCTATCCAACTGCTGCCTGTCCCCTGACTGCCCCCCGAACCTCTGCCCCATCCAACCCCCCTTGCTCCCTGTCCCTTGACTGCCCCCCCGAACCTCTGCCCAATCCAACCCCCCTTGCTCCCTGTCCCTTGACTGCCATGCCCCCGGAACCCCCTACCTCTTCTCCAACCCCCCAACCCCCTTACCGTGCCACTCAGACCAGCATGTCTGGCTTCGCGCAGCGCCAGACACGCTACTGCATACATGCTGCCGTGCTCCCCTGCGGAGCCACAGGCTCCCCCGCCCCTTCCCCCCCCCCAGCACCTGCCTTCCAGATTTGAACACCTCAAAATTCAGGAGTGCTCAAACTCAGTTTGGGCAGCTGTTACTTCATTTCTCCCAAATTAACTATACTGATCCACTGTAACTTGCTGTAGAAAAAGTAGGATAAAATTGAGCAAGAAATGCTTCCCAGTGGTTATTAGGACTGGAATTGCTATTTTCAACAGCCATTGCCTTTTTGTTTGTTTGTTTGTTTGTTTAAAAGGAAGACAGTGATATTGCATTGGCAAATTCCCCATAGAAAGAAAAAGTGGAACAAAAGAATAATAAAGGCACCTCAACTTTTCCTCATTTATGTAGGACAGTCTTATAATATGCATCCAGATATCCTCCAATCACACAAGCTGAAAATTGTTCCACTTTACTGCAGTTCTGTAACCATATGGGAACCAATCCTGTCTGTGTTCTGTGCACATCTAAAATTCCTGCTGAATGACCTGCCCTGGGAGCGAGTTACCAGTGACCCAGGGCTGCGGCAGAAGGAGGGTGCAGGTGGGGGGGGGGGGTGAGCCCAGGGCTGGGGCGGCAGGAGGTGTGGGGGGAGCAATGGTGGGGGGGTAGGGGGAACCCAGAGCTGGGGCGGCAGGGTGTGTGTGTGTTTGTGGGGGAGAGCCCAGGGCTGGGGTGGCAGGGGGGTGCGGTTGGGGGGGGTGAGAGCCCAGGGCTGGGGAGGCAGGGGGGTGCGGGTGGTGGAGAAGAGCCCAGGGCTGGGGCGGCAGGGGGTGCGGCGAGGAGCCCAGGGCTGGGACGGGGGGCAGCCAAAAATTTTTTTGCTTGGGGCGGCAAAAAACCTAGAGCCGGCCCTGCCCGTCCCCCCCCCCCCCGCCCCAAGCCCGCTTCGTCTCAATGGGGCAGTTCCCATCTCTCGGAGCTTTTGTTTCCAGTACTCTGCTGTCCCAGGGAGACATCAGGGCCTTGGTTTGCCCTTGGTTCTTAAGGGTTATACATGTATTTTGTTTAAAGGAAAGCCTAGATTCTGGAGTACAGTGCTGTAGAAAGGGGCTGATTCTGTGTCAGAGAAGATTCCACTACTGCAGAGTCACAGAACTCATGAAGCATTTCCTACCAGGAGGTTTTAATGGGGTCTTCAGGCAGTGCAAGCTGCAAAAGCTGTCAGAAGCATGTGCATGTAAAAGGATCTATCCTCCTTTCTGGTGAGGAAAAAAAGGGGGGGCAGGTGGAGGGAGGCCTGATGCCAATTTTTTTTTTTTTTTTGCAATAGTTTATCCTCTATGCAAGTTTTAGCAGCCCCTGAAAGGAGCACAGAAAAATTCTTTAGCAGACTAATTATCTGGGAAGCTATTTTTCTTATTGCAGACAAATGCGCGCTGGTGGCGAAAAGAGTCTGATGAGACAGCAGAAATGTATGGCTCCTAATGAAGATGAAAGCCCCTCTTCCCATTACCATGCCTGGAAAACATGTGAAGAGGGGAAGGGGGGCGGGGGGAAGACAAAGCTACAGCTGCTCAGAGATATTTTAGAGTCTCAACTGGATTTGCAAAAAAAAAATCCTGTTTCACTGGTCTGATTCGACCGGGCCATTCCTCATACCTGATTCTGCATGTAAAAGCGTGCAGCTGATTAAAAAGGTTTATTTTATTTTATTTTATTTTATTTTACATAGATGGAGCCATAGGTTCTCTGAGCGGAGACGTGAAGGGCTGTTCAGCTTCTAAGACTGAAAATTTCCACTGATCTTAAAGACCTTGAACACTGCAGAGCTTTTGCAGATTGTCAGTTCATCGCTGCAATCTCCACTCCACTTGTTATTTTATTTGTGGTGAACAAACAGTCTATCACCTGATAAGGTTTATGACTAATGCTGAGCAGCGACTGTTAGGAATTGTACAAGAGAGACTCTTGGAACTTGCACCAGGAAGCATCCTGGCTTCGCTAAACGAGATCTGTTTCAGGATAGTAAGACATTAATATACTAGCCTTTTCCTCTGGAGACCTGACTCAAAGATTGGGTTTCTTGTCACTAGTGAAATGAGTTTGTCAGTTTGTCTTCACTCAGTCCATCATAGTCTCTTGGGGATGTCACATGCTTGTCAAGATTGAGGCTATTGGACAGTTTCATGGGGAGCCAAGACTGCAATTGCAGGAGCTGTGGCATATCAGGTGTGAGGTGCATTGATAGAGTTACAAGGGGAAATGTGGCAGTGTACTGTCTCTGGTGCTACAGAGTAAGACAGACATTTATAAGAGCCAAAAATCTCCAGAACTGTATTTTATACACACCGGCGCGCACGCACGCACGCACACACACACACACACACACACACACACTACATCATGGGACTCAAAGGACCCAATAAAACAGTTGTTTAATGGACATGGTATTGTGTCTAATGGAGGTGAAGGAAAATTATAACCAAGGAGCCAAATTCTGCTCTCGGCTATGCTGAGGAAACTCTTCTAATCCGTGGAGTTACACTGTATTGAAACACTGAAATTGAGAGCATAATTTGACCCAATATGTTGGGGGATATTTGAGGGTGGAAAGAAATCCTCTAAAGGTCAAAGTTTTCTCAAAAGGATGATTGCTGGTACTGTCATGTATTATTTGTATTGCGGGATTGCCTAGGACAGCGGTGGGCAAACTTTTTGGCCCTAGGGCCATATCGGGTTCAGATATTGTATGGAGACCCGGGTAGGGAAGGCTGGGGGAGGCTATGCCTCCCCAAACAGCGAGGCATGGCCTGGCCCCTGCCCCCTATCCAGCCCCTTGGAACCCCCATCCCCATCCAACCCTCCCTGCTCCCCACCCCTGACTGCCCCCTCCAGGACGCTCATCCCCTATCCAATCTCCACTGCTCCCCACCTCTGACTGTCCCCCTGGGGCCCCGCCGCCCCCTATCCAACCCTCCCTGCTCTCTCTGCCCCACGTTACCTGTGGGGTGGGGGAAAGGGGGCTCAGTCCTTTCCCTGTGCGTTTCCTCTGCTCGTTTGGCTGCTCTCCCTGGCAGTTGGGCAGGACTCGCTCCCTGTCTGGGCTTGGCTGCTGGGGACAGGGGCCAAGCATGCTGGGGTGGAGGGGCGCCCTGGCTTGCTCTGCCCGTCCCTGTCAGCAGGGCCCAGGCCCCTTGACCGCCCCCCTCCTCCTTGCCCTCCCCCAAACTCCCCCTGTTCCCTCCCCCCCTTGACTGCGCCGCCCTGGAGCACCAGTTCTGGCGGCACTATAGCCATGCCGCCTGGCCAGAGCTGCAGCCACGCTGCCCAGGTGCTGGGGGAACTGTGACTGCAGGAGAGGCAGGGAGGGGAGGGGAGCAGAAGGGGAGGGGCCAGGGGCTAGCCTCCGCCCTGCTCATCGCGCTGCCGGGGAGCTGGGCTGGCTCCTCCGCAAGCCTGTCCTGACCCCGCTCCCTGGCAGGAGCTCG
Source organism: Emys orbicularis (assembly GCF_028017835.1). Classification (NCBI taxonomy): domain Eukaryota; kingdom Metazoa; phylum Chordata; order Testudines; family Emydidae; genus Emys; species Emys orbicularis. The sequence goes on from NC_088689.1 coordinate 110,082,286, forward strand.
GGGGCCAGAGGAAAGGGTCCTGTGGTCCGGATGTGGCCCGCGGGCCATAGTTTGCCCCCCTCTGGCCTAGGAGCACAAGTCATAACCCACGACCCCCATGTGCTAGGTGCTGTACAAACACAGAACAAAAGGATGGTTATGACTTCAAAGAACTTACGATTGAAGTACCGGTCTCTGACAGGGTGCTATCTATATCTATATGGGCACTGAGGTTGCTGCAGCACTAGGAAGATTGCAGCTTAATTGAAGTCAATTAACCAGTTTCCCTTGGGGGTTACTGACACTTGGGTGACAGTTGCTGGGCTAATGAGGCAATTGGCTCAGTAATTAGGAGGATAAATATTTGGGAGGAACAGGAACTACAGGAAAAATAACAGGAGTACTTGTGGCACCTTAGAGACTAACAAATTTAGTCTAACTACTAAACCTTAGAGACTAACTACAGGGGAACTCAGAGAGTGAGCCTAGGAAAGGCGAGTGGGGAAGTCTCCTCCCATTGTAAGCCTGTGGTATGTTCTGTTATGCTTTGAAACGTGGTGAAAGAGAAAGCAGCCTGCATGTGCTTGTGGCCTGGAGACCACAAGAACAGGCTAGGCAGCAGTACTCGCAGGGACACCTTGTGACAAGGCCATTCTGTCTATCAAACACTGAGCACTCACTCAAGCACTGGTGACGTATAGGCCACATTCCTTTATTCTGAACGGGCAGGACACTTTCTGGCTGGGAACATTCACTTGCTAAGAAGCGTGTCCTGGAGAGGCCTGTTTAAAAAGCACAGCCCTCCAGTCGTATCTCCTGCTCAAGTGTTTTACTGCGATGAAAGTAAACAAAGAGCGCTACACAGCAACCTCTCGCCCTCTTCCCTGGAAGCTGGCCTTTGAGCTGTGGAGCGTGGCTAGAAGAATCATTAGAGAGTGATAAATCAACCTGGAGCAGGGATAACAGAAGCCCTGAGCTGCACACAGCAGGGAAACAGGCTCAGAAAGAGGTCATGATGGGGAGGTGAGGGGGCAGGACAGCATCCTGCTAACATTTAAAAGGGAATTAGATTTTTTTTTTTTAAAAGGGAGAGAAAAAATCCTCCGAGGTGTGCTGGGGAGGAGTTGAAAGCAAAGACTTTAATTTGAAATAGAAGCTATGATTTCCTTATGGCTTTATATGCCAGTGCTAGCGCACACAGTTCTGTCACTTCCAGGCACAGCCATCTCTGAGTGTGGAGGCAAGCAGCATGCTTCTTCCAAGCGACATGCCTATCTTTTCCTTATCCCCTGAACAACTATTGTTGGCACTAAAAGACTACAGGGTTGAGTATCGTGTACGTGCACAGATACACAGATGGACAATATGTGCAAGGCTGTTGCACAGGGTGTGACCTTTTATGACTGTCCTCCACTGAGTTTATGGACTTACAGGATGTTAATGAAACATTTGAAAAAAAAATCCTAGTTAAAATTTAGGGCTGCCGATTAATCGCAGTTAACTCACGTGATTAACTCAAAAAAATTAATTGCGATTAAAAAAATTAATCGCGATTAATCGCAGTTTTAATCGCACTGTTAATAGAATACCAATTGACATTTATTAAATATTTTGGATGTTTTTCTATATTTTCATGTAGATTGTATTCTGCGTTGTAATTGAAATCAAAGTGTATATTATTTTTATTTCAAATATTTGCACTGTAAAAGTGATAAACAAAAGAAATAGTATTTTTCAATTCACCTCATACAAGTACTGTAGTGCAATATCTTTGTCGTGAAAGTGCAACTTACAAATGTAGATTTTTTTTTGTTATATAACTGCACTCAAAAACAAAAAAAAATGTAAAACTTCAGAGCCTACAAGTCCACTCAGTCCTACTTCTTGTTCAGCCAATCACTAAGACAAACAAGTTTGTTTACATTTACAGGAGATAATGCTGCCCTCTTCTTATTTACAATGTCACCAGAAAGTGAGAACAGGCATTTGCATGGCACTTTTGTAGCCAGTATTGTAAGGTATTTACATGCCAGATATGCTAAACATTCGTATGCCTCTTCATGCTTCAGCCACCATTCCAGAGGAGATGCTTCCATGCTGATGATGCTCATTAAAAAAATAATACATTAATTAAATTTGTGACTGAATTCCTTGTGGGAGAATTGTATGTCCCCTGCTCTGTTTTACCCACGTTCTGCCATATATTTCATGTTATTGCAGTCTTGGATGATGACCCAGCACATGTTGTTCATTATAAGAACACGTTCACTGCAGATTTCACAAAGCGCAAAAGGTAGCAATGTGAGATTTCTGAAGATAGCTCCTGCAGTCAACCCAAGGTTTAAGAATCTGAAGTGCTTTCCAAAATCTGAGAGGGATGAGGTGTGAGATGCTTTCAGAAATCTTAAAAGAGCAACACTCTGATGCAGAAACTATAGAATCCAACCCCCCAAAAAAGAAAACCAACCTTCTGCTGGTGGCATCTGACTCAGATAATGAAAATGAACATGCGTCGGTCTGCACTGCTTTGGATTGAGCAGAACCCATCATCAGCATGGACGCATGTCCCCTGGAATGGTGGTTGAAGCATGAAGGGACATATGAATATCTAGTATCGGGGGTAGCCGTGTTAGTCTGTATCTACAAAAACAACAAGGAGTCTGGTGGCACCTTAAAGACTAACAGATTTATGTGGGCATAAGCTTTCGTGGGTAAAAACCTCACTTCTTCAGTTGCATCATCTGAAGAAGTGAGGTTTTTACCCACGAAAGCTTATGCCCACATAAATCTGTTAGTCTTTAAGGTGCCACCAGACTCCTTGTTGTTTTTATATGAATATCTAGCGCATCTGGCATGTAAATATCTTGCAACGCCAGCTACAACAGTGTCATGCGAACACCTGTTCTCACTTTCAGGTGACATTGTAAAAAGAAGTGATGGGGGCAATTTAGCTACAACGAGTCAGGAAAAAGATCTTGGCGTCATCGTGGATAGTTCTCTAAAGATGTCCACGCAGTGTGCAGAGGCGGTCAAAAAAGCAAACAGGATGTTAGGAATCATTAAAAAGGGGATAGAGAATAAGACTGAGAATATATTATTGCCCTTATATAAATCCATGGTTCGCCCACATCTCGAATACTGTGTACAGATGTGGTCTCCTCACCTCAAAAAAGATATTCTAGCACTAGAAAAGGTTCAGAAAAGAGCAACTAAAATGATTAAGGGTTTAGAGAGGGTCCCATATGAGGAAAGATTAAAGAGGCTAGGACTCTTCAGTTTGGAAAAGAGAAGACTAAGGGGGGACATGATAGAGGTATATAAAATCATGAGTGATGTTGAGAAAGTGGATAAGGAAAAGTTATTTACTTATTCCCATAATACAAGAACTAGGGGTCACCAAAAGAAATTAATAGGCAGCAGGTTTAAAACAAATAAAAGGAAGTTCTTCTTCACGCAGCGCACAGTCAACTTGTGGAACTCCTTACCTGAGGAGGTTGTGAAGGCTAGGACTATAACAATGTTTAAAAGGGGACTGGATAAATTCATGGTGGCTAAGTCCATAAATGGCTATTAGCCAGGATGGGTAAGAATGGTGTCCCTAGCCTCTGTTCGTCAGAGGATGGAGATGGATGGCAGGAGAGAGATCACTTGATCATTGCCTGTTAGGTTCACTCCCCCTGGGGCACCTGGCATTGGCCACTGTCGGTAGACAGATACTGGGCTAGATGGACCTTTGGTCTGACCCAGTACGGCCTTTCTTATGTTCTTATGTTCTTATGTTAAGTGGGCAGCATTATCTCCTGCAAATGTAAACAAACTTCTTTGTCTGAGCAATTGTAAGACTGAGTGGACTTGCTGGCTCTAAAATTTTACATTGTTTTATTTTTGAATGCAGTTGGGTTTTTTTACATACGTCTACATTTGTAAGTTCAACTTTCATGATAAAGAGATTACACTACAGAACTTGTATTAGGTGAATTGAAAAATATTATTTCTTATGTTTTTTTATAGTGCAAATACTTGTAATCAAAAATAAATATAAAGTGAGCACTGTACCCTTTGTATTATGTGTTGTAATTGAAATCAATATATTAGAAAATGTAGAAAACATCCAGAAATATTCAAATAAATGATAATCTATTATTGTTTAACACTGTGATTAATTGTGCTATTAATCGCACGATTAATTTTTTTAATCGCTTGACAGTCCTATCAAATTAAAATACCCCTAGTTAAAGTAAAAAACAGGCTAGGTAAATCAGCTTAGAAGCCAGAGCAAATAATGCTGAAAGTAAGCTTACAATTACATTTATACATACATACATATTTTAAATATAGCCTGGAACATTGATTTCAAATATTGCAGATATTGAAAAACTTTCCCCGTGATTTACATGAGTTCTGTTAAAAGCAATAAACTGTTTCAATCCCATGTTTAGCTGATGGGCTGAGAATACATATTCAAAGGCCCTCTCTGAGAATTTGGCAGTAGTAAAAGAAATCTGGGTAGACTAGGGCGTACAGCAAAGGTTCAGCACAGAGAACACTCCTACGGTCTAAGCCTTGCTGTGCCCACGAGTCACTGAATGTCTTCTCGTGAGTCACTTGACCTCTTTTTGTGCCTCTGTCAAGACCCAGCTGGAGAGTGGTTAGATGCTGCTTGTGAATCGCACTTTCCTGGGGGATGAAGAAATTACAAAAAGAACAAGACGACAGTGGTGACAAATAGAACAAATCCTGACATTTGCTTGAGAGCAGACGCCTTTTTTTCAGAGAGTTGCAAGGAAACTAACCACCAAAAATGGAAATATCCAAGGGATATATTTTCTGTTGCAAAATCTGGATGCACCTGTTACTTGTGCAAAGCAGGTATGTCCCCCTGCACGCACCCTCTTGCACATGTAAGTTGTGTTTTTCACACTCGATGGGGGCACATGCATTTTTGGCATAACTTAAGCTCTGGTGTGGGAAAGATTCCCATTGACTTCAGTGGAGCCAGGATTTCACCCTTCAACTTTTTGCTCTTTCACCTGGGGCCTGAGGAATAAAATGAAGGCCTATTGTGTGGATATTCAGAAGACACCAGCCTCCAAGGGCTCCCAATCCACAAATTCTGTTTCAAATGTTTTTAACCATATTTTACACCAGATGTACATATCATCCCGTATTTGTTTTCATTATCACTTTTTCATGTGGATTTATTGCTCCTGAAATAGACTGAATGTACATCCTTGGAGACAGCTCCCTTAATAATCCACAAAAGAGGTACCGGCATGCAGTAGCAATGCAAACTTTTCCTACAGCGCTCCATAACAGGGCCGCACAATCTCTAAGGGCTAAGAAGGTGACTCCAGGACATATTCAGTCACTGGTCTGTCTCCTGAGAGGACTGACAAAAAGACCAGTTAGTGCCACTTGCAGTGGTGGAGGTTTTCTGTGTGTGATGTAGACACCTGTCACTAGGAATTGGATTGATATTTTACATAGGCCATCAACTGATAATCCACTGAATGTTTACGACTACTAACCAGTATGGGTTGGCCAGTTGCTTCATATTATGTGGTAGGGCAATATCAGCATTGAGGATATTTGTAGCCAAATCTACCATCTGCCTTCATCAGCATTGATTCAGTTTTGGCAGCTTTCTTGGCATGAACGTATTATTAGAATGGAAGACCAAGAATTATGAGGAGTGTTTACCAAAAATGCCACTTAACGACCATCCATCACCTGGGTGCCAAATGCTTCAGTAGTATAATAAGACCGCCAGTGATGGACATAGATTAAACATCCAGCCAGACTGTCTGAAAGACCTAGCTAGAGATCAATCTCAGTGGTGCCTGAACTGCAAGGAGGCTACGTCCCTTTAGGATTTTCCATGGTGATAATGAGTAAGGAGTGGACATGAACCAGCAACTTAGAGATAAAAGTGTCTGACCACACCTATGGTCTGATGGATCTCTCAACAAAGGGTCTATATCCTATTACCAATACCTCACCATGAAATCTACAGCTGGTAGAAAAATTTTGAAATTGGAAATTTCAACAGTATTGTCCATTTGAACAGTGAATATCAATGAAAAAATGAGATGATGTTTTTCACGAACATCTTCACCAAAATGTCTTCTCATATTGTGATCAGTTGTCTTGAAATCCTGCCTTCCTTTTCACCTTACTGCTAGGGATTGCCAGGGTACTTGACTGCAAACAGAAGCTTATGGTATTCTTTTTTTTGTTCTTTTTTCTTTTCTTTTTACTTGAATCCTTATTGAGATTTTAACAAATAACATGTAACATAACACAGATTGTTTTCTTTCTTTCTTTTTTATCCTTAGTAAAATACAGGAAAGAAAAAAAAGCGGGGGGTGGGGGGGTGAGAAGAAATGTTCCAGTCATTCTTATATCAGAATGGGTGGGCCTGTGTGAACCTGCCTAAGCTTTTTGGTGGTCTGAATATTTTCCCTGTGTATTTACACATTTCTCATCACATAAATCAGAAATTCACTCTTGCATTTGACTGGATTCCTCTATTTCATTCTCTTCCCCAAATATTGTTTTTCATAATATGTCATCCTCTAAAGATCCGAGGGTCATTCCATCATTTCTGGCTCTGACATCTCCTTTCGCTTCTCAGAATAATCTCTTATGCCACCACTAAATGAAATGGCCTTTTAAATCCACTGCCCCTTTGGTCTGACTCACTCAGTGGTGTCACAGTGGATGTCTTTGTGACGTGTATTGGGGATGAATTGTGATGCCATAAACATTGGGATTCTGACAGCTCACCCCAGAACACCCCAGAATCTCTTTCTTTCTTTCTCTCTCTTTCTCACGCTTTTTCACCTAGGAAGACAAAGGAACCAGGCCTTTGACTTTAGGGAGGGTGGGATCCTGTCTTAAGATTTTGGTCAGCAATGTTGCTGGGGACCATGTGGTAAGGACTTTACCTTGATACTTGAAGTCTAGTTTGTTAAGTTTAAGCTACCAGAAAGCGTTTTATCTTTATTTCTCTTGTAACCATTTCTGACTTTAATGCCTTATACTTGTACTCACTTAAAACCTATCTCTTTGTAGTGAAATAAACTTGTTTTATTTTTCAATCAAAACTAATCCAGTGTTCTCTTTAAACTAAACTGTTTGATAACTCCAATTAAAGTAGCAAACTGTTGCATATTGACCCCTTACAGGGGCTATGGACCTCTAATATCTGAACTGTCCAGGAGAGGGCTGGACAGTGCAGAACACAGGTTTTGGGGGGAAATTCAGGACTGGGAGTGGTTTGGGGTCACCCTGCAAGTAGTTACCTAGGCTGCTGGAAGCCAGAGTGTGACTGTAGTGTTGCTGACAGGCTGCTGGGGTCAGAGTTGCTGGACCAGGACTGTAGCTGTACACAGACATAGTTATGAGTGGTCCAGGTTGGGAGATGCAAAAGCAAAGCATTGTGAGGCATCCAAGGTTATGGGGCAAATGGTCATACAACCTCTCACTGGTCTGGGTAGGGTGACCGATGTCCCGATTTTATAGGGACAGTCCCGATTTTGGGAGCTTTTTGCTTCTATTACCCCCCACCCCCATCCCGATTTTTTACACTTGCTATTTGGTCACCCTAGGTCTGGGTTGCACGCCAGAAGAGGTTAAAAGGTAATAGTGCTGCTATGCTATACTTAAACTTCTGAAAGATGTGTGACTTTGTTACTGCACAACATTTTGACTAAAAAAACTATGATAACATAAAATTAACATGTTATACATTAAATGGATTAAAAGCTGGCTAACTGATAAGGTCTCAAAATGTAATTGTAAGCAGGAAATCATCATTGAATGGGTGTGTTTCTAGTAGGGCCCTGGAGGGATCTGTTCTTGGTCCTGTGTTACGTAAAATATTTGTCAATGACGTGGAAGAAAATATAAAATCATCCGTGATAAAATTTGCAGATAACACACAAATTGGGGGAGTGGCACATAGTGAAGAGGACAGGACGCTGATACACGGCAATCTGGATTGGCAAGTTGGGGGCCAGCAAACAATATACATTTTAATATGGCTAAATGGAAACATCTGATGTCCCACTGACATCAGAATAATCAGCATCAGTAATAGTGGGATGCAAAGAGTACATGATGGTTTAAGGAATCTATCACTGTGGCTTCTTGGCCTACTGGGATGGTTCTCACATTGGTTGTGAGAGCTCTCGGAGAGACATCGTGGATCATATGTAGGTGCTCAGATATCACAGGGATGGGTGCAGTATAAATACCAGAATAAAATAGAATAGAAAATCTTATAGGACCTGCCCCATAGCCAACTGAAACCAATGGGAGTCTTGCCATTGACATCAATGGGCTTTGGATCAGACCCATAAAGAGATCTCAGTGAACTTGCTTTGCCTAATTTTGAAAGCTGGAGAGGCAAGGCCCTTTGGTATTTCTACACCTAATATGGGCTCCGCTTTAATCTAATGTTGAATTTATTTTTTTCATGTATCACCCTGGAAAAAATATGGAGCAAAGAAAAGGTTTGCAAGCTCAAACCAGTTTACAAACTCAAAACAATAGTTCTTGAATCTTGCAAACCTCCAAGTTTTCTGAAAGGAAGGCAGCTTGTCTTTGGTGCTGTCATACAGCTAAAGAAAAACCCAAGGCCATTATAAGAAGAACCACATGCTAGTCAACAGGTGGTGATGAGAGGAAAGATGCATAAATAATCCAACAAGTTGAATTCCCTAGGGGCATGCTCATGCTCCTCTGAAATCCACCACATGAGTTAAACCAGTATCTCCTTGTAGCATAGACTGTGGGTGCCACCTGTTATTCTGACCCAGACATGACATCAGTCTTTATAGTTTCATAGCCATGGGCAAAATGCTTAAGAAAATCCCCATTGGAGCCTTGTCAATGGAATGAAAGAAGCACTGCTTCTGTGTGTCATTGTATCTTGGTTTGTGGTTCCTGTATCCCTGTTCCTAGAGGTCATCATCAGCCCTAGATAAAACATTATTAATAAAGACCTGCTGTAAATGTAATTTTCACCACTGACCTGAATTGCACAGGTCAGAAATGAAAGCAGTACACCATATGCCAGACATTAAGGTCTTGAGAAATTCCCCTGCAACCATTACCCTCCCTGGATTGGACTGGATCCCAGCCAGATTGTGCTCATTGAAAATTATAAATTGCCTTTTTCTTGCTGGCAATGTAAAAAAAAAAGGTAAAAGGGACATTGCTTTGTTGATGAAGACGCACAAGGCAGAGTTAACGCCGATGCGGTGGACTTAGCACAGATTATGAGAGATATTTTAATAGGCTCCACAGCTTCTTTGAGTGGCCTTGAAGAAATCGCTGTTCCTGAAAGCTGAGGTGACATTAAAGAAAAGGGGTCTTTGTTCGCTCACTCTGGACATCTGAATTGTGCAGCTTTTTCTAACTTGCCCATGAACGGTGAAGTGCAAAACAGGATCTATGGCAGTTTATAGAGGGTGGCACTGCGGGAAGCTACGATTGTCTCTTAAATACTTCAGAAGAAAAGGACTCTATGACCTCTCAGCGCTCCGTGGCTACAATCCCTGCCCAAATTCTATTTCAATCCACTGTCCATCCAAGCCTCATTTTATCAGGTTTTCTCATCTTTAGCTATAATGACAATTGAGTGATGTTAATCTGAGAGCTGCAGGGAGTTGGCGGTTAGAGAGTTGAACTTCAATGAACATTAACCCTTGTGGGCTCTCTTAACATTTAGACCCAGGTTTTGGAAGCAAATGAAAACTAAACTCATTCTAGTGCTTTTATCATCTGTGGGGAATTCAGTCATAGAAATTAAAGATGGAAAAGACCTTATAGATCAGTGTGTCCCTCTGTCATTGTGTCAGTATCTACAAGGCTTCTACTATTTCTCTTGGAAAAATTAGGGAATTGTTATACTCCACAGTTGTTGTGTTCCTTTTAGAATATTGTGGGGAGTTCCAAAAGGTGCTAGATACTTTCCAAAGACAGAGAGAGACAGATTCTCTGCCTGAAAGAGAGCATAGGGATAAAGAGAGACAAAGAACAGAGGAAAGAGGTGCAACATACAAGCAAAGTGATCAGGGTTGTACGTACATGGCTTATTAGTAGATCTGGGTGAAAAATGTATTTTATTTTTCACTACAAATTTAATCTACATTTTTCATGGCATTTGTCAAGTTTCTGTTGAAGAACCAAAACCAGATTTTGTTTGTTTATTGAAACCACAAGATTTTTAGTTTTCAACTACAAAAAATCTGACCACAATGGAAATGTTTGTTTTCTCTCTCACACACGCACACCAAAACCCTCTAAGTCAAAATACTATTTTTCATTGGAAAAAAAATGAAGAAAAAAATTCACGCAGCTCTATTTTTAGCTACAAGTTTGAGTGTGTTTGTTTTTGGGTGGGAGTGAGGAATTGTTGGTTTTAGTTGAACATATAGGGCCAGATCTGCAGCTGGGGTAAATAAGCGTAGCGCCATTCATTTCAATGACATCTTTGACTTCAATGGAGCTATACTAATTGACACCAACTGTAAAGATACTTTCCCCGTCCTTCTTTCATCATTCATACCGCCTGTCTTCTCCTCACAGCAAATCCTTAAATCCCCTTCCCTTTCAACCTTTGACCCCTTCCCTCCAGATAAATAAGTAGTTCACTTAGGCTATGAGATCAGTCTCTTCTCTGAGACAATCCTCCAGTGCAAGATAAAGCATCCTGAAGGATGTTGTAATTTATACTAGCGCCATCACCCCCAAGGTTGCAGGATGGCAGCCTGTTACCTTCCGGGCACGGGGATGCCTCTGCACCAGGTGGCAGGAGGTATACGATATAGGAGCTGCTATGGTGGCTCTCTGCTGTCCCAGGATCCTGCACAGGAGATCTCTCAGAGCTGGAGTTGGCCTTAGGGCAGCTTTATACCAACAGAACACTGCTGCGCTACCCAAGTAAACCACTCCAGCTGTGACAAGCATTCTGTGGCTGCATCTGAAGACCTGGCCCATTACTTATTATCTGAACAACACCAACCACATTCTAGTGTTTTCAGGCAGGTACAAAGATCAGACCCCTTCTCCAAGGAACTTGCAATCTAAATACACAATATACATCAGGTATAGGACTGGGGGTGTGATATAAAGCAGTAAGACTGAGCAATAAAGACAGCATGGGGTCTGATTAGTTCCATACAGTTTTACTCTGATTTGAATTTGCTGAGTGTAGGGTTTTGTTGATCGGTCGTCAGATTAGCTGCCACTTCTCTGTGCAGGGACTAGAGATTAGAGGGAAGAGACCCATTTTAAGGAAGAATTTGGAAGGGGAGAGAGAGTGGAGGTTTATCTGTCTGGGTTAGGGAAGGGGTTCCAGGTGTCTGAGGCTGCATGGAATAAAGCCCTGAGGTGAGAGTCGGAGAAGGACACAGGGCCAGTTAGTCGATTATTGATGATTGGTCATTCTCAGCCCTCTGCAGGGCTTTTTTTTGCTGATGCTCTTGTTCATCCATATCTGTATCAGCCATTCATAGCCACATTGAAGAGAGAAGGCTTCTTCATCACTGCTCCTGTCCATCCATCTAGACCAACTATTCTCCATCATGCCGATGGCTTTTGTTCAGAATCTCAGGGTCCTTGGTCCGTGCAGTGTGGAGAGGGATATGATGACGCTGTCACACTAGATTTGCTCTCTCTCTCCAGTGATCTTAGGTTGAGTCTGCAAGGAATTGATGTTTGTGGTGGCTTCACTAAGGGGTATACGAGGTGCTACATTGCAAAAGATCCTTTTCCCTTGTCGTTTTAAAGGAAGTTTCAGCATTCAGAGATTGATGCCAGCCAGGCTACCATGACCAAAGTAGGACTCTGGGATCACTGCACCACATATACTAGCTCCCTTCATCACCCATGCTAGCCAACAGTTCTGGCTTCGGGAATTTGAGACTTTTCTATATAGAATGGTGTCGCAGGGCTTGCCCTTTAAGGGGAGTCAGATGCCCAGCTTGCCTGTGACAAGCTCCTGAAGGGAATGAGCCAACCCAGTTCCACCTGGGCATAGCTAACTACCTCAGCAGCTGGAAAGCAGTTAAATAAGTAAGCAACACCTAGGCCTAATAAAAGGATTAGGCGAGCTCAGTTGGGGAAGCACCTGAGGAGAACGGAAGCTCTGGAGGAAGGGGAGCTTCCTGGGCATCTGAACTAGGCAGAAATGGTGCTCCTAAAGCAGAAAGAAAAGCAATTACAGCCCTCTCCAGGCAGGAAGGCCTGGGAGAGACCGTGCCCAGAAAAGGCCTGCAGATCTCTCCAGGCAGCAGAGTTGCCTGAGGCCTTACAGCAGGAGGAGCTGCTGCTGCTGGGGCCCAGGGACTTCTGTTTTAGGACTTTTAAGTTTTATCTAAGGTAAGAGCCTTTAAACTGTCGTACACGGCTTTGTTAAAGAGAGATACACTGCTATAGAGTGTTTGGCTTCTCCTTGACTGGGCTGTTAAAGGGACCTCATTGTTACCTCAGTGAGGGGGAAACTGAGGCAGTGTACAGCAGAACTGTACTCCACCACAAAAGAGTACTTGGGGCGGGGGGGTGATGCCCTTTTTACAGGCGGGGTATCTTTTCCAACACACCTCTTCTTCGTCCTCTGTTCAATGAACTCACTCAGCAACAGGATTTATAGTCCTGCATCTCACCTGAAAACTGGGGCCTCTCTATGAATCAGACATAGTTTTGGGGGGGATCCCAGGAACCATCCCTGCCAGCCATCCTACTCCAGACTGTGGAAGAATGGCACCTATCAGCCCTTCCATATTAGGGTGGTGGATGCTTTAACAATGCAACAGATGGATGGATGAGAGGAATTCTTCCCCAGGCTGAAGGAACACAGCATCCAATTTTCTGAAAGGCTACAGAGACTCATAGCATTGAAAAGAAGCACTCCACAGACACACACTGACATAGTACCAGTGGACAGTTAGCTAGTTTCAAAAGAGCGTCCTACACAAAGAAACTCAAACTAGCCCAAAGGGCTGAGAACTCTCTGGATGTACTGGGTCCACCCACTTTGTCATGCTGTGTCTTTGCAACTTGCTTTTATAGTTCCCAGTCCCTCAGCCCCCTTTCACTCACCTCACAATCTAAACCGCAGCACCATCTTTCACAGCCAGCTCTCCTCCTCCTTCTCCCTACCCATGCTCACCGCAAAAGTCTTGATGCGTTACCTATGAAAGGAACCTTCTCCCCAAATTTCTTTTCTTATGTTCCTGAAGCATCTGAGAAGAGCAAGAGAGGGAGAGAGAGTGAGCAGCATCCAGGTTGTACACGGACCATCTTTTGAAAGCAAAAATAATTTAAAAAAAAAGATTTCATTTGAACATATCCGTTAACTGGCTTCTTCACCTAATTAGATGTGGGAAAGTTGCCAGATGGACACAGATTTTAATGATGGCTTCATTCGAAGTCTTGGAGGAGTGGGCTGGATGTAAGAGATAATTACCTTGACTTTTAGATGTAAAAGGCTTCTATTTTATTCTGCTTCTCTTCCCCCCCCCCCCGCACACCCCACTTCCTTAGTTCATTTTTAATGAAAGAGAGGAGCAGTGAAATTCAAAACATCAAATAAGAAAGGATGGTTCGTTTAATCTCTGCTCAGCGCCAGCCCGCAGTGACACTTCTGAGAATTGGTTTGATGGGGAGTTTGTTTGTTCATAAATTGTCACAAAATGGCATTCAGAATGTAACTGGCCCCTTATCCCCGCATTATACAGTGGGGAGAAACTTCAGGAATCAGATTAAATGCTACAGGGGCAAAAAAATTAATTTCCTGGCAGAATTAGAAATAAAGAGTGGAAATGCCTCTCACATAGACTCTCTCTCTCTCTCCTTCTCCTGTTCTCTCACCCATAATTATGACATGGTGTATCCAGAAGGGGCACAGATGCATGTGCACAAAAGCATGCTCACCTGCATGTCTATACTGTACCGTGTGAAGTAGTGGAGGGTGCTACACAACTGCCCGTTAGTGGGTGTAATGTCAGACAAGGTTAAATGTGATCATGTCTCCCTCTAGTGGTTAGATGCCCACATGGGATATAGGCTTTAGCACCGCTAGAGCCGGTGGGATTCTCCTTTAGCTCAAGCAAGGGAGCCTGTGTTTTCAGGGCAGGAGGGTCTATGCTCTGTCCTCACAAGTGGTATGAGTGAGTGAGCACTGCCTGATCCAGCCTGTCACCCCCTGCCTACAGTAGTGATAATACTTTGGCATTTATAGAACTCCTTCCATCTGGGAAGGTATTTTCACCTCCTTGCCAGGTAGAGCTCTATTCATAATACTCCATTCTGCAGGAAGAAGAACATAAGCCACTGAACGGTTTGGGGACTTTCCCAGAGTCACAGGGTGAGTCAGGAACAAAGCCACGAACTGAACCGAGGCACTCCCAGTCCTATCCGCATTATCCACAAAACCATCCTACCTAGTTTTACCATCAGTGTTTTCTCTCCTATGTTTCCCTCTGCCCAACATCACCATTGTCTCCTTCTTTGCGCACCGACTCCATTTCCCCAGGCCTTCCACCTGTAATGGTCCAGTCTCCTCCCCATAACTCTCCCTTTCACTCCCTTGCATTTCATCATTACCTCTTCATCAGCTCCTGGCTCCTCCCCATGTCCTGCCCTCTTCCACTGCCCTGTGCTGGGCTTGCAATGTGTGGCTGTTGCTGAGGGGCAGGTGGTGAGTGAGTGAGTGTGAGGCAGGCCGTGCTAGCCCCTGCCTCCTTCCTCAGATTGCCTGCCGTGCTGTACTGCACTAAGAAATATAGTTGATGGGCAGGGGCGGGGGACCAGCATTGGGAGTGATCAGAAGGGGATGGCTGGGGAGGATGAAGCTGTGGCTGCTGGCACAGCAGCCCACAGAGTAGTCCTTGTTAGACGGAGGAGCAATTGCAGGGCAAACCTTGCTTCGTCCTTGCAGCCTGGTTTCTGAGGGACTCTCCAGTCAAGCTGAACGACTGTGCTGACGGCAGGGGCCAAGCTGTGACTGTCACCCCCACTTTGGTGACACTGGGCAGGGATGGACACAGCAGATAAGTTTGAAAAAAAAGGCTTAAATAGTGTGAGGACAGAAAATAGTTCTAATGAATCGAGATTGTATGGTTTGAACTGAATATTGGGTACAGCTCTATTGCATACTCGAACACAAACTTTTAGTCATATTTCCTTCAATTCAATTGGACCCTTGTGACTGACACTTAAAAGCACATTTCAATTAAAGCCTGTTAGCAGCATGCACACTTAGGCCTTTAACAGGTCAAATGCCTATAAATATATCAAGCAAAGCAATTTCTGGCCTCTAATCTCATTTTCTTAAAAGAAGCCTGATTCTTTGCCAACAAACGCCACCCCGTCTCCTCCTGTGAAATCTGAGCATCCAATGGAAAAGCAAGAGCACGCATGAGAAGTATAGCTTAGCAGAGCTGCTCTGTACAGACACTTATTTCATAACCTTTGTGGTGATTCAACAGATTTGTGATGGAGGGGGCAAGGGGTATTCAGATACTGCTGGTGATAGGCAAACTGTACACACGTCAAAGCTTCTGTATGGGAAAGAACCCAACATTTTACTATTAGACATCCTGGTATATCATGAATATCATGGTAATGGGCATTATAGTAACACTTTGGATAGATGAGATGTATGGAAAAATAAAAAATGAAAGGGTGAACAGGTTCAGCATAAGAACCCATCATCTGGTATCGGAGCAACTATACTAGAAGGTAGATGTTACGATGCCATTATCTAAATAATTGAAACCTGCTGTGTCTGCTAAAGGAGACTGGCAACCACTTCAGAACAATCTTTCTTGCAAGATTTCAGCATCTACTTCATCTACCATGAAACTAGGCTTTCTCATGAAGTTTCAGCAATTCTAGGGCTAGTTCCAAGCAGAACTACAGAAGAAGGTTTGCAGAAATGAATGCTAATGGAGGTAATGTAAGGAAACATCTCTGAACTTTCACAGTGGTACCCTTTCAGGTCATTTCTAGAAACAGAGGAAAGAATCCAAAAAGGAGGATTGTTATTTTTTTCCAAGCTTGTTCATCCATTTTGTATTGGAATGAAGTCCTGAGATATTCCGGGCCCAATTCTTGTGGCTGTAACCCAATATAGCTCTGTTGATTTCAATGGAACAACACCAATTTAAATCAGCTGAGGCTTTGACCCTTTGTCTTGAGAAGAAATGGTTAGGATTTGGTAGATCCAGATTCAATCCCAGGCTCTGCCACAGACTGCCAGTGTGACTTTGGGCAAGTCACTTATTCTGCCTGTGCCTCAGTTCTAAAAACTGGACTATGGTTTTACAAATAGGATAATAGCCCTGACCTACCTCACAAGGCTGTTGTGAGGGAAAATACCTTAAAGACTGTGAGGCGCTCAGATTCTATCGTAATGGGGCCATGTAAGTACCTCAGACAGAAAGAATCTTGACTTTGTCTTTTCCTGTACTAACTAGAGACATGGGCCCATAGCACTATGTTCAGACACACATCACTGTCCAAAGTCTAGCCAGGTTTGTTCTTTCATTATACTGGGAGGGGCCAGTCACAACATCCCGATCCATATAAAGTCTGAGGGGCTTTGGGTCAACCTCTAAAACTGAAGTGAGAAGGGCTGAGGTCCTAGCTCATTCGCTGTTGAGTAATGATCAGGCATTCCCTGCTCACCATGTCTGAAACATTGCTAGCAGCTTTGACACATCTTTCCCTGTAGAGTGAATCTGTGCTTGTGTACGGAGGACCCACAGGTGGATCGTCTTTGCAAAGCAGCATGGTTATTATTAGTCACTGCAAGAGCCTACCTGTTCCCAGTTGCCTTGAGAGTGTTCAGCATTTCATATGAGCCACGTGGCCAGGGACAGAGTGCCAGAATTGTTGACAGAGTCTCTTTTATTGTGCTAAAGGGACCTGTAGTGAAACTGAGCTGCTCTGTCACTGCAGAGATCCAACCCACCACTGAATGTCTGCTTGATCAAAACATCAGCACGGTCAAAGGGTAGCCAGGCAGGGCCGTCCCTAGCTATTCTGGTGCCCCATGCAGCACCCCCATGGGGGGGGGTGTCTGGGACCTCACGCAGCCCCCACGTGGGGGGGGGGGGTTGCCTGGGGGCCTCAGGCTTCCGTGGGGGGTGGGGGGCTAGCTTGGAGGACAGGGGGGAGCCATGCCCCAGCACTCACCGGCGGCACGGCTGGGGCCGGATTCCTGCACCTCCTGCCGTCGGTGAGTGCAGGCCCATCCCTGCCCGCACTCCTCAGGGGAGTGGGGGCGGAGTAGGGGTGGGAAGAGGCGGGGCGAAGCAGGGGCGGGGGCCATGGGGAAGAGGTGGAGCAGGGGCTGGAGCAGCACGCAGCTGTGCCCTACACAGCTGCTTACTTTGCATATGGGTAAGGACGGCCCTGTAGCCAGGGCAGTCAGTTATTAGAGAGACTACTGAGTTGTGTCCACAGAGGAGACTGGCACATAAGTACTCAACTCAGCCAGCTGCCTGGGAATGGCAACTGAGTTTCTCTCTTCCTCCTGGGAAGTCTGCAGCTGAGGTTGAGGTAGAAAAAAGGAAGAGTTAAATCAGAACCATCTGCCCAGCTGTATGTGGACAGGGTCTAGGCTCCTGCATAATGCTAATGACTAAGATTCGCAAAGGTTCTTTTAAACATAACAAAGGGTATATGTAGGACTTGCTGTGACTGCTCCTGAAAAGCAGCAACCTCTGGTGTGGCACACCAGAGCTGTTTAAAAGTGCCCAAGAAAACGGCACAACCGTTAGGCACAGGACGCTCACTAGTATATTGGATCCAATTGAAATTTCAGGAGGGATTTAGGAAGGCAGCGTGTAGTCTGGAGGTTGGACAGGTGTGACAGGGCGGCGAGGCGCTATCTGTAGCACCCTGGGCACTGAGGTTGCTGCAGCACTGAGAAGATTGCAGGCTTAATTGAAGTCAATTAACCAGTTTCTGCTGGGGACTACTGACACGTAGGTGACAACTGCTGCGCTAATGAGGCAATGGGCTCAGGATTGGGGAGCATCTATTCGGGAGGAAGTAGGAAGCAAAGAAGGGGGCTCAAAGAGGAGAGAAAGCTGTGTGAAAGTCTCCTCCTGCTGAATACCTGTCACTCCTCCTGTTGTGCTTTGCCCGCGTGGGGAAAGGGAAACAGCCTGCCTGTGTTTGTGGCTAGGAGATCACAAGAACAGGCTAGGCAGCGGTACTCACAGGGTAGGTGAAGGGACACCAGCTTTCAAAATTAGGCAAAGCAAGTTCACTGAGATCTCTTTATGGGTCTGATCCAAAGCCCATTGATTTCAATGGCAAGACTCCCACTGGTTTCAGTTGGCTATGGGGCAGGTCCTATAAGATTCTATTCTATTTTATTCTGGTATTTATACTGCACCCATCCCTGTGATATCTGAGCACCTACATATGATCCACGAAAAGTGCTATGTGAATGTTAACGATCACGAGTGGAGAACCTTGGTTTTACATCTCATTAGAAAGAGGAAACCTCTGTCAGCACACTGCTCCCCAGTGCCCTGCTGGGGACTGGCTAAGCACTGGTTCAAAACCACTCCCGGCAGACCCTAGCACCATGCTGAGGCACTGACTCAACATTGTCTTAGAGCACTCCCCCTTGAATGTCCAGCATTGTTTCTATAGGGCCTTTACTAAAGTATCCAGATCCATTCTCAGGCTCAGAGAAAATAGGGTAGTTATTTCATAGAATCATAGAACTGGAAGGGATCTCGAGAGGTCATCTAGTCCAGTCCCCTGCACTCATGGCAGAACTAATTATCTAGACCATCCCTGACAGGTATTTGTCTAACCTGCTTTTAAAAATATCCAGTGATGGAGATTCCACAACCTCCCTAGGCAATTTATTCCAGTGCTTAACCACACTGACAGGAAGTTTTTCCTAATGTCCAACCTAAACCGCCCTGGCTGCAATTTAAGCCCATTGCTTCTTGTCCTATCCTTAGAGGTTAAGAAAAACAATTTTTCCTCCTCCTCCTTGTAACAACCTTTTACATATTTGAAAACTGTTATCATGTCCCCTCTGTCTTCTCTTTTCCAGACTAAGCAAACCCAATTTTTTCAATCTTCCCTCATAGGTCATGTTTTCTAGACCTTTAATCATTTTTGTTGCTTTTCTCTGGACTCTCTCCAATTTGTCCACATCCTTCCTGAAATGTGGCGCCCAGAACTGGACACAATACTCCAGTTGAGGCCTAATCAGAGAGGAAGAATTACTTCTCGTGTCTTGCTTACAACATTCCTGCTAATACATCCCAGAATGATGTTTGGTTTTTTTGCAACAGTGTTACACTGTTGACTCATATTTAGCTTGTGGTCCACTATGACCCCCAGATCCGTTTCCACGGTACTCTTTCCTAGGCAGTCATTTTCCATTTTGTATCTGTGCAATTGATTGTTCCTTCCTATATGGAGTATTTTGCATTTGTCCTTATTGAATTTCATCCTATTTACTTCAGATCATTTCTCCGGTTTGTCCAGATCATTTTGAATTTTAATCCTATCCTCCAAAGCACTTGCAACCTCTCCCAGCTTGGTATCGTCCGCAAACTTTATAAGTGTACTCTCTCTATGCCATTATCTAAATCATTGATGAAGATATTGAACAGAACCGGACCCAGAACTGATCCATGCAGGACCCTACATGGTATGCCCTTCCAACATGTGAACCACTGATAACTACTCTCTGGGAACGGTTTTCCAACCAGTTTTGCATCCACTTTATAGTAGCTCCTTCTAGGTTGCATTTCCCTAGTTTATTTATGAGAAGGTCATGCAAGACAGTATCAAAAGCTTTACTAAAGTCAAGATATACCGTGTCTACCACTTCCCCCCTCCTCCCATCCACAAGGTTTGTTACCCTGTCAAAGAAGACTATCAGGTTGGTTTGACATGATTTGTTTTTGAGAAATCCATGCTGACTGTTATTTATCACCTTATTATCTTCTAGGAGTTTGCAAATTGATTGCTTAATTATTTCCTCCATTATCTTTCAGGTACAGAAGTTAAGCTGACTGGTCTGTAATTCCCTGGGTTGTCCTTATCTCCCTTTTTATAGATGGGCACTATATTTGCCCTTTTCCAGTCTTCTGGAATCTCTCTTGCCTTCCATGACTTTTCAAAGATAATCACTAATGGCTCAGATATCTCCTCAGTCAGCTTCTTGAGTATTCTAGGATGCATTTCATCAGGCCCCGGTGACTTGAAGACATCTAATTTGTCCAAGTAATTTTTAACTTGTTCTTTCCCTATTTATCCTGCCGGGCTGCAGTTCCTGAAACCCAGCTATTGCTTGCCATGTCACTCCAAAATCTACACCCCAACTACACCGCATGCCACAAAAATCCCTCTCTCAAAATCTTCAGCTGGCACAGATGTGTTTTATGTATTTCACTTCCTTAATAAAAGGAGGTGGGTGGAGAACTCCCAAGGATGTTAAGTTTCACTTTATTTGTTTAAGTGACTCTTAGACAGATGTACAGCTTAACACTTGCAGACTCTAAATGTGCTTGGAAAGGGAGAAAACACTCAGTGATTCTCTGGGCCCTTTTCTCCCAAGAACGGAGCCTCTCCAGAGTGAGTTCCCCGAGCTCACAGTAAAGCCAAGGGAACCGAGAGTACTCAGCACCTTGTATGATTTGACCAGGCGTCAGAACTGCAATGGTCAGATAAAGGCTGGCACGGCTGCCCGAGGTGACAGCTATGTTATTAGTGATGTCGCTCACAGAGGGTGATTCCTGGTGCCCTGTGGCTTTCGTTCTCGGCGTAATGACAATATTTCTGCTCTCTTTTTATTTATTTATTTGCTTCGAGCGAGGCCACCAGAGTGACAAGCCGAGTCAACGAGATGGTTCATCATCTTCCTATCTCTGCAATTTTAATTCGGCAGATTGCTGCCTCGCGTGTGCGTGTGTGTCAGCGCCTCTCGTGCTTCTCTGACACACCACCTTTCGGGGGGCTATCATTTTTCATCCGAGATTATGGACAGGCATTTGGGAGAGTGGCCTCGACCAGTGAGGCGAGGAGAAGTCGGATCGTTTTTATGAACTGAGGGGTAGAGTGATCCATAAAATATATGTCAAATTAGAGCCAACGCTTCCCTGTAAGAAAGACACCAATTAAGGGGTTTAGATTTAACAGAGCGGAAGATTTACCAGCCTTTAAAAGCTTAATACCAGCAGCGGGTGTTGGGTGAAATTGTCTGTCAGTGGCTAAGAGGTGTGAGCTTTCTGATTCTCCTCGCCCTCCTGCAAATGGCTACAATCACAGCTTTAGAGATCCACTGCTGTTTACTGCAGCTTGTTAAGATAGTCTTAACCTTTCCCATAGCTGGGATGGGGGGAGGGATGCCTTTTGCATTGGGATCTGTAAAGCTAAATCCAGCCCGTGAGAAGAGCATCTCTCTGCCGAATTGATTTGCTCTCACTGACAGCAGAAATGTTAGATTGGAAGGGGGAGTTCCAGTGATCATCTCTGGGCTGTTAATTACCAGGTCACTTGTTTGGATTTGCTGGCTGCTTCTTCCTTATCCCGTTCTTCTGAAGTAAATATTGCTTTTTGAAAGCTTTCCCTCCAGTTTATCTCCCCACGGTCGGCCATCATGGCTCAAGTGAACTAGAAATGCACCTTTTAATCCTCTAAGCAGAACTACTCTGGCTCAAAAATGTTGTGTAAACCCAGCAGAGGTCATCATGCAGGTTTAGAAATATTGGGGGAACACCCACCTCCTGGGAATACCCACCTCCACTCTGATAGAATGCATGTTGGACATCACCAATTTGCTGCCAGTGGGTTTGATCCTGCAAAGTGCTGAATTGCCTTCACCTCCCAATGTCTTCAGAACTTCACAGCAGGAGCTGGACAGTGTATTTACTACACTGGGCCTGTCAGAGTTTATTTTAAGAACTCCCTTTTGTTTAACCTTTTGTGCAGTAAAGCCCTCAATACATTTCGAGCCGTTTTGTTTTTGTTCATCTGTGAGTCAAGCATCTTCTCCCCTTCACATTTCCTCTGGGAACCTCACCCAAGAAAACTGGCTTCAGGACCTGTAACTTGTTCTCCACCATTTACAAACAAAGTGGGCTATCAAAGATTATTTCAGGAGAATTTTAAAGGTTATCTGTTATGTGGAGGGAAGCGTGCATGTGATTTATCTGCTGATATACTTTCAGCAACAGATGGTAGGGAGCTAAAAAAAACCCACCCAAACAAACAAGCCGAATGTAAATAGGAGAAAATAAACTGCTGGAACCTTGGGATTCCACCTGTCTTGCAGAAAGGGATTGCCCATTTTAAAAGGAGTTGGTGTTTGTCAGTGGAATTCACCCTGCAGCGCAAGATAGAATTGTAAGGCTCCAAGACTGTTGGGGCTGTCCATAAATTACATAACCCTTTTTGGGGTGATTTTTCAAACCTACCCACCCCCTTATAATACTTTGTAACACTGAAATAAACATGTAGAATTAAGGCCCCACCCACTCCATAACACTTTTTGTAATTTTTGGACAATTCTGTATAGGAGTTAAAGAAAATAAAATCAAGGCCATAAAGAGACATATGGTGTGATTTTTTTTTTAATGACACAGAGCTTGAGGAGGCCCTATCTTGGGTTCTCCTATCAGGTAAAGGTAGTCATTACCACAAAGAGTTCACAAAGAACTCAAAGAAAAGGCCAGAGGTGAATTCAGGCAGCTGCAAAAAAGTCTGTTCATGTAAATCTCTACCCAAGATCAGTCAAAGTCCAGATCTACAACATCACTGTACAGAAGAAAATGCAGGATATTAAGAGTCAATAATGATAGTTTATGGCTGTAGTCAATAGAGATGTCTCAAGAGATTTACTGAGGTCTCACTGGAGAGTGAAGATACATTAGACGTCATCTTCCCAGCTCACTGATCAGAAAGGGATCTCTTATGGGAAAGTCCTACAGATTTTCATGGGGATGGGGACAATAGAATTCTATAGAAATTACTCTACTCACAGCCCAGTGAATTAAATGAAGTATGATAATCTTTCTGTAGATTTTTTGAGCCATAATATAGTACTCTATATTAGGGATGTAATTTTTAAGATTGCATTCCTCAAAAAACTTCAGAAAATTTATCATTTCCTAATGAATTTTATAGGACTTCTCTATAAGGGATAATTTACAAAAAGAGTGTGCTTTTTATTATGAAGTTCTAATTTTATTTTATTGCTATTTTAATGCTGTAATGAGCTCTGGCTTGGGAAACACACAGAAAAATAATTATGGTTATTTATTATTATTATTGTTTAATATTTATTATTAACATAGGAGTGCTTTCACTGACTGATTCCTTGTTCTTGTATTATGGGACAGGATAAATAGTAGCCAAATTAGTCTTCTTTACATCATTCATTATTTCATATAAGTATCCCTACTACATTTCTTCTTGGTCTTTCAAAATGAACCTTAATTCAGATGATTGGTTCATCTATTTTGTATGCAGAGGAGAAGCCCAGTTCTGCCAGAACTGTCTGGTGTTTGGTAAGAAGAGACAAATGTTACAGAGGACAGAAGAAGACTTTGAAATGAACTCTCAGCAGCATACTCAAGACCAGAATTGAACCAAGCAAAGCATGAACAGAAATGAGATGTGTATCTAATGACAGGCAAATATTCAGTGGACTAACGGAATGGTCTGATGTGAAATAATGAGAAAGTAACAGAGCTGGCTGAGGACACTGCTGATATTATTGGATGGCACAATTGTACCATATGGTCCTTCTATCCCATTCTCTTCTACCACTGAGTGAACTGCTATAAGAGAACCTCACCTTGCAAGTACTGTGCCACATTCCTTGTTGATGATGTTGCCCTTGAATACAGCCAGCTTAGAAGTAAAGCTGCCCCAACCACAAAGTTGTGTTCGGATGGAAATCTCGTCCATCAGACTTATTCACTGGAACAAAGCAAGACAGCCACAACTCGAGGCAGAATTTAATTCTGTGATAACAAAGCTGGAAAGTGCTTGGCCATCTTGTCTAGGCTTTGACATACCAATGTAAACTTTCTCCACCTTCTTCCGTGCCACTCCAGTAACTGTGACACGCTCGCAGGTCTGCTATAACAGCTCTTCTCTAAAAGTTGCAGTGTCAATCAGTTCTCTCATCAGTACTTTCCATCTGTCTGTCCCTCAAGGGCAGCAGTTGGCGGGATTGTAGTATGGACAGAATTGCTGAGCTAAGTGGATAGTCTGCTTGAAGGAAAGGAACACTGGGTGGATTGATGCCAGTGCATGCCCCTACTGGAAGAGTGATAGAAGGATTACAGTAGAGCTAATGAAATCCGAAGACTGTGCCCACAGAGAAGAAGCTGAATGAAGGGAATGGTGCTGATCTACTGGGTGGAGATGTGAGGCTGGAGTTAGCAAGTATCATGAATAACAATGGCCAAATGTTTTGTTAGACACAATTTCAACTGAAAAGGCTATGGTATGCAAATCACCATGCAAATCAGGCTGGCAAAGGCCAAACAAGCACCAGGAGTTGCCAAAGGGTCTGACAACAGCTGAAGCAACAGATGCGCCATGCCAAACAGTGCCAGAAAGGGGGCAGACAAATGGTCCTGGAGGTGGCTTCTCCCTCCGTGAAGTGGAACGTGGAACTGGCCATTTGGCAGCATTTTGATCTGGGCTCTGCATGGGTAGCTGGACTTGATTTGCAGGGCTGCTCTGCATTATGTGCACCCACAATGTGTGTTTCCCTAATAGACCAGAACCTAAAAACGTGTCAGCATGCAGCCCAGATAAAAATGTGTCCTAGTCCTAACTCACTGGGAGACAGTAATTGGTGTAGCTGTGACATGTAAGTTGGATGAAAATTGCATCCCATAGCTTTTTATGATATAATTTATTTATACTCTATAAATTATATAAAAAAGAAAGAAAGGGAGACTTAATAAACACAGAGTCAGAGGGTTACTTTTTCATTTATGTTTGAATATCAGTCGCTTCCTCTTGTCTGGAGCAGTGAGGGTACTTCAAAAGGTTCAAACCTTTGCACGAGCACTGGGTCTATAACCGGGGTTTGCAGGTTCCCGGAGTGGTACCCACCTCCATGCTGATATCTAACAGCTTTGGTAAGAGAAACACTCAGCAAGTTATGAGTCCTAGGGGCCCACCCACCCCCACAGGATATGCCACCCTTGGAAGGCCTGATTGACAGGCCATTCCCAATTCCTGATTGGTCCATACATCCTATTTAAACCTGGGGAGGATACAGGAAGTTTGTCTGGGCAACTAAGCAGAACCTGAGCTAGCTGCTGCTACAGACCTTGCTTTCTTGTGCTGCTCCTGATCCCTGGTTCCTGAGCTTCACTTTACCTCATGGCTCTGACACCCAGTTACCGATTCGGCCTGGTCCTCTGCTTCTGACTCCTGGTTCCTGACTCTGGCACTCGTCCCCTGGCTCCAAGACCTGGTTCCTGACTTGGCCTTGTTTCCACCTCTGAGTTCTGATTCCTGACCCCCAGTTGGACAAACAGCTCAGATTCCTGACATCTGGCCTTAGTTTTAGTCAGTAGGCTGGCCGCCCATGACTCGGTCCTGATAGCTTGGCTTGGCTCAGATGTGGTTCCTGTAAAATGCAATGACCTAGAAATTGCATTGAAGTGGAAGTTGGACTTGCTGAATTTCACATACCCCTGGAGCTCAGCTCTGAGTGATGGTGAACCAAGCACTGAGGGAATTTAGGATGAGATTTGACTGAGCCTGGGCCAAGCTTTGAGCACTTCTGAGACTTGAGGAAGGATTGTCTTCTGGAACTAAAACATCTGTGTTCTGTTTTTTCAGCTCTGCCTCAGGCTCCCTGTGTCAGTGGGCAAGTCATTTAATCACAAAAGAAATGGGATACTTACTGCCTCCTATCTTACAGAGGGGTTCGGAAGTTGTGAGACTAAATTACATAATGTATATGAGGTGCTCAGATACTACAGTGATGGGGACTATATAAGTACCTAGATTAGAGAGGGTGGAAAAATTGGAATTTCCATCCTGTAGGAAATTCTGATATTTCAACATTTTGTTGTCATCCCGAATCAGGACAAAAAAATCAAAATATCTTTTTTGATAGAATGGAAAGTTCAAAAAAATTAAATTAGGAAATGTCAAAATGTTTCATTTTGGTTCAGTTTGATGCAGAACAGCATCTACGTGGGCTACCACAATGCCTCACGGGAGCGGTAGTTCATGTACCTCATCCCCCATTACATTGTATGAGCTGGGATCTCCTGTCGGACTACGTCTCCCATGATGCACCACAGTCATGGGATTCTCATGATACATTGTGGTGGTTCAGCCACAGGTAAGAACATGGTGCATCCAGGGAGCTGTATTTCAGCTACAGAGCCTGGACTATGCAGTATAAGGCACTTGAACTTCAACTCCCATGAGACATTGCAGCATTTCAGCCACAATTCGTGGTTGAACTTCTTGATTCTGTTCCACAAAACAAAATGTTTTGGTTTGGTCGACCTGACCCACAGCAAAATAATTCATTTCAATTTTCCCAACAAAATATTGAAGCATTTCAGCAATATCAAAATTTTCCCATTTCTATTTTGCAGATGCCACATTTTCCATTGCAAAAACATTTTGATATAAAATTCCCAGCCAATACTACCAGATAGATAGGGCCTAATTCCCATTTAGGCTAACACCCCTAAAGTGTGTGTAGATTACAGTACTAACAGCTAGACTTTGGCATGAACATATAAAACATGCAATGTGGGACTTTCCCTGACTGTGACTCTAAAGCAGGCAAAATTTGCTAACTCAGCTGAGTGTCCCTTTGACTCTGTGGATTAGTCCGAATTCCAAAAATCGAAGGAAAACACACAGCATGTAAACCCACAGGAATTAAAATTCAAAAGTTTTGATCAAAACTCCAGCAAACCAAAATTGCCCAGACCTCGTGGCGAGGCCCAGGCAAAACTGGGGCATAATGATAATTGCATTTTCTTTTGAACCTTCAAAGAAGGCTGAAGCTTGACAAATGTGATGGGTTCACATTATTGGAACTGTTTCTCTCTTCCATGGGGAAAAAGGGTTGGGATCGCTATATTATATTTCAGATGAGAGTGGAGCCGATCCTCCCTCTCCATAATGCACTTGGCCAGCTGCGGTGCTGCATGGGGGAAGACGAGGAATTGCTTCCTCTTCTTTGTAGCACATGTCCAGAGCACGCTGCTCCTAAGACATTAGTCTCATCTGCAGGCTCACCCCAATAAGAGATGTAGACACTGGGCTTTGTGGTTCACAGCTGGGGTTTTATTGTCCTTGCCCACAGTTCAGAATCTCCAGCAAATGTCTGAGTAAGGGATAATAATTCATCCCATCTTCAAGAGCACTAATTTATACAGCTGGCAGTTCTGCTTTGAAGCTCTCGAGGCTTTCACCACCCTACCAACATGAAAAAAGAGAGACCCCATCTAATCCTTTCTCCAGTGGCTGTGCCAAAAGCAACGTCAGCGCCTCTGATTATCATCACATCTGCATCTTCCACAGCTGACACGCTGACTTTCCCCCCACACAAAGTAGCCAAGTGAGGGGAGGGGCAGCGCTTCAAAATTCCCTTTGAAATCTTGCCTGTGAGGCATGGATTTATCAAAGCAATGAAACATTCTGTCTGTGTGTATGTATGCACCATCCTTCCACTAGATCAAAGAGGAGAACAAGAGGGAGTTCCAAGGGGGCAACTTTGCTACACACACACACTTACTTACTTTTCCTCCTCTCAGAAACTAATGTAGTTCCGCCATGGCTGCTTCATATCTTGTTAAACTCTCTGCTGCTGTGAGGGAGTGCACAATCCTTCATTCCAACTGCACAATCTGTCTCGTCTATTCAAGGGATTGAACAAGTAAAGCATGGTACTGATTCCTTCTATCCACCAAATGCTAACAAGGCCATCGTAACCTCTGGCAGCCGTCGGCTTGTAAATGCACCGGTAACGTGCCAGATGCTCCTACAATATGATGTTTGCTCCTTGGCCAAAAGGAAAAAGGATGCATGTATTCTGAATGAGTGACAACTGATCAAACAGGCTTTCTCCTGCTTTGCACTTATTTAGCACCTTTAATCTTGCTGCCAAAGCCCTATACACATTCGGTTACTAAGCCTCACAATACCCCTGTGACATTTTTCAGGATGATTATCCCCATTTTACAGATGGGGGAACTGAGTCACTCACAGTTGCTCAATATCAGGGTGACAAAATGAAACAGTGGCAAAGCTAGGGATAGAATCCGGGAGTAGAATTTCTACTCTCTGCACTAAAACAATAATTCCTTCTTGGCAAGTCTGAGCATGCAAATAAAATGTTTAAAAAAAACAGTTTAAGGGAATTTCAATCTTGTACATTTACTTGACTCAAAAACGGTTCTTTTCACACTGGCTTCAGTGAGACCAAATGCTTTGGGCATGTTTGAAAATTGAAGTTTACAAATAATCAAGTCACAGGTGATTTCAATGTGATAAGAAGATGCAGCCATTATGACAGTGCTCATCACTGTAGCCTCAGCTCACAGGGCAATTCTCTCTATACGAATGCTATTCATAATGATTTGCTGCTGGATCCACAAAACAGCCTGCCAGGGCTGGTCAAGGAATGGTGCAGTTTATGCATTACCCCTTGCTCAGCCACAAAACAGCATGTTGAGTCACTGGGCATCTTGGCGCGGGATTCTCACAAATCACGCTAATGTGGAGCCTGTCCGTTAAAGAACAGCAGTACGAATATTAGAAGAGATTATGCTGGTTCTGACTAGTTCTCTTGCCCTGCAATGCTAGCTAAGGTAGTCTGTGAACAGGACAGGACATTTGCTACCAAAAAGATAGGTTGTTACAGCAGCAACCCAGGAAAAAAACAGTGAGGTATAATCTGGGAAATCATGTCGACAGAGAGTGTTGTGGGTTACAACATGTGACTTTAAGTTAGAATGGCTACTGGAGTCTATTCTTGGCTCTGCTACTGGATCCTTATGTGACCTTGGGCAAATTGCCTCACCGCTCCGTGCCTCAGTTTACCTATCTTACATAGGGATAATGGCATTAATGTGAGTAGAACTGTATGAGTAAAACATTACAAATCATCCAGTTGAATTTAGCCTTTTTTTTTTGTCCATGAACAAATTTGTTTTCTCAAATGTATTTGTTACCCTTTTTGATCTAAGTAGGTAGCAATTATTTTAGGTCTTATGGGTTGTTTCCATTATAGGAGGAGAAATTGATGGTGGAGTCAGGTATTTCTTTGATCCAATCCTGTTTATTTGCATTGAATGTATACAAGTCCTGTTTCCCTGAGCATAACAGGCATCAAACAGCAGGAGGCAGTTTCTTTGCTCACAGTTCCAAGTCTCTTTCCAGACAGCACTTTGCCCAAGAGTTCTCTCTGTTTTTTTCCCCCCAACATCATGCTACAAATGCTTTTCTGGCTGACATTGGGGCTTCCTTGCTGTCTTCTCTATGTGCTTCTGTGGTATTTTCTTGGCTGCTTTTCTCTCTCACACAGCTCCATCTAATAATAACCAGCCCTCTGCATTTGCATTCATTCCCCAGTGAAAACCCTCCACCCATATAGCTCAGCTCCTGACCAGCCTTGCATGGGACTTGTGGTTTGTGTGGTGGCTCCTGTTGTTTCATCTATCTTCCATAGAGAAGTTTAATTGCTTCTATCCTGGGCGAAGGGCGGCCGTGATACCCACCAGCTTCCACCAGGTTTCACTCAACTCCCAGCATAACATTATTCTAAATTATTTTATGACATTTTTCACCAAGCTCACTCATCCTATGGCTTTGCTTAGTTGTGATTGGTCACATCAGTCAGGTGGCTTTGTTTCTTTTCCCGGAACAAGTGACTGGAACTCTTCTAAGCACGTTTCTGGTGCGAATACCCGTGGAAAGGAATATAAACTTCTCCTCCTGCAAGTATTCAAACCCATGAGCTTCATGTTTGCTTTCCACGAGCATTCATGCTAGTGAAACGCGGCTGTGAATGCTCACTGAAAGAGAATACAAAAAGGGGAAGGGTGAACACGCCCAATGCAAGTTATTGACTGTTTTCAATAGATATTCCTGAGAATGTTTTTGCAGCATGACCCCAATTCTAGTTGGCAGGCTTTGAATGAAATTCACCCTTGTGAAGTGGGCCAGAAAAAGATCTATGCACCACTTAAGTACTCAAATCAGGACTTACATAGGGTGCGTAGGACTGTGCTTCCCCTTTGCACAGAGGTGAGTTCCACCTTTATTGAATTAATGTCTGCAAAGAGCTGTGAGAACCTTGGGTGAACCTTTACTTCTACCAAGTGTCAGTTATTAATATATGGGCTCTCAGCCTGGGTGTGTGAACCCCCAGTGTCACCAACAGGTGTGAGAGTATCCTGACAACCCTCCACTTCTCATATTACTAAATGGGAGCGTGTCCTGGCTAATGGGAGGAGGTCCCTGTGTATGCCTCAGTGTGATAGAAAAGAGGGTCCTGGTAGGGGAAAGGTTGAGAACCACTGCATTATTTATTATATAATAATGTACAGATGTATTTGTTTCCTTTTAGGACCCAATGTTTTAAGTCTCCCTAGTGCTCTTTTACTCAGCTTCTTTTAAGCCTATTATCCTCCGAAAGACACACCTATCTGAGAATGCTCTTCTTCTCTTCCCTCCTCATTTTTCTTCCTGAGCATGGACATCTTTCGTTAAACTTAGAGCACCTCTCCTCAGACCGAGGTTTCCTAACTAAGATTATTTATTGATGGTCTTTTTTTTCCCCTCCATGTCCCATCAATTAACTGGAGAGTGTATTGATCAGCAATTGTGTCAGGTTTCCAAAAGCTTTCTGGGAAATGCTCCTGCTGCTTCCACTGATTGTACACACTCTCCTTTTGATTCACAGAGCAGAGCTAGGGAGCAGTTTCACTCAAACGAGGCTTAAATGAGCCATGCACTCACCATTTACCCTTAGGAGGGTATTATTTGCAGTGCCTGCTAGCTCTGTATTTGACATTAAAAAGAAAAGAGAAAACCCAGAACCCCAACAATTAATTCCCACTAAGCCAAAAGAAATATTAAATTAGGGTCTGTGGCAAATGCTTCCCTATAGCATTAGACTATCTGGGCGCATATTTGTTTCTGGCAAACCAAGATTACAGTTGGGAAAGTGATTTGTATCATGGCTTCATTTTGATCATCCTCCATGAAAGGCTCCCTAAATTAAACTTGCGTTCTCAGCATTTCTGTGTGGTACAATGGCTAGCATAATCCCAACTGGGTCTCCCAAATGCTTGCACAGCTCTTTAGGATCTAAATATGGGATTTATTTGCTTAAAGGAATCAGCTATTGATTAATAAGGCCTTTTCCCCCCCCACCCTTTCCCTTCACCTAGATGATGGATAATTTTGTGATATCCAGCCATGAAATTCCAATACTGCAAGGTATTCATGTAGGGCTGTTAAAGGTGTGTGTGTGTGTGCGTGTGCGTGTGCGCACACACCTTCTTTCCCATGCTGAATAGCTATTGATTTTAGTTAAGGAGTAAATGTGTCATTTCCCTGGCCTTTAGGATGATTTACATTGCCTTACAACTGACAAGACATCTCCAGCTCGAGAGCTACAGTATCCCTTTAATTGACAAACGCCAGCATGTGTGTTAAAAAGCAGCTAAAGTGGGTGGGAGTGGAGACAGCTGCATTAACCTATCAGCAAGCGGCAGGCACTATATGTTATACTGGGTAAGGGAATCACTTTACTTATTTGATAATGGTAAATATTTTACAAGTACATTGCTCATGTTATGAAGTTAAAATCTCTCCCCTGTTTATATCTTCCAACAAATTCACACCAGGAAAGGACATCAGGCAGATTGTCGCCAGCTGTGATCTCCTCACATCTCACGCTCTGTGCAGGGTTGGGCGGGGCGAATAGTTGAATGGGAGATCCCCAAGGGAAGTAAGATGCTGTAGGGAATGGTGTTGGCTATAAGTGTCACTCTTCTTACTGAGTGAATAATGAGGCAATGCTCCAGCCTGTCGTCAGGAGGTGCTGTGATGCTGGGGGTGCTGTCTTTTGGATGTGAAGCAAAAGGCATGCCCACTTGTGGTTATTAATAATCCCCTTTCAATTGGACTGTTAATCGTGTAAAGTACCGTTCAATGTAAATGTGCAGAACTGGGATCTTAGCAACTTTTGTAAAAAGGCTTTGGGTGTCATTTGCATGAAACATGCTATAGATGATGTAAAATCATTTTCGTTAAGGTGTAGGTTGTGGCTTAGACTACATGGCAGTGCAAGGGTGTGAGAGGAATAAGATGACCTCTAAGTGCATTACACAGAAGATGGGACAGGGCGTGTAGGAGGAATGTAGCCTATATGATGCTTGTTTGTGTTATATAGATATGCATCGAAATGTAAGTTGGTCCAAAAATGTATTGCCCAAAAATAGGCTTGACAGTAGTCAAGCAAGGCCTGGTAAAATATGAGACAAGTGAAATGAGACCGCTCAGAGGCAAGTTAGAGCTACGTTAGAGCATAACCTCAGGTTATGTTGTAAACATGTTCAGTTCTCATGAGTTTTAGATGAAATATGAATGTTTTAGAAGAATGCTATCTCTAGCGATAGTTATTGGAATGGCATTTACACAGGTGCTAATTAATGATTAATATTAAATAGCCAATGTTTTTAATTATGGTAGATATGGTAAGAGGTGGGCTTAATGCTAATTAATTGTAGGAGGTTATTGTGAGTAAGTATAAAAAGGACAGGACACTGATTTTAGAGAGGTGTGCCCATCCACCATCAGAGTACTATTAGAAATAGGATTATATACCCCCCTTCTCATGCAGGGACTGATCACATTCCATCTTAGAATGTGAGTATCAATGCAGTGTGTGCTTCAATAGGAATGTCTGTTTGCTTAACTAACTATTTGATTTTAAATAAAGTCTTTAATTTTATCACTCATTGTGTCATTCACAGTCCTCCACTGAATTAAATTATCTGTAACTGCCCTGGATTTAAAGAACCTTAAAGAATCCATTTTGTTTTTATTCCTTATCTTTAAATTACTAATTGGGAACACATCAATAAAAGATTCCAGGAAGCAAGTGCTGCATACCTGCTCATTCCCCTCCAGAGCAGGTGGGCAAGGAGTGAGTGGGGAGAGAAAGAGAATGGTTATAGCTTTGGCTCTCCCCTCCCTGCTCCAAGACAATGACTGGCACCACTGAACTGGCAAAGATGGTGGCATAATTTGCTGTTGCTTTAGGCCAGTAGGAAAGGACTGTAGTCCAGGGCAAGGAGGGAAGGGAGCAGTGGAGAATTTTGACACAGAGATGTGTCTGTAAGGCACACTGTCCACCCGGACTGCTCATGGGGTGGTGCAGTTTATGCATTACCCCTTGCTCAGAAATAGCCCTGGTTTTGTAAACCTATCATAATAATAAAAAGCTTGTTGATGAGATTTGTTTTTATAACACCCACCCACATGGATGCCCATGTTTCTTACTGCTCACAGTTGTTATATCCTGTAGATCTTTATGCTGTAGATTTTATTCTTAATATTTGTACATTTACCTGCACTAGTTGTAGCATTAGTTTGAAGCAGCGAGTGTTGTGTCTCTTACAGCAGCTGTTGTACGCATGTACCCATACGGCTTATGCATGCACCAGATCTTCTTCACAATTCCCTTGCTGTGCCTGGCACTAGTTTAGGTGAGTTGAACTGGAAAACAATGGCTTTCTCCCATCGCATCACTACATGAAAATCTTCATCAGGTTGGCGTTGTTCCAGCGTATCATACTAGTGTTGGGTTTTTTCTAATCTGTTAGCTCAGGAGTTCTCAAACTGGGGGTCCGGACCCCTCAGGGGATTGTGAGGTTATTACATGGGGGGTCACGAGCTGTCAGCCTCCACCCCAAACCCCGCTTGCCTCCAGCATTTATAATGGTGTTAAATATATTAAAAAGTGTGTTTTATTTATTAGCGGGGTTGCACTCAGAGGCTTGCTGTGTGAAAGGGGTCACCAGTAAAAAAGTTTGAGACCCACGAGCTCAACAGATTATTAGTCAGTTAATGCCTCCATATATCACAGAGGATCTTTTTATTAGGGTTATTCTTACAGGGTGGCTGGCCCTTTAAAGGGAGATGGATCTCACCCGACTTGTGACACAGCCAACTCTCCTCCCCAGGTGGAGAGAATGTGACTGGTGAGTCATGTGACTAAATCAGGGCTCTGGGATAGACAAGGGAGACACCTGGGTAATGAGATATTGGGATTGGGACTTCAGAAGAGATCCGGAAGGCTCCTGCAGATATGAGAGAGCAACATCTAAAGAGAAAAGTCCTTAGCTAGGTAGGGCTGGGACTGGCCTGCCAAGGTAGGAAAGACTCCAGACAGGAAGGCCTGGGTGTGGCTCGATGAAGAATGGGGAAGGATGAATATATAAACTTTAAAATGTATGATGTTTTGATTTGAACTTGGAGGACCTTATTTTGGAACTGTTTGTGATTAGATACCAGCCTGAGTCTGGGTGTCATTGGCTTTGAGAAAATCTTTGTGAAATTATTGAGGAGCCCTGTAGAGAGGAAAACAGAGGCAGGGATGCTGTAGGGCCACTCTATGCCAGAAGGGGATGCTCCGGAAGTGGTGGCTCTGTTATAGTTACATAAATTCCTTTGCATGAGAGGAGTCAGTGTGTGAATTCTCTAGCCACTTGCATGGCACCTTCTGTAACTGCACTTTTTGTTCTGCCAGTTCCCTTGAATCCTGACCTGCAGCACCCCTTTCTGCTCCAGTCCTGGTGACCTCCACGCTGGTTTAGAAAAGCACCTGACTCCAGATCTCAACACATCCTCCTGTTCCAGACCTAAATCTATTCTTAGCAGATACTGCCAGGGGAGCAGTGATTGTGTCATATGAGCAAACATGCACTCTGGACTATGTGGAGATGCCAAAGTTATGTGGGGGTTTCTGGGGCTTTTGTTGGGGCTGGTCTACACACAGGAATCAACCACAAATCTTGGACCGGGAACCAGGTTCAGATTGAATTTCCCAAACTATAGTTTTGTTCAGATACAAAACTATGGTATGGACCCTGTGCTAAGTCACAGCAGATGAGTTAGAGTATGCTCAAAATGAGCCCATTTAAAATGTCAGACCCGAGCACAAATGAGTATCCACATTAAAGAACTAATGTGAAGAAACAGTTTTATTTCCTTTTAGCATCCCTGCATGTGTGGTGAAAAACATTCCCTCCTCATCACTCATCCTAAGGAGCGTATTTGCCTAAAGCAGTTGTGAATGAAAGTGATGTAATGAAATCACCCTCAATGGCCAGGCTGGGAATTCATCAAAAGATCCAGTGATCTTCTTAAAAACGTATCATTGCCTGTTGAATTGTTGAGCCTAATGGAAATAAAATTGGTCGACAAAGTCAGTTTTATTTTCCCAGAGTTATGGACTTCAGTGTATTTCCAATACCCTGCTAAACGAAGCTCTGAACCTACCTCTTGTTCAATTCAAAGCATTTAATAACTGCATAAA
Source organism: Emys orbicularis (assembly GCF_028017835.1). Lineage (NCBI taxonomy): Eukaryota > Metazoa > Chordata > Testudines > Emydidae > Emys > Emys orbicularis. The sequence continues at coordinate 110,117,882 of NC_088689.1, forward strand.
AAAACTAGGCTGTTGAAATTTATATCCATAAGTTGTCATCTCTGCCTTATTTTCAGTTTTCCTGTGAAGTTATTAAAACATTGTGATTGTAATATATTTACAGAACAGTGGGAAATGAGGTGTGAATCTGACTGAAAGCACAATGAGTCTGATAAGATCTAGATAGCAGCAAATACCACTAACATCTAAAGGGGAATACATATATATATATTCCATACTTGTGTGTGGCTCTTCTCCTCCCAACTCCCATAAATATTAATGGGAACTGCAGGCATCAAAATCTGCTCAACAAGTTAAACTTCAAACCTCTAATGTTTTTGAATTGCTGCCTGTTCTTTTTCTGCATTCAGCATTACGGAAGATTGAAATATTGGTGCAAACTTGATGGTGATGTTATTCAGCTCACAAGTATTGAGTCCATTAGCCTTCTCCCAAGCCTATCTTAATTCAGAAAAAAAGACTATTAACAGGTGAAAGTAGCGGTCTAGAATTCTCTTTTCTTCTAATACAGCATCCATCACTGTGGTACCTGAACGCCTGGGCTTCTGGCCTGTTGCACAGTTGGCAGTAGAGTTAGCTCAGGAGCAAACTATACCTTGTCTAAGAGGGACATTAAGGCCTGGATCCACAAAGGTGTTGCAATGCTGAGTGTCGCAGCACCTAAAAGTTAGGTGTCTAGAAAATTACAGGGACGCCACTGTCATCCCGAAAGCCTGAATTAGGCATCTAGGCTTCCTATCCAATGAATGGGGAGAGAGAGGCACCTAAGAATGTGATCCACAGCAGCCAGCATGCTAAACGAGGAACCATCTAAGCTAGCCGATGGGAGATGCCAAGGACAGGGGTGTGCACTAAGCCCCACCCCTCTCTCGGAGATAAGTGCGGGCTGCAGGGATGCACCTATCTTTTCTTAGCTATTCACAAATGAGAACCTGTCTCCTGGAGTCAGGCGGTTCAAAATCCTGTTCGGGTCATTTTCCCCCCTGCTCTGACAGAGAGGGGAATTGAATCCAGGTCTCCCACATCCCAGGCTAGTGATCTAATTGATGGGCTAAAAGCTATAAACTCTTATCTTCCCCTGGTTTATGAATCATTCTGGGGTTTAGGCAGGAGATAGGCATCCAGACGCCTAAAGGGAAGCAGAAGTGTACATGCTCAGAGACGGAAACATAGGTACCTAGGGAACTATTATCCCACAAACTTAGGTGCCAAGTAAAATAAGTGCCTACAGGGTCCTGCAGGAGTTTTGTGTATCGCAGTGGAGCTGAAACTGGGACATAGGTGCCTAAGTCTGCGGTTTAGGTACCTAAATGCCTATGTGGATCTGGGCCTAAGTGTTTAGACTGTAAATTCTTTGGGGGGTAGGGACCATCTTTTTGTTCTGTGTTTGTGTAACACTGACAAACCCCATTCGTCGGCAGGCGGGGTCGAACCTGCGACCTCTGGAGCTAAATGCATGAGCCTCTACTGCGTAAGTTAAAAGCCAAATGCCCCTTAGCTAAGGCTATAGAGCAGACTAATTAAGCTCTAAGTGGTCTCAGTGCCAGTAGAGGGGACAGAGCACCACACTCAGGAGATGTGCAGGTTACATTTGTACAGCACCTAGCACCCTGGGGTCCTGCTCCGTGACTTGGGGGTCCTAGGCAATACTGCAACACAAGTCATAAATAATAATTAATTAATTAATAATTGTACCCAGTACTGACAGCACACACGCTTCTGTGTCCTCTGCCTGTCTGTCTGGACTTCTAGTGCAGCCATCACTCTGATAGGTAGGCTCCATATGGAACCTATGCACTGTAAAAGGTCTGTGACTGACAAAAACACTGGCTCACACCAGCTGAGGAACTGGCCCATCAAATTTATGTCGCACCAATATATCTTACATGAAACATATGTTTCAAATATATTTTGGAGACATTAGGTACTCAAAGTAATACAAAGCCTTGCAGGAAATATGTAAATGAAGCATTTCTGACACAGTCACATATGTTTTTCATGCACTTGTGCAATCTATTGGGAGTCATAGGTCACAAATATTGAATGAGATTTTCAGACACGCTCAGCGCCGGCCTAACTCTGCTGCCACTGGAGTCAATGGTTCTATAGACTGTAAAGGGACCAAGGCTAGGTCAACGCCAAACACTTGTGAAATTCTTACCCATTGGTGGCTTTAGAACTGTCGTGTTTGAGTCTTTCATCTCGGGCAGCCTAGTTTCATATGCTAGTTTGGGTGACAAATGAAATCAAGTTTACTGATTTCAGCCTAATCCCTGCCCCTGTGCCTAGCATACCATGCCCTCTGCACAACGCAGCATGATTGGCAGTTCCTGCTCAGGACAGGCCACAGGTCTGGAATAGTAGGAGTGCAGGGCTGCCCTGCACTCAGGGCTGGAATAACAGGGGTTGTTGAAAGGCAGGGCTGAGGAGTACTGGCAGAGCTGTGTCCCAGTGCCAGGGCTGAAATAAGAGGGGCGTTACAGATCGGGAATGAAGTGCCTTGGCAGACCTCTGAAGGGAATCCTGTAAAACATCTGCCCGAGTGGTGCCTGGCTGAAATCCATGCTATTAGTCTCCTCTCTCTTATGAGCACTAAATTCACTCCTAAAACATTTTTAATTAAAAAAAAAAAGATATGCAGGAAATATATGGGGATATTTCCCCCCTTTAGGTGCACCCCAGCACCATGAACTCCAGGCGTTTACAGCTAAAAAGCTTTCCAAAGGCAGAGGCAGAGTGCCCAGGCACAAAGCAGTGAACATGTTCCAGTTGCTGCAGTCAGTGCATTTCCTGTGTTTTGAGGGGTCTTTTCCCATTGCTAATTTTTCTTTGACAAGAAGCAGGGGGCCCAGTATGTAGCTCTCTGCATGGACTGTATTGAATGGACAGGACAGATCTACAGTCCCATTTGCTGGCACTTGAAAGAAACTCCAAGCTTTAGTTACATTAGAAGTATTTAAGATGCCCCTGAGAGTCCCTCTTATAGACAGCTTTATTCCTGCTGATTCTGACTGTATAATGCTAGAGCAGAAGCCCAGGCCCAGCATGGCTGGTAGGAGAGCGGTTTCATTATTTTCATTCTTAATTTTCATTTCAGCCTGGTTGGTAATGTGTATTGCTGTTGCTACTAGGAAGGGGTGGGGGTGAGGAGGAGAGGGGAGAGATGTTTATTAGTAGATTTAACGGCGTTTATTTGCATTCTTTAAAAGCGAATTTTGTGCTAGTGAAGGATGCCAGATTGACAGTCCACCAAAATGAAGCCTCTTTATGAATCTACATAGCAGGATCAGTGCAGAAATTTGAGTTGCTTGGACACTGGCCCTAAAAAGCCTGTCTTATAGGGGTAAGAGGGGGGCTCAGTCTCCATGGTCTATTCAGTCCTTAGCCTGTCTGTTGAGAATGCCAAGAAGGGGCCCAACACATGCCCGATGAAGGTTCCTGTCTTATGGGAAATTCTCCATTCGGAACTGGGCTGAGACCACCAGCCCATTCCACACAGGTCACCAAAGAGTTTTCAAGGTGGCAGTGGTCACTTCCCTGCTGGCTGAGTTCAAACCTGTGATCCAGAGGTGAAAGTGCTTGGTCATTGTGATGGGGTGTCCCAGGCATTTGCAGCTCTCTATCAGAGGCCCCACTGCCTTTTGGAAGAGAAGAACAGTGAGTATGGACCCCAAGGGATTGCCTAGGGAGGCCTCCCAGGATCAACTGCTGGCAGATCCGTTGAGGCTTGGTCCTCCAGCAGCTAGAAGGTCCAGGAGCAGGCAGAGGCCAGTCAGGACCCAGCAGGTCAGATCAAAAGGACTGTCTGCTTCACTCAGAGAGCCAGTTCTGGACAAGGCTCTGTCAGGGAAAGGTATCCCTGTCTTAACCCAAGAAACTTTGCCTGGTCAGGGGCTTAACTCGGGCAGTATTTTAGTTGGATCAGCAACAGACTATTGTTTTATGTTGGGGTTTTAAATTCCCAGGTGACCATTTTGAGTTAATTATTAATTTATTTTTTGTTAAATTAAGGAGAGCCAGATCTGTGGGATGCCCTGGTTCAGGTAAGCCCTGGTCATATCACCAACCCTGCTGCTGTTGGTAACATCACATTTGCTGCTCTGAGTGGATAGCAGGAAATAAAAACATTGACAGTAAGGTGTGGGGTGAACTGTTTCAGGAAAATTCTAAATGTGCCCATCCAGGAGCCATTTAAATATTCCCCACAGAGTTAACTTGTGGGGCATAGCTCCAGATATACACACCAGAAGGTTGTTTTTTCATTTCCAGAGCAGAGTTCCTATTTTCTTGTTAGGCTGGATTATCCTTGAACAGTTTGTTGAACCATTCTCTGTGATTTGGTTATCACAAAATAATAACTTAAATACAGAGCATGCCTTTCACTCCAAAGCACTTTGCAGACTGTATACTTATTGCAGCAATCACTTCACCTGCTCCAGCAGCTCCGCTAGTGCTGGGACAGGAGAGTGGCAGCTGGCATACTGCACAGCTTTGGGCAGGGGAGAGGAATTTTGGCCAAGGACACCAGTAAAACCCTCTTCTTAGATACGGGGCTTCTTAGTCTGTGCAGAGCAGAAAGGGCTTTAGTTGTTAAGTGCTCAGATAAAAGCGCACACACATATAACTACGTTTACCAGCCCAGAAGAATGAGGAGCTGTCTCAGAACTGTCTGGAGATGAACTTATGCTGTTACAGAATCTCTGTGTTTTAAATGCAGGGGTCACAGCACTAGCTCATCCCCTCTGGGGATGGCTGGAGACATAATCTATTTGTACATTTTCAATCTAATACAGCATGTTACTGCATATATATGTGCCGAACTGATAGTAACAATCCATTCATTATTCTGGAAACATAAGGCAGATTTAGTGCTTTGCTGCAATTTGCTGATCCTCTACTTTTCAATCCATTTGAACCTGTTTCCCTTCATGTTAAATATCTTTTGAGCAGTGTTGGCTCTGGAGTTTTTGATGACCTAAGCAAAGTTTGGAGGTCATTTAAACAGAATAAGTGGTGAAGACTGAGCAAAGTTCCAGTAGCTATTGAACAGAGTCCATAAGCTGCTCATAGTTGTGTCTCCTGGATATCTGTTTTGCTTCCTTAACGGGAATTGCTGGCTTGGCTTTTCAGGATTTTAGCAAAATATGCTATTCAAAAGCATCAGTTATATCAGATTTAAAGCACAGATAATGTAACAATAAAAGGTAATATAACAGTTAATATTTTAACTTTACAGCTCAGAATGGTATATTGCACTTATGCTGGCTAGGAAGAAATTCTAAAGGCTATTAATCTTCATGCTTCAGGGCATAAAACCGATCATGGGCTGGGCGACAGGAAAAAAGTTCCCTTCTTCCCTCTAAAAAGTTTGAGGTTCACAGAATCTGATGCTGGCATTAGGTGCACTGGTAGATATGGACAGAATCATATTCTTGATGATGCTTTCCAGCACTTTCCATAAGCACTGACAGGCAAGTTGATCTTGCAAGGAAATGTTCTGAAGGGGAAACTTTGGGATTCTTTGTTTAATGGAGTGCAGGTTACTGCATGTTATGCGGTCATACTTGGCAGAGAGGTAGAGGCTAGGGAAGTGTTAAGTTATAGTGTAAATTGAGTTTATTGCTGTCTGGCAGAATATTTTGGCAGCCTTTTGTGATGAGCCTTTGCCACAAACACTTTTTGCATTTGGAACTAGGTCAAACAGTTAATCTGCGTGTCTGCAGGGAAACGCACTTTACTGTAGCAGCTCTTACTATCGAAGGGTAAACATACCTCCATATTCACACTAAATGCCTCTTTCTGATTGTCTGTAAAATATTGAGCCTGATTCAGCTTTCACTTTCTGAGTGACACTATAGGCAATGGATTTACACCAGTGTAAAATGGTTGTAAAAGTGGGAGAAGCATGACTGACTCAGAAGGTCCTTTGTCAAAAGAAAGTTTCATCAAGTTATTTTCTTTGTGTAGTGAAGCTCATGGGTTTAACCACCTATTTAAGGCATCTTGGTAGCTAAGCGTTTGGGCCAGATTCTAACACCCTCACCTGAGTTAAGCAGCTTTCTACTTTATGAGTGATTCACTGGATGTGGCCCTAAGTTTGGCATTAAGAGAGCTCGATTCTAGTCCTGCTTCTGCCAGTGTCTTCCTGTGTGACGCTAGCCAATCATTTCACCTCTCCGTGTCTGTTTCCCCTCCAATCCTTGTCTGTTTAGATTGGAAGCTGTTTAGGGCAGGCACTGTCTCTTCCTCTGTTTGGATAGTGCCTAGAACAGTGAAGCACTGATTTCAGTTGGGGCCTTTAGGTGCCACTTATAAATAAATAGTCCATTGAATTCAGTGAGCCTATTCATCAAGTCAGGCATTAGTCAACATGAGTAAGAGTATCCCAATCTAGCCTTGCCAAACTAATCCCTGTGTAAGATCTCTGGCTTTGCAGTGATATGGGCAGAATCCACTCTTGTGATTCAAGAAAAAATAGAGTTGAATAACATATTACTGGGTACAAACATGATTCTTTCTGACATGCACAAAGTACCACTGTCCACTAGATCTGGGGCCACGAAAAAAATCATCCCACGTGACTTAGCGGGACCTTCCTTTCTGGCTTGTTTGCTTTTTTTCTGTAGAATGAGCAAGAATTATCTATTAGGGTAGAACAAGTATATCTGACACGATCCCTTCTCTGTAATTTCAGTAGTGGAAGGGAGGGAAAAGAAGGAATTAGCAAACTTCAGCCCCCCCCCCTTTTTTTTTAATGTTCCAATAGCAGTACCAGTTGAAATGAATGGGACTGGTGTTTGTGTGTGGTGAGGAGTGGGGTTATTTGTCTAAGCTACAGACTGAAGGGTCAATTATATGCCTAAATCAGCCTTGGTATTCAAATACTTTCCTAGATAGCTTTGGAATGCTAAGTCTTTGTAGTTTTTTTTTTTTTTTAAATTAACATTGATCATTGGCTGTACCAATTAATGCAATTACTTGGTGCAAAATAAGGCATCCTATCAGATCTGTATCAGACTCTAGCCCTCTCAGAAAAACTATTTGGGCAGAACAGCCTGGAGAAGGGGATTAGCCAAAGAAAACATTTCTGTTAAAATAAATTACTATTTTTTCTGAAGAAATTATACATGGCCTGCATGCGGAGTCCTAACCCGTGTCCTTTTCAATAGGAACTAAATCGTATTAATAACCAGGCTGTCATATTAACTATCTTTGATTTTTATTTTAAAAACACAAGGGAAATAAATGTTAAAATCTAGGAAATTGGCTCAATATTGAAACTTCCTCTTGGGATACAACTAATACTTTAAGTTACATTGGCCTTGATGGGAGGGGGATGCTATATGTATTCAGGTCTGTTTCTTCCCAATTAATTTCAGAGACTAGTGAAGTTTACAGGCATGCAGTCAGTTTCACAGCCGGTGGACACAATGATTATCAGAGATGTGCACTGAGCACAGCCTCTAATCTGTACTACAACACCGAGCACTAAATGGCAGAAAAGGGACTTGAACCTCCAGATCTGACTGTGTCCCCTATAGTTTTGGTTCTTAAATTGGAACCAAAATAGAAAGGGTCCCTATTGGCCCTTAATGGGGCAGATCTTTATCACCTCCTCTATACTCTTACAGAGTCTCCGCTGTGACCATATGAGGAAGGTAGTCCATCTCGGTAATGTAAAACAGACTCCCTCTGAGCATAGGCGCCGACTTCTTCTGGCGCCGGTGGGTGCTCGACCCGCCTCTGCCTCTGGCCCCGCCCCAATTCCAACCGCTTACCCAAAGTCCTCGCCCCAACTCCGTCTCCTCCCTGCCCCTATTCCAACCCCTTCCCCAAATCCCCGCCCCAGCCCCACCTCTTCCCCACCTCCTCCCTGAGCGCGCCACGTTCCCGCTCCTCCCCCCTCCCTCCCAGCACTTGCTACAGCTGTTCAGAGGCGGCAAGCGCTGGGAGGGAGGGAGGAGCGGAGACGCGGCACGCCCATGGGAGGAGGCAGAGGAGGAGGAGGTGAGGCGGGAGGGCAGGGCGGGGAGCTTGGCTGCCAGTGGGTGCAGAGCACCCACTAATTTTTCCCCGTGGGTGCTCCAGCCCCGGAGCACCCACGGTGTCAGCGCCTATGCTTCTGAGCATGCTCAGAAAATGCAGTGGAACAAAAGCCGGAAGAAAGGACTTCTTAGAGCAGATTTACAGCAGTGCCCGGTTAGGGAGAAGGAACTACCCAAACTCATCTCCGGTGTTTTACAGGCTCTGGATCTGTGATACGACAATGCTAGATTGGCCAGATTGTGCCTAGTGCACAGAAAAACTATTTCCCCGGCATGTCTCTGCTGCTATACCACATACAAATAGGAGTCTCTCCTCTGGCACAATAAACAGGTGCAAAACTCTTCTTTTTCTGTGCCCCACAGGAAAGAACACAATAGTCTCACTTCTGCTGTTATTCTGCTATTACTGGCAAGGACCTGGCATCTTTACTTGACTTTGCCAGTGACAATACACTTTGCTGCAATTTCTCCCTTGGGCTGTATGGCTGCATGACATGCTTTTCCCTGCATACAGAATGCATGAGAGAGAGATCCATTTAGCTTGAAAGGGGTAGGTGCCGAAAGTGGAGCTAATAGGGTTACATGGAGTCCGCAGTTGCAGTTCATATTGTCCAGGGAAATGTCACACAACTTACCTCCAAGAAAGAAATCTGACTCTTTAAATAGAGGGAGGGGAAGGACTTGGGGGTGTGTATGTGGGTGTGTATAGGGGGGTACAGACAGCAATTCAACTCCTGTATCGTGGTCATAAGTGGCACAGATGGTCATAGTCCTAGAGGAGAGGGAATGGGAACCACCACCACGTCGCACAGGTCACCCATCCGAGGTATGTTGGCGCCGCTCTGCCTGTGGGAAATGTAGATGATGTCCGTGCTGACCCTCTGGGGAAGGTAGAGCCACTTCTTCACCAGCTGCCTGATGGTATTGTCGGCCTTGTTCAGGGGCACCTTGGCTACGGCCGATCCCCTGAGGACAAAGGAGATGTGGGGGATCAGGAAGGTATTGAGGGCATTGATCTTTTGCCAGGGGGCGAGCAGGGAGGAGTCGATTTGGGCCACGTCTCACAGGATCTCCGGAATGGTGTCTTCGGGGGTCTGTCGGACGCGGACTCCTGTGGGTGTGCCGAGGTGTCGGTATACCTCTCCCTCTTTGAGGGAGGCCATGGGCTCGCCCTGGACCAGGAATGGTGATGGCCGGACCAGCGCCCTGGCGCTACCATCGACGTGGAGGGAGGCGCACTTTTTGGGGTTGAAGGGGAGGCCCATCCACTCGGCGGCTTGGCCGGTGATGTCGAGCATTTGCTGGAGGCTTTCCGAGTTGTCGGTGACCAGGGCCAGGTCGTCCGCGTAGGCCAGAATGCTGATTTTCTTGCCATGCAGGTCGAAGCCGGTCGGGCCGCTGGAGATGGCTCAGATGAGCGGTTCCATGGCCAGGTTGAAGATGATGGGGCTGAGGGGGCATCCTTGTTTCACGCCGCGGTGGATGGGGATGGCGTCCGTCTCTCCGTCCATGGCGCAGTCCTTGTAGAGGTCCCGGAGGATCTGGATGAAGGTTTCTGGCATCCCAAACTCTCCCAGGGTGGCAAAGATGTGATGGTGGGGTATGGACCCGAAGGCGTTGGTCAGGTCAAGCCATGCTACAGTGCACTGCCTCTTGGACCTCCTGGCTTCCTGGATGGCCGTCTGAAGGAGGAAGTTGTGCTTGTAGCATCCCTCGCAGGACATGAAACCCTTCTGTACTGAGCTGACAGTGCCCCTGCACACTGACCAGTCCGTGATCCTTGCCGCGAGGCAGCTGGCATACAGCTTGTAGAACCTATCTCATAGAACTGGAAGGGACCCCGAAAGGTCATCGAGTCCAGCCCCCTGCTTTCACTAGCAGGACTAAGTACTGATTTTTGCCCCAGATCCCTAACCCTGGGTTTAGCAGGCCAATGCTCAAACCACTGAGCTATCCCTTCTGACGACTGAGCAATCTTATACTTCTATAATCTTACAACTTAACTCTATTCCATGACATAGTAGTTAATCATAATGTCACAACAAATGAATGACAAAATGAACTAATTGGCTACACTCCTGATGCCTGATTCTCGATTTGCCTTCCAGCCTGTCTTGGACTCTGACCTACCAGTAACCTGACTCACGCTCTGACCACTAGGTGTGACCACCCTTGTCCCAGTTATGACATATGGTCTCTGAAAGCAGAGATCTAGATTTAATGGTTAGGAACTCTAAGCTTTACGGCTTTACGGCTCCCCTTTGGGACTCAGTTGCTGAAGTGCATGTCACCATTGGGCTATGGTTGCCAATCTCTATACCTGTATTAGAAAATAAAAAAGAGTTAAAAGTAGGTCACATATCCCATTAGTGCAAACTCTTCCTTCTGAGATGCATCAAGGCATTATTTCATGTGTTCCTAAGCCAAGGGCTAACAATCCCAGCACACGCTGAGCATCAGTGGCCAATCGTCCGTTTTAGATCTTTCTGTGAATTTTGAGAACCAGGAGTACAGTGTATTCAGAACACAGCAGTGGCAACAGGCAGTAGTGTCTACGCAGAGATACTAGTGATCCTAGCCAAATGTGGTGGTCACTCTCAATAGCAAATTTCATTTGTCACTGAAACATGTAAGTACACCTCTACCTCGATATAACGCTGTCCTCGGGAGCCAAAAAATCTTACCGCGTTATAGGTGAAACCGCGTTATATTGAACTTGCTTTGATCCACCAGAGTGCGCAGCCCCCTTTCCCCCCCCCCGCCCACCCGGAGCACTGTTTTACCACGTTATATCTGAATTCGTGTTATATCGGGTCACGTTATATCGGGGTAGAGGTGTATATTTGTAAAGCAAGAAAATGTTGTCTTTGCCTATCGCACAGAGAGCAGTGGCACTATAGCGAGGATATGCAGGTATTAGGAGCTCAGGAAATATACTATTGGGACTTGTTTTCACTATTTTAAAAAGTGTGTTTTTACATCAAGGTAACTATACCCCACCTAGGGCTTAGCTAGTCTATTTTAAAACTAAAGTGCTTGTCTTCACTGGGGTTTTTAACTCAGTGTAGCTCATGTCCCTTAGGCCTGGTCCACACTAACCCCCCACTTCGAACTAAGATACGCAACTTCAGCTACGTTAATAACGTAGCTGAAGTTGAAGTACCTTAGTTCGAACTTACCGCGGGTCCAGACGTGGCAGGCAGGCTCCCCCGTCGACTCCGCGTACTCCTCTCGCGGAGCAGGAGTACCGGCGTCGACGGCGAGCACTTCCAGGATCGATCCGGGATCGATTTATCGCGTCTAGACAAGACGCGATAAATTGATCCCAGAAGATCGATTGCTTACCGCCGGACCCGGAGGTAAGTATAGACGTACCCTTAGTTACCTCAAAGTAAAAATGCACCTTTCATTAACAGTGAAGACAAGGCCAAAAATGGATTTACTTTGTATAGTGAGATTAACCAGAAGCTTTACAGACAACAGATGTACAGTGATCTTTGTATGTCAGAAGATACAAGAAAATCACAAGGCTCACTTGATCATTTTTTGAGACCAGAGGCAAGGACGCCAGAGAAATTACTAGTGTTCTTTCCTTGAAAAAATGAGTTCCTCATCTCATGTACTTACACACACAAAGAGGTAGGTGAATACTACAAGCTAGGACTTACCTTTGTCCTCAAGCTTGACATCCCAGCCAATTGCTTTGAAAGTTACTAGGGCCGCAGGATGTCCCTTGCCTGAGGCATGGAAACCTGATCGCTATCTATGTTGATTTGCTGAGCGTTTACAGTGCAGTACTGAAACTGGCAACATTACTACATCATTTAATGACAGTGCTGGTTTAGAGAATTTAATCAAAAGAGGAGGCACATTTTGTTTACTGCTTCAAACAGTAGCTAATGAATAGCTCCGGCTGGTTGAAAATTTTCCATCAAAACTCTTTTTATACTGAAAATTGGGCTACTGACTAAACCAAACTTCCATAGACATTGTCTGATTTTTGTGCAAACCATTTCAATTTTTCAAATCCAAAACCCGAGTCAAAAATATTTCTTCAAAAATGCCCAGTTTTGGAGTTTAAGATTTTTGAGTGAAAGTCCGAATTTTCTGACCATCTCTACTAATGATACTTAGCTCTCATCAAATAGTTTCCATCCACAGATCCCAAGGTGTGTTGATAAGTGCTGTCATCTCCTTTTTACAGACAGGGAAACTGAGGCACAGAGCGACCAAAGATCTCACAGCAGGTCAGTGGCAGAGATGGGAATAGAATCTAGGTCTCTTGCACCCCAGTCAAGGATAGTGTGCACTAGACTATGCTACCAGACAAAAACCTTCAGTCAACCTATGCTGTATCATTCCTCCCATTTACAAATACAGTAGATACTGCCTCAGTGATCGTTAGCACACTGGCATGTAATGTTTGTGCTATACATAGGGAATTATACCCAGAGCTCACATTAACGCTTGCAAGCGCTGTGCTCTTGTTTCCCCAGATACAGTATCAAGTTGATCATTTACCACTTGTGTCTTTATGTGTTAGCCTAGGTGGCAGATGGATAACTCTAAATGGGAGTTCCTTTATTGATCTACTGGTACAGCACGGGCACTGAAAGCACCAGCTTTCACTCACCACCCTACTTAAGTGCCTTAAGCCAGACAGAGTGGATAGTTCTCTTCCCAGGCCTATTCATTCTTAGCCTCTCTCTGAGACTGACAATAAGCATGCTAATTAGTGATAATTGTGATGATGCTTTTGAGTCAGAGATGAAACCTCCCTGCCTGCTATGTACTGGGCAGAGATCATGAACTCATTTCATAGGGGCTCCTTGAGCTGGGCAATCATGCAAACAAAAGTTCTGAGTGGGCAGGCGTTTTGCATTGTGAAAAAGCATGCTCCTGAACAGTCTGTTCTGCCGCAGTGCTTCCATGCTGTGCGAAGGATGGGACTGCAATTTCTAGGAGTATTTCTAGGAAACGTAGAGTTGTTTTGAAAATACATCATAAAGTTCAGGGCCTGTTTGTTTTTTATAATTAGGTGCCCTACTTTGTGCCCTAATTTTCACTTGCAATTGCTGATCGCCTGTACAACAGGTAGCATGTGCAAATGAATCCAATTAATCATGCACAATAAGTAACCCAGTTTGCATATGCAACTGCGTGCAGAAATTAGGCATACCTCTTTTATTAATGAGGGGTGAAATCCTGACCCCTATTGAAGTCAATGAGAAAACTCCCATTGACTTCAACAAAGCCTTAATTTCACCCAAAGTCTTTAATTTTTTGCATGCTCTGCTATTAGATTGTAGATTTTTCTGACCATGTAGAAATGCTCTCCAAAGAAGATAAATTAACACAATACCCACCCCATAACTCAAAGATAAACATTCACTGACATTCAAGTAGTTTGAATGGGATTCTCCTCTTACTTCTCTGAGAGGCCAGCTTGACTGCAGGTGTATAACACCTGGCAAGATTCTCCCAGTGACTGCACATTGAAGAAAGGAGGGGGGCATACTCTTACAGCAACCCGCCTCTTTATATTATAGAAAGCATTGAGAATGGAAAGGTTGGATGTAGCCCATAAGTTTATAGCAATAGCATTCCTGGCTAATTGAATTTCTGCATTAGAGGCAATAAATATTGGATTATTTATTTTACATTATAACTGCTTTTTCCCCAACCCCCCACATACCTCTCTCTATCTCTCTCTGTGGTAGGGAAAGGAACATATGATAAGTGTGATATAGTACAGTTGAATATTAATCTCTTCTATTCAGTCAGAACATGCATTTATTTACATGGATGATTTGCTAGTTTTGTTTGAATACACATACATATTTAACAGCAAGGTTTATTATTCAAAATGTCATCAAATTAACTCTTTTAAAAGATGCCAATACTATTGGCAAGAAATGCATTTTATTTCTTTGTAAAGGCGCTGCTTGCTCAGACATCCATTTCTTAGGAAATCCAGTACTTTTCCAAATGCAGAGACACTGGTGACGAGCAACTGTCATTCCCACATTAAAAAGCAAAACCCAAGCTTGATCTTCCTACGGCAGATTAGGGAAAGAGATAAAAATGAGACGAAAACCTCAAATGTCTGTTCCACTAGGTTCGAGGCATTCTTTTTGTTTTAGTTCCGCACTCTGCCTCTTTAATTCCCGCTGGCTCAAATGCCAATTTTCTGCTATGCTGGCATGACTGCCGAAGAATTGCTTCTGTTAATAAACTGCACAAAATAGCTGAGCAATTAGGCAATTAAACTGTTTGAAATTTAATTTAAAACCCTGGCATTTTGCTAGGAGCTTTGGGGGGTTCCCCCCCCCCCCTCCTTCTTTCCTTTTTCTTGTTGGTAGGTGGAAGGCAAGTCAAAACAGTGGAAATGCAGTGGGGCTAGGGAAAGGACTCTTCTGTGATCAGAATTCACCCTCGCTTTCATTCCAGAACTGCACCAGGGTTGATTATTAGGGGGAGCACATTTGTTGCTTGCACCATATTGGAACAAGTCATTTTTTCCCAAACATTTAACACACAAACAAGCGTAATCTGATTTCTGTCCCGATCCCATGTGGGTATCAGGGCGTGTAAGCATATGATTTCAGGAGCTGCCTACCTGATCTCCGCTGCTAATGCCCATTAAAGTGGGAAGGAAAGCACAGGTAGTATTATGCATGGGCTTGGGCCACCTGCCATGCTCATCCCCATGTAAGGTGACCAGACAGCAAGTGTGAAAAATCGGGACGGGGGTGGGGGGTAATAGGAGCCTATATAAGAAAAAGACCCAAAAATCGGGACTGTCCCTATAAAATCGGGACATCTGGTCACCCTATCCCCATGAGGATATCACCACCGAAAGCCGCCTGACTGCCGTGCTTGGGGCGGCAAAAAACATAGAGCCAGCCCTGATTGTACCTCAATCCAGAGGCACAGCCCTATCCACGACTAGTGCAGCCCTGGGTCCCCACACAGCGCTGTCTATGCACCCCAGTTTTGATCCACACAGAGGTGATGTGTGGGTAGGATGCAGGGTCACATGCTCTTCCCCTCCCCCCAGATTTCTGCCAGGGTTTATATGCCCTGCCCTGAATTGTACTGCATACTACCAGACCTTTAAATTGTCCCACCCCACCCCACCCCATTATCAACAATTACACGTCGTCTCTGCATCCACACCTCCTTCTATTCTTGTCCCGGACTCAAACCAAGTTGCATCACTGCACCTCAATCCTGCACTGCAACTCCCAGCCCAATTACTTTCCTGTGCTCCATAAATGCTCTTCCAAGATGCCTCAGTCCTGGTCTACTGCATATTTTGTTATTTCAACCCATAGTCTACCCATCCCCAGCTCTGCCAATGTACCTCATCTGACACTTAGCACCATCTGCTGTTCCATTCACAGGTCACTGCAGAGCAAAGTTATCTGTATAATTTTCAAAGGCTTTTAATCTCACTTCTTACCACAGTTGCTGGAAGGAATGTAACTTTCTCCATAGTGCCCTTCCAAACTTTCCCACACTGAAGACTAGTTTATCAAGCTAACTACACTCAGCTGAATGATGCCATAGCAAAGCAAAATATAGCATATCCCGCAGCGTTGAGGTGGCTACCTCTTCTGAGAAAAAACAGAGAAGTTCATATTTCCATGGCCACAAAATGGCTATTTTTAGTGAAACAATCATTTTAGCTCTTTTCTCCAGTCGTCTAAAAAAAAAAGTATCATTCGAAAATGTTGCAAGTCACGTATTTGTTGCAAAATTCTAAATGAAACTTCTTCCTGCTGTGCTAACTTGAGGAGATCAACATTTATAATATTCATGTCATCATTATAATCAGTGTAACATTATCATTTCAACTTAATACTCCATAGGGAACAATCCTGTGCTGGCTGAGGAATATATACGATGATCTAATCAGTTTTCCATATGATGGTACGATTAATCTAGATTTCCTGTTCCGCACAATGAACTCATCTGTTACCTTCAGAATAGTCTTTGTGTTAGCTAATCCCAGGAAAGTTACATGGTACATATCTGGCTACTTCCTAATAAAGAACTATTAGTAAAGTATGCTCCTGTGATGATTGTTAATTAGAGCTGGTCAGAAATTTTCTGATGGAATGTTCTTCAGTGGGAAAATGCCTATCTGTCGAAAGCTAAATATTTTGCAGAAACAAGTCAATTTCAACAAACTTCAAAATTTCTGGTTTTCTTCTGATTTAGAATGAAACAAATTTCTAAATCTCAGAATTTCCTGTGAAATGAAAATCTGGTTCCTGCCCAGCTCTAATTAACAATCACCCTAGGAGTAATATAATGCTTTGCATGTGTATATCACCTGTCCTCTGAGATACTCAAAGAATCAAAGAGGCTAGTGATAGAACAGACTGCTTAGTCAGTAGGTGGACCACGGGCCACACCCAGACCACCAGATGCTTTTGAACAGACCCAGAAATCTTTTTATTTACTTATTATCATTGCTGTTATTTTTAAATTATTTTCTCTGGAGTCTGGATCTTGACTATACCTTGACCAAGAACTTTGGACCTTGACAAAAAAATAATTGAGTACCCCGGCATAGATCTTCTAGTCCATGTCCCCGGCAGTGCAGAGTTATTCCAGTAGACATCAAATTACTTGTATCTAGCACTTTCAGGGCCTGGTTTTCAAAATGTATACACAATTGCTCCCCTAATTCACCCTACAGTTACTCTAGTAGTGTCTGCATATTGGGTATGGGAGGGCATAAGATGGCCAGTTTTGCACTTTAGCATTTGCAGTTTACCTGGGTGGCCTTTCATGTGTGCAATGTGCCTTTCCCCCCCTACCCTTTGTCTGTCTTGTCCATTTAGATGGCAAGCTCTTCAGAGCAGAGACTGTGACTATGCATTGGTACAGTGCCTAAAACAATGGGGCACTGATCTCAGGTTAGGCCTCCAGCTGCTACGATAATGCTAATAACAATATTACATCTTTAAGCCATCTGTCTTTTCAACACATGTGACATCCTTCCTAGTAAGAAAGAGATATTAAGCACGTGCCCTGATATGAAGTAGATGGCATGTAATTCCAGATCATCCTTTGAGTGCCATAGATATCCTATCTGACACAATCCTGCCATAGAGAGGCATAATTATTATAATGAGCTAGCTAGCGGGTTTGTGCATCACTGCGCAACCGTGAATGGACTTAAAACTGCTCAGCTGTGTATCATAGTCCTTATATTACAGAGAGCTACTGGGGATTCTTCATTAGCTCATATGGTAGGACTTCTGCTTTCAGAAAAAAAGGATCCAGATTTTATCTTTGTTACTGTTATGAAGTTCTCAAGGACTGTGATCTATAGCATAGCGACAACCATGAAGTCCTAGGAAGTCATGCATTTATTATAGTACTTATAAACTCCAAAAGAGCTCGCATTGAAATGTGAGATAAACATGCAGACAAAAAATAGTCACAGTGGCACTGATTGTCAAAATGACTTCGTCAATAAATATACAATCACTTTATAATACATTAAATTTGTATATTTTAAACCCTCTAATTGATAAAGGCATGAAAGCATTAAATTAGCATATAGCGAGACAACTATAGCAAGCTACACATCTATTAACATACTACATGTCAATCAGTATTTTACCAATTAATGGCTATCTAATTATCTTGCTATAACGAGCTTGTTAAATGCCAATTAAGCTGCAAGATGTTTGAATGCATTAATAAGAATGTAATTACACAATTATTGGTGACATAATTTTCACTTCATTAACTGGCAACTTATATACTTATTAAACTCAATAAGGCCTCTTTTAACATTCCATTGATCATGAATCAGGATACAATAGCTGGTTTGTTAATTCCAGATGAGATGGCTATAATTATTGAGAACATTTGTTTGAAAAGCTTCAGGTCTCAAATGTTATGAATAAACGATAACTAAAGAAAGCAGTGGAGGAAAAGGCAGACGGAAGGTGTAACTATGCACAATGCACAATAATATGTTTGATTAGAGATGCCTTGTCATCTTTAAAATGAATGTACAGCTGGCGAGAGGTGCCGGGCTTGTTACCACAGTCTTTATTCACAGAACAGCATAGATGGCGGCCAGTCAAGTTTCCCACACCAGCAGGGCCGGTGCAACCCATTAGGCAACCTAGGCAGTCGCTTAGGGCGCTAACATTTGGGGGGCGGCGACCGCGGTGGCTGGATCTTCGGCCACCCCGGTCATCAGCCATATTTCGGGGGCGGGACCTTCCGCCGCCTCTGTCGGGGGCGGCATTTCGGGGGCGGGACCTTCCGCCGCCTAGGGCGGCAAAAAAGCTGGCGGCGCTCCTGCACACCAGACATTGTCCCCTGTCAGTGTGCCTCACTTTTGCTGCAAATGGACACCAGGGCTAAGAGGAGAGTCCAGTCTCTATGGCCCATTCACTTCTTGGCCTCTCTGCTCAGGCTGCTAATAAGGGGGAGGAAGGATGGTCTAGTGCAGAGCTTCTCAACTTGAGGATCACAACACACCAGGGAGTTATGAACAGGGGTCCTACCTCCCTGCCCTTCCTATATTGTTAAATGAGAGAAGGATCCCAGCTACATAGCGGGGGAGTGAGGGGTGGGTGCTGAATGAAAGAGTGGGTTGCAATTTAGAAACAGTTGAGAACCTCTGGTTTAATGAATAGGTTGCTGAACTGGGACTCAGGAGACCCTGGATTCATTCCCACCTCTGCCTACTGTGACACCTTGGACAAGTCACCTAATCACCCCTGTGCCTCAGTTCTCCATCTGTAACATGGGGATAATGTTCCCTACCTCACAGGGGTGCTGTGAAGATAAAACCCACTGATGATGGTGACGTGCTCAGACACTATGCCAATGAGGGCTGTATGAATTCATAGGTAGGGGCTCATTGTAGAGCTGATATTAGAGCTATCCAAAGCTGACCCCGAGGAATGTCACTTCACATCACAGCCACCAGAGGGTAATGACATGCTTAATAAAAACTGGCCTTTCGTGTACCCTGAAGCCTCTATTTATGAATAGCCCAAAAAGCACCAGAGATATTTCTAACACCAGAGGAAGCTATTTAATGAAATTAGTGTATGTGAGCCATTGCAAGTATATAAATAGTTCAATGTAAATCTTTTCCCTCCTCCTCATCATGTTTTTGTAAATTACTTGGTTCGTACGGTATCTACGCTATTTAAACTGAAGAAAACAAGTGATTATTAGGTACTGAATTAGGCACTGTATTGAGTTACGTATTCAACTGACTCAGCCTTCCTACTCAATGACTTAATGAGCATTTGGTGGCTTCAACACCTATTCATTATCCTTGATAAATGGCTCTCTGATCCTAACACAGTACAGTATGTCCCAATAAAAAGTTCCCTGAGTTATGTGCTTGGGACAGTATTTATGGCTATTATATGTACACCTGGAAACTCCTGTACCATGCAGTCTTTAATGGAATATAGCATAGACTCCAGGAGACAACAATGTACAAAGCCTCTCAGCAAAAAGGTCCCAACTCAGCAAAGCACATGCTTAAGTGCTTTAAGTGCCATTGGCTTTAATGGTTAAAGTTAAGCATGTGCTTAAATGCTTTGCTGAATTTGGGCCAAAGACACTTCCTCATCTTTTCCCAGGATATAATATCGCCCTAAAAAACCCTCTTCTAAAGTGTTTCTTTCTTCATCTCCTCAGATACCAGCAAGGTTTGCAGAGCTTCTTTGCTGCATGCTCCATCTCTTAAGAGGGAAGCATATTGTTCCTATATTTGACAAGCCAGATGGGCAAGCACATATGTGTATCTCAGAGTAACATCACCTTCTATTGATTTTCACTGATCTAGTCACATTGGGAATGTGATTTGTTGGTTTAAAGAACTGTTTTCAGTGGATATTTGTCAGGTTCTTCCTCTCCCTCATTTTCATCTCCTTAGGAGAGACAAGGTTTTGTACGAAAACACTAAGCAGCTTTACTTTTCCTCTATTAAAAAAAACTCTTCACCCACGTACGGCTTTTGTTTTTCTCCCAGAAAATGATATGAAATTTCACTGCGGAGGTGCGTTAATAAATAGCAGCGACTACTGTAATGATGTGTCTGTCGCACTGAAATTCCTGGCAGCAAAATCATGACCTGCTCCCCACAGGTATCAAAGTCACTAATTACCCGTCGGGCACACAGGATCGGCTGACAGTGTGTTGTTCAGTCATGAAGAGTCTCTTTCAAGTTCCTGCACTATTTTCTTTGTTAGAAGAAGAATGCATCACCACCATCAGTGTATTTCCTTTCAGTCATCGGGCTGTGTATTGCACCATGCTGGCAGGCAATGCTTTAGACAAAGTTGAGGACCCTGCAAACTCAGCAGCAGGAGCAGACCCCAATGACTCTTGGAAATTATTTGGTACTAGAGCATTGATGAACCCCTAGATGTCCACATTCTGCTGCTGCCCACCATGTTCAGTGAAACTAAAGAGCCTGGACCTGGACTTGGCCACTTCCTCCCAGTCACACTGTAGGGATGGGTGCCCAAAGCCAGGCTCTTCCTGACCTTGTGCTTCCCCAAGTGAGTAGAGGTTCCAAACAAAAGACTTGTTACCAGCTACTTTCCTCAGGGCTAGTCAGCTGGCTTTGTAGGGTTCAGTGTGGGTGGGCTAGAGTTAGAGATGGGCCTAGCTGCTAAATTCAGATCCAGAAGGTCACTAAAGTTGGGGCTGACCAGATCTGAGGTTCTGATTTGGGTCCATCGCTATCTGAGGTTTACAGCTGACTCATTCTCTAAGTCCTTTTGATTCCAGGGTGGTATATATATAATGTATGTGTGTGTGGTGCTCCTGGTTCTGACAGTTGAATTCCAACGCTGCTTGGAATCTCTCCCTCCACCCTCACACACAGCCCAGACAATGCTGAACTTCCAGAGAGAACATGGAATTCCCAAGCAAGCTCAAACTCCCTTTAGACCCTGTGCATCCTCAGCAGGTGGTACAGGGAGCTTAAAAGGAGGAGCTTCCTCATTTCTTAAAAAGCAATCTTGAAAATCTCTTCCTTTTCCTTCTCTCTACTCTTTATTTACTGTCAAGAATTCTGGAGAACAACCCCCTTCCCCCATATGGTTTGGAAACCTAGAGATGAGATGCTTTGGACCTGAAACACTCTATCTGAAGCCACACTACATTTTGGGAGTGTTCAGACCTGGACCTGAACTTAGTGACTTGGGCCCGACTCTAAGCAGCTCACTTTGCAATATGAAGGAAAATATCAGTGCAATGTCTCAGGGACTATACGACAGGATCCATTCTTCTGCTGCTGCTCAATCCTAGCCCTCCCAAGGAAGCTGGGTAGAGTTGAGTCATGTATCATTTAACAGTTTTTGTTTCAAATCCAGTTTGACACTGTAGATTCTCTGCATATATTTGCTGTGAGTGCAGAAAGTGAAGGTCAAGAAAGGTAGGTATTTTTTTTATTATAAATTAACTGAATGATTTATCTGTGTACAAATTTATGAATATACAATGCCATATATGTGACCAGCAACTACATGGCCCTATTTCCCATACTCTGTATGCCCTACCTATAGTGTGTGCAGCTAAGTAAATATTATGATTTTATTGCCTGCTGTCTGCAGAAGACAACTGCCATTTGTAAGGTAGAAGGGATGCAGCATGTCACCAGGGAGATGTACACACTGTACTCTCTCACAGCCACTTTACTTTTGTTCTTTCTTGTTTTGATGTGTTCCCTTCATCAAAAATAAAAGCAGTTCAGAGCAAAAGTACATAGGCCTTGTCTACACTACGAGAGTACTTCGATTTTAGTTAATTCGACTATGTGGAATCGATATTACTAAGTCGAACGTGTGTGTCCACACTAAGGACAGTAATTCGACTTTGTGAGACTTTGTGAGTCCACACTAACGGGGCAAGCGTCGACATTGGAAGCGGTGCACTGTGGGCAGCTATCCCACAGTTCCCGCAGTCCCCCCTGCCCATTGGAATTCTGGGTCGAGCCCCAAATGCCTTCTGGGTAAAAAAATGTGTCGAGGGTGCTTTTGGGCGCCTGTCGTCATCCGTCCGTCACTCAAGCCCTCCCTCCCTGAAAGCGCCGGCGGGAAATCAGTTCGCGCGCTTTTCTGATTACTGACAGCGCGGACGCCACAGCAGTGCGAGCATGGATCCCGCTGCGACCATCGCTGCAGTTGTGGCAGTTCTCAACGCCTCGCAGCTTCTCCTCCACCTGTACCAGAGGCAGCTGCAGATCAATCATGAGAGGAGGCTACGGCACTACCGTGACAGCATGAAGTCGGACACTAGCTCCGACCTCTCTGAGAACATGAGACCCAGCGCCCAGGACATCTCGCTGTCACTGGGTCTTGTTGATACTGTTGAACGGCGATTCTGGGCCCGTGAAACCAGCACGGAATGGTGGGACCGCATAGTGCTGCAGGTCTGGGATGAATCCCAGTGGCTGCGCAACTTTCGCATGCGGAAGGGGACTTTCCTCGAACTGTGTGAGTTGCTGTCCCCTGCCCTGAAGCGAAAGGACACCTGGATGCGGGCAGCCCTGACTGTCCAGAAGCGAGTGGCCATAGCCCTCTGGAAGCTCGCAACGCCAGACAGCTACCGGTCCGTCGCTAACCAGTTTGGAGTGGGCAAGTCTACCGTGGGGGTTGCTGTTATGCAAGTAGCCAGGGCAATCGTCAAGCTACTGCTATCTAAGGTAGTGACCCTGGGAAACGTGGAGCTCATCAGAGATGGCTTTGCCGAGATGGGATTCCCAAACTGCGGTGGGGCTATAGATGGGACTCACATCCCTATCCTGGCACCGGACCACCAGGCTAGCCAGTACATCAACCGGAAGGGCTACTTTTCCATGGTGCTGCAAGCACTGGTGGACCATCGGGGACGTTTTACCAATATCTACGTTGGATGGCCTGGCAAGGTTCATGACGCTAGGGTGTTCAGGAACTCTGGTCTGTGTAGACGGCTGCAGGAAGGTATTTACTTCCCGGACCACAAAGTAACTGTTGGGGATGTGGAGATGCCTACAGTCATCCTCGGGGACCCTGCATACCCGCTAATGCCCTGGCTCATGAAGCCCTACACTGGCGCACTGGACTCAGGGAAAGAACTATTCAACTACCGGCTCAGCAAGTGCAGAATGGTGGTGGAGTGTGCTTTTGGCCGTCTCAAGGGCAGATGGAGAAGCCTACTCACTCGCTGTGATCTCAGCGAGACCAATATCCCCATTGTGATAGCTGCTTGCTGTGTGCTCCACAATTTGTGTGAGAGCAAGGGGGAGACCTATATGTCGGGGTGGGAGGTTGAGGCAAATAGCCTGGCTTCTGATTACGTCCAGCCAGACAGCAGGGCGATTAGAAGATCACAGCGGGACGCACTGTGCATCAGGGAGGCTTTGAAAGCCAGGTTCCTGACTGAACAGGGTCTCCAGTGACTTTTTACTTTGTGGACACAGATGCTGAACCTGCCCCCGTTTCTTTACCCAGTTACTGTTGACTATCCTTCCAAGTTACATACCCCCTTCCCCACCTTCCCAACAAATAAAATCTGTTCTGTTCTGTTAATGAACAAGGTTCTCTTTTTTACTGTTTTCGCGGGAATGTTTTAAACCGGGGACGCAGACTGTGGCGGGGGGCGGGCTTACTGTTTTGATGCAAATGATGCTTCTAAAGTCCGGGAATGACAGGCTCCGCAGTGCTGCATTGGTTGTTTCAACGCAGCCTGCCAGCAGTCCTGGGCGGGACTGGATGTATGTGTCGGCCAAGTGACTTTCTGGCAGGGGGCGGAGGGTAACAGATCCCCTGCTGCGTGGCTCTGTGATCCAGGATAAGGACCGCGGCATAGGATCTCTAACTGCCCTCCCCCGACACAAAGTCACAGATCAATCCCCCTCGCACCCCAGAACAAGAAAACCGCCTCCCAGACTGACCAGGGTAACTGGTGACTGTGCTGTGTATGTGTCCTGATGCTGGACCTGCCCCCGCCTCTGTAGCCTGCTACAGGTGACTGTCCTGTCCAAGTAACAAACCCCTTCCCCCCCTTCAGACAGAATCCCCTCCAAAAGACACTCTCGGAAACAGTACTTAACAGAAACCGATGTTTTATTACGAACCGCACATGAAAAGGGGGGGGGGGGAAGGAAACTTGGACATGGGCTAGTGTGAGATGGGTAGGAAAGGACTTTTCAAACTTTGGAACGAGAGCCTTCCATTGCTGCAGCAGTGTGCAGTGGCCGACTGACAGTTTTAACGGCCCTTGCCGCCCCTCCTTCTTTGTACTTTTGGTGAGGGGGGTGTGGGACTTGGTGGCGGGGGAGGGCGGTTAGAGATAGACAGCAGCAGTGCTCTGTCCTCCTGCCTCCGGTCTTGCAGAACATCCACTAGGCGCCGGAGCGTCTCCGTTTGCTCCCTCATTAGTCCAAGCAGGGTTTGAGTAGCCTGCTGGTCCTCCTGGCGCCACCTCTCCTCCCGTTCCATGACTGCTCTGTGCATTTGTGACAAGTTCTCCCTCCACTGTGTCGTCTGGGCTGCCTGCTCTCGTGAGCACTCCATAAGTTCATAAAACATGTCTTCACGAGTTTTTCTCTTCCTTCTTCTAATCTGCGCTAGCCTCTGGGAGTGTGATGCCAGGCTGGGTTGGGAGACAGTCGCAGATGTGTCTGTTGGAATGGGAAAAAGGGAGTAAATTCCTGAGACAGATAAATGAAGTTGCTAACAAAGAGCATAGTCTTTCTCTGTGAACAACACCATGCACTGCACCTTTCACATGCGCACTCAGGACAAGGTCGAATTTTCGGCCCTCGCCTTATGTGTCTGGGGTCCTGCAGTTGCGATCAGAGAAGCGTTGCAGGACACCTCTACTTCTGCTGCGGGAAAACATGGTAAGCCGTAGACTTGTGGCAGCTTAAACATGTAATAGTAGCACTGGGCTCCTTTCGCACTGAATGCAAGGCCACTCTCTGCTGGCAGCAATCAGGGAAGCATGAGCTCTGCCCCTGTCCCACCACCTCGCGGCTGTCCCCGGGAAAGATCCCTGTATGCTGCCCCTCTGCCGCCTCCACCGCGTGGCTGTAAAGCAGTCCAAATACTAACATTCCCCTCCCTAATTTAAAGCAGGGCGTCATGTGTGACATAACCCTCATGAGGATCTCGGAGACCGAGAGGGGAAGGATGCTGCGTGAATGCATGCAGAGGCCTGGGCCATATGCCGCCATGCTGTGCCGCGCACTGATCCCCGACTACCTCATGGACTCATGGCGTGGGAACGTGTGCTACCACGGGGGACCAAACAAGATTGCCCTGCCGTTGAACCTCGTGCGCATGCTGGAGCGGTACCTCCAGGAGAGCTATGCGGAGCTATCACAGGAGGACTGTCTGTCCATTCCCGGGCACATTGACCGCCTTTTCCTTTAAGTTGAGCATAACGGACTACAGAGTGGAGGGGCCGTGTTGTGGACTAATCATGAATATCCGGACAGTACTTGATTTTCTATACATAGTTAGTAGAAAAAAGTTTACTAAGCCAACTAAATCATGAACAACAAATTACTGATATAGTTATTATTCCTGTTTTGTTATTAATAAAAGTTTCTATGTTTAACTGAGTGACTGAAAAGCCCATTCTTAACAATATAAATATTCCACTTATGTTAAAATGAAATGTTTAGATGTTTAAAGCACTCACTGCTTGATCCTTCCCCTGATTCGGTGTCCGGGGTAAGGGCTGTGGACGGTTGGTAGGGGATCTCGGTAAGGGTGATGAAGAGCTCCTGGCTGTCGTTGAAATCAGCGGTGCAAGTGCTGTCGACTGCCTCGTCCTCCTCATCTCCTTCCTCATCTTCCCCGTCACCTAACATTTCCGAGGAGGAACCGGCCGTGGACAATATCCCATCCTCGGAGTCCACGGTCACTGGTGGGGTAGTGGTGGCGGCCGCACCTAGGATGGAATGCAGTGCCTCGTAGAAACGTGATGTGTGGGGCTGGGATCCGGAGCGTCGGTTTGCCTCTTTGGTTTTTTGGTAGCCTTGTCTCAGCTCCTTGATTTTCACGCGGCACTGCGTTGCATCCCGGCTGTATCCTCTCTCTGCCATGGCTTTAGAGATCTTCTCATAGATCTTTGCATTCCTTCTTTTGGAGCGCAGCTCTGAAAGCACGGACTCATCGCCCCACACAGCGATGAGATCCAAGACCTCCCGATCAGTCCATGCTGGGGCCCTCTTTCTATTAGATTGCACGGCCAACTCTGCTGGAGAGCTCTGCATCGTTGCTAGTGCTGCTGAGCTCTCCACGCTGTCCAAACAGAAAATGAGATTCAAAGTGGCCAGACAGGAAAAGGAATTCAAATTTTCCCGGGGCTTTTCCTGTGTGGCTGGTCAGAGCATCCGAGCTCAGACTGCTGTCCAGAGCGTCAACAGAGTGGTGCACTGTGGGATAGCTCCCGGAGCTATTACCGTCGATTTCCATCCACACCTAGCCTAATTCGATAT
This sequence comes from Emys orbicularis, assembly GCF_028017835.1. Taxonomy (NCBI): domain Eukaryota; kingdom Metazoa; phylum Chordata; order Testudines; family Emydidae; genus Emys; species Emys orbicularis. The sequence goes on from NC_088689.1 coordinate 110,144,429, forward strand.
TGCCATTTCGAATTTAGCGCTACTCCTCTCGTTTTCGAGGATTACAGAAGTCGAATTTAAAAGAGCTCTATTTCGAACTAAGTAGCTTCCTGGTGTGGACGGGTGCAGGGTTAATTCGATGTAACGGCGCTAAATTCGATATAAGCTCCTAGTGTAGACCAGGCCATAGTTTCCCTCTGCATAAGGAAAAAAAATAACATTGTCTCTGCATTTAAATCAGTGTGGAATAAAAGGCCTGGCCCTGGGCATATAAGGGAGAATAGTTATTGAAATATTGGGAAGCAGTGTTGTTTGCAGGTCTCTCTCTCTGTGTATATATATAAATTAATAATATCATTGCCATTTAACTTACTGGGTATCTCCTTCATTTGCCCATCATTTGGCATAGCTATGGCTATGCCTACTGAAGATGCCCTTTTCAGCCTGACCATACAGATTATTAATTAACCTATGGAACTCACTGCTGCAAAATATTATTGCGGGAAGTGTCTTAGTCCTTAAAAATAAAAAAGGACTAAAATACAAAAAAGAACTTGACATTTGTATACACTGTAGTGGGAAACAGGAGAGGGAAATGGGGGGTGTTGGGAAAGGCACTATTATAGAAGAATGGGGTGGTTCAGTGACAGATGGCAAGGGAGAGTAGGTGAAGGGGAGAGGAAAGAGGGGAATAAAAGGAGGATGGGGAATCATGGAACTACCAAGACATGTCAGATTCCACCTCAATCATTTTGCTTCCATGTTAGATCCTTTCTCTTTATCCTCTTTGTGTACATCAACTGTAAGCTCTTCAAGGCATGGATCTGTCTCTACTCTGTATCTGTGAAGCCATAAGATGATCCCCAGCAAAAGTCAAAATAGAGGGGCCATGATAACAGTTTCCAAGTACATAAAAGGTTGTTACAAGGAGGAGGGAGAAAAAATGTTCTCCTTAACCTCTGAAGATAGGACAAGAAACAATGGGCTTAAATTGCAGCAAAGGCAATTTAGATTGGACATTAGGAAAAATTTCCTAACTGTCAGGGAGTTAAGCATTGGAATAAATTGCCCAGGGAGGTTGTGAAATCTCCATCATTGGAGATTTTTAACAGCAGGTTAGACAAACACCTATCAGGATAGTCTAGATCATACTCAGTCCTGCCATGAGTGCAGGGGACTTGAGGTCCCATCCAGTCCTATGATGATATGATTAATTTGCTAGCCTAGGACAGGTGTAATCAAGCAGCTCATTCCCCACCCCCAAGTTCATTCAGCTTCTCCCAGGTCCATATTGACCAGAGCCAGCTCCCTTGTCGCACCCCAAGCCATAACTACTTTCCTGCTTCCATTCCCATTCAGACCAGAAGCCAGTTTCCTCGCTAATGCACTTCACAGTGGTTGCCATGACTTAAAAACCACCAGATCCATTTTTGCTTCTCAAAATAAAAGCAATGTACATTGGTCATGGGGTAAGAAAACACGAAGAAACCTGCAAACAAAAATAAATGTTACAAAGACATAAGCACAGCTAAACTAATCACTATGAAAAGCATGGCTAGCCAGGCTCAGAAATCAGATACATTGGGGACTAGCCACCTGAACAATCTGAATACCCAAATCTCTTCCTTAGCAAACCCAATTCACAAAGACACTGAAGTTATGTCTTCCTCTAATCTGAAGCATCTAGCTTTGACTACTGTTGGAAATAGAATACCCAACTAGATGAACCATTAGTCTGCTCTAGAGTGGCAATTTCCATGCTGCATATGGAAGATATTTATAGATCCATAAATGCATGGTGCTCTGGGGCTGTGAAGGAACTTAGATACTATAATATTGAGCATCATACAAGAGCTAGGCAGATAGATAAAAGGAATGAGGGAAACAACATCTTCTCTTATGAGACCACTGCTTTGTTTTCAGTCCTCTTCTGTCAGGGGCAACCTGGCAGTGTGATTATTATCTGTGCCTATGTGAAACATTTGTGAAAAGCCGAGAGAATTCCATTATGCGTAAGCTGCTTAAAACTGTGGATCATTTAAGGTTATTACATTGCTGCTTTGGGTTATTTTTGTTTAATTCAAACTGCAGTGGCTGAGAGCCGATTTCTCTTTAAACAATCACTTCAGTGCCTTATTGCCATAGTAATCTTATGTATCTACAAAATATGCTGCGTGTGAGAGCAATGTAGGCCTCCACACAAATAAATAAATAAATGATTACACACACACACACACACACACACACACACACACACACACACACACACACACACACACACACACACTATCTTTCCTGGGACAGTCTGTTTTCTATGAATTAAGGAAATGTCTTTTTTTTCTGTGCAAGGGGAATGTTATTGAAAGGTGTTGTCAAGCACCAACAAATTCACTCTTTCTGTATTCTTGGACTTAAGCCAAGGGATACATTTGCAGTGGCACAGCCCCCCATTTTGGGGGCACAGTTTGAACCCACAAAAAATTCACCTGACAAACTGGGGCTCAGGTAAAACCTTATCCCTATCCATGATCCCCTTTGATGTGCTCCACCTAGTAAAATACGTATCCCTAGTCCTTGTAAACTGTTCCACATGGATAACACCATTGATTAAATTACCCACCTGAGCAAGGTGAGCTGGATTTGGCCTGTAATTTTACCCCGGCCCATAGGAGAATACAGATTGGTAACTACTGGATTAGCTGGGCTAAAGCCTGAATTCCTGTGTGTGAGGATACCAGTCTGACAGAATCCAGAGTCTGACCAGCTGTAGGAAATACTGCAAAACCTTTCTCTTCAAAAAGGCCATTCCGCCATTAGAATGACAGTCACAACATTGCCATCCCCTTCCACCTAAAAACCCAATCCACTAAACCAAACTAATAATAATCATCCTAATTAATAATACAAAATTGAAATGAATTAACTTAGAAATAAATTAATATTTTTTTAAAACCGTATCCCTACCCCACGTAGAGCTTTTACTTTAAAAAAGGGAGGCCTGCCAGAAATTCCATGAAGTCCACTGGAGACTTCACTATCTCTGTTTTATGTGGAAAATGCTCAGATCCTACAGTGATGGGCACCAGAATACAACCCTAAGATAGATCAGACTTTTTGCCCACCAGAACTACCAAGAGAGCCAGCTAATTATGCACACCTATGGCACTATATACAAATGTCATCCAATAATAAGGTTGCCATTTGTGATCTGGAAACCTGCCCCAGGACTGAGAAAGATGGACCAGAGAGCACCAACTAGTTGTCAAATGGTAACAATCTTCTATCGCTGCTTATCTATGCAACCTAGCAAGGAGTCTTAATATGACTTTGAATGGAGTTTGGTGCCTATCCTGCTTAGGCACTTTTGTAAATTCTACTAGGCATCTATTTGCATCTGGGTGCCTATATGCCTTTGTAAATCTGGCCCAAGGTGACTAGCACATCTCCCAAGAGAAAAAATAACCACACACATACCACCACCTACACATAAGCACACTCACGGAAATGAAAGCAAAGTGCCATTTAGCTTAGAAGGAATGGCTCATATTCTCATTCTTATGCAATCCTTACTCAGGCAAAACCTTACTGTTGTCTGTGACAGTTTTGCCTAAGGACTGAGTAAAAATTGAGTGTGGACTTCAAAATTTGGTCCAGTGATATTGATGATCTTACAATTATGTAGCTCCATTCATCCCAATGGGTCCCAAAACTTATGTTAGGTAGGAGAGCCAGAATTTACTGAGGGTTTGTCTATAAAGCTTATTTGAAGTGAGCACAGATTTAGCCTATGCAGCCAAGATTCTCCTCCCTGATTGAGACATATTTTATTTAGAAATTTACATTTCTCTAGGTTTGATTCCACATGTGTGCATGGGCATGTGCTTCTTGTTTCTCCATCATTATAATGAGGGACAAGGGAGCCATGAAAAAAGAATTTTGGATTCAGTAGATGTGTGTGTCTGTATGTGTGCTTATTTAGAGTCTAATCCAAAGCCCACTGAAGTCATTTGAAAGACTCCCATTGACTTCAAGCCGTGAGTCCCTTGGAAGGTGTGTTCATCATCTTGCTGAGTTTGGATAACTTCCTGGATCGATGAGACTCCTAAATAATCCTGTGCAAAAACACAGCAGTTTGGGTTCCTGGTGGAATTTCAACAAAGTCATAAAACTGTCTTTCTCCTAATACAATTCCTTGGTCAGCAGTAGAAGACAGTGACTCTTTCTGTGGTTCTTTCCCATCATCACATGACGGCTTTGGGGTTTGTTCCCATGAATTCATAATGGCTGAATTCCACTTTGAACTTAGGGTAAATCATCAAACCTCCAGGGAAAACTATACCCAAATCATCATCAGTTCTGCTGCTTTTAGATTTTGTTACACAAGGTTTGCACAGCTCTGTCAGGATCATGATAATGCAGCTTCTCGTCACCAGAGCGTGTCTTTATTCTTCTAATTCTACATCTGTTTCTTCTGGCCTCTCTTCTATCTGAGGAAGGTAAATGACTGCTGGCTGTGAAACCATATAAATACCTCTCTCTCTCTCTCTCTCTCTGCATATCTCCAAATTAAAGAGGAAGTGAGAAAGTTTAATTGTGCCCCCTGCTCTGTGTTCCTTCTCACAGATTGGTGAAACTGTGGTAGGGGTAAATTGCAAGTACATTTTAATTCTGCCTCATATAAGCTTATCAGAAGCTTGGTAGCTCATTACACCCTCTGTTTTTTCTCCAGAGACGCTATAGAAATACAACAGTGTAACTAACACTTTTCCTCATTTAGAACCACAGGTGGTGGGAGTATGTGTGAGCTGATTGTCTTTACTAGGTAATTATAGGTTTGTGCCTATTCCCATTGTCTCTGCAGGGTACTTGTACAGTACATGTGGTTGAGTCTTTTCAGGGTGGTTATAAGGTGGATTAACATGGAATATTGTCTTGCTACAAAACGGTACACATTGATACACCTATGATCTCGTTGTGTCGATGGGATGGTTATGGGTGGGGCCTGGTTAACCTCATCTATCTATAGAAAGGTTGCTGTACTTCTGCGATCTGAGTGTCTCAGTAGAATGATTGTAGGTATAGCCTAGAGGTAGACTAAGTGTAGGTGGATCTCCTTTATCTATAGGTTGGGTGTAGACACATCAATGTCCTTTTTGTCTGTGCAGAATAGGTATGTGGGTTTTATCATACATCCAAAGAGTAGTTGTGGATACATATAAGTTCATGAGTGTATGGGGAATGATATATCTATATATCAATATACTCCTGGCATTTCCCATCTAATTTAATTAACTTTCTTGTGTACTGAATTTATTTTTCCAATATAAAAATGTCTGAGGATGCTGTATGGTGATGAATTATCAGTGTGAAGGTGACTGGATTGACATTTCCTCTGGTTTAATGCACATTCCAAGTCCATTTAAAGATGTAAATATTATTATCCTTTGATTTCAACTTCTGATTCTTCCAGACGTTTGTGGCTGATAAGCCAGTCTCCCTTCAGGTTCTGCCTACTTTCATCAGTGTGTATTATGTTTATCAGACAGAAATCAATGTACAGCAGGAATGGATAGTGCATAGAACATCCAGCAGAAGCATCAGTATGTTAACTTTATGTTAATACAGCACATTAATGTTAACCTTTGAAAAACACACTAGCTGAAGTTGACTCTGTTGCTGACAGAGCAGATCTTTTCTGAATTTCTCTTCCCCTTTTCTAAGTAGGTCAGGATAATTGCATGAAGACCTGGGATCCTATCTTTCTCCCATTAAAGTCAATGACATATCTCACATTGACTTCAATGGGAGCAGGCCCCAGTTCAGCACCTAAGTATATGGCTAACGTTAAGCATGTGCTTAAGTCCCATTGAAGCCAATGAAACTTAACCACACTTAAAGTTATTCATAAGTTTAGCTGCTTTGCTGAACAGGGATGGGATTACATTTGAAGTCACCCAAATTCCGGCTTCCTAAGAGTCCTACTCACCTGCTGCCTGTTTGCTACCTGAAGTCATAATATTCCCCGTGCGACATCACAATCATTTCCATGGCAACTAGACATGATGTTGTTGCTGAAGATAACAACTTCATGTGAGGAATGAAGGAGCCACAGGATTAGATGGGATCATGAAAAATAAGAGCTGTGCTTAATTTGTGCCAGGGCTTGCCAGGGCTGAGCCCCGGGGGCATCTGTAGGCTTAGGCAGTTCATAGCCCCGGCACCGCTGGACTTGCCGCATCAGTTATGAAAGTAAAACATCAGAGGGGTAGCCGTGTTAGTCTGGATCTGTAAAAAGCATCAAAGAGTCCTGTGTGTGGCACCTTAAAGACTAACAGATGTATTGGAGCATAAGCTTCCGTGGGTGAATGCCCACTTCATCAGACGCATGTCTGTAAAAGTAAAACAATTGCTTGAGCCCTGGCACCTCTTTCATTACAAATGAAGCACTGAATAACAGCCCTGTTGTCATTTCTCCCGTTGTTCCTGATTATTCAAAATGGCCAAATGCTGTGTCATGGAGAGCAGAGCTATCAGCATGGACACCTGAGATGTGGTGTTGCAATTTGTTGGGCCCTGAGCAATAAAGCTACCATTGGGTCTCCCAAAATCACAGGTCCTATCTCCCGTTGGAGCTGCTGCTGGAGGCAAGAAATGGACATATATGATGGATGCTACCTTGGGGCCCTCAGAATAGTGAGGACTCTGACTCCAGTCCTTCTCAAGCTATGAGCTGCTGAGGCTCAATGAGATCTGCAAAAGCATGGGTTTCAACATATACATTTGCACTTAAGCTTGGCCCTGTGATCACTGACAAGGCCTGGGTGTTGTTGCTGAGGTTGGCTACGTTATACTGGTATGTTAAATGGCAGAGATGGTCAAAAGTTAAAGTTGGGGGTCTGAAAACACCTGTATTATGAGGGTATTGGAAAGCTGAATCTGGATCCACATTTTGCAACAGCTTTTATCTGTGTACGGGGATGGCCCAAAAACACAGATCCAGACACCCCAAAGTGTCCAGAATCCAGGTGCATATCCAAATATTGCTACTTAGGCCCCTCTATTAAATACGGAAACCTGATCAGTGGCTAATAGATTGAGTTAGCCGGTAGGGAAGAAACAGCTTTACTAAATGTTGCTCACACAGTTTCCAAAATACCAAGTAAAGATGTAAAAAGCTGAAGTGTGAGAGGAAATTACTAGGGCTGTCAAGCAATTAAAAAAATTAATTGCGATTAATCGCACTGTTAAACAATAATAGAATACTATTTGTTTAAATATTTTTGGATGTTTTCTACATTTTCAAATATATTGATTTCAATTACAACACAGAATACAAAGGGTACAGTGCTCACTTTATTTTTGATTACAAGTATTTGCACTGTAAAAAACAAAAGAATAGTATTTTCCAATTCACCTAATACAAGTACTGTAGTGCAATCTGTTTATCATGAAAGTTGAACTTACAAAAGTAGAATTATGTAAAAAAATATTGCATTCAAAAATAAAACAATGTAAAATTTTAGAGCCTGCAAGTCCAATCAGTCTTAATTCTTGTTCAGCCAGTCGCTCAGACAAAGAAGTTTGTTTACATTTGCAGGAGATAATGTTGCCCGCTTCTTGTTTACAATGTCACCTGATAGTGAGAACAGGCATTCTCATGAGACTGTTGTTGCCGGTGTCGCAAGATATTTACGTGCCAGATGCGCTAGAGATTCATATGTCCCTTGATGCTTCAACCACCATTCCAGGGGACATGCGTCCATGCTGATGACGGGTTCTGCTTGATAACAATCCAAAGCAGTGCGGACTTATGCATGTTCATTTTCATCATCTGAGTCAGATGCCACCAGCAGAAGGTTGATTTTCTTTTTTTGGTGGTCGGGTTCTGTTGTTTCCGCATCAGAGTGTTGCTCTTTTAAGACTTCTGAAAGCAAGCTCCATACCTCACCCCTCTCAGATTTTGGAAGGCACTTCAGATTCTAAACTTTGGGTCGAGTGCTGTAGCTATCTTTAGAAATCTCACATTGGTACCTTCTTTGCATTTTGTCAAATCTGCTATGAAAATGTTCTTAAAATGAACATGTGCTGGGTCATCATCTGAGACTGATATAACATGAAATATATGGCAGAATGCAGGTAAAACAGAGCAGGGGACATACAATTCTACCCAAGGAGCTCAGTCACAAATTTAATTAATGCATTATTTTTTTAATGAGCGTCATCAGCATGGAAGCATGTCCTCTGGAATGGTGGCCGAAGCATGAAGGGGCATACGAATGCTTAGCATATCTGTCATGTAAATATCTTGCAATGCCAACTACAAAAGTGCCATGCAAATGCCTGTTCTCACTTTCTGGTGACATTGTAAATAAGAAGCGGGCAGCATAATCTCCTGTAAATGTAAACAAACTTGTTTGTCTTAGCGATTGGCTGAGCAAGAAGTAGAACTGAGTGGAGTTGGAGGCTCTGAAGTTTTACATTGTTTTGTTTTTTTGAGTGCAGTTATGTAACAAACAAAATTCTACATTTGTAAGTTACACTTTCACAACAAAGAGATTGCACTACAGTTCTTGTATGAGGTGAATTGAAAAATACTTTTCTTTTGTTTATCATTTTTACAGTCCAAATATTTGTAATCAAAAATATGCACTTTGACTTCAATTACAGCACAGAATACAATCTATATGAAAATGTAGAAAAACATCCAAAATATTTAATAAATTTCAATTGGTATTTTGTTGTTTAACAGTCTGATTAATCATGATTAATATTTTTAATCGCGATTCATTTTTTTAGTTAATCGTGTGAGAAATTACCACTTTGAGTTATTTGTAATTTTTTCTTTTGCTCTCTACCCATCTCTCCTTACACCCAACCCACCCAGGAATGGCTTCTGGGCTGATCTCCAGGCTGTCTTGGGGCCAGCATTGACTAACATGAGGCTCTGGTTTGGGCAAAAGCTTACTCTGCTCTCAGCCAACTGCCTAAAATTCAGACACAATTGTGAGCTCAGCTTTGTCTTACCCACCTTGGTAGAAAGAAAAACATGAGACTCAAAAGCTTTTGTATGACTAAGACCTGTTCCTAAGAGGCTCTGAGCAGCCCCAACTCATGTTCAAGTCAAAGGGACTTGCAGGAGACTCCCAGACTAATGATGGGCTCATGAACAACATTTAGATGCGCAGGACATTTAGTATCTCTACAGCATGTGGAATAACATGAAAATGCATTTAACTATTCAGAATATGTATAAGAAAGAAATGTTTTACCTCTTACCTTTGCAAAGCAGTCCCCGGGAGCCTATCTGCAGGAGACCCATAAAACGTAATGGACATCACACAATGAAAACCCAGGCGAGGTTTTGACAAGGTAAGGCTATGTGCCTGCCAATGAACAAGCAGAGGCGGGAGTTGGAATCTTCATAGAGAAGGTTAAAAAGGCCTGATAGGCTACCTGGCTTAGGGGGATTGGCACTGACCTAAGGCCGTTCATTTCTAGATCACCAGACCAAAACGGTCCTAGACTGAGGGTGACTGAAAATCACGACCTTCTGATGGCTGTTAATGGGCTAGGCGAAAAAAGTAGGTGATCTCAGTTCAGTCCTTCCAAATAATTTGCATCCTGAGCTATACTGGTTAATTAGCATCCTTATTAATGGTATAATCAAGAGAAGCCAAGGGCTGAATGGGACATGGGGACGGAACTCCTCCTTTCATTGCTAGATATCACAGCAGGACGGGGCTGAGGCACATTAGTAAGCGGAGGTATGCGTGGGAAGCTTGGAGCTGCTGATCATGCTGTACTTCTTGTATGGTTAAATAGAGAACTTCACGTTACAATGCTGATTAAATTCTGCCCCCGTATGAAGTCAGCAGGGTGTAGTTGGCAAAATATGGCCATATTCTGCCTTTTGCATGTATTTGCATGGTAAACCATAAAAAAGACACAAAGAACCACTATCTTCTTTCATTTCTTCATAGTAATGTAGGAATTGCCATACCTAATCAAACACATGGTCTATCTAGTCCTCTGTCCTATCTCCAGCAGTGGCTAGTATGTGATGCTTGCTATCATCCTAGATAGACTGGTCTTATAACTATTTTCCTCTCTTCTGTATGGGCTTATGTGCCTTTTTACCCTATATATACTCCTTTTTAAATATAACCATAAAATATAACACAGAGGAAGGTGCCCTTGAGAAATATTAAAGGTCTGCAATATAATAAGTTTGTATATGGAACTTTATGTACATTTGGAAAGAGTTCACAAGATGTAAGCAAAATGTTGTAATGTTAAAGTAAGGATTATTGGCCTGCATTGTATTTTTTTGGAAAAATGCAGCTTAATTTGTAAGTACAAAAATGCACATATTTTGTGTGAATAACTTGCACACACAATTACAAAAAACATGCATGCAAATTAGACCTGAAAATAATAACTTCTGTATAAGAGATAGGTATTTTCATCTACAGATCTCAAATGCACAGTTCAAGATAGCACATACTTAACTTTAAGCACATCCTTAAATCCATTTGAACCATGTGCTGAAGTGATTTCTTGAATCACGGCCTAAAAAGAAAACATGGGAACATTTTTATTGGTCTTAAATTTTGTTTAAAAAAATAATTTCTCAAAATCTAAATATGGGTCCAAATTTGAGCTGACAGTACTCCTCTAATGTCAGTAAGAGTTTTGCATGAAAATGAGATGCAGAATTGGACTCATTGTGTGTCTGTCTGTGTGTTGTTCCTCATTAGTTCCTGGTACTGTATCTGGATGCATAGGGATAATCTTAGGACAAATCTTTAGTCTGCTTTTATGCATTTATGACAGTTAACTGGCATATGAATATGCTTTTCAAAGACATATGTGTTTTTGTGTCTGTGCATGCGTTATTATATTAAAAATATCTGGGAGAAAAAGGGGGGGGGTTTCTGCAAACATTTTCAATTGAAAAAACAATTGGTTGGTTTTTTGGTTTTCCAACAAAAAGTCAGATTTTTTCGTGGTAAGCAGACATTTTCCATGAAAATTTTCATTTAGTTGAAACCCCAGTTTTTCATTGAAAACCCCTGTCTTCGGAGGGGCGGCCAGGCCAAATCTGAGTGAGTGGCGTTGTGGCTTGGAGCAGAGGGTAGCAATGCAGGGGAGCCTTTTAGGTGGAACAAGCGGAGAGGGCAGTTGTCCCACCCCCGCTGTGCTTCATACCAATTCAAGCCAGGCTAACCTATCTTCTGCCATAACGTACATGTCCCTACTTCCAACTCCCAAGCCATGTGTAAACTGGGCTCACCTCCAAGAGGCACAGCTTTAAGAAGTAGAAGTGATCACACCATTACCCTTTTTATTTGTTTTTTTTTCTTCAGCCTTCTCTGTTCGTTTATCATACATGTGGTCTAATTAAAGCTTCCTGCAGGACATTTCATCCAGAATAAATAATGACATGGCTTAGAAGGGCTCTAGATTACTTTTTCTTCTCTTCCAGCAGTGCTGAAAGGGAGGTTGCTGTTTAAAAACTGCCTGGGCAGAAGAGACAGTTTTATAATTGCATTTGCAGTCTTCTTTGTATCCTTTTGTATTATCTGCATGTACAGGGATAAACTGGACAGGTCTGTTGGAAAGCAGCCAGGCGGAATTGTCAGAGAGGGAGAGACTAGATTGAAAGTGAAATAGAAAAAGAAAATTAAAAAAATATGAAGAGGTAGCTCTCGGAATAACAGCCCTAGGAAGTAGAGTTAACCGGAGGATAACAATTCTGTTTCAAAGCAACTGGCCTGGGATGTAGGAGACCCAGATTCGAGTCCTTGCTCTGCCTGGCTCAGAGCAGAGGTTTTCATCCCAGATCATTCTAAGGGCATGTCTACATTGCAATTAAAAACCTGCCGCTGCTCTCTACCAGCTGACTTGGGCTCCAGGGGCTAAGGGGCTGTTTAATTGCAGTGTAGATGTTCGGACCAGAGTCTGTGATCTAGGACCCTGCAAGGTGGGAGGGTCCCAGAGCTCAAGCCAGAAAGTCTACACTACAATTAAACAGCCCCGTGAGCCTGAGTCAGCTGGCACGGGCCAGCCGTGGGTGTCTAATTGCAGTATAGACATAGCTGGGACTTGAGGTTGGGTCTTCCATAGGCCAGTGCCCTAACCACCAGGCTATCAAGTGTGTGAGTCTCTGTCTCTCTTCCCATTCCCCTTTCTCAGCATAACAGCCTATGTCATCAAAATTTCATTTTCTGGCCAACTCTACTAGGGAGCAGACTGTTAGATAGTCCAAGTCAGACAAACTCCCTTTTGCACGCCTTCTTCAGAAACACCCACAAACTCATGGTCAGTCAGCCTTTACAACCAGAATAAAAAGAGAAACCCCAAAGCTCTGGCATAGGTCTATGTCTGAGCCTGTTGTTTGTGTTGAGGGAGTGTGAGAACAACTGGAACGAGAGGAGAAAAGTAAATGGGATTCATGAAGAAACTACATGGCGAGCGTGTCTCTTTCACGCTTTCCTTGAGCATGCAAGGCGTGCATGTCCACCGTTCAGAATGACAGTATGATGTGATTCATAGCAATTGCTTCTCTCCAGTAAATTATTTGAAGACGCATCATTGTACCACATTGCAGTGGCACATATGAATTATATTAAAATACTGAACAGATGAGGCGATAGCACCTATTACAAAGCCACTTGCAAATCAGAGTCCATGGAATCATTTGTACCTGTCTCCTTTGCCTGTTATAGGTTACACATCTGATGGTAGTTTATTAAGGAGAAGGCAATTTCTGTTGTTAACGAATGTCTCAGTGTTCCCCTAATTTATAGGGTGAGCCACTCACCCTCTATTTACTGGACTTCTGCTCTTGCCTTCAGGCAGGTACCACAGGAGAAATTTCACACTGAGCTCAGTCACAAGGTCCCTGCTTGGGCAAAATTTCTACTGGGTCGGATCTTGAAGTCTTTGTGTTTAAGGCTGTGAGACCATTTGTATTGTTTTGGTTCAAAAGTGGTAGCCACCGTTTGTCAAAGTTGTGGTTTTGTTGCGGTGCAACTGTGCCCCACTTCCCATCCTGCTCCCCCACTCCCAGGGTCCTCAATAGGGGGTTGCCATCGCCGCCTGGAGCAGGCAGGAGCATAGTATTCAGGCTGGGTACCCCTACCCCAGCAGTGGCAGCAGCGGCACGGGCTCCCCTTTTCTAGTCCCTCCCTGCACACTGCAGCTCCCTGCTGGGCTGGGCTGTCAGGGGCTCATTTCAGGACTGCCAGCCCTTGGATGCTGGTGTGAGGAGCAGCCTCTCTGCAGCTGGTTTCATCTGCTTCTGTTCCCTGCCTTCCCCCCAGGACCAGGAACAGTCTTTCCCCCACAAGGAGAACAGCCTAGCTGGAGCTGATGTGAAGCATGGGGGTGGAGGGGCAACTGCCGTTCCCCCCCCCCCCATAAATGGCTCCCCAGCATTGCTACCCCGTGCTCCAAGTCACAATACCACTCACTCAAATTTTGCCTGGCCACCCCTCTTTTATGATCGGGAGTGACTGGGCCAAATTTCAGTGGCATTGCAACCCTGTGCACTAGGTCACAATGCACTTGCTCAAATTTGGCCTGTCCCCCTTGGCCCCCCCGTCCCATGGCAGAGGGGCAGCTGGCCCAAATGTGAGTGAATGGAATTGTGACCTGGTGCACGGGATCGCAACGCCACTTAAAGCTGCGGCAACTATTAAAAAAAGTTGCTGTTTCCACAGCAAAATCATGGCCCATGCTTTTCTTACTGCCTTGTTTGTACTTACCTAAGCATTGTATATAGTTGCCACCATCATACTCTCTCACAAGCACTGGGGCATTGATCTCTGCCCATTCCTGTGAGATAGGGAGGTATTACCATTTTACAGGCAGGCAACTGAGGCCCAGAGAGACTAAAAGAGCCTGATCCAAAGTTTACCAAAGCCAATCAAAGGGCTGCCATTGATTTCAATGGGCTACTGTTCATAGCCTAAGTGACTTGCTCAAGGTCACACAGGAAGTCTCTAGCACAGCTGGGATTTAAAGCCTGCTCTCTTGAGTCCTAGGTCAGTCCCTTAACCAAAAGATCATCCTAGCTCCACAAGTCTTTGCTTAGTCCTTACTCAGGCAAATGCAAGGGATGGGCTCTGGAAACTGGGTGCTCAGCACCCTCAGCTCTCAGGAGGTGCTCAGCACCTTGTCGGATCAGACCAAAGGAGAACATCATGTTGTGTTCATCTGAGCCCCCTCTCTTCTCAATGACCTGGACACAAGATTGAGATCTTCCTTAGACCAAAGGACTTCTCATGGACTTCTCAGTGTGGGAAGTGAAAGGGGAAGAAATAGGATGATCCTAGAAGAGCCTCCCCGTGCACTCAATAGGGTTTACAGTGGCTTTTAGGGTTTTATCTATATGATTCACATCACTACTTGGGAGAGATGCATGGCTAGCACCCTGCACAGCTCCTGGAAAATATACCCTTCCAGGGAGGTCAATAGCTTTGTCAAAATTATATTTGTACAGAGTGGAGCAGCCCCTCTGTGACCACTGGAGGAATGGACTAAATGACCTAGTCAGGCGTTTCCATCTCAAATTGCTGTGATCTGATGGTATTGCCCATGTAAATGTGCTCCGGGAGGATGGCTGGCCTTGCTAGCAGTCAGGGAGGGTGGGTCTCAGGCAGTCATCTGTCCTTTCCAGTGAGCTCTTTTGATACGGTGTGTCAGGTTTATTAAAATGCTAGCTACAGGATTCTCTCCTAGTGCTCACAAGTGCCTCTTCCATGCACAGGTAGCTGGAGAAATTGTTCCTTTAAGCACCAGACACTTAATTAAGAATGAAATAAACTCTCCAGCTCTCGGTCCCTCTCTCTTTTTAAACCATCTAGTGCATGGAGAAAGTGCATGGCAAGGTCTTGGCCAAACAGTTTGAACTGCAATCATCTTGGGATCCCCTTGGAAGCTAATTACCAGCTTTGTTTCTCTCTCCCCCGCTCCCCTTCTTCTCTCGGTGCAGATACTCTAATGACAAGAGTACGAAGCGGATACTCAGCCTACCTTCGCCTAGACAGGAAGTCCTACGTGTTCCTCTTTCTTTTCCCACTAAGGAGTCCCTGGCGAGATACACTCTGTGTGCTCTAATGACAGCACTGACACCTCTCCTCTTAACTAAGCTGGTCCCTCTTGGAAGTGTTTGAGGACTAATCTGGCTGCTACAGCCTTTGAAGTTCGAGCTCTTCAAGATGGCTCTGCAAATACACAGATGGAATGTTGTGCAGTGGTCAGACTAGCTCAGGACTGGGAGTGCGGGCTCCTGGGTTCTACTCCCAGCTTTGTAACTGAAACTGACTTACACTGTGGCCCTGGGCAAGTCACGGACGTTGCCATTCTGTGCATCGGTTTCGCCGTCTGTAGAATGAGGTTGCGAAGGTTCTTATTGTTTGAAATTGTTCGTAGTAGGTTTAATGAGAGGTGTAACTGATCATACAGAGTATGAACCCAAACCTGGAGTCTAAGGGCCTAATCCAAAACCTACTGAAGTCAGAGTAGGGCCCTAGTGCATGCACAATTCCTATAGATTTCAACTGTAGTTAGGCATGTATCAGGCCCTAGAATCCTGTATACAGCAGCCGAAGGCGGCACGCGAGCTGATTTTCAGTGGCACTCGCACTGCCCAGGTCCTGGCAACCGGTCTGTGGGGGCTCTGCATTTTAATTTAATTTTAAATGAAGCTTCTTAAACATTTTAAAAACCTTATTTTACTTTACATACAACAATAGTTTAGTTATATATTATAGAGTTATAGAAAGAGACCTTCTAAAAACGTTAACATGTATGACTGGCACGCGAACCCTTAAATTAGAGTGAATAAATAAAGACTCGGCACACCACTTCTGAAAGGTTGCCTACCCCTGTTCTACAGTCTCCTTTATGTTTCCTTACTTCTCTTGTGTAAGGCACAGGTACTGCTGTTTATTACTCCGTTTTATCATCTAACCCGACTAATTCTCCTGATTTAAGGAGAATTAAGGAGGAGTTCCTAATTTTCTTAGTAGGTAAAGGATCATTAATACGGAATGCACTGGTCATTAGCTGTAGTAACAATTGGTAGCCGAGGGATTCCTGGCCTGTTAAGTGGTAATCATTTCTGGTTTAATAGCTGCAGAAGCACGTAGGAGAAGTCTAACACAGGGTCAATAAGGTACAGTGATGAGTAGGGGGTGGAGCAGTGATGTACATTCCCAGGGGAGAAGAAAAGGCACAATCTATCCTAGGTTGCTTAGTCAATGAACCACCCCTTCAGCAGGTGCAGTGTGTACTTGCCTCTGAAGCCAGCTGGGCCTAGACCTGGGTATTGGGGTATATATTGGTCCTCTTACTCCCATTCTAAGGTGGGCCTAATGCATCCTGTAGTATGCATCCGGAATGGTCTCTTGATTATTCCCAGGTTGATAGCAAGCCTAGAGTGTAAGTTGAAGAGTGCAGGTCTTCACGGGGGGGTTTGTTATCATCAGCAGACCCCTCTCCAAAGACTTGGCAGAGACATGGGTGATGCATTGTCCAGTGTTGCAGCCACGTATACTAACAACAGGCTCTCCTTCCCTTGTTTAAAGTGCAGCTCTCTGTGGTGCATTGAAAGCCCCAATAACATTGAGCACTTGACACGTTCTCAGCTCTGTACAGACATTACCTAATCAATCCTCACAATCCCACGCTGAGGGGAGCGAGTAAATATTCCTGGGCCCCGTTCACTCCCACTGTACAAGCCAGGCGAATGGCCCATGGTGGCACACAATGTCACAAGCTTCCCACCACCCCTGCTCCACTGGGGAGGGGGCCTTGCAGTGCATCTAAAGTGCATTTCCCAGGGGGAGCCTCAGCTATAAATAAAGCTGGCCTCTCCCAACAAAACCTCCAGGTACAACCACCATCTGCCTCCCCCTGGAGATGACTGGGGCAATGTCCCTGTGAATGCAAGGGACATCTATTCCACATCCCTATCTATGCCCCTGGAGATGAATCTTGTACAGCATCTATATTTGACAGAGAGGGCGATTGACATAGAGAGGTTCAGTGACTTCTCCAGTGTCACAGAGTGAGTCAGTAGCAGAGTCGGGAATAGACCCCAGCAGCTCCTATATGTATTCCAGTCCAGTGTTCCGCTCAAATAGACCATGCTTAATATTGCTTATCTCAACTCATTCCATGTAATTCCTTGGCATGCCGAATGCCCAAGCCACACCTTCCCAGATTCCCATTTAGTCCCCCGTAGCGGGGTGATCACCCGCTCCTGCCCGGGAGGGCTTAAAACAGCCCTGGCAGAGGGTTGGGGCAGGGGAAAAGCTGGGCTGATTGGCAGAGCAGCCGCAGCTGGGCCACACCCCAATCAGGCCACAGCTGGCCTGTATAAAAAGGCTGTGAGCCAGAGGCCCAGGAGGAGTCTCTCTCCAGGCTGGGAGAGAGCAGGGCCTGGCTGCCTGCAGTAAGGGTACTGGGAGTGAAGCAGGGCTGGGGAGAGCCAGAGGAGCGGGGGAGCTCCAGGCTGGCAACTCCCCAGGCTGCAGGACCTGGTCCAAGGCCCATAGAGGTACTGGGTGACAGAGGACGGCAGCAGGTCCGAACCCCCTTGCCTATGATGAGTGGCTTTTACACTGCAGTCTGCCCCAGGGAGCGGGGGCTTGGTGATGACTGGCAGTAGCCCAGACTGAGGCAAGGTGGGGATAGAGGGTTGGGGGTTCCCCAGAGAGGGGAGACCCAGAGGCAGAGCGTGGGCATATTGCCAGGGGGCAGCACCCCAGATAAAAGGGCACTGGGGTCCGGGAGGGACACGGGGCCGGAAACAAGCAGGACAGCGGCCTGCAGAGAGCGCCCAGGCTGGAAAAGAGCTAATTCCCTGAGACGACCAGCAGGAGGAGCCGCAGGGGTGCGTCCCGCACGCTTACACCCCCTTTATTTTTCACTGTCCACTTGCATATTGGAACACTACGTATGGCACCATCCAAAGGGGCTGTGTTGGGAAGTAAGCACTGTCGGGCCACACCTGACTCCAAATGCTGCCGAGTGCTGCTTCTTAGATCAACTTCTCTCCCTCTCCCTCCTTAGCTACGTGCTCCTGCTCCTGTACGCTAATGAGCCACGTGCACGACAGAGGGTGGTTTTGCAATCGCTTCTGAGATAGTAGCCTGCACAGTACCACAAAGGAGGTTAAGTGAGGATTCACCACCAAGCTTATATAAACAGTATTGCCCTTGAAGTGCATCATTTCCCCACTGTGCTGAGCTTTGTAAAGATCTCTTTCTGACTCTATCTTACAAATGTTCTATTGATAGCAGCCGTATTAACAGTCATGCTCGTAGCGTGGAATGGCTTTGTGTAGCCTAAAGTCATTAGGGTTTCCTTCATGGATCAAGGATCATTAGCAAAGGGAAACATTTAAATGATTGCTTGATTAATTTCTCTCGAAACAGGGTCTGCAACCTTCTAGCATGACAGGGAGGATGTTTGTGGCGCTAAAGTGTGCGTGTTTCATGTTACGTAAGGGGGTGACACATGAGTACCAGTGGGTTCTGGAGGGGGGGGATTCTTGCTCTTCAGGTCAGAAAAGGGGGAGAGGGTCACAGAGTTGTCCCTCAGCCTCAGAGGCAGTGGGAAGAGGATAGAGTGGTTTCCGAGGAATCACTTGCTCCTCCAGTGGCTGTTCATGCAAATATTGAGATATACCGGGCCCACTGGTGGTAGCTGTGAGGATGCGTCTCTAAAGCAAATGGATCCATGAGGCCACATAATCTAGTAATGATAAAGGCCTATTCAATCATCTAGTCCAGCCCATGGTGGCCAGCACAGGACTGTTCCTACAGAGTTGCCCTGAGCGTTGCCCAGTCTAGTTTTAAGTTAGTCAGATCCTGGGGCTCCTGTCTCTGCATTTTCTTTGATATTTTCCTAAACAGATTTTTACTGATTTTTTTTTCTGGCGTGTGTATATGTGCATTGATTACCCAAATAGATAAGTGCATGAAATGCAAAAAAGAAATCAAGGGAGAATAATGAAATAAGCCAGGATAGTAAAGTGGGGAACAATTGGAAATCAAGCAAAATGGAAAGGAAAAAACAACAATAAAAGCAAGAATGAAAATAGTATTTCAGCCACGGTGCTACTGAGCAGATCGCAGGCTCAAAGCCAAATCTATGGTTTGCAGATGGGAGAAAAGATCATTAAAGATCCCCCACCCACCCACCCATTCATATAAAATCTAAGTAGTCCTGCTCCAGGTCCTTTGAAACAAAAGCAAACATCATCTGGTTGAGCTCATTCTCTGCAGTTTAAACCAGAACTTTTAAGAGTCCTGGTGTCCACTAATGTTGGTTTGCTTGGCTGCAAGCGCGGGCAATCTTCAGTTCTGTGCAGGGGTTCTACTTCCCGGCAGTTATCTCAGCAAAGACTGGTTTGAAACACGCATTTCAAAATACAGCCCTGCAGCAGTCTGCTCAAATACATACCAAGATCATGGCCAGATCTATGCATTATGTTCACTGGGGTGGTGCTAAAGGGTGCTGTCCCTGATTGTCCCAGTCCAGTTATTTCTTGGAAATAGTACTCATTTCAAACGTATCCCTTTTCTTCTCTGTGTGAACCAGCCCCATTTGCCAAGAATATTTGCTAGTTGTAAAGGGCTCGATCATGGTTTTGCCATGTAAGGGGCAGCACATAGCTGTGCGACCCCAGGCAAGTTCAGGAATCAAATTTTGGCTAACAGTCATAATCAGCTTCCCTGTATCCTGCTGCTGTGGGCGAGGAAGTACTGTGCATCAGCCCGTATACCTGGTGTAGCGTACGTCCCCCAGTGTGCTGACACAGCTGTGCTGGCTGGCTCATTGTGGTGTAGAGCCAACGCCGCACCCATTCTTCACTCCTTCCTGCTTGCTCCCCACCCATGTGTGCAGGAGGAGGAGAAGCATCTCCACAGAGTCTGCTGTCCACCTCTGAGTCGCTACCCATGGTATCATAGGCTCAAGCACCCACGAAAAAAAAATAGGTTTCAAAGTGGTAGCTGTGTTAGTCTGTATCAGCAAAAAGAACAAGGAGTCCTTGTGGCACCTTAGAGACTAACAAATTTATTCTTGATGTCTGATTTGTGTCCATTTATTCTTTTGCGTAGAGACTGTCCAGTTTGGCCAATGTACGTGGCAGAGGGGCATTGCTGGCACATGATGGCATATACCACATTGGTAGATGTGCAGGTGAACGAGCCTCTGATGGTGTGGCTGATGTAATTAGGTCCTATAATGCAAACAGGGAAAGATTAAGAATGAGTTCTCAAAACTGGATACTCTCATAAAAAGCCAACCTTCCACACAAACTTTCTTGTGGCTGGACTTTACAAAAACTAGACAAGCCATTTACAACACACACTTTGCTTCTCTACAAAGGAAAAAGGATACAACTATCTAAACTGCTACATGCCACAAGGGGCCACAACAGTGGTTCCCTTAACTCACCCAACAATATTGTTAATCTATCCAGCTATACTCTTAGCCTGGCAGAAGAGTCTGTCCTATCTCGGGGCCTCTCCTTCTGCTCCTCCACCCCCACGAACATGTTACAGTTCTGCGGTGACCTGGAATCCTACTTTCGATGTCTCCAACTCAAGGAATATTTCCAACACACCTCTGAACAGCACACTAATCCACAGAAACCTTCCTACCAACACTACAAAAAGAAGGATTCTGTGTGGATTCCTCCTGAAGGTCGAAACAACAGACTGGACTTCTACTTAGAGTGCTTCCGCCGACGTGCACGGGCTGAAATTGTGGAAAAGCAGCATCACTTGCCCCATAACCTCAGCCGTGCAGAACACAACGCCATCCACAGCCTCAGGAACAACTCTGACATCATAATCAAAAAACTGACAAAGGAAGTGCTGTCGTCATCATTACCCTCTGATCCCACTGAGGGTTACCAAAAGAAACTACACCATTTGCTCAAGAAACTCCCTGAAAAAGCACAGGAACAAATATGCATAAACACACCCCTAGAATCCCGACCAGGGATATTCTATCTGCTACCCAAGATCCATAAACCTGGAAATCCTGGGCGCCCCATCCTCTCAGGCACTGACATCCTGATAGCAGGATTGTCTGGCTATGTAGACTCTCTCCTTAAGCCCTATGCTACCAGCACTCCTAGCTATCTTTGAGACACCAGTGACTTCCTGAGGAAACTACAATCCATTAGTGATCTTCCAGAAAACACCATCCTGGCCACTATGGATGTAGAAGCCCTCTCTACACCAACATTCCACACAAAAATGGACTACAAGCCGTCCGGAACAGTATCCCCGATAATGTCATGGCAAACCTGGTGGCTGAGCTTTGTGACTTTGTTCTCACCCACAACTATTTCACATTTGGGGACAATGTATACCTTCAAGTCAGCGGCACTGCTATGGGTACCCGCATGGCCCCACAATATGCCAACATTTTTATGGCTGGCTTGGAACAACACTTCCTCAGCTTTCGTCCCCTAATGCCCCTACTCTACTTGCGCTACATTGATGACTTCTTCATCATCTGGACCCATGGAAAAGCAGCCCTTGAGGAATTCAACCATGATTTCAACAATTTCCATCCCACCATCAGCCTCAGCCTGGACCAGTCCACACAAGAGATCCACTTCCTGGACACTACAGTGCTAATAAGTGATGGTCACATAAACACCACCCTATTCCAGAAACCTACTGACCGCTATACTTACCTACATGCCTCCAGCTTTCATCCAGACCACATCACACAATCCATTGTCTACAGTCAAGCTCTAAGATACAACCGCATTTGCTCCAATCCCTCAGGGACAAACTCCTACACGATCTCTATCAAGTGTTCTTAAAACTACAATACCCACCTGCTGAAGTGAAGAAACAGATTGACAGAGCCAGAAGAATACCCAGAAGTCACCTACTCCAGGACAGGCTCAACAAAGAAAGTAACAGAATGCCACTAGCTGTCACCTTCAGCCCCCAACTAAAACCTCTCCAGCGCATCATCAAGGATCTACAACCTATCCTGAAGGACGATCCCTCACTCTCACAGATCTTGGGAGACAGGCCAGCCCTCACTTACAGACAGCCCCCCAACCTGAAGCAAATACTCACCAGCAACCACACAACAAAAACACTAATCCAGGAACCTATCCTTGCAACAAAGCCCGTTGCCAACTCTGTCCACATATCTATTCAAGGGACACCATCATAGGACCTAACCACATCAGCCACACCATCAGAGGCTAGTTCACCTGCACATCTACTAATGTGGTATATGCCATCATGTGCCAGCAATGCCCCTCTGCCATGTACATTGGCCAAAACGGACAGTCTCTACGCAAAAGAATAAATGGACCACAAATCAGACGTCAAGAATTAGAACATTCAAAAACCAGTCGGAGAACACTTCAACCTCCCTGGTCACTCAATTACAGACCTAAAAGTCGCAATTCTTCAACAAAAAAACTTCAAAAACAGACTCCAACGAGAAACTGCAGAACTGGTATTAATTTGCAAACTGGACACCATTAAATTAGGCTTGAATAAAGACTGGATGGGTCATTACACAAAGTAAAAACTATTTCCCCATGCTAATTTTTCCCCTACTGTTACTCACACCTTCTTGTCAAGTATTTGAAATGGGCCATCCTGATTATCACTACAAAAGTTTTTTTTCTCCTGCTGATAATAGCCCACCTTAATTGATTAGTTTCGTTAGAGTTGGTATGGCAACACCCATTTTTTTCATGTTCTCTGTGTGTATATATATATCTTCCTACAGTATTTTCCACTGCATGCTTCCGATGAAGTGGGTTTTAGCCCACAAAAGCTTATGCCCAAATAAATTGGTTAGTCTCTAAGGTGCCACGAGGACTCCTCGTTTTTGGGAAAAAAATAGGGAGTGCTCAGCACCCACCAGTCACAGCTGTTCTGCGGGAACCCAGGGTTTGGGGTCCCATGGTTTGGGGTTTTGAGTACAGAGATCTCAGCCTCCTTAGTTCCAAGGCGAACACACCAGAAAACTCATGCAAAAATTTGGAAATGTATTGATTGGGATACACAGCAGAACAACTCAGCTCCTGGTAGACCTGTTAGATCCCAATTATTGCAATAGTTCCATTGGCCTGGACTGATTGCTCCACTGCCTGGTCTTCCAGGGCCATCAGCAGTTTTGGTGCTGCTGTGTTGTCCAATCTAAGGTTTCCCAGGCATGACCCACAAATGCCTTTACATGCAATTCTGCGTTTAAAATAAGAAAAAAGGGGCAAGTTTCCCTCAGGCGCCGTCAGATGCTAATACAATCTGTAATTAATTCAGATTCTGATGGGCTCACATTTCTCTCACTCGCTTACAACTTCAATCAGATTTTTGTGGCTCTGCTTTCATGCCACTCCGCACTGCAGTTCTGATTTATCTAGAACTGTGCTACATGGGCATATTGGCAGGAAAGACTCAGATAAAAGAAGAAATCATGAGGGAAATCATTAATGCAGAAAGTATTTAAAAAAAAACACCCTAAACCAAAAGGTCCCATGCTAATATGAATCCCCCAGGAATGCCTTAAATTACAGACAATTTGCTTGATTGGACTGCACTGGTCCTAAGTATCAGAGAGACAAATCGCTCTTAACAAATGTTAAATCAAATAAGATAGACAAGAAATCTTGATAATGTGAAATGAATTTTGTAAAATTAAGACATCTGCAGAATGTTCTGTCCATAATAAAGCAATAATCTCCCTGAAATGGGGCCTGTCTCATTATCCAGTTTGATGACTGGTTTGAGTGATCTTATCTCATAAACGAGTTAACTCTAAAGCAGTAAATGGTATTTTTCTTTCCAGGCACCAATGGGTGGTAGGAAATACATCTATCTATATTTGTCCGTCTTTCTAGTGGCCAATCTCCCATTCATTCTCTGTCACCTGCAGCCAAGTTGATCCCACTGGATGCAGGGAAGAACCTTGCTGCTCAGTGACCACCAGGTAGAGATTACATTTTTGGGATTACATTTGCTAGGAAGAGGCTCAAGGCAGTTTGCCTCTCGGCTCCAGAGCTGCCAAGCTTCAGGCAGGGGCTGAATGAGATTTTTCTCTGTGCTGGGGAGAGACTGCATAAGGATGAAGGGGAAATTTTCTTTTGTCTCCTTAGTTCTCACTCCTCCTTGTCCTGCCCTTTGTCCCACCCTTGCACTGCTAGTGCCAGAGGAGAGCACCTAACCTCCCTTCCATTATGCTATTTTCACCCCCAACCCATCAACACTCTGCTCTGCCAGATGCACTTGTCAAGTCAAGAGCCAAGCAGAGAATGAACGAATTGAGTCCAGGGTTTTTGACTGGAGTCTTTTCTCACCACTCTGGCCAGGTGTTTTGGCCCCCTGAAGAGGGTTGGTGAGATGAGCAGACTGCACTCCGACCATGTAAGCAGGATCAGGGAGGGGCAATTGAAAAGGGCAGGGTTTAGTTCCCCTCCCATACTGCTCCCCACTGGAGTTATACCCGAGATTAATTTGTCCTGGAATCTCATCTCCAGCCCTGTTCTTTTTACATCCCTGATCAATCCACTTTTGCTAAACTAGGAGGGAAACATCCATCCATTTAAATTTTCTTTAACAAAGGGAAGAGTGAGTGGATTCAGTGCTCATGAGAGCGAGGGTCTCCTAGCGCTGCTTCCCCCACGTGGTTCTTGCCTGCGCACCTCAGTCCTGACCTGCCCATTAAAGAGACATCTATAAAGCCACCAGTTCTGAGGGGATTATTTTTATAATAAGCTCTTGTCAGTAGTTCCTTGTGGCAAAGAGGATGTAATTGAAAGAAAAAGACCACTCACAGTGCAGGCTATTCAAACACACCAAGGATCATGTATCATAATGCACCTTAAACTGATTTGCTGTGAGTTACTGCGAGGTAATATACCCCGTGTCGGGTACTGCGGTATAGCTGCAGGTCACAGAGCATTGCCTAGTGCATAAACAAGGCTGCATGGCTTGGAGCAATGTTATAATTGAACATATATTGTGGATTATTACTCTGTGTGATATGCAGTGTGGAGCTGGGACAGTCTCTAGATCATATTGCATCGGAACTAAGTTGGAAACTCTTTTTAAACCACCATTGAAATGCAAAACAGAAGTAAAAGGCTCTAATGATGATGATAATAAAGCAACACGTCTCCAGGGTGAACAAGTGTGTTGGGCACTGCAATTCCGTCTGTGATCTCTCATAAAGTTAGACAGTTCCATCAATGGGGGAAGTAAACACCCTGGATAATTAAAGGTGAGTTCCGAACAGCAACCCTTCAACTCCCCCTAGGCTTTATTAATATAATTGATTTTGGAACATTAATAAGGGTATTTGTCAGCCTTAAGGAATTGAAAACTGAGGGTGAGTGAGAAGGCTGGGGGAGGAGCTAATGGCTAGTCCTCAGCCACAAATTCATGGCGGGGGGGGGGGGGGGGGGAGAGAAGTGTCTGCTACAAAGAATTGATTAGTTGTGTCAAGTGATTAACTTTGGTCTTACACAGGAATTAAAAATATGTTTTTTGAAAAAGAGCAAACACATGATGGGTGCCGGAGAAGTTACAGAGCTCTCCAAATGCCACATGGCTCTTCTTATAATTTTTGCATAAATAGTTTCTTCTGTGCTTCCATTTCATGATTTAGCAGTCCTGAACCAAGATCAAGGGTGAGACCCTAGCAGGTCTCAGTGGAAGAAAGTTACCCTGGAGGTCTCTGCCAAGGTGGCATAGAACTGATAGACTAGGCTTGTAATCAACTCTCTGAACTTAGAGGAAAATTTTACTGATCCATGAATTTCGGGGCTGAAAGAAGGAGCTCATCAATATGGACGTTTTTCTTTCTTTCAGATTAAGAGGCTCACACTGTTCTTTGGAAAATTTAAAATGCTGAAATCCTGATTTAGCCTAGGAGAGCACAGTTGTTTACAAACCATCAAGAGAACAAAAATTATATGCCTCTTCCTAATAAAATATTGTGTCTGGATAATGCCACGCTACCTGGCAAAAGTACAAGTATGAAATTACATTTCAGATACGAGCTAGGCCTTATAGGGATGCTTGATGACTTCCAAAAGATCTGTCCTGAACCACAGTGAGTAAATGTGTGTCTGCACCTTCGCTCAAAATTAAAGTGAGTAGGATTTCTACATTAGGCCCCAATCTTGTAAATAGCTACATAAATAACTTTATGCAGAGGTCTCATTCCATTGACCCCAATAAGACTACTCATGAGAATAAAGTTATCCATATACACAAGATTTGCAGTATCAGGGCCTTAAAGATCATTATACTGTTTCTCAAAGAACTGACATCCCCATTCTATATCCCTTTTCATACGAAGGGGCCAGATTCTGTTGACTGCTGTAGCTGAACTTTACAGAGTATGAGGTCTTTGTTTTTCAGGTCTTTGTCTTTAAACTGCTGGATGTTTGGAGGAATGAGTAATTAGTTGGGAGTGGGACATGCATGTATGTGTAGCCATACTGGGGCATCTGACAGCCCCCTGGCAGACAGTACTGTACTTAAAGAGATCACCTATTCAACTTGGAAGCACCTTAGCCAGTCAACATACCACTGAAATATTTCATGGGCCATGAATGTGAGCTTAGTAAAGTGCTACACCCAAAGTTGCAGTCTTCTGGATTAGGATATCAAATTTCTGTACTCTGCCCACTGCACAAATCCAGCTGGGCATTGGCAGTCCTGCTGGGTAGATCCATGAAAAATTAATGTAAAATGGGAAACGAGCTGAGGTGAATGGTAGAGGTTCAATCCCTTGTTTAAGAGAGAGAGAGACCACTCCTGTACAGTGATGCTTTTTCCAGAGTTAATGCAAGTAAATGGACGAAGGAAAGTCCTTGTGGGAATGACATTCCATTGGGGCACTGCTCCTGGACCTCTGACATTTTCCTCTTTGTGCTCCCCAACGCCACCATCTTCAGACATCCTACACCAGCACAACCAGCCCTATGAACCTATGTAGAACTTTCTGAGCACCGGCCCAAGGCAGTTCTTCTGTGGCCGTATGAGTGTCCTCCACGCTCATAGAGGCTGTGTGTTCTCCTGACCCACATTTCCTTCTGTGCTGCCAAAACGCTAACAAATCCATGGCTGCGAAGAAATGGCACGTTTGTCACTATGCTGCACATGACTATTTGGAACTTCCCTGCAATGGAAGGGACAGAACCTCAAGCTTCCAGCTGCAAAAGCACCAGCCCCTGTTGCTGTAGAGAAAGAACCGCCTTAGGTAGATATTAGCAATGTAGGACTTTAGAGGTGACAGACCATACAAGAGTTCTTCAGCTTAGTAGAGGACAATGGTGTGCAGACACATGGTCACAAACCAGTTTGTGTCAATACTGTGTTCACACGCAGATCATCAAATGTGTATTAAGAAAGAAAGAGAACACAACCACGAAGGGATGAATGGATGGACAGATGGATGGACAATGATTATAATGCATAGGAAGTTATAATAAAGAGAGAATGATTGAGAGAAAGAGAATGAGGTATTTCTCTCTTTCTCTCTCTCTCTTCTCAAAAGGGAAATTCTTACACATACATAAATCATCTAGCTCCAGGATGGGAGCAAAGACAAGTTTCCATAGCAACAAGATCTATGCTGTAAAGCAGAGCTGCCCTTTGTTATGTATCTCTGTGATATTTCTCTCAGACATGTCATTGGCAATTACCCACAGAAGCAGAGCTCAAATTGTACCATAGCCCAGCGGATCCACCTTACATTATTTTCTGTAATTAATGAGATTATTGAATTTCCATGCTAATAAAGCGTGGCAAGGAGTCTGAAAACAACTTCTCTTTGAACCAATTTGGAACAACTCCTTTGTGTTATTTCCCCTTCACCTTTGAGTAGACCCTTTTAAAAAATTTAAAAAATAACAAAGCTTTGTGCAAAGCTCTCCTGCGCTGTTATGAGTCAGCGCGGTATAACGACATTGACGTCTCTGTGTTGCCAGGAGGTGAAGACCTGTGTAAATGTTCGTGAAAGCAGTTTCCAAGCTATTCATCTTTGATAACATTGTTTCTTGATGAATGCTAGAGCTTCACTTAGCTGCCCGTGTATCATTTTTTGACAGGTCTCCATCTATTCTTGTGCTGCCTGCTCGCGGAAAGCGCTCTTTATATACAGAAGAGTCACTCATTTAAATCGTTCCCTTCTGAAGCTTTTTTTCAATGAAGTTTCTGTTTAATATGGGCTCCATCCGCCCCTGGACAAGAGCAGATTACAGCCTCTTGTGGAAGGTGTGTGGGGGGGCGCGGGGTGGTAGTGCCTAAGGGTAGTGTTGCATTGGGAAACCCAGATAAGGTCCTTCACAAATCAGGATGCCACTTGTGCACTGAACTGCAATGATTGTGCACTCATCGTAAGACTGTTGAGGGACATATGGCTGATGTGTTCACAAAAGGGCTTTTTTTTTTTTGGTCCCAGAAGAGGTAAATCAGTGTTTCTCAAACTGGGGTCGCCGCTTGTGCAGGGAAAGCCCCTGGCGGGCCGGGCCGGTTTGTTTACCTGCCGCGTCTGCAGGTCCGGCCGATCGCGGCTCCCACTGGCCACGGTTCGCTGCTCCAGGCCAGTGGGAGCTGCTGGAAGCGGTGTGGGCCGAGGGACTTATTGGCCGCCGCTTCCAGCAGCCCCCATTGACCTGCAGCGGCGAACCGCAGCCAGTGGCTGCCGCGATCGGTCGGACCTGCGGATGGGGCAGGTAAACAAACCGGCCCGGCCCGCCAGGGGCTTTCCCTAAACAAGTGGTGACCCCAGTTTGAGAAACACTGAGGTAAATCTTCAGGGGATGAGGAATGATCTTGTAGTTAACACACAGGACTAGAAGCCAAGAGACCACCTGGGTTCTGATTGTGGTTCTACTTCAGACTTTATGCTTGAGCTTGGGCAAGTCATTTCACCTCTCTCTTAATTCTGCCATCTGTAAAATGAGGGTAGGAACACAAGAGCCTTGTGAAGCTAAGTCTGTGTAGGTTTGTAAACTATTTGTGATCTTCCAGTGGAAGGTGCTATATACATACAAAAAACGTATGCCTGCATATTGGAGAGCATTTGGAGAATCATTACATCATCTTGCAGTTGGTTTTTTCCTACACTAATGCTGTCTCTGGTCTTTTATAGACTCTTCCTGCTACTCATCCCCTCTTAAGGTTTCTAACTTGCATCTGTTTCCTTGGCTTATGGAAGCATTTTGAGAGCTTCAGATGACAGGCACTTTATAAATGGAGAATATTGCTATGAATTTTGGAACATCCTTGTTTTGTTCTCTATCTTTCCACTTTATTATAAAATAATCATTATTTATTAGTAAGGTGCTGACAATGTGCTCGACACCATACAACACATTCAGGAAGCCCAGGTCCCTGACCCTCAAGAACCTGACTTTCTGAATAGCCAACCACAGTTCAGACCCAAAGTGCAATGGGGAGGGGGAGAGTTTCTATCTCAGAGCACAGTAAGTTGGGTTTTTTATTATCAGTGTGTGATGGCCTTTTTTTCTCAGTTGTTTGCAGTCTTGTAGCTGTGTTGGTCCCAGGATATTAGGATATTAGAGAGACAAGGTGGGTGAGGTGAATCTTTTATTAGATCAACTTCTGTTGGTGGAAGGTACAAGCTTTCAAACTACACAGAGCTCTTCTTTAGGTTTGGGGAAAGAAATCAGACTGCCTGAGAGCATGTCTACACTGCAATACAACCCTGTACTTGAGCCTGGGTTCAAGCTAATCCTCTGCACATCTTCACCACAACTGTGCTAACCCAGAGCTTGGACCCAGGGTCCCAGGACCCTGCAGGGCTGGAAGGTCCGAGCTCAAATCAAGCCGGGACCCAGGGCCTGAGCCCTATTGCTTTACAGTGTAGCCATAGCCGCACTTGGCTCGGGTCCTGGGAGTCATCCGGAAGTATCCCACAATTCCATGGGACAACCTCCTGCGTCCTCTCTATCCCAGTGATCTGCAATCCCATTCCATTGTAAACAGAAGGCCCCCACTTTGGCAAACAGCAGCTGCTCAGGTCAGCGTTAACTCGTTCTGTTCTGATCACTGATCTGCAAACCCAATGTCAGAAATCCTCCTGGGCTTGCAATGGAGAGTGAACGGATCAAGCCTTTTGCAAAGCAAGCTCCTTCCTGGTAACGTGCAGGGTGGGCAGTAAAGTTTTCCCACATTGCACCACAGTCCTAGGGCTAGAGTGGCCACATTTTGGGGTGGGGAGTGCTAGAGACTAGGATATGGTTACAGTGGGTCAGGTCTGCACACTAGCACGTGGATGCCAGAGATGTAGGTTCAAGCATGGGTTAGAAAAGTTTTAACATAGGGTTTAAATACAGTGTAGATGCTCAAGCCCAGGGTTCCCTAACACAGGTCAGCTGACTCAAGTTCCACTAACTCTGGACTTACATTGCCTTGTAGAGATACTTTGAACTTAATATAGGATGTAGGGTGACCAGATGTCCCGATTGTATAGGGACAGACCCAATTTTGGGGGCTTTTTCTTATATAGGCACCTATTACCCCCGACACCCATCCTGATTTTTTATACTTTTTTATATTTTTTTTACTATTTTTTAGACTAGACGCGATAAATCGACCACCAAGCACTCTCCCGTCAACTCCAGTATTCCACCAGGGTGAGAGGCGCAGGTAGAGTCGACGGAAGAGCATCAGCCGTCAACTTACCGCAGTGAAGATACCACAGTAAGTACGTCGACTTCAGCTACGTTATTCACGTAGCCGAAGTTGCATAACTTAGATCGATCCCCCCCTCCCTAGTATAGACCAGGCCTTAGTAACACTACCTCCCTGAGCGGCGTAGAGTCATGGTTGATGTAATTAGGTTAATGCAGTGTCAGTGTAGACAACTGTTACTGGCCTCCAGGAGCCATCCATAATGCCCCACACTGACAATACAATTGTTACTAGTCCACTGACACAAGGAGCCAGGTGCACACACACACACAAGTGATTTAATAACTGTGTAGACATGGGCCTAAGGGGTAACAAACATTGTAGAAAGCCACTTGTGGGGAAGTGGCCCATAAGAGTGAGGTTCTTATGCAAAACTGATTGAAGTGAACCATTAAGGATTAGCAGGCAGGTGTGTATTACAGGTTGTTGTAATGAGCCATGAAACCAGTGTTAAGTCCATGGTTTTTAGTGTCTAGCTATGAATTTAAGTTCCCGGGCTCAGCTTTTGAAGGTGTTGTGTAGTTTTCCTTTGAGGATGAGTATTGAAAGATCCGATATGGAATGATCACTTTGTGAAAAGTGTTCACACATGAGTGATATGGTGTTCTTGTCTTTTATCATTTTTCTGTGTGAGTTATTTTGAGAACATGGTGATTGTCTGGTTTTACCCACACAGTTCTTATTCAGACAGTTAATGCACTGGATGAGGTACACCACATGTTGTGACAGGCAAGTGTAGGACCCATGAATCTTGAAAGATGAATTGTGGGAGATATTTATCATTCAGTAAAAGATATTACCTTACATACCTTGTATTTTTTCTCAGGTGAGTTATCATTAGTAGGCTTGCCATGAGTACTTTCTTACCATATTTTTGGCAAAAATTCAAATTTTCTAAAATTTTCTAACCAGCTCTACACAGTAACTTTGCAGGATTGTGTAGTGTGGCATAATATATATACTGCCAGTCTGGGACACAGGAGATATAGGTACTATTCCCAACTCAGCCACTGGACTGCTGGATGATCTTGGGCAAGTCATGTCCTTGCCCTGTGCCTCAGTTTCCCCATCTGTAAATGGGGATAATGATACTCGTCTCCTCTGTGAAGCACTTGGAAATCTATTGATGAAAAGTTCTGTAAGAACTAGATATTATATTATTTACTTGTGCTTTTTATTTTAGCATCTACTCTCATTCTTCTCTTCCTTCTTAATTCCCCTCTTTCTTTCTTTTTCTTGTTTAAGATCCATCTCCTTCTGATAGCTAAGCAATGTAGTACTAGTTACACTCCTATCTCCAGATTTGTTTTTCTGTCGTTCAAGTTTCAGAATGTTATACAGTACAGTCAAATCAAATTGCATAGTTGTCTTTTCTTCTCTCAGTTACCTCACTTCCTCACAGTCATCAGATATTTTTGCACTGCACTCTGTGATTTCTCTTTCTGCAGTTGCTCATTATAGTGCCATCTAAATATGTATTGAACTGCTTATGTGATGATCTGGCCATCAACAAACTGCTGTTTTTATCCTTTGGCTAGGTATGCCTTGTTGGAATTATTGGCAGATATCCAGATCAGAGGCACCAATGCCCTTTCCTTTAAAGTTGAGCTGAAATGTCGAGTTGTGATGCTTGAGAGTTGTATAGTTGCATTTCAGCCGATATGACACAACTTGCTGGGAAATTACATCTTATAGTATACACGATCTCAGAAATGTAGCATATTGTTTCCAAAAGAAGTGCCCATTCTCATGAAATGTCATTTTTAATACTCCGAATGAATTGGCAAAACTCATCCTTGTTGGAACTCTCCTAGGGAGGGATTTGATATCAAATATTTTGGGACTTGTTTCTAATTAATGTACTGAGATTAATAAAAGGAATGGCTATCAATTTAGCAACCATAGTTTTGCTTCCTATCTGGTTCATGTAGACTGGAGATGCCAGTGTCAAACATGGAAATTGAGCCAAGCCCTACCACATATCATGTCACCTGAGTCAATGCTCCCCTGGGGGTGGGAAAATCCCCATTATCCAGTATCTAAAACCCAAATGTTATGGGGAAAAAGTTCTTCACAATAAGGCAGAATTCTGAGCTAAGGAGACTGACTTTAGTTAGAGATTTGTTAGGTGACGATTGATTTTTACCTGTGATAAAAGTCTGTGATACCCAATAGCTACTTTATAAAAACCTGAATTGGATGGATAGATGGATAACAGCTAACACTAAGGAACTCTGAAGGAAAAAATCAGCCAGTAACAAGACTTCTGCCTTTATTAGCATAAAGATAGAGCCAGGGAACTGTGTAGCCTGAAGAACATAAAGGGACAACCTGGATATTTGCTGACGTCCAGGCTTCTGAAAGGGGCTCATTTTTTCCAGTTAAATAGTGGGAGGAAAGTGTGATCCGTAGACTGTCAGGAAACAGGGAATGAAAAAAGGCTGGAAGCAGTCTGATGGGTCTCTTTTCAGCTCTGTGACGCATCCTCTCTTGCTGTCCACTACCCACCAATTAAACATGAGATCATACTGTGTTTCTACTCTGGCTATGGGAAGAAACACTGATTAAATATTGTCCTTGTGAGTTTATCAAGGAGCCATGTATGTGTAAATTGATTTAATGATTGTAACTATTAATACTGTGGATAGGTGGGATTTGCGAGTCCATGAGAACTTTTTCCAGGTATGGAATTGTAAAATACTGCAGCAAATCTGTCGCAGCAGGTCATATAGACATCCCAGCTACCAGTTAAGCGGCACATACACTGCACGGGGGAGAGACCTCAGGAGCTTCTGGTCTTCAGCTAGCAGAAGTTCTCCATTAGTTTTTGGCATATAAGGGATAATATCCTTTAAATTAGGCAACCTCTAGATGCCGGTTTATTAGATAAGATAAATCAATAAAACAATAACATTAACCAAAATGAAAACAAGCCTCCTAACTAGGTAGGATTCATCATGAAGCCTTTGGTGAGAGGAGCCTGAGACTGCAAATAGTTTCCTCTTGTCTGCACACACCTAGACTAATTCCTGCAACTAAAGCTGTGTGGAGGATGGAAATTCTCTGTCACGGGATTTTGAGATTTAAAAAAAAAAATTGCTCAGATTAGGAGCAAGCCCCAACATTTTCAAAATTCTCCATGGAAAAAAAATGCTTAGGGCCAAGGAAAGCATTCATTTTGACATCGAAATATTTTGTTTCTATTCCAATTTTTTTTAATGTGTATCATATAACACTAAATTGAAGAGTTTCAAAATAAAAAATCATCACAAAAGAAAACAGCGAAATGTTTCATTCCAAAAATGTCAAAACGGGATGTTTCAGTATTGTTGGAGATTTCCACCCCACCCCCCTTTTTTATTTTTTTATTTTTTTACCCAAACAAAACTTTTGGTGAAATCAACATGATTTTGCGAAGCTCTTCAACCTTGACAGAACTGCATTCACCCCTGGAAAATGGTTCCATCAAAGATTTTCTCACCAGCTCTACCTTCAGCTCTACTTCAGGCTTTTACAGTCTTAACCATTCCCTTTGCTCCCATCAACCATTGCTTCAATTGGAGGAAAACATATACAGATGGCAACCCCTTCTTCACAGAGCTATATAAACCTTTCCCTTTATACCTAAAATTCTCTTGGAGCAAAATCCTGGGATAAAAAATAATCCCCTTTTGGAAGCACCTAAGGATTCAGTCCCTTTCTAACCTATTAGCTAGGGTTCTCTCTACATCATGCCAACTTTCTCTGAACCCTTTCACCGCTCCTCTCCTCTTATTAGAGCTGGTCAGAAAATTGTGATGAAAATTAGGGGGATTCCAGACATTTTTGTGATTTTTTTTTCCTTTCAGTTGTCGAACAGCTCTTAGAATTCCAGCCTAGGAGAAGGAAGTAAAGCTGTGTTGAACGAAAGAGAGCAAGTGAGAGAGAATTTGTCTGGGACAATAAGATGATAGAGCTCCTGCTCATGGTGTTTTTATAGATGGTATGGACATGGTTGAGACCCATTTGGTATGGAAATGATTGAAAACCAAACCAGAATGGTATGGAAATGATTATGTGTCTGTTATTTGAAAACACTTGTCAGATAGCATGGATGGACAATTGTCTGACTAAGCATTGTTGACAAATGGTTCACCTCTTTTGTTTCCCTTCATTATTCATGTTATGTGGTTGGTCACCTGAATCACATAGTATTGTTTCTGCTCTCTGATTGGATGATGGAAGTGCTTAAAAGGAGACCTGCATGAATACTGCAGCACACATACACCCAGTGTAGATTGTTAGGTGAATAATAATTCCTGCTAAAATATGTGACATTTTTGTCATTATTATTATCATGCAATTGCTGACTACTCATGAATAAAAAATAACATGCCCCAGAAAATTGCAACACACCAAACTAAGTCCTTTTATTTGTAAAACACAATCATGAATTGGGGTGGGGTTTTTGGTTGCTTGGTTTGCTTGGGTTGGTTTAGCAATCAATATGCGCTAATAACATGTCCCACAGAAATCTTTCGCCGCCCCCCGGCCTTTCTTCTCCAGTGTGGGTCACTGCAGCTTTCTAGAATTTGATGTGTGCTTTAGCTGTAATTCTTTCCTTACAATATTATATTCTGGAGATTAGGGCAGCATGTCCAATATGATTTAGGTCACAAGCCTGATTACCACATTTCTGTTCCCAGCATATTGAGAGACAGGCCTCCTGGAAACTGACCTTTTCATTCCATGCACCTAGGCCTTAATGCTGCACAGCACAAGCGTGGAGTGCTGTTCAGATAAGTGCATGGGGAAAGTGTCGAGTAGGACAAGGAGTGCAAGGGAACTTGATCCTGCAATACTGAGGGCACTGTTGGGCAGCCAGCTCCCAAACCACTCCTGCCTACTAGCAGGTGTGAGGCTTAAGAGCAGAGAATGTCGCTAAACTTCTAATTAGCACAACAGGATGGTATTTAAGACCATGTCCCCCAAACGCATCCATTCTTCACCCACTCCCTGCCTCTCTTTACCTGAGACTCTACCGACTAAGACAGGCATGGTCAGTGTGCTTGAAGCTAACTACCACTCATGTCAGAAGATTACGCTGAGCACTTAACCTTGTTTGCACCCATGCAAAGCCTCTGCTCACAACCCTGCCCTCCCTCCTGTCCCATATGCCAGGACTTGCAGGATCAAAGCCTTTAAGAAATAGGAAGAATAGTGGATAGGGCTCAGTAGGGCACTGGGGTTCAAGAGACTTAGATTTGATTCCTGAGTCAGCCGCACACTGCCTGTCTGACCTTGGGAAGTTGCTTGATCTACCCTGTGCTTCAGGTCCCCATTCATAAAATGGGCGTAATAATAGCTCTCTTCCTGACAGGGGTGTAGCGGAGATTCAGTCCCCTAATGATTGCGAGGTACTCAGATTCTATAGCAGGGGTGGCCAACCTGTGGCTCCGGAGCCACATGCGGCTCTTCAGAAGTTAATATGCGGCTCCTGGTATAGGCACTGACTCCGGGGCTGGAGCTACAGGCGCCAACTTTCCAATGTGCCAAGGGGTGCTCACTGCTCAACCCCTGGCTCTGCCACAGGCCCTGTCCCCACTCCATCCCTTCCTGCCCAACCCCTGAGCCTGCAGTGCCCTCGCTTCTCCACCTCTCCCCGCCCCGAGCTTCCTGCACCCCACAAAACAGCTGATCGGGAGGTGCGGGGAGGGAGAGGGAGGTGCTGATTGTCGGGGCTGCCGGTTGGTGGGAGGCGCTGGGAGCGGGGCCGGGGAGCTGATAGGGGGGCTGCTGACGTATTACTGTGGCTCTTTGGCAATGTACATTGGTAAATTCTGGCTCCTTCTCAGGCTCAGGTTGGCCACCCCTGTTCTATGGTGATAAGAGCCATATCAGTATTTAAGGGGGTATAGTGGATATAAGTACGTAGTTTTAAAAGATCCTATGTAGTCCTGGCCACCAACCCCATCCAGGCCTTTGTTGGATTCTAGGCAGTGCAGATTTACTGCAGCAGCTGGATGAGCAAAGCAAGAACAAGAGCCAACTTGTAGTCTGCTTGTAGGGGGAAGAGGAGACATCTGACAAAAATTTCACCGCAGCTGTAGTCCTTTCAGAGCGTTAATGCACGGACAAAGGATGCACAAGCCTCTGAGCTATTCAGCTCTCTGGGGCAGGGACCATCTTTTCATTATATCTGGGAGCAATGCATAGCACAAGGTGACTGACATCCTCTCTAGAGCACTGCCTTCAAAATAATGAATGCCACCCCAGTGGCTCCTTCCATGCTCCAACCCTGCACTGAACTCCTAAGCTGCGACTCTCCTGTCTTTAACTTCTTCGAGGGATGAGCCTGAATCTTTACAGAAGGCACTTGTGTTGCTTTAGCGATTGGAATAAAGGTCCCTTGAACGTGTATAAAGCTTGAACAGAGGGCTGGGTGTGCTAAAGCATTTCAGACCTTCACTCAGGCCCTCCCCATGCTTAATTAGCTTCAAACAGACATTGCAGGCTGGTGCTGATATTGTTGCGTGTATTTGGCATTGTCAGAGTGTCTCTCTCTGCTCCTATTTGATCATTTCTGCATCATCTTTGCAACTTCCTAGTGAAAGAACCTGACAGCACAAGAGTCCACCTCCAACTGTTAACATATTTATTATGCACCCTCTTTCTACTGATTGAATCCCACAGCTCCTTCATGTTTATGTCCCCATATGGGGCTTTCACTGTGCAGCCACCTGCGTTTTGTTTGCAGTTCCCGTGAACTGGCAATAAAGTTGTTGGGGTTTTTAGAGCATAATCTCAATCAAAGAACAAGAGGTAGATCCGGTGCCACTTGGCTCTGGTTCGGCTCTAGCAAAAGCTGCATGTGAATGTAGGCTGCACGGATTGATCTGATCTCCCCTGCTCTGTTTCCCACCATTACTTGGAGTGGAACTCCCCTGAAGTGTGCATAATGATCAGCGCAGATTCACTGATCATGACTGGTACAAATCGTAGCTGCTCTTTGTTGAATAGTAAACAAAATATTTAGTGGCTGGGTGAATAATGGATCAGTCACTAGTATTTCTCTCTGGGGCCACAGGTGCAAATTAAACTTCCTCTGATTAGCAGGGGCCCAATTCCCCAAACTGCCACACATAACTGAAAAGAAGGCACAGTTTTATAAGCATGAGGATAATTAACCATTTGAAAAGGGCTATGGTGGAGTCTCCATCACCTGAAATCTTTAAATCAGAATTGAATGGCTCTTTAACAGATATCCTCTAGTTCATTCAGACATTATGGGCTAGCTACAGGAATTATTGGGTAAAATTCTCTGGCCTGTGTTATGCAGGAAGTCAGACTAAATGATCATAATGGTACCTTCAGACCTTAAAGTCTATGAATCTATGAAAAATGTCTATCTCATAATTTATTTGATATAGAGACTGAGCTATTGCTTATTAGGGCTGTTTGGAAAATGAGGTTTTTTTCATGGGAAATTTAGACTTCATTGAAAAACTGAAAATCTGTTTAGCTTAGCAAACAGAAGATTGAGAAGTGACTTGATTACAGTGTATAAGTACCTTTATGGGGAGAAAATACTAGGTACTAAAGCTACCACAGAAAGGCATAACAAGGACCAATGGTTGGAAGCTGAAGCCAGACAAATTCAAATGAGCAATAAGGCACAACATTTTAAGAGTGACGGTGATTAACCACTGGAACAAACTACTAAAGGAAAGTGGATGGATTCTCTTTCTCTTGATGTCTTCAAATCAAGACAGGACGCGTTTCTGGAAGATATACTTTAATCAGAGACAAGTTACTGGTCTGTGGCGACTGGCAAAGTAACAGAGGGAGAGACTGACACTGCTTCTGCCAAATTCAATACAAGGGAAACTGAGTAAAATGTAATGTGATATACAGGAGGTCAGACTAGAGGATCTGATAGTCCTTTCAAACTCTTTGAAACTACACCTCACCTCTCAATAGACAACAAGGAGGTTTCAGGTCAAGATTTTCAAAAGGGGATACAATTTTGGGTACCTCCATTTTTAGATGTCCAACTTAAGACACCATCAAGGGACTTGATTTTTAGAAAGGGCTGAGACACCCGCCTCTGAAAATGAGACCCTTTTAAGGTATGTGTGGTTGCACTCCTCCCCTGCCTTAACTAATCACTGTTGCAAATCTTGACAGTAGTCTCCCTAAATGCCAGTGCCTCAGTGTGCACAAACATAGAGATTCAAACACACCTGGTATACACAATATGGTGCTACCAGCAAGGAGTACACCCTCCTCTGAAGCATCAGGAAATGATCCCTACCGGATGCTGCATACTGGACTTCCTAGAGCAGTGGTCCAATCCGATATAGCAAATGTTATGTTCTACGTACTATTCCCCCAAACACTCACACAAGCACTTCCTTAGACAAGGTTTCCATGGAAATGGCAAAGTTACAGTGAAAAATACGTCTGTTCATTTTGCTTAAAAGTAGGTCAGTCTACAGGACAAAAAGACAGAGCCCTGTTAAAAAGAGCTGATATGTGCTGTTTCAGCCTGTGTCAAGCATTTCACTTCTGCATACATAACCAACTTTCTTCCTGAAGGTTAGGCTAAAGGAACATGCCATTCCAAGAGGCATCTGCTTCAGGGTCATCAAGTACAGGAGCACCAGTCCAGATCACTCTGGAATGCACAGAAATGTTTATCCTATTGGGGATACTTCTTATCGATCTACATATCTATGGTTTTTATCTATGCCTATAGCAGGGGTATCTAAGCATTTGTGTCACATATTCTTAGACATTCCTAGTGCCACAAGAGACCACATTTGTCTTAACAATTGGAATAACACTGGGGATTTATTTGGCCTAAGGAGATTTGCTCTAGTAAGATTAAGGTTTGTAGCATCTTTCCGCATCTTACAGAGCAGGACCCAGCAGACACTTAAAGGGATATACCCTTGCCCCAGAGGATTAGCAGCTGTGATCCCATTAGAAATTGCATTGTGAGTTCAGACTATGCGTCTAATTCAAGTCCAATGTAAATTGGTACATCTTCACTGGTGTTGCCATCACTCAATCCAAGTGTGGATTTGGTCTTGTATATCGAATCACTTTGGGCCAGATTTATCCATGCTGCTAATCCAGGGAATTCACTGGAATTATGCCTGCAATTTCTTTAGCCCATCTTGTCTTAAATACTCCTACTAAATCAACAGACACCACACTCATGAGTCCTAGACCTCTAGACACACACGGCTGGCTTTTGAAAGTGATTTAGGCATTGCTTGGCTGAGTGGAGCAGTGCCTAACCCCGACACAACCTGCTGCTTGGTGGAATTTTTAGCCCTGAGTTAGGCAGCTCCATGCTACCGAGGCTCCCCATAGAGTGCCTGGGATAGTTAAGTGCCTAAGAAAGGGATTTTCAGAAGCCAAACAGTTGAACTGGGAGCCACCTGAGCTAGCCAGACGGGAAGTGCTGAGGAAAGGGGTGGGGAGAGGAAAGGGGCTTAGGCACTTAAGAGAGTGACTTGGTGCACCAGGCTGATGGGCCAGAGAGAGGCGCTTCCCTCTGCTCGGGATCCTCAGCCATGAACCCTCTCCTGGAATTAGGTACCTAAACCAGGTCAGCTGTTTAGGTAGCCCATGCGCTAGCTCAGTGGTTCTCAACCAGGGGTACGCCATACGTGTACCTCTGTGGGTACACATTTGTCTTCCAGGGGGTACCCAAACTCATCTAGATCAGTGTTTCTCTATCTATGATCTATGATTCTCAACCTGAGGACAGGTTTGAGGGGGGTCGCAAGTGCAGGGCCGGCATTAGGGGGCAGCAAGTAGGGCAACTGCCCAGGGCCCCGTGCCATAGGGGGCCCCGTGAAGCTAAGTTATATGCTTCAGCCCCGGTTGGCGGGGCTCAGGCTTCAGACAAGGCTCACAAGTGAAAAACAGGCTCAAATATCACCCTGAAATGTAAGTACAATATTTATATTCCAATTGATTTCGTTTATAACTATGGTAAAAATGAGAAAGTCAGCACTTTGTCAGTAACAGTGTGGCTGTGACACTTTTGTATTGTTATGTCTGATTTTCTAAGCAAGTAGCTTTTAAGTGAGGTGAAACGTGGGGTACACAAGACAAATCAGACTCCTGAAAGGGGTACAGTCATCTGGAAAAGTTGAGAACCCCTGTCCTAGCTAACATGCTCTTCTCTGTCTCTCTCCTGCTCATGTTTGAGTTCTCTTTCATACTCATTCTTCATTTCCCTGTACCCCCAGCTGCCCCCACCCCCATGCACACACCCACCGGTCAGTAGCCTGCACCCAGCTCCCTTGCTGCAGAGGGTCTGCCAGGTATCAAGTCTTAGGCATGCTCACATCCCTCCTACAGGATTGGGCCCTGCCTAGCGTGAGACTCCTGCTTTGGGGCCTCTGCGGCTTCAGCTTGAGCTAAGGCTCTGAGCAGCTCATTAACTGTGGAGAAGCAGCAGCGCTTATGCTGTTTTGAAAATGCTGACTGGGGAAAATTAGACACTTAAGAAACTTTTAAAGGGACTTAGGCACCTGAGGGGGTTGGGCGGTGCCTAAACTACAGCTTTGAAAATGTCAGCAGGGCCCATATGGTGGATTTAGGCACCTATCTGCCTGTTTAGGTGCCTAAACCCCTTTAAAAATTTGTTCCACAAACACCACAGGCCATTTAATTACCAATCTGCCCCCTAGATGCCTAGGTACCAGAATATGTTTCACTGCAATTTTTCAGACTTCAGGCGATCACCCAGGGCAAGTGACACTGCCTATTAACAACACATCTACCACACTCAGGAACTATTACAGTAGCTTTTTCTGTTTCTTAGCAACAAGGCCAGCAGGAAGCCCTAAAAGTCATTCTCAACAAGCTCTGCTTGTCCAGACTATGCACTCATCGCTGTATTGCAAACAGTGAATGATCCACCAGCTGATTATTCATGGGGGGAAATCAAATGGTCCCCATGTTTCATTGGGGACTTTAATAGCATATTTGTTAGGCAATCAAATATTTGCAGTGTGGGGAGACATGGATTAGCGATGGCTCTAAATGCTCAGACTAGTCTGAAGTCCTTGTCTGTCTATATTCCACAGGGCTCTCTAATGGGTTTTTATTGATCGGTGTATGGTTACCATGCACCCAAGGAGAATCCCCATTTTCACAGCTCTGTCTACCAGGCCCAGCTTGCAGGAATGTAAATTCCCAATTAATTCCTGGCATTTCAGTGCCGTGACATATTATTAGACTGAGCAGCGGTGGTATTACACTAGCACATAAAGGCCCTGATCAAGATCGAGGCCCCACTGTGCTAAGCATTGTCCATATACATAGTGAGAGACACTCCAGGCCCTGAAACACTAACAACCTAACAGACAAAGGCAGGGGGAGGCACATAGCGGGGAAATGACCCACACAGCAGATCAGTGTGGAGTTAGGGGTGGAACCCAGCTCCCCTAGCTCCCAGTCCAGTGCTAAAGTCAAC
The DNA here is from genome assembly GCF_028017835.1 of Emys orbicularis. Classification (NCBI taxonomy): domain Eukaryota; kingdom Metazoa; phylum Chordata; order Testudines; family Emydidae; genus Emys; species Emys orbicularis. The sequence goes on from NC_088689.1 coordinate 110,186,630, forward strand.
ATGTTGTGATGCTGCTCCACCACGCTCTATCTTTATGCCCTGATGCAATGTCAGCACCGGACGATGTTGTGACAACAACTTTAGCCCAGAGGACAAATTCTGAAAAAAGGTAAAACTCTTCCTGGATGAATCAAAGAACTTTTTCTAAGTCCCAGCCCTGAGAGATGCTAAGCACCTGCAATTCCTATTGATGAGGCTGATTCTGATCTCCCCTACAGTGGTGTAAATTAAGAGCAACACCAGTATGGGCAATGGACTTATACCAGTATAAAACATATGCATGTAAAATCAGAATGATGACCTTAGGATTTAAAGGGCACTTTAGCTTGAATTCTTTGGGGGCTTCCAATTTTGAATTAATTTTTTTAAGAGCAGGCTTGCATAGATAATTAGTGTTTTTTTCCCCCATAAGTCCAATTGCTACATTTATTTTCCTGGCAAGAGGATGTGCTGAAAGACTGTCCTCCTCCAGACTGAGAGATTTTCATTCCATCCACTCAATGGTGATATGTTCTTTAAAGGGTTATGGGTAGCCCCGGCTGCTAACCAATCATTTCCTTTTATGGCGTTGAAGGAAACAAAGCCATGTGACAAATGGGAAAGTTGAACACTGAAAGTTTCCAAGACACATTGAGTAAGAAGTGCCAATAATCAGAAATGTACGAAGCTACAAATCTGAGGGGTGGGCAGTGGAATGTGACCATCTGCCAATGTTGGAAAAGATTAAACACCAAAGAGAGATAACAGGAACTGTTTAGGATGATCTAAGGGGGCAATGAGCAGCAGTGTAATGACATAAGCAAAGGAACATGTAGGCTGAATATTTGGAAGCATTTCCTAAAAGTAGGACTTCATAGCCCTTACCTGTTACTTGGTCCTTATTCAGGCAAACTCCAACTGAGTTTGCTGTTTGCTTAAGTTAGAACAAAGTAAAGACCTTGTTTTAACCATGTGAGACTGGATGGTGCCCAGACACCACAGAGATAGGTATAGGGGGCTTGATTCTGATCTTCTGCTGGTTAACACTGTTGTAATTCCATTGACTTCAGTGGAGTTACTCCAGTTTGGTTTACACAGGTGTGGATGAGAGGAGAAGAAGGCCTGTGATGTTTAAATAGATCTATTTCATCAATGTCGCCAAAGAAAAGAAGGTGGAATCCCCCTCGCTTTTGTTTATTTAATTTATTTATAAATTACTGGCGCTCTAAGAACACATACAATCATAGAACCATCCTTAACAGCATAACAAAACAACCAGTATCAATTATAAACTTTCGCCCTCAGAACATCACCCAGCCATGCCAGCCCAAGTACAAAGACAAACCTTGCACCAAGCCCTGTACTCAACAGAGGTGTTGGGCTCAGTTGGACCAACAGGAGAAGTGAGTTCCAGAGCTGAAGACTCTCAGGTGCCTCTAGTCCCTTCACCTTCAGATCTAGTGACGGTCAGCAGAAAAGCCTAGTTAGCCTCCCCCTTTGGGGCGGCCCATAGGGAGAGAGAGCGTTTCTAGCAGCCAAGTTCCAAACCACGCAGAGCTGCATAAAGCAAAGTCAACACCTTGAATCACATTTGGGAGCAGATTGGAAGCTGGTGCAATCTACAAAGAACAAGGGGGTAAATGTTCTATTTGCCTCAGATCACTAAGGGCCTTACTCCCTTGAGTTGTTTTTATTTACAGGAGTAGTCCCATTGACTTGAGTGGGCTATTTTCATAAGCACTACGCAATGGAGTAAGATTTGCAGAACTGGCCCTACTCAAGCAACCACCTTCTAGTTTTAAATGATTTAAATGCGTGAGTCATTTAAAACTAACCTAGACAGAGCACTAGAAAATATACCATAGGGACAGGCAGAGAAGAGAAGAGGCTTTTCCACCTCTAAGCTATTTATTCATTAAATGAGGAGCTAGGAAGTTCTGATGAAGTTTACATCCTGAGGCTGAACTCTGGACAGACCCTGAACAGTAAGTGATAGTGAAGTTAGAATCAGGCAACAGCTGTATTTTGAGCTTGTCTCAGTACTTTGGAAATGTCTGCGTTCTTTATCAACATCAATAACCGGTGAAGGCAAGATACAATTTTGCTGCAACTGCCATAGCTTGATGTAACTCATGTCCATTTAATTTTATTTTACATTTTGGCTGCTTCACATACAGTGTAACGGTGGGTGTCACAGATGGTTAATATTCAGGGGATAGCTTGGGACTTCAAAGCTATTAGAACCCAGTGTCACACAATTTCAGAGACAATCAATAAACAGACTGTAAAAAAACAAAACTCACAGGTCTGTATCTGTAATGAGAATCTAGCCCCAGTGTTCACTACCAAAGTCTTCAGACCGATGGCTGTTGTTTGGGTGGGGGATAGGAAGTCGTGAAGATCCAGTTCAGACTAGAATAAGAACCAGCCCAAACGTTATCCATAAACTTGAACCTGAACTATGAACAATTACTGTGGGCAGAAAACAGATAGTTAAGCTCTAGATTCTGTTTTGTTCATTTTCACACATCTGGGTTGTGGCTGGAAGTGCTGAAAAGAGGGTCTGATCCCAGGAGATTTCTTGCCTCTGTCAAGGTCTGGAAGCCATCCAAACGGCATGCTCAGTCCTCCTGAGCCCTGAACCTTTTGAAGTTTACCTGTGCTGATTTATTTCTCAGCTCCCAACAAGTAAGTAACATGCCCCAACATCTTCCCACTCCAGTGATCCCTTCATTGAATTTAACCCCCATATATTGTATTTTATGTATTTATTTTGATTTATATAAATGCTAAGACTGGGCACCTATCCATATGTTCTAGGTGTCCTTGGCATGACTTAAAAATACATCACAAATAATAGCACAAAAGAATATAGCAGTATATTTTAATATAAACCTTCTCCAGCAAGCCAGGTGAACAATTAATGTATAGTTTCATAGACAGAATAATAAAATATACCTATCTCATAGGGCCAGAAGGGACCCTGAAAGGTCATTGAGTCCAGCCCTCTGCTTTCGCTAGCAGGACCAAGTACTGATTCTGCCCCAGATCCCTAAGCGGCCCTCTCAAGGATTGAACTCACAGCCCTTGGTTTAGGAGGCTAATGCGCAAACCACTGAGCTATCCCTTCCCCTTAACTTTATCAGCAATTACTTGGCAATTTAAAAAAAAAAAAAAATTCAGGCCCAAGAAGCTTATTCCTTTAGGGCCACATTTTCAAAAAGACAGAAGCCTAAAGTAGGTCAAAATGTGTGACTGGGTACCATAGTTGGGTGTGAAAATCTGGTAAATGCATCTAGAAATTGTTAATTAGGCACCTCGTTAGCGGTTTACATGCACACTGACCCACTGTGCCTGAGCAACTATGGTAACTGCATGCACAATCACAACAGCAGTTTGGCACACTCTGACCTCTAACCTTTGTAAGTTTGATTCTCAGTGTTGTGCTGTTAACAGCGGTATCTCATCACAGTGCGGTACTAACCTGTATCGTCTCCTTCTACACCACATACCAATGACAGTCACCCCATAGCTCATCAACAAACAGCATGTCTGAGCTCTTCACTACCGAGTACTGAGTGTGCTTCTTGTCCTTCTTCCAAAGTCCTTTTGAGACCATGTGGCATTCTGGCAACATAGGTCCTTCTATTTATGCAGTCCACACACAACTCTTCGCCACTGGATACACTGAGTAGTCCAGTCTCCCTCTGATACTAATAGAAGTGAGGTGTGTTTATTGTCAGGAGAACACCACCCTGAATGCTGAATCAGGTCTAATGTAGAGCATGATACACTAACTTGGGAGATATGAACTTCTAACATGGCTCGGCAAGTAATACAAATAGGTCCATGACCCAAAATTGGATCTACATCCCAAACACTGCAAAGTTGTTTACAGCCAAGGATTCTGTTCAAGCCAATCTCTATTCAGTAGCTTCCTCCTCCTCTGATACCACTACTGCAGTTTCTATGTCAGCAGTGAGTGTTTATTACCTTTTGCTCTGTAGGGCTGTTTTTAGTTTTCTTACATTTCCAATTATACCTCACAGTTGTCATTGATCTGTTTTTGTTAGCATGAAAATCAGAGCTGTGAGCTGTATAATTTAAGATTCTGCATTTATTAACCCTCCTTTTTGTTTTGAGACAGACTATTTAAATTGATCTTTATTAAATAATATTACAAGAGCTATCAATCCTCATGCTTCAGGGTGTAAATTGATCAGTTGCTGGGTCAGGAAGTAATTGCCTTGGGACTCCCTTGCTAAGGTTCTGCGCAATTAGGTATGTTATGGGAGTTTAACTCCTCCCTCTGTGCATAAGACATTGGCCATTGTCAGAGACAGAATATTGGACTTAATGGATCATGGGTTCATCCTGATATAGCAGGATACTGGACTAGATGGATCATTAGTCTGTTTTGCTATGGCAACACCTATCTTCTTATCAACTGCAATTTTTTAGTCTGTCCGCTTAGTTGTATTTGTAGGCCAGCTCCTCAGCTGGTGTAAATCAGCAGAGCTGCACTGACTTCAACAGAGGTACATTGATTTCTATAGGGCCAGATCATCAGATGATATAAATCATCATAGCGCCATTTACTTCCATGGAGCTATGCTGATATACATCAGGTGAAGATCTGGCCCCGTGTCATGTTGCCCCTTTCTAATGGTAAGCAGAGGGAGCCAGAACTGTACATAATGTGTAGGTGTAGGAGGGAATAGTCTCATCCCATTTATGTAATTGTAGAACATCTCTGTTGACTTTCTGTGGAGTTCCTACAGCTTTACAGCAGATCAGAATCTCTAAAGAAGCTCTCACTCCAGGATTATCCACTTTCCCTAGACTTCTCTTCTCTTGCTGCTGCTGTATGTATCCTAGCTTCTTAAATTGACTTTTCACATTGTCTAAACATATTTAGACAAAAGACTTCACTAGTGCTCGAAAGTTGCTTTCAATATCCTCCTACTCTCGTTCAGATCTATTCTCTTCTGCTCTCATGTTCTTATCGTATTTAAGAATTCTGCGGAAATGAGCATTAATGAACCAGTTTTAAATTATTTTTCTCTGAGCAATTTCAGCTGTGGGTTGCTTGCTTATGTGAATCTAAATGACATGGGTGGGGGAAGGGATGGGATAAATTGTGCCTTTGCTGTGACCATTTTAAGTGCTGGAGCCAGGTACTGAGGAAGGGTTGAGTTGTCCTTCTGTCACTGCATGGAGAAGAGATTGCACAGTGCTGCAAAATTCAGGGAAAGTCACATGATCAGATAGCATCTGAGAGGAACAGTGCTTCTCTCTCTCTCTCTCTCTGCTGCCTTGGCATGCTTACCTCCCAGTTCAGTCACTGCGGAACATGGCAACTGTGCAAACCCAACCGCCTCATTTGGACATGGAAAGGGGCCAGCAACATTAACAGCTGCCAGAGGGCAAACGCCAGTGGAAGGCACTAGCTGATTGATGTGAAGGGGTGAGTGTGTGTGTGTGTGTGTTGTGGGGGGGGGGGAGGTTAGTGATGAGTATGTGAGGTGGGTAAGTCTGTGTAGGAAGGGTAACGGTAGTCTGCAAGATGCAGTAACAACTAGGATGTGACTGGCAAAAGCCTAACAATTCTGTACTCAGCACCTGCACCGATGAATTTCTCCTTTTGCTATGCAAGGTTTATTTTAAACTCCAGTTTAATCAAGAAACAGTTATTCAGCTTTGCAATAAAAAGTGACTCTCTGTAGAGAGCTTTGTTCTTTTCCTTGTCCTGAGTGGTGATCTGGAAAGAGGAACTCTGCCATGGAAGATGATAATCACTAATTAAAACACAAGAGTACCAAAGGCCTGCTTCATTTCCCATTAGAGTCAACAGGAGCCTTTCCATTGCCCTAAAAGGGAGCCGGAGCTCACCTGAAGTGGCTGGATTGCTAGCAGCGTGGTGTATTGAAAACTGTTAAAATTGTGGTCTATCGCTTTAATTTTTAAGGGTTTACTTGGCCCTGTTGTAGGCAGAAGGCTCTGTAGGCAAACCTGAGCTAGACCTGGCAGCAGTCAGTCTGCAGACAAACAGCCCAGGGTAAGGTGAGTTGAGTTGTGCATCTCAGGGAGCAGCCTGTTTTGTCTCTCTCTGTTTTAGTTATCTTGTGTGTTATCATTCTGAATTGTATGAAATAAAGTAGTGTTACACTGTAATGTCCCAGCAAGAATATTTTATATTGTTTTTCTAATTTATCTGATTATATGCTATGAAACATAATAAGCAGGGATAAGGGAGCCTGAAGCAGCCTTAATTGTTTCTCTGAAAATCTTCAGGAAGGAGGATGTGAGTGCCTTTGCAAGCTTTGTGTCTTCATTTTTTGTCTTCTAGTTAGAGCAGGTGACTCAGAGTCAGGACCCTTGAATTCTATTGTAAACTCTGGAAAGGAGTGAAGTCTAGTGGTTACAGCAGGGGACTGGGCATCAGTACTACTTTTTAAGTTCTATCCCTGAGTCTCCCATTGATTTCCGGTGTGTGATGTTAGGCCACTCTCTTGGGACCCACTACTCCTCCCACTGAAAGCAATCAGAACTGTGGCATTGAATTCAGTGGGAGCAGGATTGGGTCTTGTGTCTTTTCACAAGTTATTTTTCCCTTCTGCAAAATGAGGATCATAATGCTTAACTACCTCTCAGGAGCATTGTAAAACCTAATCAATTAGTTAATGTCTGAGATCCTTGATAGAAATGTAGACATGTGAAATGTCACTAAATGCCTGCCATATTGGCACTACCATGTTAAGGTGGCAAACTTAAAAATATTTTGGAAATGCAAAAGTTACTGTTCTCACATTGCACATACCACAGACACTCCAATTCTGCTTGTCGCCATTTGTCCTCAATTAGTTATGATTATGTATAATAATATTGTATTGATTACTTATGTAGTTGCACATGGCACGTTACTGAACACATAAGGGCAGACTGCATGTCAGGAAGAGCTTACAATGTAAGGGCCATGGTATGCCATTGATTTTTTTAGGCAGAGCCCCTCGTTGATTTCATTGGGAACCTGTGCTTGTTGGTGTCTTTACAACTTGCAGTCTACGCTGTCTTCAAGACCCATTTCTGGCAGCAGGAGCAATGGCATGCGGAATAGAGGCTCAAAGCCAGAAGTCTCAGGTCCCATCCCCACAAGGACTCCGTCTATCTCCAGCTGTCTCAATGACTCCTGAGCTGCTCCCCTTTTGGTGAAGCACAAAGTGGCTGCAACAATAGTGATGTTGGTAAGCAGATTCAGTTGCTGGGGACTGTGCTATTGCAGGCTGCCTCTGCAAGATTCCCAGCACAACAAGGCACCCATAGGTATCCTTACAAAGTATAACCTCCAGCCTGCAAGTCCACCAGAGAGTAATCACAGAGGTGGTGATGGGTTCCGAACTTACTAGAACACTCCCGGAAATAGCACCATCTTCTTCCATGAGGCCTTATACTGCGAGGGAGAAAATATCATGTGCTCAGGACACAAGGTGTTGGGGAGAAGGTAAAAAGAGTCAGCTAAGGAACCCGCAATAGATGTAGCTGTGCATGCTGAGGGCAGTTTGTCTTTGCTTGGGCAATGTGCTACTGGTGTCAGGAGAGTTCCCAGGAAGGCATGGGGAGGCCAGCTGTCAAATAACAAGAACTGAAGGGAAAAATCAAGGAAACAAATCACACGAGAGAGAGAGAGCACAGGCCAGAGCCACCAGGCATATAGGCTGAAGGAGAAGGAGCAGATATCTCCAGTGTAGCCCTATAACAAGGTGGCTTGCCCAGGGGCTACAGAGCCTGGGGCTAAACCAGCCCTGATTACAGGATTAGCCCCACCTGTGAACAATCAGGTGATTCCTGAACAAAAGGCACCAGGTTTAAGGGCTGACAGGGTACAGCTGGTGATAGAGCTGGAGGGAAGACATTGCAGGGAGTAAGAAATCTCCTGCAGGGCCCTGAGACAGAACTCAGAAGGAGAGTCAGAGCAGGGAGGCTTGAGAGAGACCGTGATCAAACAGGGAAGAGAAGTAAAGAGAGGAGGGAGAAAGTGGTCCAGGGAAAACTGCCCTATGGGGAAAGGAGCTGATCTAGCTGTGCAGTATAGGGCCCAGGGTAGAGGGTAAGACTGGATCCCACTACCAGCCCAAGCAGGGGGCTGCAGGCTGAACCTGGAAGACAGGCTGAGGAACAGCCCCAGAGAGGGAAGAAGGATTTTTTTATTATTATTATTTGCATTAAGACATTTTGGGGACTCTATTTTGGACAGTTGTGACCCCAAAAGGGGTGGGCTGGAGATGGTGACCTGGCCAGATGGCTGAGTTACTGACAGAGAAACCACCACTGTGCCAGTGTGACCAGCGGCAGGGGGTCCTAGCCCTGTGAGAGCTGCAATGCCAAACCTGGCCAGAAGGGGGTGCCGAGGGGTGAGTGGACTCTGTCACCAGCCCAGACAGAAAGAATCCCATAAAGCAAAGCCACGCTAAGCACACTTGCCCACGATGATCCCCAAGTGTCAGATGAATAATAATAAAAAATCCTGCAATTTGTTTCAAATCATTCAAGTTTCTTTTCATGCCCTTTGCTTTTCTCCCAAGCTACCATGTTCCCCTCCTCATTCCGTTTCCTTATTTCCACAGTTTAGGATTTGGATCCTTTGTTTTACAGCATGTCTGCTCCAAAGGGTCACACGTCAGGACCAAACCAAGGCTGCTAAAGAGTTGCCTATGTGAGAGGGCCCCTGAGAGGAATGCTGGGGTGTTCTTCAAATAAAGGCCTGGCCCAGGAGAGTTCAGGGGAGTTGGATAAAAACCAAACTGTGAATTATGCCTCATCTTCTGTGATACCAACTATAAAACATGCCTAATTATAGTCAGCCCATTTTATCCACTATTGCAGAGCATGCAGTAGAGGGTGTGAGATATGCCAAGAGCGAATGCCAGCTCAGACGAGCTTAGCAAAGCTCCTACCAGCTCAACCAAGGGAAGATTCTTTTTGTCTGACCTGGCAAAGCCACTTGCAATGGATCATGCAGATCCTGGTTTGAATCTCAGCTGAGATAATGGGCCAGTTTCGCCACTGGTACATGCTTTGGGAGAGTTGCACCAACTTACATAGGCAGCAAATTTGGCCCAGTTTGTGTAGGGCATACACACAAATGTATGTCCATCGTATGTGGCAGGGCTGCTACTTGGATAAGTTCACCCCACAGACGTATAACTTTCCTGTCCCTTCGAGGGTGTGGGTGTGTCTGTGGGTGTGCTTGTGCCTGAGTGCTCCACTACTCACACCTGCTAGCTTCCTATCCTGGGGTCCTTCTGCCCAGGCACCCTAATGATCTTACAGCAAGCAGTGCACACAAATGCTTTAGTAGTGCAGGACTGACGATGCCTGGAGACTATGGCATCCCTGAGAGCACACCATCTGCTTTTAACTAACTGAACTATATAACACAGTTCTACACTGGCAAGCAACACTGCAGTCCACTGGTTAGTGTGCTTACAATGCCACTGCCTTCTACCAGAGAGAATCAGAAATCCTCAATTATGTGTCATAGGCCCTACACCCTTACTAATAGGGATTCTCCCTCTTGAGGAAGTGGGCTTACTACAGCAACAAAGGGGTTTAGGCTACAGTGCTATGGCAGCTCAGCTGCAGTGCCACAGGTATACCGCTGTAGCGTCTATAGTGAAGACATAGTCTTAGTCGCTGGTTCTCACACAATGACCAAAAGTAACTTCCATGTGATATCTGTCCAGGGGAGGGAGTTGCGGGAGGGGAGAGGAGGGGGATCCCTAATGATGACATCACCAAAGTGGCCATCAGAACTGGCACTAACTGGCCATCACAGCAGAGCAGCCAAGCACTGAATAGGGCCAAAGAGCAGGAACTGCTGACCCCCCCATACAGGGGGATCCTTCCCCAGGGGCAGAGCAGTGTAGAGGGTTGCATTGCTGCCCTTTGTGCAGGACCCATTTATCGAATATTGCAAATAGAGGATTCTGCAGTTACTGCAAAGAGGCAATTTCAGCCTCCAGACCTGTCCATCTAGCACTAAACTGACATGAAAAGAAAGAGGAAAAAGAGAGAAAAAATAAAGAATCTTCAGCTTGTTGAAAAAAAGAGTGCACTGAAAAGACCATCAAGGGTTTGGTTTAAACACACTAAAGTCTGGAAATTCACTGCTAAGCTCCAGGCATCCAATATCCAGACACAGTTGGATAGCGTGAAGGGTGATGGCCAGCTGTGAGCAGATCCTGGGTGCCTGTTATTTTGCTGTGAATTTCCATCCTTTTTGGAGAGTTTAAATCAGAACTTTAATGGCTTTTTGATGTTGTTTTAGTTTGGTGAATAGTTTCCCGTTGTATCTGCTTATTCAGTGAAATAGCAAGAAAGCGCTGTTACAGTGGAAGATGACAGGAGGCTACAGAAGGCTATCTCAGCTGCATTTGCACAGCAGAAGCCTTTAAAAATCACTGTGCTATGAAGGAGACATTTCCATATTTCACGGCTATTTTTGCCTGGTGCCTAAAGTTGATGATACAGCAAAAAAAAAAAAAAAAAAAATCTGAATGAAAAATAAATAAATAAAAGTCCTTTTGCTTTTCCTTTCTTCCTAACGGTTTACATCCCAACCGTGTCGCTCAGCCAACCCGACAAAGCAAAGTGGGTTATGCCTGTAAAATGAGAGGGATTAGGGCTGTGCTAAGGATATCTCTCCTTAGTATTTGAGTAAGGAAAATAGAAATCTATTCTCAGCTGGAGTTGAAACCCCCTCTTCTCTTTTGCTACCCTGCCGCACCCTAACCAGGTCTCATAAGACAGCTAGAATCAATAGGGAGAAGGAGGTCAGAGGGATTGTGAGCCATTGATTATCGATGTGTGTTTCCATGCAAGGCTCCTACTGACCTCATGTGAGAAGATCAGCTTTAGCGCAATTAACCCTTTCCCTGGCTGCAATTCTGCACCTGCTGTACTCCTCTTACCCATTAGTGTCTGTTCTAACGTCTGCTGCATTCAGCTGGGATACATGATTAATGGCAGTAAGGCAGCACGCACAAAAATGTCAGTAATGTGTAAGCGGCGGCTGTTAAGCATTGATCAGTGTGGTCCAAAGGAGAGTATTACTAGGAGTAACAAGGGGAGATTGAGCAAAGGAAACTATGAGCTGAATATCAGGAAAAGTTTCCCCAGGGTGAGATTGATTAAGATGTGGAACAGCCTCCCAAGAGAAGCCAAGAGAGCCTCATTTGTCTACTCAAGTAAATGCAGACTGGACAAAGCACAGTAAAAATCATGGGGGTGAGTAATGGACAAAAGCCAATTTGAGACACCTTCAAGGACCTAGGTTTTCAGAGAGTGGATACTCAGAACTTCCAAAAATCAGGCTCCGGAAGGCATCTCAAGTGGGGCACCCAAACTCACTAGTCACTTTAGAAAATCTTGGCCTGTGACGGAATGGTACTTTCCCATCCCTAACATCTATGTGTCTGTGAGGGCCCAGAAAGCCTGATATTTACTTTCATGTTGTTTATATTATTATTGCTAATTGCTATTTGTTAAGCACCAACAATGTTTGGATCTGCTCAAGACACACCAAAGAGAGACAGTTCGTGTCCGAAGGAAGCTTACAGTCTAAAAGACAGACACGGAGAAGTCAGGGTATGCTGAGACTCTGAGAGAAAGGAGCATATTTATTTCTTATTAACTCACTTCTTCTGGGCACCAGAGAAGAGAATTTTTGGGGGGGGATTTGAATGAGATCAGGGTGATGGCTTGGTGGACTGGGATTGGAAGGTCATTTCATGGGTAAGAGACAATGTGAGAAAACGTATGGAGATGTGAGTGGGAGAAGGACACCATTGATTAATGAGAGCAGTGGCTGGTCCTGCCACGAAGAACCCATGACTATCAAATACTGCTGTAGCGCTGGGTGTTCGGATACCCGTTAGATCACTGCCCCATGTTTTCTAATGGGTGAGACTTCTAAGGGCCTCGCTGATGTCACTTCACCAAGGCCATGGCTTTTGTGACATGATATTCTAGCATCTCTAAATGCTCTCTCCAAGAAAGGCCTAATGAGGCCCCTGAAACGTGGCATTTCATGCCCTTGACCTGCCTTTAACAGCAGTTAATTGGATGTGCTTTTTACTGGATCAGCAGACTTGATCACAGCAAAGAGACCTGCAGTACACTAAGGCACCATTACCTGTTACTAAAGGATTAAAGTGTAACTGGGCTGATGTTGTTATGGTGACCACAGGGAGCCCCAAAGTTGTTAAGGGGCTTCCAGTGGAGACACAGGATTTCAGATGAAGGCTCAGGCATCACATAAAAGATGTGTTGGATACTGAGAACTCAGACATGTCTAGGCTGTAACACGGAGGAAGGACAGCCTTGAGGCTAAAGCACAGAGCAGATGTCAGGAAATCTGCATTCTATCCCTGGCTCAACCTTTGACTCAGGGCAGGTCACTGAATCTCTCTCGTTCTCACTTTCCCCATCTGTAAATAGGACAATAACACATGCCTCACGGGGATATTGTGAGGGTTAATGTTTGTGATGAGTTTTGCAGTCATTGGCTGCGATATGCCATGGAAGCGCTCCGTATCATTATTACAGAATCATTCTTTGCATATGACCAACAAACTGTAATGAGCATTTCGCTTTGGCATTTACAGGAGGGTAGCTCCAGGCAATGTACATTAAGTGGAAATTTCAGGATGAGCCAAATGGTTCCAGTAAAACACAACCTGAGCCAAGCTCTTTCCCTAAACTTGGAACAAACATCAAGCCTGTTTGACTGCTTTTTTGGAGGACAGGTTGTGTTATTTTTTAATCCCATGTGTTTCTTGGTTCTGTCCAGGCCTGGAAGCCCTGAAAAAAAACACATGCCCAGCTAATGTCAATCTGACCCAAACCAGGATGCACAAAGAGCGGACAGTTCTCTTCAGATTTCCAGAATGAATAATTCATATGAGAGCTGGGAGCAATTCTGGAAATAAACCCCAGAATTAGAGATTTGTCACAAACCCAATCTGCTGAAACATTGGCAAAAGTTAAGGACCCTCTCCAGGACTGGGGTTGGGTTTTGAGGGAATATAAAGCCTGGTTTTGGTTTTGGTTTTGGATGGAAACCATATAAAACGTACATTGGTTTTGGCACCATTTGGGTTAGAGTTTGGGGTTCCCAAACTCAAAGCAAAACTCGGGTAGCAAGAACCCACATGTAGCAGGGTGGACACCTGCTCCTGCCTGGAAGGGCCTGAGATAGCCCAGGGAGCAGGCAGCGTGAAGGCTGGGCTGATTGGGGGAAGTGGCTGCAGCTGGGGCCATGCCCCAAACAGACTCAGCAGGCCCTATAAAGGCAGGGAGCCAGGCGCTCAGGCCAGAGTCTCTCTCTCTGCACTTAGAGAGAGAAGGGCCTGGCTGCAGGGAGCGAGACACAGGGTACCTGAGTGGAGCAGGGCTGGGGAAAGGCTGGGGAGCTCCAGCCTGGAAAGCCCCAGGCTGCGGCCTAGGAGAAGGCTAAGGGGTACTGGGGGTTGCAGAGGGCAGCCCAGGGCTAGGCCAAGGCAGCAGGTCCAAACCCCCTTTGCCAGTGATGAGTGGCCTATACTGCAGTCTGCCCCAGGGAGCGGGGGCTAGTTGGTGACTGACAGTGGCCTAGTACTGAGGCAAGGTGGGGATAGTGGATGGGGGTTCCCCAGGGAGGGAGACCCAGATCTGTGGGGTACTGCCAGGGGGCAGCACCCAGAGCAAGGGGCACCGGGGTCCTGGGAGGGACACGGGGGCCAGTGCGAGGGACAAGGTGGATCACCGGCCTGTAGAGGGCGCTCCAGATGCTGGACGAGCTGATTCCCCGAAGCAACTAGTAGGGGGTGCCGCAGGGGTGAGTCCGTACCCTTACACCACATAAATCAAAACTGCACAGATCCAAAATCAGGATGATATGGATGTGTCTAACCCGGATACATGTTGCCAATGTGAGATAAGACTCCAAATTTCTGGCTGTTTATCTGAATTAAACTGAGTCACCAAATCTTTCCCTTCCCTTCAAGGCCCATTGTAGTTTGGAGCTTTCGCCCTGCTACAAGAGGAAAACTTTAAAATTAGGTCATTGCTCTGAACTCCTAGTAGAGACATTCAGGTCATTGCTATTGTTACCAGAATAAAATCTGAAACCATAATCAGGACACAGTGAACACTTCAGAGGAGATGTTTCCCCACCACTTCTCTGGCCCCAGTTGTGGTATAAAGTTTAATCAGGTTAGCCAGGTTTTCTCTCTCGATTTCACAGCCTCCATTCAGCACACCAGATTATAAACTTTCCACATGTAATTGAACCTGACTCAAGAAGCCAATTGTATTACAGTGAGCTTTAAAGGGGGAAATGGTAAGGGCTAAAGTTTTCATTCAACGAATGCAATTTCTATGCGCAGAAATCAATTCAATTGACATCAGTTGAGCTTTAATGCTGAATTAAAGAGCTGCCAGGTTTCCCCCATGGGGCTTTTACAGTCCGGGTTTTATGAATTCATTAAAATGCACACACAAACTTTTAGGTAAATAGCATTACACTGTAATAAGGGCTACAGATCGACACTATTCCTCTGAGAGAAGATCTAATTTGAGTTGCCTAGTTGGCAAAATTGTTTTCCATTGCTCTGCATCTATTAGCAGAGGGTGTCATATTTTCCCTTGTTTCTGTTCTGCTTTCTCTCTGTTGGCTCAGCAGGGAGAGTTTTGTAGTGTTATGAGAGTTTGTAGCGTTTACAAACACTAGAGGAGGGCAGAGTCTTTTGAAAGCAGGCAGCAAATTGGGGAGCCATTGGGCTTAGGGCATGTAAGGTACACAGTGCAGCTCATCTCTGATCCACCCAACAGATCTGGGTTGGAGGTTCGAAATGTTCAGTGGACATGGGAACATGGTGGACATTTGCACAGCTACAAGATTTATAGCCCCAACGAACTGCAGTTGGGATTCACTCAATCCCAGGTTGAAGGAGTAATGGGGCAATCCACTTGGCGCCGATGAAGGCATCTACGTTAAGAAAGCGAAGGTGCCATAGCTTCTGAGAGGACAGGGGGAGTAGAGAGGGTGGGGTCTCTTTGGATGTTGGAGTTTGCTGAATTCAAGCCTCCCAGCAAATCCTTAGGCCACCCCTTTCCAAACAAAATAGCAGGGACTGTGAGGACCTGAGTTGAGGCCAGTTCAAAGGTGAGTTAATGGAATGTGCTAAACTAACACTTTGCACTTTAGCAGCTCCTTCCATCAGTTAATCTCAAAACAACTGCCAGGCCTTAGAGACGTGAAGTTACAACACAGTGGCTCAGCAGGAGAGCTGAGAATGAGCCTTGGAAGTCCTGAATGCCATTCTCGGGGTCTAGCCAGTAGAGGACACTGCATTGATCCTCCCCATTTTTAAAAGTGTCCCCCTGGCTGATTCGCTACTGACAGTGGGCATAGTTAGACAACTGACTATGAGTTTGCACCTGCAGGCCAGGTAACTACACAGCCAGTGCGCTCCGAGACTACGATGGGTGCAAAGTTGCAGGAACAAAATTGGAAGCCAGGCTTAGTACCTTTGAAAAATGTGACCCTTATTGTCCCCAAAGCCGTAGAGAGGATATTTGAATGGGTCAGCATCATCTCAGCTTGGCTGTCTCTGTGCTACTGTGTCCCATCCATTCGCACACAGCATGGAGGTCCTGGAGACTAAGTCCTCTGTTTGTCCACAGAACAAGTGAAGCACAGGCAATGGGAGTGCAAGTTTCCTGCATGAAGCTGCTCTGCTGCCATGCATTGGCCCTCGCCTGGAGAGATTCCCTTTTGGGACGAGAGCGGCTCAGTCCTTGGCATCTCTCCAGAGACCAAGGAAAGATGAAAGATCCAGTGAGTGTCAGTTGCAATAGTGAGTTTTGTGATGCAGGCACTCATCCACTAAGGGCTGGACTGAGAAGTCCAATGGCACATTTCACGCAGCTCACCAAACAGTCGGCAGATGGTAACAGTTTTCAGTCACTACCAACCTATCTCAGACTAGAATCAGTGACTTAAAGATGAATGATTCCATATGCGATTGCCAGCCCTGGTCTCTCATCCCTTGGGTTGGTAGGACTTGGGGAACAGTGGAAGCAGCACATCTTATCCTTGAAGGACCAGGCACAGTGGGAATGCCTAGAACTACTCAAGCGTGATCGCTCTGGCTTATTAAGGAACACTATTAATGGGCTCTGAAGAGACTCCAGTTCAATCCTCCTCTTTGCTGGATGTGGGGGCCTTAAGCACAGGACTCTGAAGTGTAGAATTTCCTCTAGGGCAAAGAAAAACAGACAACGTGGCTGCCCTCAATGACTGCTTGGTAATGATACAGAACAGTTTAAAGATGCCTGTTAAGATCTACATCTTGTTGTGCAAAAAGCTTATGCATCTCCTGGGCTTCCTTCACCTGACCCTCTGAGCATTAAAATAGCCAACAGATCATAATGCAATAGCAGCAAGGTAGGCACAGTGTGGCCGTATTTTTGCTCCCTTCTGAGTGTGTTGCATTGACAAAGCTGCTGGTAACTATTCATATGGGGCTGCCTGGAAAGCACCTCGAAGCAGAACAGTATCATTACTGTCAAGGATGTTATCAATGCCTTTTGCTGGAAAATTATTACTATTAAATAAACAGCATTTTCCATTTTTTTGAAAAAGCATCTTTTTTTCCATCGGGGTTTACACGCCATCGGAAAAAAATGCAGTACAAATTCCTGATGAGTCAGCCTACATATTAGCAGTTTTTCTTCTTCCTTTTTTTTTTCCAGTGGATCATGCTGAGCCTTCCTAGATGAAAAGAAGACAAGCTATCATCTCTTTACACTTAGAGAACTCCCAGGAGCAAATGAGGAGGAAGATAATTAGACCAAATGTTGATACAATAAACCCCAATGGAATGCAAACCAGGAAGAAAGTGTTGCATTTGCCCAAATCCCAAAATGTTGATAGCATCCTGGTGGGAAATGCAATCAGAGCAATTTGACCATTTCCCCACCACCACCACCACCACCCACACAATCATTGCTGGAACCCCTTTTTGTCCTGTAAATTAACCCAGGTGAGCAGACTTTGGATCCTAGTTGGCGGGACTGTGTCTCATGCAGCTGGGATCTGTCTCCTGAATGAATAACGGTTTGAGAAATGGTTTAGCTTCCCCAGCCCCTCCTTCTAAGGTCAAGAAGCAAAACTCATTTGAAATACCAATTGCTGCAGCAGGATACAAATCCTTCCTTGGACCAAGTGCACTGGCTGTGGATTGTAGGAACTGCCAAAAGACAGGTGCTGAATCAACGTTACTGGGCCCGCATGGTTAGCATGCCAGGAGATGTCAATTTCAATTGTAAAGTTTTCCTAAGAGAAAGCGTTAGGCATTTGACAGTGTGCACATAGAACGTATAAAATAGATAGAACATAGCACCTTATTAAGAAGAAGATCTGGTACAAAAATTCATCTGGACCAAAACCAGTACATAAGAACAGCCATACTGGGCCAGACCAAAGGTCCATCTAGCCCAGTATCCTGTCTTCTGACAGTGGCCAATACCAGGTGCCCCAGAGAGAATGAACAGAACAGGTAATCATCAAGTGATCCATCCCCTGCCACCCATTCCCAGTTTCTGGCAAACAGAAGCTAGGGACACCATCCCTGTCCAATCCTGTCTTAATCCCATTCCAGCAGTGGACCTTCAGAAATTGAACCCAGTAGGTGCTTAAAATGCCGAGTATATATTCATGCTGTGGGTTGATACAAACCTCCATTCATTTTTTTAAACTACCCCAGAACTACTTTTGTCTGCAATGAACTATGGTAGTCAATCCACTATAGGTTTCAGAGTAGCAGCCGTGTTAGTCTGTATCCGCAAAAATAACAGGAGTACTTGTGGCACCTTAGAGACTAACAAATCCACTACAGGTTTTTCCAACAGGTCTGACTGTAGTGGACACGGGGAAGTGCTGTCTGAAAAATCTGGGACAGTCCTGAATAGCGATGCGACAGTGGCCCAAAGGTTTAATTTTCCTTTTCCAGGGTGTAAAATATTACAGCTGTTTCTATTCCCCCTGGCATAGGGTGTCTTTAGAAGTGCCATACCAGTGCTGTTCAGTTGTTTTCTTGTGGAACACTAGCGACACCCAGTGGCCAAGTCTTTTTGTCACTCAGGGTTCTTCCCTGGTCCTTCAGTGCTCACAACAGCCTGTGGGAGACAACTGATTTCACTTCCCAGCCTAATCTAGTTCTATAGCAGGTCTTGCGAAAACAGTGGTTGTTTTGAAGGATAGGAAGATGATTCAGATCAAATGACAACTCACTCTGAACCTTCACCCGGAACTCAAACCAAACCTTTTTAAGATTCAATGCAGTTTACCTATCTTCCCCTCAACACACTTTTCACTGCACATCTCATCACTAACTGGATCTGGCCAAAATGCCAGGATGGGGATAGTTCGGGTGAGGGTTACAGAAGCATCTTCAACTTGTGGAGGTCAATCCAAGCTACAAAGAGGAGCAAGTCACATTTGGATCCAGTTCCAGATCCCAATTTCAAACACTCCAGAACTCAGATCCAGGGGCTTGCTTTGGCCCATTATAAACGCTGAGAACAGCAAGATATGGGATCCAGGTTAGGATCCCAAACCACTCCCACCCAAAGTTCAGGACGGTTTGGATGCAAGATTTTGGTTTGGGTCCATTTCTAATCTGACCCAAACCTAGCCCAGCCTTTTTGCGGTCTCTCATCATTGGTTATTGTGAGTTTGTTTTTTAACTTTCTCAGGGACCGGGGGTTAAAATTTTACTTTCCGTGCAGCTCTTTAGACTCCTGAGGACTTTCTTCCCATTAGAAACTCCCATTTCTTAGGTAGGTCAAGCTTGGGGTCTAAACTCCTTGACTGAGAGCCTTTTAGTATAATGATTTCAGATCCCTTGTACATTAACGTTTAAAGTTATTAAATGAACTCAGTGTTCTGCATGTTCATCCAATCCGATACTGCTTAATTGTGAGGATGCAATATGTTAAACATTTTGAATGGCTATCACAGGTGGTGGGGAAGAATACTTTGGTTAAAAAAAAAATTAAAAAAAAAAAAGATGGCGAACCCTACTCTGCAATCATATAATAGCTGTATTGTTTGTCTGGATCAAGTATTGCTTTGTGCAAGATGTCAATGCCTGGGTGCTTGTATTTGAGCAATCCAGAGAGGAATTAGCTAGAAAATCATCCTTCTGTCACTGAATTTCCAAATGACAGAAAAAGCTAGTGCAATGAGCTCCACTGTAGACTTGCCAACTCCTTTAATTTCAGCAGCAGGCCACCAGTTTTCACATTCATTCACTGCCCACAGCCCAATCAGATGTCTGTGATTTTAGCATTTCCTCCTGTAGGAGGGAGAGCGACCAATTTCTGGATAGGAGATCGGGGTGGGGTGGGGAGAGAGAAGACCTCACAAAAGCACAGCTGCATTTAAATAAATATCCAAACTTTGGGTTTCTAAACCTTCTGACATTCTCCTATCGCTCCTCTTGATTGGATAATTTTAGATCTTTTCATACCTGCCAACATCCTCAAGGGAAAAAAAGATTGCAAATTTGCATACATTTGCACATATTTGCATACATTCAAGCATGTGCCCTCAGCAGCATGTGCCTTCCCATTAAAAAGTTATTCTGCACTAAACCCTAATGTCAAACCACTAACTCCTATACTAAGCACTGAGCCCAACATCGGAAAGAAACAGTAGATTGCTCAAGCTGACTTGTACCTGCCAAAAATCTATAGTCAGCAGGGAAAATCAGTAGACCCAGCAGGTCTTATTTTTAGGCCTGTTGCTAGTGGCAGCCCAAAATAGACTTTGGATACACACACAGCCACACACACACATACAGAACTGGTTTCAAATACATGCCCAAAGTTGCAGGCATTCTTCAGACCTTCTAATATGGGCACTAACCCTACATCCATTGGATTACCCTCTCCCCAGCTTTGTCTGAATTGCTCCTGATGTTCACCATGCCACCAGGACTTCACTCACCATTGTACAAATTACTCGTGGGGAAATGTGAATGTCTGAAATGTCAAGTCCTTAAACCTCCTCCCACAACCAAATTTAAGCAGGCAGCACCTAAACAGCCATGGAATCCCAAAGGATTTGGGTCTGGCAGGAATTTTTCAAGCTAATGCCCTAAGCAGAAGTCAAGCCATCCAGCCCCCAAGGTGGGTGATGATTTTACAGCCTGATCCAAAACCAGTTGAAGTCAATGTTGTCCTTCCAAAGGGCTTTGGGTCAGGCCCTTGTTTTCTGAGGAGTCTTTTGTGACAGTGTACCCCATAAGGCTTTATGGGGAGGGGGTGCTTATAAATGTATGTATGACATAACTGGAATATGTTTTGTGCTGCCTGTGCCAGGTAACATATCTCCGTAAAGGTTATGGTCTACTATATCTATTCATCCTATTTGTACATATATATATCATTTTCTACTTAAGGTTAAGAATATGGGCTGTATGCTTGCTTGGTTTCTAAGTAAGCTTTGGGAGGCATTTGGTCAGCTTCTTTAGGAAGGAATTCGCCAGGTTAAGTACCTAATCAGGAAACACTTGGGGAACAATGCATCTTGGAATGCTCCAATCCACATAAGAAGTCTTCCTGGAGACATGCAAGATACCATGTGGACAATGGCTTCAGCCTGTAAAGACTGAGTCATGCAGGGACATGTGACTTGTCCAGGTGACTCCAGAACTCCATCTTGGAGCTGGACTTTGCATAGGAGGGAGGAGGGGGGTCTCCTCCCACAAGAGATAGTCTATTTAAGCCTGGGGGAGACCCCTCCATCTTGTCTTCAGCTGGCTAAAGAAGGAGCCTCTCCACCCCCCCAGGATACTTGAAAGAAACTGAATCAAAAGACAGAGACTACAGGGGTTGTGAGAGATTGCTGGACCCAGGCTAAAGGGAGATTAGCCTGTAAAAGGGAGCATTCGGGAACTGGTGAGGAACTTATCTGTATTTAGTTTGATTAGACATAGATTTGCGCATTTTATTTTACTTTACTTGGTGACTTACTTTGTTCTGTCTGTTACTACTTTGAACCACTTAAATCCTACTGTCTGTATTTAATAAAATCACTTTTTATTTAGTAATTTACTCAGAGTGTGTATTAATACCTGAGGGAGCAAACAACTGTGCATATCTCTCTATCAGTGTTATAGAGGGCGAACAATTTATGAGTTTGCCCTGCATAAGCTTTATGCAGGGTAAAACGGATTTATTTGGGTTTAGACCCCATTGGGAGTTGGGCATCTGAGTGCTAAAAACAAGCACACTCCTGTGAGCTGTTTTTGGGTAAACTTGCAGCTTTAGGACAACTGATTTGGACCCTTGTTCTGTGTTGGAGCCAGACAGGAGTGTCTGACTCAGCGAGACGGGGTGCTGGAGTCCTGAGCTGGCAGGGAAAACAGAAGCAGGGGTAGTCTTTGCACATTGGGTGGCAGCTCCCAAGGGGGTTTCTGTGATCCAACCCGTCACCTTTGTTTAAAAACAAAACAAAAATACCGTTTCTAGCCCTTCTCGTTGTAAACATAATCTTTCAAAGGTAACTAGCTGCAATAATTAGGTTTATTGAATATATAGTGCTGGGGAATGTGCAATTCACGACATTTTCAATGAGAATGTATTAACTTACACTTTTGATATCCCTTGTTAAAATGTGAAATTATCTAATTTGTAGGCACTAGATGCACATGCTAACTTTGTCTGCACATAGCAAATGAACTTAAAATAATAACACTTTCTCATTGAATTTTGAGTGTTTTTTGCTAAAAATAGGGGGGTGGCATAAAAAAGACAGATGGTTTGGGTGTATTTTGGTAGGGGAAATCTGAAAGCCCCTATCACTGTTGCTTTGAAATTGTCCAGAAAGTGATTTTCCCATTCATCATTTTCTGTCCATATGTGTAGTACCCAGCTCCTTGTGGACTTGTAATTAATTGAACTAGGTACTTGGGGCCAGATCCTCAGCTGCCTTGAAGTCAATAAAACTATACTGATTTACACCAGCTGAGGTTCTGGCCCCGAGACACAGTATTGTGTAAAGAACTAATGGCTTTATTGTACATGGTGGTCTGTTTGGAATGGTGACTTCCCAAAGTGCTTTGTCCCGGCATGCACTGGTTCTCATGCAGATAGCAGGGTGGCGTTTCAGGGACTGGTGAGGAATGGGAATAGGACATCTTTCCAGGACATTACCCTTTAGGAAAGTCCATTTTCTTTTAACATGGTCAGTCTCACTACTGCACGTGTTTCCTTACAATCATTGTCATGTGCTTCCCCTTGGCTTTGCAAATATTTTTAGGAAGAGCTAAATTTAAGATGCCATCTTTTAAAAAATGGGGTCTTCCTATGGTTCTGCTTGCAGGCTAGGGGGTTCTGAGGGAAGCCATGTGACCTGGGTCATCTGAATCAGTCAGCAGACAGACAGTATTTTTGCGGATACAGACTAACACGGCTGCTACTCTGAAGTCTGAAAAGAGCCAGCTTCAAGCAAGGTGGGATGAGTTGCATCTTGCTGCCTTAGGGAGCAGCCTGCTTTGTCTCTCTCTGTTTTGGGGTTCTTGTGGTGTTTTGAATTCTAAGAAATAAAGTAGTATTACGTTGCAACCTTCCAGCAAGGGTATTTTATGTTTTTATCTAATTTCTCAGCTTGTTTTCTGGGAAACATAGTACTCCTCTTTAATGTTCCATTTGATTTCTAAGTGGATGCCTCCTGCTGGTGCCCCTACTTGCATTCCAGAAGGTCTCTCTCTCTCTCATATCCAGCTTCATCTTCCTAAGTGCCCCACCCTAGTCCTCTTCTGCTTACAACCAGCAAAGGACAGGCAGTTGCACTGCGGGTCAGCCTCACGGTAGGCAGGATTGGTAAAAGCTACCCTTAATGTGGATCACAGTCTGATCTTTTCCTGTGACTATAAATAGACTCCTAGATAATTTTTGCATGTCAGCTTCCTACCCACCTTCATATGATACCAGCCTTCAATGGCCCTCAGCACACTTCCCCCATAATATACACACACACCTTTCTAGAGAGCAAGCATTTCCTCCACAGAGAGCTATCAGGTTGTGGGTACATCTGTCATCTTGCTTCTACTTTAATGTCATACAAGGAATAAGAGCATCAGGAAAAAGAAAATAGAAACCTTCTCTAGTGACTTGCCACTCATGCCTATGGTAACTAGTGCAAGCATTAAGATGAAGCACTTCAAGCATGATTTTTTTGTTTTGTTTTAAAGAAAACCGTTCTGGAAGACAGATTAAAGCACCACAACACTTTGTAATAGTATTTGTAGTGCAGATAAAGTGTTTGTATTTTAATTTCTAGCACCAACAACAAAATAAGGAAGTGGGCTGGAATTGCTTTTTCTTTTCTTTTAAAAACTGCTACAAAAATTGTTTGTACTGAAGGAAAACAACTCAAAGTGGAGTTAGAAACACAACTCAAGTGGGAAAGTTGTTATCAGCGTCACAAGTGTAACCTGCTTGTTTGATACATGGTGCTTGAAGAAGATACAAAGCCAGTCTGCTAAAGATCACTGTGTTTTAAGTTTAATTAAGTAATGAATCAATGTTTGCAAAATGCTTTGAGATCCTCGGGTGACGGGTGTTAATAGACATGCCAAATATTGTTACTATGAAAAAATCTTGAATTTACTAACCCCTTCATGACTCTCTGAAAGCATGAGGAGTTGTTTTTCGGGCCAGATCCACAGTCCATTAAAAGCAATTAAATGACTTAACTTCAACAGGTTTTAGGTCAGGGCCTTTGGACATGATTCAGCAAGGGACTTATATGCATGCTTGCCTTCAAGTATGTACATTGTCCCATTGAAGTCAGTGGGAATATTCCGATGCTTGAAGTTAGGCATGTGATTAAGTACCTTGCTGAATAGGGGCTTTAGAGAATAGATTATGATATTTATATTATTCATAGAGTTTAAAGCCAGGAGCGACCATTAGATCATCCAGTTCAGTGGTTTTCAACCTTTTTTCATTTACAGACCCCTAAAAAATTCTGAATAGAGGTGTGGACCCCTTTGGAAATCTTAGACATACCCTGCAGACCCCCAGCACTCTGCAGACCACAGGTTGAAAACCACTGCCCACTACGTAAGAGGCCACTAAATTTCACCCCGTTATCCTTTTATTGAGACCTGTAGCTTGTGTCTGGCTATCTTCCAGAAAGGCAATCAGTCTCAATCTAAAAACATTAAGAGATGGGCAACCCACAATGGTCTCCATGGTTAATCACCTTCATCATTAAAAATGTGAGCCTTATTTCTAATCTGAATGTCAGGCTTCAGCTTCCAGCCATTGGCTCTTGTTATGCCTTTTTTTTTCCCTTCTGAGGCAGCTATC
Source organism: Emys orbicularis (assembly GCF_028017835.1). Classification (NCBI taxonomy): domain Eukaryota; kingdom Metazoa; phylum Chordata; order Testudines; family Emydidae; genus Emys; species Emys orbicularis. The sequence continues at coordinate 110,211,038 of NC_088689.1, forward strand.
AGCTGCAGTGTCACTGGCTAAGATAACATCACAAAAGTTATTTTCAAGCTTCCTTTCAGAAACTGATCACCAGCTGGAATCAGGAATTTTTTAATTATTATTATTTAAATCCAGGTGCAGTACAAACCTATCCAGTGCCCCAAAGCTCTTGCAACGTAGAAAGACAGAAGCAGTCACGTGAAGGAACGGGGGGGGGAGGGGTCAAAAATTACAAAACACAAGACAACTGGCACCCATCTCCTTTGCTCTGTTTTATTGCTCTTTGAATTGAGGAGGCTGGAGGAACTCAGCACCCTGCAGGATCTGGGCCTTTGTGCCTCAGCAAGATTTGCCCTGCCTGGCACTGCCGTGTAATGGAAAAGTCCTTCCAGCTACATTTGATGCTTAGGATTTGGCCCTCGATGACTGGGTTAGGTATGTAGTTTATAGCTGGAAAGATGAAGCTGGTTTAACATTAAGGAGATGCACAGTAACATGCTTCCAGACTAGGGCAGGGCCCCATTGGGTCAGGTAAATGAACAGTCCTCGTGAGGCTTCACCCAGGTTTGGAAGCAAGCTTGAGCCAAACCTTTGTGCAAGGTTCTGAACTGTTCAGGATCTGCTTTTCAGGAGTTTGGAGCATCCCACTGGAATGAGTGGGAGCTGCAGGGGCTCAGTGTCCTTCAAAGTCTGGACCTTCTGTTGGTTTTTGCACAAGCCTTTGCAAGTCTCAGTTCCCAGCAGGACTGATGCTATGACAAAGACTGTTTCGCAATATTACACCTGAGCCCAGAAGGGCCAGAATTCCACAGTGAAGCCAAATTTCCAAGCCAGCCGGGACGGTTCAAGGAATGTGGATAGCTTGAGGTCAAACTTTCATCTGGACGCCTTAGCTGTATTGGCAACATTTTGGAATACATCTATTCAGTGTACTTAGAACGTATATTGGCACATCATGCCACTAAGTCTAAGGACCTGAATAAGTACTCAGAACTTTTGGAAGTTTATCCTAGACCATCATGAGATCCTTTTGTTTGCTAAAAGCCCACTTCAGCTCCCCTTGGGGCAATGGAGATTCCCACTGATTTCAGTAGCAGTTGGATCGTGCCCTACCAGTGCTGTCTTTTTTGCACAATCTGTTAGCTTCACTTTGCAGCTCACTTAGCCAGGAGGCTGAAGGGAGGGCTCTCTGAGAAGCCTGAGGACCCCCACCTCCAGATAAATGTATAGTACATAAGAAGCCAGCAACACAAGCCACTCCATGATTTCCCTGCCAATGCTTTCCCACAAGAGCCTCCTAGAGCTAGTGCCTATCGTTAGCAGAATCTCATAGCCTCAGTGCTGGTGCTTCATTTGTTTTACTGTTGGCTTGGTAACAGCTGCTGTTACTGTTAGAGGTGGCATAAGGGCAAAAGCAGTGCTTATCACTTTAGAGCTCTTCACGAAAGCCTCGCCATGTCTTTGGCAGTCTGGCAGAGTTTAATAACAGCAAGACTCTCCCCAGAGCTATGTCCCAGCGCTCCTCCCCGGTTGTGCTCTTGTATGTTACAGTGCAGGCCTTCTATATTATTAGCATAACAAAAGCCTGTGAGGCAGAGCCCTGGACTATTCTGTATTATTGCAGTGGCCAAAGGATCTGCAGGGAATAGACTCTGGAAACAATCAAACTTTGGCATAATAAATAATGATGATAATCATTTTTGCAGCAACTTTTCTCTCTGGCTGTCAAATCCAAACATTTTTACAAACATTTATTAACCAAAGCTTAGAACCCCCACCCCTGTCAGAGAAGCAGTAGAAAGGGCCCAAACCAAAACCCCACTGCTTAACACACTCTCTATCTTGGGTGGGAGAGGGATTTGGAAGGTATATCCAAATTTTACAGCTGTCTCCTAGTTGTGTAATGGAACAAACCAACCTCCCTGAATAGTCTTGAATTTGGAGGGTGCGAGAAATCCAGATGGAGACCACTGCTTTACAGCTCAGGCTAATCTCTAGTCAGCAACTATCCCATTTTACAGACAGGGAAACTGAGGCACAGAAAGGGCTTAAGGATGAACAGATTCCAGTTTATTCTACCATAGTTGTACACAGTCTGCTAAGTTTGGTTTCATCAGTAGAGTGAGCTGTGATAACTCTCAGCCATGCAGGGAGTAGATCAGTTGACTAAGTACAGGACATTTCTCCATAGTCAGTTTTAACTTCACTTTCAAGGTGCTATCCAGCCCTTGAGCCATGTATGAAACTCCCAGTCTCGTTGTAAGGAAATGGCTAGTGTGTTGTGCACCGCTGCCCCCTGCTGAAGTCAAATCAGAACTGCTTACATGTGCCCTATACTGCAAGTTGCTACTAAAGATTATTCTGAAGCTGATGTGGGAGGAGCCTGTGCTTTTGGAGTGAGAGTAGCTGGGTTCTATCTTACTTGTCCTCATGAAGTCCCAAGTGGCCAAGGTGTGCAGTACAGTGATAACCATGAAGTCCTGGGCACAGATTCGTTATCGCATCAACGGCAGGTGCATGGGATGATCCAAGACAGCTTATGGCCTGTTAAGTTTCACCATAAAAACATGATTGCAAAACAACATCAGCATCAAAACCAAATTACTTCACTGGGCCTGAAGTCAATGGGGGTTGGGGACTTCACTCCCCCAGGTCCCTTTAAAAACCTCAGCCTCAATCTTGGGGAGCTGAGACAAACTGCACAGAGCAGCCTTCAGCACAAAATGCCCACGAGGGTGAAAGAGGTGATCCCACTACTGACTACAAGTGTGAAGCCATAGAGGAGATGCATCAAAGAGTTGCCCCTCCCCACAGTGCTTGTTGGAGAAAGGCAAAGCGGGGCCCTGGGGTTTACAAGCCTAAACCATCTGATTCCATGTTGATTTCAGCTGACAGGAACACTTTGTTAGAGGGATGGGGAGTGGTTCCGTTCACTGATTTGTTTCTTTCTCATTATAATTAGGGCTGTTGATTAATCGCAGTTAACTCACGCGATTAACTCAAAAAATTAATCGTGACTAAAAAAATTAATCGTGATTAATCGCAGTTTTAATCACACTGTTAAACAATAGAATACGAATTGACATTTATTAAATATTTTGGATGTTTTTCTACATTTTCAAATATATTGATTTCAGTTACAACATAGAATACCAAGAGTACAGTGCTCACTTTATATTATTTTTATTACAAATATTTTCACTGTAAAAATGATAAAAGAAATAGTTTTTTTCAATTCACCTCATACAAGTACCACAGTGCAATCTCTTTATCATGAAAGCGCAACTTACAAATGTAGATTTCTTTTGTTACATAACTGCACTCAAAAATAAAGCAATGTAAAACTGTAGAGCCTACAAGTCCACTCAGTCCTACTTCTTGTTCAGCCAATTGCTGAGAGAAACAAGTTTGTTTACATTTACGGGAGATAATGCTGCCTGCTTCTTATTTACAATGTCACCTGAAAGTGAGAACAGCATAGCGCTATTGTAGCCGGTGTTGCAAGATATTTACGTGCCAGATGCACTAAAGATTCATATGTCCCTTCATGCTTCATCCACCATTCCAGAGGACATGCATCTTATGCTGATGATGGATTCTGCTCAATAATGATCCAAAGCAGTGTGGACCGACACATGTTCATTTTCATCATCTGAGTCAGATGCCACCAGCAGAAGGTTGATTTTCTTTTTTGATGGTTTGGACTCTAGTTTTTGCATCAGAGTGTTGATTTTTTAAGACTTCTGAAAGCATGCTCCACACCTTGTTCCACTCCGATTTTTGAAGGCACTTCAGATTCTTAAACCTTGGGTCAAGTGCTGTAGCTATTTTTTAGAAATCTCGCATTGGAACCTTCTTTGTGTTTTGTCAAATCTGCAGTAAAAGTGTTCTTAAAATAAAAAACATGTGCTGGGTCATCATCCGAGACTGCTATAACATGAAATATATTGCAGAACGTGGGTAAAACAGACCAGGAGACAGTCACAAATTTCTTTAACGCATTATTTTTTAAATAAGCATCATCAGCATGGAAGCATGTCCTCTAGAACGGTGGCCGAAGCATAGAATCATAGAATATCAGGGTTGGAAGGAACCTCAGGAGGTCATCTAGTCCAACCCCCTGCTCAAAGCAGGACCAATTCCCAAGTAAATCATCCCAGCCAGGGCTTTGTCAAGCCTGACCTTAAAAACCTCTAAGGAAGGAGATTCCACCACCTCCCTAGGTAACCCATTCCAGTGCTTCACCACCCTCCTAGTGAAAAAGTTTTTCCTAATATCAAACCTAAACCTCCCCAACTGCAACTTGAGACCATTACTCCTTGTTCTGTCATCAGGTACCACTGAGAACAGTCTAGATCCATCCTCTTTGGAACCCCCTTTCAGGTAGTTGAAAGCAGCTATCAAATCCCCCCTCCTTCTTCTCTTCTGCAGACTAAACAATCCCAGTTCCCTCAGCCTCTCCTCATAAGTCATGTGCTCCAGCCCTCTAATCTTTTTTGTTGCCCTCCGCTGGACTCTTTCCAATTTTTCCACATCCTTCTTGTAGTGTGGGGCCCAAAACTGGACACAGTACTCCAGATGAGGCCTCACCAATGTCAAATAGAGGGGAATGATCACGTCCCTCGATCTGCTGGCAATGCCCCTACTTATACAGCCCAAAATGCCGTTAGCCTTCTTGGCAACAAGGGCACACTGTTGACTCATATCCAGCTTCTTATCCACTGTAACCCCTAGGTCCTTTTCTGCAGAACTGCTTCCTAGCCATTCGGTCCCTAGTCTGTAACAGTGCATGGGATTCTTCCGTCCTAAGCATGAAGGAGCATTGTGGCGGGGCCAGGCAACCCCGCCTTAGCCCAGAACGAGTTAAGCCCCAGGGACTAGAGGGAGGGGCCAGGCAACCCCGCCTTAACGCGGAAGGAGTTAAGCCCCAGGGACTGACAGCGGAAGTCCCGCCTCCCTGGGTGGACTGGGCATGCTCCAAGTGCTATAGGAGTATAAAGGGAGGGAGACCGGCTCAGTCTGGCCTGGAGCCCGTAGACGAAGGACCTGCCGGGGAAGCTCCTGGGGTGGACCAGCCACAGCCGGTGGCTACGCCGGGAAGAGACGCTGTCCACGGCCCGCCGGCGCCCCGGCGCTTAGAGGAGACCCAGGGGCCGACCGAACTCGCCGAGCACCAAGGACCCGTCGACTCCTGGGAGACCCCAGCGGAGACTCTGGTAGGAAGGGACCCCGGGAGGGTGACAGAGTGGTACCTCCCCCCGCCCCGGGGAATCTCAGCGTGTTTCAGTCGGAACCCCCCCCGCTGAGTTGGTGAAAAAGCCTCACGCTACCCTCCACCCGAGGGTCGCTTTTGGGACTCCGGCCGCTAGGCCACGCTGCCCTCCACCCGAGGGTCACTTTTGGGACTCCGGTCACTAGGCCACGCTACCCTCCACCCGAGGGTCGCTTTTGGGACTCCGGCCGCTAGGCCACGCTGCCCTCCACCCGAGGGTCGCTTCCGGGACTCCGGCTGCTAGGCCACGCTGCCCTCCTCCCGAGGGTCGCTTTTGGGACTCCGGCCGCTAGGCCACGCTGCCCTCCACCCGAGGGTCGCTTCCGGGACTCTGGCCTATAGGCCCTACCGCCCGGTAGCCACGGGCTGGGTTCCAGACTCTTGCTGTTAGGCTGCGTCCCCTTGAGGCAAAGGGGACGTCATAGACTTTGGCCGCTAGGCTATACAGCCCTGGATTAAAGGGCTAGTTGACAGACGGTGGCGGATAGTCCACGCCGCCCGCAACCTTAGGGGCGTGGACCGTCACAAGCATACAAATGTTTAGCATATCTGGCATGTAAATACATTGCAATGCTGGCTACAAAAGTGCCATGTGAATGCCAGTTCTCACTTTCAGGTGACATTGTAAACAAGAAGCGGGCAGCATTATCTCCTGCAAATGTAAACAAACTTGTTTGTCTGAGTGATTGGCTGAAGAAGGAGTAGGACTGAGTGGACTTGTAGGCTCTAAAGTTTTACATTGTTTTATTTTTGAATGCAGTTATTTTTTGCACATAATTCTAAATCTGTAAGTTCAATTTTCATGATAAAGAGATTGCACTACAGTACTTGTATTAAATGAATTGAAAAATACTATTTCTCTTATTTTTACAGTGCAAATATTTATAATAAAAAATAAATATAAAGTGAGCACTGTACACTTTGTATTCTGTGTTGTAATTGAAATCAATATATTTTAAAATGTGGGAAACATCCAAAAATATTTATATAAATGGTATTCTATTATTGTTTAACAGTGTGATTAATCACGATTAATTTTTTTAATCGCTTGACAGCCCTAACTATAATCCTAACTAAGCACAGTTTCAGACTTTTTGTTTAAATTCTCCCTCACTCCCCTCCACTCCATGAATGCCTCGACCTGCCGCCGTAATAAGCTTGTAAGGAAAAGTAATTGTGGGAACTCTTGGCCTTTCTCCCCCACCCCGCGTTCTGAAGGACAGGACTATCTGCACACTGCCATTCATCCCATCAGTCGCCGCGCCGGGTAAGCACAATTTGCTGCATGCTGATAGCTACACATTGACACTTAACGGGACAGCTACGTGCTCCAGCCTGACAAGGAGCGATCACTCGTTGCATTAAAGGAAGAAGGGGATAGGGAGGGGAGTGGAAAGGAGGTAGGGGAGAGGGTAAAGGGAGTGGTTAGCTATTCAGAAGTTGCCCCGTAATTTGAGTGTCATGACTAAAATGTTAGGTCAGTTGTTTTGATTGAATGTCAGAAGGAATTGTATGCCAGGGACTCACGCCTTGCACTTTACTGACAAAGAGAACTAATGGGAAAATATTCCAAAGTGACAGATTTTGGTGCCAAGTCTCTTTTACTGCTGCATCAAACAAGCACAGGAAATGTCACGGCATTATATATATATATATATATATATATATATATAAAGCATTTAAATCAATAAAACTTCCAAAGTACATTCAAACCCAACTCAAAGGAAAGCAGTCCCTGCAGTCGAATTGCAGGAGCTGACAAGTCCATAAAAAAAATGAGATTTATTCTCCCAGCAAGATCACTTCCTGATCTTTTCTCTGCGGTCTGCATCTCTAGCAGAAGAACAGCATTGTTAATTTGCTCAATCACATGACTGGATGTAATACAGTTCTTTAACCTTTTAACATTTTGCTGTTCATGTGGAGTACCCGTGTCTTACTTATTGCTCATCAAATTATGCAGGGGACTCAAAGCCCTGATAAGATGTTTTAAATACGTATGCATCAAAAATACATTTCTGTAATCCATGCAGCAGAAAATCATTATCACAGCCTCATATGCATATTTGGATTTGTTCTCTCAGCCTTGGAAGGCAGCACTGAAAGATCCAAGCATAGAAGAGCTAGAGAATTTTCCTCAGGTGGCATCACATAAATCGTCAGTTTCTGATTTACGGATTATATTTTTCCTTCTAGATCTTCATCTGTTTTATCTTATTTTCCAAAATATAGAGTAATTATATTAACTCCTCCATGGCCAAGATCTGTTCTGAGTCATTCAGTCATTGTTTCTCAGCTTGTGAGGAAAGGGAGGGCTCTGGTGGGGGAGATGGTCCTGTGCTCACGATGCTGGATGAGGACACAGGGAACCTGGGTGCTGTTCCTGATTCTGCTTGAAACAACCTGCATGACCTTGGGCAAGTCCCTTACACGAAAACTTTCAGAAGTGCCTAAAGGCCATTGAGACGCAGTCACTTTTGAAAATGGGACTAAGACTCCTAAATCACATGGGATAATAATACTTCCTTTGTCTATTTTGGTCATTTGAAGTGTAAGCTCTCGGGGCAGGGACTGTCTTTTACTGTGTGCTTGGACAACAGCTAGCAGGAAGGGACCTCAATCTCCTCTATGCACTAAAGTGGTGGACGTGGAAGACTCAGGGTTTGGTAGCTGGAGACAAAGGACTACATTTTCAAAAACTTGTGATTTTGAGAGCCTCTATTTTTGGGTACTCAACTTGACACAACTTAAAGGGGCCTGATTTTGAAAGGGCAGCTCCTCTGCACTTTCTGAGAAGCAGGCCCCATCAAGGTGTCTCAAACTGGGCCCCAAGAATCACTAGTTAAATTTGAAAATTAAGGCCAAAGCTCTTTACTTCTAAGTGCCCCATTCCAATCTGGGTTGGGCTGCTCCTGACTTGAACATTGTTCCAATCAGATGGTTGTTCAGTGCAGTGGTTCTCAACCAGCAGTCCGGGGGCGCCTGGGGGGCTGCGAGCTGGCTTCAGGGGGGCTGCCAATCAGAGCTAGCATTAGACTCGCTGGGGCCCAGGGCAGAAAGCCAAAGCTCCACTGCATGGGGCTGAAGCCCAGGGCCCTCAGTCCCACCACCCCAGGCTGAAGCTGAAGCTTGAGCAATGTAGCTTTGCAGGGGCCCCTGTGCCATGGGGCCCTGGGCAATTTCCCTGCTTGCTACCCCCTAACGCCGTCCCTGGCTTTTATATGCAGAAAAACAGTTGTTGTGGGCCCTGGAGTTTTTATAGCCTTTTGGGGGGGACTTCAGAAAGAAAAAGGTTGAGAACCCCTGGTTTAGTGGCTTCTATGAAATGAGCTGGTGAGTTTTGGTCCAGTTGCTAGTAGACACATCACAAAAACTCCACACAAGAAATACATACCGGTGCATGCCACATGCGATTGGCTATGAAACCTCTGCGATACATGAACGAATGACGTTACATGAAAATAAATTGTGTTCTACTGTGCTCAGAGGGGGAACCAGAAACAAACTCAGGCGAAGGATTATACTTCCCAGGCTGGTGGAGGCTGAGAGCACAGAGGGAAATGAAACAGGCACAGGCTTCAGAGGATAAAGCTAGGTAGGGCTGTTCATGAGTCTCCTAAAACATCCCTGCTTGATGGTTTGTAGATTGACATAGACAATGGCCTCCAGGGAAGGAGCGGAGGGGAAATTAATTACACTGCCAAAGCCAAACCAGAGCAAAAGTGAGGGGGACAGTGTATGCAAAGCCAAATGAACCTATTTCAAGCTGGAATTTTACAGCAATTAATAGCACCATGCCCTGATAAAGGTTACCTTGTCACAGCTAACAGTGTGATTTTTTTCCCCATTACCTATATCTATATTGTTTGTCAGGAATGAACTTTAATAAGCTGATGCTATCAGAACTCATCACCACAGTGGCTATGTGCATGGTACAGTGGGTACATTGGAAAGATTTGCTTTGATTTTCCTATGCAACACTCAGGACTTTTCTCTTCTCCAATTTGGATCATGCCTGCCAGCCATGCGATAAAGCTCAAGGCAGGGCAAGACTCCTGCTCCAACACAGCAGGTGTGAGCATTTTTAGAAAAATGGGAGTCTTCTTGTCTTCTTATAGTGATGGTTCAGGCAAGGGAAGGTGACATGGTTCAGAGCAGGGGGTGAACGCCCAGGCACAGGTTCTATTCCCAGCTCTGCTGATGACTTGCTATGAAGCCTTCAGCGAGCCTATTAGGACCTAATTTTTCATAACTGCAGACATGCAATTAGATGGACAAAAAATGTTCATACAATTGTGTAAATAGTTTGCACAATTACTGTGCTTGAGTGCACCAATAGCCATGGGAGTGTATCAGTTGGGTATGTGAGTGCAAACTAGCCTCACTGTGCACCTGGATATTTGTGTTCATAATTGTGCATGCAAATTAATGAAAATTAGGCCCTCAATCCCTATCTGTCTCAATTTCCCCATCTCTAAAACAGATACATTTTTACCTACCTCACAGGATTAGTTTGAGAATAATTCCATGCTTGTAAAGAATTCTGAGAATTTTGGCTGGACGGTACCATAGGCACAGAGATTATTAAACTAATCAACTATGCTGTAGGATTTACTCAACACTCTCTGGCTGGGACTGTGTGCTGGGCCTCCAAGAAGTGCAACTCACACTGGCCCAGCCCAGGGGATGGCTTTAAGCCATCTATGCACCCTCCAGATTCTGTATCAGTCAGGATTCAGAATGGCGGCCAGCATAATTCAGGCAGTTGGTCTAAACTATAGCAGCTCTGTAACCCATAGCCAACCAGAATGGCCACCGGAGCATGCTCAGCAGTCCCGCCCCCAGCCTGTCCCTTCTAAGCCTCCTTCACAGCCCACACCAGCACCAGGCAGCCCGTGTTTGAGGCGGCAGCATACAGAGGCCCTATTGAAGGGGAGAATCTCTCCCTCTCTCTTTCTTCTCCTGGCATCACGATACCTTTGAGTAGCACTGAACATATCCTGTTGGCAAAAAAGAGTGAAAAATAGCATCTTAAGGGGAAAACATGCTAAGCATGGATTTTTAGAGCAATTGGCAATAACTGTATGTTTATTTCCATAGGCAAAACCATCATCTGACATGATTGATAAATTCCAGGGCACTGAACTTACTAAGATATTCATGTGGGGAAGGCAATGCAGATTCAATAGCTTCCCTTGGGTGGAAAAAGGCCTCACGTCTGAGCCAGAATAGAAAAGTGCAATGGCAGAGTGCATGCTTCCTCCAATGTGCCTCCTTATAAGGCTCTATCCCACCCTCTAGCAATGATCTTTAATGACGTCCATCCTGAATTTCCCCTTCCAACTACATCTGGCTGAACAATGGATTTTCCGGTTCTCTGGCAGTGTTGAAAAATTGAATAAAACACTTTGTTTCTGGTCAAACTGAAATCCTCCCCCCCCCCTCCCCCCCCCCGATTTTCAGCAAATCTAAAAATTGAAAACATTTTTTTGGCTTGGTCGACACTATTTGGCGAACTCAGTTTTGGGTGGACCGTCGCTGCATTTTTTCAACAAATAACCTACTTGCCAAAAAAAAAATGTGCCCAGCTCTACTTCTAATTAACAGGGCATAGGGGAAGAACCATTCACAGAAATCTTCAGACAGACCCAAGTTCACAAGTGCTAATTCCCCTAGAAAAGCTTCTGGGCTCAGAAAGTCTGAACACAAATGTTTGCAGTACTGGTTCAGCCCTTTTCCACAACCCCCAGTATTAGGACCAGTTGTTTCTCTACGAGTTCAGGTTGCCACCAAGAAGCTCAGCAAACTGTTGGATCAATCCTAAAAATGTCCCCTTTCTACTGCCTTCCCACTACTCCACATATTCATAAATGGCTACGAGCTGAGTGCCCTCTGCTGTTCACTTCCCTCTGGGTTAAGGGTGCTCAGCACTTTCGAAGATTGGAGGCCACTCAGAGACAAAGCTTTATATTAGCTGGCTAAGTTACAGCAATAGGAAATGACAGGCAAGGGATGCAGGAAGGATTTTCGCATTGCCACAATAGCACATGTGATAGCAGAAACATCTGGAGGGGGTTATTTATTGTCTCCAATTTCGCAATCACTGTACATACAATTACTGTTTGACAAGGACTGGTCACATGACCAACATCTGGAAATGTACTTGGGTCTTCAAAATGAGTACAGCTTCACTGCCATTATTATCAGCTTCTGCTGAGAGCAGCAGTAAACTGTAGTTAATAAAGGAAAGCCAGCTTTTATGGGCTAGAAAGACAGTAAATATATGCAAAATGGTTTGTTGAATCTAGCAGTGGGGTGCCATAAGAGGCTTCATAAACCAGAGTTAGAGTTTCACATCATTCTTCTAGTCTTGGGCATGGTACAGAATAACTCTCCAGGCACTTCTTGCTGGTACAGTTTGGCCAATATATACACAATCACAACATCTCTATCTGCATTTAGTTCACCATCGCTACTAACCCTAGAGCTGGACCATTGAGGTGCTTCAGATAGTTGAGTGATGGGCTCAGAATAAGATTTGGACAAATACTCATTTAAATGAATTTGTTTGGGATGTGTCAATGCCCCTTTTGCATTTACTTTCTACAGGCATCTGAGTTTTGAACAAGATTTTGCTGATAAACATATACAGAGAGTGGATGAGTATGAGATTGACAGAGATCAAATTGCAACATTAAAAAGGTTGCAGAGCAGATTTTAAACTAGGAGATGGGGGAAAGCCGATCGCTGCAGTGGAGCACGTGGATCGGACAGAGACTTCTCTTAGCGGAGAGTCTCTTGATAGAGATTCTCTAGGTTCTAGTCAGGAGGGGAGGATGGAAGAGGATAAAGTAGGGGTCAGACCAGACGAGAAACATTCACATAAAAAAAGAATCTGACACATCAGAAAAGGGCAGACAAATAAACAGTGACAAGTTTTTGAAGTGCTTGTACACAAATGCTAGAAGTCTAAATAATAAGATGGGTGAACTAGAGCCTTGTGTTAAAGGAGGATATTGATATAATAGGCATCACAGAAACCTGGTGGAGTGAGGACAATCAATGGGACACAATCATTCTGGGGTACAAAATATATTGGAAGGACAGAACAGGTTGTTGGGGGGAGGAGAATTGGCACTATATGTGAAAGAAAATGTAGAATCAAATGAAGTAAAAATCTTAAATGAATCCACATGTTCCATAGAATCTCTATAGATAGTAATTCCATGCTCTAATAAGAATATAACAGTAGGGATCTATTATCGACCACCTGACCTGGACAGTGATAGTGACAATGAAATGCTAAGGGAGATTAGAGAGGCTATCAAATAAAGAACTCAATAATAGTGGGGGATTTCAATTATCCCCATATTGACTGGGTACATGTCACTTCAAGTTGAAATGCAGAGACAAAATTTCTCGATACTTTAAATAACTGCTTCTTGGAGCAGCTGGTACAGGAACCCACAAGGAGAGAGGCAATTCTCGATTTAGTCCTGAGTGGAGCGCAGGATCTGGTCCAAGAGGTAACTATAACAGGACTGCTTGGAAATAGTGACCATAACATAATAACATTTAATATTCCTGTGGTGGGAAGAACACCTCAACAGCCCAACACTGTGGCATTTAATTTCAGAAAGGGGAACTATGCAAAAATGAGGAGGTTAGTTAAACAGAAATTAAAAGGCACAGTGACTAGAGTGAAATCCCTGCAAGCTGCATGGACACTTTTCAAAGACACCATAATAGAGGCCCAACTTAAATGTATACCCCAAATTAAAAAACACAGTAAAAGAACTAAAAAAGAGCCACCGTGGCTTAACAACCCTGTGAAAGAAGCAGTGAGAGATAAAAAGGCATCTTTTAAAAAGTGGAAGTCAAATCCTAGTGAGGTAAATAGAACAGAGCATAAACACTGCCAAATTAAGTGTAAAAATGTAATAAGAAATGCCAAAAAGGAGTTTGAAGAACAGCTAACCAAAAACTCAAAAGGTAATAACAAAACATTTTTTAAGTACATCAGAAGCAGGAAGCCTGCTAAACAACCAGTGGGGCCCCTGGATGATCGAGGTACAAAAGGAGCACTTAAAGACGATAAAGTCATTGCGGAGAAACTAAATGAATTATTTGCTTCAGTCTTCACGACTAAGGATGTTAGGGAGATTCCCAAACCTGAGCCATCCTTTGTAGATGACAAAACTGAGGAATTGTCACAGACTGAAGTGTCACTAGAGGAGGTTTTAGAATTAATTGATAAATTTAACAGTAACAAGTCACCGGGACCAGATGGTATTCACCCAAGAGTTCTGAAAGAACTCAAATGTGAAATTGTGGAACTATTAACTAGGGTTTGTAACCTGTCCTTTAAATCAGCTTCTGTATCCAATGACTGGAAGATAGCTAATGTAACGCCAATATTTAAAAAGGGCTCTAGAGGTGATCCTGCCAATTACAGACCGGTATGTCTAACGTCAGTACCGGGCAAATTAGTTGAAACAATAGCAAAGAATAAAATTGTCAGACACATAGAAGAACATAAATTGTTGGGCAAAAGTCAACATGGTTTCTGTAAAGGGAAACCATGTCTTACTAATCTATTAGAGTTCTTTGAAGGGGTCAACCAACATGTGGACAAGGGGGATCCAATGGACATAGTATACTTAGATTTCCAGAAAGCCTTTGACAAGGTCCCTCACCAAAGGCTCTTACGTAAATTCTGTTGTCATGGGATAAGAGGGAAGATCCTTTCATGGATTGAGAACTGGTTAAAAGACAAGAAACAAAGGGTAGGAATAAATGGTAAATTTTCAGAATTTTCAGAGAGGGGTAACTAGTGGTGTTCCCCAAAGGTCAGTCCTAGGACCAATCCTATTCAACTTATTAATAAATAATCTGGAGAAAGGGGTAAGCAGTGAGGTGGCAAAGTTTGCAGATGATACTAAACTGCTCAAAATAGTTAAGACCAAAGCAGACTGTGAAGCACTTCAAAAAGATCTCACAAAACTAAGTGATTGGGCAACAAAATGGCAAATGAAATTTAATGTGGATAAATGTAAAGTAATGCACATTGGAAAAAATAACCCCAACTATACATAAAATATGATGGGAGCTAATTTAGCTACAACTAATCAGGAAAGAGATCTTGGAGTCATTGTGGATAGTTTTCTGAAGACGTCCACGCAGTGTGCAGCAGCAGTCAAAAAAGCAAACAGGATGTTAGGAATCATTCAAAAAGGGATAGAGAATAAGACGGAGAATACCTTATTGCCCTTATATAAATCCATGGTATGCCCACATCTTGAATACTGCATACAGATGTGGTCTCCTCATCTCAAAAAAGATATACTGGCATTAGAAAAGGTTCAGAGAAGGGTAACTAAAATGATTAGGGTTTGAAACAGGTCCCATATGAGGAGAGATTAAAGAGGCTAGGACTTTTCAGCTTGGAAAAGAGGAGACTAATGGGGGATATGATAGAGGTATATAAAATCATGAGTGGTGTGGAGAAAGTGAATAAGGAAAAGTTATTTACTTGTTCCCATAATATAAGAACTAGGGGCCACCAAATGAAATTAATGGGCAGCAGGTTTAAAACAAATAAAAGGAAGTTCTTTTTCACACAGCGCACAGTCAACCTGTGGAACTCCTTCCCTGAGGAGGTTGTGAAGCCTAGGACTATAACAGGTTTAAAAGAGAACTAGATAAATTCATGGAGGTTAAGTCCATTAATGACTATTAGCCAGGATGGGTAAGGAATGGTGTCCCTAGCCTCTGTTTGTCAAAGGGTGGAGATGGATGGCAGGAGCGAGATCACTTGATCATTACCTGTTAGGTTCACTCCCTCTGGGACACCTGGCATTGGTCACTGTCAGTAGACAGGATACTGGGCTGGATGGACCTTTGGTCTGACCCAGTATGGCCGTTCTTATGTTCTTATGTAAATTCGCATGCCCAAGTATTCACACCAGAAGTGCTTTTACTTGTCCAATCAGATAACAGAAACAATACCATGTTATTTACCCAACCAATCACAACTAAACAACTTGAATTTCAAATATTCGCAATTAATCCCTGGAGTAAAAAATTAGAAAAGAGCTTCATTGAACAAACTCAAATAACAAATGAACTGGAAGAACGTGCAATATCTTCTGCCAGCGAATCCACCAGCAGAAAAAAGAGGCTAAATTCATCACATAAATGACTTGTATGTGCTCAGCTCTGACTAGATCTTTTCAAATATACTGTTTAGGGTACCAGTGTGGGAACCTTATATAAAACACTGTGACACCCCAGTGCAGGTCAGCTAATATAACAACCTATGGTAAAATGAGGGTTATCCAATGGGAATGCAGTAAATCTGAAGCAAACCTTCTGCAGTGGAAATAGATGGCATTGAATATTAGGCTAGGTCTACACTGGGAGGGGGGGGTCGACCTAAGATACGCAACTTCAGCTACGCGAATAGCGTACTGAAGTCGGCGTATCTTAGGTCGATTTACCTGGCCGTGAGGATGGCGGTGAGTCGACCACTGCCGCTCCCCTGTCAACTCCGCTTCCGCCTCTCGCCGTGGTGGAGTTCCGGAGTCGACGGCAGAGCGATCAGGGATCGATTTTATCGCGTCTACACTAGATGCGATAAGACGCGATAAAATCGATCCCCGATAGATCGATCACTACCCGCCGATCCACCGGGTAGTGTAGACATACCCTTAATGTGCCTAATCCCTGGTGTCCAGAAACACCAATGCCGTTCTCGCGTCTCAGGCTTATCCAGGACTGCAGTCTCAGAACATGGAGCCACTGCACTACCACTGCAGTCCCATCCTGCTTCTGCCACTAAAAGATGCTCAACAATGGAACATCTGGCACTGGATACGTGTCACTCTATTAAAGCAGCCATACCCCACATAGTTAGCAAAAGGAGCACTGTGAAAGCATTGGACATAATAGACATCAATATCACACAAGAGGCGCAAATAGAACCCATCATTTAGTCCCACCATGAGGAAGGACAGACCAGTGGCTGGGGCACTAGCCTGAGAGACTGGGGCTCCATTCCCTACTCTGCCTCAGACCGTAGGCAAGTCACTTAGCCTCTCTTTGTCTCAGTTCCCCATCCGTACAATGGGGATAATAGAACTCCCCTTACTCCCATGGCTGTTGTGAGGATAAACATGTTAGAGATCATGAGACACTTGGTTAGTACAGTCATGGGGTGGCTTATATACCTTAGATAGAGACTCACCGTGTACTAATTTCAATTGGTTGCTTCTGGTTAATGCTGGGAATCCATCGTTTTCTAGTAGTTTGAACAACAGGCTGTAAGAGAGGATTTGTTCATAGATATATGTTGAATCACTAGTAGAGCCCTGATGAGAAGCTGGGATTTCCTGACATCTAACTCCCAACTGGTTCTTTTAGAGCACTCCGACTCTTATTGTTAACTATATAGACCTCTCAGACATGGGGGAGTCATTTAAAACAACCCAACTCATTCTATGTGTTCAGTTAATTCGCTGGGGGCAGGAATGTAACGGGCATGTGTGTTTCATAAGCTGTGAAATATTTTAAAGGGAACCACATGTTTTTGTTCAGAGCAAGTGTGTGTGGGGGGGAAGAGGCTGTGCTAAAATGATGCAACGTTTCACTGTAAATCAGATCCAGAAATCCATGCAAATCGTCCTCTTCTCAGCTGCGGTCAGTGTGGGGGTGAAATACACAAACCCTGGGACATGTTACTTCATATGTCTGAGTGTGCTTTACATGGATGCCTGTAATGTGGCTTCGGTGTTTAGTTTGCATGCACTACTGCACGTCAGTCCTGCTTTATCTGATAGTAGTGTTCAGATTCTAAAATGCCATGGCTGAGAGAACGCTCTTCATAAGACATTTTTACTGTACAGTAACTGCTGTCCTAGATAACATCACTGAACACAGACACAGACTCTGGCGCCGATAGAAGTATATATTCAGCACCTGGTAACTCTGATATTTTGGGCTTTGGGGATCTGATAAGCAACATAACTGTGATTCCCTTAAGCTCTTGCAATGTAGCAATTGGGAAATTCCCAGGTTCCAAATTGGGGAGTTGGATGTGCATGCAAAGGAATGGATTAAGGCATTGATCCTGCATGGAGCTAAGTACTGTCAATGCAGCAGACTTCAGGGGGAGTTAGGCACTGAGCACCTCACTGTGGGAGCTCAGCTGTTTGGATGATTGAACCCTATGAGAGACTACAGCTCAGCCAAAGGACAAGGCAAATGACATTAAAGCAGCCAAAACAATGGTGGGTAACCTACAGACTGGACCCTGTGCCAGCACAGTGGTGTCTTTATCTGAACAGGCTGAACAATCACCTAAAGACCTGAGATTTAATCCCACTTTATATTGCTATTAATTCAGTTACATTGTAATAGGCAGGAATGCCTGTGCATTTAATGAGGTTCATGGTACCCATCACTGCTATATACCATCATAGAAAAACACCACACTAAGAGCTGGGCTCTCTGTCCAGAAGCTTGGAGATGAGGGCTAAGGTTAGGTCAAGCGTATTGAGAGCAGTGTGTAAGTAACTGAGCAAAATATACATATTTTTTGATGCCTTGCAAGAGTAGAACCTTTTAGTCCCAAATTGGCTGAGCAGGCTTGGCATTCCAGGGACTGTAATACTCAGCAGAGAAGTAATGCTGAAGTCCTATGGGAAGTGTAACAGTGATGAACAACCAGAAAGCCACATCCCAATGGAAAAGAAATCCATGTTGCCTCTAACACCCGCAGTCCTGAGCATATTCCACTTTGTGGTATTGGAGTACATTTGTTGTTAACTATACACACAGTAGCAGAGGCCATCAGAGAAAGCCAGAATCCATATGGCATGTCACATCTAAAGAGACCTCACTGGAATAGCCATCGGATCACCATGGGCATTCCAGAACAGGCAGGGCCGGCTCCAGGCACCAGCCGAGCAAGCTCGTGCTTGGGGCGGCAGATTCTACGAGGCGGCATTCCGCCCAATCCTAGGGCGGCACGGCTGCTTTTTTTTTTTTTTCCGCTGCTCTGGCCGCCCTGTAGGGGGCGGCAGCGTGGAGGAGGGGCGCGCCCTGCTGGGAGCGGGCTGTGCACTCCGTCTGCCCCAGCCGGTGCCAGGTCTGTATCAAGCCCAGCAGGGCAGCCCGCGTCCTTCCCTCCCCGCCGACCGGAGTGGCGCGGAGCCCTCCCGGCAGGCGGCGCGGCGGTCGGGGCCGCGTGGCGAGCGCCCCACTGAAGCCCTGGCCGCCCCCCTTCTCTCTCTGCCCCCGCTTCCTCCCCCTCCTCCCCGCTAGCCGGGGCACGTCTGCAGCGCAGGGAGTCCCCCTGCACCTGCGCTCCGGCCGCCCCGCAGGTTTTTTTTTTTCCTGCTTTGCCGCTCCAGCCGCGCCGCAGGTTTTTTTTTGCTTTGCCGCTCCGGCAAAAAAAAAAAAAAAAAAGCCAGAGCCGGCCCTGCCAACAGGCCAGTCTTCAATTGCTCTTTTCTGGGTCGGGACTTTAGAGATGGGGGCAGAGTTTAAGAATCCAAAGGCAGATCCAGATTTGAACTTTGCAGCTGATCCCTATAAGGAGCTAATGCGCTCTGAACACCCACCTACACCTCACATGATGAATTTCAGAGGGTTAGAAAACAGTTCTAGATCCAAGGCAACTTCAAAACAATCTATGGGTATCTGAACAAGGGGAAGCTATCTGAGATCAAGGGTCCCTTTAATCTAGTAGACAAAGGCATAACAAGACATAAGGGCTGGAAGCTAAAGTTAAAAACATTCAAACTGGATATAAGGGTGCAAATCCTTAACAGTGAGGGTAATTGTCCACTGGAACAGCTTACCAAGGGAAGTAGTAAACTCATTGTCACTTGATGTATCTAAATCAAAACTGTTCACATCCAGAGCAGGGAAGAAGAATTCCCTTCACTGCAGGAATTACTGGATTAAATTCTATGGCCTATCCTATGCAGGAGGTAAGATTTGATTATAAGAGTGGGCCCATCTAGCCTCAAAATCTATGACTATTGCAGGTCAGACCCATTCCTAGTTTGTACTGGCTTCCATGGCTCCTCTTTGAGACACTGCTCCAGCTGATGGAAAAAATCTGGAAGCACATGTGGGAACAAAGGAATGTGGGTGTCCATTCCTGAGTAGAAACAAGGAGCTCCCTTTTGAAGGAGTAGACAGACAAAGAACCAAGAATGTTGTTGGGGTAAGTGGGTGGGGAGCCATGATTGCTAAATTCCTCCTTTGCTCAGAGCACAAATGTACATAGGGCCAGTCCCAGCCCTGCCAGGGAAACAAAATAATCCCATGAGAGCTAAAAGTAAGCAAGACCAATTAATGCACAAAATGACTCTGGCTAGCAGAATTCCTCAGCAGGTACTTGGAAACCATTCAGAACTGTCTGACTTCCACAGTACTGTGCTGTTTGCCAACATACCAAAACCAATGGCCCAACTCCCTGGCCAAAGAACAACCAAGTTGTTTCTGCCATCATCAGCAGAGGGCACACTGAGTAGGAAGCAGCTGTGAGATCTGTAGCATTGGAAAGGGACTGCACTGAGTTAGTAATGAAGGATGAGGCTGGGCCATCGACACCCATACAGTGGAAGACTCAGATCTGTTTTCAAGGCCAAATTTCATGGCAGCACAAATTCTTTCAAGACCCCTTAGGCAGAAGGAGTCTGTTGTTATTTCAAGGATCTCTTTGGGCTGCTCTTGTGAAAGCTTCATTGGCTTGGCAATGACCCACTAAATTATTTAATCTTTCTTACTCACTTCATAAAGAAAGGAATGAGGCAGCCAACTTATTTTTTCTCTTTTAATTTGGTGGGTGTCGTCCCTCTCTCTCCTTCCCACCCCCATCCCCGACAGTCACAATAGCATGGGACTTGAGCGCATCAATTTCTGCTTGATCAAGTGCAACCAGGTGCTATATCACCATTCAGTGTGTGACATCAATGGGGAAATGCAACTGGGAGCATGAAATCCTTTACTCAGTAGATGAGTCATTTGCTGTTATTTTGGATAGGATCAAAATGTGAGCTGATGAGATGTGATAACTTTATAAACTGCAATTTTTTTTTCCCTTAGAAGATTTTCAAAGTATTTGCAGGAAGCGACCGAGGGGTGCTTAAATCAGATGACTATAGCACCCTTGCATGTTTCATTTTATGATGTCCCAAGAATTGATATCCGTCTCGGCTCCAGGCCTATTGCACTGCACTCATGTCTGTGCTTACCCCTCCAAAGGTGTTGATTTGTCATAAACTGAGAGCAGTTGTTATCCACTGTAATAGCATTCACAAGTGTTTACTGTGAACAAAGCATTATTGGCCCAAAAATTTATGTTATGGCTTGTAATATGTGGCTGGTACGTTTGCAGTTTTCTGCATGCAATCACTTGTGTGTGCAAATAATCGAATTTACATGTGCCAAAAAGTTTCAAAAGCAGGAGCCTGACATCAGTAGAGCTGGGTGATATTTTTTGTTCAAAATGTTTTTTTGGGGTGAAAAATGCAGATTCAGCACCACCAAAACATAGTGCCAATTCATGTCAGTTGTGCCAAATTGTTCATGTTGAATTTTGTTTTTACTTCTCAAATCACCAAAAAAAAAATGAAAAAATCATTTTCAGTTTGACCCCAAACAATTTTTTTCAGCATTGCAGTGAACAAAATAATCCACTCTTCACACAGCTCTACTCCTAACTCCTTTTTAGGCATTTAAATAAGTGGCCTGATTTTCAAAAGTGCTGAGCACTCAGCATTTCCAATGCAAAATGGAGAACTGGATTTCACATCCCTCTGCTAAAGTATGAAGGTGATCAGACCTGGAAGCTTTGTTCAGCTTAGCACAGAAATAGGGGCAGCTGTGAGATTTGAATCCAGATCCAGGTTAAGATTCCAAACTCCCACCCACCAAAGTTTAAGGGTGTTTCTTCCAGAGTTTTGGTTTAGCCTTTCTCTAATATATAGATGCACAAACACAGCATAGGGACCTATGCTAAGGGCTGGTCTTCACTAGAAAACTAGATCAACTCTGCAACGTCACTAAAGCATGTGAAAAATCTACACCTCTAAGCAATTTAGATAAGCCAACCTAAGTCCTTGTGTAGACAGTGCTAAGTCGACAGAAGAATTCTTCCATCGCCCTCTTAGGGAGGTAGATTACGTACGCCAATGGGAGAACCCCGCCTCATCTAAAACTTTAAACAATTGGCTAAGTGAAACTAGTAGGTGGCCTATTCTCCTTTCCCAGGATCATCAGGCATATTGTAAGTTACTACCAGACAAGATGGACCGGTGGTATGATCTGGTGTGGCCAGAGACAGGGTATTGTACACTGGTATGTTCCCACATGGCAGCTCCTATGATTAAGGCTACGTTTTAGTCACGGGTATTTTTAGTAAAAGTCATGGATAGGTCACGGGCAGTAAACAAAAATTCACAGCCCATGACCTATCCATGATTTGTACTATATACCCCTGACTAAAACTTGTGGGGGGCAACCCAGGGGTGCTGCAAGTGCTGGGGGGGCAGCCTGGGGGGTGCCGCGGGTGCTCAGGGCAGCCCGAGGGTGCCACTGGTGCTTGTGGGGGGAGCAGCCTGGGGTACCACGGGTGCTCGTGGGGGGAGCAGCCTGGGCCCCCACTGGTGCTTGGGTGGGCAGGCTGGAAGCAGCATGTGGCCCAGGATCCCCACTGGTGCTGGAGGGGCGAGCGGTGGCGCGTGGCCCAGGACCCCCGCTGGTGCTGGGGGAGGGGTTGCCGGGGCTGGCAGGCTCCCTATCTGGCTCCGCGTGCTGCCTCCGCCCTGAACACCAGCTCCGCACTCCCATTGGTCAGGAGCCGTGGCCAATGGGAGCTGCAGGGGCAGTGCCTGTGGGCAGAGGCAGCATGCCGAGCCGTCTGGTAGGAGCTGAGGGAGGGGGATGTCACTGCTTCCGGGTAACTCCCCGAGGTAAGCACCACCCAGAGCCCTCACCCCCTCCCGCACACCATCCCCTGCCCTGGGCCCCCTCCCACACCCAAACTCCTGCTGCTGCTGTGGTTGGGGGGCACAGTGGCCTGAGACTGCCCCAGCAGCAATTGGTGCGGCTGGCCCAGGGGCTGCCCGAGCTGCTCAGGCGGCCCCTGGGCCAGCCACACCGGCCACTGCAGAAGTCACGGAGGTCCTGGAAAGTCCCAGAATCCATGACCTCCACAACAAACTCGCAGCCTTGCCTATGATCCATCCTATTCAGAGGTGAACTCCTTGCTGTGCATATTCCTCCCTGGTTTCCTCCTTTCTCCTCTCTCAAGTGGATTACAACCTCATAGAATGGGGTGCCTGTCCTATCCCTTTGCTTAAGAGCTATATTAGGTAATATAAGCTATATAAGAACTAGGTATTATTAATTATTATTATAATGCAGTTTGTCTCATCTTGCTTGCTGTAACTATGGCCCTTTAATAATGTATCTTGTTCACCACTGGCAGTGATGCCATGCATTTCTCTGTTACAGATGTGGGATATTTATTATGAATGAGCTTCCAAGAGCTCAGATATTTAATTTGTAACTACCGTGGTTATTGATGATTAAAATCCTCTTGTCTTTGCAGTGTTACTTGTTCCGATATTAAGTGAAAACGCTTCCCATCTGATTATGTTAAGCCATGATACACAATGCAATTCCAGGGAAACTGCTGAGAAAGAATTTGAATGTGGCCACATATAGATACAGAGAGACACACACAGAGAAGACAGAGAGAGAGAGAGAGAGAGAGAAATATATATATACACACACATACAGCTGCAAGAACTATAACTAAAATTTATCTAACTAAAATTTACAAACAAACAAACAAACAAACCTGTTATACACTACAACTGCTTCATGAATTTATAACATATGGCGGCAAAGCACTATAAAAACTGTAAACTATAAAGAGGGTTACACAGTTCCGTTCATTTATCAAGTTACAATGAGTAATTTGTGCACCAGGCAGGAAAAAGAAAACCCACACAGTTGGAGAGTGCATATGTATTTCTGAGGTTCACAGTAGAGAGCCTTTTATAAAGCATACACATGATTTGAATTCCAAATTGAAAGCACTGAGCGGCAATATGCAGGGTAATATTATTATAATGGTGCATCCAGAGCTTAGAAAGCAGTGATTGGAGCCTAGGTCAGTTCAGGATGGGAGGACTTCAAAAGGGTCATAGGTTCAGTTCAGTGATGCATAAGTTTGGAAGCTGATGTGAACTAGCTTGAACCTTGAGTCTGCAAATAAAAAATCTCTCTCAACAGACTCTTCAGTACTGTGGGTCACTGTGAAGGAAAGGGGGTGGGGGCATTGTGGTTAAGACACAGCCCTGAGAGATAGCAGACCTGGAATCTATTTCCAGCTCTGCAAGTGACTTGCTGCATGACCTAAGATAAGTCATTTCATCCCTCTGTGTCCCCAGTCTCCCCAGCTGTACAATGAAGACAATAAGACTGAGTCACTGCACAGCTCAGTGGGGAGACTCCATTTATGAATGGTGCGATGAGGTATACAAATCCCACACTGGACAACATGGGGTTGAAGAGCTCATATGGGCTCAGCTGGTTCTGCCCTGTCGCACCTGTGAGAAATGTCAGGATTGGAGGGAGGAGCTTAAGAGGGAGAGCCCAGCTCAGCTGATGTTAGACCAGAGAGGACTGGAGAGCAGACTTTCAGCGCTCAGCTCCTGAAGAGAGGGCTGGCTGAAGGCAGGAGCTCCCCAGCCAAAAGAAAGGGAGTGCCAGACACTGACTGACCTCGAGAGGAGGCCATTCCCCACAATTACTGGTGATTTCAGTTTATTTGGGCTCATTCCCCTTGTTTTTGTTTGTTGACTACACCGGAAGGGGAGAGACTTTAAAGTGACCTGGCCAGAGGGCCAAGTCAGAGGAAGACGCAGATCACTGCAGGCCCAGAGCAACCATGGGCAGGAGGTACCCGCCAGGCTATCCTATGCCTGGCCACAAGGATGCGCTAACAGTGAGTCAAACCCTTCACAGTAGCTTGTGATGAGTTTTATACTCTAATCCCTGTGTTAAGTACAGATGATATAAAAGGCAATTGTGAATTAAAGGACTATATTCTGCTGAGGGATTCTGGCCAGTTTAGCCTCTGTCATGGTTTATTATGAAATCAGCAGGAACCTCTGGATGGAAATACAGCCCCAAATTCACAATAGCCTGTTTCTGATTTGACTTTTTTTTTATTTCTTTATTTATTGGAATGCATGTTTCTGAAGCATATAACACCAGCCATGTGCTATATCTGGGAAACAGATTATTTTTCCCGGTAGGGAAAACAAATGCATAATCTTTGTCCCCACCACCATGTCCCAGTGCAAATGGTTCAGATCTTTTTGTTTCAGCAAATGCCCTGTGGAACACTCGAGCTGGGTTTAGGCCCTAGGGTCATTGCTAAGCAGTTTCTCTTTCATCCCCTTTAGCATCAGCAGACGCAGCTTGAAACGTGTGTACAAGGCACTGCTTTACAGCATCCCTTATTCACCAGCACCTTGGAGACTCCAGTTCATTGAAAGTAATAAAACCAGATCATCAAAAAGAATTCTTTTGAACAGGCTTTGGGCTCTGCTGTGCTACTCGGTTACGGATATTCATCTTCCTGGAAACTGCTGTTTGATACAGCACAGCAGCATGAAAGCACCAGCCGCTTCCCTGGTGCATTAACCTCTCAAGTGTTGAAATCACACTCCTTGAATAGCAAAATATCTATCATTTTATAATTGCTTTAGGGTGAAGCAGACCTCATTCTTCAGGACATAAGCACATTGCACATGGGTCAAGGGAATCCCCACCCCCACCCCACTCCAGGAATGCAGCCTTACGCGATTGCCCATGCGCAAAACTGGAGGAGAGATCCAGCTGAAGCATCCAACCTTGGCAACGGCTAGAGACAGGATCCCAAAGGGGATGGGACATTCGTCCTTTCCCGTAAGGTGACTCACAGGGTTGCCATGTGTATAGGAACTGGCCCGAACTGAAACTATTGATGCTGGGGGTTCGGATGAAAAGGGACTTAAAGCCAAACCAGCTCAAGTTTGGATTTGACAGAACAAAATCCTGACTTCTTGTTTGTTTCTCCCCAAATTCAAACCATCCCTCTCTCTGTCTGCCTCTATTAGAAAGAGAGATGGATCGAAACTGGAACTACAGGCCTGATTTGTGGATCCCTAAGCCCTCTCTGCTCTGCTCTGGCAGCACAGTGGGGCTACATAGCCAGTTTATTTGCAAAATACTTTTCCCCAGTCCCCAGATCTCCTAGCCACAGAATTCTCCCTTCATATTCCAGAAAGCCGTAGCCAAAACAAAGGTCAGAGAAGAGAACTTTGCCCTCACTTACCTCCTACCTACGTCATGCCACTTCCCTTGTGATCCGCAATGGTATAACAACACATGGTGCCATGACCTGCAAGACAAATTCCCACAGGTGGCACCTAAAGAATAAATGGACAGAGGAGAATCCATGCTCTTGCAGGAGAGAGAGAGGAAGTGAGGAAGAGGTAGCTTTGCTGTCAGGTAGCTAAGGAACTGGTTGCAGACCCCGCTTTCACTAGTCAGGATACGAGCTACATGAGGCAAGAGTTTAGACAAGGGCTTATGTTGAAGTGACCCCTTCTAATGCTATTTACCTGCTCCTGTGCTTGGTCACTTACTGTTTCATGCCTGTTTGCCCTGAAGAGTCCATACTGTCACAGGAGCGGCAGCTGGATTCTTTTTCAGCTCACGTATCAACAGCATCATCAGCTATGTTCCGATTCCACAACATTCACTAACAATGGTGCTATTAGAAACAGACGGAACATGCCTGTAAGTTCAGATCAGTTGAGAGACGATCAATATGGACTCCCTTGAGGTCATTGTACAGTCACTCTACTGGCTCTGACTAGAAAAGTAGATGGAGCAGTAGGTACCTAAACACAACAGCCAGCGTTGATCGTACCTGTTAATGTTTGAAAGTTATCAGTAGGGACATTTGAGGAGGAAAACAGGGAGGTGTCTTTTAGTCTTATTGAACTCCATTGGACTAGGATAGGTTTTTGGAAGAAAAAAATGGATCAAAATTGTCTAATAATTAGATCTGAAGATCAATGCCTAGAAGGCATCTCCTAGTGTGTGTACGAGTACATAGGGTGTGGGCATGGTTTTTTTCTGTGTATATATGTGTGTTTGTCTATGTCCATTTGTTTTGCATCTGCACATGAGTGTGTGTGTCTGTATTCGTGTGATTTGCATCTGTGGTGAAATGTATGTGTGGGTGTGAATGCATGTACCTAGGCCTGCGTGTCACTACGCAAGCCTGTCTGTATTTGTGATTGTACACATCCCAAACATTAAAAAGGGCATTGAGGAGGACTGGCTTGTTTGCAAAGAGCCAAAGCTAGAGGGGTACTCTGCAGAACAGCTCATAAGCTATTGCAGTGTTAGCTGAGAAAGCAACATCTCTTTATAAAGCCTCATATAAGCTCTACATCAAAAACAGTACAAACCAACTTGAAAACTCCAGGCTACTGTG
Organism: Emys orbicularis; assembly: GCF_028017835.1. Classification (NCBI taxonomy): domain Eukaryota; kingdom Metazoa; phylum Chordata; order Testudines; family Emydidae; genus Emys; species Emys orbicularis. Next base: position 110,237,869 of record NC_088689.1, read on the forward strand.
GGATTATACCGTGGGTGAAATACTTTATCCAGCCTTAAAAGCTGTCTTTGACTTTCTGCCTGGGGCCACTTAGACAGCCCAGACTACCAACTATATAACACAAAAGTTGAGCTTGCAGCCATATCCATGAAGGCAAAATGTGGAGGTCCAAGTTCTCTCCTAAGAGAGGGGAAGATGGGATTATATTAAACTCCTCATTTGCTATCAGAATGGTTCAACAGAGAATTAGCTCTAATGCAGGCTGCTGTTAGGACAGATCTGTTGTTTGGTAGCAGAAGAAGAAAGAAAATCAAGAATCTCAGGACTCCTATGACCAAGTCAATATAAGGGCATTGGGAGCTGACATCATGCATCAAATGCCTGGACAGAAGAGGCATATTACTCCTTAATAATAAAGAACCCAGGAACTCTTTACCTTATTTCCAATAAAGTCTTTGAATGGAACCACAAGTAGATTTTTCTGTTTTAGCCATTTCAGACATACCATTCTCAGCCTCTAGTTATTGTTTCTGGTTAGCCAATCAAGCTTCTAATGGGATCTCCTGTTGGACATTATCTCTGAGACACACTGGGGCTGAAATAATATGGGTAGCCTGTTACCTAGCCAACATATACAAAGCATCAGTCAGCTTCCTGCCATGGAGAGCCAAGAAGTGAGACATCTATATGCAAAAACTCATCCAAAGCACCATGTAGTTATCAACTCACAATGAGCGGTTTACACCTTCCATCCCAGAGTGGTGATAGGCCCAGCCAGTCCCGCATGACTCAACTTTATTGGCCTGTACATTTGGTCTTACACATGGGCACTCTTGCCTGCCAATCCCTGTGACGTTGTGCAGTCTACATGGTTTTATAAAAACATGACAATAAGTGAATATAATGTAACTGGGATAGTTTTATAAAAAAATTGATAATAAGTGACTATAATGCAAATGGGATATGCTTTGTGCAAAAGGTCTCTTGTAAGGTATCATTACAAAGCTCATAATCTACTGAGTGTGATCAACCTATTTGTAGAAATGTACCACTCTTGTATCTAAAACTAGAAATATAAAATGTAATTCTGAGGGCCTATTGTAATTATGTAAAGTGTGGGCCATTAATGATGGTTTGGAATCTTGATGACTCCCATTGTCTGCAGATGGCTGTTTACCTGTGAGTCTCCCTGTATATGTGTGTGCTGGCAAGTGAGTAATGAAATCTTGCAGTGACATGTGATCATGTCACCTGAACTGGAATCCATCTTTAACCTGGTGCTTTTCCAGTGAGGGGGGGTGGAAACCCAGAGGGACAAAGGGTTCCCGCCTTATGCAAAAGATATATAAAGGGGTGGAACAGAAGAGAGAGGGAGAGGAGCCATCATGAAGAATCCCCTAGCTACCACGTGAGCTGCAACAAGAGCTGTACCAGGGGAAAGAATTGTGCCCAGGCCTGGAAGGTGTCCAGTCTGAGAAAAACTTACTGAAGCATCTCTGAGGGTGAGATTATCTGTATTCAGTTTGATTAGGCATAGATTTGCGCATTTTATTTTATTTTGCTTGTGACTTACTTTGTTCTGTCTGTTACTACTTGGAACCACTTAAATCCTACTGTCTGTATTTAATAAAATCACTTTTTATTTAGTAATTTACTCAGAGTATGTATTAATACCTGGGGGAGCAAACAGCTGTGTATATCTCTCTATCAGTGTTATAGAGGGCGAACAATTTATGAGTTTGCCTTGCATAAGCTTTATGCAGGGTAAAACGGATTTATCTGGGTTTAGACCCCATTGGGAGTTGGGCATCTGAGTGCTAAAGACAAGCACACTCCTGTGAGCTGGTTTCAGGTAAACTTGCAGCTTTGGGACAAGTGATTCAGACCCTGAGTCTTTGTTAGAGCAGACTGGAGTGTCTGGCTCAGCAAGACAGGGTGCTGGAGTCCTGAGCTGGCAGGGAAAACAGGAGCAGAAGTAGTCTTGGTACATTGGATGGCAGCTCCCAAGGGGGTTTCTGTGATCCAACCCGTCACAATCCCCTTCCCTGTCTCTTTCATTCTCATCTGGGAACCTAGAGAGATGGCTCAGGTGTCCAGGGAGGGTGAGGCAGCCTCAGTTAGCCTGTCAGCAGTTTAACCAAGTGACAAGACCCAGAGGTGAATCCAAAGCTTACAGCACAACTCATTCCAGCTTTCCCCGGCCAAGCAGCTGGGTACATCAGTGGGAGAAAATGTCTTCCATGGACCTTGGCATCCAAAAGCCTTCAGTCAACATTAGAAATGTTCACAGGGGGAGCTGCTGGTTTTTTTTTTTTTTTAAAGTGAAGGATGGTTTTGATCCAGGTCCTATTTGAGGTAAATTATTAACGCTGGGTGGCAACCAGTGGGAAAGGTGGAGTGCTGTATAGCACTGCATGGAAGAGGGGGCTTCACTCAGGCTTTTGGCTTTAGCTTTTTCTTTGTGGACTATAATGATAACATGTGGCTTATTTGCCATTAGCTTGGGGCAGCATGAAGGCAGATGGATTAGACAGCATCTTTCTGCTAATGGCTGCAGTGAAGGCAGTTTAGCAACATCTTCCTTTCCTTATGTATTTATATTGGTCCCATTACTGTACGATCTGGGTACCTCACAATGTATTGTGAGACAGGGCAGTGCTATGATCCCCCATTGCACAGATGGGGAACTGAGGCACAGAGAAACTAGGTGACTTACCCAAGCTCACACAGGGAGGCTGTGGCAGAGCAGGGAATTGAACCCACAGCTCAGTACTAGGCTAACCTCCTAACCATTTCACCACTGCAGTCGTGTAAAGGTTTCCCTTTGCAACGACATCCTGGGCCCTCACACCACCATACCTTGGAGGCCAATTATTTTTATTATTATGGGAGATGCACAAAAATTGGAGTCTAGCTACTGTTCCCTACTGGGTGGCAGATTAACTGTCACCATGTAATATACTAGCTGATGTGTATGTGTCATCTGCTGCCTCTACTGGGCACAATCGAAACTTATCAAAGTGTGATCATGTTGCCCTCTAGTGGCTGGGGACTTGCAAAGACAATAAGCCTTAACACTGCTACTGACAGGCAATGGAGATTCTCCGGTAGCCTATGTGTTATTGCTGGAGCTGAGATTCCTGTATTTGCTTCACTATGCATATGTATGTGTGCAGAACAGGGAATTGACCACTATGGTGTCTCTGTTCTTGTGACCTGGGATTCATTATAACCACTGAGACAGCTAATATGTTTGTGTTAACATAAGCAGGGACAGCTTCATTGTCAGTCAAAGCAAAAGACACGAGTTGGGAACTCAAACCTGGGAGAAAGAATTAGGGGAAGAAAATTCATTAATTTCCGCTGTGCAATGAGCGTGTGCATTCCACTCGCTTTTTTAAAATGACATTTTACCTGCTATTAGTTTACCGTGAGCATCTTCAGCACAACACCCCCACCCCCACAACCAGTTCCTGCAAGAGCAAAATTAAATTTAAGCTACTAAAGTCGGACCTTTCTCAAGCAAAGAGAATCTTTAGAAATTGATTTTTTTTAAAGGTCATTTTGAACTGTATGTGAGCACAGAGGGAAACCCAGGACCTAGGTCACTCAGCTAAATAATGCCACCAACAATCATGGTCACTGTTACTAGGATAAGCTCATCATTTACTTGAAAAGGGTGGCGGGGGGGAAGAGATTCTCTCTCTCTTTCCTTCTTTTTTGGAGACTTCAGCGTTGTTTGTTTTTGTGGCTGACTCTGCATTTCCTGTTTCCAGCTGGGGCCAGAAGGAGAAGTGCTGAAATTATGTTGAAAACAGCAAGGGGCACAGTCCTGGTAGGACATCCAAACTTTGACCAGAACTAGGAAGAACTGGAATTCTCTGTTCTTGTCAAATCGAGACCAGTTTAACAGACTCTACAAGTTTATACATGGCCCGATCCAGCAGAGCTCTTAAGCACACGCTCAGCTTTGAGTAGGCCCCTTGACTTCAATGAGACCCTGCATGGGTTTAAAGTTAAATACATGTTTAAGTGCTTTGTTGGACTGGGGCCACTGTTCAGAGAAGGTTCAGAGATGCATGATGCTTATCTCACCAGACCTCCCAACCATTTGAGATTCTCCCATCACTGTACCGAGGCCTTCATTAACCATTTTAATGAAGCTCTCCTACTGATAAAGGACAGCAAGGGGAGATGGCTTTGTGGCCTAAGCCTCAGGTCTCAATTAATGGACTTCCTAAAACCACAGGTTTGGTTCCCCGCAGCAGCAAATCCATTCTTTTAAGGAAAGTAAACTGGGTTTCATGCAGCTTACTGTCTGGTTATAGATACTATGGCGACTGTGTGTTATAAATACCTTAGGTTATTTGTGGGGGAGGTCCTTCTGATGAGATGTTAAACCACAACTATGCTTGTTGAACAAAGACATTAAAAAAGCCCATAACACATTTTCTATTACTAGGAATTTGCTGCAGTGTCCTCAACCATAATGTCACCTCCCACCCCATTACTGTGCAGTGCACAATGTGCCGATAGGTTGCTCCCCCACCACAGCGCCAGCTGCATTTCCATGCATACATATCTAATATGGGATCCTTCAGGTTTAAAAATGCTATATACAGTCATCGATAAAACATTACATTAGTATAGGTAGCCAGCCTGCTTTATGCCATCTGTGTTCTATGATCCCCTTTTAATGAGGCTCCCTTTGAGAACTATACATAATAGAAAAAGAAACTGATGGTAGCACTTTCCTATTACTATAAAAATTAATGCAGCCAAGTCATTACAGCATAAAGAAGACTGCTTTTTAAACTCTGAAACCCTTATGTTTGTTGGAAGTGCTTTTAATTTTCCATTATTTTGTTCTACAGGCACTAGAATGAGCCCAGCTTCCATCCATGCAGCATAATTCAGACAACATTCCCCTAAAACCTAACAATACACTGCCCTCTACTGCATTTTTCTCTGACATGTTAAAAAGGAAAAGGAAAAGAAAATAGTCCCCTGCTTTGCTGCCTATCCTTGGGCTCCAACTGAAATAAGCAGATGGTTTGTTAGCTCTCATCAATGACTCAGTAACATCCAAGATAAAACACTTGCCGGAGAGGAGTCAAAATAACAAAACGGATTCCGTACAAGGGACAGTAAAAGCAATTGCAAAAACTAGTAGCGAGTGTCCACGTGCCAGGAGTTCCTATGCTTCGGCCTTGCTGTCTTAGCTCCTATCAGAGTTTCAAAACCAATTATGTAACTTAAAGAGCTAGTTACTATGGTGCCTTTTGGGGGGGTTTCTCCCCAGTTTAAGGCTACAAAACATTGCATAGGGGCCATGTGCACAAAACACAGCATGGGACAAAACTGCATGAACTTGCAGTGCACTCTAAACTTTGTCTGCCTGAGGGCCACACTGGCTACCTGCCCGGACCCCCAGGCCATGCCTAATTTGCATAAAATGGAGTAGATGGCAGCCATCCTCACCTTATGATAGAGGTACCGCCTGGGGAGAATTCAGGTCACAACATTCAGTGCTTCCTCCTGATTGAGGTGCTAGAGCATGGCATGCTGGGACCAGTAGTCCCTTTGGACCATTCTTAAAGAGAAGATGGATAAAAGGTCCCATTGTAGAATGCTGTGGGCTTCATTTAGCCCACAAGTTGCACTTTGACTCTCCTTGCCCCAGGCTGCTTGCATTTGATTCTGCTTGACTGAAATCAGAAAGTGCATTTGCTTAGATTTAGATTTTTAGATTTGGACTCACTGTAGAGCACTTAGATTCATCTTGATAGATGATGAATAAAATAAAATAAAGAGATTATGAGAAACCCTCACGGAGATGGGATGTGCTTCTGAACATGCAGGCCCAAGAAGTACAGCCGGTAACCAGGAGGCAGCACCCCCTTTGCTTTGGAGATGCATCAGGATAATTAATTCAAATTGCACCCAAGCAATAGGGTTCAGCTCTTGAGCTGGATTGCAAACACCTCAACATGCAGGGATGTTTGGATTTGGATTTTTGGTTTAGCCCACTAGAGGAGTGGGGGACCAGGTACAAACTCTGGATCAGAGCCAGGGTCAGATCCCAAACTCTACAATTTCAAGCGTTCAGTATTGCCAACTGCAAACATACAAAAATCATGTCAGCCCCCACACAATCATGAGATAGGCCTGAAAATCATGAGATTTTTAAAAATGTTGGATTCTCTGTATTTGCCATTTGGGTGTTGTGCCTTTAAGGGTTCATGTCTTCATGTTTTTCTCTGCAACCAGGAGGGCTAGAGACTTACTTTTCTAAAAAATGAAATTGAGATTCTCAAATAATCTCCTGACTCCAGAAGCTGGAGAAAGAAAGAAAAAACAAATACTGTGAGCATCACGATAAAATGGTGAGAGTTAGTGACACTTGTATCTGGGGTCTGTGATAATTAACAGGGCCGGTCAAAGCAGTTCAGAATAAATGAGAATCTACCTGAACCTTCACTCAAACTTGAACTGTGAAACCTTTCTGAGTTTTGAGAAAGTTAAAGTAATGTCATTTCCCATCCTCCCCACTATTTCCCATTTTTGTGCTTCTTCTGCATTTCTCAGTTCTGACCGGGCCTGGAAGTGGCAAATAACCACAAAAAAGATTTTGTGGAATTGCCACCCTGAAGCAGGAGGTACTGGCAACCTCGTGAACAAGTCTGTTCTTACTGGAGATCCAACCCCGCTTGGTAGACTTGAGAGATTCAGAAAAACATCCAGAATTTGGGGTGCTTATCCAAACCCCGACCCTTTGAACTTTTACCCATCACTACTGAGCAATTCATTTAACTCAACTGGGGAAAGTCACAGAATGGTGGCCTTCTTTGGTGTCTGTGATTCGCACTCCTGGACCTTTGGCCTGTTTAGCAGCCAGCACTGCGTGAATAAGTAGCAACTGGAGAAGGATGTATATCACTCTCTTTACCAAGGGTTCTGTGAAGTCCACCTGCTGATCCACAGAACTCCAAGAGAACCAAGCTGCAGGGGGTGGAGAAGTTGGGTGGGAATATAAATCCATGAGACAATCGCTCTTTGATATAGTTTTCCACAGGATGAAAAGTTGGGAGAACCCCTGCTCTGTACAGAATAGCATTTAATTGCCTAAAGGAAAAGCCATGTAAATACACTTTAAGAGACAAGCTGCTAATAAATCTGTGACAGAAGACAATGTATAAATCTGTGCTTTTGAATTCATGAGCCAGCCCTCCCCGCTGTGCATTCTTGTGCTGCTGCAGGATAAAATAAATTGGTCTAGTTATAGGAACGGCAGGAAACATGTGAATATTCCCTTCCCTGTAATATTGACCTTTGATGCTACTGATCTTCTCTCCCTCAAGATGAGTGGCACAGTCACTGAGGACAGATGAAGAAATTCACTGAAAGCAAGGAATGCAACTGGCAGTAGAACCCAGGGCCGTGACTGCTGCATTGCTAGTGTGTCTGACCTCACCATGACTGACTGAAATAAAAAAAACCACTCCTGGGAAATGTGCAGAATCTGACTTCTTAAAGGAACTGGGATTGCTTAGAACTATAGCCAAATTCCCATATTTCTAAAAGATTAAAGACCTTTCTATTCTTTCTTTTTTCTTTTCTTTTTTTAAGAAGCCCTTGTATGAAACTTAGCATAGGAAGGTGACTTTGGGGTGTAGGAGATGGACACAATATAGTTTTTATAACATACATAAGTCAGGGACCAATCCTGAGAAGTGCTGAACACCTACAGCTTCTGTTGACTTCAGCGGGAATTGTAGATTTCATCATCTATCAAAATTAAGCCCTAAGGCCCAGATCCTCAAAGTTATCTAGGCACCTAACCCCCAGGCCGCTAAATACCTTTGAAGATCTAGGTCCCAACCCCTTATTCTGCAAAAGAATCCATATGAGTGGATTCTTAGACCCAGATGGAATCCCCTGGACTTCAGTGGAACTTCCCATGGGCATAAGAGTCCACACATTTTGCCTTATGCCTTGATTTCTGGCAATCCCTTTGCTTTGCAGGATTGCGCACTTAGACTATCACCATCTCAGGGAGGAGTCCTGCCAAGTTGTAAATTATTATGATAAAATTATAAAATATATGCAGAGTTGTAAATGTACATGCTGCTGTAATGGGGCATACAAATCCCACACTGGCATGAAAGGGGCTTAGGTGCTGCTTTGGGCTAGGGTGGTCCCACCCCTCCACATCTGCATCTCATACCAGGACAGGAGAAAGAGTTAAAAGGAGGGAACTCCACTCAGAAGAGGGACAAGGGCAACCAGGAGAAGAGAACTGGCTCCCCAGCTCCCGGAGGGAGAGCTGACAGCAAAGACAGCCCCTGCCCTTGCAGAAAGGACAACACAGACTCTCTGGGGCTCAGGGGGAAAAAAGACTGAGACTTATACTGGAGACCCAGTGAACTCTGGGGTGCACTATGATACTGCCAAGGCCCCTCTGAAGTAAAAGAGGCCAATAGCTTCACAGAAGCCACTTACAGGTTTTCTTTCTTTTCCTTTAAGTTTTGATTTCATCTCATTTGGTGACGGGACTGTTTTGTTTCTTTCACTTGGGGCCCTGAGAGGGGAAGAAACTGCCAGAAGGCCTTGGACTGAGGGTTGAGCACCCACCCTGCTAAACTGACAGGCCCTGAAGCACCCATGGGAGTGGGGCAATCAGATGTGCATGCTTGTGATCCCCACATAGCTCCTGAAGGGGGCACTCTGCCAAGCACAGATTCATGACAGCTGCCCTACACACACAGAAAGAGATGCATTCCCTGTGCCAAAGAGCTAACAATCAAAACACGGAGCATCTGTAAAGCACCATGCGCACTTCTGGCATGGTATGATTTCATTGTTAAAGAGACACTAGTCATATCATTTAGACCTTCAACGTGAATGGTTTCCATACTATAATATTTGGGGAGGCATATTCCACTTTGAGGGCCAAATATTGAAACACAGGCAGAGACACTATGTCTGCAGAAAAGTGCAAGTACATCTACTCCTCATCTGCATGCACAGGACCCATTCTGGATGTACTGCACAAAGGTAAGTTTTGTGTGTGCAATACAGGCACTTGTGTTGTTGACAGATGCAGCTGAGGTGCCGCCATTTGAAAAGGATCCCTAAATCTTTTTTTTTTTTCTCTTTTGTCACATCACTTAAAAACAAACAAACAGCATCTCATTGTTCATCCGTGACCTTGCAAAAATAATGCTTGGTAACTCTAGAGCTTCCCCTACACCCTGCTCAGCAACAATTAACTCACAAGCCCTCTCTCCACAGCTGTGATGCTGTCCATGCTCTACTAGATGGAAAGTTGAACTTTTTCAATTGTGTATATCATTATGTTGCCATCTAGTGGTCAATGACTCACAGAGTTGATAAACCCTAGTACTACTACAGCTAGAGAGATTATTGTTAATATCAGGGCCGGCTCTAACTTTTTTGCTGCCCCAAGCAGCAAAAAAAAGCGCCGCCCCCCCGCGCCGCGCCGTGCCGCCGGAACACCCCCCCGAGTGCCCCGCGCCGCCCCCCCGCTGAGCGCCACGCCGCCGGAACCCCCCCCCCCCAGCGCCGCGCCGCCAGATGCAGTTTTGGGCTGAGCATGCGGAGGCATCAGATCAAGCTGGAGGGAGGAAACAGCCCCTACTTTTTCATCTTGGCCAAGTGATGTGTCCTCCATTACTCCAGAAGAGACTGCAGATAGGGGTGTAAGCAGTTTGGAAGGAGACGTATTATTTAAGGTGGTGGGATGAAGACAGTGGTGAGGCTTGCTCCTTCTCATTTTCCAACTTTGACTTCGAGTTAAATTGTCATTCTCTTTAAACATGAATGGGAACCAAGAGAGTCATCAATAAAGAAATCCAGGTCATGGGGATCTCCCCACCAAAACACAAGTCACCTTTCCATTTCCTGAGCTCTTTGCCTGTCTGTGGGTTCTTGGGATTATATTGGGGCATTGCCACTTATCAGAAAACTATCCACCAAAGAGAAGGAAATAAGCAGACCCTGCATTGGGTGCGTCCTGCTGTTCTAGGGTCATCAGCTTTTATTCATAGCAACACAGGAATTGCTATGATTCTTGAACAGACCAATAGTCAATTTAGTTGAGTCTGGGATCCTGTGCCCAACAGTGGCCAAGGCTAGATGCTTCAGGGTAAGATGTAACTACTCTGCCTCTTTGTGCACCTAATTATGCAATACTATCCATGAAAGAGAAGGGGAATTTCTTCTTGAGTCCAGCTGGAAATCAATTTATGCCTTGAATAATGAATATTGATAGCACTGGTAATTATATCCTAGCTTGCTCATATATCTGCAAATTGCTATTCTTATTCAGAGCAACATTTAATCCCTTAAGGAGGGATAGCTCAGTGGTTTGAGCATTGGCCTGATAAACCCAGGGTTGTGAATTGAGGGGGCCACTTAGAGGGATCTGGGGCAAAATCAGTACTTTGTCCTGCTAGTGAAGGCAGGGGGCTGGACTTGATGACCTTCCACGGACCAACACAGCTATAGCAAAACTGTTTTTACTTTAGCAAGAATGTCATAAGAACATAAGAACGGCCGTACCGGGTCAGACCAAAGGTCCATCAGGCCAAGTATCCTGTCTACCGACAGTGGCCAATGCCAGGTGCCCCAGAGGGAGTGGACCAATCAGGCAATGATCAAGTGATCTCTCTCCTGCCATCCATCTCCATCCTCTGACAAACAGAGGCTAGGGACACCATTCCTTACCCATCCTGGCTAATAGCCATTAATGGACTTAACCACCATGAATTTATCCAGTTCTCTTTTAAATGCTGTTATAGTGCTAGCCTTCACAACCTCCTCAGGTAAGGAGTTCCACAAGTTGACTGTGCGCTGCGTGAAGAAGAACTTCCTTGTATTTGTTTTAAACCTGCTGCCTATTAATTTCATTTGGTGACCCCTAGTTCTTGTATTATGGGAATAAGTAAATAACTTTTCCTTATCCACTTTCTCCACATCACTCATGATTTTATATACCTCTATCATATCCCCCCTTAGTCTCCTCTTTTCCAAGCTGAAGAGTCCTAGCCTCTTTAATCTCTCCTCATATGGGACCCGTTCCAAACCCCTAATCATTTTAGTTGCCCTTTTCTGAACCTTTTCTAGTGCCAGTATATCTTTTTTGAGATGAGGAGGCCACATCTGTACGCAGTATTCGAGATGTGGGTGTACCATGGATTTATATAAGGGCAATAATATATTCTCTGTCTTATTCTCTATCCCCTTTTTAATGATCCCTAACATCCTGTTTGCTTTTTTGACCGCCTCTGCACACTGCACGGACATCTTCATAGAACTATCCACGATGATTCCAAGATCTTTTTCCTGACTTGTTGTAGCTAAATTAGCCCCCATCATATTGTATGTATAGTTGGGGTTATTTTTTCCAATGTGCATTACTTTACATTTATCCACATTAAATTTCATTTGCCATTTTGTTGCCCAATCACTTAGTTTTGTGAGATCTTTTTGAAGTTCATCACAGTCTGCTTTGGTCTTATAGGTCTTGCTCTATCTTGAGCAGTTTAGTATCATCTGCAAACTTCGCCACCTCACCGTTTACCCCTTTCTCCAGATCATTTATGAATAAATTGAATAGGATCGGTCCGAGGACTGACCCTTGGGGAACACCACTAGTTACCCCTCTCCGTTCTGAGAATTTACCATTAATTCCTACCCTTTGTTCCCTGTCTTTTAACCAGTTCTCAATCCATGAAAGGACCTTCCCTTTTATCCCTTGACAACTTAATTTACGTAAGAGCCTTTGGTGAGGGACCTTGTCAAAGGCTTTCTGGAAATCTAAGTACACTATGTCCACTGGATCCCCCTTGTCCACATGTTTGTTGACCCCTTCAAAGAACTCTAATAGATTAGTAAGACACGATTTCCCTTTACAGAAACCATGTTGACTATTGCTCAACAGTTTATGTTTTTCTATGTGTCTGACAATTTTATTCTTAACTATTGTTTCGACTAATTTGCCCGGTACCGACGTTAGACTTACCGGTCTGTAATTGCCGGGATCACCTCTAGAGCCCTTTTTAAATATTGGCGTTACATTAGCTATCTTCCAGTCATTGGGTACAGAAGCCGATTTAAAGGACAGGTTACAAACCTTAGTTAATAGTTCCGCAACTTCACATTTGAGTTCTTTCAGAACTCTTGGGTGAATGCCATCTGGTCCCGGTGACTTGTTAATGTTAAGTTTATCAATTAATTCCAAAACCTCCTCTAGTGACACTTCAATCTGTGACAGTTCCTCAGATTTGTCACCTACAAAAGCTGGCTCAGGTTTGGGAATCTCCCTAACATCCTCAGCCGTGAAGACTGAAGCAAAGAATCCATTTAGTTTATCCGCAATGACTTTATCATCTTTAAGCGCTCCTTTTGTATCTCGATCATCAAGTGGCCCCACTGGTTGTTTAGCAGGCTTCCTGCTTCTTATATACTTAAAAAACATTTTGTTATTACCTTTGGAGTTTTTGGCTAGCCGTTCTTCAAACTCCTCTTTGGCTTTTCTTATTACATTCTTGCACTTAATCTGGCAGCGTTTATGCTCCTTTCTATTTGCCTCACTAGGTGTCAAGTCTGGTCTTTACTGCATTTGCTGGAGGACTTCTTAGAAATCTCAGATGTATGTTGTGAGCTCTCACATCTTAATTGCGGAGACATGTGGGGGTATATATCTTTAACAATGATGTCCTTTATCCCAAGTATTCATTAGGCATTAGAGTCAAATGAGTGCTAACAAATACTATAAATGTTTAAACAGTGTTGGCAAATATCTTCCTCTCTCAATGTTCAGTTATCACTTGCTTGATTCTTGTTATTAGCTTTCATTAGTTTTCCAGTTTACAACAAAGCCTTCCAGGGTAGGTAAGACCTGAATTCCTTATACAGAAAACAAGCGGGGGAGGGGGAGACCAAAAACTTGTTTTCCCCAAAAACCTTTCAGGCCTTCTTTACACATCCTAAGTAAACCCATTTTTCCCCTCCATGGGTCATCTTTAAGCAACTTTACTAATACCACAGAGTAACAGAATTACTGGCTCCACGCCTCCTGCTCCTTCTATCAGACTCCCTATCCATTATGTACCAACTTAAAAAATGATTTCACAAGTTTTGCCTGACCACAGGAGTGTTTTTTACAGGACTTGGCTGTTTTAATATGTGTTTTTATATAAGGGGCTTTGACTGTAAAGAGGTCAAAACACGTCTTGTATACAAGCTACTTTCTTCAATCCATATGCAGGATTTGTCCATTTCCCCTTACTTTCACTCTCCCTCAGGCCCAAACCTTTTACTGAATCACAGCGACCACACACAAAGACTGCGCTGTTAGACTCTGTCCTGTAGATGGCAGCTTCTCCCAATTTTCTCACTCTATGGGATTCATAAACGAGATATCTTTACAGCTCACTATTTACAGGGTCTTTTAGACATCATCTGCATCTAGATATCTAGGGGTAAAGTTGCAGCTTGGCAATCTGTAGCAGCAATGAGATAATTTTGCAGTTGGTTCCTAAAAAGAAAAGAAAAAAAGCAAAAATGGTGTGGGTGTTAACTGTGTAGCCACTTCCCTGGGTGGAAAGTAGGCGGCTACAGATGGTGCCTAAAAAGCAAAGGCCCAGTCACCTGAACATTTACCCCTTATTGTTCTTTATTCTTTTTTATGTATCTCCTTTTTTTTAACCAAAGCCCCATTGTTCCTATTTTACAGATGGTAAGCTAGAGGAACACAGAAGAGCAGTGATGAGTTTGCCCAAGGAGTAAGTGTCACAGACAGGAAAAGCGCCCAGGGGTCCATCCTCTCTGGTTCAAACCACTAGAGCCCATTCCCTTCGCAGAGCTGGGACTAGAGAATTCACAAGCCCTAAGGATGGAAGCTACACTATTTTCAGGTGAAGGCACTACCCAAACTAGAGAAGCTTTCTGCGCATGTTCTCCCTTCTTGGGCTGTCCCAAGTTTTTCTAGTGGGAGAGGCGGGGCTGATGTTGGACTCTCCCTCCTAGGCTCAGTCTATTGGTCAGTATATGGAAGGCGTAGGTTAACGCACACCCCGGCCTCATCCCGAGTAGACTCGTCCAGCCTCCTTCTTCCTCCCCCCCCGCCCTCTCCGGAAGGAAAGAGGCGGGGCTAAGGGGCAATTAAGCACCGGCTTCTGGACGGGTCGCCGCTTGCGAGTAGAGCGCGCGCGCTGCTGCCTCTCAGTCATCCTCCTCCTGCCATGCCGCCCCCGGGCCAGGTCCGGCTGCCGGACTGGGATGCGCTGCGGCTCCGCGTCCGGACTCTGATCGGCTCCCACCGGGTCGCGATCTTCAGCAAGAGCTACTGCCCCTACTGCAACAAGGTAAGGCCCGGGGGGGGCGCCTGGGGTGGGCCTTGCCGCCTAGCCCGCGCACACGAGCCGCGCCAGGAGGCCTCCCGCCGGCTGCGCCCGGCAGCTGCCCCTGAGGGGGGGGGGTCGCTCTCTGCAGCTCAGCCTCGGGCCCGGGGGGGCTCTAACCACCAGTTCTGGGGCGGGCAGAGCTGGCCGCGGGGGCGGGCGGATTCCCTCAGCGCGCCCTGAGGCGGGCTCTAGGCCCGGTGCAGCGGGCTGGGGTGAGGGTTTGCGCTGAGCTCCCCTCGCCTTTTCCGGAGTGTGGCCGGGAGATTGGCGGCCAATGTCTATCTCTGAGGGCAGGTATCTGTCACAGGCTGCCGTTCAAACAGCGCTCACTCTCCGGAGCGCTGAGCCAGCGCTGCGAACCGGCGCCCCGCCAGCTACAGACGGGAGTTCGCGCGTCTTGCGTTAGCTGCGCCCAGATGGGCGGAAGTGAGCAAATGCCACCCCATGCACTAGTTCGTGTGTTACGCCAATCTTAAAGCCACTGTTCAAGGCCATCAGGTTTGTGGGTTGTTTTGGGGTTGTTGTTGTTTTTTTTTTTGGTTGTGTTCCTCAAATTTGCAAGCAGAGGGCATCTCTTTAGTAACCAATCTGGGTGAAGCTAAACTCTCACCTCTGGCACCGAGCTTGAACTTCCCATCACCTTTGAGCTGTTGGAAAGGCTGACTTATCACTGCTTTGCTTTTATGTTGTTGAATGGTAATTCTGTATTATGTCGATACTGTCATCAGTGTTATAATAATCAAAAAAGTTGCTGAGCATTGCAGTGGTCAGAAAAGGATTTTTATTATGGTAATACTTACCTCTGTCTTTCTAGGTCTAGTCTGCTTAGCTAGCTGACAAAGCTAAGCTTGAACTGGATAACCAAAGTAGCTTAAAAAAACAACAAACCTGCAAGGCCTTCCCTATGTATCGTAAACGGTCAAATACTAACTGCAGAAACTTGGTGCAGATTTATGCACATCTTGATTGATTCTCAAATGCTTATTGAATTGACACTTAAGTTTTAAAAATGTTTCACTTTTATGTGGTGATGGAGCTATGGAGGAAAAGCAAAGTTGGAATATTAGGCTGTAACTTCTAGTGGCATTTTTCTAACTGTGTTTTACATTGAAATTGGTTCCTTGGTAGTCGTTCCTGTGGTTTCATACTCTGAACTTGGATCCATGTGTGTAAACGGGGTGATACAATGGAGTCTTGTAATATTACTGTAGAAAGAATCCCAATGATCATGTTTTCGTTCCAGTTGACATAAAATTACGTTTAGACCGTAATTCAGGTCCAAGGAAAAATGTCAGAAATGTAATAGGTACTTCAGATAAAAACATCATCTTGGGTCCTGAAAATATCATCATCTGTTGCTAAGCTTTATTTAGACTTTCCAAAATATTTCTAATCGTCTATTTACAGAATTTTGAGAAAGTGAAGTGATAATAGGGTGGTAGAGAGATGGATATTTCCATCTATCTAAGTTCTAGAGAGGATTCTTTTTCTTGGTGAGTCTGTATTGGAAATACCCACTAAGGCCTGGTCTACACTCGGGGGGGGGGGGGGGGTGTCGACCTAAGATATGCAACTTCAGCTACGAGAATAGCATAGCTGAAGTCGACGTATCTTCGCTCGACTTACCTCACGGCGCAGGGTCGACTACCGCTGCTCCCCTGTCGACTCCGCTTCCGCCTCTCGACGCGGTGGAGTACAGGAGTCGACGGCAGAGCGATCGGGGATTGATTTATTGTGTCTACACTAGACGCAATAAATCGATCCCCGATAGTTCGATCACTACCTGCCAATCCGGCGGGTAGTGTAGATGTACCCAAAGAGAGGAATCCAACAATTGGTGCTCATCTGCCTCGCTTTGTACTACTTAGCAGTTCTGTTTGGTCTATCAACAGTTGCAATACTAGTTATACAGTGTTGGCAGCCTTTTTGAGCAATGTATTGGAATCCAGTTAGATGGTGTTGTCGTCTTTTTTTTTTTTTTTTAAAGACTCTCTTTTCTACCTTAGCACTTCACCTGTTGCTTGTGCTGCAAGAGCTATTTCAGTTGAGGGGGAAATGGTTACAAATCATGGCTGAGATCAGTCATATTTAATTCATGTGATTAATATTTTTAATCACAATTAACTTTTTTGAGTTAATCGTGATCAGTTTTAATCGCACTGTTAAACAATAGAATACCAATTGAAATTTATTACATATATTTGGGAGTTTTTCTACATTTTCCAATATATCGATTTCAATTACAACACAGAATACAAAGTGTAGAGTGCTCACTTTGTATTATTTTTTTGATTACAAATATTTGCACTGTAAAAATAAGCAAAAGAAATAGTATTTTTCAATTCACCTCATACAAGTACTGTAGCGCAATCTCTTTATCGTGAAAGTGCAATTTACAAATGTAGATTATTTTTGTTGTTGTTGTTACATAACTGCACTCAAAAACAAAACGTAAAACTTCAGAGCCTACGTGTCCACTCAGTCCTACTTCTTGCTCAGACAAACAAGTTTGTTTACATTTGCAGGAGATAATGCTGCCCACTTCTTATTTACAATGCCTGTTCTCACTTTCAGGTGACATTCGCCTGGCACTTTTTTAGCTGGCATTGCAAGGTATTTACGTGCCAGATATGCTAAACATTCGTATGCCCCTTCATGTTTTGGCCAGCATTCCTGAGGACATGCTTCCATGCTGATGATGCTTATTTTTTTTTTAAAAAAAGCGTTAATTAAATTTGTGACTGTCTCCTGCTCTGTTTTACCCATGTTCTGTCATATATTTCATGTTATAGCCGTCTCGGATGATGACCCAGCACATGTTGTTCTTTTTAAGAACACTTCTACTGCAGATTTGACAGAACACAAAGAAGGTTCCAATGTGAGATTTCTAAAGATAGCTACAGCACTCAACCCAAGGTTTAAGAATCTGAACTGCCTTCCAAAATCTGCGTGGAACAGGATGTGGAGCGTGCTTTCAGAAGTCTTAAAAGAGCAACACTCTGATGCAAAAAACTACAGAGCCCAAACCACCAAAAAAAGAAAATCAAGCTTCTGCTGGTGGCATACGACTCAGATGATGAAAATGAACATGCATCGGTCTGCACTGCTTTGAATTGTTCTCGAGCAGAACCTGTCATCAGCATGGATGCATGTCCTCTGGAAACAAACTTGATTGGCTAAACAAGAAGTAAGACTGAGTGGACTTGTAGGCTCTAAAGTTTTGCATTGTTGTTTTTGAGTGCAGTTATTTTTTTGTATATAATTCAACTTTCATTATAAAGGGATTGCACTACAGTACTTGTGTGAGGTGAATTGAAAAAATACTATCTTGTGTTTTACAGTGCAAATATTGTTGTAATTGAAATCAATATATTTGAAAATGTAGAAGACATCCAAACATATTTAAATAAATGGTATTCTGTTATTATTTAACAGCACAACTAAGCACATGACTAATTGCGATGAATTTTTTTAATTGCTTGACAGCCCTACTACAAATCTATGTGGAGTCCATCTAGAACTCTGTTGCTGATTAGTGTTCGTTCCTGCTGCTGCTGAGGCAGAGCTTCTCTTGTAGGTAGGGCTTTTGGCTCCATGGAAACAGCCAGCTCTTGGGAGCGCTATATTTACTGTCCCAGAGAGAGGAAGGGCAAGTATTGCTGCAGGTAGGCTGGGGAGCAATGTTGACTCTGAGCTTAGTGGGGGAAGAGAAGGAACTGGATGGAGCTGGATTAAGGGACAGGTGGTAAATCTGGAGCAAGGAAAGATGCTTGAGGAAATTATTTAGTGAAATAAGGGTCCCTAGTGTGTCTGCCTCTCTCTTCCCCTTCTTCCTCTGCCCAAGAGGAAGCGGGTGGAGAGAGTATGTCAAAAGAGAACAAATGAGGTCAAGAAAAGGCATCTTCTAAAAGCCAAAGGGAAAACAGGAGATTAGATAGGAGCAGGAATAAGAAACCATGACCCTTTGCAGGGAAAATCCTTAATGGTAAGATGAGAAGGAAGGTGGTAGACCAGGGGTAGGCAACCTATGGCACACGTGCCAAAGGCGGCACGCGAGCTGATTTTCAGTGGCACTCACACTGCCCAGGTCCTGGCCACCAGTCCAGGGGGCTCTGCATTTTAATTTAATTTTAAATGAAGCTTCTTAAACATTTTAAAAACCTTATTTACTTTACATACAATAGTTTAGTTATATATTATAGACTTATAGAAAGAGACCTTCTAAAAACGTTAATGTATTACTGGCACACGAAACCTTGAATCAGAGTGAATAAATGAAGACTCGGCACACCACTTCTGAAAGGTTGCCGACCCCTGTGGTAGACAGTGCATGAATGGAGTTGTTAGAATTTGACTTTCTTGCAGTTACTGCCAGTCAAGAATAACTTGCATGTATTTTAAATTCTTGCCACCATGGAGAAATTGATTCTGGATGAGATGGAAAAACTTATAAATGCTAGCAGTCTCTACACTGACATGTAAAAGCAACTTGATACACAGAATAACCACAAATTCACATGACTGCTGATTATACTAGTCTTATGATATGCCCTCAGCTAGTATATTATGCATCCATAAAAATGCATAATGACATGTCAGGTCAGCTCAATTTAGATTGTTACAGAATGCTAATTGACTTATGAAACGGCAGACCTGGGACACTGCTTAGTAGCTAACCTAACTCCACCTTGTGGGGTTTAAAGTAGCTAAACAGATTGAAGTAATGAGAGCAAATGCTGCCAGGAAAAGTTTTTAAAAGTGCATTGTCATACCATAGTGCCTTTGTACCAAGTTACTTTCCATAGGGAACTTAGTGTTAGGTAACTCACTAGTAATGTTTGTCCCCTAGCTGTTTGCTTCCTTTGTAAGAACTGTAAGGGATTTCTTGTCTGTGTACAAATGCACCAGTTGAATTCAAGTGTGATGCATATTTGTATGCTACAAATCAATATACAGACTGCAAATGTCTTCTTTCTATACTGTTTAGTTAGATCTTGAAGGAAAAGTACCCTATGGCTGAGAATAAAGATGGCAGGGTTAGGAAGTCTTAAAATCTAAAATGTTAAAGGACAAATATACCCTCCCTTCTCCAGTGTAACTATTCTAAAACTCTTATGTTCTTGCCTGTCTCCTAAAGAACTGTTTTTGCTATACTTTAGGTGTAGAGCAGTTCAGTGGTGCCTTGTGCTGCTGCCACACTTGAACTGTTTGTTCTACAGTAGAACCTCAGAGTTATGGACTGACCAGTCAACCACATACATTTGGAACTGGTAGTACTCAATCAGGCAGCAACAGAGACCAAAAAAAAGCAAGTACAGTACTGTGTTAAATGTAAACTACTTTAAAAAAAAAAAAAAAAGCATTTTTCTTCTGCATAGTAAAGTTTCAAGGCTCTATTGACTCAATGTTCACTTGTAAACTTTTGAAAGAACAACCATAACATTTTGTTCAAAGTTACGAACATTTCAGAGTTACAAACAACCTCCATTCCTGAGGTGATCGTAACTCTGAAGTTCTACTGTGTTTATTTCATGAAAAAGGTGTCTGTCTACTGTAGGCTGCTTTAATACAAATTAAAGTAAAACAGCAGGCTAAGCAGTTATAACTCACTGGCTTCCCCCAAAAGACTGAAGTCCTCTACCCCATAAATATTAGTCCCATCAAGCTCCACTTTTCCAAAAGTATATATAAACAGCCCTTTCAGGGTGCCCAAATACTCATGCTCTTTTGGAACCAATGTAACAAAATTGAGAGCTCCTCATAGAGAAATCTGCCCTCACACTCTTTCTTAAATCAAGGGTATCTGCTCCCTAATTGCCTCTCCCCATCTTCCCTTCCTGGCAGTCAGAAGTTTAGGGTTACAACGGGCATGGGGTTGCATCCTTGACCATCTTGGCTAATAGCCATTTATTCACTGAACCCAGTTATACTTTTGGCCATCAACATCCGATGGCAATGAGTTCCACAGTTTAACTTCCCATTGTGTGGCAAAAGTACTTCCCCTTGTTTGTATTAAACCTGATGCCTATTTAAAAAAAAAAAAAAATTGCCTCTCCTGTGTTCCCTACTGTCATTGTTGTAGTCTCTCAATAAGGTAGCTACCTAGCCATGTAGGAGTTTATAGGCCAAGAACAGGAATCTTCTGTTCTTCTTTTAAAAGAAAAATAATTAAAAGTGCAGCCAGAGATCATAGCCAAGTGAGAGATTACTTACAAAGGAGGCTGCGGTGTTTTGCACTATCTTGTGTTTTCTGGGTAGACTTAAGTTGGAGACCCATGTAGAGCACACTGCAGTTATCGTATCTGGAGATGATAAAGGTCTGGATCATAGTAGCAAGATCCTCATCTTAAAACTGGTTGCTTCCTTATCTAAAAGACAGGTTTGCTACTTCTTAACCACATGCAAAAAATGTCCCTCATCCCTGAATCTGTTGTCATCCCATAATAGCTGGGGATCCAGCAGTACATCTCAGCTTGGAAATTCTAGTATAAATGACTGAATGGGTCCTCAAGGTCAGTAGGAGTGATCTTTGCAATCCCCAACCCATCAGCATCATATTAATCTTATCTGGATTTGAGCTTCAGTCAGATAGCTGTCAACCATGCTCCAATTTGTCCCAAAGACCAGATCAAGCATTCAGTAGCACTGGCAGGATTAGGTGAGAGCATGTTGTCATCAGCCTACTGAAAGAACTGTAGTCCATGCCTCCTCACTAACCTTCCTAACAATCCCATGTGCAAGTTGGAACAAGAGGAAAGAGATAAAACCCCAATAACAGTGCCTTCAGGAAGGAAGAGCAACCACTCTGTAACACCTTCCACAGTGAAGAAAGGACTAAGCCACCCAAGAACAGCACTATCCTGTCCTGCTGCAGGCAAAGCAATTGTATATAAAATAGCTGATAGAGCTTACAGTATTGGTATGGGTACCTTGTCTTTATCTCTGAAAGATGATCCGTCAGTGACATTAAGACTGCTCTTTGGAGAGTTGTTGTAGTTGTGTTGGTTCCAGGATATTAGAGAGTCAAGGAAGGTGAGGTAATAACTTTTATTGGACAGACTTCTGTTGGTGAAAGGAGCAAGTTTTTGAGCTTAACAACTGCAATATAATTGCATAAAAGAGAGCCTCAAATCTTATGAGGAAATTCAGAGGGAGTCATGCATCTTTTGCAAGAATTTACAACATTTTTCATGAGATACCTCAATCACCTTGTGTGTAATATCTCTTTTATTGGACAGACTTCTGTTGGTGGAAGGAGCAAGTTTTTGAGCTTAACAACTGCAATATAATTGCATAAAAGAGAGCCTCAAATCTTATGAGGAAATTCAGAGGGAGTCATGCATCTTTTGCAAGAATTTACAACATTTTTCATGAGATACCTCAATCACCTTGTGTGTAATATCTCTTTTATTGGACAAACTTCTGTTGGTGGAAGAGACAAGTTGTGAACAGCCTTGTTCTATAAAAATCTCTGGTGCTGACCTAGTTTGATCTTTGGTCTCTTATTTTTGTATAATCCTGTTGATTGCTTTATTGAAATTAATGTACACAGAATTCTCTAAAAGGCAAACTTTTGTTTAGTATGAGTAAGTGACAAGCATCAACTTTTAAATTGCTTATTTTGTATTTTAAATGACTCAATAGGAGCTCCATTGTATCCATACTTGATCTAGCAACTTGGTAAACTTAAGTATCTAATTTTGTTTGCACTAGTTGTCCCTTCAAAGTCTAACATCTTGCTTTGTAGCATTAATGTTATGTAAGTACCTTGCATTAGTAACACTATTTTAACCTTGCAAACTGCCAGTATTCTCAATTATAAAACTGAAGAAACAGTCTGTTATCTTAACTGATCATTAGGAATGCTGATTATTTCCTCAAACTATTTTTAATTTCTCTATAATAGTATTAATTTTTGGTGTCAGGTTAATTGGCAAATATTCCTTGACCAGAGGAGTGGGGAGACTAGTAGGGTAAATACCTCTCAAGTGTTCTGCAGGACATGCCGCATCTGGCCCCGATTTTTAAAGTTGTCCCGCTTTGCTGTTGCAAAGTCCCTGTTCAGTGCTCAGCAAGTCTTCCTGGTTGCGAGCTGCACATCTTTGTGCTTGACATCATGTCTCCCACTTGCAAGCAAGTTTAGCAGCACTGGCCACTTATGAAAGTAAACAGCTATAGCTTTCTATATAAAGTATGATTTTTTTAGTATACAATCACTGGTTAGTTTCATTATAAGAAGTTCCAGGCTATTTGCATGCTAGTTTTAAAAATAAAACTGTTCAGTAAAGAAAATTTGATGTCTGTCATTTTGAGGGTCACTGTTGTTCATTTCCAAGTCTGAAGATTGAGAGAGATGGTAAACTTGTGTTCCTAATCCTGGTGTGGGTTGTCAGCCATGGATCTAGTAATTTTCTATGCAGTTAAATGGTGGAAGTACAACTTCTTTAGATTTCAACCTAATTTTGCTACTTAATAGCTTCCTCAATAAACTATCCCATCTCCAAAGACTCTTTGGCCATATGTGTAGATCTGTTTACTAAATAAATGGCCATTGGGTTTTCTATCCTTGACCTCTACATCTACTTCTTGAGGTAGCCGCTTTGATGTCTTGGTCTGGTTACTTCTGACACAATGTAAGGGGGTAAAAAGAATCTGCTACTAAGCTTTTTGTAGATGAAGTTCTCCCATCTCCTTCAGGAGAAGCATGGGGTTGGATACCAAAGTCTGAATCCTGTTGATTACCTAAACATACTTCTACACCGAAAATGAAGATGTGATTTATAGCGCAGGTATTGCTTTAATCTAGCTAGTACAGCCATAACTTCATTGTAGGCGAACCATCTCAGGAAGCTTGCCAGGGACCCTGAGTATGTACTTGGGTTGCTAACACCTGGTGAAGTGCAGGCTGCCATGGCTTTGCTGCTATTAACCACAATAGCTAGATTAAAGCTAGGACAGGCATGCCAACTTGCATTAGTCACACCATCGTTTGTAGTGTGAATATACCCCCTGTGGTGAATCACATGCGACTGCAAAGGGGCTGCTCCTGAAAATTAACTTGGAAGTAATGACTTAGTATCTGCATCACTCACAACTGTTTTAAGACACTATCTCTGTAATCCTGTTCAATAGCAGATCTTGGTCCTAAACTAAATCTAAATATCAAACCTTTGACTTGTGAAAATGCAGTCCCCTTGTGTTCACAATAGCAGATATCAAATGAAACTACTCTGGTTTGTTACAGGTGAAAGAACTTTTTCATTCTATGGGAGTAGACTACTATGCTTTGGAACTTGATTTAACTGGTAAGTAAAAATGACAGCTTGTGTTGAGATACATAGATATATATTTCATCCAACTTAATCCACTCTTTTTCCTATAAACTGTCTTGTACTGATCAGAGACACTAATTCTGTCTTGAATGATGCCTCGTTTGGTGCAAAGTTACAACAGCATTTAAAACAGATGCTAAACTCTTATATCACAAGGCACTTTTTTTTTTAAATAAAAACCTGATTTATTTAATCAAATAGAAGTTTGATGGAGGTGTCAGGAAATTACCCACTGTTCTGTCTTGCAGGAAAAGTCTCTTTCTCCTAAGTTACTTTTTTTGTGTTCCCAGATGAATTGTTAATGTTTTACTTGAGTTAGAAGTGACCTTTATGAAGAAGTTCGCTGAGTCATTGGTGGGGAAAAAGACTAAATTCCATTGCTCAGGCTGTAGTCAGTGCCAACTTTTATTAAAGCCAGGAGTTCTGAGGTTACATTAGTCTTATGTTAACTGTTTTCTCAAGAATTTAAAAGTAATTTTAAGGGGTTTTACTGGGCATTAATTAGTTGTAAAGCTGGCTGACTCATCTGGAATATATTTAGAAACTTCAGTGGTCATATATTTTGATCTTAAAATTTTGCTACTTATACTTTTTACCAATTTAATACTTCATAACCTTCCAAAAATAATATTGTGTTGAATAGTTTGAAAGTATGTACTAACTGACTTTCACTGAAGTTTCCCTTTTTGGTTTAGCATTCTTTCCATACTAGAGAGGTTCCTGCACAGTAAATGGATCCTAGTCTGACACAGGGAACTGTAACATGCATATGGATTTGCTGAGTCCATCTTATGTTTTGGGATGGTGATTGTGTGTTAAGGCTCTTTAATAATTAAGACTGTGCTTAATTTGCACCTTCTGAGATTATTGGCACTGTCTGAGTGGGGTTAAATAAAACTAAAAAAGTGCATTTGAATATTCCCACAGTTAATGCCACACATCTCCTGTACTGGCTGGACTATATTTAGATTTCATAAAACCACCAATGGGGTGAACAAGTTCCAAAGCCCAGGGGGCCTAATGAAGAACACCCTGCCAGCAGTGGTGGGTTTTTTTTAAATTGAGTTAGCTCAAATGCCTCCACTGATATTGACTGTGGCAATACAAATAGGCAGGTCCAAGCAATGTATGGCTTTACCTTCTAAACTCAGTGACTTAAACCCCACCTGCAAACCATCTCACATTTAGGTTTGTGAAGCTTCAATTCATTCCAGCTATCTAGACACATACTCTTGTGGGGAGGTACAACTTTTGAAAAGTGGTTTTTTTTGTTTCAAAGCTTGTGCTTTTGAAGAATGTCTACAAACGTGCCATGTCTGAAACAAATACATTGATTTTATGGAGGGCTTGTGATGTGCAGGTTTTTTTTTTTTTTATCCTTAGATGATGGACCCAATATTCAGCAAGTATTAGTAGAAGTGACTAGCCAGAGGACTGTGCCCAATGTGTTTGTGAATGGAGCACACATAGGTGGATATGATAAAACTTTTCAGGTAATCTTGTTTTTCTTGAGTTTGAAATGAGCTGTGACTAGAAATGAACTGACTAGGTAACTTATCTCAGTTTTTAAATACAGTCTAATCACTTGATACCTCTGTTGCAACCACTGGTTGCAACCTGTAACCAGCTTCTTGGAAGTAGCCCTTTAGTATGCCACTGGTTGTAAAATATGCTAGTGAACTAACTTAATGCATACTTATTCCAGTCCCATAATGTCAAGAAGGAAACAGAATAAAAAAATTCAGTGTTAAAAGGAGAGAGAGTTGTTCCATCCTGCTACAACCTTTTTTAATTCCTGCCTTCTTGATGTTTTATACAATGGGTAGAATTACAAATGGAGTGAGCAACGGGTCATCCGTGATTTCTTGACTTGGTTTTTTTGGTACATAGCTTTTGCCGTGTGACTTAAACATAATGTTAGAAGCAGAAAGTGAGAATATAGTCCTGTGAAAGGTTCTATAATTGTGAACTTTTAAGTATCATGTGAGGACTCCCTTTCTAGCCCCCAGATTTGAAAAACTGTGTGCTAGTGATCCTCTTTAATAAGGAATCCAAAATTAGGGTAGCAGCATCAGACATGATGACCTAGGTCATGAAAAAGCTGTGTAATTCACACTTGAACATACAGCTATGTGAGTAACCCATATGTTTGTTACAGGCTTACCAAAGTGGCTCACTGCAGAATGTGCTAGGGAATTGCATAGATGATGCAGAAGTTTATGATTACGATCTTATTGTTGTTGGTGGTGGCTCTGGCGGACTTGCATGTTCCAAGGTATGCACTCGGGTTTGCACTTGTACACTGAATTTTGCCTCTATATCAACTATACATGTAAGATTTCTCCTGAAACTCTCTTGTTCTGTGCACCTGTCATTCTAATGCAATATATTTTACATTTCAATGAGTCTTCCCATTCATTTGAAATTTAATGGGCTGAACACTGATGTAATTGTAGTGTAACATGCACTCCTTCATGAGCTCATAGTTCAGAACTTGGGGCCAGAATCTTTCCCATAGTATAGTCACTTTTTGCATTAGTCTTTTTCAGCTTTGTCAACTTGCTCCTGGACTAGCAAGAGTAAGGAACCTAGGGAAATAGCAGCCTTTGTTTCTGGTAGCTTGTTCAGAAGGGTTGAAGGTTCAAAATATTGATACCTCTTTTGGCTGGGCAGTGGAGGACAGGGGGATGACAAACATATGCATAATATTCCCTTTAGATAATTACTGTTGACAGTGCAGGCTGTTGTATAGGGTTGCTTCTTGATATTTCTTCTCCAGGTGTGATGCATATCTTCAGATGGTTGGAAGTGAAAATCAGGCTGCTCTGCTCCTCTGCAGCTTCTGATCGAGTTAGGTGCTGTCATAGAGTCTCAGGATCTGGTCTATGCCCTAGCCTGTAACCAGTCTCTTGGAAGTAGCCCTTTAGTGTGCCAGACCCAAAGGATCCACATAGTTCCACGGGGAAAGGCCCACAGCCTCCATGATTCCGAAGCTGGTACCTGTAGGCCCAGTTATCTGTGGCTCCCTGCAGGAAGTCCAGCCAAGCCAGACTCCTATGGGAGACGTGTTCCTACCCCTTCAGAGCATAAAGTATCTGCAGAAACAGTAAGAAGCCTTTTAAAAATAAGATACCAATTTTAATAACCTGGAATACAGAATCTAAAAGACTTTAGGTTAGCGTGAGAGGCAGGCTTAGGATATGATTCCTGTTGGTGGGAGCTAGGGCTCTGCCAGGTCCTGCTCCCCTGAGCTTATCCTGACCCTCTGTCCCCTTTTGTTCTTGGAGCATGTCTACATGTACAGCAGTGCAGCTGTGCCGATGCAGCTGCACTGCTGCAGTGCAGTGAAGACACTATGCTGACAGGAGAGAGCTTTCCCATCCGCATAATAAAACCACCTCCATGAACAGCAGAAGCTATGGCTCTCCCATCAACATAGTGCTGTGCATATGAGCGCTTATGTCGCTGTAACTTATGTTGCTCAGGGGGTGGTTTATTCGAACACCTAAGCGACATAAATTATGCTGACAAACTGTAGTGTAGACATACTGTTAGTCTCCAGGTACTTCTGTGTCTGTGTATCCTGCTCTGTCAGACATCTGATACCTTCACACTTTATTCTTCAGCTCAGGGCCTTTGCTGTGCTTACCTGCAGAGAGGTAGGGAGGGGGAGGGAGGGGGGAAAATCTTCTCCTCTTGGCTGTAGGTTGCTAGGTGTGATTGTCCCAGCCATTGAGGTTTTCACTTCCAAATCCTTCGTTCACATGCATAGGCTGTATTCAGTTCATTAATTATTCTGGTCTCTTACCAGGCAGCCGCATGAATCTAACAGAGTTCCTTCCCTTTGCATAGTAGTACAAAGCACAGGGAAACTGAGGTGCACATGAACATCATAAAAGTATTACCAAAATTCCCAAACTTATCACAAGCACTGATGGCATTACTGAGAAGAAGGGTAAGTGGTACTGAGACTGTCATCAGAAATGCCTTCCGTCTGACAAGCACATTGGAGGACATGCTTAAATGAACAGGGAAAGCATTTAGCATCAAAAAGTAATGAGAAGTTCAGCAGTTCATATCTGACTTCCTTTTTTTAATACAGGAAGCTGCTGCCTTAGGGAAAAAGGTCATGGTGCTGGACTATGTTGTACCAACACCTTCGGGTACTTCATGGGGTAAGGTTCTTTTAATGGTCCTAGCCTCAAATCACAATATATATGCATAGATTAAAATGCTGGTGTCAAGCATTGCTTGAATTATTTAGTTTCAAGGTTTTGCATTCTTATAGTATGCTGGTTGTATGGACATGAGGAACATAAATGATGGAGGAAATAAACCTCACTCAACCTGCCTGTTCTTCTAGATGGATTTTTCTACCCAGCCTGCATTTCACTATTTACTTGGATTTCACATTCCCACTAAATTCTTTGCTACATAACCATCCCTATTTAAATCTTAAATATTTTAATCCCTTATAGGGAAGCTGAACTTTCTAAAGCACATTTTGAGCTCCTGAGATGAAAATGTTAGTTTGAATTGGCTTCACACGTGAGAGAGTAGCTGAATTACAGTATCATCTTATTATTTTAGCTGAAGTACTTAGCACTGTGATACATTCAATATTTCATAGGCCCAAAGGGACCATACTTCTACAGTAGATGTTACAAGCACCTCAGAAATGGATGCTTTTCCTGTGGTCTCAGGAATTATTCACTTTCCCTTGACCCTGCTTTTTGCTGTTTTGACGCTTTTGATCCTGGCTCCTATAGAAGAGATCAGTGCTCATCCTTTCCATAAGTAAACTATGTTGTGTGGAGAATCTTTGTTCAAATAGCTGGGACAAAACCTGCCAACACCATCCCTCGTTTTTGTCCTCCAAGAGCTCCAATACTATTACTCAGAAGTGTTATTCTCTTGTTCTGAAGAAAGCACGTGTTGAATTTCTTACAATCACTCGTAAGAGGAATGTTTGCCTTCATTTCTTTTTCGAAATTTAGCTGTGTTTCTGACTCCATAGAATAGGCGTGGTTAACACTGCAGACTGTGGTCTCTTGCACTTCTTAGGTATCATGAAAGTGTCATTCTGTGCTATCTGACTACAGAATAAGTGGTGGTGGATTAGTCCAAAACTACTTTATATAGGTGAATGTGTTGGGCCTATGCTTAAAGCTTTACTTATGTAGCCTTCTAGGTATTGGAGTTAAAGTTAAAATGTTATTGCTTAAGTAAAAATTGTTACTTTGTCAACCATGTCCAATTACATACTGCATTGTAAGGTATGTAGTTGTAATGGAAGTTCTCCATCCATTGCTTGCATATGTACAGAAATTAATACTAATGGATGGATAGACAGTGGAATACATAAAGCATGTCATAAAAGGCAGAAGTGCACATCTTAAGTTAATGCTGGTGGTAACATTTAAATAAACTTTCTTTCTTTCCATCACAGGACTTGGTGGCACTTGTGTAAATGTAGGTTGTATTCCTAAGAAACTGATGCATCAAGCTGCGCTTCTGGGACAGGCACTTCAAGATTCAAGGAAATTTGGCTGGGAGTATGATGAGCAAGGTCAATAACACTGAACTCTGGTGGGGGAGGATGCAGATCAGAACTTTTGTTTGAGCTTACATAAGAATGCTTTTAGTATAGAAGTGACTAAATCGTATTCAGTTTGCCACTTGTACAACTTTTTCCCTCCCTCTCCCCCAAAATCTCTTTTATGAAGGCACTTAAACCTGTTTGATGCTTCATTCCACCATAACTTGCATAAGCTAGCTTGTTTGGTTACTTACAGATGGGTTTCATAAACCCAGATAACTTTGCAAATAGTGCTAAGAGAGGCAAGCCATTTTTGTCTGATAGATTTGAAGTATCCCTGGAAAAACTTTTAATACGAGACTTATTACGTGAAATGTGTATTTGTATTGTACTTGGGCTTGTTGATTTAGTGAGGCATTGCTTAACTTGTAGTATTGCCATTTGTTTCAGAGTAGCAGCCGTGTTAGTCTGTATCCGCAAAAAGAACAGGAGTACTTGTGGCACCTTAGAGACTAACAAGCTTGAGCATAAGCTTTCGTGGGCTACAGCCCACTTATTTGAGTTATGACTAATTAGCAATTATTTACGATTTACTGTAAGCTTCTATAGATGTTCATGAAGTTAGTGTGTTTATACTTCAGTTTCTTTTTAACTGTAAAGCTTCTTGTTTCTCTTTTAGTTAAACACAACTGGGAGTCCATGGTAGAAGCAATTCAGAACTACATAGGCTCTTTAAATTGGGGTTACAGGGTATCCTTGAGAGAGAAGTCTGTGACATATGTCAATGCCTATGCAGAATTTATCGAACCACACAAAATAAAGGTACCTGCTTCGTGTTTAGCTTTGGCTTATTTTCTCTGACCTGTTAAGAATCACTCACTATATGTCCTAAAACTGCTCTTTAGTTGAAACCTAGTATGTAAAAGGTTTCAGCTTAATATGATACTTTACTTATCTCACTTAAAGAATTAAATTTACAGGAATAATTTACTGATTTAAGTAGACTTATACTCCAGTAACCACTGCCATAATACTTGCATACTAATACCAGTTATGTAGAAATAATGTGGGGATCTGCAAATAGAGAATCTTGCATAAGTAGAGAGGTAGAGCTTGTGTGTAACAAACTGTGACTTGATTCCAAAATTTTAAATGAGAAGCTATGAAACAAAACTATTAAATTGCCTTAATGTTTGTATATAATTGGTGTTAACTTAAATCTATAGCAATTAAGAATCAGGAGTTTACTTTGTCTTGCATTCAAAATTCCTGGATAGTATTGATTCAAGTTAAAACTTACTTTCTACTTGTAACTTGCCTCTTGCCTCATAACGTCACTGAAAATTGGATCATAATCTCAGTGAGTAACTATAAATAATACTGCATACTGAGCCAAGAAAGCATTTAAAATTAGTTTGGAAGAGGAGTGTTAATTTTAGAAAAACACATAAATAATGGCCTACCTATCAAAAGCTTTTTTTGTTAAAGCATGGAGGAGGATAGGGGAATTCTCTACATAAAGAGCCATATCCAAAACCTTGCTTGTTCCTCAAGTTCAGATCCCAGCACTCTCATGATATAATGGAGTGGGAGTAGTATTCCATGTATTGCCATAGGAATGAAGCCACAAGGCAAGTATACACTTAATTTGTACTGCACAGCGTGTATTATAGCTGACCATCAGATTGGACCAGTGTTTACCCAGGTCAGGGATGCAGCAGTGAACAAAATTTTATATCATGTAGGTTCACTGGGTACAGCTGCCTGACCCTGATGTAGGTAGTTTGTGTGTAGGCTGGACTAAATCCATTTAAATTCAGAAGGTTACACTGAACGAGGAGTAAAACTACTTGGCTTATTTTTTACCAGTGTTATAGAAGAAATTCAGTTTCCAGCTGTTCATTTAATATAAATTTGGTACTGAGCTGGGCCATCAATACAGGAAAGTAGAGCAGACTTTTTTTAAGCTGCTACATGCAAGAGGACAAATCTGACATTCCTTCTCCCACAGGTTTGACTCATAGCTTCTCAAACCCCTTTCAGAAAGAGGCATTTTGCAATATGAAGTCCCAAAGACTGACTGCCTTTGAAGCTGAGGGAAACTTTAAAATAAACCATCCTTTTTCTTCCCACCTGAGGTATCAGCCTGTCTTAAAGCAGTTTTCTAGTCTACTCCTACACAAGCCTCAAAATTACTAACAGATTGTTATCCAATCTGTTTTGCTGCTAGCATCAACATTGAACTCTTATTTCAAGTTCTTTAAGAAACTTTTTCTCCTTATTAAATAACTAATGTAAAACTTAATTGTAAAATTTAAGTTATTAGCTTAAACCTTCTGAGCCCTGCCCAAGTCAGCTAATCACTTTGTTATTCAATGCAGTTAGTGTGGGGAGAGTAGTCTCTAGTGTATTTTCCCCATGTAAACCCATTAACAATGGATGTTACTCTTAAGAAATCCTTTTACTGATCTACGTGGTACCTCTACAATATAATGGCTTTTCGCTTAGATCCATCTGTAATCAACTCATTTCTAAATCCTACTGCATTTATCAGCTCCTTGATAAAGTTGAGGTTTGTATTGTGTCATAAGGCCTACTGCCAAGAAGTTATTCCTGGCATCTATGAATACAATAGTTCTGTAACTCTGTTTTTTTTTTGTTTTGTTTTTTTCCCCCTGTATCTCAGGCAACCAACAGGAAAGGACAGGAAACCTTTCACACAGCACAGACATTTGTCCTAGCAACAGGGGAAAGGCCCCGATATTTGGGTATCCCTGGAGATAAGGAATACTGCATTACTAGGTGAGATGAGATGTTAGTCTCAGTTAATAAGACTTGTCTTCTGTCTACTTTTGCACATGCAAATTAAAACAAAGCTGAATTGTAAAACAGTTAGTGTTTTCTGTGATTCTTCTCAGCGATGACCTCTTCTCCCTGCCTTACTGCCCTGGCAAAACTCTAATTGTGGGTGCCTCCTATGTGGCTCTGGAGTGTGCAGGATTTCTTGCTGGCATTGGTTTGGATGTCACAGTTATGGTGCGCTCCATCCTTCTTCGAGGCTTTGACCAAGAAATGGCAGAGAGAGCAGGTGCCTACATGGAAACTCATGGTGTTAAATTCATCAGGAAATTTGTACCTACTCAGGCAAGTATTTTCGCTTGTTTCTCTTCTTTCTTGCTAAATAACCAGCCTGTAAGGAAAGGATTATGCAGAATACAAGTGTCTTGTGATAAAATGTCTTCCGAGAAAAGAATTCAGCTCTATAGCAGATAAGCTGAAAATTCTGTATGGCCAAGCTTTTATGTTAAAAGCATTTTATTGCTGAACATTCCGCGAGGTGTGTGTAGTGTGACAATGCAATAAGGCTCTGCTGGTTAAGGTAACTTGACTAAGATTATGAATTCTTTCCTACAGATTGAAAGGTTGGAGGAAGGCATGCCTGGAAGACTAAAAGTGGTAGCACAGTCTACTGAGGGACCAGAAATTGTTGAAGGAGAATATAATACTGTAAGCAATTTTGTACTAATAATATCCCTGTTATCTGGCACTAAATGATGCCCACAAATATGTATTTGTATCAAAGTACAATGTTATTTGTTAATGATCATTAAAGCTCTTAAACCATTTATACTATTTTTGGAAAGAAAGAGAAGGCAGTATAATAAGAAATTGAATAATTTTGGCAACCTGACAGACTTGTCAACATTCCATAGAAAAATAAGACTTCAATATTCTGTCTTGTTGCGACCCCGTCCACAGAATTGCTGAAACTTTAACTGTGCTAGTAGGGGGTTGACTGTTTTGTAGAAGGTGTCATGTGATCAGTTGTCTGTTCTCACTATTATTCTAGTGTCAAAGTAATCTTTTTGCTGCTATCGCCTTTTTAGAACTAATTAGGCTTATACTGACACCTTCACATTTAAGCAGCTTTAGGAAATGTGGCTTCAATTGTTCACTTTCAATTTTTCAATGAAAACTAAGCAACAGAATACTCAGAATAACATTGATAGCTTTTTTTTGTTGTTTTTTGTAGGTTTTGATAGCTATTGGTCGGGATGCCTGTACCAGAAACATTGGTTTAGATAAGATTGGTGTCAAAATCAATGAAAAGTGAGTATCTTTGGGTACGTCTATACTTACCTCCGGGTCCGGCGGTAAGCAATCAATCTTCTGGGATCAATTTATCGCGTCTTGTCTAGACGCGATAAATCGATCCTGGATCAATCCCGGAAGTGCTCGCCGTCGACGCCGGTACTCCTGCTCCACGAGAGGAGTACGCGAAGTCGACGGGGGAGCCTGCCTGCCGCGTGTGGACCCGCGGTAAGTTCGAACTAAGAGTTCGACTTCAGCTACGTGAATAACGTAGCTGAAGTTGCGTATCTTAGTTCGAAGTGGGGGGTTAGTGTGGACCAGCCCTTTGTCCGGCATGTTCACTTCAGGACTGCTCTCCGCTTCTTAACCCTACCAGTAACTGATACTGATTTTTGAAATTCCTGCTTTTGAAATTCCTGCTTATGATACTTGTCAGTTGAGCATGGAGACTTTCAATAGCTTATTGTCCCAAGAAAGGGAGCATGAGTGTTACCTTTAATGTGATATTCTTCTAAGAAACTACTATTTTGTGGATGTGGAGACACACACACCTACCTACCTACCCACCCGCAAAACTGGACTTTGAAGCACATATTATGAGGGTTTTGTGTTTTTTGTTTTTTTTTTGTTTTTTTTAAATGGTAGTTCTACAAGCAACTACTTTTAGTTCAGTTACTCTGATGTAGTCAGTAATGTTTCTGCTTCACTGATCTATGAGTAGGCTTGCCAAACTTGATTTTTTTTTTTTTTTAAATTTTGCCAGATAATATCAATGTTTGGTTTTTGAGCATTTTTTTAATGTTTGGGTTTTGGGGTTTTTGTTTTTTAATTTTCAGCTGTGGGAAAATTACAGGGGGTCGGACTGTGGGGAGTTTAATGACAGTAGAAGTTGAGATTCAAAAATTTAGATTTCTAACAGTTAAAAGATGTCAACATCACATGTTAAAATATACAGAATAAACATCCATAAATCAGACTAAGTTCTTAGGCAGCTTTTCTTACTTTACCTGTCTGTAAACTTTGATCATTGTCAATAGAAATATTTTTGTCATCCATTTGTGTGTGTACAGTTGATTGCTGTTTACTGACATTTACTGATTAAAAAATCTTAGCCTGCATATGAGTTATTTTAGAAGGAATACCCATGAAACTGAGGCTTTACACTTGCATTTCTTAGAAAGGGCCCTTACAATGCTAAAATGGTTTAATAATCTGCTTGTATAAGGCTGACTTGTGTTTCATTTTTCTGATTGATTGAACCTCCTTGAGTTCAAAAACAACAAGGAGTCTGGTGGCACCTTAAAGATTAACACATTTATTTGGGCATAAGCTTTCGTGGGTAAAAACCTCACTTCTTCAGATGCATCTGAAGAAGTGAGGTTTTTACCCACGAAAGCTTGTGCCCAAATAAATCTGTTAGTCTTTAAGGTCCCACCAGACTCCTTGTTGTTTTTTGTAGATACAGACTAACACGGCTACCCCCTCCTTGAGTTCAGTCTTCTGGTTTAACCAGGTTAAGTTAGCATTATGAACAAAAGCAACAGTGCCCATTGACTAAATAGCTCTTAATACTTTGCTTTTCATCTGTGCTAATAGATTAGACTTTTGCTTAGGAGGGAGATGTGTTATTTCAGCAAGCTATATAATATTCAAATAGTAGGACAGAGCCTGATTTCTCTCAGATGTCAGTGGTGTTATTCAGATTTACACTTGTGTGCAGGGGTGAAAATCTGGCCCATTAAGTACTGACTGTTTGGCGTTGTATGGGAGGAAAAGGCAGTAGTTTGTGGCCCAAGGAGTTTACATTCTAACTAGAGTGGGCATAAATACTTTTTTTTTTTTTTTTCTTTTTCTTCTCTTCTTCTGAGCAATGCCTGAAAGTATTCTAGTTTCTGCTACACGGAGACTAGGTCTTTAACCTTACTTTCTCAATTCAGTTAAGTACTGATCTACACTTCGTTTGGTTTTTTTTTGTTTTTCAAAAGGAATGGAAAAATACCTGTAACTGACGAGGAACAAACCAATGTGCCTCATGTTTATGCTATTGGAGATATCTTGGATGGAAAACTTGAACTTACCCCAGTTGCAATTCAGGCAGGCAGGCTTCTAGCTCGCAGGCTTTTTGGGGGTAGCTTTATAAAGGTAAGATCATATTCTATGAAAATATGAACTTTAGTTTCACCATGGTATTTACCTCAAGAGATTAGCAGGTGCTGGCTGAGAGTCTTGGGTCTTGTGCTACTATGACAATGAGTGTTTGTAACCAAATAAAATTTGGTGGTGCAGCTTGTTCGTTTTTTTTAAAAAAGGAAGTTTTTTGTGTCTACGCAGGTCATGTAAATATAAAGAAAACTGAATTCTTTTAATTTTAGTGTGACTATGTCAATGTACCAACTACAGTGTTTACTCCTTTGGAGTA
Organism: Emys orbicularis; assembly: GCF_028017835.1. Taxonomy (NCBI): domain Eukaryota; kingdom Metazoa; phylum Chordata; order Testudines; family Emydidae; genus Emys; species Emys orbicularis. The sequence continues at coordinate 110,273,662 of NC_088689.1, forward strand.
TGGATGTTGTGGATTACCTGAAGAGAGAGCCATTGAAGAATATGGAAAGGAAAACATAGAGGTGAGAAGCTGAAGTCTTCATTTCAAAGCTGCCTGTTTAAATGTGCTATTGTATCTTCTCAAGAGGCTACTGGTCTAAATGAACATTACAAGTATTGAGGAGATCCCTATTTAAACACTTCAGTGTAATCTTACAGCATTATTCAAGATTTTCTCTGACAGCTGATTATTTCCAAAGCTTGTCTCTCACCAACAGAAGTTGGTCCAATTCAAAGATTTTTCTCACACACCTGGTGTCTCAAAAAATCCAGAAGCATTTGCCTTTAGGTATATAGTTCCATGTGGCTCTTGGAGTTCTGGGAAATCCAGATTGGATGAGGGAAGGTAATTTCACTTCACTGGAACAGTGACTGTAAAGTTCTTTGAACCAATGCTCCAAAAAGTTATTCTTCCCGTTTTGTACCACAATCCTTTGCATGCTCATTTTAGGTGATGAGGTCCTGAGACTTCCCCTGTTTTCGTTCACTCTTATTTGCTCTGTTCCTTTGTGAACTGTTTCACTTCTCCTCCCTGACCAATTCTTTTGCTACTGGCATGGGATGACACACCTGCTTTAGACTCTGATTTAATCTTCATTCCAGTTCCTTATGTCTCCCTCCTTCTGGCAAGGTTTTCACAAATGTATTTGCAATAGAATTGTTTTTGTAGACTCAACTCTGGAATTTATGCTTGTAATGCCAAATGTTTCTCTTATATATATTGAATCCTAGAACAGGAAGGGACCTCAAGAAGTCATCGAGTCCAGTCCCCTGCACTCACGGCAGGGCTAATTATCTAGACCATTCCTGACAGGTGTTTGTCTAACCTGCTCTTAAAAATCTCCAATGATGGAGATTCCACTGCCTCCCTAAACAATTTATTCCAGTGCTTAACCACCCTGATAGTTAGGAAGTTTTTTCCTAATGTCCAACCTAAACCGCCCTTGCTGCAGTTTAAGCCCATTGCTTCTTGTCCTATAGAGGTTGAGAGACCATTTTTCTTCCTCCTCCTTGTAGCAACCTTTTACATACTTGAAAACTGTTTTGTCCCCTCTCAGTCTTCTCTTTTCCAGACTAAACAAACCCAAGTTTTTCAATCTTCCCTCATAGGTCATGCTTTCTAGACCTTTAATCATTTTTGTTGCTCTTCCCTGGATTCTCTCCAATTTATCCACATCTTTCCTGAAATGTGGTACCCAGAATTGGACATAATACTCCAGTTGAGGCCTGAGTAGAGCAGAAGAATTACTACTTGTGTCTTGCTTACAACACTCCTGCTAATACATCCCAGAATGATGTTTGCTTTTTTTGCAACAGCGTTACACTGTTGACTCATTTAGCTTGTGGTCCACTACTATCCCCCAGATCCCTTTCTACAGTACTCCTTCCTAAGCAGTCATTTCCGATTTTGTATGTGTGCAACTGATTCTTCCTAAATGGAGTACTTTGCATTTGTCCTTATTGAATTTCATCCTATTTACTTCAGACCATTTCTCCAGTTTGTCAATATCATTTTGAATTTTAATCCTATCCTCCAAAGCACTTGCAACCCCTCCCAGCTTGGTATCATCCACAAACTTTATAAGTGTACTCTCTCTATGCCATTATCTAAATCATTGATGAAGATATTGAACAGAACCGGACCCAGAACTGATCCCTGCCAGATCCCACTCATTATGCCCTTCCAGCATGACCGAACCACTGATAAGTACTCTCTGGTAACAGTTTTCCAGCCAGTTTTGCACCCACCTTATAGTAACTCCAAACAGAGGGTATGTGGTACTCTGTTTTCACTAGTTTCTGTTTACAATTCAGCACTGACTTGGAAGTTACTATAATTTTAGTGCCAGCGGCCTAAAATACTCTGGATGCTGCGTATGCAATTCAAGTTAGAGAGGTGTGTGTGTGTGTGTGTGTGTGTGTGTGCGCACACACACGCGCCAAGCCTAGGATCTACTTGATGGAGGCTGTAAGGGCATACATGGCAATAAGACCAGGCAGGGATGGGCCCCTCTTTATGCACAGTGATGGAAGTGCCCTCACAACATATCAGTTTGTTACAGTTTTAAGATTGGGACCGATGAGGTTGCAGCTCCCAGCACATGAATTTGGTTCCCACTCACTCAGGATTGGGGCAGCAACAGCAGCAGCCCAGTTAGGTCTGGGGGCTAGCACAATTCAGGCAATGGTGCTTTGGCATTCTGAAGCATACAAAATATATCTGAGACCCCAGGTAGGGAATCAGTGTTAATTTTCCATTATCGTTTCCACACACACACCCACACACACACCCCAAAAAAGAAGATACAAAGCAACTCAAGATAGTTCAGTCCCAGGCAGTCTGCAAAGAGCTACAAAATAATCTCTCAAAACTGGGTGACTGGGCAACAAAATGGCAGATGAAATTCAGTGTTGATAAATGCAAAGTAATGTACATTGGAAAACATAATCCCAACTATACATAGAAAATGATGCGGTCTAAATGATCTATTACCACTCAGGAAAGAGATCTTGGAGTCATTGTGGATAATTCTCTGAAAACATCCACTCCATCTGCAGCGGCAGTCAAAAAAGCTAACAATGTTGGGAATCATTAAGAAGGGGATAGATAATAAGACAGAAAATATCATATTGCCTCTATATAAATCCATCTTACTCACACATCTTGAATACTGCATGCAGATGTGGTCGCCCCATCTCAAAAAAGATATATTGGAAAAAGTTCAGAAAAGGACAAGAAAAATTATTAGGGGCATGGAACAGCTTCCGTATTAGGAGAGATTAATAAGACTGGGACTCTTCAGCTTGGAAAAGAGACGATTAAGGGGGGGATATGATGGAGGTCTATAAAATCAGGATTGGTGTGGAGAAAGTAAATAAGGAAGTGCTATTTACTCCATCTCATAACACAAGAATTGGGGATCACCAAATGAAATTAAAACAAACAAAAGGAAGTATTTCTTCACACAACGCACAGTCAACCTGTGGAACTCTTTGCCAGAGGATGTTGTGAAGGCCAAGACTATAACAGGGTTCAAAAAAGAACTAGATAAATTCATGGAGGATAGGTCCATCAATGGCTATAGGCCAGGGACACTATCCCTGTCCATCCTGGCTTCTGTTTTCCAGAAGCTGGAAATGAGTGACAGGGAATGGATTACTTGATGATTACCTGTTCCGTTCATTTCTTCTGGGGCACCTGGCATTGGCCACTGTCGGAAGAGCGGATACTGGGCTAGATGGACTACTGGTCTGACCCAGTATGGCCGTTCTTAAGTAAAATATAGTATTTTAATTGCATATGCAGCAACCAGAGCATCTTAGGCAGCTGGCACCAAACAGAAACTAGTGAAGATAAACTTACAAAACACCATAAAGGAAACTTACAACTGTTTTTAATACAAATGCTAAACAAAGCATAGCGATGGCCAAGCTTATATTTTTATATTACTCATAACCTATGTTAAGAATATTAAGGTTTCACAGTCAAGTGTTCAAAAGTTAGGAAATGCCAGAATTAGTTACCTGTACAACCGTAATTCAGATCTTTATCATGCATATGCAGTCTTGAAGTACATGATCATGTACTTTTTCCATACAATCCCAGTCTCCTTTAGTGCATAGTGTGGACAGTTATGTGGAACTGAATAAGGGTTATGTAGTGAAAGACGAGTCTGTAGGATCCCTACCTCATTGGTGGCAACAGTTGGAATGTGTATAGTGAGTGAGACGGGACTGCTGAAAGAAAGGATCATACCACTGATCTCACAGGCATGTTGTGAAAATAAACTCAATGTGTGAGAAGCAGTCACTGTAGTGATGAGCACCACAGAAAAACCTATGAGGAAATTAATAATTAAGCCTTCAGAATAAGGTTTAAATAGTGTGTAGTGAATGAGACATGAGGATATGCATTGAACAATGAAGATCCATATTAGATGGCTGCTCATTAAGTGAGCAGTAGCCATAAGTGCACAGAATAAACAGGAGTTCTTTAGAAAAATAGTCAAAACTGTCATAATGCATATGCATAAGGGTAGTGAATTTAAGGATACACAGGCAGCCTTATTCTGTTATTTCCTATATTTTTGAGAGCGTGACTTTGCATCTTTACTGTTCTTCTGAAATAGTTCTTTTGTATAATTTCCTATCCTTTTTTAAAAGGAGAAACGAAAAAACTGAAATCCCATCATGTGGCATGCAATCCACATGGTTCAGCAGCAGGGTTAGAACCTATAGATATCTGCCATTTGAGCTAACTGAGTAACTGATAGCAGTATTAAGTTGTAATCCTCTGTGGACCAGCACTACAGAGGAGTGGGACACTTTGCCAGTGGGTTTCAAAGATATATACTGCTGATTAGAGAAATAGTGTGACTCTGGGATATTGGGTTCCATTTGAGGCTGTGGAGGGCAGTGTGCTCTAGCAGGCACAGTCTTCTGCCCTGTCCCTTCCAACCTGTTCTAGTCTTCTCTTCCCCACTACTGGCTTCTGTTGTTAGTCTCCTTGCCCAGTAAGTCCTAATCCCGCTGCTCCAGATTGCCTGTCCCAGTTCTCCCACACTCCCTGATCTGTCATTGTGACTTGCTCCCCCAGAGCCTCTGGTTCCTGTTCTGCCCATCTTTCCTCCCCAGCTCCCAGACCTTCCCTCCTTGTCCAGCCAGTTAATCTCTGCCTCGGTCCTTCCCTCATAATGTCATAGGTCCAGTATTTGTGCTATGTGACTCAGAGACAGGGGGGACTTCCACACTGCCAGGGTGTCAGCCAGAGGGGGTCATTGAGAGCACAGAAGAGACAGACTCCCTGCATCCCTGACACACAGGCCATACTCACTCTAAAGCGTGGGGAACCACTGGTGCTTTCCAAAGATACCCTTGTTCTCAGAAATGGCTGAACTTGTTTAACTGAAATTGTCTCAAAAAATTCAGCCTGAGGCTAACACCCAGCATGGAAAACTCCTGACCAAATGGTTATAAACAACTGGGAAAACAGGATGTTTTGGGAAAGGTCAGGCAAACTCAATAGGTAATGCTACCAGCCCTGCATATAAACTCTTTGATTTGGAAGATGGGGAGTGGGTGGAGCAGATCACTAAATCCAGTTAGAAATTGGAGAGTAATGCCATCAAATATTAAAGAGAAATGGGTAGCTAGTAGGTTAGAGGTTTGGCTACAAACTAGGAAGCTTATAAATAGAGTAAATTAAAATATTTTAATTTAGTCTTAACACTACTTCCTCTTGCTTCCTGCAGGTGTATCACACTTTGTTTTGGCCTCTTGAATGGACAGTACCCAGCAGAGACAACAATACTTGCTATGCAAAGATAATCTGCAATAAGCATGACAATGTATGTATTATAAATTGGAATTTGTCTCCACTGTGAGCATGTTAACCTCAGAAGTAAAATTTCTAGGCTACAGACTCAAGAACATATTTAGTGATTGACTTGAGGCCAGGGTCTCAGTTTATGGCCAATTCCAGACACTCGTTCTATTAATGCAGTATCCAAGTACATTTTATTAAAAACTTAAACTTGTTCTTTTGATCCACCAGGTAACATTTGGTTGTGTCTAGCAGATTGAGCAATTGGTAGTTGGTATCCGATTAATGCCTTATGAAACTTTGTGTGTCAATTTCATAACATTCATTTGGGGGTGGATTGTTATAGTTGTGTTCGGATTTTTGGGAGGTGGTTGTGCCTTATTTCTGGTACTAAAGAAATTCAAATGTTTCATTGGGTTCCAGTTAAGTGACCTTGTGTTGCATGCCTTTTTCATAGAGTTTAAACTTGCATATTCTTAAGTTTCTAACTTTCTTAAGGAAGTATACCCCTTTCTGTTCAGTTTCTATCTCTTTTTGAGGATAGAAAACTTGCTGCTGGTTATAAAACTCTGCGCTGTACATTTTTAATAGGAAAAACAGGATTTTGTTGTATGCCCAATATGCTTTTAGCTGCAACAATACTTGGTACCTTCTAATACATAACAGACCCAACCCTGAAGAAGACCTAATTTGAGAAATATAAAATACTGTAGCGGGGAAGATAATTTGGCATAAAAATGATTGGTAGTTGGGAGCAGAAACACTGTTTCTAAATACTACATTGTATCTAGCTATATGATTGAGAGGAAGTGAGCTTCCTGGATTCTTCAGTGACGATCTGGTCTGTTTATAAGACTGATGTATCACTGAGCATTAGAACTTCACTGCAGAAACTATATAAAAACACCTGGGGAAGGGGAGTACCTAGTGTGAATTTCAGAACCCTCTATTGAACAAGAAAAGCTGAAACAAACACGGCGTAAATGGATGTTTGCGTATAAGTAATTAATACCGTATTGTGAGATATTTAGTATCCTGCCTTAAGTATTGTAGCCAGATTCAGTGTGGAGATAACTAACACTGACACTTCATGGGAAATTTACGCAAACATTCTACTTTGAAACAGTCCTGTTGCTGAGTCATTTATATTTAATAAAATACACAAGAGAAATTAATACAGAATTTTTGTTGCTTAAAGATAACCGCCAGTTTCCTCCATTGCCTACAAGTTATTCTTGTCTGCAACCTCATTTGCCACTGCAGTCAGCTGTGACTTCAGAAACCAATTAAGTTGATAAACTCAAACCTACAGTAGGTGTATTACTCATATCAGTAATGAGAGGGGAAGAGAAATAGCCAACTAGGTAAAGTTCTCTAAATAGAACTTTTTGCAGGCATCATGAGTAGGTATTTAAACTCTGCCTTCATATAAAGAAATATAGTACTACTTCACAGATCAGCAACAATCTGAATGTATTGTGTCTCTAAAATAATAAAAGCCAACTGGCATAGAATTAGGCTTTGTCTACACTGGCAAGTGAAAGACACAATTTTTGTCATTCAGAGGTGTTAGTAAAACACCCTCCCGAAAGACACAAGTTTTGTCGACGACAAGTGCCAGTGTGAACAACACTAACACCACTCGTTGAAGGTAGAAGTTTTTTGTAGGCAGGAGAGCTCTGCTGTCTACAAATAGCAGCTACACTGTGCGCCTTTTAACGGCACAGCTGTAGCAACATGGCCATGGTGCTAAAAGCTGCCTCCGAGCATCTGTGCCAAGTGTACTATTGACTCCATTCATTTCAAGACAAACCTTAAGTGAACTGGAAGTCGCTCTTCAAATGTGAATATGAAACTTTACCAATGCAAAACCTATTTTGCTCTGACCTAATTTTTTTCTTTAAAGAACCGTGTGATAGGATTTCATGTTCTTGGACCCAATGCTGGAGAAATTACCCAAGGTTTTGGTGCAGCAATAAAATGTGGTCTCACGAAAGAATTACTTGATGAAACAATAGGTATACATCCAACATGTGCAGAGGTAAGGGGGAAACTTCAACTTTTTCAAACCAAGAGTTAGTTACTACTTAATATTGAGGGAAGTTACACATGTGCAGGAAGAGAATAGACCCAGGGTGACTTAAATCTAAAATGTCATCACATTAAACATTTTATTTTGTATTTTGATGGCAGTCCAATGTTACTTTGGCTTTTTAATATACGAAGTGTGACATTTCTTGTAAATAACTAATTACGCAGTCTGCATCTTGTCTTCCTATTTCTACATTTGTAGAAGCCTAGCTTGTGGTATACTATAAGGGGCAACCAACAGCCATTTAGACTACTGCACAAAGCATTAATAAATCCCAAAAGTCATTGTTTTGTTTTTTGTTTTTTTTACAGGTGTTCACTACAATGGAAATTACAAAATCTTCCGGAAAAGATATCACTCAGGCAGGCTGCTGAGGTTAAACCCTGCTGTTTTTATGTTTCTTGTCATGTACACTTATCTCTTTGGAAGGCTTAAGAAGTGTGAAATACACTTGAGTAAAATAAATGAAAGCAGCAGTAGCATCAAATCTATTACAACTAGAAACGATGCATTTCTTAAGCTTCCTCAGTAGATAATGTTGGCAATGGAAAGAATACAACAGCAGGGGAAATGCTAACTATAAATCCTGACTTGCTTGGAAGTGGCACGTAAGTGCTTTTTTGAAGTTTTGGCTCAGAACCCCATTCTGAGGCGAGCTACGACTGATGACTTACCTTGCAAACTTAGGAAACCTCTTTGTCCGGTCAGAAAACTGAGCTTCCTTCTGAAGGAGCTTTTGAGTTGCATAATTAATTTAAAGTTAACTCATTAGGTTCCTGTGTGTGTGTGTGTGTGTGTCTGTTTGTTTTGGACATACGGATGAATGTCTAATTGTATTACTCTTGCCAGCAGCTCATTTTACAATTCATGTTGGGTCACTTGTGTGTTTGCAGTGACTAACATGGATTTTAATGCTGTTCTTGACTTAATTTCAAAAAATGGTCATAAATCAAATACAGATGCTAGGCAGTGCAGCTAATGCACTTGCATTTAACCTCTAAAGACCTGGCTCAAGTACCAAATAAGTTACAGGTGAGAGAATTTGTGATCTTGTCTTACTTAATAGTTGCTTTGCCACCATAACTAGTAATAGCTTCCTGAGTCACAGGATTTTAATAGTAGGAATCTTGTGGGTCAGAGCTGAAGTACATTGAAAAAGCTCCTAAAACTTGTTGATATTTGTCCTTGCAATCCATGAGCCTAATCAGTGCTGACAGTGTCAAGGTTCATTTCCACACCAACGTGTAAAATACTACATCATGTAAAAGTAATCTAACCTACAGTTCTGGACTATCTAATAAAATTGGAGTCTATATTACCATCTTCTCTCCCCATGTTATCTGTTCCATTAATACAGTAGCTAGAGAAATGGCTACACCACTAGGCACTAGAATTCACTTTATGGACTTTAATGAACAACTTACTACTGTTTTAAATTGTATGTTGCAGCAGTGAACAGTGACTCATGCCCTGTGTAGTTCCTGTATAGTCAGCAGCTCGAAACTGTTCCTCCTTGTTCTCATGTTATTTTGGGGAAGATGTCCTTGAATTTGGTGCTTCAGTTTTGTCCAATGAGATGTTTTGAAAGACTATTTTGAACACTGTCTTATATAGTTTTTAACTATTTAATCTATGGTGTATCATGACATTTAAAGTTCAATAAATGAACAATTGCATATGATGTGTCAAATATTTTGATCAAGATACATTACATTTATATGGCACCTGCTGTGGGTAGAAGGGGCTGTGTATCTTTGACTTATTTAGGAGCCAGTGAACTAGATCTCTTGACACTTCTGGAAGATTTTTCTCAAGCAGTTACAATCATACTTATTACTCAGTCTGTGTACATGGAAGGACCACTCTCTGCATACTAGATTTTAGTGGAGAAGAACAGGACATCAATTCGGTACCAGGAACTGTATGCACTTCAGGAGGAAGAACTAAGCATAACTTTGGCAATTGAAAACTGCAGAAATGTTAGGTATATAAAATATATGCTTAAGGAATTTGACTAGATTGTTAGCATCATCGTTCGTTGCAAAAGGTGCTAGAATACTAACAGTTCTTGGTTTTCATATCACTTGGGATTGACTGGGGGGGTGGGAAGCACACTACAGTGCCCACAAATGCCATAAAGTACCAGCCATTATTAATTCAAAAATAGGATGGTCTACTGAATTTGACAGTACCATCTTCCTGCAGAACTCTCTGGCCTTTCTTTTTCATTTCTTCCATATCAATATTGCCCAAGTCCAACCCTACTTGAGAGTTTAGATCATTGCAATCATCACTTCAGCAAAGTATGTACTAGAAACATACTGAGCATGAGTCTTGTCCGGGCAGCCTTACATGGATACCACATGTGCAGGGGTTATCTGTGCTTTGGATCACTCCATTGTAACAGCTTAAAAGGAGACCAATGAAATTACACATTGCTTTGTGTGGAGCTTGTGCTTAGATGAATTGAGTGGCAATATAAATTCTAATTTACAACCATGCAGAAGATCTAAGAATGGAGGAGCAAGCATAAAAAACACATTCCAGAAGTTACTACTCTTGCATCTCATGATTTGATGAGCAGTAAATGACATAGCACAAATTACTCAGGTCACATGTTACATTATGATTTTATTTATAAAAGGTTAATAAATGATGCATTGTCCTGTTGGACTCTAATCATAAGCAACCTATTAAGATCTAACAAACAAGCACACTGTTTACAAACTCTTACCCATGTCTGTAACATGCTTATATTAATCCATTATAAACTAGTTAATTGGAGCCTTAATAAACTATGGCCAATACTTGTAAAGTATTAGCCTCTACATATTAACTGAAGAGATTGAAGTGTACAGTAAATAGTTTGTTCAAAGAGGAATGTTAAAAATGGTATCAGTCTGCTCACGAGGAACATTCTGCTTGTAGCAATTCATCAGTGGCACTTAACTTTAAAGCAGAGATCAGAATTGCAGCAAGGTTTCATTGTAAGCAAAAGAGATCAGGTTTGCATCAAATGTGATTATGTAAAAGAATTAGGAGTTGAGAAATAAAAACTCAGTCATTCTGTTGAGCGTGGTGTTAATGGGCTTGTTGGTCTTCAACCTAATTATAGCCAGGACTGGTGTGCAATTCTCTGCAACAGCATTTTCCTCTAATAAGCTTTGCATTTTACTTTCCTGGAGTTTGGATGTTGCATGGCAGCTCCTGAGCCTCACAGGAGAGGAGCTATCAGACCTGCAGCAGCATAATATCCTCAGCAGGCCCTTTTTTCCAGCATCAAGATCCTCATAACCAGGATCTCTCAGGCATGCTGTATGTCAGGAAGCATCATGAAAGACATGGCAAGTGGGGATTGAGAGTCACTGTGGTATTGTCAAAATACTCTAGTAGCAGGTTTGGGAGCTTCACTTGTGCTCTGCTAGATTAACTCATTCCGGGTGCAGTTCTGTAAAGGCTTTGATGAAGCCTGATTCCCTCAGTTAATTGAATCCTCCCCTTTTGTTGACATGGCTGTAGTTCTTATTCCTCTCAAGTACTAGGTATCCTACAACAGTATGCTGCACTTCACTGCTGAAGCATATTACAGACATGACTGCATTCATGTGAGCAAGCAAAGATTTTAGCATAGTCTGGGAATGTGGGTCAGATAGGCCTGTCCCTTCTCATGCCAGGTAAACAGAGGATTCTAAGTACTAGGTACTTTCTCATATTCTCTGTAAGCACAGGAGCTAAAAAGACTGTTTAAAGCCAGTGGCAAGTCTTTTTTTTCTTTGTTTTGATGGCAGAAAAGCCTGTCCCGATGCGCCTCTATTCATGTTTGTCTTGAGTTTCCTTGGGTAAGTTGATGGAGTCTGCTTTTTAAAAAATGTATGTGATAGTCTCAATGTAATGGCAAAAAAGGCACCTCAGCCTGAAACTTACCTGAGAAAGCATACTTATGTTCCAGCTCAGTTGCAGTGTCAGCATTCATCCAACATATAAGGCCATACTGTGTCAAACCAATGGTCCATCTAGCCCAGTATCCTGTGTTCTGATCAGGGGCAATACAATGTCCTTCAGAGGACATGAAACACTAGCTAGGGCATCAAATTATCTCTGGTGCTAAGCCCTGCTAAACAGCCTCTGAAACATTTCAGTGACAGTCTGAAAACTTAGTTCCTGTAATGTGGATTTAAGCTTCCCTTTAAGCTCATGATTGTCTCTACCCTGGTCACTGCAACTACTATTTCTATACCAGCAGTTCTAAGGCCTGGTCTACACTACGAGTTTAGGTCGACTTTAGCAGCATTAAATCGAATTAAGCCTGGACACGTCCACACGATGAAGCCCTTTCTTTCGACTTAAAGGGCCCTTTAAACCGGTTTCTTTACTCCACCTCCGACAAGGGGATTAGCGCTAAAATCGGCCTTTGCGGGTCAGATTTGGGGTAGTGTGGACGGAATTCGACGTTATTGGCCTCCGGGAGCTATCCCACAGTGCTTCATTGTGACCGCTCTGGACAGCACTCTCAACTCAGATGCACTGACCAGGTAGACAGGAAAAGCCCCACGAACTTTTGGATTTCATTTCCTGTTTGCCCAGCGTGGAGAGCACAGGTGACCACACAGAGCTCATCAGCACAGGTAACCATGATGCAGTCCCAGGATCGCAAAAGAGCTCCAGCATGGACAGAACAGGAGGTACGGGATCTGCTCGCCATATGGGGAGATGAATCAGTGCTAGCTGAACTCCGTAGCAGTAAACGAAATGGCAAAATATTAGAAAAGGTCTTAAAGGCCATGAAGGACAGAGGCCATAACAGGGACACACAGCAGTGCCGCGTGAAAATTAAGGAGCTCAGGCAAGCCTACCACAAAGCCAGAGAGGCAAACGGAAGGTCTGGGGCAGAGCCGCAAACATGCCGCTTCTACGCGGAGCTGCATGCCATTCTAGGGGGTGCAGCCACCATTACCCCAACAGTGTGCTTTGACTCCATCAATGGAGAAAAATGCAACAAGGAAGCGGGTTTGGGGTACACGGAAGATGATGATGATGAAGATAGCTCACAGCAAGGAAGCGGAGAAACCGGTTTCCCCAACAGCCAGGATATGTTTATCACCCTGGATCTGGAACCAGTAACCCCCAAACTCACCCAAGGCGTGCTCCCAGACCCTGAGGGCACACAAGGGACCTCTGGTGAGTGTACCTTTGTAAATATTACACATGGTTTAAAAGCAAGCGTGTTTAATGATTAATTTGCCCTGGCAATCGCGGCCAGTACAGCTACTGGAAAAGTCTGTTAACGTGTATGGGGATGGAGCGGAAATCCTCCAGGGACATCTCCAGAAAGCTCTCCTTCATGTACTCCCAAAGCCTTTGCAAAAGGTTTCTGGGGAGGGCTGCCTTATCCCCTCCGCCATGGTAGGACACTTTACCACGCCAGGCCAGTAGCACGTAGTCTGGAATCATTGCATAACAAACCATGGCAGCGTATGGTCCCGGTGTTTGCTGGCATGCAGACAACATCCATTCCTTATCTCTCTTTGTTATCCTCAGGAGAGTGATATCATTCACGGTCACCTGGTTGAAATGGGGTGATTTTATTAAGGGGACGTTCAGAGGTGCCCGTTCCTGCTCGGCTGAACAGAAATGTTCCCCGCTGTTAGCCACGCAGTGGGGGGGAGGGGTGAAGTGATCATCCCAGAGAATTGGGTTGGGGGGGTAGTTGGGTTTGTGCTGCATGTTAACCCGGAAACTCCAGCCCCTCCTTTTACATTGCAAACCCATTTTACATGGCCAACCCAATGGGTCCTTGGTATGGGAAATGAGGGTGCTGCTGTTTGAAACCATTCCCACATGTTATGAAGGTTAAAAAAGCTAAAAGACTGTGGCTTACCATGGCTGCCTGCAAGCCGAATTCTGTTGCCTGGCACTGCGTGAGTGATCTCTCACACCAAACCGGCAGGCCCTCAATATAAGAGGAAAAATGCGACCTTGTAACGAAAGCACGTGTGCTGTGTAATGTGAACAGCAAAATTTAACGTGAAAGAGTGTACCCATTGTTCTCTAAAATGTGTCTCTTTTTTAACCACCTCTCCATTCTCCTCCACCAGCTGCAAATGTTTCTCCTTCGCAGAGGCTAGCGCAGATTAGAAGGAGAAAACGGCGGACTCAGGATGATATGTTCACGGAGCTCCAGATGTCCTCCCACGCTGAAAGAGCACAGCAGAATGCGTGGAGGCAGTCAATGTCAGAGTGCAAAAAAGCACAATATGAACGAGAGGAGAGGTGGCGGGATGAATCGCGGGATGAACAGAGCAAGTGGCGGGCTGAAGATGATAGGTGGCGTCAGCTTGCAGACAGAAGGCAAGAGTCGATGCTCCGGCTGCTGGAGCATCAAACTGATATGCTCCGGCTGCTGGAGCATCAAACTGATATGCTCCGGCTGCTGGAGCATCAAACTGATATGCTCCGGCTGCTGGAGCATCAAACTGATATGCTCCGGCTGCTGGAGCATCAAACTGATATGCTCCGGCTGCTGGAGCATCAAACTGATATGCTCCGGCTGCTGGAGCATCAAACTGATATGCTCCGGCGTATGGTTGAGCTGCAGGAAAGGCAGCAGGAGCAGAGACCGCCGCTACAGCCCCTGTGTAACCAACAGCCCTCCTCCCCAAGTCACTCCACCCCAGATGATTGCCCGAGCATGGGAAGGCTGGCCTTCAATAAGTTTTGAAGTTTTAAACTGCAGTGTGTCCTTTTCCTTCCCTCCTCCCCCACCCATCCTGGGCTACCTTGGCAATTATCCCCCTAGTTGTGTGAGGAATTAATAAAGAATGCATGAATGAGAAGTAACAATGACTTTATTGCCTCTGCAAGTGGTGCTCGAAGGGGGGAGGGGAGAGTGGGGTGGTTGGTTTACAGGGAAGTAGAGTGAACTGGGGGGGGCGGAGGGTTCATCAAGGAGAAACAAACAGAAGTTTCACACCGTAGCCTGGCCAGTCACAAAACTGGTTTTCAAAGCTTCTCTGATGCGCACCGCGCCCTGCTGTACTCTTCTAACCGCCCTGGTGTCTGGCTGCGCGTAATCAGTGGCCAGGCGATTTGCCTCAACCTCCCACCCCGCCATAAATGTTTCCCCCTTACTCTCACAGATATTGTGGAGTGCACAGCAAGCAGCAATAACAATGGGGATATTGGTTTCGCTGATATCTAGCCGAGTCAGTAAGCTGCGCCAGCGCGCTTTTAAACGTCCAAATGCACATTCCACCATTCCACCATTTGGCACTTGCTCAGCCTATAGTTGAACAGGTCCTGGCTACTGTTCAGGCTTCCTGTGTACAGCTTCATGAGCCATGGCATTAAGGGGTAGGCTGGGTCCCCAAGGATAACGATAGGCATTTCAATATCCGCAATGGTTATTTTCTGGTCCGGGAAGAAAGTCCCTTCCTCCAGCTTTCGCAACAGACCAGAGTGCCTGAAGTCGCAAGCATCATGTACCTTTCCCGGCCATCCCACGTTGATGTTGGTGAAACGTCCCTTGTGATCCACCAGGGCTTGCAGCAGCATTGAAAAGTACCCCTTGCGGTTTATGTACTCGGTGGCTTGGTGCTCCGGTGACAAGATAGGGATATGGGTTCCGTCTATCGCCCCACCACAGTTTGGGAATCCCATTGCAGCAAAGCCATCCACTATGACCTGCACGTTTCCCAGAGTCACTACCCTTGATATCACCAGGTCTTTGATTGCCCTGGCAACTTGGATCATAGCAGCCCCCACAGTAGATTTGCCCACTCCAAATTGATTCCCAACTGACCGGTAGCTGTCTGGCATTGCAAGCTTCCACAGGGCTATCGCCTCTCGCTTCTCAACTGTGAGGGCTGCTCTCATCCTGGTATTCTGGCGCTTCAGGGCAGGGGAAAGCAAGTCACAAAGTTCCATGAAAGTGCCCTTACGCATGCGAAAGTTTCGCAGCCACTGGGAATCGTCCCACACCTGCAGCACGATGCGGTCCCACCAGTCTGTGCTTGTTTCCCGGGCCCAGAATCGGCGTTCCACGGCATGAACCTGCCCCAGGAACACCATGATTTCCACATTGCTGGGGCCTGTGCCTTGTGAGAGGTCTATGTCCATGTCAATTTCCTCATCACTCTCGTCGCCGCGCTGCAATCGCCTCCTCGGCTGGTCCTGGTTTTGCTTTGGCATGTCCTGGCTCTGCATATACTCCAGGACAATGTGCGTGGTGTTCATAGTGCTCATAATTGCTGCGGTGATCTGAGCGGGCTCCATGATCCCAGTGCTATGGCGTCTGGTCTGAAAAAAGGCGCGAAACTGACGGAGGGAGGGGCGAGTGACGACATGGCGTACAGGTACAGGGAATTAAAATCAACAAAGGTGGCTGTGCATCAGGGAGAAACACAAACAACTGTCACACACGATGGCCCCCCCAAAGATTGAACTCAAAACCCTGGGTTTAGCAGGCTGTTGATTTCACGGAGGGAGGGGGAAGCAAATGAATACATCTATTTTTTTACATCTTAAGCTGGTAGCAGACGGTGCAGCATGACTGATAGCCCTTGGCATCTTCTGGGTGCTTGGCAGAAGATACTGTACTACGACTGCTAGCCAGCATCGTCAAGATGGTTCAATAGGACTGCTGGCAGGACTGAGTCTCCAGGAGACAAAGCATGTCTGCCCAGGTGCCTCTGATTGAACTGGAATACGATAATGACGGATACCAGTCGTAATACACCATCTACTGCCAAAAGACAATTAGCTGCTGCTGTGTAGCAATGCAGTACCACGTCTGCCAGCACCCAGATGACATATGGTGACGCTGAGCTGACTCCATGCTTGCTGTGGTATGTTGTCTGTACAGGTAACCCAGGTAAAAAGGCGTGAATCGATTGTCTGCCGTTGCTCTGACGGAGGGGGAGGGGCCTGATGACATGTACCCAGAACCCCCCGCGACACTGTTTTGCATCATCAGGCATTGGGATCTCAACCCAGAATTCCAATGGGCGGCGGAGACTGCGGGAACTGTGGGATAGCTACCCGCAACGCTGCGGAAGTCGACGCTAGCCTCGGTACTGTGGACGCGGTCCGCCGACTTCATGCACTTAGAGCATTTTATGTGGGGACACACACAATTGACTGTATAAAACCGATATCTATAAAACCGGCTTCTATAAATTCGACCTAATTTCGTAGTGTAGACATACCCTAAGAGGCTATAGCAAAATATAGTATTTTTATATGGTAAATGGCTGAATGAACCTTGTTCTAGATTGTGATCTCACCATTATCAAAATAGAAATGACATTTTTAGGCCCATTCTGCAAAATGGATGGCGTGAGATGAATTCTTCCCATTCCCTATTTGTAAAGAAAATACTAGTGTTTAGCATCTTATGCTGCTTAGTTTCTACAGTTAATGTCTACTGGGACAAAACTCTTAACAGAGCAGTCTAGTAATTGAGGGGATAAAAACCCTTAACAAGAAAAGTGAAATTTACAATCTTTACTTTTATCCCATTAGAAAATGTTCTGTAGTTGGGGTAGTAGCATAGAAGTCGAAGCCTGTTTTGGTAAACTAATCTAAGCAAAAAATAAGTCTAGGGCACTCAATTTCAGACTTAAAAGTGGCCATTCTTCAACAAACAAACTTCAACGAGAAACTGCAGAACTGGAATTCATTTGCAAACTTGACACTGACACCATCAAATTAGGCCTGAATAAAGACTGGGAATGGCTGGGTCACTACAAGAAGTAATCTCCCATCAACTGTTGAGTATGGGCCATCCACCCTGATGGAATTGGCATGGTTAGCACTACAAAAAGTAATTTTTACTCTGTTGACATTCACACCTTCGTGTCAACTGTTGGGAATGGGACACATCCACCCTGATTGAATCATTGACCCCCCCCACCACCACTTGGTAAGGCAACTCCCATCTTTTCTTGTGCTGTATATTTATGCCTGCCTACTGTAATTTTCACTCCATACATCTGAAGAAGTGGGTCATAGCCCACACAAGCTTATGCTTTAACAAATTTGTTAGTCTTTAAGGTGCCACAAGACTCCTCCTTGTTTTTGCTGAAACAGACTAACATGGCTACCCCTCTGAAACTCATAATTAAGGTTGAGTCTGTATGTGCATCATATCTCTTGAAGCAGTGAATAAACACCAAAGCTGCACATTTTACTAATAACTGGAAGAAATGTCTCCAAATGCAGGAATGGTAGTAATTATAGCTAATGTAAATATGAAAATATTAAATTAGTTTGTGCTACATAGTGTTTGACTGACTGTAATTACAGCTTGAGTATTGTAATTTGTCATTAGTAACACCTGAACAGGTAGTTATCTCTGTCATAGTTTCACAAGCTAAGCTGTATTTGAGTCATGAGGAAAAGGCCAACGTTTTTCAAACAGATGAAATTTGAAGTATTTTACTGTGACTTTAAAAGGACGACTGTTTAAAAAAAATATTGTCTGATAGTTAAGTGGGGCTGGCTGAAAAATTTCAGTCAAATTTTTAAATGGAAAACCTTTTGTTTTGACTAGTTGCAAGTTCATAGAAAGTTTACTTTCCTTGACCACTTGATTTTTATTTTTGTTTGTTTAAAAAAAAACTTGGCAACTGGAAAGGAAATGTTTTCATTCAAAATTCTGTTTTTTCTTTTTCTGCAAAACCCCAAAAAATTCCAACAGAAGATTGATAAAAACTGGATTTTTCATTTTGTCAGTGTTCTACGTGGGGGAAGGGGGACACTTCCTGACTAGAGGTACTTTTTCCTTAGTGTTGCTACACATAGTTGGATTATCTTGTAAGTGTAGAGAATAAAATTCTCAATATATCTTTGTGAATTGGATAACATTGTGGGTAGTTGGTTTTATGGTTGTGGGTCTTTTACACAGCAAGAGAGAAGATAAATGAGGTGAATTTCCAGTCACTGTTCAAAACTGCAATGCCTAATGAATACTTAAGAGAAAATATGATAATCTGTACCCCTTCAAACAAGTCATGAGCATTTATAATTTACATATCTGAGACTAACTAGCAAGAACTCTTCCAGAAAAGCCATGGAGTCCAGACTTAAAGAAAAAAAAGAAGCACTTCTGAGGGAAAAAAAATTAAGGTCACTTTTATACATGGCCAAGGACACAATTCCAGTTTCTACAGAACCTTTACATGTCATCTTTTTAAAAAGTTATTTTAAAAAGGTACTTGAAAATGTCTATTGTTTATAATAACTATGATTACGCTCAGAGTGGATGGGGAAAATATTGTTTGGGCATTCGATAGTGACAGTGGTGCAAAATACTGTCGCTGGTCACTTGTACTTCCTGTTTCATCAACTAGCATAACATCATATGTAAATTCCTCATCAGACTCTCTCTGCCAGATATTGTTTTCCAACAACACTAAAGCTAAACATGAACAGGCATGAAGCAGACCTATGTAGAGAGGGAGGAAAGGAAGTTGAGAGGTGGGCCTGAGCCTTTTTATTAGTGGCCTGCCCAAAAGGTCCTTAAACGTTAGTGAAAGAGAAGAAAATCTTCTGAATCTTCTTTCGTAGGCTTTAGAAAACTTAAAAACCATCCAACAAATCACCCACAATATGTTACTTAAAAGGAATTCATTAGAAAATATTTTTGTAAATTAGTCAATTAATGCTTCTATTTAAAGGAACACTTAAATAAAAGTAAATAAATCTGGCCCTAAATTTAGATTTTTGTAAAGAAGACTTGTAAAAACGTTTCACAGAAAAAAAAAATCACTTAAAGCTTCCAATTGAAACAGCAGATTTTTAAACAAACACTCCGCTGCAGGGTTTGCAGTCCAAACTTCATGGCCATGAGAACCTGGAAACCAGTGTCCTTGATTCTGAATGACCAGATGGGAAAAGTAAACAAGGAGCCAAGAAAAAAGGAACTAGATTTTTAAAGTTTACAGTTTTAATGAACTAAACTGCCCATAAATCAGTTTGGCAATCTGATTAGATTTTGTCCATTTAACTAGAAACAATTACAATTTTTTTTCCGAAAGTACCTAGGCAACTAAATTATTTGTCACACTGACTTTCAATAAGACTCAACCCTTTTGAAAAGTTTACTCCTACATACGTTAATTTAAGAGGATAAAATAGAAGAGTCATCTGTACATATTTGCGACCTGATCCTTGGTAACTTACTTGTGATGGCTTCAGTTTAGGAATACTTTGTATTTTGCCACAATTGTCTTAGTCTGCAATATTTTCTTATTTCGCTTAATTTCCCTATGTTAAAAATATTATAAAACTAATGGACACTGTGTCTTCGCAGGACTGAGCTCTTAAAATACAAAGTTGGTGAGATGAAGAAGGATCCTGTACTTGCTTTTAGGGTCCCCTGTTAACAAATAAAATATGTTTAAAATAAATTGAAAACCCTCCTTAAAAAAAAGTTTAAATAGGATTCTGAAAGTGGCATGTTGCCCTAGGGTCCTCAGGAGGAGAGGGGTAGCAGGGATGTTGTCTGGGGTGGGTGGAAATAGCTTACAGCATTTTCAGCCTTTTTTTTTTTTTTAATTTGCAGACCCCTAAACATTTTCAAATGGAGGTGCAGGCCCTTTTGGAAATCTTAGACAGTCTGCAGACCCGCAGGGGTCTGTGGACCACAGGTTGAAAACCACTGGCTTACAATGAGTATCCAGCAACTCATTGGCTGGAGGGTCCTCACTGCCTTAGAAACAGCCTAATCAATCTATTTGTTGCCTTGTGAAATAAGGCTCTTAAATTCACACCTAACCTTTACATAAATCTGGTGTGTCAGTATCACTCCCTGTGTAGGCCAGTGGGGTCTCTGAGGAGAGGAGGGATGAGGGGGGGTCTCATGATGGTGAGGGATTCTGATGGGGAAGGTTTTGGGGGGGGGATCTGCTGGGGAGAGTGAGGGGAGGTTTTGGGGGGGATCTGTGATGGAGGGGGTGGGAGTAAATTTGGGGGATCTGTGCTGGAGGAGGTGGGGGAGATCTGTGCTGGGGGAATGGGGGGAAGTTTGGGGGATCTGTGGGGGGAGGGATGGGAGGTTTGGGGGATCTGTGCTGGGGGAATGGGGGGAAGTTTGGGGGATCTGTGGGGGGATGGGAGGTTTGGGGGATCTGTGCTGGAGGAGGTGGGAGAGGTTGGGGGGGATCTGTGCTGGTGGGGGAGGCTTGACCGTTGGTCTGTGGGAGGAAGAGGGCTCTTGAGGGTCGCTGGGGAATGTCTCCCCCCCATCAGCCCCTCCGGCCCCCCCGCTGTGGGGCGGGGAAGCGCCCAGGGCCGCAGGCCGGCGTGGACTCGTTGCCAGGTAACGCAGCTGCCCCTCCGGGGCCAGGCTGCCGCGGAGAGACCCCGTTCTTGGCACGGACGCGGAGACCGGGGGCGCCGCTCGCACCCTGCTGCAGCAGCGTCCGCGGGCCAGAGGGACGGGGCGCAACCGCTGGCTCCCTCCAGGAGCAGGACCCAGCCCCCCAAATACAGCGCGTCTCCCACCACCTGCTCCGGACCAAAATTAGCGCCCCCCTCCCCCGTAAGAGATCCCCAGCCTGAGCCTCCCACCTGTCTAACCCCCTCCACCCTAGTTCCCTCCCCACCCCAGCTCCCTCCCACCTACCTACCCCCATCCACCTCCGGAGCCCATTGCCCTCCGGCCTCCCACCTACCTGCCCCCATCCCCCTTCAGAGCCTATTGCCTCTCCAGACTCCCTCCTACCTATCCCCATCCTCCCCCGGAGCCTATGGCCCCTCCAGCCTCCCATCTACTCACCCTCATCCCCCTCCAGAGCAAGAGCCCCATGCCCCTCCAGCTGCCCCAGCTATCCTCACTCCCTCCAGAGCTAGAATGTCCCTGCCCTTCCAGTTCCAGCATCCCATCTACCTTCCCCCATTCCTCCAGAGCAATAGCCCTCAGCTCCTCTTGTCCCTGTCCACCCTGAAGAGCCTTCCTGTTTCTCCAGTTTTCTGTCCATTTTAGCAGAGTCCCCCAGGAAGGACAGCCCTTCCTCCCATCTACCTAATCCCCACTGCCAATACCAGAGCAAGCACCTCCATCTTCTTCAAACACATCTCTGTTTCCTTCCCACTTTTCCACTGCCACTTCCAGGCCTCTCATTACAGCCACCATTGCTCTATTATATTTTTATCACTCTTTTAAAGTTTAATTTAATTGATGGTTGATGATCCCCCTCCCAGCTGGAAGGAGAAGGATTATCCAAGTCTCTCCTTGATTGCTTAGAGTGGCAGCTTCTTTGCATTCCAGATCCCTGCTGGCCTGGGGAGCAGGAGACTGGAAAATGAAAGTTGGATTGCAGTCTATCCTCTCTCCCCCATCCCACCCCCAATCTTTAGCAGAGGAGTAAAATGGTCAAGAGCAATAAGCCTGGGATTGCTCTGTGCCTGAATTTGCTACTGATTGGCTGGATGACTTTACAGAAGTCATTTCACCTCTCTGGAGATAATGATACTTTCCTAACTCATACGAGTGTTGAGATGATTATTTAATGTGTGCACAGGACTCCTAAGATATAAAATGGTGTATAAGTGTTAAGAGCCCTATGTAATTGAAAACAATTGCTTGGTGATAGCCAGAAACTAATCTACATTAGCATTATGTGAGATCCTGTTTAAAGGCTGTTGAGAAATTAGAGTACCTTTTTCCTGGATTTTTCTTTTAAGATGACAAAGAGAATTTAAAAGGAGTGAAAGAATCTTAAACAGGGATGACTAAAACCCTAGGCCCGCTAGCTGATCTTTGCAGAGTGTCCATTCAGGTCAAGAGAGTTCCACCTGGGCAGAGAGGTTGGCCCATGTGGTCAGACTGCAGGATGAGGAGTTGGGGAGAGGAGAATGGTCTGGTTAAGGCACAGGACTTAGGTCAGGATACCTTGTTTTTGTGTTTAGCTCTGGCACAGACTTCTTATGTGACATTGGGCAAGACTTGCAGCCTCACTCTTTAAATAGGCCATTGAGTTTGAGTGCCTGAGACACCTTGGGCCTGATTTTTCAAATGTGCTGAGCACCTCTAGCTGTCATGCACTTGCTACCTCAATATAAATAATAACATAACTTCTGAAAATTGGACTCAGGTTGAGTACCCACAACTATTTCATTCCGCAGAAAATCCTGTTTTCTCTATGTAAACTAACATTTTTATTTTTAAATTTCAGATTAACCTTCTGTGGGTTAATGACAGAGAGAAAACTACCAGAAATCAGACAGAAACTTCCCAATGATCTGATTAGTTCCACATTTACTGGCTAACAACTTTCCCAGATGGAACTAGACAAATCAATCAATAGTGCTGTTACTAAAAAGCCTAATGAAGATGCTGCAGAGAGTTGCAGGAAAAGGTGAATTTGATCGCTAAAATCAACATGCAAATTAAGAACATGGTAACACATTCCCATTGTCCTTTTTGGATTGCTATGAATTTACCTTGAATGAGTATGATTTAACAATGAATCTAACATATTTCTGAGATCCGTATAAAACTGCTAACTTTGTGTAACAGTGAGTGAACATATTTTATCCTGATGATGATCTTTTAAATACAGTATTTAAATACAGTAATCACTTAGATATGCAAACTGGCTGAAACAGTAACAGCTTAGTTTGTTGTCTTCATGCAACCTCAGTTTGGTTCCTTTTTCTGGCCTTGGATTCTGCAGGGAAGCAGTGGTTGAGAGCACTGTAGAAGCTATTAAACCGCTGAAAGGAAGGAAGCTTATTTCTCTGCAATGACCCTTTTGGCTGCTTAAAAAGCAGCTTCAGCTCCTAATGATCTCCATCCAGCTCTCCTGGGTCAGAAGTGTTAGAGGATTGGGGTGATATAGTAAATGTGGGCTTCTTATGGGAATCATTAACAATTAATAGAGCTGAAAAATTAATGACAAAAACCTAAGGCAAAAAATCCATTCACAGGGGGAATTCTCTGGAGTTCCTGGAGGGACTTTGGGTGTCAATAAATTGAAATGTATTATTTAAATTACCCATTGTTATAACCTAATTCTAATTTGTTGTTGTGAAGATTATCTTTTCTAGGTGATATAAATGTATCAGAAGATGACCAGAAATTAAAAGAGACAGTGAAAGTGTACGTATGTATAGAGATGAGGGATGGGCTGGTCCAGTTCCCTGATGAGATATAAGGCCTTTTTAGAGGACTTGAACATCCACTGAAATGAATTATGAGCTACAAAGTCCAGTCTCATCCTGCTCTGTTTAGAAGGATTGTGGGTTCCAGGATAGGAAGACTAAAGGGAGGGAAAACAGAAGGCTTTTCAGGGCTCTAACTAAGAGCCAGAGAACAGCTCCACCCAAAGAGAAATGAGAATGGATATTTGTAGATATAAGGCCAGAAGGGACCACTGTGGTCCTCTAATGTGACATCCTGCATAACACAGACCATAGAACTTTCCTAAATTAATTATTATTTGAACTAGAGCACATCTTTTAGAAAAACATCCAATCTTGGTTTTAAAATGGTCAGTGATGGAGAATCTACCACAACCCTTGGTTAAAATGTACTCCATTACTGACTGCCACATTTTGTTGCCATCTTTTCAGTTACCCTTTGATATCCTGTACAATTCTAAATAATGAAATAATAATCATTCTCCCTTTTGCAGAATTGCAGGAAAAGAAGTAACTGCAAAGGCCATTTGCTTTCTTACCTTTGGCCTCTACTTGGTTAAAAGCTTTACCCAGCAATGCTTAGATATAGTAGGAGGTAAGAGGCAGCAAATTCTAGTCAAATAAAGGGGGATAGAGGAACATTTAAATAAAAAGGAAAACCAAAGTCTGACAATATGATGATGGAAAAATATACTGAAGCATTTGGTGTGGGGGGGAGTGAATCCGACAGGAGGGAGAGGCCACAGAAATATGGAAAAGGGAGAATTTTACTCCTGTATTAACAAACTGTTTTGCCGGGGTGTTTAGCCATGCAACTCCCCATAAATGCAGCATTGCTAGCACTTGGCATAACCTCTTGAAAATAGACCTAAAGATATAATCCAAGTTTAAATTAAATCTCTATAAGGTGCCCGTGCAAGATAGAAACAAGCTACCCACTGGTATCTAGTTTGAGGCCTTGGTTCAATACGTGCCAATGAGAGCATTTCTCTTTATAAGCATTATGTATAGTAGTAATGACAAAAATGCCATATATTCAAAAGACTTTTTGGTTTTGCTTACTTTTAATTGCTGGTTTAAAGTAAATGCCAAGTTCAGTGAAACATTTGAAGGTATAAAACTGAGGTGTATTAGTCCAACAGTTCTGAACATCTTAAAGATAAATTTGCTTTTCTATCTTACCTCAAATGCTGCAGCTGTTCATAAATAATGTTAGGGAAAAGTTGTTAGTTCAGTAACACAATGGGTATGTTTTGCTCCAACATTCCTAGGACATTTAGCACAATCAAGCAGTGAAACTGTCCTCTTCACAATTCTGTTTAGTGACCTACAACAGCAGGACTAGAAGACTGATCCTCGTGGATGGCAAAGGGTGGTTCAGCTTGGATTTACTTGCTTCTAAGACTGTAGGTGAGAGAGATCTTTATCTGTCAGGCTCAAGAGGTCAGTCTACCTTGAACTCCACAAAAGATTAAAGATGTAGCAAATGTCCAAACTCTGTTTTGTAGTTAGGACATATTTTCCTGGTGTGATCATCTTCCTGTTCAATTCATTTTGATTTACACGCACTTGCCTCCGTGAAAAAACCCTTGGGCTGCAGTATACTATTGTACATTCATTATCTACAAGTAGCATATATGAGTAGGCTTTGGTTCCTCTTGGTTTTGTTTGCACATCAGAATATCATAACTGTTTTTTTTTTAAAAAACATTTATTGAGGGGACTGGATGGGATCAGGAAATTAGAAATAGGATAACAGAATATTTTACTTATTAAGTTAACAGTTCAGCCGAGGTTGATAGCAAATGGCCTGAAATTGTTACCATATGATAACTCTTCATTGAAATGAATTGGGAGACTCAGTTAAGTTTGCAGGGGACAGGTGTCCATCTGTCACCAGCTACTTCAATTGTCATTAATTGGCTCTTTTGACAGTAATTTCAATAGAGGCACCACAGATTGAATGGGCCACGGACACTGAATTCTTCTGTCGCCCATAGACGTTGTCCCTTTGTTGTTGAGGTGCATTCTTGGGGCAGTGTGTAGAAAGCTTCCATTGCTGTGTTGTTCATGTTGCACCTATTTTGTAGAAAGAAGACTTCAGTCTCTAGGTTTTTTTAATCTATCACCTTCCATCAGCACTAAAAAAAATTACAATGTAAAAAGCTTAATAAAAATGATTTTCAAAATAAATGTCATTAAAATTTCAATATAATTTCCACTGAAAAACAATTTAGTGTCCCTTGTGGCTTTTACAGTTATTCATCCTTTATTATGATTATAGTAATAACTCTTAAAATATATCAATATTAATATTATAACATAAAACACATTATTATAACCCTAAATTTGAAGAGTTTCTTGCCTATTGGGGAAGTGTTCAGTGATAGTCTACTATTACTTATTATTATTTATTTATTTATTTATTTATTTGTATTGCAGTAGTTTTTGTATTGCCTAGAGGGCCCCAGTTAGGATCAGGATGCTATTATGCTTGATACTTTACAGACACAGAGTAATTTACGGTTTCTGCCCCAAACCTAAGTCATGCTTTTCAATTTCTGTTCTTTTTTTGGATGTGACTTCTTTCCTCCCAAGCTATGTCCTCTTCCCCATGGATCCAACAATAAACTGACAGGGCAGAATTCTTCTATGCAGTCTACAACTCAGATCTCAGAATTACAATGTGAATCTTGACTGCATAGTCTTTATCCATTCAGTGCATGGCACTTTCATGGTGTTTATGGGAGCTTTGCCAATGTAATTAGTGCAGAATAAGCAATCAAAACTACAGCATGGCTCAGAAAGAAATCAAGCCTTCATAAGAATTTGTGTGACAACAGTGGTTATCAGACTATCCTGTTACAAGAGATTGTTACTTCACTGCAAGAACTTGCCACGGGATGCCATTTGGGAGGAATAATCTTATTCAAACCAAAAGATTCATGTTTTTAAATGTCCATGCTAACTGTGCCTGCAAAATGTATATGTTTTTTAGAAACACACATTTGCATGCACAGAAATGGAGATTGTATGTGCAAAGACTGAAATGCATGAGCAAACTTGTATTTTGCATGTGTTTTTTCAGTGGTCACCTTTAAACATCCTCAGTTCCAGGTTACCATATAATGGTATCTTAGACACCATAGTTCCAATCAGATAGGGAGAAGGTAGGGAGGTAGTTTTTTTAAAGTGTAGTCCAGTGTCTGAAAAACAGTAGGAGAAGCCTTGAAAAATACTGATGAAATGTAAATTACTTATTTTTTTTTGCTATTTTAAGTAAATTTGCTAAGATAAGTAGGATTTATATATATAATTTAAAAAAAATAGTAGGCAATTTTTCACCTGCACCAAAACGTTATACTTTATAAGATATTCTGTGCTGAAAAAGAACATGAGTGATTTATTAGACATTGTTTCAGTTTGTGTTTTGATTTTGTATTTTTGGGTTTTGTTTTGTTTTTCTAGTTAAAAGGGAAATGGATTTTCACAAGTACCAATTCAACATAGTGAGAAGCATCACTTATTGTGAAAAATTCAATGTTTACTTTGTACTGAGAAGAGACTATGCACTTAAGGTAAAAGCACGTACTATCTGCTGTGTTTATTTTTTTCAGCTACACCTCTACCCCGATATAACGCTGTCCTCGGGAGCCAAAAAATCTTACCGCGTTATAGGTGAAACCGCATTATATCGAACTTGCTTTGATCCGCCGGAGTGTGCAGCCCCGCCCCCCCGAGCGCTGCTTTACCGCGTTATATCCGAATTTGTGTTATATCGGGTCACGTTATATCGGGGTAGAGGTGTATTTTGATTTTGATTTTATTTGTGAGCTCTGTTGGCAGTTTAAACTTATTCATACATGAAGGAGGAGGTCTCAAATCCCTTATTTGGGACCATAGTATCCAGGATTCAGGCAGCAAGGGGATAGGGCAGTGTAATTACAGACCATTCAGGATACCCTCCTCTGACTGTCCAATAGTTGCTGTTGGAGTAATACAAATTCATTCTGCCCCCACTTTCTCCATCTCTTGAGCTGTTTATTTCTGCTCTGCAGTATTTGCACCTCTGCCATTTTAAAATCAAGAGCCTGTGTTCAAGGTGCAAACTCAGTTCATCTGTGCAGCAAAGCTCAGCATTATCACTGTGCCAACAGATTGACCCAGTTGTTTCTCTCATCATAGTTTATTAAACTAGTTCCATTGACGTTTAGTATGACGTTACACATTGCAAGAAAACAACAGACTCTTGAAGGAGAAAGAGTGGCTGAATTTTGCATCCACTATTGGCATGGAAAGCAGTACAAGTTTACTAGAACTACGGTGAGAGAAATATGGTTTTTATCACTTTGTGTGATGAATCTGTTTAGCTTAGATTAATCTGTCTATCTAATCTATTTTAGGTATTTTAGGATTCATGTCATCATAGTAGCTGAAAACCAATGGAGGAGCCATATGTTGATAGAAATACAGCCCAAATTACCCCATAAGTGCCTATCTCCATTAATTGTATGTCTCTAATTGTCTCCATCGCTACAGTAAAGTTTACAAAGAGTTAAAAATTATAATTCCTGCCATTTGTGAATTTATAATTTAATTTGAAAAATTCAAATAAATAGTCTGTCAATGAGGACAAAGTTTCTGAAAAGTTTTGTACCATATCTTTTGGGGAATTATATCCTTGCTCTCAAAGGCCTAAGTCTAGAAAGAGACGACTTCAATGCTTTGCTGGATCAGGGCCTTAATTACCCACAGCCTTTTTGGCATGCTTTGTGAACATTACTTTTCTTTTCATAAGGTGTATAATAAGGATTATGAAGAGATCTGCTCAGTAGAGAATGTGGAGACATGTCTGTTGACACTTATGGTATTCAATCCTGTGAGTGATGAACTCATTACAGGAGGAATCAAAGGCGTAAAGGTAAGGGAATACCTCAGATGAGGTTTGAGTTGTCTTGTGCAACATTTTGGAAGCACAGGCATGAATTTAATGTAGGGCAAAGGGAGACTGTATGCCTTGGTGGATTGATCAGGGGAACTTTCACACTTAATTCACTGGTTTGAGCCCAACGTTGGTCAATAGTGACTGACGGATGTTACCATCTGATGACTGCTTGGTTGTGCCAATTAATTCTCTAGTGGTCAGATATCCAGATCACAAAAACACTATCATAACTTCGTGGCAGTCTCAGCAGAGAGATCAAGGGTCTGAATGCACTATGGTAACTAAACCTTTCTCACTCCACTAGAGTTGATTTCTTCCAGGATAGAGATCAATTAGATTACTGGGGCTGAAACTTGCATCGCCACCGCCCTTGTTATGTATATATAAGTACAGGCCTATAGACTTGTCAATTCAGCACCTTTCACCAACACTCTATTTACTTTGAAAATAAAATGAGGAGAAAATATTGTAGATTGGCTGGTTTATTTAGTTTCATTAATAGCTGGGCTGGCGTGATGAACAAAGAGAATAGTCAGTGCAGCTGAGAAGCATTTCTTAGGTGAGGAAATTATCTCATGTGATCATCATTTAATTTTTTTCTGTCAAAACAAATTAAACGTTTCATAAATGTTTTCTCATTAAAGCTGCTCTTACTTTAGGCTTATGTCTTTTGAAGCATTCAGGTCTGTCAGTATGGAAGTAATGGGAGAGCTTAATGGCTTCTTGAAAAGGTTTTGATAGTTGACATTCAGATTTCCAGTTCTAGACTCAAGTACCAAATCAAGCTTGCAAAATTGTCTTTGTATTCTTTTTTTCTTTTAGTTCTGGAAGTTTAAAGAAACAGAGAGTACAGATTACTCTGATGCAGTTCACATGTCCAATTACAAGCTTTTCCCCAGGTAAACAGATGTTAATTATTTGAGTTTAGAAAGTGACTATGTACATGGGTTCTCACAACAAATTTTTTGGTGGCCTCAGACTGCAGCCACCAATTTTTGCTGGTGGCCACACTGACACTTTTTCCTAAAATACTTAAGTTCCTAAAATACTTAGTTAACTTTAGGAAAAACAAATAAATATGCATATATACACATCCAGATCATTATAATTAATTTATGTAGGGTTTTGTTTTTTTTTTGCTGACTCAATAATAAAAATAATGCTGTGAAAAGTGATATTTGTATGTTTGTTAATATAATTTTTCACAGAAGACTTACTAGCTAGCTGGGAGGCTGTGAAAAGTGATTCTTGTATGTTTGTTAATATCACTTTTCACAGCCTCCCAGCTAACTAGTAAGTCTGCTGTGAAAAATGCCACTTGCATGTTTGTTAATATCACTTTTCTCAGCAAGCCCCAGGACAAACTACTGTATATCTTTGTTGTGAAAGCTTTTATAATGTTAATATAACTTATTATGAATGATTGTACATTGTGAATATTCATAGACACATACACTGCATATCTGGAAGTAATAACTATGTGATTTCTATTCAAAACCTTGTGCTAAGTGAGTTTATCATGCACCTTTGAATGCCTCACCTGCACTCTGCCCACTAATCCATCTCCCCTGTATTTATTCCATTCTGAAACTCTAAGTAGCTTCAACCAGCAGATTTTTTTTTTTTGTAATCAAATCACCCTGCCAGAAAAATATTTCCCCTTCTCCTCCCAAGTGTGAAACTCCTCACCCCTCTCTGTGTGCTTCCAAAAATTATACTGGTCTGAGGCCCAGGACAAGTAAATTCTGTCCTGGGCCAGTGTCAGCTTTTCTATATATATAAACATCTAATTTTACAATCCATTTACGTATGGCACTGAGAACTAGAAACAGTAGCTTTATATCTTTTAAAAGTAGATGTTCACAGGTTCTCAATGGGATCAAGGACTAGCTTCTAGTCCTGGGAAACTGAGATCTTGCGCTTTCAATTTGTGTAATTTTTATGTAGAAGAAGGTATTTAGGATGGTTTCATGGCTCTTTCTGAACCCAGTAGACTTGGACTTATAATAAGTAAGGCTCTTGGCTTTACAGCAGTGGTGGGCAACCTGCGTCCCGCGGGCCACACACAGCCCGTCAGGGCAAGCCGCTGGCGGGCCGCCAGACCATTTGTTTACATTTTCATGGCTGCCCACAGCTCCTAATGGCCGCGGCCAGGCCCGCACCACTTCCCGCAGCTCCCATTGGCCGGGAACGGCGAACCACGGCCACTGGGAGCTGCGGGCAGCTGTGCAAATGTAAACAAACGGTCTGGCGGCCCACCAGCGGCTTGCCCTGACAGGCCGCAGGTTGCCCACCACTGCTTTACATGCAGAGTAATACAAAAATAACCCCTGTGACCTTTTTAAAAACTCCAAACATTCCTAAAATAGTTTTTATGTAAACATATTTAGCCTGGGGTGGTATACTATAAAAGTTTTATTGGCATTTGTTTGGGATAATCAGATTTGCTTACCAGTAGTAAATCCATGAGTTAGTTATGTGCCATGCCAAACAAGTGTCAATAAAACCTTTAAAACACACCATTATATATTCCCAACATAGTGTGTGTGATTATTAGACAATTGTTTGAACACTGTAATCAACTGAAACGTGCTCATTTCCAGCTTCTAGGAAACCATGATTTTTAAAAAAATAAAATATATCCAGCAGCTTTCATAAAATGAACTGTGTAGTCTTATAGTATGCAAAAAACTTCACAAACCAAATGACTCTATCATTTTATTTAAATGTGTACAGTAGTGTTGCCGTAGGCTTAATCATGTTTTTTTTTTTTTTTAAATATAGTGCAGAATTCCCACACATGAGGCAAATCTGGTGTACAAATATGGAGTTTGATGTCAATATGCAAAGACTTTATTGCTTTTCTAATTGCGATCTCTTCTGCTATGATACCAAAGGGAATATACTGTTTCAGCTAACCAGTGCCCACCAAAGTACCATTCTCTCCTGCGTCTATTCATCATACTCCAATGCTTTGCTTACCTCCTCCAGGGACTCTGAAAGTAAGGTGGCACACAGGACCAAAGCATCTGAGCCTATGATCACACTTCTTTGTTTCTTCATACTTTACCATATCACAGAATCACAGAATATCAGGGTTGGAAGGGACCTCAGGAGGTCATCTAGTCCAACCCCCTGCTCAAAGCAGGACCAATCCCCAGACAGATTTTTACCCCAGTTCCCTAAATGGCCCCCTCAAGGATTGAACTGACAACCCTGGGTTTAGCAGGCCAATGCTCAAACCACTGATGAGACAGCAATGCTAGTATTTTAAAACAGCAGTAGTGCTTCAGTGTATAAATGACATTCTAATTCTAAACTTAACTACAGCAATTCTTGCTCCCACATTTGAAGTCATGAAGGAAATTTTCCGTAGGCCATATTGGCAGAGAGTCTAGTAGTTATTGCCTCTCTGGGGAACAGAAAGTCTGGGTCACGTGTTGTGTCACATAATCGATTTCTTGCAGTAACCGGTGGGCCTAGAAATTAATGGACCTCAGTCTTACCTATCATCATCTTCTGTGTTTCTCTGAATTTTCATAAATAGAAATGTTATCTGTTAACATTTGAACCCAACCATAAATCTTAACATATAAAGTGTGACTTCTTTATGAATGTAGATCTGCTAGACATTTCAAAAAAGTTCAGCAGATGAATGTCTTATCCATTATTTATTAATATTTAATCTCCCAAAAATATCTTCCCATTATCCTCCACTGAATCCAGGAATCACTTTCTGGGATAATAGCAAGGTGCTGAGCACATCCTAAAAGATGCAAAATGCCTTCAGCTTCATGGTATGGAAGGACGTGGTCCTTTGAAGGATTGGGCCCAACTGTACGTCCTGTCAACCTAAATTTTGAAGTAGCAATTCCTCTAAGCAGTAGTGTTTTTCATTCATCATCTTACCAGCTCTATATGATACAGTTTTTGATTTGACTATTTTCTATCAGGAATCATTCTTTCTTTTGAAACATATATGGCCCTCAAGGGAATAAGCAGGCACATTCTGAATGGTAATTGATAACGTTACTTTCCAGACTGTATAGTCTTTTCCAAGTAAAGAAGCATCTGGCCTCCTTTTCAGTACCCTGGCTAAAGCATGAGAAAATGCCCAACCACTCTGTTTTGATTTTCTCATGATAATTATTAGGAAAATCAGGGATGGTCATGATGAAAAGGACTAAAGTAATGGATGTTTTTTTCAAAAACACTGAAATCATAGCGTTCATGACTCCCATGAATTGACTTCCTTTGTTAACTAAATGCATTTCTTCACAGTACAGTATATCATTAGCGCTTGGGAGAGAAAATACAGTATTAGATCAAAAGCAAAGTTACAGTTTTAGTGTTTGGTGGTTTTTTTTTGTTTTTTTTGTTTGTTTGTTTTTTGAAGAATAATCAGGTTTTTGGTGTTGTCCTCAGTAAAATAACCAGAGACAAAGAAGTGTAGTTTATTTTGGCTTCTTCATAATTTAATTCTCATTTATTTACTCATTGATGGTTATTGTTTTATTTTAACCAGTAAAATCTTGGAATGACCAGGGCTGTTTGTTGCATGTGTTTCATGGCCATACCAGGTCTGTCACACACATCCTCCTCCACCCAAACACTTTGTCTTTATTTATCTCTGGATCTTTGGATGGGACAGTGAAACTCTGGTCCCTGGATACAATGGAGCTGTTTTACAGGTACTTAAAAAGGCCATACCATTTATGTAAGTTTCACTGCTTACAAATAATGAAATATAATCAAGTTAAAATGCATTTCTAGCATTAGAATTTGCAGCATTTTATGGTATGTTGGATGAATTTCAAAGGATAAATAGTGAATCTTTAAGGAGTAAGATAAATATCTTTGTAGATTATATGCCTCTAAGGATATTGCCGTAGTTTGTCTCTATTCTCCAATTCTTTTCGGGCTGAACCTGTGAGGAGTTGAGGGTACTCAACAACTTGCAGGAGGTGCTCATCATCTCATAGCATCAGGGCCCAGATCCTCAAAGGTATTTAAGCAGTTAACTCTAATGGATTTGATTTCAGTGGAAGTTAGGCACCTTAAAGATCTTTGAGGATCTAAAACTAGGTGCTCTGACCATAAGGCAAGAAACCCTGCTAAATAGAAAGTTATGTATCTCAGCTATTCTCATCTCATTAGATGGTGAAGATTTCTTCAGCACAGCTTCTGTTTAGAGCTGTGCAAATAATGGATTTTTCAGTTCACTAGCAATTTGGGTGAAACCCAAACCAAAATGTTTTGTTTAGATTTCGAGCATTTAATACCTTTGAATTTTTTAAAATACAATTGATGGAAAATTCAAAACAAAAAGTCATTTGGTGAGTAAAGTTAAACACATGCATAAGAATTTGCAGCGCAGGGCCTTATTCATTAAAGGGACAGTTCACCTTTAATAGTGAGTTCTACTAAAATTCTATGAGTATTTATACAAGAGCTACGGTGTGCAAGAAGTGTTTAATTTATAAAGAAAAAATAAGATTTACAGTTCATGGGCTTCTATTTTGTTGTACGGTTATAAATAAATAAATCTTTACCTCTTAAAAAATGTTAGAAGTGTGGCTTTTCCCAAGGCATAAATAATTTATACAGCTCTGAATCTGCTTTGAGGTACTGGCCCTGTAGTTGCATGGCCCCATACCATATAAATGATTTTTAAGGAGACCTTCACATCAATGACTTGAAGTCAGGGATTGGCAACCTTTGGCACGCGGCCCATCAGGGAAATCCGCTGGCGGGCCGGGACGGTTTGTTTACCTGCAGCGTCCGCAAGTTTGGCTGATCGCAGTTCCCACTGGCCGCAGTTTGCCATTCCAGGCCAATGGGGGCTGCGGGAAGCGGTGGCCAGTACATCCCTCGGCGCGCGCCACTTCCCGCAGCTCCCATTGGCCTGGAACGGTGAACTGCAGCCAGTGGGAGCTGCGATCGTCCAAACCTGCGGACGCAGCAGGTAAACAAACCGTCCCGGCCCGTCATTGGATTTCCCTGATGGGCCGTGTGCCAAAGGTTGCCGATCCCTGTGGTAAGTGATTCGATAAGATACATCATTTTTACTAACTTCTAAAGGGCTATCATAAGATCTAGAAATGGAGGTTGTGTCCTCTTGAGTATTACAATTTCCAGTAACATTTTTATGTAACCTGCAGGAATTAGCACAGTATTTACTTATCATACAAGTACATGGTCGTTCCATGTCTTTGTGGCATGCAAAACAGATTCACCAAGGTCACTAATCCAGTCAGTGTTGATTGGAACTGGTTACAGGGTTTTTTCCCCCTGAGTTCCCCAGGGAATTGTCAGAATTTGAGTGAATGGCGTGAAGAATTCTTTTTAGCTGAACATGGTCAACATTGAAAAATGTCCCATGTAGTTTAACTTGGACTCTAATGTAATTGATGTAACTTGCTGCTGATTTACTTTAATTCATTATTTTCTTTGGCTTGTGGGGATTTTATCTT
This sequence comes from Emys orbicularis, assembly GCF_028017835.1. Taxonomy (NCBI): domain Eukaryota; kingdom Metazoa; phylum Chordata; order Testudines; family Emydidae; genus Emys; species Emys orbicularis. Next base: position 110,308,676 of record NC_088689.1, read on the forward strand.
TCGTTTAGTTTATCATTGTTCACTGAAGGAATTGTTTGGATGGGCCTGACTGAGGATAAGTTGCTGTACTGCTCTTCTGCCCGCAATCTTCATGTGTATGACTTGAACAATTTTACCAAATTCTGGACTCGTGTCAGCAGTCAGATTAAGGCTCTGTCCCTCTGTGGTGCCAATGGGAAATCCAGCAGGGTGGTAGCTATGGGCTCTGATAACAGGTATGTGTGACTACATGTGCTAATGAAAGTTTGAGGTGGTTCGGGTCCGGGTTTTTGGTTGGATTGCATCTCTACTGGTAGTAATAAACTTGCAATAGAAAAACGGTAAGGTGTGTGTATTAATAAACACCACATTCAACCATATGAAAGGGTTTTAGCTGCTGTCTGTTAAAACTGTAAAGTAACAAACTAATCAAATAGAGAAGACATCTGCTTGCTTGACTCAATATGGGTTACAAATTTTCTGTATTTCTGAGATTTATGTTATATTAGTAAAAATAAATACCTGTGCGACATTCTTAATGAAAATTGCGCACACAGGAAAAAAAGTATCAGTGTCCTGTTTAGACCTCCAGATTGTGCAAACTGAGCAGAACAGCATACCTGCCCATGTTTATAACGTTCAAATGTTGGCATTACTGGAAAAAATAGCACCACAACTTTTAACTCCATTGAAGTGCATTACCTTATGAGAGCTTTTAACATAGAGTGAGTGGAAAAATTATGGTATTTTTCACTTTAAAATAACAGGGCCCATCCATTTAAAAGGGGATGTTTGCATGGAACATTAAAGTTACTGTGGGAGGATGAATTGAAGTGTCATCCCTGTGTCTTGATTAAACAACAATGCTGCATTAACCTTTTCCCTTTACTACTTTCTTCTGTTTTTCTTTCCTAAGTTTACGAATTTTCTCTCTGCATAATGGGACAAAGTTATGTACCGTGCTGCCGCCTCCCTATCCCTCTCCACTCCAGTCAGTTCTCAGCTTTGCCTATAATCGAACCAGTGGAACAATTTACTTCCTCCTGACTTCTTGGGATATATGGGTCTACACAGCGAGGTACTACATCCATTTTGCTAAGCATTTACTGCTTTCTAGCCTGTCTTCATTGCCTACTTTTCTCACTCTGTTGTATTTGGTTTTTTTGTTTGTTTTCTTTTCATTACAATGGATGGGTAGGATGTTTTGGTATTAGGTGAAGACAGAGAGTGTATTCTGGAAAATGTTCAAAGTGTTTTACAAATCTTAATATTAATGAATATTGGGTAGGTAGATCAGTATTATTACTGCCCGTTTTCCAGATGGCAAAAGTGAGGCCCAAAGAGGCGAAGTGACTAGACAGGTCACACAGAAAGTCTGGCAGAGCTGCTTATAGAACCCAGATTTCCCAACTCCCCATCCATTAATCATAAAAATAGCCTTTCTTCATATTTGAAGCACTGTACTTACAACAACTACTTAATCCTGACAGTCCCCTGTGAGAGAGGTAACTAGAAACACCCCCACAGAGGGAGACACTGAGGCTACACCTACAGTTGGAGCTGGGGATGAGATTCCCAGCCTGTGTAGACGTACTTGCTCTAGCACTGCTCAAGCTAATGCACTAAAAATAGCAGTCTAGCTGGGGAAGCACAGGTAGCAGCAAGTGGCGGCATGGTCTAGATGTAGCCTGCAACGGGGCATAATTGTCAGTGTTGGGATTGTAATATGGGAGTTCCTGGCTTCAAGTCTTGTCCACACTGCTTCTTCATCTCTGAAAAAGTTTGCAAGAATTCTTTTTCTCCCACAGACCCATTTCCTTATCAGCAAAACCTGTTTCTGGTGAATTAGTATGAAAGCCTCAACTTATTTAAATGTGTTGTAATTCCTGTTAGTGTGAACCTCATCTTACAGAGAAATTATTCTGTAAAAGCCATGATTTCACTATAAAGGGGATGTACTGCACTATCCCTGTGTTTCCCTTCCTACCACTGCTTGAAAACTAAGGCATTTATGTGTAATATACGTTTTCCTCCTTTCTAATGATGCTGCTTCCCTTGCCTGCCTTGATTATAACTTAGGGTATGTCTACACTACGGGATTAATCCGAATTTATATAATTCGAATTTTAGAAACAGATTGTATAAAGTCGAATGAATGCGGCCACACTAAGCACATTAATTCGGTGGTGTGCGTCCATGTACCGGGGCTAGCGTCGATTTCTGGAGCATTGCACTGTGGGTAGCTATCCCATAGCTATCCCATAGTTCCCGCAGTCTCCTCCGCCCGTTGGAATTCTGGGTTGAGATCCCAATGCCTGATGGGGCCAAAAACATTGTCGCGGGTGGTTCTGGGTATATCCTACCCCCTCTCCAGGGAAGCAACGGCAGACAACCGTTTCGCGCCTTTTTCCTGGGTGAAAAGTGCAGACGCCATACCACGGCAAGCATGGAGCCCGCTCAGCTCAAGACAGCAGTCATGAACATTGTAAACACCTCGCGCGTTATCGTGCAGTTTATGCTGAACCAGAACCTGCAAAACCAGGCGGCGAGGAGTAGGCTACGGCAGCGCGGCGGCGAGAGTGATGAGGATATGGACATGGAATTCTATCAAACCGCGGGACCCGGTGCTTTGGAGATCATGCTGTTAATGGGGCAGGTTATAGCCGTGGAACACCGATTCTGGGCCCGGGAAACAAGCACAGACTGGTGGGACCGCATAGTGTTGCAGGTGTGGGACGATTCCCAGTGGCTGCGAAACTTTCGCATGCGTAAGGGCACTTTCTTGGAACTTTGTGACTTGCTTTCCCCTGCCCTGAAGCGCCAGAATACCAAGATGAGAGCAGCCCTCACAGTTGAGAAGCGAGTGGCGATAGCCCTGTGGAAGCTTGCAACGCCAGACAGCTACCGGTCAGTCGGGAATCAATTTGGAGTGGGCAAATCTACTGTGGGGGCTGCTGTGATGCAAGTAGCCAAAGCAATCACTGAGCTGCTGCTACGAAAGGTAGTGACTCTGGGAAATGTGCAGGTCATAGTGGATGGCTTTGCTGCAATGGGATTCCCTAACTGTGGTGGGGCGATAGATGGAACCCATATCCCTATCTTGGCACCGGAGCACCAGGGTACCCAGTACATAAACCGCAAGGGGTACTTTTCAATGCTGCTGCAAGCACTTGTGGATCACAAGGGACGTTTCACCAACATCAACGTGGGCTGGCCAGGAAGGGTTCATGACGCTCGCGTCTTCAGGAACACTAATCTGTTTAAATGGCTGCAGCAAGGGATTTACTTCCCGGACCAGAAAATAACCGTTGGGGATGTTGAAATGCCAATAGTTATTCTTGGGGACCCAGCCTACCCCTTAATGCCATGGCTCATGAAGCCATACACAGGCAGCCTGGACAGGAGTCAGGAGCTGTTCAACTACAGGCTGAGCAAGTGCAGAATGGTGGTAGAATGTGCATTTGGCCGTTTAAAAGGTCGCTGGCGATCGTTACTGACTCGCTCAGACCTCAGCCAAACCAATATCCCCATTGTTATTGCTGCTTGCTGTGTGCTCCACAATCTCTGTGAAAGTAAGGGGGAGACCTTTATGGCGGGGTGGGAGGCTGAGGCAAATCGCCTGGCTGCTGATTACGTGCAGCCAGACACCAGGGTGATTAGAAGAGCACACCAGGAAGCGCTGTGCGTCAGAGAAGCTTTGAAAACCAGTTTCATGACTGGCCAGGCTACAGTGTGAAATTTCTGTTTGTTTCTCCTTCATGAAAACCCGCCCCCTTTATTGACTCATTCTCTGTAAGGAACCCACCCTCCCCGTTCCCCCAGCTTGCTTTCAAAGGAAATAAAGTCACTATCGTTTAAAAATCATGTATTCTTTATTATTTGATTATAAACATAGGGAGAGAACCGACAAGGTAATCTGGGTGAGGTTTGGGAAGAGGATAGGAGGGAAGTAAAAGGCCACTAAAAAAATTCAATATAATGACAGCCTTTTGGTTGGGCTTTCCACTGGGTTGGAGTGGGAGGGTGCACGGAGCCTCTCCCCCCCCCCCCCCCGCGTTCTTACACGTCTGGGTGAGGAGGATATGGAACATGGTGAGGGGGGAGGGAGGTTATACAGCGGCTGCAGCGGCAGTCTGTTATCCTGCTGCCATTCCTGAAGCTCCACCAGACGCCGGAGCATGTCCGTTTGATTACGCAGCAGCCCCAGCATTGCAGCCTGCCACCTCTCATCTCGAGCGTCCCTCATGACCTCACGTTCACTGGCATCTTTCCTAAATTTAGATACCGTGTCCTTCCACTCATTCAAATGAGCTCTTTCATTGCGGGTGCATTCCATTATTTCCGTGAACATCTCGTCTCACGTCCTCTTTCTCCGCCGCCTTATCTGAGATAGCCTTCGGGACGGAGGAGGGAGGCTTGAAAAATTTGCAGCTGCTGGAGGGAGGGTTGAAAAAAAGGAGAGAAGTTTTTAAAATGATACATTTTACAGAACAATGCTTATACTCTTTCACAGTGAACAACACTATTCACATTACATAGTACATGTGATTTCAGTACAAGGTCGTATTTTCCATCTTAATATTGAGTGCCTGTGGCTTTGGTGTTAGAGATCACAGACGCAGGTCCGGGCAACAGAATTCAGCTTGCATGCGGCCATGGTAAGCCATTGTCTTTCGGCTTCTGCGCCCTCCTTTCCCACATACCAAGCAAAGCCCGTTGACTGCTGCGGTTTTCCTGTTAACCTTCAGCAGCAGAAAACAAACTAAACCCCCCCCCCCCATCCAATTCTCTGGGATGATCGCTTTATCCCTCCCCCCACCGCGTGGCTGGTATCAGGGAAGATCCCTGCAGAAACCAAACTAACCCCCCCCCCCCCGCCATGAATTATCTGGGATGATTGCTGTACCCCTCCCCCCACCGCATGGCTGGTAATAGGAAAGATCCCTGCTAGCCAAACGCGAAAAGCTCAGGGCCAATTCCCCCCCCCGCCCCCACGCTTGGATAACTGCAGGAAAGGATTTCTTTTCAGCCACAGGCAAACAGCCCAGTAGGAACGGCCACCTCTGTCCCCTTAATTAAATTCCCGTATTTCAACCAGGTTACCATGAGCGATATCACTCTCCTGGGGATTACACAGCGAGATAAAGAACGGATGTTGCTTGAATGCCAGCAAACACCGGGATCATACGCTGCCAGGCTTTGTCATGCAATGATACCAGATTACTTGCTGCAAGCATGGCGTGGTCAAGTGTCCTACCATGGAGGACGGAATAAGGCTGCACTGCCCAGAAACCTTGTGGCAAGGCTTTTGGAGTACCTCCAGGAGAGCTTCATGGAGATGTCCCTGGAGGATTTCCGCTCCATCCCCAGACACGTTAACAGACTTTTCCAGTAGCTGTACTGGCTGCGAATGCATCCCAAGTCGTCAGGGCAAAGTAATCATTAAAACCCCTTGCTTTTAAAACAAGTTTTATATCTTAAAAGGTAAACTCACCTGAGGTCCCTTCCATGGGGTCGTGGTCTTGGATACTGGGTAGGGAGGGTACATCAGTCAGGCTGAGAAAAAGATCCTGGCTGTTGGGGAGAACGGAGTGCTGGGTGCTCTCTGCAAGCTCGTCCTCCTCCTCCTCCTCCTCCTCTTCCCTGTCCACAGAATCCTCAGGTGTAGCTGATGAGATTATCCCCGCCTGGGAATCCACGGTCAGAGGTGGGGTAGTGGTTGCGGCCCCCCCAGAACTGCATGCAGCTCGGCTTAGAAGCGGCATGTCCGCGGCTCTGACCCGGAGCGACCGTTTGCCTCCTTTGTTTTTTGATAGGCTTGTCTGAGCTCCTTGACTTTCACGCGGCACTGATCTGAGTCCCTATTGTGGCCTCTCTCCATCATGCCCTTGGAGATTTTTTCAAAAGTTTTGGCATTTCGTCTTTTTGAACGAAGTTCTGCTAGCACTGAATCCTCTCCCCATATAGCGATCAGATCCAGTACCTCCTGTACGGTCCATGCTGGTGCTCTTTTTCGATTATCGGCCTGCATGGTTACCTGTGCTGATGAGCTATCTGTGGTCACCTGTGCTCTCCACGCTGGGCAAACAGGAAATGAAATTCAAATGTTCGCGGGGCTTTTCCTGTCTACCTGGCCAGTGCATCCGAGTTCAGATTGCTGTCCAGAGCGGTCACAATGGTGCACTGTGGGATAGCTCCCGGAGGCCAATACCATCGAATTGCGGCCACACTACCCCTAATTCGAAATGACAAAATCGATTTTGGCGCTACTCCGCTCGTCGGGGTGGAGTACAGAAATCGATTTTAAGAGCCCTTTATTTCGAAATAAATGGCTTCGTTGTGTGGACGGGTGCAGGGTTAATTTGATTTAACGCTGCTAAATCCGAATTAAAGTCATAGTGTAGACCAGGCCTTAGGCTATGACCACACTAGCACTTTTGTCAGCAAACTTTTTGTCGGTCAGGGTGTGAAAAAGCACACCCTTGATTGACATAAGTTTCACTGACAAAACTCGTGTGAACAGCTCTGTGTCGGTGGGAGACACTCTCCTGGCGATATAGCTACCGCCGCTCGTTGGGGGTGGTTTAATTATGCCGTCAGGAGAGCTCTCTCCCGCCAGCATAGAACAGGTGGAAAGAAGATATTTATACATACAGAAGTCCACTTCCACCTTTTCATGTTCTCTGTATGTATAAATATCTTCTTTCTGTGTGTTCCATTCTGTGGACTTCCACCTTTTCATGTTCTCTGTATGTATAAATATCTTCTTTCTGTGTGTTCCATTCTATGCATCCGAAGAAGTGAGCTGTAGCCCATGAAAGCTTATGCTCAAATAAATTTGTTAGTCTCTAAGGTACCACAAGTACTCCTGTTCTTCTTATAATCAAGGATTGTGTCAAGATGGCATAGGCAAATAAACAGCAAAACAGTGTTGGAGCCGTGTGAGGGAGAAGGGAACAGTAAAGAGAGATGCATTTGCATAACCAGCCTGACCAGGTGCAAATACTTGTGTGAGCGTTTTTAAATATAAATTGTTTCAATTAATGTCTTGCAAAACCTGAAGCTGGCTTGAGGCAAGCTAAAAAGTTGGCTTGTTTGCTTTTGCCTCCCCATTTACCCCATTCTTATCTCCCTCAAAATTTGGTCTTTTCGTTACTAGTGACTGTACTTCATTTTCGTCATTTGAAGGGACAAAACAGGCAGCATTACCAGATAGCCTATGGATTTCAATTAATAAACATCTTCATAAATTTTGTTTCCTATGTAATTTTAATTAATAAAGTGATTTTTCTGCTACTTTTCACTTTGTTTCACATTTGGAGCTGACTAAATAGCAGACCATAATAATCTGAGGCCAGGCAAACCCTGGAGACAGAGACAGACAAATCCATTATCTACTTTAAATCTCCAGTGAGCAAAATGTGGAAGAGACCACACTTAAGGCAGAAACTGTAGGCCTGACTTATTATCACAATATAGAATGGAGCTGTTGTTTGTGCTTTCTTTCCCCACCACATTAAGCCCTCGCTCCCCTTTCAACTATGAGGCCTATTGTTGTGGCATCTTAACTCTGGCCAGGAAATCATTGCTTCCAACAATGTGCTCAGCCAGTTGCAAAATTTCAATTAAAATATCAGCCAAGCGATTTATAGGTTTATCCGCCCTTAATGCCCAATGATCAGTTTGGATTAATACTTTGGAAATGTTTATCCCTGCCAATTGGGTGAGTTGAACAACTGGCATGCAGGCATTTTGAAGCATACAGGAGACCAGGTCTCTGATTTTGTGATGAAGTGCGGGGTTTTAAGGAATGGACACTCTCAACTGAAAACAAATTTGCCGGTCTCCTACAAGATAAATTATAACAGTCTGACATTTCTATTGGGATCTTTGGGCATGAAAGATGCAAAGGGTTTTATAAGCTTAAAAACACACAGACATCATTTCATCCACCATCTAAGGCAGTGGTTCTCAAACTTTTGTACTGGTGACCCCTTTCACATAGCAAGCCTCTGAGTGTGACCTCCTCTTATAAATTAAAAACACTTTTAAATATATTTAATACCATTATAAATGCTGGAGGCAAAGCGGGGTTTGGAGTGGAGCCTAACAGTTTGCAACCCCCCATGTAATAATCTCGTGACCCCCTGAGGGGTCCCGACCCCCAGTTTGAGAACTCCTGATCTAACGTGAAGAGCAGAACCATATAACCTCAAAAACAACATTGTGTGGTAATTTAGGGTAGGAAATGAAGAAGGATAATATATTCAGCTGAAACCCTGAAGGGAATTTAGGTCAGTAGAACCTTAGCCAGAATGTGGTTAGGACACCAAGGTTAACAATCCTATTCTTGAGAACAGTGCAATGTGATCTTTAATAACAACAGGACCAAAAGAAGCCTATGATGCTAAGTTTATTGTTGGTATCTTGTAATTACAATTTATATACAGTCTGGAGGTTTTTAACTATAAACATTAGGTGCATTATAAAAGGAGACAAATTAAACTTTTTTTTAAAAAACAGTCACCAAGGTAATTTCCCTGCTAGCCAGAACCAGTTTAAGGAATTTGTCACAGTTTTAATTGGTGATTGAGGATACTCAGGTAGCTGTCCTAAATACTTGTTAAGTAGGCTGCCCATGACAGAGGGCATGGCTACATTTGCAGATGTAGAGCGCTTTGAGTTAAACCAGCCTTCGTAGAGCGCAGTAGGGAAAGCGCTGCAATCTGTCCACACTGACAGCTTCAAGTGCACTGACGTGGTCACATTTGCGGCACTTGCAGCAGCATTGGGAGTGGTACATTGTGGGCAGCTATCCCAGCATGCAAATGACTGCAAAGTGCTTTTAAAATGGGAGGGGTGGGGTGGAGTGTGACAGGAAGTGTGTTGTGTGTGGTGGGGGGAGAGAGAGTGGGCTTTTGAGGGGCTGAGAGCATGTCAGCATGCTGTCGTGTAAGTTCAGACAGCAGCAGACCTCCCCCTCCCCCCCGCCTCTCTCTCTCACACACAGCATTCCCATGCTTGCATGCCGGCTGTCAGAAACGAAGCTTTGAAAGGGCATTTCCGCATGCCTACAGGAGTTCAAAACAATGACAAGAGTGGCCACTTGACTTAAGGGGATTATGGGACGTTTCCAGAGGCCAATCAGAGCACAGTAACGCAACACCTTGTTCACACTGACGCCCGGGCGTTGTAGCCAAGGTGCAGCAAACGTTATTCCACTCGCCGAGGTGGAGTACCAGCCGCGCTGTAGCCGCGGAATCAGAGCGCTCTACGTGCCTTGCCAGTGTGGATGGGGAGTGAGAGAGTGCACCCGAGGCTCCTTTATTGGGCAGTAACTCGCAAGTGTAGCCAAACCCTAATACTCTAATGAAAGACAGGCAGCAGGGGTCAAGTAATAATAACAAGAAAGTGATAAGGCCATGGGGGCTTAACTAATTTTGACAGAGTATTGTCCCTTTCTCACCTAGAAGTGAGAGTCTAATGTACATACTGGACAGTGGAGTGGAAAGTTAAGGATAAAATGAGGGGAAGAGTAGAAACAGCCATAGGAGGTAAGAAAAGAACAAAACAATTACTGATGCATTTGCCTCAAGACCAACGTGCTAGTGTATATCTGAAAGTTGGTAGAACTTGGTCCTTATTGTCTCTGATTGTTTTATGCTTGAGACCCTTAGATGAAATAAGAACAAAATATTATGAAAGTGTGATTCTACTCTGGAAAGGGATTTTATAAATAATTGGGTACATGTTTAGTGTCTCTCATGGTATGTCTGTGCTGCAGTCAGAGGTGTGAGTGCAGCATGTGTAGACATACATGAGCTAGTTTTCAGGTACCAATAGCAGTGATGTTATGATAGCATGGACTTCAGTGCTAGCTAGCGACTCAAGTGATTACCAAGGTATAGCCTGTGATCCGGGGTGCCTGGGGCAGCCCTCACTAGAAATGCCAAGGGCAGGGCAGGCTGCAAAAGGGAGAGCAGATACTCCCAAGACTGGTGGGTAACACTGAAGTTAAACCTCCCAACCAGTCACAAACTTCACCTCTGATCCCCCACACTGGTTATCAAGAAGCAAAAAAAGAAATCACACAGCCCCCTTTATTGCATTCCAGTCTCTGGCTCCCAATCAGCACCTAGGGTCAGTACAGTTATTTTAAACTCTGCTCACATATACAAAATGTTCTTCTGACCCCAAAGAGTCAGCCACATCACCAGGTCAGTATAGGTTTGGATCTTACCCAAAATACCACGCTGCCAGCCAATCCTTTAGTGTCTAAAACTAAAGGTTTATTATCAAGGAAGAGAAATAACAAGAAGAGAAATGTTATGTGGTAACACAGTCACATACATACAAAAACTTCAAAGTCCATATATCAGGTTCCTAGCTGTACTGGTGGTTTGCTGGCTTGAAAGTCCCTCTGGAATACATCCACAGTTTGGATGGGTCATTCAGTCCTTTATTCAGAGCTTTAGTTTGTAGCAAAGTTCCTCCAGAGGTAAGAAGCAGGATTGAAGACAAAATGGAGAAGATGCAGCTGCCTTATATAGTCTTTTGCCACGCGGCCTGTGCTTCCTTTGTTTCCAACACAAGCTGCCCAGCACATGGCTTGGAAGCCTTTTCTGTCCATAGGCATGCCCAGGCATGCCTTGCTGAGTCTGTATCCTCTGCCTTCTCTCAATGGGTCAATTGTATAGCTGATGGTCCTTAATGGGCCGTCAAGCAGGCTAGGCAGAGGTAATGCCAAACTGTTTGGGGGTGTCACCCAGAAGCTTAGCACAAGTTTTGTAATATGTACATAGATACGTATCTATAACCCAATGTACAAATGTGATACAAACACATACATGAGATTATCATATTTGGCAAACGATAACATTTTTGCAGATATCTTACATGGCATATCTGCCACAACTCATTGCAATTTTACAATATTAATATTCATAATATCTTCAAGTGTTCCCCGGAATCCATACAGCATCACATAGCCTACGCAGAAGCCCAGGCTGCCATGGCTTCACTACTATTGGTACCTGAGCTAATTATATTAAAGCTAGCTCAGGTATGCCTAAACTTACTGCAGTCATACACCATGATTGCAGAGTAGATGTACCCTCAGTGACTCTATTAAATCTGCTCAGTTTCCAAATAAAAAGTTAGGCCTGCAAGCGTGACCTTTGGTCTGAAAGTCTAGCTCAGTTCCTTGTGGCTTGTACTCACTGCCGGTAATAAAGATTGTGCAGGCAGAATTTGGCCTTGCACTTGAAACATAGTTAATAATTCTATTGATGGTTCATGAGATATTATAGAATCCAGCTCATGGCTGTGTTGTCTCTGCACTGCTGATTTGAGCAAAAGGTATTACTCACTTTAGTGACAAAAATAAGGTTTTATGTATGATATTGAATACAAACAAGGAACAGATCTTCTTTCAGAACTACACTTAATATGTACCGTACAAACCTCTGTCTATAAATCATCCGTGTAGCTGAAAGCATTTAAGTACTTTTCTTCTAACAATGGTGGGACAGTGCTCCATGTGGGCAATAGATGAATTAGAGTTATTCTCCCTCCCTGGATTTCCAGCATCAGTGGGAGGGCTTTTATAATAATCCCTTTGCTGCTGGAGGTTATGAAATCCAGAGCCAATAAAGGAGTCCCATCATAGATTTATGTGACTAAATGACATGTTAATTTTGCAATTCATAGCACTGTATGTTCGGTAAGAACCGGCACATTATCCTGATTTAATAGATGAGCAGGGACAGAGATACGGACATTAATCATTGTTCCTTCATTGCAGACATTAATTTGCTTATGCATGAGATTCTAGCACACTTGGCCAAACCTGACTATTCTGCTCCTTTCTCTATCTTTGTGATTAGATGAGTGGGAGATGGCTTGTTATTTTGCAGCTCTCCCCACAGCTCAGTGACTAGGTGTTGCATACTACTGATTATAGAGATACAGGGCGTCTCCTTGTGCAATCATCAGTCTCTTTGCATTTTAAAAGCTGCATTTCCATAATATTTAAAACCAACAACTACATACACAGAATAGGTCTGATACTTCTGGGCATCATGACATTTCCCCTTCAGTAGTATTTAGTACAAGATAGTTTTTCTTATGTACTGTTTGTATTACAGTAGCAGCTAGAGGCCCCAGTGGAGCTTAGCACCTTATTGTGCTAGGTTCTGTACATATGTAGTTTGCCATTCCATGCCCTGAAGAGTTTACAATCCAAATAGAGAAAACAGACAAAGGAGGTGTGACGTTGTGCAGTCTACATGGTTTTATAAAAACATGATAATAAGTGAATATAATGTAACTGGGATAGTTTTATAAAAAATTTGATAATAAGTGACTATAATGCAAATGGGATATGCTTTGTGCAAAAGGTCTCTTGTAAGGTATCATTACAAAGCTCATAAGCTACTGAGTGTGATCATCCTATTTGTAGAAATGTACCACTCTTGTATCTAAAACTAGAAATATAAAATGTAACTCTGAGGGCCTATTGTAATTATGTAAAGTGTGGGCCATTAATGATGGTTTGGAATCTTGATGACTCCCATTGTCTGCAGATGGCTGTTTACCTGTGAGTCTCCCTGTATATGTGTGTGCTGGCAAGTGAGTAATGAAGTCTTGCAGTGACATGTGATCATGTCACCTGAACTGGAATCCATCTTTAACCTGGTGCTTTTCCAGTGAGGGGAGGGGGTGGAAACCCAGAGGGACAAAGGGTTCCCGCCTTATGCAAAAGATATATAAAGGGGTGGAAGAGAACAGAGAGGGAGAGGAGCCATCATGAAGAATCCCCTAGCTATCACGTGAGCTGCAACAAGAGCTGTACCAGGGGAAAGAATTGTGCCCAGGCCTGGAAGGTGTCCAGTCTGAGAAAAACTTACTGAAGCATCTCTGAGGGTGAGATTATCTGTATTCAGTTTGATTAGGCATAGATGTGCGCATTTTATTTTATTTTGCTTGTGACTTACTTTGTTCTGTCTGTTACTACTTTGAACCACTTAAATCCTACTGTCTGTATTTAATAAAATCACTTTTTATTTAGTAATTTACTCAGAGTATGTATTAATACCTGGGGGAGCAAACAACTGTGCATATCTCTCTATCAGTGTTATAGAGGGCGAACAATTTATGAGTTTGTCCTGCATAAGACAAGCACACTCCTGTGAGCTGTTTTCAGGTAAACTTGCAGCTTTAGGACAAGTGATTCAGACCCTTGGTCTGTGTTGGAGCCAGACAGGAGTGTCTGACTCAGCAAGACAGGGTGCTGGAGTCCTGAGCTGGCAGGGAAAACAGGAGCAGAAGTAGTCTTGGTACATTGGATGGCAGCTCCCAAGGGGGTTTCTGTGATCCAACCCGTCACAGGAGGGGGGTGGGAAGGAAGTTTAATATTGCCATTTTATAGATGGGGAACTGAGGCACAGAGAAATTAACTTGGCTGAGTCACTCAGGAAGACTTCGGTTTCTAGAATGATTCCAGTAGAATGAAAACTCCTATAAGAGAGTTTGGGTTTTATTTTTGAATCAACGGGATCGCACACAAAATGGTGCAGATCTAGCCTTGCATCCTGTTACGTAGAAGGTCGATGACTTTGTGCATCAATATATAATTTGTGTCATTTTTCTTTTCTGTGCTGGAATGAGTGTTCAAGGCATAGGGTATGGATTCCATGTCGGCCAGGGATGGCAAGAGGCCATCACCTCCCTGAGAGTGGAGCTCAGGACAACACATCAGCCCAAATAGGGTTTGTGGGGTTTTACCCAACCTTTTATTTTTTTCTGTGCTTTTTTTTTTTTTTACTTCCTTGGTGTGCTGTTTTAAAACTGTGAGAATGCTGTGACCTGCAGCTCTCCTTACCCTGTTCCTATCCCCGACACACAAACAGCTCTGCTTAGTCCTCTGTCTGTCCATTTCAATTGTGACCTATAGTACTGCCACTCTATTCCTGAACCTATCTGGAGTGATACACAAACTAGACTTGTGGTGGAAGGGGATTGTGCTGTGGGAAAACATTCACCTAATACAAGTACTATAATGCAATCTCTTTATCATGAAAGTACAACTTACAAATGTAGAATTATGTACAAAACCCCCCTGCATTCAAAAATAAAACAATGTAAAACTTTAGAGCCTATAAGTCCAATCAGGCCTACTTCTTGTTCAGCCAATCGCTCAGGCAAGCAAGTTTGTTTACATTTGCAGAAGATAATGCTGCCTGCTTCTTGTTTATAATGTCACCTGAAAGTGAGAAGCGGCACTTGCATGGCATTGTTGTAGCCAACATCACAAGCTATTTACATGCCAGATGTGCTAAAGATTCATATGTCCCTTGATGCTTTAACCACCATTCCAGAGGACATGCATCCATGCCAATGATGGGTTCTGCTTGATAACAATCTAAGGCTAGGTCTACACTACCCGCCTGAATTAAGGCTAGGTCTACACTACACGCCTGAATCGGCGGGTAGAAATCGACCTCTCGGGGATCGATTTATCGCGTCCCGTCGGGACGCGACAATCGATCCCCGAATCGACGCTCTTACTCCACCAGCGAAGGTGGGAGTAAGAGCCGTCGACAGGAAGCCGCGGAGGTCGATTTTGCCACCGTCCTTACAGCGGGGTAAGTCGGCTGCGATACGTCGAATTCAGCTACGCTATTCGCGTAGCTGAATTTGCGTATCTTAAATCGACCCCCCCCGTAGTGAAGCCGTAGCCTAAAGCAGTGCAGACTGATGCATGTTCATTTTAATCATCTGAGTCAGATGCCACCAGCAGAAGGTTGATTTTCTTTTTTATTGGTTTGGGTTCTGTAGTTTCCTCATCAGAGTGTTGCTCTTTTAAGACTTCTGAAAGCAAGCTCCACACCTCATCCCTCTCAGATTTTGGAAGGAACTTCAGATTCTTAAGCCTTGGGTCGAGTGCTGTAGCTATCTTTAGAAATTTCACATTGGTACCTTCTTTGCATTTTGTCAAATTTGCAGTGAAAATGTTCTTTAAATGAACAACATGAGCTGGGTCATCATCCGAGACTGCTATAACATGAAATATATGGCAGAATGTGAGTAAAACAGAGCAGGAGACTAGGGTGACCAGACGTCCCGATAAAATCGGGACCGTCCCGATATTTAGGTATTTGTCCCGCATCCCGATTGATCTTCGGTCGGGACGCTGCACTCCGCTTTTTTTTTTTTTTTTTTTTTTTTTTCCTCCGCCGGCAGCACTCAGCTGTTCTCAGCTTTTTTTTTTTTTCCCTTCTCCTCTGACTGCCGGCAGCACTCAGCTGTTCTCCGTCGGTTTTTTCCCCCCCTCTCCTGAAAACCAGAGGCTGAAGGCATGCATAGCTAAGGGAGGGTGCATAATCTCCTCTGACTGCCTGCAGCACTCGGCTGTTCTCAGCTCCCGCCCCCGACTGCCGGCAGCACTGGGCCACAGTAGGGAATTGGGAGAGGGAGCTGTTTGTGTCGTTACACCGGCAGCACTCGGTTTTTGGGTTTTTTTTGCTCCGCCAGTGCCCCCCCCCCCTTGTGTCCCGATATTTTCTTCCTGTCATCTGGTCACCCGACAGGAGACATACAATTCTCCCCCAACGAGTTCAGTCACAAATTTAATTAACGCATTATTTTTTTGACGAGCGTGAGTTAGCTATGATTAATCAACAACCCTATTAAATACTAATACTCAGAGATTGTTCTGGTGCAGCAATAGCTACTTTGCTTCCTGGGCTCTGAAAACATTACCTAATAATCTTCCCATTTGCAGATTACTTGAGACGCCAGGGACGGTTCTGGGATGGCTGACAAACCCAGGTGTAGTGCTTTGAAAATATAAAGAGCGATGTATGGGTTAGGTATTCTCATCATCCATGTTGTACTAGCCAAATCACATGATTTCCCAAACCATTAACAGTGATAAATGTTGACAATTGTAGTATACAAACACCAAGGAAGAAGAGGAATTATTTAGGGTGGCATAAGGGAGGGGTCACTAGGAGTAATAAAAGGAAATTAAGGAGGAGAAACTTCCTTGTAGCAGGACCTTTTAAATTTTGAGATATTTGGGCAGAGTACTAAAGAATGTACCACAGGGGTGTAGACAACTTTTATTATGGGGTGGAGGGGGGAGGGAAGAAGATGTAGCTCCTGTTCCAGACTAAGTGTTTCCTTTATTAGTGCAGTCCCTACATTTTGGGGGGGGGGGTAAAGCCTCCAATTGTATACACCCACATATAAGGAACAATCCTGCATTGATAGGAGGTGGATTAGATTAACTCTAGTACCAGTTCAGGAAAGAATTTAAGATCCCATTTATGCATTGGAGTCATAGTCTCTAACTTCTGTGGACCAGATCCTCAGATCTTCCTCAGTAGAAATGGTGGGAAAATGGGAAATACCAATTTTTCATTGAACTTTCAACCTTTGTGATATTTTCTGACCAGATGTATTAGTAACACAAAATTTCCTTTGGCTCCAAAGAGAGTTTTACCTCCGTACAAACTAAGGGTATGTCTACACCCAGCCGCTAGTTCGGCGGCTGGGAATCGAAGTTCTGGGTTCGACTTATCGCGTCTTGTCTGGACGCAATAAGTCGAACCAGGAAGTGCTCGCCATCGACTGCGGTACTCCAGCTAGACGAGAGGAGTACCGCGGAGTCGACGGGGGAGCCTGCCTGCCGCGTGTGGACCGAGGTAAGTTCGAACTAAGGTACTTCGAACTTCAGCTACGTTATTCACGTAGCTGAAGTTGCGTACCTTAGTTCGATTTGGGGGTTTAGTGTAGACCAAGCCTAAGAGAGGACTTCAATATTTATAACTAGGTCTGCTTTGGATCTCAGCCCAACTTTTTGGCACACAAGGCACATTCAAAGATTTATGGGAAACAAGTACATTACACTGCTTTCTCTCACTCTCCCTCATCTTCTTCATTGCTCATTTACAATTCCGGAATATTGGCTTTTCAATCATTTCCCTGGAATAAAGATATGTTACTGTTGCAATTAACTCATAAGAGCATTCACACCCCAGATGTATTCTCCCATTAAAATTTTCACACCGAGGTATTTTTTATTTCAGAACTGATCCTGCAAGTAGGGCAGCAGTGTGGACTATTGAAGAAATACACCAGCACTTAAACAGAAAACACCCCTTAGCCTCGTGAGTTTCCTTAATTTGCTGATGGGTTTTTGTTGCTTTAGCAGCAGAAAAGGTTATTTTCTGATTCATTCTTTATTTTCTGAACTAGTTGTATATTAATGAATTTTTAAAAATTAGATAGCATCACTAATTTACAAAGAGATAATACATGCTTCCTGCCCCATACAGCTTACAGTCAAAATAAAATGACACACAGTTCAGAAGAAAATTAATAAGGCGACAAGAGGTGTTGTCTGGTGGATAAGAACAAGGAAAGAGAATGGAGCAGTCTGTAAGACAGTATGAAAACAAGAATGGGAAAAAGAGAGCATCTGAGGAATAAAGTGAAAAGATTGGGATGAGTATAGGGAGTGGGATGGAGCTAGGGAAAATGAGAGCAGTAATAAAGGAGGGAGCAAGATGATAAGTGGGGCCTTCAAGGTAAGGCCAAGGAATTCGAATTTGTAGTGGTAAGAGATGGGAAGTCAGTGGAAGAATTGAGGGAGGGAGATGAAGTGGTCACAATGGCAGGAGCGGAAGGTTGGTTTAACTGACATTTTGGACAGATTGGAGCCAATGAGAGACAGTGAAACCAGAGAAGAGAAAGTTACAACAGTTAAGGCAGGAAATGATCAGGACACTGACAAAGGTATTAGCCTTGGTTCAGTAAGGAAACTGCACATCTTGGGATTATTAAAGAGAAAGAAGAGCCCAAATTTAACTTCAGCTGGCTTTGTTCATGTTAGTAGTTACATTAAAGGTTGCCTTGCATGGGAGTCACCTAAACTAATGGTGGATATGTGCCATTAAGTAGCATTGACTATTATTATTCCTATTTTCTTTTCCTCAGTAAGCACACTGCCACTTTAGTTAGAAATACTCTCAAGAGAGTCAGGTTGCTAATGCTGAATTTTTAAATCATTATTTTCAAAGGCTTTTGGCAATATGAGGTATCAGTCATCACTAGAACTGGTTGAAAAATTTTCAGTGGAACAGTTTTCCATCTGAAAATGGAGTTTTGTTGAAATGGAAACTTTTTGTGGGAAAGTTGATTTTGGCCACATTTTTGATGGAAAAGTGTTTAAATGAATTGTTTTGACTTAACATTTTTACCATATTTAAATGAATTGTTTCAATTTTATTACTGATTTATATGTATATTTATATATATTTAATTTATATATTATATTTAATGTTTAATATTATTTTATACTTTATCAGAATGAAATCTTTCAATGTTTCCAAATACATTTTTGGGGGAATTTCAAATTTTTGTTCCAATTTGGAATGCAAACAAATTTCAAAAGATTAGAATTTCCCACAGGACAGAAATTCCACTTTTTGACCAGCTTTCATTGTAGCACTGAAAGTAATAAAATATAATGTTGTCAAATGAGTCTGTCTTGAGTACATCCCAAATCTAGAATGATAGTGAATCTAATAAATGGATCAGTGTCATATAATACAATTTCTGAATGACTTGAGCCAAATGTTCTATAAATTATTTGTTTGCCGGTACTAGGCAATGGCATTTTATTGTACATTAATGTACTTTCCTCATATTTCTAGATACAACATCTGACATAAAGCACAAATGGTGTCAGTTTAAAAAAAACAGTGATCCCACATTTCAGCTGTTATTGTCTGAATTAGGCACCAGTGATAGAAAGCAAGAGTTTGTACAAGATGTTCACAGGTGGTCAGATCCACACTAATTGTTTATATTCATCACAGTGTTGGGAATATTAATTTTTAATAGTCTTCAATGTAGCATCAGATCACACCAACCCTAAATTTGTTTTTAACACAGAGACATGTAATCCATGAAATTCAGCAGCAGGAATCTCTTTTCATAATTAAATGTACGTCCAGTATCTATGTAAACTGGGAAGGAAATGGGACTTTGACACAGGCCAATATAAAAGAGTATTTATGTTTAGAACTGAAAGTTAACTTAATCAAATGGGCTATCGAATAGGAAAAAATAATTGTATTATTGTCACACTAGTGATATCACCCCACGATGGTGTGTTGGCTGGCTAGAACTTTCATCTCTCCTTCAAAGGATAGAAGAGCATTTCTAAAGAGAATACATACTACTATGATATATGCCACAGAAATAACTTGAAATTTATGACTAAATAAAGGGCTTCTGCTTTGTATACATACACTCCTGCAACACTGACCTGAGAGGACCCCTGAGTTGTGGAATAGCTAAAATACTTTTTCTGCCTTGCCATAGCTAATATTGCCATATATCGTAACTTCAGCTTAATGCCCACTTAGCAATGTTTGTCTAAGGTGTGGCTGAGCTTAACTACTAGCTAACTTTTACTAAATTGTTTTCCTGTGTTTTAATAATATGCTAATAAAAATTTTAAACATATGTGAACTTAAAAAATAAAATTTGCCTTTTATAAGCTGGCCTGGAATGGATGTAGCAGGGATTGTTGAATTGGGGCTAATTGCTGTCAGCCCACCTCAGAGGGTAATGGATTCTGATTGCTGAGGAGGTTGGTCAGGAGTGAATTAGCAGTTTCTGCACCAAGTCAAGAACAAAGGGAATTGAGACTCCTCATACTGAATATTGCCACGAGGAAGCTGACAATGTCCATTGTGGACCTAGGAATGCCAAATGACCTAAAGGGTGCTCGTCCTTGTTACATCGCGCATAAACAGCAAATTAGATGCCCAGAATGCAGTAGCTGAGCATGCAGTCTCTAGAGCAGGGGTGGGCAACCTATGACACGCAGCTCCGCACGCGAGCTGATTTTCAGTGGCACTCACGCTGCCTGGGTCCTGGCCACCGGTCCGGGGGGCTCTGCATTTTAATTTAATGTTAAATGAAGCTTCTTAAACATTTTAAAAACCTTATTTACTTTACATACAACAATAGTTTAGTTATATATTATAGACTTATAGAAAGAGACCTTCTAAAAATGTTAAAATGTATGACTGGCACGGGAAACCTTAAATTAGATTGAATAAATGAAGACTCGGCGCACCACTTCTGAAAGGTTGCCGACCCCTGCTCTAGAGCATGTGTATATATAAAGATTTCTAAAAATATTGCATGTCTCTATATTTAAAAAAAAAATTGGGTTGGTGCGATCTGCTGCTAAGTTAAAGCTCATTAAATAATTCATTAGTTACCCTCTAATGTGTGGGTCTGCCCACCTGCAAACATCTTTTACAAACTCTCTTTGTACTAATACATTGTTTTCCTAGTTGTGTAGAGAAGAATGAATATTTTCAGCATACTCGAAAGGAGAGTGTAAGAGATCCAGTGAGATGCAAATGTCTCTGCAGCCTGTCCTCCCCAATATGCTACTGGATAGATGAAGGGCTGGTGTATGCAGATACCCAGGAATTTCTGGTTCTTGGTATGCAGGTAAAAAGCACAACAAGTATTTCTGATTAATCAGAGATATGCAGATATTAAAATTAACTGACTTGACAATTACCTGAAGATACAGTGAGGTGTGCAAGCTATTCCATCAGGGAGAGGCGCTCATTATGTAAAACCCACTAGGAACCTTTAGAGTTGATGTAAACATTGTGATTAAATTTGAGTGCCTAAAGGGAGGTACCTAAATTTGGGCCAGGTCAGCCCACGGCTTTACATGTGGATTATGGGCTTAATAAACTAACTACCTTGAAAATGTGTATGAGAATACTCTGTTCCGACTGTTTCCGTGCTTGAGGAATTTTCCTGAAGCTGGATGGCATATGAAAAAGTGGGTGTGAGTGTATAAATTAGAGGTTGTAATAAAGGCCCTCAGGAAACACTATGTCATGCCATCCAAACCCAGAGTAATATGCAGAATAAAAGACCTTGCAATCAGTAGAATCTGCAGGTGATCTGAAAAACAGGTTCTTTGGCATTAAATATTTAAATATGGATTTAGAAATCTATCATTAGGTACCCAAGTTTGAACATTTGGTCAGTGAGTGCTGAATACTCTTCCTACAAACTGATGGTCACCAAGGGCCAGATTTTCAAAGGTATTTAGGCATCTAAAGATGCAGATAGGCACCTACTGAAGTTTTCAAAACATCTGGGCACCTAACTCCATTGAAATAATGTGTTCAGCTTGTATTCATGGCAACCCCTCAAAGATTAACATTAATAATCTTATATGATATCTTGTTACTGTCTCCTGGTCATAAGCTGTAAAAAAATCAACTTGATCATAAGGAAAAAAACGGCAAAAAGAATGAATTTATAGTAAAATGTCGAAGTCATGAGGCTTGTTACTTTTATCGCTGTAGCCTTCATTTTTCAACAAAAATTGTTCTAACCCATTTAATAAAAATATAATTAGTAGTTTTAAGGCATTTAAAATTACTATCCTTGTGCCTGTCAGGTCAACTCCATAGTAAGTGTGCAGGCAAAGGCCAATACTGCCTTTTTGTCAGCTTCAGCCTTGCCAAAGGCAACAGGAGCAGCAGCACTGACTTAAACAAGCTTTATTACTGTTTCTAAGGACTTGTCTACATCAGGAATTTGCTTCAATTCCAGCCACCGATGGCTTGAATTGAGGCAGATTCCCAATGTGGGCAAAGACTAACAACCCAGGGAAATTACAGAATCTGTGTGCTCCATCAAATGACTTTGTGACAAACTCTTCCTAATTGAGAGTTCCTGTTCTCTTTTAGCCTCCAATGATGATTTTAACTTGTTTCAGAGTAGCAGCCGTGTTAGTCTGTATCCGCAAAAATAACAGGAGTACTTGTGGCACCTTAGAGACTAACAAATTTATTAGAGCATAAGCTTTCGTGGGCTACAACCCACTTCTTCGGATGCATCCGAAGAAGTGGGTTGTAGCCCACGAAAGCTTATGCTCTAATAAATTTGTTAGTCTCTAAGGTGCCACAAGTACTCCTGTTGATTTTAACTTGGCAGCTTTCAAGGTTCCCAGTGAATGTGCTTTAATTTTTTAGTATCTCATCCACCTACCGGCATGCAAAATCCCCTATATCTCAGAAGCCAGAGATACCATCTTTTTAAAAAACAGTTAAAATCATGGAATCAGTATCTTCCGACCAGAGGCATTCTTATATACATGAGCAATCTTCTATATCTTCCTCTAGATCTCTTTTCATAAGTAAGGAAAAGTAACCTTGTGAAATGTACTTCCAAAAATGTGAATTGTTTATAAATGGCATTGTGTTCTTACAAATACACCTCTACCCCGATATAACGCGGTCCTCAGGAGCCAAAAATCCCTACAGCATTATAGGTGAAACCCCGTTATATCAGGGTAGCGGGGGCAGGGCTCCAGCGGTGATTTAGAGAGCCCCAGGCTCCGGCCACTACGGGGAGCCCGGGCCCTTTAAATCGCCGGCCAAGCCCCACTGCTGTAGCTCCGGGGTAGCGGCGGCAGGGCTCCAGTGGTGATTTAAAGGGCCCAGGGCTCCCCGCAGCAGCCGGAGCCGTGGGCCCTTTAAAGCGCCGCCCAAGCCCCGCTGCTGGCGCCCCAGGGTTACCGCACTATATGCGAACCCGCATTATATCAGGTCGCGTTATATCAGGGTAGAGGTGTATATTAAGCAAGGTGGCCAGTGGAAGGGGAATAGGTGGAATGTCTGCAACTGCTGATGTGTAATACAATTTAGATTCCGTGGCCTGTTTTTTAGTAATGGAAGATCATTACATGCAGGTGTTACATCCCTGATTGACAAAATGTGACCCATTGAAAAGCTGCATTGTAAAAGATTGGTTATATTATATTAACAGTCATTAGGAAATGAGCATGCAGAATGAAGTGTTTTCTGTTCACTGTTTTTTCCAGTTGTGTTAGTTTTACCAACATGGCCTTGGTCTAGTTTTTCAGATTTACATGTGCAATGTGTTACTTTGATAGTATGGTCTGTTTTTTCATCTGTGCGAGTATAATGCAATTCTCTTTGAATAGGATGGAAGAATCTTGTTTCTGCACACCTCAATACAAAATCTAGTATATTATGAGATGAAGGCCTATAAAGATCCTGTAAGTGTACTTTGAATGTACAGCCTTTCTTTTATTAAAAGAGTTTCATAACAAAACATACATAGCTGGATAAGGCTAGATATCAAAGTAAGAAACTATCTCTTCTCTTGTACGATGGCTGTCCTTAGTACCGAATGTACAGACCAATCGGTTGTCTTGCTTCAGAAATGTAACCTACCACACACACAGCCTTATAGAATAATTCTGGCTATTCCTGCACAGGTAATTTGCCAGATTCTGACTCAGAAATATTGGTGTAAATGCAAAGTAGCTCCATTAACCTCAGTGAAGTAAGTGTGCTGAATTTGGTCCACTATTTCCAAAGGCAGAGCAACTTCACTCTCAAATACAATGGAGTTCAAAAGCTTTTCACAGTTTGGAATCTTCTCAAGGGAGCTACGTTACTTACATACATTTCAATATATCACTCACAAATTGAGTCATTATTACAAATTGTTGTAGTTTCAGCTAGGATTTCTAGATGCGTCATTGAGTCCTGTACACAAATTCTATACTAATTCTTCCATCCCTCTGTTTTTCCCTTGTCAAGAAGGGTTTAAGCAGATACCCAGTCCCCTGCTGGCATACTTAACTGGTAATTATAGCAGAGTAATGCTGTAGATGTGTCACCCCAATCTGGCCAACAGTGCCAGCATATGAAATGACAAACACTGTATAAGGCACAGAAGAAAGGTTCCTGGCCTTAGGAACTTACAGTGTAAGTAGATATGTATTGAATATATAGTGGGTAGGAGGAATTAGTGTTTGTAGCCTTTGTGGAAAAAGAAAGTTTTGAGGAGCAATTTAAAAAAAAGAGAGGGAGACTGGGCCTTTTGCATTAGGATAGGAAGAGAATTCCAGGAATAGGGGACTCTGAGGCAGAAATGAAGATGAGAGGGACGATAGAAAGGAAATAGTGAGGCAGGGTTCATTGGCAGAGCAAAGGGATGAGATGGGAAGTAGTAACAAATGCAAATTAACATTGCTTTACTTTATATGGTAATATGGTCCAGACTAGAGCCCTGCGCGGGACTATTTTTTTAATCCTACTCCGGTCCAGCCCCCCATTCCCACACTCCCACCCTCTCCCGCATTGTTTCTTGCATTTTTATCCCTCTCCCACCCGCAAAAACCTTAGATCCGCAAATCCCGCAAGAGATACCGATTTCCCCCGTGCTACTAAAAAAACAAATGGTTAGTTGATATATATAAATGGAATTCAGACATAATTTATACCACTAAAAGAATAAAACAAATCTTGCTTACACCATGTAAAAATACTTTAACGCCTGTTATAATAGACATCAAATCTCTTTCTATCTCTTGCTTACACGTACATATTAAAACCTTTATTAAAAAAGATTTAGTATTTTCCTGCAAATTACCAGTCTGTTCCCCCTTCTCCCCACCCCCCCATCCAATCCCACTTGCAACAAAGTAAATTTTACCCGCTCCAGCTATTATGGCAGCCGGTCCTGAGGGACCCATGGGATCCCAGTCCCACTGCAGGGCTCTGGTCCAGACTTGTGTATTGATTGGTTTATCTATCAAGTATGTGTCTTCCGAGGAATAGCCCCTATTAAAGACCAGCAATCACTGTTTTAGGTAATTGAATTAAAACATGATATAGATCACCATCAACTGATAAATATGTGCCAGGAATTGGAATACAAATTGGTGCAGATCTGGAGTTTACCTGCCCTGCAGTTGCTTCACCAGATCAATATCTCGAATGAAACCATGGTTTTCACCAGGATTGTGAGTATTAAGAATAACTGTGGATTATCAGCGGGTATAAATATATAATACATCGTTGAGGGGATTGTTGTTGTTATTTTATTATTTATTATTTAACTGCCTTATTGCTAGGTTTCTGGCACCTCCTTCGAGGCTTCTGGTACTGGCCACTGTTGATGATAGGCTATTGTGCTAGAGAGACTGTTGCTCTGATTCGGTATAACAAATCCCATGTTCCCTGTTTATTTCTACAAGGCCCGAAAGTGTGCCTAAGTGCTTTTCAAAAGTACAGGGGAGACCCCTGCCCCAATTAGGGAAGGATCTAACTGTAGATGTGATGTGATCAGTGGGGTTAATGAACAGTAGGAAGGGAAGTAGGATGAGGAACTGCATATATTATAACAATAAGATCCTGTGATATTTCAGCTTTGGTATGTGCATGTCTTGATGGTACATTAAAAGGTTTCTCTGATAATAATCACTGTTATGAACAATACTTTGGGGCATCATAGAAGAGATGAGTCATAAAGAGAGTCTTGAAGGGCGGTATTTTGGTAGATCAGAATTGGTAGGGCATTGTATATATCATGAGTAGCAGTCTTTTTAGGCCTCCAGAGTGGAAGATGACACAAGAGTGGACCTGTACCATCTCAATTCCTGGTACAGCATGTGTCTTCAATCACCCAGCTGGAAGAGTTAAAAACAATCCCATTAGTAAATGAGGGCAGGGAACCTGTAAATGCCAACAATTAAAATAATTTTAGATTTTTGGAGTTTCAGAACAGTTCACTGTTCCTTGGCCTGCATTCTGGAGCTGTAAATGTCTTTGATGTTCATATTGAAGAAGGCCCAGTGGAGCTGTTGGAGAAAAATGAGAAAAAGCCAGGTAAGATTCATTAAAAAACAAAGGAATAATAGTTCTCTGTCATCACAGATTGGAAGTCGTGGGTGATGGTTTCATTGCTGATGAAAAGATATAAACATGAGATGGTATCTGATGGTATTATTCATAATGGGACTTGTACTATGTCTATTATTAAGTGAATCACTATAAGTGAAGGGTCATATCCTAAAATACTTGCTTAATTTTAACTCAGTAGTTTTTTGCTGTATTTATTCCTTAATAATGTTTTCCTATTTATTTGGAGTATTTTTCCACCTGACAGAGGGAGTGGAATTAGGATTTTGCTATTCTCTTCTTTTAGAATTTGAGCCAAATTCTGAAGATCTTACTCAGACTTTAATAATCATAATCATACCTAGCTATTAAATAGTGAGGTTAGTGGAAAATCTCCAGCAGCAGAACAAAGAAACCAGGTTTTGTTAGGGGAAGCTTTGGGCAGAAGAAAGGAGTTTGCTTTTGTTACAGGGGTGTCCCTTTTAAGTGGGGGAATCAACCAAAGTCAGAGAAAGCTAGCTGACCAAGACAGAGAGAGAGGCTCCATGGTTCTGAAGAGAAACCACGAGCTGCAAGAGAAGGATCCTGGACACCCCAGAGAACCCTGTCCAAGCCCAAAGAACTCTCCAGAGAGGGATGAGGAACCTGAGGTGGGGAAATGTGTATGGTTGTGTTTTATTATTTTGTCAATCTGTGCTAAGTAAGAAGTAATTTTGTTTAGAATTCTGTGCAAAGTCAGTGTGTCTGTTGGCTTCGCTATCACATCCCCCTGAAGAGTTAAATTGTAAACCCAGATCACCCACAAGGCTGCAATTCTGAGAGGGGATGTGTTTAAGCTATGGGAAGTCTGAGGAGTCACATTAGTCCCAGCATCTAGGCAGTTGGACTGTGGGGTCTCAGCTCTCAGGAGGGGGTGCTAGACAGAGGATCTGCCTAGAAACACAGGCAGCTGCCTAGGGTGGCAGATTTCTGGGAAGCTGCCTAGGATGGCAGATTTGTCCCAGCCAGCCCTCCATCGTGACAGAAGGGTGGCTGGACTCAATTTAAGTGGAGTTATAACCTAGTTTGCCAGGTCACAATGCCATTCACTCCAATTTGGCTTGGACACCCCCTTTCATGATGGAGGGATAGACGAGCCAAATTTGAGTTGTGTTGTGACCCCATATGCCAGGTTGCAATGCCACTCAACTTTGGCCTGGCTGCCCCACCACCACTCATGACTGAGGTGGGGCCAGGCCAAATCTGCCTCCCTAGTTTATGAAGAGGGTGTCAGCAAACTGAAGTTTTGCCTATGGTAGCAGTAGGGGCGGCTCTAGCTTTTTTGCCGCCCCAGGCACGGCAGGCAGGCCGCCTTCGGTGGCTTGCCTGTGGGAGGTCCCCGGTCCCTCGGATTCGGCGGCATGCCTGCGGGAGGTCCGCTGGTCCCGCGGCTTCGGCGTACCCGCCGCCGAATTGCTGCCGAATCCGTGGGACTGGTGGACCTCCCACAGGCATGCCACCGAAGGCCACCTGACTGCCGCCCTCACAGGGACCGGCAGGGCGCCCCCTGCGGCTTGCTGCCTCACGCACGCACTTGGAGCGCTGGTGCCTGGAGCCGCCGCTGGGTAGCAGATTCTCTTGAGCAGCCTCTTCCTAGAAACCTCAGCCAGAGGCAATGCTTGAACTCTGTTCAGACTGAAGGGGCTTAAAGAGCACACTGGCCCACTGAGGTGGGCCCCAAACACAACAGCCTGGTGAATGTCCAGCTAGCAGGGCTTTGTGTGTGTAATCAGAAGTTGGACCTTGTACACTCTGTGGTGTTTGTGCTTTAGGCAGGTCCAGTACTGCAAAAATTATCCTTGAACAGTCACTGAAATAAAAGCCTCCAATTCACTTCAGCATCTTGGGCCCTTTTAAAGTTGCTTTCTGCAGCATTTGTAATGGTGATTTTTTTGTTATTCACAGGAATATTTGAAGAAGGCAAAAAATTATCTGATAAGTCTGTGAAAGTTTTCACAATAAAGGTTCATCCCAGAAATGTTTATGGGTAGTTATTTTGACATTAATTGAACAGCCTGAGTGATTTATTTGAACCCTATTCTTGTTTTTAAAAGTTCAGTCATCCAGGAAGGGAGCAGAAAAAATAACACATGAGATAGGTGACCAGTCACACAGCTTGAATTGCAAATACTCAAAGCAAAAGCCTCAGTGAAGAGTTGTGAGAATCCTGAGGTGGAAATATATTTGCATAAAACATTCATTAGCTAATTTTGAATAACAAATTCTTAGAAATTGAAGTGCGTTCATGAATTATTCAAAAGTAGAAAAAAGGTCTTATGTAATCAAATAAGATTTTTTTTTTTTGCTACAAATGCTTCACCTAGTTTTATTCATGCTCTTGTACCAAAGAGCATATACATGTTCTACAGAGGGGGGGAAAGTTTTGCTGAAACCTATATTGGTCCATGTTTTTGTTTTTGGGGTTATGTTCTATGCTCCCCACCTCTCTGGATAGTACCCATTAGCACCCTTCTCTCTTGCTCATATAACTCATGTGACACAGAATATTCTAAACTATACTACAATAGGCCAAATTCAGGATATTGAGCTATGGATAATGATTCCCCAGAAAGACAATCAGGGGCTCAGCTGTGGCACCCTGATCCTGACCCACCCAAAACAACCAGGTTTGGCTGAGGGGACTAAGGGTGTGGTTGGCATATGCTGGTGCAGACCCCACCACCTCCGCACCTCATTTGCCTGCAGTCACTAACTCACCCTTCCCTGCTTGAATTACTCATGATCCTGGCACAATTAATCTGTGCAGGTGTGTAGGGGCATGCAGCCAACCTGAATAGAGATGCAAAATAACACTAGTGTTCAGGCAAAAACAAAAAGCTAGAATTTAGCACCTGCAGTCTTATTATGTTGTATAGATAGGGCCCTACCAAATTTTGGCCATGAAAAATGCATCATGGATCATGAAATCTGGTCTTTTGTGTGCTTTTAC
The DNA here is from genome assembly GCF_028017835.1 of Emys orbicularis. Taxonomy (NCBI): domain Eukaryota; kingdom Metazoa; phylum Chordata; order Testudines; family Emydidae; genus Emys; species Emys orbicularis. The sequence goes on from NC_088689.1 coordinate 110,337,425, forward strand.
CTATACTATACAGATTTCACAGGGGAGACCAGTGTTTCTCAAATTGGGGGTCCTGACCCAAAAGGGCGTTACAGGACAGTTGCAAGGTTATTTTAGGGGGGTTGCGGTATTGCCACCCTTACTTCTTGTGCTGCTTTCAGAGCTGGGTGGCTGGAGAGCGGCAGCTATTGGCCGGGTGCCCAGCTCTGAAGGCAGCACCCCACCAGCAGCAGCACAGAAGTAAGGGTGGCAATACCATACCATACCATCCTTACTTCTGTGCTGTTGCTGGCGGCAGCTCTGCCTTCAGAACGGGCTCTTGGCCTGCAGCTGCCTCTCTCCAGCTGTGCAGCTCTGAAGGCAGCACCGCCACCAGCAGCAGCGCAGAAGTAAGGGTAGCAGTACCACAACCCCCTCCTATAATAACCTTGTGACCCCCCCCAACTCCTTTTTGGGTCAGGACCCCTACAATTACAATGCCGTGAAATTTCAGATTTAAATAGCAGAAATCATTACATGTATGATTTTAAAAATCCTATGACTGTGAAATTGACCAAAATGGACCATGAATTTGGTTAGGGCTCTAGACAAAAGTAAAACCCCACGTCAGTTCAGCCAACCAGCAGTGAGAAGACCACATGCTTAATTAGCCCATTTAATATTCTCTGCTACAAACACTGAGATGTTTTTCCTTCTCAAAACAACTTGATACTTAGATCGTGTACCTAGTCCTACACAGTATTGAAATATCTTTTAAAGAACTGGAACACCATGTCTGAATCCCCTCAGACTTTGGAGAACTTCGTTCCTGATTCAGCTTCCCAACTTGGGTCAAGCTCTGTAAGATGGATATGAACCCTTTTCAACTTTGAGGAAGTCAGTATTTGATTTTCACAGCTCAGAGCTATCTCTGTTTGTAATATCTTTTGTTTCCACAAAGATATTTTGCCACTATTCCATCACTTTCTGGAGTAATGTTTACAACAAAATATCCAAATTGTACATGATTTAGAAATTTAATGTAGAAAGCAAACTTTTTAGAGCTATTTAGTCTACACGGCAGGCTTAACAACAAGATCATTACTGAGACATAGACCTAGGGAGTATTGTTTAGTAAAGAAAAGTGAAGTGCTGATGCTTATCTTGTCAAAAGAAGAAACAACAACAACACTGAAACCTTCTTTAAGAAAGATGTAGATAAGTGGTTCTCAGATCTGCCTCGAGCCCCCACTTCCATTGTATCCCTACCCGATGAGACAATCTGAAGAACTAGCTTGCTAAGAGATTTTCATTCAAGTATTAGTTGCTGTGGTAAGCATGAAGAGAAGATCAAATGGAGGCCAAAACCAGACAGGTCTCTATGAGAACTCCTGATATGTAAATAATCGATAGCAACGCTAATCCAAAAGGTTAACAAAACAGATTTTCATGGCAGCTGAGATAGGGCTTGTCTATACAGCGATTTAATGAGAGGCAAACTAGGGTGTAAATCTAGCTCTAGCCTACCAGCACTAAGGCTATGTCCACACTACAGAGTTTTGTTGACAAAGGTAATGCTGCTTTAATTAAAGTGCGTTAATTAAATGGCTGTTGCATGTCCACACTGTTCTCCTTGTATCAGCAGAGTGCAGCCACGCTGGCAGCTCTTGCATCGACACAGAGAGCAGTGCACTGTGGGTAGCTATGCCATTGCGCAACTGGCCGCAGGGTGCTTTGGGAAGGGTTTGCAGTGCCTCATGGGGTAGGTACAGCATCACATGATGCAAGTTTCTCATGTGGAGCCGGCTACTGCAGTGGTGTAGTGGTACCAAAAAAAGTGGATAAACTAACTGTACTAACCTCTATATTCCCCAGACGAGAAGTGGGTAAACTCACTTTATGCCAGCGTTTATCCCCAACTACACTACTGTGCTACCACACACTAGAAGTTCCATAGTGAGATTTGATCTACTGCTGCTTGAAACAGTATGTAGTAGTAAGGTCCACATGGCCAGTTAGTGTATGGCAGGCAAGAGTGCCATAGATTGACACCCTAGCTTGACGTGCACTAACTCTCTGTATAGACTAGCCCCTAATTTCACCTTCTCCAGGGGACCTGGACCTTGTTTACAATTCTCATGATGTCCTGTGAACTGACAGTCCTGTGGTTTCATCAGAACTGAGCGCATGCACTTTTCATAAAGTAAACATTGATAGTTTAATAAAAGAAGTTTCACATTTATATTGCCTTCTCATCATCAAGGGCTGGGCTGAGCCTGGGGCTCTCTCGAAATGTTGAGTAACATCCACATGACTGGCAAAATGGAGTTTCTTCTGGGTCTAACCTGATTTCTGCTCATAAATGGCCTGCTGCCTACGTAAATGCCACTCCCACACACTTTGATTAGTAGAAGTCTTCGGTTTTTCTTACTGAATCACATCTTTATTATACATGAGATACAAAGGTAAATTTTATCTCATCTGTTTTTTTAATTGGCTCTAAAATTGGTTGACCCTACCCATGCTGTAGTTGAAATCATGCTGTAGTTAAAATCATGCAAGCAAAAAACACATTTAAACAGTATATTGCTTACTAAGGTACTAATAGTTTCCCTCACTGGTTTGTACCAGGATTCTTTTTCTGAGAACTGTGTTCTTTAGTCCTATTCAAAACCATGACATAGACTTTGTAGGTGGGTAGGGCCTTTCATCATTCCACTTACACCTGAGTTGCGGGACCTGGTTAGAACCCTGCTCTCCCCTATCCTAGTACAGCATAATTATATTTTTAGTGTAGATGAGATTTAACTCTGTCCCTGAACCAAGCTTGGACATCTCCAAGGGCATCATTATATTGATGTGTCCAAGGCTTTAGCTTGTAACTGCTCCTCTGGACTGACTGTCATTGTAGTATTGGTGGTCTAGTAGTCTGTGGATCTACTGTTATTTGTATAACAGCATGCTAAATGATTTATAGACATATAAGAAGGTAAAGGCCTTGCCTCAAAGAGCTTATCTAAATAAGCAACATAGAAATGAAAGGCTGAGACATGGGAATAGGATATAAGAAAAAGCAATGAAGTTGTATTGTGCACACTGTTGGCCCACCCACACCCATCACACTGCCTGGAATCATAATTTTAACAGTGCATTCTGGGAAGGCTGAGTAGCTCTTCCATACTGTTTCAGCTGCAGGTGCCAAGGGCAAAGGATTGTCTATTTTGAAGGTGTTATGAATAATACTATGCAAATTGAAGGCTGTGGGAGTAGAGTTGGCAACGGCCTCTGCATGTAATGGGATTATCTCTATTCAGTCTTCTTTTTATATTAATAATTTTACAAATATAGTTTAGAGAATTTTATGATGGTGAAAGGTGCCAGATTGACAGCCCTGTAATGACTGTTTTGATGTCCTCCTGTAGAAGGAAGTTGGAGTTACGTTAGGAGGATTGACAAACCTGGTTACACTGACGTAATTAGACAGTGCTCTTCACATAGCAGCAATAACATATTATAACTTGGCTACAGGTTGACAATTATGCTACAGCTCTGCTCATGAGTGAGGTCAAAACACAATTTACCTGCTCGTTTTAGGAATCATGAATGATATTCTGGCCCAGTTGAAGTCAATGGGAGTTTTGCCATTGACTTTGATGGGGTCAGGATCTCACTCTATGTGTCAACCATCTGATAGTATGGAGTCAACCGTGTTACAACCTTGTTAAAATCTCAGTAAAAGTCTGTAATGTAGGTGGGCTTAATGGCACAAATTTGCTAACATGGTTCTTGGATTGAGAAAAAACTCCATGATCACAATGGTCAGGAAAATTACTAGAGCTGTACTAACAACAGCCGTGTCTAAACAAGGTTGCATCTAGCCCGGGAATATTGGCAGAACTCCCGACCCAAGGAGCAGGTCTGTACAGTGGAAATAACTTTGATTTTAAAAATTGAATCCTACTAATTGAGTTTAGCCGTGTACATTAATGCAATCTTAGCAAATGTTGTGTTTGCCTATACATTACCAGTATAAGAGCATTAACTCCTCATGATGACATGGTTATAAGTGAAATCCGAGTCTCTATTGCAAATCTAGGGAAAACTACTTATCCAATGACATGTGAAGTGACCATCAATACAGTCAAGGAAGAGGAATTCAAAGTCAGGTATTCAGAATGTCCAAATTATGCCTGTGCTTTTTCTGTCTCTAAGGGGGAAATGAAGAACCAGATATCACTCATGATTCTGAAAATGCTCACAAGGGCCCTGTGGTAGCAGTGGATGCCTGCAAGACTCTCTCTCTCTTTCTAAGCTGTGGGTAGGTGAAGCATTGAACATCGTCTCCTTATTTATACGGTAATCAGAAGGGTTTGTGCAGGATGGAAGCTCAAGTACATTCATGTGAAACATATAAAACCTACCATTTGGCTGATAACATGTTTCATACTCTTACAGCTGGTGCAATAGGTTTTCCACACAATAAACTGAAGCTTGGTAACATCACTTTGGTATTGGTACCACTGTAAAATTATTCATTATTAGAACCTGCCCAGGAGAGATGCTGGGAATACCACTTATGGACATAATGGACCAAATTCATCCCCACTTTCAATCTAGCAAGTATCTAGGAAATATCAGTGTAAGCAGAACAGGAGGATGGGAACAATGTGGGGGTGAGATTTCAGAGATAATCAAAGCAGTCCAGGGAAGCATCCGAATAATTACATATTCATTGTTAATGGAAATTCCATTTGCAAGCTAAGCTATTGTTTAAAGGAAATAAAATATAAAGAAATTGCACCAGTATTGATGAGTTTCAGTTCAGTTCCTATTGGCCAACATAAAACCTGCCTTCACAATTAGCAATTAATTGGAATCTTTGTTGGCAATTTTAGAAGAGACATCAAAGGCTGACAATGAATGCAGAGACTGAACACTCCTCTTTCTCTTATTAGGCCTGGTCTACACTACGTGTCTAGGTCGACTTTAGCAGCGTTAATTCGAATTAAGCCTGGACACGTTCACACGACGAAGCCCTTTCTTTCGACTAAAGGGCCCTTTAAACCGGTTTCTTTACTCCACCTCCGACGAGGGGATTAGCGATAAAATTGGCCTTAGGGGGTCGGAATTGGGGTAGTGTGGACGGAATTCGACGTTATTGGCCTCCAGGAGCTATCCCACAGTGCTTCATTGTGACCGCTCTGGACAGCACTCTCAACTCAGATGCACTGGCCAGGTAGACAGGAAAAGCCCCGCGAACGTTTGAAATTCATTTCCTGTTTGCTCAGTGTGGAGAGCACAGGTGACCACGCAGAGCTCATCAGCACAGGTAACCGTGATGGAGTCCCAGGATCGCAAAAGAGCTCCAGCATGGACAGAACGGGAGGTACGGGATCTGCTCGCCATATGGGGAGATGAATCAGTGCTAGCTGAACTCCGAAGCAGTAAACGAAATGGCAAAATATTAGAAAAGGTCTTAAAGGCCATGAAGGACAGAGGCCATAACAGGGACACACAGCAGTGCCGCGTGAAAATTAAGGAGTTCAGGCAAGCCTACCACAAAGCCAGAGAGGCAAACGGAAGGTCCGGGACAGAGCCGCAAACATGCCGCTTCTACGCGGAGCTGCATGCCATTCTAGGGGGTGCAGCCACCACTACCCCAACCGTGTGCTATGACTCCATCAATGGAGAAAAACGCAACAGGGAAGCGGGTTTGGGGTACACGGAAGATGATGATGATGAAGATAGCTCACAGCAAGGAAGCGGAGAAACCGGTTTCCCCAACAGACAGGATATGTTTATCACCCTGGATCTGGAACCAGTAACCCCCAAACTCACCCAAGGCGTGCTCCCAGACCCTGAGGGCACACAAGGGACCTCTGGTTAGTGTACCTTTGTAAATATTACACATGGTTTAAAAGCAAGCGTGTTTAATTATTAATGATTAATTTGCCCTGGCAATCGCGGCCAGTACAGCTACTGGAAAAGTCTGTTAACGTGTATGGGGATGAAGCGGAAATCCTCCAGGGACATCTCCAGAAAGCTCTCCTTCATGTACTCCCAAAGCCTTTGCAAAAGGTTTCTGGGGAGGGCTGCCTTATCCCGTCCGCCATGGTAGGACACTTTACCACGCCAGGCCAGTAGCACGTAGTCTGGAATCATTGCATAACAAAGCATGGCAGCGTATGGTCCCGGTGTTTTCTGGCATGCAGACAACATCCATTCCTTATCGCTCTTTGTTATCCTCAGGAGAGTGATATCATTCACGGTCACCTGGTTGAAATGGGGCGATTTTATTAAGGGGATATTCAGAGGTGCCCGTTCCTGCTCTGCTGAACAGAAATATTCCCCGCTGTTAGCCACGTGGTGGGGGGGAGGGGTGAAGTGATCATCCCAGAGAATTGGGTGTGGGGGGGAGGGGAGTTAGTTGGGTTTGTGCTGCATGTTAACCCTGAAACCGCAGCCCCTCCTTTTACATTGCAAACCCATTTCAAATGGCCAACCCAACGGGTGCTTGGTATGGTTAATGAGAGCGCTACTGTTTGAAACCATTCCCACATGTTAAGAAGGTTAAAAAAGCCAAAAGACTGTGTCTTACCATGGCTGCCTGCAAGCTGAAATCTGTGGCCTGGCACTGCGTGAGTGATCTCTCACACCAAACCGGCAGACCCTCAATATAAGAGGAAAAATGCAACCTTGTAACGAAAGCACATGTGCTGTGTAATGTGAACAGCAAAATTTAACGTGAAAGAGTGTACCCATTGTTCTCTAAAATGTGTCTTTTTTAACCACCTCTCCCTTCTCCTCCACCAGCTGCAAATGTTTCTCCTTCACAGAGGCTAGTGAAGATTAGAAAGAGAAAAAGGAGGATGCGGGATGACATGTTCACAGAGCTCCAGATGTCCTCCCACACTGACAGAGCACAGCAGAATGTGTGGAGGCAGTCAGTGACTGATTACAGAAAAGCACAATATGAACGAGAGGAGAGGTGGCGTGCTGAATCGCGGGATGAACAGAGCAAGTTGCGGGCTGAAGTTGATAGGTGGCGTCAGCTTGCAGACAGAAGGCAAGAGTCGATGCTCCGGCTGCTGGAGCAGCAAACTGATATGCTCCAGCGTATGGTTGAGCTGCAGGAAAGGCAGCAGGAGCAGAGACCGCCGCTACAGCCCCTGTGTAACCAACAGCCCTCCTCCCAAAGTTCCATAGCCTCCTCACCCAGATGCCCAAGAACACGGTGGGGGGGCCTCCGGCCACCCAGTCACTCCACCCCAGATGATTGCCCTAGCATCAGAAGGCTGGCCTTCAATAAGAGTTAAAGTTTTAAACTGCAGTGTGTCCTTTTCCTTCCCTCCTCCCCCACCCATCCCGGGCTACCTTGGCAATTATCCCCCTAGTTGTGTGATGAATTAATAAAGAATGCATGAATGTGAAGTAACAATGACTTTATTGCCTCTGCAAGCGGTGCTCGAAGGGGGGAGGGGAGGGTGGGGTGGTTGGCTTACAGGGAAGTAGAGTGAACCGGGTGGGGGGGGGCGGAGGGTTCATCAAGGAGAAACAAACAGAAGTTTCACACCGTAGCCTGGCCAGTCACAAAACTCGTTTTCAAAGCTTCTCTGATGCGCACCGCGCCCTGCTGTGCTCCTCTAACCGCCCTGGTGTCTGGCTGCGCGTAATCAGCGGCCAGGCAATTTGCCTCAACCTCCCACCCCGCCATAAATGTCTCCCCCTTACTCTCACAGATATTGTGGAGCGCACAGCAAGCAGCAATAACAATGGGGATATTCTTTTCGCTAAGGTCTGAGCGAGTCAGTAAGCTGCACCAGCGCGCTTTTAAACGTCCAAATGCACATTCCACCACCATTCGGCACTTGCTCAGCCTGTAGTTGAACAGGTCCTGACTCCTGTCCAGGCTGCCTGTGTACGGCTTCATGAGCCATGGCATTAAGGGGTAGGCTGGGTCCCCAAGGATCACGATAGGCATTTCAACATCCCCAACGGTTATTTTCTGGTCCGGGAAGAAAGTCCCTTCCTCCAGCTTTCGAAACAGAGCAGAATGCCTGAAGACGCGAGCATCATGTACCTTTCCCGGCCATCCCACGTTGATGTTGATGAAACGTCCCTTGTGATCCACCAGGGCTTGCAGCAGCATTGAAAAGTACCCCTTGCGGTTTATGTACTAGGTGGCTTGGTGCTCCGGTGCCAAGATAGGGATATGGGTTCCGTCTATCGCCCCACCACAGTTTGGGAATCCCATTGCAGCAAAGCCATCCACTATGGCCTGCATGTTTCCCAGAGTCACTACCCTTGATATCACCAGGTCTTTCATTGCCCTGGCAACTTGGATCACAGCAGCCCCCACAGTAGATTTGCCCACTCCAAATTGATTCCCAACTGACCGGTAGCTGTCTGGCATTGCAAGCTTCCACAGGGCTATCGCCTCTCGCTTCTCAACTGTGAGGGCTGCTCTCATCCTGGTATTCTGGCGCTTCAGGGCAGGGGAAAGCAAGTCACAAAGTTCCAAGAAAGTGCCCTTACGCATGCGAAAGTTTCGCAGCCACTGGGAATCGTCCCACACCTGCAGCACGATGCGGTCCCACCAGTCTGTGCTTGTTTCCCGGGCCCAGAATCGGCGTTCCACGGCATGAACCTGCCCCAGGAACACCATGATTTCCACATTGCTGGGGCCTGTGCCTTGTGAGAGGTCTATGTCCATGTCAATTTCCTCATCACTCTCGTCGCCGCGCTGCAATCGCCTCCTCGGCTGGTCCTGGTTTTGCTTTGGCATGTCCTGGCTCTGCATATACTCCAGGACAATGCGTGTGGTGTTCATAGTGCTCATAATTGCCGCGGTGATCTGAGCGAGCTCCATGATCCCAGTGCTAGCTATGGCGCCTGGTCTGAAAAAAGGCGCGAAACTAGTATCTGACGGACCAGGGGAGGGAGGGGCGAGTGACGACATGGCGTACAGGTACAGGGAATTAAAATCAACAAAGGTGGCTGTGCATCAGGGAGAAACACAAACAACTGTCACACAGAATGGCCCCCCCCAAAGATTGAACTCAAAACCCTGGGTTTAGCAGGCCGTTGATTTCACGGCGGGAGGGGGAAGCTAATGAATACAGAACAAATCTATTTTTTACATCTTAAGACGACGGTGCAGCATGACTGATAGCCCTCGGCATCTTCTGGGTGCTTGGCAGAAAATACTGGGCGCTTGGCAGTTAGTGTACTAAGACTGATAGCCACTGCAGTATGACGACGATGGATACCAGTCGTAATATACTATCTACTGCCAAAAGGCAAGGGGCTGCTGCTGTGTAGCAATGTAGCCCCACGTCTGCCAGCCCCACGTCTGCCAGCACCCAGATCGCCCTCGGCCTCTTCTGGGTGCTTAGCAGAAAATACTGGGCGCTTGGCAGAAAATAGCATACTACGACTGATAGCCATCATTGTCAAGACAGTTCGATAGGACTGAGCATGTCTGCCCAGGTGCCCATGATTGACAGCCACTGCAGTACAATGACGAAGGTTACCAGTTGTAATAAACCATCTACTGCCAAAAGGCAAAGGCAAGGGCTGGTGCAATACAGCCCTACGACTGCCAGCCCCATGGCTGCCAGCACCCAGATCGCCGATGAAGGCTACCAGTCATGCTGCACCGTCTACCGCCAAAAGTCAGTTAGCTTCTGCTGCTGTGTAGCAATGCAGTCCCACGTCTGCCGGCACCCAGATGACATATGGTGACGGTGAGCTGAGCTGAGCGGGCTCCATGCTTGCCGTGGTATGTTGTCTGCACAGGTAACCAAGGTAAAAAGGCGCAAATCTATTGTCTGCCGTTGCTCTGACGGAGGGGGAGGGGCCTGACGACATGTACCCAGAACCCCCCGCGACACTGTTTTGCATCATTCGGGCATTGGGATCTCAACCCAGAATTCCAATGGGTGGCGGAGACTGCGGGAACTGTGGGATAGCTACCCATAGTGCAATGCTCCGGAAGTCGACGCTAGCCTCGGTACTGTGGACGCGGTCCGCCGACTAGAGCACTTAGAGCATTTTATGTGGGGACACACACAATCGGCTGTATACAACCGATTTCTATAAAAACGGCTTCTATAAATTCGACCTAATTTCGTAGTGTAGACATACCCTTAGAGGCAAATTCTTCAGAACAGGAATGAGGTTTACTAGATGGGGCATAGTTGGAGGAGTTTGCCTGGCAGCTGCCTGTGACACAGTAATTGTATGATTATACAGATGCCTTCAGTCTTCTGGAATAAATTTTTCCTTTCAAAAAATCTGTTGGAATTAAACCCATTCTCAGAAATGGAGGAAGGGCTTATTTCCTCATTAATTTATTACATTGTCTTTGATGTTGTAGGTGCTATATTAGGTAAACTCTTTCACTGTGTGAAAGTCCCTATGATAAAATGCTGCTCCTTCCTGAACTCTAATGTCTTTGCTTTTGTAGTGTTAATTTGGTTATTATTGGTTAAAGAAATCCACTTGTTTGTGACTGGAATAAAATGACGAGGTAACCCAGATTAATCCCTCTCCTTATGGGTTCTCACTGATCCTACAGGGTAAAATGCTCCCTGGGCAGAAATCCACATGTAATCTGTGCACCACTTATGTCCCACTTAAACCCTATTTTCATGATTTAGTGGGATTAAGTGGTGCATAGAACTCATACTGGCCCTCTGTACAAGGGAAAATTTCACCCACAGAGAATTACTAAAATCAATGTTAAGACTATTTCACAAGATAATTCTGATTCCTTTATTTTCCAGTGCGGACTACATGGTGAAACTCTGGGATATTCACAAGAATTTGCTGTCCGACATCTGTCTTGATAACACTCTCAGCTCTGCTTGTTTCCTGAATGGTTCTGGAGATATTTTAGTGGCTTTCAAAAATGATCTTTACATCTTGCCTCACAGTAAGGCACTGGGTATCTCAGCGACAGATACAGATGTCTCTGGAATCTCAGCAACAGGTATGACATCAGACAGTCTTACGTGGATACATTTGCTCTCTTGTTAGGAATCAGATTTTTTTAACCGTTTGCTATGATTTTCAGTGTCTGCAAAATATATTGCACCATATTAGCTGTGAACAGTGCTTTCACAAAAGGGATAGTCATAAATTGATGGTAATTTGGGTCACAGTTAGATTCAAATCGAACTTTGGTCACTTTACTGGGTGTTGCTTTCCTACATGAGTCCTTATTTCACAATGACGTATAATATCTGCAAGTCAGAGTTGAATGCCTGACTTCTTTTAAAAAGAAAATTATAAAGAGCTCATTCTTCTAAAAGGCAAACAATCTTGGGTCATTTAGACCTAGATTTGACTTTTGTAAAAACAATAATTTTACAAATCTTAATATTATTTGAAATGTTTTCATGATCTTTTTCCACATTTAAAAGAAAACACCTTTTTTTCCCTTTAAACTTTTTCCTGCAAAATTTGCTGTCCAAATATAACACCATTGTTCTAGTTGTGCACAGAATCCAGAAATGAATCCAGAAGCAGTTCAGTCTATATTCACTATTTGAGCTGAATGAACTCAAAGGATGAGTGAATGCAAAAGTAAAAAAAACCCCAAAACAACCTACCATCAATGGTAAAAAGTACATCAAATTTGTAAATTTTTTTTCATTTTTAAGTTATCTAAGTGTAGTAACACAGATAAGGATATTATATTATATATATAAGTTTTTGTCTTGGCAATGTCCCTTTTAAGTATATTTATACAAATACCACTCTTGTGATATTGTGATATCTTCACCAGAGTCCTTCATTTATGAAAACCAAGCTTTAAATTACCAAAAGGAAGGAAAAACTGATGTCTCCAAAGTCACTGACATGGACTCTTATCTGGTATGTTCTAGTTGCTTGAACCCATACTGCTATCAAATATACAAGGGAAAACAATTCTAAATGAGCCACAGCACTCACAGACACAACATAAACCAGCTCCACTGAAGAACATCTGATACTAGCAGCTAAGTCTGCCACCATGTGCTAGATACACTGAAGAACAATAATTCCTGCCCCAGTTCCAGGATTAAGGCAGATTCTTCTCTGACCTTCTGTAGTAGGAAGTGGGTGGTGGAAAAAATATTATGTAAAACCCAGAGCTGGGATATGGATTTCCTAATAAGAAAACCTGTTCAGTTAGCAGATTGATTGTCCCACTTTATTTTACTAATAAGCATTACCTCAAAAAGTAGAGATGGTTGCATACTCCAGGAAAGTGAACTATTCCTATTACATGGGGAAGAAAATGTGCGTAAGTTAGACTGGGTGAATGAATTAGCACTTGACTGTGATCTCTCTCCATTTGATGGAGTTTGTATTTCTGAACAGAACTCCCTTTATATGTACCAGATTTAGTATCATTCACTAACTTGTTCACCTATCTGCATTTATAATTATTTATACTTTCAGCTAACCTGCAAGTACTCCAAACTGACGTGCTCTACCTATTAAATATAGAATACAAAATTTCAATGTTAAATGAAATGTTTGCCAAATTTTTTCATTTCTTTTTTCAACTTGCTACAGAACTGATTGTTAAAAAAATCCAGTTATGAAATGTTTATCATTTTTTCATTGAAATTTGGAATTTTGAGGAAAAACAAAAGTGAAATTTTCATGAAAACTTTAGGGGGGGAAAGTGTTTGTTTGTTTGTTTGTTTTTACCAGATCTAATACAGAGTTATTTACTTATCACAGTTTCTTTATTCATCTGCTAAGATTTTATTCTGAAAACTGTGGAGGAAAATTCTTATAGCTACATTTTCACAGCACTATATACTGGTGACTAGGACCTTACACATTGTAAATTTAAAAACACCTGTCCAAAAAACATTATGGATCATAGTGGTATGGAAGATAAAATAGCCACATTTCCTGCAATCTTTGAGACAAGCATATGCTACTGGCAGGATCAACCAGGTAGCCGCGCTCTGGAAAGGAGGAGCAGGGGCCCCGCCATGAGGATTGGAGGCACCCCTGCTCAGCGGGCCCCACCGGCCTTCCCCCGGGAGGGAAGGAGCGGGACCCGCGAGCAAGCATTGAGTTTTTCCTCTACATTCTTAGTTAATATGTCATAGATGGTGCCTCTTCCTAATACAAATGACATAGAGTACTCCTGGGGGAATTCTGCACCAAAAAATTAAAACTTCTGCACAGAATATTTTCAAATTCTGCTAAATTCTGCATATGTTACTTGTCAAAATAACACAATATAGTCACACCAGTTTCAATTTTTTTTGTTCATTTATTTCAAAATACCTGTCAGCAAGTATGTCTGTAAGAATACAGACAACAAAAAAGATTCAGGAAATGTTTTTTTGACAAATAGATTCCTTACTAGGCATATTAATATAGAACTCTGAGTAATAATTCATTTAAACTACAATACAGAACCATATTTTCCACACCCCTCAGAAGCAGTGCAAAGGCTTGGGGGAGTCAGGGGTAACGGAGGAGAGGAGGGAGAGGGAAGGAAATTGCTGGGAAGGAGCCTGGGTGTGAACTTGGAGGGTTGTAGGGTATGAGTGGGAAAAGAATGGAACAGGTTTTTTGGGGGGGCATGGAGGGATTGTTAGGGAGCTTCCCCCATACAGATCCTGGCTGACCCCTAGCCTCTGCCACTCAGTCAGGCACATCTGCCCCTGTCCCTATGTGTTCCTGAACCCCCATATGTCCTTGCACCCCCATCCACCTGTCCCTCCATCCTCACTTAGACACCCAATCCTCCCATCCCCATGTGGCCCTGTACCCCCTCCACCTGTCCCTATGTGGCTCTGTTCCCCCTCCCCCTATCCCCATGTGTGTCTGTGCCCCCACCCACCACCCCTGTCCTTATGTAGCTCTGCACCCCCTCCCCCTGTGGCCCTGTGCCTCCACTCCCATTCAGCCTCTACCCCAGTCTTTCCCCCCCCCCAAGCCTTATGAGCCCCTATCTGACTGCCCCCACCCCAGCACCCCACACTGTCTGTTCCCCCATAGCCCCTGTCTCCTGACCTGGCCCACTGCGAAGAAGGCAGCTCTTTCTCTTCCCTCGCTGGCGGGGAGCTGCTGCTTGTTCTAGTGCCACAGTGCCCTCTGCTGGGGAAAAGGCAGAACTGCAGAAGTTATTTTCTGCTGGGAGCTCCTGCTGTTCTTGTGCCACAGTGCCCTCTGGTGGGCAAAAGGCGGAAGTGCAACAATATTTTGACAAGCTTTTTTTCTATGCAAAAAAAATGCGGGGCTCATTAATTATACGCATGTGCAGTAGCGCAGAATTCCCTCAGGAGTAATAGAGAGACAAACATCACTTTCCTGAGGGCATTTAGGTCTATGCCCCTCTTGAGCTTCACTTAAACCCATGAGTGGCATATAGGTCTTGTGCCAATATTCTTCTCTGATTAGGGGTAAATTTCACCCACTGAGAATAAATTCTTCTTCCAATGAGACTTTGCATCTATGGACCATATACAGTGTTTTTATGTGACACGGCTGATGACTTGATGGCTAGAAACACATGCATATGAGTGGCACCAAAAAGAACGCCTCACCAAGCTCTCTGTGTGTGTGTGTGTAAGGGAAACATTTTCCTCATATATTTATGATTACTGGGCCTCAACATTTTCTCATTTCTCTAGGTGCCTTACATGGGATTTAATTTCACCAGTGACTTCACAACAGAATTGCTGGTTTCACCAATGGACGGAGAAAAGGTTAGACTCAGTTGAATAGTTAAGTTTCTTTGAAATCTGAGAATGGTGTTGGAAGTAAAGACATGTTGAGCCATTTTGATCCCCTTAGGAAATGTAAGCATCTCTAAGGGCTTGTACACACTATTATGTTGGTATAACTTATGTCGCTCAGGAGTGTGAATAAGCCATCTCCATGAGCGAGGTAAGTTACACCAACCTGAGTGCCACAGCACTATGTGGACAACGCTATGTCTCCCACCAACATAGCTACTGCTTCCTACGGAGGTGGTTTTATTATGCCGACAGGAGAGCTCTCTCCTGTCAGCATAGAGCATCTACATCAGATGTGCTACAGCAGCGCCACTGTAGTACTTCTAGTGTAGACTAGCCCTAAAAGCAGAGCATCTGTCATCCCAAAAGGGACACGATCAACCTAGGTAGGACCCAAAATGTAAAGGAGGGTGTTCTACTGAGTTGGTTGGGAAATTCATTAGTACAATGTGAACCTGCAAGTATTGTGTTCATTTAACATTTTATTACCTGTACATCAAAGAAACATAGCTATATGTGTATACTCCTCTATCATCCACCAGCTGTCCTGGAAGTTGCCGCTGGCCCCTTCCCGGATATATTGTTCTCCCAGTATCTCAGCGACTTCATTGACGATATTTGACTTCCTGATTCAACCTGGACCTCTCAGCATAGATGAGCGAGAGAAGGCAGAACGTAAAGGATTCTTTCTACAATTCTACCTTTCGTTTACTTCTGTTTATTCAAGAACTAAAGTAAATCTGGTAGCATCCTAAACCTTGAACCAGATCCTCGGCTGGTATAAATTGATGTAGCTCTGTTGACTTCAGTGGAGCTAAACTGATTTATACCAGCGGAGGGTCTGGCCCTATAGGTCAGATTTTCACAATTCCCTGCACACAAGGGGTCTGCTGTACACCCAAAACTCCAGTTGAAGTCAAAGGGAGCTGCAGATGCTCATCACCTCTGAAAATGGTCCGGGGGGAAATAAAACCCCACTGTCATCACCTCCTGAACATCTGCCTGTTATTAGACCCATGGTAAATTTTTCAAAAGCACATAAGTGACTTAGTTCCTAAGTCTCATTTTCAACAGTGATTTAGGCACTTAAGAGCCCAAGTCCCATTGACTTTCAGATACCCACAAATGGTAGTTCATGGGGGAGTGGGCTTTCTGACTGCCCTCTCCTCCTGTAAAGCACCAGAATGGAGGGGAGTGGGCAGCAAGTCATCCCTTAAATAGGAATGTAGATGTTTGGAGAAGGTTAGCTGGCTAAGAGCCTCCTCTCCTCTCCCCTCCTCTCCCTCCCCCCATATAGCTGCCACTGAGCTGGGGTGTGTGTGTGAAGCCCATTAAAAGGAAAAAAAGTTTGTGTGTGGACCAGGGAGGGAATGTGTGGGGAGCACCAGATGCTCTCAGGTGCATTTATTAAGCATCCTGTCTTTTGAAATACTGATTCTCAACATCCTGAGATCCCTTCTTACTCTAATAAGGCCTGTTTTCCTGCCTGTCAGAAAGCTTCCCTATAACATTATCTTAACGTGTATAGGGTGTAGTAGCAAAAGGTATAACTAAAGCTGTCTTTGCTCTTTTCTCCCAGTCTCTGAAAGAATGATCCTGACTGATGATATGAAATACTTGCCTGGCCCCAGACCTGCAAGGGCTGTGGATTTGGAAATACCTGAGTTTGGAATCTCCCCATGTTCTTCTCCACTCAGTGTATGTTCAGAGGCCCAGCCTGAGGAAGAGGTTTGTATGAAACCATTTCACACTGCTGTACAGAGTCCAACAGTATGTCATGTGTGGCTTCCTTCAACACAACACCTGCCTTTATCAAGGTGGAAAGCAGAAATGCTGATGACTCAAGTTATTTTGGCAACATCATTTTGAGGTCCCTTCTCAAATGCACTGATTAAACTCAGGCCTTCTGACAC
Source organism: Emys orbicularis (assembly GCF_028017835.1). Taxonomy (NCBI): domain Eukaryota; kingdom Metazoa; phylum Chordata; order Testudines; family Emydidae; genus Emys; species Emys orbicularis. The sequence goes on from NC_088689.1 coordinate 110,354,055, forward strand.
ACAGCTAGTGTACTTAGAGTTCATAATAAATACATCATAATTCTGTCTTGTTATGGGGACACCTGCTGGAAGAACTCAGAGCACAAGTAAATTCTGTGCCTGGGAATTTAGCCTGACTTGCCTCTCATCAAGAATGCCTGTTACTGCCTTGTACATTTACTATCACAGAAAGTAATTTGGGAATGTTTCTATTTTAATCCCTGGGATTACATTTCAAATGCAGGGTAGAGTTTAATAATATAAATGTTTTTAGGGTTTTTTTCTTCACAGCACTGGACTGAAACCACAAATACTAACCCTTTCACTGAATAAAAGTCAGTGCAGTTAATACTGTTCAAAATTTGAACAAAAATTGGAACAAATTTTGAAAGAGAAAGTAGTTAAGGACATAGAGGTGAATGGTAATTGGTATAAAATACAACATGGTTTTACAAAAGGTAGATCATGCCAGACAAACCTGATCTCCTTCTTTGAGAAGATAATTGAAATTTTAGACAAGAAAATGCAGTAGATAGATCTAATGTACCTGGATTTCGGTAAGGCATTTGATACAGTTCCACATGGGAAATTATTAGTTAAATTGGAGAAGATGGGGGTTAATATGAGAATTGAATGGTGGATAAGAAACTGGTTAAAGGGGAGACTACAACGGGCCATACTGAAAGGTGAACTGTCAGATTGGAGGGAGGTTATGGGTGTAGTTCCTCAGGGATCGGTCTTGGGACTAATCTTATTATATTTCTGACCTTGGCACAAAAAGTGGAAGTGTGCTAATAAAATTTGCAGATGACACAAAATTGGGAAGTATTGCCAATGAGGAAGAGGACTGGAATATCACACAAGAAGATCTGGATGATCTTGTAAACTGGAGTAATAGAAATGGGATGAAATTAAATAGTGCAAAGTGCAAGGTAATGCATTTAGGGACCAACAAGAATTTTTGCTATAAGCTGGGGACTTACCAGTTGGAAGTGACAGAGGAGGAGAAAGACCTGGGTGTATTGGTTGATCGCAGAATGACTATGAGCCACCAATGTGATGTGGCCATGAAAAAGGCTAATGTAGAGCTAGGATGCATCAGGTGAGGTATTTCCAGTAGAGACAGGGAAGTGTTTGTACCATTATAGAAGGCACTGGTGAAACCTCATCCGGAATACTGTGTGCAGTTTTGGTCTCCCATGTTTAGGAAAGATGAATTCAAACTGCAACAGGTGCAAAAAAGGGCTATTAGGATGATCCGAGGAATGGAAAACCTACCTTTTGAGAGGAGACTCAAAGAGCTTGGCTTGTTTAACCTAATGAAAAGAAGGCTGAGAGGAGATATGATTGCTCTTTATAAACACATCAGAGGGATAAATGCCAGGGAGGGAGAGGAGTTATTTAAGTTAAGTGCCAATGTGGACACAAGAACAAATGGCTGTAAACTGTCCATCAACAAGTTTAGGCTCAAAATTAAATGAAGGTTTCTAATCATCAGAGGAGAAGTTCTGGAACAGCTTTCCAAGGGGAGCAGTGGGGAAAAAAAACCTAACCGGCTTTAAGACTGAGCTTGATAAGTTTATGGAGGAGATGGTATGATGGGACTGCCTATGATGGCATGTGGCCCATCGGCGACTGCCAGTAGCAAAAATCCCCGATGGCTGGAGATAGGAAGCTATATGGGGAGGGTTCTGAGTTATCCAGAGAATTCTTTCCCAGGTATCTACCTGGTGGGTCTTGCCCACATGCTCAGGATCTAACTGATCACCATATTTGGGGTCAGGAAGGAATTTTTCCCCGGGTCAGATTGGCAGAGACCCTGGGGATGGGGGTGGGCTGCCTTCTTCTGCAGCATGGGGCACGGGTCACTTGCAGGTTTAAACTAATGTAAATGGTGAATAACCTGTAATTAGAAGTATTTAAACTATGTTTTGAGGATGTCAGTAACTCAGCCAGAGGTTCGGGGTCTATTACAGGAGTGGGTGGGTGAGGTTCTGTGGCCTGCAATGTGCAGGAGGTCAGACTAGATCATCACAATGGTCCCTTCTGACCTTAAAGGGCATGAGTCTATGACACAGCAGTGGGTTTTACTAGCAGCATTGCAGAGAGTTATGGAAAGGCAGCCAAAGGCTGTTTTAATGGAATATTGTTCTAATTGCCTGGATTTAGGGCAAATGTTTTTATTTCATCTCCATATAACAGATCTCAGTTTGCTTATTGGGCTTTCCTTATGCATAGGAACTCCTGACAGTGAGATCTACAGTGGTAGAGACCACAGAATACTGAAGGCAAGATCCCCAATGTGGTTCTGAGAGGAAGATTTTGCCCTTAATCAGTACTGACTGGATTTGCCATGTTGCAAGCTGATAGTTTCAAAAATAAGGGATAAGAGAGGGGTTTTTTTAATTGGGCATTTTCCTCCCCCTAACAACCAACACTTGCCTGCTTTATTTTTGTTCAGGTTGCTGAAACTGAGAGTGAATCCCCCGATACAGAATCACTACAGCAAATCCCAAGCACTGAACTGCAGCAAGTCAGTGAAGAAGCAGACAAGGAGAGAACAAATCTTCTAACAGAAAGAGATTTCTGTTTAGACAAAACTCAGACTTTACAGATGAAGAAAAAAACAGGTATTAAAAGTCTTCTTTTACTGTTGGCTTTTATTGTATATCATAGTTCTACAGATATTCTCCCCAGGCATGAGCCTACGCTCGTTGAAATCAATGGCAAAACTTACATTGACTTTAATAGTGCAGGACCAGGGTCTTGAGCTCTACTCCCGGGTCTGCCACTGACTTCCCTGATAGCCATGGCCAAGTCACTTAAACTGTCTGTGCCTCAACTTTTCTGTCTGTAAAATGGATACATAATGCTTACATGAAGTGTTATGAGGATTAATTAATTCATGTTGGTAGTGTTTTGAGATCTGATGGAAGATGCAACAAAAGGGGAAATTATTATTATACTAACATGTAATTACTTGATTAGAGATGGAGCATGATCATTGTTCAAATTCTGCTTGCTTTACTCATGCAAGACCTGATTTCAGTGGGAGGACGTACATGAGTAAGGAGCAGGATTTGCCCTATATTTGAAAAATGCCTTCTGGATCTGTTATTCACTCAGCAGTGTTGTTGTAGCCTTGTTGGTGCCAGGATATGAGAGAGATAGGAGGGTGAGGTGAAGTAATATCTTTTTTATTGGACCAACTTCTGTTGGTGAGAAACTTTCGAGCTTACACAGAGCGCTTCTTCGGCTCTCAGTGCACAGTTCAGCTCTGCTTTCTCTTTCCTGATCCACGCACTCATGCCCACACAGACAGTCCTCAGTGAAACGTGTCACATTACAGGTTCTTGTTGTCCCTGTTCTGAAGGTTCTGAAAAAAGGAAGAAAAAAGCTTCAAAGAGCGACAGATTTCCGTCTGGCAAAGAAAAGGTATTCTCCATCACCATAAGTGCTACAGTTGGTATTAGTGGGGCATTCACAATGACTCATGTCATAAACATTGATTACTATTTCTGAAGGGTTTTTATTAAGTTCATACAACAATCCTAAAATTGGTAGCTAAGATACATTAATGATAAGTGCCATAGAAAAGTCCAAGAGGAAATTAATAATTCTGTACTCAGAATAGGGTGTGAACAGTGTGCAATAAATAAGTCCTAGTGTCACACTTTAAACATTAAGGAGAACATAAAATATTAAATAACTGCTCATCTTCATGAGCACCATGAATTCTGTGCACTGAATGAGGCAGGGGCCCTGTGGAAAAAATACCATAGTATGTGATCATGCAATTAAAGACTATATTATAATGCAAATGTACAAGGAAGCCAGATTGGGTCACACAGACAACCTTAATTTTGGTATATTCTAACTTTGAGTGCTTGCCTTTGCAACCTTAATGATCTTTTAACATAGTTGGTTGTGTAATAGACTACAGATGGGCTCAACTCACAAAAATCCAAATGCAGATCTGGATTTTGAGCATCCCCAAAACTGAGGGGTTCAGATCTCAGGTTCTGATTGGGCCCATCTCTAATAAAAACCCATAGCAATTTAATATGATTTTTTAAATATATTCCTTGCTACTACTTGTGGAGTTTGCTCTTATATAGTATGTTCTTAAACTTGCCTTATTTTAATTATGATTCAGAAGCTTGTGCCCGGGAAATTATCCAGTTCAGACGGTGCAGGTCTGAGAAAGACACATACACCAAAACATAAAAGATTTTCCTCAGAGACGCAGGTACCTGTTGTTGCAAACATAGGTGTTCTCCCGAAAATGTTACCAATTTACCTCAACTGCTGTTGGATGGCAGGAGAGAGAGCTCAGTGATACATTTAGATTCCAGTTTCACAGCGGAAGATTTTTATTCATTCAGAAAACTAATGAATATTAATAATACACAGAAGGCTCCTTTAAATCAGTGATTCTATAAGATGATAACTCAGACGAGAATCAAGTTTTGCTTCTGAAGGACCTAAATACAAATCTTAACTCAGATTCATTAAACAAATGATTAATGTTTTCATGTGAATCAGGCTATCTCGCAGATTTTTCCAGAATTGCCCATGCCAACAGAATTGGGGGAGAGAGAGAAATTCTATAGCTAGTATTAACAAACTTGGCAGATTAACAGTGCAGTGTCCCTATATTCAAGATGGAGTATTACATGCTTGAACCTGTAGTCTCCACAGATCTCATCTCCTCTGTATTAATTCTCAGACAGCTACAATCTGCCCCATTTAATACACATTAATTACTGTGCTGAGGCTCTTGTGACCTGCGCTGAGTAAAGTTTGGCCAACCTACTGTATTGTATCTCCCTGCTTGTTTATAAAAAAAATGAAAAATGTTGATTTCTTTTTTTTAAATCAGAATGCCATGATGGCTAGAGACCCCAAGACTGCCTCCCGGGCCCATTCGGCTATTCCGATAGGTGAGGTCAGATATTCCAACTCTATTATAAGTTTGCACTTGAAATGGTAGGCATTAACATTCTCTTTTTCACAATGTCATCCCAATAGACATTTTGCAGTAACGACTCAAATAACTCGTGATAAACCTTATAGGAACTAAAATTCTTTTATAATTAAATAAATAGTATAAATGGTTGAATATCATCATACCTGATAAGACTGCAGGCCCAGAAACCTGGAGCCTTATACATCATGCAGTGATGTAATTTGGATGTTTGAACATGCAGTGACTTATTTGCACACTTTCTCTTTTGCCCCCCTACCAAGTATCTACCCTCCTCCTGCTTTTCTTTGGCTCCCCAGGGTTTCCTCACTAACCTTTTCCCCTCCTTGATTTTCCTCATCTCCTGCACAATGTACTTCCTGACAATAGCAAACATGCCTAAAGCATGGTCCTCAACTGCCGACAGTCATAGAAATATGGCTAGAATGAATGCCTACATAGCTCCACTCTATATATCATATTGCCTAGCCACATATCTATAGTTTTGGATGAGCTGGAAAATATGCTGTAGGCAGGATCTCTATAGTTAGACTCTTAGGCTACATCTACACTACGGGGGGGGTCGATTTAAGATACGCAAATTCAGCTACGCGAATAGCGTAGCTGAATTCGACGTATCGCAGCCGACTTACCCCGCTGTGAGGACGGCGGCAAAATCGACCTCCGCGGCTTCCCGTCGACGGCTCTTACTCCCACCTTCGCTGGTGGAGTAAGAGCGTCGATTCGGGGATCGATTGTCGCGTCCTGACGGGACGCGATAAATCGATCCCCGAGAGGTCGATTTCTACCCGCCGATTCCGGCGGGTAGTGTAGACCAGGCCTCAGGAGGACTCCTTGGAGTCTCTCTGATTAAGTGTTTATCTACACATGAAAATTAATCTGGAATAAATAGGGTGTGGATTAACTATTCTTGATTTCCTACATGTGTGAATGCTCTTATTGCAGAATAAGAGTGCCTTATTCTGAATTGGTTTCATCCATTTATGAATAAGGCACTCTTAATCCACTTTGGAATCTAATCTCATTCGGAATAAAACACTCTTATTCCAGAATAAGAATGTCCAGACAGGGAGTTAACCTGGAATTCTTATTACAGAATAAGTCTCCATATAGACAAGCCTTTCGAGTCCTAGGGCAATCCTTCAAGAACTCTAACCAGAGTGATGCAGCCAGAGCACCTTCTCCACATAGCTCTCCTGCTCTCCCAGCGAAAGCAAGAGATAGGAGCAGGTGCCCAATATCAGCAGTTTCCTGAAAAATCTAGACGATTTCATGGCTCTCTATCCCAACTCATTGCCACAATGGAAGTAGGATCGTTCAGTGTTACAGTCAGACCCTATAGTGCTAACAGCTAAAGAAGGGTCTCTACGAGCTCAGGCGGCAGGGGCCTGTGCTTTGGAGCAGGAAAATCTGTATTTTCTCCACTGTTGCTGGGATGTTCTGAATGACCACAGTGTAATCTAGTGACAGCCATGAAGTGGACATGTGGCAACTATGAAATTCTAAAGGGCCTCAGATTTGTTGAAATATGATGTATTCTTTCTAAAATTCTCTTGGTTTACAATCTGTTGTCTCCAATGCGATTGCCTGGTGCATAAATGGGGCAGAATTTAACGACTAGTGTTTAGTAAATTTGCCACTCTATTTTTGAACCAGGAATGGTCTGTTCCATTGACCAAGAATGATTAGTGTTTTAGAAGTTTCTAACAAATGCCTTTGCCCTCCCAAGAGCTGTATTAATTCTTCAGCCAAACATTTGTCGAAACATTGTTACCATGAAATGTCCTTCACTGACCTGAAGGTGGAGCACAGGCCCTGCTTCTTTTTAAACTTTGTCCTAAAGCACAAACCTTTCTATATTAACTGACCCCAGAGGCTCACTGATGTTGAACACTGACCATGAGGCCCATTAGATTCAGTGGGGATAAAGCAGAGGCAGACTGGAGATTACATTTACAAATATTTATATTACAGAAAAATTTAGTTATTTGGCAACAGCCTATTGCCCATTCAGAAATGAAGCTTGGAGCAGGGGATCCTTCACTCTTTGTGACCACCCCTATTGGCTAAGGCCCATGCATGAATTGATTGTACCTTCTCTTTCAAAAAAACAGGCCATTGTATTCCACAAGGGTTGGAATTAGAGGGGAAATAGAAGGTTAAAGGGGAATATAATTGAACAGAGGCAAAGCATCCCATTCAGCTCTGTTTGTTCCTGAGATTGGGGTGGGGGAAAGTAGTCAGGTCATGAAATTCAAACCTCCCGGCTGAATAGGCCCCATCGTGAAAGACCTTATTTTTCTCTGTTATCAGTAAGAGCCTGGCAGCAGCAAACAAGAGAACTGGGTTTGATGTGGGGCAAAATAAAGAGCTTATTAACAGGGTAAATTCAGAGTAGCTCCATGGATTTGAGCTTAATAGAGTTACTCTGGATTTACTCAGCTATACCTGAGATCAGAGTCCGGCCATCAGTCTCTTGTTAGGGTGTGCTGCAAAAATAGCAGTCTAATCTTCCAGAGCTCAGCAACTGCTGGCCAAGCTGGAGTGAGATGAATGGAGCTGCAAAGAAAGCTCTGATTCTGCTAAGTCTGTATACTGAGAGTTATGATATTATAGAGAAAAATAAGGCCTTTATGAAGGGGACCTGTGTCTCTATGCCCCAATGGATTTGGTGCTTCCTAAAGTTAGTTTTCTGGCTTCAAAGTAGATGGTATACATTTCTGGTGATCTGTTATCTAGAAGTATGGGATAACGGTGGCATTCAGATTTTCAGAAAGTTCCATGACAGCACAGAAATTTCTTTTCATAGAATCATAGGACTGGAAGGGACCTCTAGAGGTCATCTAGTCCAGTCCCCTGCACTCATGGCAGGACTAAGTATTATCTAGACCATTTCTGAAAGGTGTTTGTCTAACCTGCTCTTAAAAATCTCCAATGATGGAGATTCCACAACCTCTCTAGGCAATTTATTCCAGCACTTAACCACCCTGACAGTTAGGAAGTTTTTCCTAATGTCCAACCTAAACTTCTCTTGCTGCAATTTAAGCCCATTGCTTCTTGTCCTGTCCTCAGAGTGTAAGAAGAACAATTTTTCTCCCTCCTCCTTGTAACAACCTTTTATGTACTTGAAAACTGTTATCATGTCCCCTCTCAGTCTTTTCTTTTCCAGACTAAACAAACTCAATTTTTTCAATCTTCCTTCATAGGTCATGTTTTCTAGACCTTTAATCATTTTTGTCGCTCTTCTCTGTACTTTCTCCAATTTGTCCACATCTTTCCTGAAATGTGGCACCCAGAACTGAACACAATACTCCAGTTGAGGCCTAATCAGCGCGGAGTAGATCAGAAGAATTACTTCTCGTGTCTTGCTTACAACACTCCTGCTAATACATCCCAGAATGATGTTCCCTTTTTTTGCACTGTCAAAATTCAGCGCAAATGCTGTTGGAACTAACAGCCTTTATCCACCCCAAATAACTAGTTATTATTTTACAGTTTATAAAACACACCTCTTGGTGTGTGCACAAAAGTATCACATCACACACATCAGGATCTAAAATGACATAAGGAAGCCAGTTCTAGTCCCACTGAAGTCACTGGGAATGTTACCAGTGGCTTCCATGGGGGGCAGGATTGGGCACAAAATGAAAACTGAAAAGAAAATTACCCCCCCAAATACTACAGAGACTCAGCCCTTCCCATCTCACCCCTTCTGACAAAGGTTTGGTAACAGACTTAACAGCATGCCCTTGATATCAGCCAACTCAGGCTCTGTCAGGCCAAGGAAGAAAACAAACTCCAGAGTCAAAAGCCCGTTACTGAGAACCCTGTTGCACCAGCTCCCAGACCTTTTAACCTAGGGTTTGCTAGCTGATGCACCGTTGCTGATCTCAACCATTGGGATAAAACATGATGAAAAAGACAGTGGCTAAGGAGCCAAATTGCATAGTGCTTTGTAGATCGGAGATATTGTGCAAAGGCATTGCCTTTTGTATTTTAAACATGGGATGTGAAATACTTAGTCTTATTCTAATAATTTACACCTCCATGTAAACTCTGACATATGTCATGGACTGTCTACTTCTCAGCGTTAGGCAGTACTCTGTTCCTTTGTATTGCTGACATTCTATAAAGCAGCACAAACATCTCCCCAAAATTAGCACTTTGAGAAGAGAAATAACATCTTGGCATCAGTCACTGATAGTATGATGCCAATTCTGATATTTTTGCCAACGATGTAAAAGCAGGTCAGTTCCCCCAGGTTTGACAGGCTAGCCTTTAGGTACAGTAAGTAAAGTACTCATCAGGAAAGGTCCTTCATTCTCCAGCCTACCTTTAATTATAATTGCTGTCATCCTCATTTCTTTTGTGAAAGCTGCAAATCCAGTCGGGGTTCTGGCAAGCTGATCTCTGACAATATCAAATGTTCTAAGAACTCTTCATCGAAGGCAGCTCATGAAAGCACCCCAGGGAACACTTTATTCTCTGTGTTTAAAAGGACATGAAAGTACAATAGCTCTCTTTATACTGGTATAAAGCAGCCAATTGATCTTGTCAGTTTAATAAATAATACAATTGCTTCCATCAGACACTGTTAATAGACTCCTGCCTGGACTAATGTTGTATTGAGTTGTTCAAGTGCTTAAACGTTGTCTACCTGTGTCTTCCCTGGGTTAATCCCCTTTTATCTCCTGAAGGTAGAGCTTCCAGTAATAGCCCCCAAAGGGCATGAGGTCCCCCACACTTCATCCCCCGCCCCATTTTTGTGTGTTCTGTTGCAAGCAGCAAACTACTTATTTTCCTGGATAGGCCAGTTGGCTGGCTAGCATCTCATGTTTGGAGAGATTCAAATGCACTTGTACATGTAGAATCACTGACATTTTGTATTAGAGGGGGTCAGAGTAGAGGTGGTCCCAAGATGAAAAATTTGAATCAGGATTTTCAAGCACACCAAAGTTCAGGGGTGTTTCATTCCGGGTGTTTATTTCAGTCCATTATAAAAATATGGACCAGCTGCAAAATTCATCTCTATGTCTGGATTTCAATCCTAAATTGAGGTTTTTTGGGCCCATCCCTATTTTTGTGTTAACATGAGCAAAAATGCCATTTGTTTTATATGGAGAGTAACACACTCAGTGCTTTATGTTTCTAAAAAGTCAGGCCAGTGTTTATGCACTATTGTGAGTGATATGCTGGGGAACATGAGACAGGGCACAAATGCTAAGGCAAAAGAAACGTGCAAGTAACATTAGTAGCTGGAGATTATAAAATCTTTTGTCATGTTGGCTCCTACTTATTTTTCTATTTTTTTCCCCCTCTCTGTGCCAGGAGAGAAAATGATTCCTACTCCTCCACCTGAGGTATGTGATAAACAAGGAGGGGAAAGATGCATTTATCACTGGGAATATGTTCCAAGGACTTTCATGACCAGAATTTCATGCTTTGGAAATATGACTCATGGTATTGCTGTTATGCATGTTCAGATTTTTTAAGAACCCCAGAGTGTTTCCTGTCTGACTCCCTGAAAATTATGTTTCTCCAATTTAAAACCCAGTTCCCTTAGACAAGGATCCATGCAATGCGACCCTGGTCCCTGCTGACATAGATTGGACAGATTCACTTTGGAGTCCGCCAGAGCTCCAGCTTCACTGGTTATAGGGGTTGCTGTTGAGGTGGTATGAATTGGCTTGGCACCTATTTGCAGGATCATTCTGATTGTAGTGGATGTTTACTGGTCCTGGAGTCAGTAATTCATTTGATTAATAGCACTCTTGCTGTTTATCTGTAATAATCTATCTGGGCATGTTTACTGGAAACATGCAAGAACTGGGGAGCCAATATCAATCAAAAAGAAACTGATTCAACCTCAACATGAGTTGTTAAAAATAACAAATGTACTTATGTGGGAGTGATGGAGCAGTGGTTAGGGTTCTAACCTAGCACTCAAGAGAACAGGGTTTAATTCTTTGCTGTGCCACAAACTACCTGTGTCAGAGTGGTAGCCATGTTAGTCTGTATCAGCAAAAACAACAAGGAGTCCTTGTGGCACCTTAGAGACTAACAAATTTATTTGGGCATAAGCTTTTGTGGGCTAGAACCCACTTCATCAGATGCATGGAGTGGAAAATACAGGAGCAGTGTAATCCTTGGCAAGTTACTTAGTACTTAATATGTCTGTGCTTCAGTTCCTCACCTATAAAACAGGGATAATATAGCCCTGCCCTACCTCACAAGGTTGTTGTGAGAAGAAGTATATTAAAGAGATGAGGTGTTTAGATACTGCAGTAATGGGTACCATGTAACTACTTTAGAGAGATAGTCTGCTCAAATAAAGGGGATTTACATTGTGTGGAGAGGATCAACAGATTTGGGTTCTTTCAGACCAAGAGGGGAAAGAGTTCCAGAACTAAAGCCCCTTTCCCCAGACTCCTATGTGTTCAAGTCCAGCGGCTGTGGCCTGTTAGCAAGAGGACCTGTTCTGGTTTCAGCAGTGCTTGCAGAGAGAGGCTTTTCTGCAGCCCTTCCACATTGTAATTTAAAGTTGAACTGAAATGCTTTTCATTTTAAATATCAAAATGATTTGAGATCCAAAATCCTGGGCTGGAGGCATGTGTGGGCTTCAAAGTGATACATACATTCATTTAAAAAACAAAATACTCTTGTTGAAAACTGCCAGCTCTGAGTTCAGGATTCTGCATGTGCGGAGTTAGAACTGATCATGTTACCAAAACCTAAATGAGTGTCAGAAAGGCAGCTGGTTGCTCTGCATTGAGTGCTATTGATTCCTTCATGAAAGACACAGAACTCTGATCTCAGGTCTAGTTAAGTCATTCAATTCATTTTCAGAACCATGCTGCTGTGAAGCTTTGCTTTCTTTTTCTTTTTTTTATGTTTGTAAAGGTAGCGATTATTTCTGTTCTCTGCAGCTTCTGAGCAATTGCTGCTTCTGTCAGTAAATGGGCAGGTTTCTTCCTGTGCCCAGTGTGCAAGGACTGTTAATGATATCTGCAATAAACACCTGAGTACTAGGCATACTCTGCACGTTTTGCATCTGGCTGACATGTCAGGGAACTAAGCCCTCCTTGATATTCTGTTGCCTTTAGACACCATCTAAGGGTTGAATGTAGGAGCTTGGGAATGAGATACAGAGCCTTTCCCTTTTAGATCGCCAGATTGCTGGTTGAGGCACATTAGCTAGGGGTATTGTATGAGAAGTTTGTCCTGCTGCTTCTTATGTTGTACTTACTCTTTGCAGAGATTATAAGGTTTCCAGTGTTGTCAAACTGGCATCTTTCATGAGCTCATGCTCATGTGGATATTCCCAACTGGATTTAAAAAAGTGATTATTTCTTTTCATTAGCAATTAAGGTCGTTTGGTTAAAATGGCTGCCAAAACATAATGGCATAGAGCAGAAGAATTAGGAAGCTGGGATTTGTAGCCACGTGTTCCAGTTGCTAGTTCCCCATTCATGCAATAACATAGCATTATAAACATGGATGTGTCATGTGTGCTAAAGAGCATATTGCCACAGAGACCAGGAAGCTCAAGTGTTCTTAGCAGCAATGAGGTTAAAGGATATAGCAAACTTTTTCTCTTGGTATAAGCCTACCTGGGCCCTGGTTGCGTCTCAGCTGTGCTCTACCACTAAAGTTAGCAAGGGAAAGGATCTGGCATTGCAGATGGGAGCGTACCAGGTATTCCAAGCAGGAAAAATTGTAGCTCTGTGTGTTAACCGCACCTGATGAACTGCCTGCTGTTAATCAAAGCACCGTGTTGTGGGTTGTCACTGTCTAGCAGGCTGTGAGTCGAGAAAGGGGAGTTATTCTTTAATTTATTTATGATTTGTATGGCGCAAACAGTGCACTCGGTGTTTTACAGAAGGGTTTGAAGACCAGGTCCCTTCCCGGAAGATCTCATAAATTAGGTGGGCACTATACAGACAAGTGACAGGGGGATGGGCTGCAGCCAAGGCAAAGTGAGTGAACAGTAACCTGTTAGCACCAGTCATTTTGCCCATGGGTCTTTTTGCATGTTGTGGATCTTTGTTTGGGGGAGGGAAGTTACTTAAGAAGATAAAGATTTTTAGTCATCTAGCCTGGTATCAGTTCAGAGGAGAGGGCTCCCTTTAGGCCCAATATTGCTAAGTACTGCGCACCTCCCAGAGAAGTCAATGGCATTGAGGATGCTCAGCTCCATGCAGGGTTGGACCCTTTGACTCCAATCTCCTTAGCTAGACATCATGTTGTTTTATCTAATGCTTGTCTCTGTCTGTTTCAGGCTCTGGCACCAGCTGAGAAAAGGTATGCATAATGGAATGATTAAATCATGCGTTTCCAAATAATCAAAGGCACGCTGTTTCTGCTAGGCAAGAATGTAGTTTCTTTTATAAGACATCTAGCCAGATTCAGGATTTCTTTGGGATTTTAAATTTCTTAGAAGGACACTGAAGGAAAACTGAATCTGGTTAAGGCTGTTTCTGCTTTCTTATATACCCAGGGCCAGATGTAATCTCATTCATATTCTTTTCATGTTTCAGCAGACAGAAAATAACTTTGCAATCTGATTTCATTCCCTAGAGAAAATTGTTCCTATTGTGACAGTGTTTCAAAGCATTTCAACCAACATCCCTATTCTGTGTATGTTTCTGACTATGACTGCAGCGCAGGAAAGACACTTCAGTGAAACAGGTGGGGAGGGACACAGATTATTCATTGTTACTATTTTTGTATTATCATAGCGCCCAGGAGGCTCAGTCATGGCCCAGGGCCCCAGTGCACGAGGCACTGTACAAACACAGAAGAAAAAGACAGTCTTGCCCCAAAGAGCGTATTCATTTTTTTTGTTCAAAACCATTCTCTTCCCTCCTCACCGTGTAATGAATTCCTAACTCAGTAAGTGCCTCCAGCTTGCGGTGTCTCCCCTTCACTTCACTGTACTCTTACAAACACTGAAGCCAATGGGACTACTCGTGTGCTTAAAGTTAGGCCAGTGCTTAAATACCTTGCTGAATTAGGGCCAAATGGTGCCATTTAGGGACTGGCCCATGTTTGGATCGAGCAGAGCTACAGCATCTGGGGGGAACTCCAGGAGATCACATGCCTCCAATATTTGCACTCCCAGTAGTGTAGGAAGGGCTGTGATTGGGCCTGGGTCTTACACTGCCCTGTTGGGCTAGACACAGCCTGGTCCTTATGGGGCATATTCTCCCCTCTTTCTGTGAACGTACTAGTTTTGTCTTGGTTCATGGCAGGGCCGGCTCCAGCATTTCTGCCGCCCCAAGCAAAAAATAAAAAAATAAAAAATAAAAAATAAAAATAAAAAGCCGCGATCGCGATCGGCGGCGGCAATTGGAAAAAAAAAAAGCCGCGATCGGCGGCGGCAGTTCAGCGGCAGGTCCTTCGCTCCTAGAGGGAGTGAGGGACCTGCTGCCCCCGAATTGCCGCAGGTGCCGCCCCTCTCCCTTGGCCGCCCCAAGCACCTGCTTGTTAAGCTGGTGCCTGAAGCCGGCCCTGGTTCATGGGCATGCATGTGCTGGGTGTGATCCCTGCTTTTAGGCTTCGTTCTTATGAGCCAGCATTGTATTGAAATGCACAGGAATCCTATTCTTGAGGATGTCTACTTTTCCTTGTCAGGTCATTTAAATGACACAGAGATAGTGAGTTAATTGAGGCTAGTGTGCTCCTTGTGACAAAAAGGATGTATTTGTAGAGAAGGGACGGAATAGTAAATTTGGGCAGCAGCACCACAGCATGGTCTTCTAGACATGATTTTGCAGCTCCAAGATACAGCCTCTGGGGACAAAATGATGAAGAACAACAGCCTTCCCTTAGAACATCATGCTTATAAAACTGGGGAACAATGTTGCCCTTAGTAGCCAATCTAAGGGCACAGAGGATTTCTTGTGAATATTGAAAGGTCAAATACTGTCTTTCAAACAGAGGGATTGTACTTTTAACCATAGCATGGTGCTTAACTTTGGTCAAAAGAGTCATAGGGGCACACCTGATTTGCTGTAAAGGAACCAGTCACAACCAGCCTCATTTTTCTTATGGAGGGGCAGGGCTGGCTCCAGGGTTTTGGCCGCCCCAAGCAGCCAAAAAAAAAAAAAAGCCGCGATCGCGATCTGCGGCGGCAATTCGGCGGAAGGTCCTTCGCTCCGAGCGGGAGTGAGGGACCGTCCGCCGAATTGCCGCCGAATAACTGGACCTGCCGCCCCTCTCCGGAGTGGCTGCCCCAAGCACCTGCTTGCCAAGCTGGTACCTGGAGCTGGCCCTGTGGAGGGGTAGCTCAGAGACTGCCATGGTCATAGGCCATAGAGTGAAATTGACTCTCTGGCCTGGTGACTAGGGAACTCACTTAGAAAGTAGGAGACCCAAGTTTGAAACCCTGTGCCACAGACGCCAACTTCTAGTTTTCCCTGGGGGTGCTCTGCCCCGAGGCCTCCGCCCCTCCTCCCGAGGCCCCGCCCCTCTGCCGCCGCTCTCTGCCCTCCTCCAAGCACCTCCCTGAGCTGTTTGGCAGCAGCTGCCGATTAGCTGTTTGGGGAACGGCCAAACAGCTGTTTGACGGGGCGATCACCCATGATTTTTTTCCAGAGTCAGCATCTATGCCCTGTGCCAGTGACTAAGAACATAAGAAAGGCCGTACCGGGTCAGACCAAAGGTCCATCTAGCCCAGTATCCTGTCTACCGACAGTGGCCAATGCCAGGTGCCCCAGAGGGAGTGAACCTAACAGGCAATGATCAAGTGATCTCTCTCCTGCCATCCATCTCCACCCTCTGATAGACAGAGGTTAGGGACACCATTCCTTACCCGTCCTGGCTAATAGCCATTAATGGACTTAACCACCATGAATTTATCCAGTTCTCTTTTAAACTCTGTTATAGTCCTAGCCTTCACAACCTCCTCAGGTAAGGAGTTCCACAAGTTGACTGTGCGCTTCGTGAAGAAGAACTTCCTTTTATTTGTTTTAAACCTGCTGCCTATTAATTTCATTTGATGACCCCTAGTTCTTGTATTATGGGAATAAGTAAATAACTTTTCCTTATCCACTTTCTCCACATCACTCATGATTTTATATACCTCTATCATATCCCCCCTTAGTCTCCTCTTTTCCAAGCTGAAGAGTCCTAGCCTCTTTAATCTCTCCTCATATGGGACCCGTTCCAAACCCTTAATCATTTTAGTTGCCCTTTTCTGAACCTTTTCTAGTGCCAGTATATCTTTTTTGAGATGAGGAGACCACATCTGTACTCAGTATTCGAGATGAGGGCGTACCATTGATTTATATAAGGGCAATAATATATTCTCAGACTTATTCTCTATCCCCTTTTTAATGATTCCTAACATCCTGTTTGCTTTTTTGACCGCCTCTGCACACTGCGTGGACATTTTCAGAGAACTATCCACGATGACTCCAAGATCTTTTTCCTGACTTGTTGTAGCTAAATTAGCCCCCATCATATTGTATGTATAGTTGGGGTTATTTTTTCCAATGTGCATTACTTTACATTTATCCACATTAAATTTCATTTGCCATTTTGTTGCCCAATCACTTAGTTTTGTGAGATCTTTTTGAAGTTCTTCACAGTCTGCTTTGGTCTTAACTATCTTTAGCAGTTTAGTATCATCTGCAAACTTTGCCACCTCACTGTTTACCCCTTTCTCCAGATCATTTATGAATAAGTTGCAGGATCGGTCTGAGGACTGACCCTTGGGGAACACCACTAGTTACCCCTCTCCGTTCTGAGAATTTACCATTAATTCCTACCCTTTGTTCCCTGTCTTTTAACCAGTTCTCAATCCACGAAAGGACCTTCCCTTTTATCCCATGGCAGCTTAATTTACATAAGAGCCTTTGGTGAGGGACCTTGTCAAAGGCTTTCTGGAAATCTAAGTACACTATGTCCACTGGATCCCCCTTGTCCACATGTTTGTTGACCCCTTCAAAGAATTCTAATAGATTAGTAAGACACGATTTCCCTTTACAGAAACCATGTTGACTATTGCTCAACAGTTTATGTTTTTCTATGTGTCGGACAATTTTATTCTTAACTATTGTTTCGACTAATTTGCCTGGTACAGACGTTAGACTTACCGGTCTGTAATTGCTGGGATCACCTCTAGAGCCCTTTTAAAATATTGGCGTTACATTAGCTAACTTCCAGTCATTGGGTACAGAAGCCGATTTAAAGGACAGGTTACAAACCTTAGTTAATAGTTCCGCAACTTCATATTTGAGTTCTTTCAGAACTCTTGGGTGAATGCCATCTGGTCCCGGTGACTTGTTAATGTTAAGTTTATCAATTAATTCCAAAACCTCCTTTTGTGACACTTCAATCCGTGACAGTTCCTCAGATTTGTCACCTACAAAAGCCAGCTCAGGTTTGGGAATCTCCCAAACATCCTCAGCCGTGAAGACTGAAGCAAAGAATCCATTTAGTTTCTCCGCAATGATTTTATCGTCTTTAAGCACTCCTTTTGTATCTCGATCATCAAGGGGCCCCACTGGTTGTTTAGCAGGCTTCCTGCTTCTGATGTACTTAAAAAACATTTTGTTATTACCTTTGGAGTTTTTGGCTAGCCGTTCTTCAAACTCCTCTTTGGCTTTTCTTATTACATTCTTGCACTTAATTTGGCAGTGTTTATGCTCCTTTCTAACCATTTATATGCAGAGCTCTTACTAATCGGCCTCTCAGAGTTGGTAAGACAACTCCTACCTTTTCATGCTCTCTGTATGTGTATATATATCTCCTCAATATATGTCCCATTCTATGCATCCGAAGAAGTGGGCTGTAGCCCACGAAAGCTTATGCTCAAATAAATTTGTTAGTCTCTAAGGTGCCACAAATACTCCTGTTCTTTTTGCGGATACAGACTAACATGGCTGCTACTCTGAAACCTTTCTAACAGCCATTACTCCAAACTCTGAGGATCTGAAAACCAAGCTTTTATCTGCCTCTTGTATCATCTCTTGGTATAAAAATCTTGCCATCAACATATAGCTGATCATTTAGCAGATAATCTGTAAAGCAAGATAAAAACTAGCTTCCCTAGCTCCATAGGCTCTGCACCGCTAAAAGGAGCACTCACACTTTAAAGAACCAGTTCTGTTTAGTGCCATTTACTCTGTTACCTTCAGTTCCAAAATGCTCTTACTGAGCATGCTTATCTCCTCACAAACCTGAACAGTTTCCTGAGAGACAAGGTCTTCACACTTCGTTCCCTCTGCTTGAATCAAATGGTAACAGTGGTGACTGTGTATACAAAGTTGACAAATAATACAGGGCAGCTCTACCCTGCCTTTGAGTGCAGGGGAGCTGGAGATGAAAACGGCTTTTGTTGAACCTTTGTAAAGGTTTGATCTGCCAGCTCGGCCATTGAATTGCTGCTTGCACAAGCTACTGTGCCACCTTTAAACAAGACCTTGTTAGATGATCAGATTTTATTTTAATCACTTGAACACCCAATTTTCATTCTCAAAACCTGTCAGGTGTACACTGTCTCTGCTGAGCTATTAATGGTTTGAGAGCCCCTGGTAAGGTAAAACATTAATGATGATTCAGGTCAGATTCGGGGAGCAGGGTTGTAAAGAGACCTAGAATGGCACTGCCTCAAGTGACATTGTGCAACCAGGAAGAAGAAGCAACTTTGGAAATTAACAAAGTAAAAAGGTGAATGAGTGGCTATGGGGTTTTTTATAAAACATCATATGCTGTCTTTTTCACTAACTTAATAAGGCTGCCATTCCAAAATGAACATAAATAAAGAGAGAGGGATCCTTATGAGAGAGAGAAAATTAGGTTTGTTTTATTTGAGAAGTAAAAAATAAAAACTTTTTTAAAAGAACATTTCTCTTAGTGCATCCTGATTCTGTCAATTGCTTAAACAAACAAAATGACTCAAATATACTCTCTACGTTTCTATATTAAAAATAATTGTCGTGTCTTGATTATAACTCTCAGTTGAGTCATGCTGAATTTTTCTCCCTAGGACCTTTCTGAGGAAGAAAATGTATCAACAGAAAGATAGTAACAACATGAGCTGGAGTGATAAAGCCCTAGTGAGGTGCAGTATTTTGAACCTTAAGCCATGTTACAGTATCTAATGCTGCTTCTGTTTTTTGTTGTAATATCCAGAATGTGCTAGGTGCTGTACAAACACATAACAAAACATATAGTCCCTACCTCAGAGAACTTCTGCCTAAAGTTAATGCTAAGAGGAACAGGTTTTTGCTGAATACTGCAGAACTCTGAGGCCAGTAGTGATGTTTAGTAAAATAATTTGTCCCTTTGTGACCAAATTTATTTTCATAGCTACCAAAATTCATCCTTTTCAGGATACTGGGCCAGTCATTAAACAGAATCCTCCAGGGGGAAAATACCTTGTTTTACTCTAGCATCTGAGGCTCTCAAACCATACCATTGACATTGCAGCACCCCTGTGAGATAGGCCAGCATTATTTTCGCTGTTTGGGGACCTGAGGTAGTACGGATGAGTTAGGTCTCAAATTTTCAAAAGTGACCTTTAATCTTGGATGCCCAACTTTAGCCAACTGGGGCCGGACTTTCAGAGATGCTGAGCACCCACAACTGCAGCTGAAGTCAATGAGGGCTGCAGCTGTCTTGCTTGGAACAAATTAGACTCTGCTTTTGAAAATTGCGCCCTATGTGATTTGCCCAAGATCGCATAGAGAGTCGGTGGCAGAGATGGAAATAGACCCCAGCTCTTCTAACTTCTAGTCCTGTACTCAAACAACAAGACCCATCCTTCCTGATCATAGCTTGTAGACAGAGGAACATCCAGATTCTAACACCTCATTTTTGTGATGTAGGTGTAGCAGAAGCAGAAAAGGCAATGGCTCTCTCAGCGCGTGGTCCTGTCATAGTGTCTGTAAGGAGACTGAAATTCACTAATCTAATCCTAGCCCCTTATTATTATGAACAGGCTGGGAGAATTGAGAAGATAAGATCAGGTGTACAAGCATCCTAGCTGAAAACACCATGTGTCTCTGTCTTATCTCCAGATTGGAGACTTGGAGAAGAAAAGAAAATGAAAGGACTGAGCATGCAAAGAAGAAGCGAGCAATACTGGAGCTCCAGAAATTGCAGCATCTCCACTTTCCAACAAGCCACTGGTTCTGTGCTCGACCAGCCACTTCCCAGCAATGTAAGCCTCTTTATTCCCAATAACATTAATATTTACACATGGGACAAGCGTAGGTAGGGAAAGAACTGCTGAATAAGGAGAAATCAGCACCCAAAATATGCCTCTTTTCATAGGTATGTCTCTAATTGAAACAGATAGTGTTAGGCATCATATTTATGGCTTGATTCAAATGATGGGTGACATTTTTCTAAGCCTGCACTAACTTTTTGAAAATCTTAATTTCAAGTGTGGAGCAAAGCAAACCCCTGGAATTTGTAAAACGACTGCCTGGAACTAGCACCAAGTTCTCCATAAGGCTGAAGTCCCCAGAGTTACTGTACACAGCCAGCCCTACATTCACTTTTCTGACAGTCATTTGTATGAGTGGGAAGGTTTGAAATGTAGGAGGGGAGTCCGTTCTGGGACACTTGTTGCTAGGGAGCATATAAAGGGGGCTTGACAGGAAAAGATAGTGTTGGGGTGCTTTATTGTGGTGGTAGATACTCAGATGTAACCTCCCACTGTGCTTCTCCAGATCTCGTTTTTTTCTAGTCTACCAGCTTTTCCCTTTCTTCACCATTGACCTTCTCCTTTCCACTCTGAAAATTCTCAGAATCCACTTCCTACTTTAAAGAAGAACTTGAAACCCAACGGCCTCTGTGCTAGGCCCAAGCACAGCTCTTCTCTAGTGTACAGCCCATGCACTGGTGTGCAGTGGAGTCTGGGAACCGTATATTTGATTCTCGGGTGATTTGAAGCAACCCAACAATCTCCACTGAAGATCTAAGAATGCAAATTTTAACAGGGAAAGATATCATGTAGGCCACATACAGAGGCACGAGGGCCCTGAGTTCCTTTTTTATGGAAGGACAACAGTGCAAGAGAAGGGAGTTGCTTTGGAGACTCGGGTAGCAGACAGGCTGCATTGTGAATTCAAATGAAACAATGGTTTCAATAGGCCAGGACATCAGGACGCCCCTGTAAAAGTGGGATGTTCATTCCACATATTATTAGAGATGGAGCAGAGTCATCTGATCCAAATCCAAACATCCTCACAATTCAGAGAAAAGCCCAAGTTGCAACATTCATCTCTGATTCCCCAACTTCCCCAAAGTTTGGGTGGTGCCTTAGATCAGAAGTTCCTGTCTGAACCCATCTCTGCTATTTACACTGTGCCCTTCCGGTTCAGAAATCATGCTGAATCTTTTCTAGAAAGACATGAAGATAAATTCCTTATACAAAAAAATGTTTCTATTTTTTTCTGTGTGCATTGTCTCATCTTACTTCTTTCATGTGGCTTCTGATTCTCCCGCCATTCTTGTGATCACCTACAAAAAATATGTATATCCCCAGGCACAGATATAAAGCTGTAGTCATTCTGAGTTGCTGCTGGAATGTAGGTCCACCCCGTTAATTTCTTTCCCATTGTACTGGGTGGGGCAGTGATAGTTACACACACACACCCTTTCCTTTTTTGTAGTATTTTAGTTATTTTTACTACTGTCCAGGCTGACAACATAGCTTATTACTAAGGAAAATAAGTAGTTTCTCTCCTTTTGTGGTGAACAGTAAGTTCTAAAATAATTTTTTTTTTTGGAGCTTCTGATTCAGACATTCTGTGCAGCAACTCCTGCCTTGTCCAGCTGACGTAGTGTCTATACTGCTCTAAAACATGCCATTTAAACCAGCACTGTAGTAGCAAATAATTGGCACAAACTTCCCTACCATAAAGATACCTTAAAAATAAAAATATACACTTCTGAGTCTGTAAATGATTTCAGTTGTCCTGAAACAAAGACAACAAGGTACAATTGCCAGTCCAGAGTACTGGATTCCTTATCCCAGGCATTTTGCATTTACTGGGTCCCTTGTCACAGGCACATAGCATTATCCTTCCACTCTGCTTTGTTATTAGGCTCAATCAGTGTATTGAAACATACAAAAGAATTCTGCTCTGTCAAGTGCTCCAAGGACAGGACTGTTGAGTACTGTATTTTAATAATCTACCTATCCACATGAAGACATCCAGCAGCAGGCAGAGCAGAGAGCAATGTGTTGGCCAACCAAAACACAACTTGTATATCTCATTTGAAGCCTACCAGCCTTTGTGCTGCCACTTTAAAGGATAAGCTAAATCTTCTGTATGCGAGGCTCATGTCACTGTGTTCCAGAACAGTTTCACTAATTCTCTCCCTTCTCTTCATCCCATGTGGTTTTGGCATGGAAATAGTACTAGTAGAAATGTAATAAATCTTCCCAAATGACATGCAAAACCGCATTAAACTTGCCTGGTTCTGTTGCCTGCTCAAAATTCAGGCCAGCATCATGCAAAAAAAAAAAAAAAAAAGTTTAATTTAGAATTCACAAACCTTGTGAACAAACCAGGGTTGATTTATGGTTTGACATCGAAACTAGGTGAAATTTGCAATTTTGCCTGGTTTCAATATGGGAATAGGCGAAGCTGAGCTTTACTGTAAGCGTTTGGCTTTCTTTGAACCCCACACTCAGCTCTAAATCTGGGGAGTGGGAGCAATTGTTAACCCACATGGATTAAAACCCAAGAAAATGTTGAGTGAGTTTTTGCAGAATGAAACAGCCGAGTTTTACTGGCTCTACTCTTTGTGCTCCTTTTTCTTACCTAATCTGTGCTGTATAAAAGCCAAATCACGGAGTCAGAAGTAAATATCCACTACTGCCCAAAAACTCGTTGCCTTGGTTTATTTGGGAAGGGCGTCTCTTCCAAGGGTAGCCTTAAGTATGTGGGTTATGCACAAGTTCTGCTTTTAGAATGGAGCAAATCCTGGCAGAGCTGAGGATCTGTCTCTAGTTCTGTAATTACTGTACAGACGGAGGATTTGGATCTTTTATTGCTTGCGTGTCACAGCACTTTTCAAGTTACCACTGGTGGATGAATCAGTAGAATAAATTTCCTAGATTAACTGCTGGGGGACGGGAAAAACCTTGGTTTGTTACTTTATAGATATAATGATCTGTTATTTCTACAATATTGCTCTTTTATAATGTTTTAGTTCTGCCATAGCTGTGCCTGGTGCTTTACAGTTAAATGAAGCAGTTCCCTGCTCCAACTAGTTTACAATCTAAGGGCCACATCCTGCAAACCCTTTCTTATTTGAGTAGTTCCATTGGAGTGCATAGGGCTATTTGCATAGGCCCAGGTTTTTAAAGGCATTTAAAGACATGTAGGCATTGCTGTGTTCAACAGGGCCGGCTCTAGGATTTTTGCTGCCCCAAGCAGAAATAATTTTGGCCGCCCCCCTCCCCCCCGTTTTTTTCTTACCCCACCCCCGGCCCCGCCTCAGCTCCGCCCCTTCCCCAAATCCCCAGCCCTGCCTCCTTCCCCCAGGCTCTCAAGCCTAGGAGGGAGGGGGAGAAGCGGCGCGTGAATCAGCTGTTTCATGCGCCGCGGCCGCTCGGGATCTCCCCCTCCCTCCCAGGCTCTCAAACCTGGGAGGGAGGGTGAGCAGCGGCGCGCGAATCAGCTGTTTCATGCGCCGCGGCCGCTCGGGATCTCCCCCTCCCTCCCAGGCTCTCAAGGCTGGAAGGAAGGGGAGAGCCTGGGAGGGAGGGGGAACAGCGGCGCGCAAATCAGCTGTTTTGCGCGCCGCGGCCGCTCGGGATCTCCCCCTCCCTCCCAGGTTTGAGAGCCTGGGAAGGAGGGCGAGCAGCGGCGCGCGAATCAGCTGTTTCGCGCGCCTTGGCGCGCGAGCGGCAGCAGCGGAGGTGAGCTAGGGTGGCCGGGACACATTTTTAGGGGCGGCATTCTGGCGCCGGCCATGCCGCCCCTAAAAATGTGCCGCCCCAAGCACCGGCTTGTTTTGCTGGTGCCTAGAGCCGGCCCTGGTGTTCAATGCCTTACTCATTTTCAAAAGAGATTTAGACACTTAGGAGCCATTCAATTGGATTTAGGCTCTGAAGTGCCTAAAATCCCTTTTGAAAATAAGACGTAGGCGCCTAAATCAGTTAGGCATTGCAACACTGATTGCAGTAATGCCTGAATACCTTTGAAAAATCTGGGTCATAAGGACTACTAACCTGAGTGAGGCTTTTGTAGGATCAAAGACTGTAAATTATGGATTTTAAAAATCAACAAAACATTGACGGACTCACCCTTAATAACGTAATTACAGTACCTGTCTGATGCATGTCCAAAAATAATCCAAATAAGATTATATAACAATAAAAAGTTTTTATTCCCAAAGGGAAAGAACAGTCAGACTTTCAACACCACAGATGTTTTGGCCCACAGACACCCTTTGTGCTGTGTCAGAATGTAATATAATTAAAGGGACATGGTCAACCTAAAACTCACTTATTTGAATTCCTTACTTGTGTTAAATAGCAACATCTTAGATTATTAAAATGGAAGGAATTTTAAAACTCAAATTTGCTTTGCACCGTTTATGCTGTTTACTTCTTTGCATTCAGTTCAGTTTGAAGTGTGAAACTAGGTTGGTCTGTTTCATTCTCATTTCTAATCAGTCTCATTTTCTGGTTCTCAAGCAATAGCCCAGTGATTTGGTTTTCTGTGTATATGCTCAGCCTTTAAAAAAAATTCACTTCACCTTTGCTTTTACCTCTGCCCTTTTGTCTTTGCTTTCCATTAACTCTGTATTAACAGGGGTGTCATATGTAAGACATGGGTAATTGTCCCACTCTACTCAGGACTGGTAAGGCCTCAGATGGAGTACTGTGTCCAGTTCTGGGTGCCATATTTCAGCAAAGATGTGGACAAACTGGAGAGAGTCCAGAGAAGAGCAACAAAAATGATAAAACGTTTAGAAAACCTGACCTATGAGGAAAGGTTAAAAAAAACTGGGGATGCTTAGTCTTGAGAAAAGAAGACTGAAGGGGGGACCTGATAAGTCTTCAAATATTTTAAGGACTGTTATAAAGGATAGTGATCAATTGTTCTTCATGCCCAGTGAAGGTATGACAAAAAGTTATGGGCTTAATCTGAAGCAAAGGCGATATAGGTAGATATTAGGAAACACTTTTAAACTATAAGGGTAGTTAGGATCTGGAATAGACTTCCAAAGGAGGTTGTGGAATCCCCCGTCATTGAAGGTTTTTAAAAACAGATTGGACAAACACCTGTCAGGGATGGTCTAGATTTACTTGGTTCTGCTGCAGCACAAGCAGCTGGACTTGATGATTTAATAATAATAATTAATGGAGATTGTGACATTGTGCAGTCTACATGGTTTTATAAAAACATGATAATAAGTGAATATAATGTAACTGGGATAGTTTTATAAAAAATTTGATAATAAGTGACTATAATGCAAATGGGATATGCTTTGTGCAAAAGGTCTCTTGTAAGGTATCATTACAAAGCTCATAAGCTACTGAGTGTGATCATCCTATTTGTAGAAATGTACCACTCTTGTATCTAAAACTAGAAATATAAAATGTAACTCTGAGGGCCTATTGTAATTATGTAAAGTGTGGGCCATTAATGATGGTTTGGAATCTTGATGACTCCCATTGTCTGCAGATGACTGTTTACCTGTGAGTCTCCCTGTGTATGGGTGTGCTGGCAAGTGAGTAATGAAGTCTTGCAGTGACATGTGATCATGTCACCTGAACTGGAATCCATCTTTAACCTGGTGCTTTTCCAGTGAGGGGGTGTGGAAACCCAGAGGGACAAAGGGTTCCCGCCTTATGCAAAAGATATATAAAGGGGTGGAACAGAAGGGAGAGAGAGAGGAGCCATCATGGAGAATCCCCTAGATAACACCTAAGCTGGAACAAAAGCTGTACCAGGGGAAAGAATTGTGCCCAGGCCTGGAAGGTGTCCAGTCTGAGAAAAACTTACTGAAGCATCTCTGAGGGTGAGATTATCTGTATTTAGTTTGATTAGGCATAGATTTGCGCATTTTATTTTATTTTGCTTGTGACTTACTTTGTTCTGTCTGTTACTACTTTGAACCACTTAAATCCTACTGTCTGTATTTAATAAAATCACTTTTTATTTAGTAATTTACTCAGAGTATGTATTAATACCTGGGGGAGCAAACAACTGTGCATATCTCTCTATCAGTGTTATAGAGGGCGAACAATTTATGAGTTTGCCCTGCATAAGCTTTATGCAGGGTAAAACGGATTTATCTGGGTTTAGACCCCATTGGGAGTTGGGCATCTGAGTGCTAAAGACAAGCACACTCCTGTGAGCTGGTTTCGGGTAAACTTGCAGCTTTGGGACTAGTAATTCAGACCCTGAGTCTTTGTTAGAGCAGACTGGAGTGGCTGGCTCAGCAAGACAGGGTGCTGGAATCCTGAGCTGGCAGGGAAAACAGAAGCAGGGGTAGTCTTTGCACATTAGGTGGCAGCTCCCAAGGGGGTTTCTGTGATCCAACCCGTCACAGAGATATCCTATCTCCTCGAACTGGAAGGGACCTTGAAAGGTCATCAAGTCCAGCCCCCTGCCTTCACTAGCAGGACCAAGTACTGATTTTGCCCCAGATCCCTAAGTGGCCCCCTCAAGGATTGAACTCACAACCCTGGGTTTAGCAGGCCAATGATCCCTCCAGCCCTATAGTTCTGTGATTCTGTGAGCACACACACGATTGAGTATTATTTGCATGAATACTCAAAGAAAGTGATTTTCACACTAAAATAATTGCAGATTGTTTTAAACTGGCAAAACCCTTCACCAGAGCCCTGATGCAGAGACAATTAAAAGATCTGACTTCACCCTTTGCATGTAGTGCAGTGCAAGCATCTGCAGTTAGTCTGGGTAAACAACTGTGGTGAAAATTACAAATCAATAAATGCAATATGCCTAGTATATTTTATTTTGGATGTCTTACTGTTTGACACAACAGTTAGCGTTCCCCAAACTCATGGCCAGATTCGTGGCACATGAGCCATACTGTCAGCGAACTGCCTCCGTCACAGCTAGAATCACAGACTCAATGGCTTTGTGTGAATGTGATAAGAAAAAAAAAATGGTCACCTCAGAAGCCATCCAATAAATGTTACAGTAGCCTGTTTTTTCTAGGAATGATGCCTTGGGCAAGGTCTGGCTGATCCGGAAGGGAAAGGTTTAATGTTTCAAAACATTCCCTGATCCTATTTATCTACTCCAAAGCTCCAGTGGCTTCCTCACTCTTTCTTTTGCATATAGGAGTTATAACCAAGGAACAGAAACAAAGCAATGAGACTTCTGTGACTATGGGACTTTTGTGACCAATCACAGCTCAGTGGAATATTGAGTAGCCAATACTTGCAGCAAACTGTTTTTGATCAGTCCATAGAGAAAAAACAAACAAACGTTGTGCGGTAAATTTAAGTTAAAAACAAATTTGAGGGAATCATGGTCTGCTTGTAAATTGTCCTCAAGCAGAAAAAGAAGTTACATGTATCAAGTAAATTATTCCCAAGGAATCATTCACTCAGCTCTAACCACAGCACCACAGGAGATATAATTAATCAGAAAAATTAAAAGTATATTTACTGAGATTTTACAAAAATCCATCTTTAAATACATACCACTAATATTAGATTCTATAAATCCCTTCTTGGGTCTAAAGCCAGCTGAGAGTAATCCTTAATAACCAATCCGAACAGTTCTATATCGAAAGACTGTTGAAAGCAGGCCAACCAATCAACAGCCTAATGACATCAAGAGAAAAAATATACCCTACACTGAAGGTTTAATTCTGATTGTGACCTCAAGTGTATATCTGCTGATGTCATTTCTCAGGCTCTTGACTGATTGGCTGCCATGTATTGAATAGGCCCTTTAGATGGATTAGCTGTCCATTACTTTGGCCAAACCATCAGAGCTGTGGGGGTGGCAGCTCTTTCACATGGGCAAATAAAAGCTTGGCTGAAGCAGTGTAGGTTTGTTTGGAGTTTGGGGCACATTTTAGACTTGGTTTGTAGCTCTTTAGGTTGCTGGTTTTACCTCTTATATTCAGTGACTATTGGCAAAGAGAAAAGCACATTCTTTCAGTGCAAAATAATATTTTCCTTAACCTAAACTAATGTAAAGTGCCCATGGCAGCATCTCTGCTAGAAATGTCCTTACTGACTATTCCCAAGGGGCAGTGCTCTGGGCAGGGTTACAGGACACTGTGATAAAAACACCCGAGTCAGCCTACACAAGCTCCTGTCTATTTCTGCTAGCACCTGTGGGGAAGTGCTACCTTTTGGGAATAATGGGTACATAGATGCTGGAACTAGGGGTGCTGGGGGTGCTGCTGCACTCCCTGGCTTGAAGTGGTTTCCATGTATATCCATTACAGTTTGGTTCAATGACTCTCAGCACACTCACTATAAAAATTGTTCCAGCAGCCCGGAACGGGTAACAGCATTTCTACTGCAGGCAAGACCTGTGTGAGAGAGAACTCAATGTGTCTTTCACTGTAAGATCCTCCACTTTAAATTCTCTCTTAGCCCTAACAGGCAGGTAAGTGGACTTCTTTCATAGAAGACAGAAGACCACTGTCCCACAATTTCCTTTAGCTCAGCCTATTGCTGTTTGCAAATTTAAAGGAAATAGTTTCAATCTCCAAATAATTCAGTTTATAAATGCCAGATAAAGAAGATTTATCAAACAAGCTTCACACTCTTCCTTAATTAAGATAGTATTAAAGTATGGAGAAGAGAGCCATCGAGGCAGGTGTTTCGGTTAGGGATGTGTGTTGGAATAAAAGAATACACTGCCAAAATCATGTAATCCATACTCCCATAGATACTGTGTTGCTGCAGTGATTCCCCCAAAAGAATAGGCCAAATTCAGAGGTGCTGGGTAAGATTTACCCTTTACTCTGGAAGGGAGCTCAGATACCTGGTAATGTGCTTTGCCTGAGAATCTATATGGAACAGACTAGAGAGAGACTAGAATAGGTAGTTTAGGTTATATATAGGGTAACCAGACAGCAAATGAGAAAAATCGGGACAGGGGTGGGGGGTAATAGGAGCCTATATAAGAAAAAGCCCCCAAAATCGGGACTGTCCCTATAAAATTGGGACATCTGGTCACCCTATTTACATATCAGGAAGTGAGTCCAAAGGAGTCTACATTGGCTTAACGTAAATAGTAAGGAGCCAGAGGAAGCTGTAAGTTAAAATACAAGGTAGTTATTTTAATTCTCACCTTTATTACACCCTCTGGAAGATGCTTCTATTACACTCCTGTCTTCTGGCCCCTTGGAATGTGACACCAACCTGGCCTCCCTTAAATTCAATTACACCTTCTTCCTGACATGTAATGTATGCTCCTTTATGCATCACCTCGGAATCTGGCCCTCTATGTAAAACACTGCATGTAAGCAGTATTTTTTAATAAATGCAATGAGCCTTTCTATACATAAGGGTATAGAGTGCTAGAGAGGGGCTTAATAAACTAAATAAAAAATGTGTTAAGTGAAAAGAATGCAATAAAATGCTGAGTGATTTAAAGTTTCCCCAAATGCTTGGAGTTTAGTGTCTCTATCACTCCCAGTCATACAGACCCATGCAAGTGAGATGCAGTAGTTTAGATATCTGTCTGAGTTCATTTCTGTATATAAAAATACATTAAGAGCCTTCTAGCTTTCTCTTCCCATTCTCTAGATCAGAATTTGCAGATTTCTGAAAGCCTCTTTGAAACAGAGCTTGCTGCTTGGATGCAGCCTCACAAGAAGTCCCATGTCCTTTCCCATCCGTGTGCTGTGATGCAGGAGGCCCCCATCAACTTTTCCAGGGAGTTTCCTTACAGGTAAACAGAACATTCAGTACACGCCGAGAAATCCGGGTTCTGAGCCAGCTCACTCTTCCTTTGCAAGTGAGCTACTCAGCGGGAAACATTAATGCTTCACAGGCCGAATGTAAAAAGTAAAGGCCTTTTCTGAGTCTCATTCGCTTTGTAGTAGATTGTTTTGAACATGTGGGGAGCAGCAGCACCATCCTCTCAGCATTCAGTGATTTTTTGTTTTTTGGAAGACCAATGAGATGAGTTCTGGATGCAAGCCAAGGGTTTGAATGGGACACTGCAAGCACTGGAGGACTGTTTTTTTCCCCCCTCTGCATTTCCCTCTTCCAGTAAAGTCTCTGGTTTTTATGAGTGATTCCTTTAAACCCTCTCCCCACACTCAACCCTCTAACAGGCAGCCTCCCCGCTGAGGGGAACTGGGCAGGAATCCCTTTAGAACTCAGCAACAATGCACTTTGATCAAGAAAGGAGTAACCGCGGTGCATCATGAAACTCTCTCTCCCAACGCTGTTCAAGAGCCGAGCTTGCTGCCTCTGCAGCACTTTTCGCCTCTTGCTGGTTGTAGGAGAGATTCCCCAGTTTGACAAGTGATCCAGGAGCTCTTGCAGAGCACTGCCTTTTATGGCACAAAAGTTTCACTGGGAGTTTTTTTTTCTATAGGAAGGGGAAGGAACATGGGCTAGCTGCTAAAGAGGGGACTGGGAATCAGGACGCCTGGGTTCTGTTCCTTGGTCTACCAGCGACTCACCATGTGGTCATGGGCAAGTCACTTCACCTCTGTGCATTAGCTGCTCCGTGTGCAAATTAGGGACAATGTTTCCATTCCTCTCTGCCAGAGGAGGAAGATTCCGAACGTTGTGTTCCAGCCCTGGGCTGGAAGCAGAGGCTGCCTCTTCCAATGGCACTTCCAGGGCAGAGCAGTGTCACTGCACAATATCAGGCAGCCACTGACTCTGATTTTGGGAGAAGTTTAAATCCTAAGCCAACAGTTTTCCATTAGAGATCGGTTTCTTAGGGGAGTGATGGCCTCCCCTGAACTGAGATTTCCATCTGGACCCTGTATTTTTTGGTTCTTAAGTATGCCTTCATAACTCATGTTTTCATCTTGTTTTTTAATCTTCTTTTACTCCCATTATTTGAAATTAATCTAATGTGATGTTATAGACTAGCCTGGGGACCTGTGACCACCCATGACTTGGAGGGAAAACTGCGTTACCCAAGGACGATGCTGGACTTGTTTAAAGAAGGCAAAGCAAGCAGCCTCCTTGTAGAGAGAAATCTGCAGCCAACAAAATCAATCCCTAGCAAAGGGTAAGTAGAGAAGCCCTCTGTGTCTGCCAACCCATGATGAATAATCACTCTTGTTCCCCCAGCTTTTCCTACTCCCATCAAGCTTCACTCACTGGCTACAGTCTGATCCCATCGTTCCCTCAGTAAAGATGCGTACAGCAGTCTCACTGCTGGCAAAAACCCAGGAAAGGCAAAAATTGCATTTCATAAATGTGTAAAATAGTAAAACGGTTCTCATGTTCACCCTGAATTTTATTTTATTTTATTTCAAAAGTAAGAGTCAGATTTCTCAGCCAAAAAAAGGAATTTATTTGGGGCAAATTCACAATTTTATCTAAGGTGTAATAACAGCAGCACAGAAAGCTGCACTTCCTAGCAGAAATGACCAGTGTTTACAAAGCAATCCAGGGAATTATCTGCCAAGTTACCAGGTGTCATGAAGTGAGAATAGGTCATTTCAGCCAGCACTATACATATCATAGAATCATAGAATATCCGGGTTGGAAGGGACCTCAGGAGGTCATCTAGTCCAACCCTCTGCTCAAAGCAGGACCAATCCTGGAGCAGAGACATGCAGAGTCCAAGTCTGGAAATCCCACCCCTTTGAACACTGACTCTCAGAGCAGAGAACAGGCCTTTATGGTAAGTAGACAGCAGCCCAGACTGTTGGACATACAGGTGGTGGCTGCCTGCACTTATGAATGTTGCAGTGGGCACAGAACAAAGGTGGCTGAGAAGTGCCCAACAAAGACAACTCTGATCAAGATATTTTCAGAATGTGTGTGTTGTATAGACACCAGGTTGGTGTCTCCTCCTGCCCAACACTTTGTTGTGGCTGTTTGTAAAGCAGTGATGCGGAAGGTTGCCTAAAAGGAGAGAGTCTGCTTTGTCTTGATCCTCCAGAGATATTTGAGAAGCTCACTCTGGTGTAGTAAAGGAAGCTGTTGTTTGATAACCATGTCAAGCTATTAGTATAATTCTGATACGACTGCCTGGCTTATTCAAGAGCCCTTGAAGAGCACGCATAGTGTCATGATTACAGGGCTAGCTGCATCTCTCTGAATGCACCTCCACATGTGATGAGCCTCAAGCTGTCACCTTTTGTGGGGTGAAACCCCGTGATTCTTCCTTTCTTACACCAGGACCTCAGCTGCAGACGTCTGCGTGCTAACCATGATTACCCCCACAGGCCAGAGTTAGTTTCAGTATCTGCAGTTCTGCTTCTCGGGAGCTGTGAGCAGTGGTATTCTGTGACCAGTCAGCCTCTTCAAAATAAAGTATCGTTTATTCTTAACAGTAGGAAAACCACATAGCATAGGACAGGGGTCGGCAACCTACAGCACGCGTGCCAAACACGGCACGCAAGCCGATTTTGAGTGGCACGCTGCTGCCTGCTGCGGGCCCGGCCCCCAGCCCCACTCAACCCCCCCCCGCCCACCGCTCTCCCCTGCGGGGGCAGGAGGCAGAAGCTTGGTCCTGCGGCAGCCAAGTTTCCCCCCCACCCCCACTTCTTCCCCCAGCGTGCTGCTTTCCTGCCCCTCCTCCTCTCCTTCCCTGCGCCGATCAGCTGATGGCCCTTGCAAGGGGGAGGGGGAGGAGTGGCAGTGTGCTCCCTGCTCCGTAGAGGAGGCAGAGAAGAGGTAGGGTCGGGACTTTGGGGAAGGGGGTGGAACAGGGCATATCCCTTCCAGCCCCCTGCCTTGAGCCGCTCAGGGCAGGGGGCTGGGAGCACCCCCACGAGCCGAGCACCCCAGCCCTCTGCTCTGACCCCTGAACCCCCACACACACACCCAGCCTTCTGCCCTGCACCTCCACACACCCCCAGCCCTCTGCCCTGACCTCCCCCCCACCCAGCCTTCTGCCCTGCACCCCCACACACCCCAGCCCTCTGCCCTGACCCCTGAACCCCCCCACGCCCCCACTGCCCTCTGCCCTGACCCCTGAACCCCCCACACACCCAGCCTTCTGCCCTGCACCCCCCACATTTTCCTCAGAGGTATCTTACCTCTAGTCATTATCTCATTTCCTGCTTGCTTTTCCTAACTGCCCCTTTTGACTTAGCTCCATATAGTTGACAACTGCCCTTTCCGCAACTGGACAATCATAGAGCATGAATAAATGAATACAGAGTGCCCACCTCCTCCAAGCATAGTACCTACAGTATTAGCATTTAGAAAGATTGACATGTACCTTTACCTTAATATCAATCACTTGGAGATGACTCTGTCTTCTGTTTTTCTTTTAAGGAGGTACATCTTGGTGAATGCTGAGACTCCTTCAATATCCTCTACCCCGCCTGTAAGCAGCCCACTGGAAGACAGGTTACTGAGTGTCCGATTCCCCAAACAAAAAGAAAGGATGCTTCAAACTCTGCCCCACAGTGTGCACAAGCAGTCTCAGCCTCCTGCAGCAATGCGACACCCTCTCGCTTTATGAAGGCATTTCCAGGGTTGGCTAACACCATAACAAGACCACTTTTCTAGTCCTGCAGATCACATTTTGTAATGTGATATTTTTTTCAAGCTATATTGTTATCTGTTTACTCTCTTTAATCTTGTATTAATACTTCATAGTTGATACTCGTTAGCGCCAAAGTGAATATTCAATGAGCAATAATCGCCAAAGGGGATAGCATTTCCTAGCTGTTAATTACCAGGTAGGCTGAGAACCAGGGAGTAGGGTCATGGAAAACTTTTATGCCAAAATCCAACTTTTCTGGTTTCATTACCAGAGCAACGCTCTCAAGGGTGTGCACTGACCTCAAGACCATTTCATGTGAACTTGGGACTGGGCTGGGCCTCCCAACAAACTGCATACCACTCTCCCTTAACCTGTAGCCATCTTTATGAGGGAGTGGGCCTTTACTCCCCCAACAAACATCTTTGAGGAGGAGCTAGATGGTCCTTTCTTCTCACCAGATGTCATCCGAGGAGCTGGCAAGCGGGCTTGCTGTGCTTCCCAATACCAAAAAAGCTTCTGAAGGATGCCAGGTAGCCCTACACTACTCACCATCTGAGACCTGAGGTGACTCAGTTGGCCCAGAACTACTTGACAGGGTTTGCCTCCATCTAAAGATCTTGGGAAGGGGAGAATGGCCCAGAACCCACCATGTGGAGACTCTAGAAGGCTGGTAGTGTCCACTAGCTCTTGCCCCCTCCTTGAAGACATCTGAAGTAAAATTTTAGTGTGGAGAGCCAGGGTGAACCCAACACTGAGGGCTGCAAAACAGATGAACTGAAATTCATCCCCAACCCCAAATTGGTTTTTGTTCACTGAAGCCAACAGGTTTTATGTAGTCCTGCCCAAGAACTCAAGCCCTCAGTCCAACCACCCATTAGTTGCCAGAAACTACCCAAGTCAGAGGTCCAATCACTCCAGTAAACTGTGTAAAAGTAATAAATGAAGAGAATAGAAAATATCAAAGGTTTCACCCTGGTTTTGTCTTTCATTTTCACACCCAGCTTTTATTTCTTTACAATATCAGCCTTTTCATACCAGCTAATTATGCTACAGTAGTGAACAGACAAGCAGGATTGGTTCTCATCATTAGGCTAAGCTAACCATGTTCTGTCTGTTACTCTCCAAGAGTCCTGCTAAATCAAGGCTCTTGCAAAAAGGGATTACAAGTTCAATTATTTCCACTAGTTCCCATCTATTCTACTATGTCGTGGATCCCAATTACAACACTGTAATCCCTGACAGAGTTAAAACGTGGTTTGATCTTGCAGTGTAGCCAGGATCAAACTGTTTTACTTGTGTGCCCAAGTCATGCTGTAGCACTGGACATTAGCAGGGCTGTAGCACAGTGCAGAAACATGTTTAAAACATGGTTTGGTACTGTATACTCTACAAGCCAGTACAGTCCCCCTTGTCAGGGAACAAACAAATTAATTGCTATAGGATAGGACCATAGATTAGTCCATGTGGTAGGTGTCGGAGATCCACAGGATCAGTGCTATGTCCCCAACTTCAGACAGTGTCTTGGAGGAACCCCTTTGATTTTCCAGACCCCCAAGGGGTCCCACTTTCCCTTCAGCATAGACCACACCGCCTCCCAAGATTGAACCTGTGGGGCTTCAGAACTCTTGCTTCACACCCTGAGCTCTGTTCAGCGAGTCAACTGAGATAGACTGGTGGAGACCTGTACACTATTCAGGGATTAATGCTCTTCATGCAGTATTTGCAGGGACACTCAAACAGTGTTTCCAGAATAGTAGGTAGGGGTTGTTAGTCAACTGGAACACAGCATAGGAAGTCCTTAAGTTAACATAGAGACATGAAGGGTAAAGCACTGGCCATTCTGGTCATTCCAGAGCAAGCCACCTGCCAAGCTGTAGTGAACTCCTTTTTCTGGCACTCTGTCTCTCTCTTTGACTTCCTTCCTTAGTCGGTTCCCAGGTGAGAGAGCCCCCAGCTTCTTCCGGAAGCCAACTCTTATCCCTCCACCTCAGACCTCTCAGTCCTTCATTCTCGAGCTGGGGGTATCTGCTCAGCTTCCTGCTGAGAGGCAGGGACATCCTCCGCCCTCAGCATTATTGGTGTCAATGTCCTGGTGCTTGGGTTTGCCATTGTCTTCTTGGATTTTCCGTTGATATAAGTCAGCCAAGGCTGGTCCTTTTTAATGACCCATTCAGATTACTGAGACAGCTAGGCAATGCGCACACAACTGTCTCTTAGACCTGGTCTACCTTACAAATGTACATCGGTATAACTGCATTGCTCAGGGCTGTGAAAAATCCACACCTCTGAGCAATGCAGTCATACCAACCTGACCCCGAGTGCAGACCACCCTGTGTCGATGAGAGGGCTTCTTCCTTCAACACCTTGACTGAAGCGCTGCAGAGGCGCAGTTGCACCAGTGACGCTGCAGCGCTGTAAGTGTAGCCAAGCCCTCAGCCTGCCCTGAGACCAAACTTAGTCCTTTCCCCAGCTGGGTAACCGTGCAAAGTATAGGGGAAACTGAGGCACATAGGCTTCAGAAAAAATCTTACCAAAAATGCTCACTTCATCACAGTAGGTAAGGTATAATGTGATTTTCCAATATGGTTATAGGATACTTCTCAGAAGAAAATCTATCTAGAACTCAGCTATGTTTACATACAGTTGCGTCTACAACAGATTCAGCAGTGGTATGGACAGGGCCTCGGTGTTTGAAGGAGGATGATCAGAATGTGATTTAATGAGGCTACGAGCCAAGGTTACGATAACTAGCCCTGTGATAGAGGGTTTTTCAAAAAGAAACTTATTCTAAGCAAGGAACCAGGGCCAGCTCCAGGCACCAGCAAAGGAAGCAGGTGCTTGGGGCGGCCAATGGAAAGGGGCGGCACATCCGGGTCTTCGGCGGCAATTCAGCGGGGGGTTCCTCAGTCCCTCTCGGAGGGAAGGACCGGCCGCTGAATTGCCGCTGAAGAATGAAGCAGCGCGGTAGAGCTGCCGCCGAAGTGCCACCGATCGCAGCTTTATTTTTTATTTTTTATTTTTCTTCGCCACTTGGGGCGGCAAAAAAGCTGGAGCCGGCCCTGCAAGGAACTATAGTGAAAATTAATCCATGGCTACCCGCAGGGCATTGAGTGGCAGGTTCTCACATCTCTCAAGATTCAATCCATACTTGGCTGCACCTGTCTTGCCATAACAAGCCATAAACTTCCAGTCTCTATGGTATTAGGTTGCCTGGCAACAGTGCCTCTTCTCTGAATCCAGTCTTCTTATACCGGGTCATTAAAACCCTTTTGGTTTTTATCTATGCAGCATCAAGTATTCCCTTTACTAAGCATAAATGACAATCGCCACTGCCAGGAACGGCTCTAGCTTTTTTGCCGCCCCAAGCACAGCAGGCAGGCTGCCTTTGGCGGCATGCCTGCGGGAGGTCCCTGGTCCCGCAGATTCGGCGGCATGCCAGCGGGAGGTCCGCCGGTCCCGCGGCTTTGGCATACCCGCCGCTGAATTGCCGCCGAATCCGTGGGACCGGCGGACCTCCTGCCTGGGGCTTGCCGCCCCAGGCACGCGCTTGGAGCACTGGTGCCTGGAGCCGCCGTTGGCCACTGCAGACCTTTTTCTCCGTTTGGATTGCCTCATCTCTCTGCTCATGCACAGAGTTGGCTGCAGGAAGTTCTGCTGCACGTGTGATCAGAGCTCCATTTTCATGTCTGGTTTTCTTTTGCTTTCACTGACGATGCGCATAATGTGAAAATGGGACCCCGAGCCTGATAAAGGCATGTGGATTTCTGAATCGCCATTGCTTTGGTAAAGCACTTCTTCCTTTGGGGCAGTTGTTTTGCATGTGGGAGGTGCTTGGCTGGCAGTGCAAGACCGTGACCCTTCAGGACAGCAAAACCATTTAACCCAGAGAGCAGTCGGAAATTCTCACTGCTTAATTTATTTTAGATTTTATATTTTGAGTGTATTTATTGCTCATAAAACGGAAGGCCCGAGACCTATGGCTAAAGCCAGCTGCAATGTGGGCAGGGTGTATACCCCTATGCAGCTATTGTAATGCATCATGTTCTTGACTTGCTCCACCCCCTGCTTTTCCAATTGCAAGCTGCTGCACAGCTCTGCCAGTGAACTGGAGACTGCAGCATACATTCATATTCATTTTTGGGCACCACCATCTCTGCTGCGTTTCCCAATCCCTATCTGTGCATTACCTTCGGTTCCAGTCCCAGGCCCTAAACAGCTCTACCAATCCACCTCAGCGTCCCCTACTACTCCGTTCCTGAGCCCTCTGCCTCCACACACTGCTCTGCCAAAGCACCTCTCTTCTGACCTACCAGCCCCCTGCTATTCAGTCCTGCTGTCTTTGCTGAGACTGAGTATCAGGACACCATTCATTTAACCTTTATTATGCATTATGAAATGCTTTACAATTATATTCTCTCTATCTGAGGGGGGGTCGCAGAATGCATATGTATAGCTAAAAATCACAGAGTAAAAGCTATCAGAAGAGTTAAAACTTCAATTCAGAGATCTATGTTTATGCAAGAGAGGATGAGATCACTAACATCTAAATCCATGTGCGGCGATGCATTGCCTGAGTTTCATACACTGCTTTGCATGTTAGTAACGTCTGGCTGGCTGCCTTTCTAACGTGCCCACCAGAGTGCCTCGGCATCATGTGTATTATAGGTGGCACGGGTAGCTCTATCTATAGGTGAAGTTTTCCAACACTTCCCATTATAAGAATCCATCTTCAGTTGCTTATAACTCTGCCAAACTTTAATCATTTGGGCTGAAATTTTCCATGCTGAGTGTCTACCTCTGGCTGAAATTTTTGGAAAATTTCAGCAAAAATGGTTCAGCCATTTCTGAGAACAAGATTAGGGAGAAATATGTTGCTTTGCCCATGTTAATGAATTAGTTGTAAGAAATGGTTTTAGAAGCTCTAGTGCATCCATGCTTTGGATCAGGGACTTGAAACGTGGCAGGGGTGGGGGTCTTCCTGGTGTTAGGGTTGCGCCTTTTGCTGTTCCCATGAAAAAGTGCCCAAATTTGGCCTCTGAAAAATCACAGTTTGCACATGCTCAGTAGAGACTTATTAGAGTTTGGCAGCCAAATTAAATTAAGGTTCCATTTACACTGGGCATCTTCCATCCCGGAACTGCAAAGGCTGGGCAGGACTTTCCCTGCAATTGCTGCTGTCAGCTGCTGTGATGCTGGGCAACAGAACTGAGAGTAGGGAGACTCCGTCTCCTGTGCTGTCAATGATCTCCCTTTTACAAGCTATATCGCCAGCTTCACCTATAATTAAGAATATCACTATAGCATCTCTCTCCATCCAGGGTATTTCTATGGCACCAATCACCAGAGCATCAGAATGACATCTTTTGTGTCTGGAGAAGGTTCAGACTCTCTTTCTTCCTTTGCTTGAAGCTGCTTTTCAGGGGCTGGTCACTCTGGGTGGTTTTCTTCCAGCAAAAAGTTGTTGAGCCATTTTGCAGCCAGAGGCGTTCTTGTGGGCAGGTCTGTGCAAGAGTTTCGCCCGTTGAGGAGGAACCCAAAACTCTGGTGGGTAAGTAAAGGAGGAAATGATTTTTTTTTTCAAATATTTTGTTTAATGTAATTTAAAATCATCAATGTGGGAATTCAAACCTGTTATGGGAGCCAATGGGAGCTTTTCCTGCCTGCAGTCTGCAAGCTTAGCTGCATTTTTCTTTTACTGATATGGGATCTCCAACAGGTGTGTTGTTTTTAAAGTATTTCAGGTCTCCAGCAGGATTCCCCTATCTATCTGGTTTCTACCGTACTAATTGTCTCTGCAACTGGAGTGGACAGAAAGCTTTTCTAGCTAGGCCTGAGTGCAGGGCCGCCCAGAGGATTCAGGGGGCCTGGGGCAAAGCGGGGGAGCGGCGCTTGTACTCACCGGGCGGCGCGCCGAGTCTTCGGCGGCGGCGGGTCCTTCACTCGCTCCGCGTCTTCAGCAGAACTGAAGGGCTGCCTGCCGCCGAAGACCCGGAGCGACTGAAGGGCCCTCCGCCACCGAAGTGCCACCCAAGGGCCCCCCGCCACCTCTAGCCAGGAAAGGGATTCTCGGCCAGGGCTCGCTGGGCCCCTGCAGGGCCCGGGGCCTGGGGCAATTTGCCCCACTTGCCCCCCACTCTGGGCGGCCCTGCCTGAGTGCAGCCAGGCCCGCTTAACTCTGCAGCAAAACGAAAACATTTTGCAAAGTGCCATGCTTCTTTTGCAGCCTGATTTGTACCCAAATATTACTGATTTTCCTATTAATTTCATTTGGTGACCCCTAGCTCTTGTGTTATGAGAAGGAGTAAATAACACTTCCTTATTTACTTTCTCCACACCAGTCATGATTTAATAGACCTCTATCATATCATAATCATATCATACCTCTTAGTCGTCTCTTTTCCAAGCTGAAAAGTCCCAGTCTTATTAATCTCTCCTCATATGGCAGCCATTCCATACCCTTAATCATTTTTGTTGCCCTTCTCTGTACTTTTCCCCCCAATATATCTTTTTTTGAGATCGGGTGACCAGAACTTCACACAGTATTCAAGGTGTGGGCGTACCATGGATGTATATAGTGGCATTAAGATACTTTTTGTCTTATTTTCTATCCCTTTCCTAATGGTTCCTAACATTCTGTTCACTCTGATCAGATGTTTTCAGAGAACTAGCCATAATGACTCCAAGATCTTTCTCTTGAGTGGTAACAGCTAATTTAAACCTCATCATTTTGTATGCATAGCCGGAATTATGTTTTCCAATGCGCATTACTTTGCATTTATCAACACTGAATTTCATCTGTCATTTTGTCGCCCAGTCATCCAGTTTTGTGAGATCCCTTTGTAACTCTTTGCAGTCTACTTTGGATTTACCTAACTTGAGTAATTTTGTATCATCTGCAACCTTTGTCACCTCACTGTTTACCCCCTTTTTCCAGATCCTATTAATATGTTGAACAGCACTGGCCCCAGTGCAGATCCTTGGAGGACCCCCTATTTACCTCTCTTCACTGTGAAAACTGACCATTTATTCCTTCCCTTTGTTTCCTATCTTTTAACCAGTTACTGATCCATGAGGGGACCGTCCCTTTTATCCCATGACTGCTTAGTTTGCTTAAGAGTATTAGATGAGGGACCTTGTCAAAGGCTTTGTGAACGTCCAAGTACACTATATCCACTGGATCACCCTGGTCCACATGCTTGTTGACACCCTCAAAGCATTCTAATTGATTTCTCTTTACAGAAGCCATGTTGACTCTTCCCCAACATATCATGTTCATCTAGGTGGCTGATAATCCTGTTCCTTGCTATAGTTTCAACCAATTTGCCGGGTACTGTAGTTAGGCTTATCAGCCTCTACCCAGGATTGCCTCTTGGGCCTTAATCTAAACCAGCGGTTCTCAAACTTCATTGCACCACGACCCCCTTTTGGCAACAAAAATTACTACACAACCCCAGGAGTGGGACTGAAGCCTGAGCTTGCCAGCCGCCCTGAGTTGAGGGGCCCAAAGCCCAAGCCACACCTCTCCAAAGGGCTTCAGCCCCAGGCAGGGGCATGTAACCTGAGCCCTGCTATCCAGGGCTGAAGCCCAAGGGCTTCAGCCCTAGGCGGTGGGACACGGGCTTCAGCTTTGGCCCCGGGCCCAGCAAATCTATTGCCAGCCCTGGCGACCCTATTAAAATCAAAGCAATAGGTTACATACCACAGTTAGCAGTTTTGTGATTTCAGCTAGGAGTTCCTCCAGAACTCTTGAGTGAATACCATCTGCTCCTGGTGATTTATTACTGTTAAATTTATCAATTTGTTCCAAAACCTCCTCTACTGATACCTCAATCTGGGCCAGTTCACCAGATGTGTCACCAAAAAGAATGGCTCAGTTGTGGGAATCTCCCTCACATCCTCTGCACTGAAGACAGATGCAAAGAATCCACTTAGCTTCTCTGCAATGGTCTTATCTTCCGTGAGTGCTCCTTTAGCACCTCGGTCGTTCAGTGGCTTCCTCTTGCATGTATCATTGCAATCTCCATATTTAAAGGACGGGTTTGTTACACTGCCAGTGGCTTGGCGTGCTAAGGAGACAAGGCGCTCACAGGCACTGAAAAGAGATGGGGCAGCACCTTGAATTGTTCTGTAGTTGACCCACAAGCAAGGGAGATATGCTGTGGAAGATGGGTCAGTCTGCTGGTAGCTTTGAGGAGTAGAATATGGAGCAATGGGGGAGGATTCACCCTCTCCCACAAAACTACTGGGTAGGTTCTATGAATGTTTTTTTCATCCCCATGAAAAGCCCAACCGAAGTCTCTGTGGCTGGGGGTCAGTGGCCATGACAGTGGAGCAAAGATCATTCTGGATCTTTACCCTGATTAAGAAAGGGCTCTGGAGCTGCTGACTCACCCCTGTCTCTCTGCACTCATACTACGGTCAGTGGGATTTCCACAGCACTCCTCTACTTATCCACTTAATGCAGGGGAGGCGGGGGGTGGAGATGACTTGAGCGGCCATTCTCAGGATCAGACTGTTTGGGTGGGGCTTTCATCTGTTAAATCGGTTGTTTCAGTCTCTCCCTTTTGTATCCAGAACCACTGCAGATGGATATGCACATGACAGCGAAGAGAGCTGCAGGGAATAGAGCAGTTTGGAAAACACAATACACTGGTAGACTTAGTCATGATCAACCTAATCAATTACTATCTCTTTACACCTATTTTACATATCACAAACTCCCTCCACCCCCTCCACACAGAGACATGTATACATCCCGTCAAGGGGTAATTTTCCCTTGCTCATTGCTAGAATGCTGTGAGATTAAATCCCTGACAGGACCTGAGATCCAGAACCTTATACCTATTCCCAACACTGCAGTTCTAAACAGCTGAATCATGAGAAGCGCTGTCCTCTGGCTGAGCTGTTCCAACTCCGCATCTCTGGTGGAAGTTAAAGAGCACAAGGACAATTTTTGCTAAGAGCTGGGCCAGCATGCCTTCTCTAGATAAAATGCTTTCTAATGTCCAAGCCTGTATAGGAGCTAGAGCTGATGGAATCTATCCAGTCATGCTACCTGAAGCCAGGACATAATTTCATGCTATTACCAGGCTATTCCAGCTGGCGATGAGCAGTCAGTGCCAGTCCTCCATTGTGCCTGGCCACAGTGGGCCTTGAGATCAGTGTGTAATCACCCAGAATAGCCACTGAGATTCCTTTCCTGCACCCCAGGAGAGGGTC
Organism: Emys orbicularis; assembly: GCF_028017835.1. Lineage (NCBI taxonomy): Eukaryota > Metazoa > Chordata > Testudines > Emydidae > Emys > Emys orbicularis. The sequence goes on from NC_088689.1 coordinate 110,396,859, forward strand.
TTTGTAGTTAACTCCTTCCCCTGACCCACATCCCAGCTAGACAAATATCTGAGGTGCGAGTTAACTCCTTCTTAGCAGTCTCAAAAGGCTTGTGGACACAATCTCCAGGTAGTGACACAAACCAGCAAAACATCAGAGACATTCAAGGTTGTCTGAATGTCTTTCTTAGCTCTCCATATTGTTCTTGAATATTACAGTTTAGTGTGTGTGTGTGTGTGTGTGTGTGTGTGTGTGTGTGTGTGTGTGTGTGTGTGTGTGTGTGTGTAAGTGGAAAATTGTATACAAAATCTAGATTAAAAGGTTGCAAAGTCAAACACTCAGAAGTTAGGGAATGCCAGAATTAAGGTTGCTTGAGCAAGCTTAATTCATCCCCTTTGTGCATATATATTAGAGGTCTTTAATTACATGATTGCATGCTTTAAAAAAAAAATTGGATGGTTTCCCATGGATACAGCAAAAGGTGAATCCCTAACACACAGCCCACTTCCCTGCCAGTTTTCAAGACCTTGCTCCAAAGCATGGAGACACTAGAGCTTCTAATTGAAATTGTTGTAAAAACTTTTTAATATGGGCAAAACAACTTCCTCCCTCCCACCCCCCGCTTTTGTTTTCAGAAACACGAAACATTTTAGCTGAAACTTTTCAGAAAAAAAAAAAAGCCCGAGGCAAACACCTGGCTTGGAAAATTTCAGCCTAGATCATTACAGTTTTGGCAAAGTTATAAACAACTGAAAACAGGGTTGCAAAGGTTTGGTCAACCTTAACTACATGTGGTTCTACCAACTCCTCCTAAGAGATACTAGGCTCTTCTTTATTGCACTGTAAATGTACAAAGAAATAAAATACAGTTTAGGATAATCTGCTGCTTGGTTTCCATGAGGAGAACTCCCTTCAGACATGCTATTAACAGATTTCCTTTTCAGCAAATGTGTGTGTATATATAGATAGATTTCCCTGGCCAGACTCTCAGCTGTGTACATGGGCGTAGTCATGCAGCAATTTACACCAGCTGAGTATCTGGCTCTTAAATTGTATGTTCTAAACTAACAATTCTGAGCTTGCACATGAATGAATGAAGGAGTCCCACTTTTGGGGGCAAATGCTCTCTCTCTTTTAGTCATATCCAGCTGGAGCCAAATCATTTCAAAGTAGTGTGCTTAAGTCATGTATCATTTAGACAAAGCTTACGGTTTCACCTCAGAGGCCTCTTTCCCTTTTATGAACTCTTTTAACTCAAACCACTATTCTGGGCTTGACAGAGAGAATTCCCTTGTCCAAACAGGCTGGAATCCTGTTAGCTGTGTCAGCACTGGCAAAGCAGCTGTGCAGATGTTACCTGCTAGCATTGGGCAGGACCAAAATGTTTCAACTCCCTTTCTGTGCTGTCCCTAGATTCGGATCCTGCAAGGTGCCAACTGCCTTCTTTTGATTCTGGCTGCCATATGCATACAAAAGGGTGACCAGATGTCCCGATTTTATAGGGACAGTCCCGATATTTGGAACTTTGTCTTATATAGGTGCCTATTACCCCCCACCCCCTGTCCTGATTTTTCACACTTGCTGTCTAGTCACACTAAGCTAGACTGGAAGCCTTGGAGATTTAAATGTATCCGTATACTAGGTACAGAAGAGGCAGCAGACAACCCCACACCAGCGTGCTTTGGTTGTGGTCTCCTCACAGCTGTCATTGTCGCCCCCTAGGGGGTTGCTGGGGTGCTGTAGCGCACACCAGCCATTCTTCTGGCAAAGTGCAGTAGATCACTTGTTTGCTCCACAGGACCTGGCTTTGCACATAATCCATATTTCTACACTGTCCTTTGACCCCCACCGAATGACTGTGGTCAAAGGAAAAGAGGCAAGTAGCGGTCACATCAGATGATCATTAGTTAAGGAGACCTCAGATGTGCTTAGTGATAGCAAAATGTTCCCAGGATGTTGGGAATCTGTGTGTGGACCTAACTGCAGCTCTAGCAATTTCAAGATCAGGACCTGCAGATGAAGTCCCAGTAATTCCCACAGAAGGGTCCCAGCAAAGAGGCATTAATTCACAAAATGTGTTACTATTAATGATACTCTCCAGGATCCAGTCACTGTCTATCAGGTAGGTGAGGAAAGTTTGTTGTCAGTGACCCTGAATTCAGATGCAATCATACCTTTATGCTATTTGCTACAGTAGCATCCCATTCCCCATGGTAATGAGTGGCACCATGGACTTGCTTATTAAGTGTTTTTCCTGGTTGACAGGTGCTAAAGGAGGAAGGATGCTCTTGTGTTTAATGTACTGATGTGGTTGCAGAAGATCTGTGTTCAAATAATAGGCTCTGCCACAGATTTCCTGTGTAATCTTGGGCAAGGCATGTAATCTCTTTGTAGCTCAGTTCCCTGAAAATGGGGTATAACATGTCTGTACATTCATTATTTGTGAAGTGCTCTGATAGGAGGTAATAGGTTAAATGGCCGTAGGTCAGAGTGACTATTTCTAAAATAATTATGGTCCAAACCCTGAAAACCTTCGTCAGACAAAACTCCTATTGAAAGGTCAAGGAGAGCAAGGACTGAAGATAAATGGAGCAAAGACTTCAGGATCTGGACCTACGAAAGATCACCAAGGGAAGACTCCTGCTGCCAGCAGAGAGTAGGGTGAGGAGGCATTGGATCCTTCCTTGTATAGACTCCTGCTGATGAAAAGAGGGTGCTAGGCTAGAGGAGGAATTCTCCAGAGCAAAGGTAGGGAGGCAGGTAGCGAGATTCAACTGGTTGGGCCTAGGCCCTCACAAAGAGTGCCTAAGCTTCAGATAGGCACCCAAACCAGCTCAAACCTCTGACCTGGTTTGGGTTTGCTCACTGTTCCTTAGCAATTCCCATCTTTCAGGAGCTTTCTCAGGGTCTGGCCCAAGACTATGGGGGAATGAATTCCTCCAGGAACTAGGGACCATGACAAACCTCACCACCTTCCTCTCCATGTACAAGATGCCTTTTTTGACATGGACCTCAAATGAGACACTCTACTGCCCACACTTCTCCCCCTGGGGAGAGGATGAGAGAACTTACATATGACAGATTTAGTCACGTTACTTAATGCATCACTGGAAGGAGTTGAGTAACTACGGTGCTAAGTGCAGTGTAAAAACCTAACTAGAATAGAATAAAACCCCTTTACTGGGGTTCTTAAGGATACATGTCAAGATGACACATGTTGGCTGCTTCTGTCCTGCCTGTGCCTTGGCTTTCGTACCTGGGGACATCTTGTGTGTTATGCTATTTTGCAGAAAACAAAGATCTATCTGTGCATGTGCTGATTTCCTAGAAGCTAACAGTGTATCCAAGAGGCAGGCTGGCTTTTGTTCACACTGCTATCCAACACTCGCATCACTAGAATACCCCATACTAAAGCACACATGGCATCTCTACTTCCTGAGCCAGCTGGATTCTGTTGGGGGAAAATTGCTTTGACAGTGTAACTTATTAAATCACACGCTTACAGTTAAGGATGTCTCTGCTGTCGTGTTGCCAGTAGAGAGGCTTATTCAAAAGCAATTTGAGACATGATCTTTGTGGGAGGCGGGGAGCTGTGATCTGGAATGTAATACAGGAACACGAGGAACTGGGTATGCCACTGAAAATGGAAGCATAGGGGGGCCGCTGTCAGTGATGGACACTGTCTGAGAAGTTAGATGGAATAGAACAGGAATGGCATTTTAACGCAGTTCTAGTGTCAAACCCATCCTGATCTGAGTAAGCATGTGGGGGAGGGTGTTCTGTGTCGCATGGGACACACATGCATGTTCCTGGCTGTGCGTGTGTCATGTGCTTTTTCCTCTTCTGTTTTGACAAATGCTTGCCCGCACATTGTGTTTTGTCTGTTTGTGCATTTCTCAACATAATGTGTTCCTCAGTTTGCAACGAAACAAAGTTTAGCTTCCACGATGTTATGGACATACTTATGTGACCAGCGTAACATCCACTTGAATGGCTGTCTGGAACATGGTGGCTTCCACGTGGTCAGAGACAACAGTGGAGCCTTGCTCCAGCAGTTAAGGGAGCATGTGTAGGGAGGTGCTCCAGACCCCTCCTTCTTGGTTATAGATGAGCATGGTCAGTTCGTTCACCAATATCCGCGTGTGTCCTTATGGATGCAGTCTGTGGTATCTGGATAGGGCCCACCACTTCCTGCTTCTCACTCCACCAAAGCAACTAAATACAAGTACACCATTTGCATTACAAAAACAACAGCTGGTCTGATACATGAAGGGTTGGCCTCATGCTACATGTGCTGTGGCCCAGTTGGATAGCATCAGATACCACAGTGATGGGCACAGTATAAGAACCTAGATAGTCTGGAGCTGGCAGGCACTGAGGCTGACAGGCCTGCTGTGGCCATGGTGGGTACCATGGTGCTGGATGTGCTATTGCCTGTGTGGTTGTCATGGTGACATGCGTTCTGGTCCTGGTGTGTGTCACAGTGATGAGTGTACTGGGGCCCTGGGTGTTGAGATGGGGAGATGGCTATTTTTCTTTGGAAAATGGAGACAATTATTTTAACCCCAAACCCATGCTGATGAGCTTCCCAATGGAGGGCAGATATCCTTCTCTTTTGGGGATCCCTGAGGATCAGGAGCGTCAAGGGGAGAAGGGCAATCTCCCCCAGGTCCTACAAAGACAAGAAGGACCCTCCCCTCCCTCTTCCAGGGCTGCCAAAACTTTTAAAATTTGTCCCATGTCCTGAATTATCACATTGTGACTCTAGCTTTTCAATGCTGCCTCAGTGTGTGGTGATGGAGCTGGCTCTGCATTGCGTTGTGAGATGATGTTGCAAAGCTCCAAATAAATTCAGGTCATTTTATCTGTCCTACAATTTACAGATCTGGGCCTTTAATATTCCTTCTGCCATGAAGTGTAGAGGTGTGTGGATTGGAGTGTATGCATATAGATGTACCAACCCCCACTCACCCACCCATGTAGGAACTCTGTGTTGGTCATTGGAATTTGCACTGCAAGACAGGAAGAATTTGAAAGGGACAGGACGGGTAAGATTAGTTTTTACTAAAAACAACTAGTACTCATATTCCAGCAACAGCCAGTCATGGCGCAGCTGCAACAGAGCGAAACGACCAGTTAGACACTTGCTACAGAGGTCAGGCGTTTTACTTGCTCTGAGTGAGTTTTCATGACATAGTGGTAGAGCTCCTGAGCCCTGTCTCACAAGGGCTTACCCCATTGCTACTCCCAGTGGAGCTGCAGTGGTGCGGGAATATGGGGACAGCCTTTCCTAGTGTAGACAAGACCATTGGGGGAATACAAGAATAACTGGGAAAATTGGGCTAGTAATTCCCACCACCAGAGAGAATTTTTAAAAAAATATGGGGGCTGTTTTTCTCCCAAGCCTTGTTTATGTGCATGGAACAATCAGACCTGTAATTCAGCACTGGGGCAGGCAATGGTAGCAGCCGTGGAAAGTGTAGTGGAAACAGGAGCTTGGGCATATTGGCCACTGTGTCATCTAGCTCAGCTCAATGCAGGCCTATGTGACACAGATGTAAAAACTCCTGATGTCTTCTCTGCCAGAGTTCCCACTGCTGGAGCTGCATATCTGTACCTCCCGGTTTTGCCAGTGTGCTCTGAGAGCCAGAGCCAGGGCCAGGGCCGGCTCCAGGCACCAGCCGACCAAGCACCTGCTTGGGGCGGCACTTTGGGGCAGGGCGGCGCTCGATTTTTTTTTTTTTTTTTTGATTCGGCGGCGCGGCGCTTGGAGTGGGGGCTGGGGCTTCCGGCGGCGTGGTGCTCAGAGCGGGGGCGGGGCTGGGGCTTCCGGCGGCGTGGTGCTGGGGGGGCGGGGCTTCGGGCGGCGCGGTGCGCGGAGGGGGGGCGGGGCTTCGGGCGGCGTGGCACTCGGAGGGGGGGGCTTCGGGCGGCGTGGTGCTCGGAGGAGGGGGCGGGGGCTTCGGGCGGCGTGGTGCTTGGGGAGGTGGGGCTTTGGGCGGCGTGGTGCTCGGAGGAGGGGGTGGAGCTTTGGGCGGCGTGGTGCTCGGGGGGGCGGGATCTTGGGGGGGCGGGGGCTGGCGCGGTGCGGCGCTTGGAGGAGGGGCGGGGGCTTCGGGCGGCGCGGCGCTTGGAGGGGGCGGGGCTTCGGGCAGCGCGGCGCTGGGGGGGCGGGGATTTCGGCAGCGCTCACGGGGGGGTACGGCAGGGCGGCTCTCTTCTTTTTTTCCTGGGGCAGCAAAAAAGAGCCGGCCCTGGCCAGGGCAATTAGTTTTCCGTTATGCATCTGTCATGTCCTTCTGTACGTGAATCTGTAAATCAGATGTCATCAGTGAATTAGCTTCTTCCCTATGATACGGTGGAACCCTATACAAATATAAATCCCCACTACAAAAAGCAAACACCGTCCCCAATTGCCATCAGCTGAACAAAATGGTTTAGCTATTGTTTTCAACATAGCCGCTGTATTTCCAGCAGACTGAGCACTGCAGGCAGCAAGGGGTTCCCAGAGCCTGCCGTTTGGATTGGTTCCCCCACTGCCCCTGCTTTTAAAAGAAGGCAGCTGCTGGGTTTTATTTTTACAGTATTTTTAAATTGCTTCAGTAAAGTTCAGAGGCAGATGTGACTGAAGGAATGAATTCCTGAAATCTAGTTTTGAAAAGTGCAGCATGTCCCTGATGGGAAGAATGAGCCCAAACTTTCAGTCTCCTTATGACAAACTGTCTCCACAGGTATTTTCCAAGAGCTAATTGTAAAGGGATCTCTGGGAGCCCTCATTAGTGGTATATATTTAGGATTTTGTAGTCCTAAACTGAAATGGCAACAAGACTTGAAAATGCCAAGGGTGCAATCTCTCTTCACTGAAGCACCAGCTTCTCTTAGCCCTACCAAGCATTACTACCTTAGGTCTCAAACCTGCAAAGACGTATGCACCTGCTTAACCTTATGCATTTTGTGTCATCCCACAATCAAAGCTAACAGGACTATGCACACGATGTAAGGATAAGCACATTTGTCGGTCTTTGCTGGATTGGCATCTTACTTCATAAATTGTCTGACTGAGGTCAATGGGATTACTCAACGAGTAAGGGGCTACTCAGTGTGAGTAAAGGTTGCAGAATTTGGCCCTAGATTTAGAAGACACACATGCAGCATCCCATTGCATTGTTTATGTTTATAACTATTGGGTTATCTTTCCAGAGGAAAGCCGGGCCTTGGTAACCTTAACTCTTGATCCTTCCTAGTCCTGCCATAGGGCCCAATCCTATAACACTTACCACTCCTTATTGGGCTTGATTCTCCATTGCCCTGAACGTTGTGAAGTCATTTACATCAGTGCAAAGTAGGTTTTAAAATACTATCATAGCAGAATGGTCATGTTTATACCCACTCTGCACTGGTGACAGTGATTATAGCAAGTGCTAGAAAATGGAGAATCAGGCCCATTGATTTCAGTGGAACTACTCCAGACACTGAGTACTTACATCTGCTCATGATTGCGCTACACCTGATAGAGTTTGCAGAATCAGGCCCACCCTTAATTGTACGTGTGGCAGAATTGGGCCCTTCTTTCACAGGACATGCACTGTGTATTTTAAAAAAAATAAATCATTGTATTTAGGGTGTAGGTAACTGGGGTTCTGATTGCCTTTAGTTATGGGAATGTGCACAAAGTGAGGTTGGGGAGGAAAGTAATTCATTGCTGAAGTCAAATTCAGGTGTCTGCATTCATTTATTCACAGGTAGAGGACCCTAGTTAACTTTAAACTTTGCAGAAAGAACATATTTCAGTTCTTCCCTCAAACCCCCACATTTTTGCCATTTAAACTTACATTCCACATGATTCCCCACTGTCAGTAGAAGTGTGCCTTTCTTGGTAATTACATTCTGCCTTATTAAATCCTCCCAGCACTTTGATTTGGATATAAGACTCTACTTCACTTCCCCCCTACGCTGTTGTGCCACCCTGCAGTTCGGTGTGAGATGGCTGCCACATCCCACCCCAGAAGTGGGAGAATTTCAGAAATGGATGAAGTGGTTCCTGCAGTTGCCATTACCCGAAGCACTTCTGGATGAAGATCTCTAGGTAAATGCAACATATTAAGAGACAAGCAGATGCCCAGCTTTTAGTCATGTGATTCATTTAAGTCAATAAGAAAAATAAGTCTAAAATCCAAAGCAAGTGCTCTTAATTCGGATATGTACAGACACACGAGTAGTTCCCCAGGTACTAGGCTGAGAATAAAGCCTGAACTGTATCAGTATAACCCAGTGGGTATCACATCAAGCCATTTAATATCTATTTATAAGACTCCCTCATCTTAAGACAGGCACAGAGTGCACTGATGCTTGGATTTCAGCAGGTGGCGCTGTTGCCAATGCGTAGTGAAAGCCGTTTACATTGCCCTAGCTGAGCAAGAATCAAGCAACTTGGTGTGAAATCAAAACATGGTCCTGAAAGGTTGCTTTCCACGACAGCAGGGGGACGGGGCCCTGAGGGACATTGTGGACGCATCAATTGCAGATCCCTAACCAATTTCAAATAAAATGAATGATTATTTAATCTGCAGTCAGCTCATCCTTGAACCCAGGGTTTAGGCTTCTTTTCACTCTGTGATAAGGGACTGGAGGAGCCTTTTCAAAGGAGCACGCAGAGGAAGGGTTAGTGATGAGTTTCTATAATTCAGATGAAGCATCTCCAGCCCGCAATGGACTGCAGGCACTGCATTTTCGGCAGACATGAGGACCTGCTTGCTCAGCCATAGAACAGACCCAACCCAGGCAAGGAGCAGCGCAAGCTTCCTTCTGCACTACTTGGCCACTGGGCCTCAGCCCTGAACTAGAGAGATCACCTCTAATCACCTGGCCATATTCAGTGTTCGGTGCCTCTGATGAGCCTGGCAACAATGAATTAGTGCCTAATGCAGTGGTGGGTTTTGTGGTGCAGACATACATCCATTAAGAGCTGGGCTGAGACCAGTAAACTCATTTCACATAGGACACTGAACAGCCATCAGATAGATTTTGTATTAATATGTAATATATGTATATAGATCATAGGTCAGTAATTCCTTGTCCTTTCCACACAGGGGCCAATCTAGCTGGGACTTCCAATCCCATTTGGAAAAGGAAGGATGGCTCAGTGGTTATGGCGGTAGCTTAGGGATTGAAAAACCCAGGTTCAGTTTCTTGTTCTGCCACAGACTTCCTGTGAGACCTTGGGCAAGTCTCTTAGCCTCTCTGCACATCAGTTCCCCATTGGTACAATGGGAATAATAGCACCTCCCTTCATCACAGGAGGATAAATATATTAAAGATTGTGAGGTGCTCAGATATTGTGGCAATGGGAGCTGTAGATAGAAGATTGATAGAAACATGGAGACAGCAAGGTACTGACACCTGTGTGAGACCCCATGTTATACATTTATTATCCTTCCTTGGAGCACACTTTTCCTTTCAAGGGGTGCTGAGCATGCACACTTCCCTTGGATCAGTGGGGGACTGAGCATTTTTCAGGATCAAGGCACTCAGGAAGTGACAAACATGCTCCTAGGGCAGATGGACCGAATGACTTTACAGTGGGTGCAGAGTTCGTTTACAATTGAATCTAAGTACCTAGCATATCACATCTTAATAGCTTTCTTACCCTTATCTCATCTAACCCTTAGGCTCTTAACAGCGTATTGACCTCAAGACATGTAAAGTGCAATCATAAATATATGATATGACCACAAATATTCCATTGCCCAACCTTTTTGGCATGAAATATAGCATAAGCCAACAGATCCTAGCCTGATTTTTAGCTTTGCAACTTTTTAAAAATCTAGTAAGTGCTAAGGGTTTGATTGTTTCATTAACTCCTGTGAGCTTTGGGCCAGATTTTCAAAGGTATTTAGGCACTAGAAGATTCCCACTGTGCAAATAACTGATTTTTCCAGTACAGTGGCTGAACCAAAAAATCAAAAAGAAAACAAAAATTCATTTCAGGTCACCCCAACCTGATTTTTTTTTTTTTTTTTTTTTTTTTTTTTTTGCAAACTGAATTTTTTTTTAAAAAGTTGTGGGTTGAGCAAAACATTTTGTTTAATTATTGAGGGTTTTTTAACCTTCTTAAAACTGAAATAAAATCTAAGAAAAATAATTTTGAATCTGAAAATTAAAACATTTTCTTTCAAAAATGTCTAAACCAAAACATTTTTGGGTGTGGAATTTTTGGGTGTGTGGTTTTGGTGGGTTGGTTTTTGTTTTTTCTTTTGGGGAGGCTGGGATGGGGTTACCAAAACAACACAGCAAATTAGACACGAATCCACAAAATGTTTCAGTTAACCAGAATTTTCATTTTTCAGCAAAAAAAAAAGTTGAGGCCAAAACACTTTGCTTACCACTACTCAAGATGCAAGTAGCCGCCTCATGGCATTTTCAAAAGTCTGAGATGCTTCTGAAAATTCCATGAGACAGCCTAAACAGCTTTGAAAAGCTGGTCCTTTGTACTTAAAACTAGGGCCAGGCTAAAAATGTTGGGTATGGACTGAATTTTCAAACCCCACCTCTTTTCCCTTGCAAAGTTTAAGGATCTTGAGGAGTTTGGTTTGATTGCTTCAAATGTTCATTTTTCTGTAACTTTATACTCAGTGACTAACTAACTGCCTTTTAATAACTAACAAGTGTCCTTAGCCTCTCCCCCATCTATGGAACCCTAAGATGGTGGAAAGACTCTGCAGAAACAAAAACAGTGCAGTAAGCAAGGGGTTTTCCTAAAAGGGGGATGTTTAGAAACAGAAATCAGAACACATTAACATAAGCCCCCAAACCCTTCCCCAACCAATTCCTATTGGCCTGGGATGGTGCCTCTAACTTTTCCTCAGCCACTCTCCCCAATTAGCTGGTTTATAGTCCTTCCCGGGAGCTCCTGTGCAAGGAGAGTGGATCCTTGAGCCCCTCCTAGAGCTGATGATTATTATTTGTATTGTTGTAGTGCCCAGTCATGGACCAGGACCCCATTGTGCTAGGCACTGTACAAACAATGAACAAAGAGATGGTCCCTGCCCCAAGGGGGTTGCAATCTAAGTATAAGATAAGACAAAAAATGGATACAGACTGATGGGGGAATACAAGGACACAGTGAGACAGTATTGGTAGGCATTGATTTCAGGACACCAGAAGCCTAACCTATTAGGTTAGCTGTTAAGATTAGCTGAGGTTAACGCCTTGTTCACTGGGGACAAGACACTGCCACTGAATGCAGTGAAAGCACATCAGGGTCACAATCATCGTATTATTTGTGTTGTGCCTCTCTCGCCTGCCTGACACTAGCACTGAAAAGTGCTAGCACAAGTCACCATGCAACTAGTTCAGTTCTGGAGCCAGATTCTGCTCTGCTTTACCCCAGTTTTGTGCCAATGTAAACCCATTTACTTAGTGATGTTACTCCTGAATTACGGTGGTATAAGTGAAAGCAGAATCAGACCCACTGTGTACACACATCGGTTTACAAACCAGCGTTAGTTTGACAGATGTTATAGCTGTACCCTAGTTTTTAATAGTAAGTATTTAATAACCAGAGACACATGAAAGGATTTATATTCTTGCAGGGGAGCAGGAAAATAATCTTAAGAAAAAATGTGTGTTTAACACTTTTTCAGTCTATCTAGCTGGTCATTCATATTGCAATGACATATTTCAAAGGAATGCCCCAAAATGAACTAGCAGAGTTTAAAAATAAACCACTCATGACATTTGATTGATGATGGTATTGGAGCTTTGAACTTTGATGATCGACCAAATCCTGCTCTGCTTACTCACATGAGTAATCCCATTGATCCCAATGAGTGCAGTCAGGTGAAAAGAGTGAACAAGATTTGGCCCACTGACTCCAGGGTGTATAATGGGGCTTTTCAATTAGAATCTAGAATTTCAGTCTGTCATAGGTAAGTGTTCTTCAGGTAATAAATCATGATCAGCTGTTTAGTAATTTTCCCTCTTGCCCTGATTCCACGGACTCTGCATCTTCCTTCAGCCCAAGAACTGGACAAGTCTCCCATTCAGAGCTTGTCAGTACATCTCTTTAATGAAATGGAGAAGTAAGGTTGCTGTTTGGTTGCTTTAAAGAATGCTCAACCACCCCAATGCAGGGGCTAAGAGTGCTGCCTCCACTGTATTGTGCTGCAAGGTACAATCCTGCATCAGTTTCACACCATTGAGTTCAAGATAGTTACTCATGACTTCTTGTGTAGCTGATTGTACTCAATTTCACAGCAAATTCTGCAATAGTCTACTGTTAGCTGTAATACATTTGCGATCTAGACTGTGGTGTGTGATTTGTTCTCATGAAATATGTAAACTGAGTGATCACACTTTGATATAAATGTAAATGCAGGGTCAGATTCTGATCCCAGTCCAACCTCAGCAAATCTGGAATAACTCTAATGAAGTAAGTAGAATTGCTCCAGATTTACACTGCTGTAACTAAGGCCTGGTCTACACTAGGAGGTTATGTCGAATTTAGCAGCGTTAAATCGAATTAACTCTGCACCCGTCCACACAACGAAGCTATTTAGTTCGACATAGAGGTCTCTTAAATTCGACTTCTGTACTCCTCCCCAACGAGGGGAGTAGCGCTAAATTCGACATGGCCATGTCGAATTAGGCTAGGTGTGGATGGAAATCGACGGTAATCGCTCCGGGAGCTATCCCACAGTGCACCACTCTGTTGACGCTCTGGACAGCAGTCCGAGCTCAGATGCTCTGACCAGCCACACAGGAAAAGCCCCGGGAAAATTTGAATTCCTTTTCCTGTCTGGGCAGTTTGAATCTCATTTCCTGTTTGGACATCGTGGCGAGCTGAGCAGCACTGGCAACGATGCAGAGCTCTCCAGCAGAGAGGGCCGTGCAATCCCAGAATAGAAAGAGGGCCCCAGCATGGACTGATCGGGAAGTCTTGGATCTGATCGCTGTGTGGGGCGATGAGTTCGTGCTTTCCGAGCTGCGATCGAAAAGACGGAATGCAAAGATCTACGAGAAGATCTCAAAAGCCATGACAGAGAGAGGATACAGCCGGGATGCAACGCAGTGCCGCGTGAAAATCAAGGAGCTGAGACAAGGCTACCAGAAGACCAAAGAGGCAAACGGACGCTCCGGATCCCAGCCCCAGACATGCCGTTTCTACAAGGCACTGCATTCCATCCTAGGTGCGGCCGCCACCACTACCCCACCAGTGACCATGGACTCTGAGGATGGGATATTGTCGACGGCCGGTTCCTCGGAGATGTTAGCGGACGGGGAAGATGAGGAAGGAGATGAGGAGGACGAGGCAGTCGACAGCGCTTACAACGCTGATTTCCCCGACAGCCAGGATCTCTTCATCACCCTCACAGAGATCCCCTACCAACCGTCCCCAGGCGTTAACCCGGACCCAGAATCAGGGGAAGGATCAGTCGGTAAGTGTTTTAAACATGTAAACATTTATTTTGAACAGAACATTAATATTAATAGTGTGTTTTTCATGATTTGTTTGCCCTAGGCGCTTAACGTTTCAGTCCTTGGCAGTGCAACTACTGCAAAAAAATCTAACAATGTCCGGTTTATCATGATTGGTTTGCCCTAGGCGCTCTACTGTTTAGTCCTTGCCAGTGCAGCTACAGTAAAATTCGGTCTATATGTCCGGGGATAGAGCTGAAATCCTCATGGGCCATCTCCATGAAGCTCTCCTGGAGGTAATTGGAAAGCCTTTGTATGAGGTTCCTTGGGAGAGCGGCCTTATTGTGTCCTCCGTAGTAGGAAACGTTTCCGCGCCAGGCTATCAGCAAGTACTCTGGGATCATTGCCTTGCAGAGCATGGCGGCATACGGCCCTGGTCTTTGCAGGCTTTCCCGAAGCATCCGTTCTTTCTCGGTCTCTGAAATCCTCATCAGAGTGATGTCGCTCATGATGACCTGCTTTGAATTAGGTAGGGGAATGTTAGTATTGGGACTGCTTGCCTGTTCCTTTACAGAACTGTAACCGGCAGTTTACAGCCACGCGGTGGAGGCGGGAGAGGGGCAGCATACAGGGATCTTTCCCTGGGACAGCCGCGAGGGGGTGGGACAGGGGCAGAGTTCATGCTTGCCTGATTGCTGGCAGCAGGAACTGGCCAACGCTAGGAGCATTGCTTTGAACGTGAAAGGAGGCCAGTGCTATTATTAAAGTTTGAAGCAGCCACAAGTCTACAGCTTACCATGTCAGACTGCTACCCAAATTCCGCTGTCCTGCCCCGCTTGTCAGATCTGCACTGCAAGACCCCAGGCACTGAATGCGAAGGCCGAAAATTCGACCTTGTCCTGAGTGCGCATGTGATAGGTGCTGTGCACGGTCTTGTTCACAGAGAAAGACTATGTTCTTTGTTCACAACAAAATTTATCTTTCCGAGGAATTCACTCCCTTTTTCCCATCCCACAGCTGCGACTGTCTCCCGACCTACCCTGGCATCACACTCCCAGAGGCTAGCGCAGATTAGGCGTAGAAAGAAAAGGACACGGGACGACATGTTCTCGGAACTTATGGGCTGCTCCCGAGCCGAGGCAGCCCAGCAGACCCAGTGGAGGGAGAACATGTCCCAAATCCATCGATCACACATTGAACGGGAGGAGAGGTGGCGGCAGGAAGACCAGCAGGCGACTCAAACGCTGCTTGGACTAATGAGGGAGCAAACGGACACGCTCCGGCGCCTTGTGGATGTTCTGCAGGACCGGAGGCAGGAGAACAGAGCCCCGCTGCAGTCTATCTGTAACCGCCCTCCCCCGCCACAAAGTCCCATACCCCCCTCACCCAAAGTCCCAAGAAGGAGGGGCGGCAGAGTCCGTGAAAACTCTCACTCCACCCCTGCAGACCGCTCAAGTACCAGAAGGCTGTCATTCCCCAAAATTTGATAAGTCCTTTCCTTCCCGCCTCACCCAAGCCCCCGTCCCAGTTTCATCCCCTAAGTGTGTAGTTGCTAATAAAAAATATGTTTCTGTTAATTACTGTTTCCATCATGTTCTTTTAGAGGAGAGTCTGTTTGAAGGGGAGGAAGGGGGTTGGTAATTGGACAGGACAGTCACCTTTACCAGGGTACAGACGCGGGGGCAGGTTCAGCAGCAGGTCACACACACATTGCAGTCACTAGGCACCCTGGTCAGTCTGGGAGGTGGTTTTCATGTTCTGGGGGGGGGGGGGGGACTATGTGACTTTGTGGCAGGGGAGGGCGGTTAGAGATCTTATGCAGCGGTCCTTAACCTGGATCACAGAGCCACGCAGCAGGGGATCTGTAACCGTCCTCCCCCTGCCACAAAGTCACATAGCCCCCACACACAGAGTCCCGAACAGGAGGGGTGGCAGGCTCCGTTGAAACAACCAGTCCACCAGTGCGGACCACTCTAGGAGCAGGAGCCTGTCATTCCTCGAGTTTAGAAGCGTCCTTTGCATCACTACACTACACCCGCTCCCCACCACAGTCTGCGTCCCAGTTTCAACACTTTACCGCGAAAACAGTAATAAAGAAAACTGTGTTCATTAACAAATTTCCAGTGATTTTATTTTTAAAAGTGTGTTGGAAGGGGGGGGGGGGGGGAACGGGGGAACGGGGTATGTGACTGGAGAGGATAGTGAACATTCACTGGGTAAAGAAACGTGGGCAGGTTCAGCTTCTCTGTAAACAAACTTAATAGTCACAGGTTACCCTGCTCACTGTGGAACCTAGCTTTCAAAGCCTCCCGGATGCACAGCGCGTCCAACTGGGCTCTTCTAATCGCACGGCTGTCTGGCTGGGCGTAATCAGCAGCCAGGCTATTTGCCTCAACCTCCCACCCCGCCATAAAGGTCTCCCCCTTGCTCTCACAGAGATTGTGGAGCACACAGCAAGCTGCAATAACAATGGGGATATTGGTTTCGCTGAGATCCGAGCGAGTCAGTAAGCTTCTCCATCTCCCCTTGAGACGTCCAAAAGCACACTCCACCACCATTCTGCACTTGCTCAGCCGGTAGTTGAAGAGTTCTTTTTCAGTGTCCAGGGCGTCTGTATAGGGCTTCATGAGCCAGGGCATTAGCAGGTAGGCTGGGTCCCCGAGGATGACTATAGGCATCTCCACATCCCCAACAGTTATTTTGTGGTCCGGGAAGTAAATACCTTCCTGCAGCCGTCTAAACAGACCAGAGTTCCTGAAAACACGAGCGTCATGAACCTTGCCCGGCCATCCGACGTTGATGTTTGTAAAACGTCCCCTATGGTCCACCAGTGCTTGCAGCACCATTGAAAAGTAGCCCTTTCGGTTAATGTACTGGCTGGCCTGGTGGTCCGGTCCCAGGATAGGGATGTGAGTTCCATCTATAGCCCCACCGCAGTTTGGGAATCCCATCGCGGCGAAGCCATCTATGATGACCTCCACGTTTCCCAGGGTCACTACCTTTGACAGCAGTACCTCAACGATTGTGTTGGCTACTTGCATCACAGCAACCCCCACGGTAGATTTGCCCACGCCAAAGTGGTTCGCGACTGACCGGTAGCTGTCTGGCGTTGCAAGCTTCCAGAGGGCTATGGCCACTCGTTTCTGGACACTCAGGGCTGCTCGCATCCGGGTGTCCTTGCGCTTCAGGGCAGGGGACAGCAACTCACAAAGTTCCAGGAAAGTTCCCTTCTGCATGCGAAAGTTTCGCAGCCACTGTGATTCATCCCAGACCTGCAGCACTATGCGGTCCCACCAGTCCGTGCTTGTTTCCCGGGCCCAGAATCGCCATTCCACAGCATCAACATGACCCATTGCCACCATGATGTCCACGGCGTGGGGTCCCGTGCTTTGTGACAGGTCTGTGCCACTCTCAGACTTCATGTCCTCACTGCGCTGCCGTAGCCTCCTCGCCCGATTTCTCAGCATCTGCCTCTGGAAAAGGTGGATGATAAGGTGCGAGGTGTTGACAACGGCCATAACTGCAGCGATGGTCGCAGCGGGCTCCATGCTCGCAGTGCTGTGGCGTCCGCGCTGTCACTCACCAGAAAAGTGTGCGAACTGATTGCCGCCGGCGCTTTCAGGGAGGGAGGGCGGGAGTGACGGTTGGATGATGACAGTTACTCAAAACCACCCTCGACACATTTTTTTCCCCAGAAGGCATTGGGGGCTCGACTCAGAATTCCAGTGGGCAGCGGGGACTGCGGGAACTGTGGAATAGCTGCCCACAGTGCACCGCTTCCAATGTCGACGCTTGCCCCGTTAGTGTGGACTCACAAAGTCGAATTACTGTCCTTAGTGTGGATACACACGTTCGACTTTGTAATATCGATTCCACATATTCGATTTAAGTAAAATCGAACTACTCTCGTAGTGTAGACATACCCTTAGAGGAGAATTTTACTCAAAGGGAACTGGACTAGAGGATGTATCTACTCTGCTTAATTTTGCTTCAAAGATTAACATTTATTTAAACCACAGCACTATATAAAATGATTAGTAATAAGTGGGCCAAATCCTTCCTTATTGGGGCAAAATTTTAATGGATAGTGCAGGATTGGGATCACAATGACTACTGTATTAGCCTTAATAAATGTGAAAAAACTCATAAGAACATAAGAATGGCCATACTGGGTCAGACCAAAGGTCCATCTAGCCCAGTATCCTGTCTTCTGACAGTGGCCAATGCCAGGTGCCCCAGAGTGAATGAACAGAACAGGTAATCATCAAGTGATCTGTTGCCCATTCCCAGGTTCTGGCAAATAGAGGCTAGGGACACCATCCCTGTCCATCCTGGCTAATAGCCATTGATGGACCTATCCTCCATGAACTTATCTAGTTCTTTTTTGAACCCTGTTATAGTCTTGGCCTTCACAACTTCCTTTGGCAAGGAATTCCACAGTGTGTTGTGTGAAAAAAATACTTCCTTTTGTTTGTTTTAAACCTGGTGCCTATTAATTTCATTTGGTGACCCCTATTCTTGTGTTATGAGGAGTAAATAACACTTCCTTATTTACTGTCTCCACACCAGTCAAGATTTTATAGACCTCTGTTATATCATATCATATCATATAATTCATACCTCTTAGTCATCTTTTTTCCAAGCTGAAAAGTCCCAGTCTTATTAATCTCTCCTCATATGGCAGCCATTCCATACCCCTAATCATTTTTGTTGCCCTTTTCTGAACCTTTTCCAACTCCAATATATCTTTTTTGAGATGGGGTGACCACATCTGCATGCAGTATTCAAGATGTGGACGTACCATGTCTTTATATAGAGGCAATGTGATATTTTCTGTCTTATTATCTACCCCTTTCTTAATGATTCCCAACATTCTGTTCGCTTTTTTGACTGTCGCTGCACACTGAGTGGATGTTTTCAGAGAACTATCCACAATGACTCCAAGATCTCTTTCTTGAGTGGTAATAGCTAATTTAGACCTCATCATTTTATATGTATAGTTGGGATTATGTTTTCCACTGTGCATTACTTTGCATTTATCAACATTGAATTTCATGTGCCATTTTGTTGCCCAGTCACCCAGTTTTGAGAGATCCTTTTGTAGCTCTTCACAGTCTGCCTGGGACTTAACTATCTTGAGCAATTTTGTATCATCTGCAAATTTTGCCACCTCACTGTTTACCCCTTTTCCCAGATCATTTATGAATATGTTGAATAGGACTGGTCCCAGTACAGACCCCTGGGGGACACCACTATTTACCTCTCTCCAGTCTGAAAACTGGCCATTTATTCCTACCCTTTGTTTCCTATCTTTTAACCTGTTACCAATCCATGAGAGGACCTTCCCTCTTATCCCATGACAGCTTACTTTGCTTAAGAGCCTTTGGTGAGGGACCTTGTCAAAGTCTTTCTGAAAATCTAAGTACGCTATATCCACTGGATCCCCTTTGTCCACATGCTTGTTGACCCCCCTCAAAGAATTCTAGTAGATTGGTGAGGCATGATTTCCCTTTACAAAAACCATGTTGACTCTTTCCCAACAAATTATGTTCATCTATGTGTCTGCCAATTTTGTTCTTTACTATAGTTCCAACGAGTTTGCCTGGTACTGAAATCACCTATTATTACTCCTAACAAATGCCTGCTCAAGGCCAGTAACTGCTGTTTTTCATGCTTCCCAACAAAAAAATAAATTATTCTAAGCCTTTCACTCTTTAATTTGTTCTCATTTGCCCCCTGTTTGGAAAGAAAAATCCTGTGTTTTATTTCTGTATCCATGTTTAGAGAGACAATATGGGTGAGGTAATATCTTTTATTGGACCAACTTCTGTTGGTGAGGGAGACAAGCTTTTGAGCTCTGTGTAAGCTCAAAAGCTTATCTCTCTCACCAGCAGAAGTTGGTTCAATAAAAGATATTACCTCACTCACCTTGTCTCTCTAATATCCTGGTACTGACAAGGCTACAACATCACTGCATATATCTGTGTTTGTAATATTACTTTGATCAGAAATCTTAAGGAAAAGGAGAAAGGAAAAAGTTCTCTGTGTATTCCCCTCTTATTTAATACAGATGAAAGCAATAGACTATTATAGAAATTTTTCTAAAAACTTATAGAATTTAATAGAGAATTATGTCTCTTCTATAGAACTCCATAGGTTGATTTAGTGACTCCACAGAAAAGGGTCTCATTCTCTGTTAAATTCTACAGGATATTTCCATAAGGCTGACTTTAAACTAGAAAAATATGAAGACACAAAATCTGAAAGCCACTTGTGGGCGACAGGGGATGGATCACTTGATTGCCTGCTCTGTTCATTCCCTCTGGGGTACCTGCCATGGGCCACTGTCGGAAGACAGGATACTGGGCTAGAGGGACCTTCGGTCTGACGCAGTATGTCCGTTCTTATGGGTATTTCACATGTTGAGGAATGCAATTAGAAAACTCTTAAGTCACTGGAATTATTTATAGCTCTTTGTTGGCCCCCCCAGGTATTTTAGGCCCATGTATGGGGGGGGGGGAATGGTTTAAATGTGTAATATTATTGGAAACAATTGTGATTTAATGACAATAGCAATTCTGGGGGGGAGGGAAGGTGCTGGAGGTTGATCAGGACTTTCCTCTGCATTGTTTGCAGCTCAGAAACTACAGCCTTATTTCCACTCCCAGGTGACTAGTAGGTAAAACTGACCAGCCTTCAATTGTCTGATTGTTGTTATTTGTGTTACAATGGCACTTTTAGGCCCGAACTGAGATTCGGGGCCCATTGCACTAGATGCTATAGGAAAGCACAGGGGGCGTTTGGCCCTGCTGCTGGAGTTGTATAACCCAGTGAGACCAGCCCGGCAAACGGGTGAGATTTCTGAGCTGAATGAAACGCTGAACCGACGCCAAAGGTGGAGAGCGAGGTGAGGTCGGTGCCAGGACCCCGCTCTGAGAGCTGCAGCCGCGCAGGGACACAAAGGTTCTGCCAATTGGATCTCTTTGAACAAAACACGCGTGGGGCCAAATTCATCCCCCGGCCGGGGCAACCACTGCACAGAGTCAGGCCGGCGACGGGCGTGGGCCAGCGGTTCTGTCCCTTCCACGTGCCGCTTCCCTCGCAGAGCCTCCAGCTGGAGCGCGGCCAGTCCCAGCCCAGCAACTTCGGGCGAGTCTGTAACTCAGCCGGACGGGTCCATGCAGCACGCGGGGGGGGCGCTGCCAGCGGCCTCCCTAACCGAGCCGGGCGAGCGCGCCTCCCGGGCTGGGAAACCCCCGACTGCGGGCAGGGCCCTTGCCAAAAGCGGCTGGTGTTTAGAAGGGAGCGGGGCGGGGACTTGCAAGGAGCGGGGCTTTCCCAGATGTGTGCGCCCCCCCCCCCCGCCGGGGGCGGGTTAGTAGAGCCCGGTGTGTGTGTGTGTGGAGAGAGGTTCCCCTTTGCCCTGGGGCAGCGGCGGCCGCTGCGGAGAGTCAGGTGGGGCTCGGGCTCCAGCGCACCCCGGGCCATGCCCTGCTGCAGCCGCGGCAGCAAGAGCAGCTCGCTGGCCGCCCGCTGCCCCGAGGGGACCCCCCCTAGCGGGCTTTGCCCGGCGCGAGGATGAGGAAAAGCCGCGTGCAGCGGATGGTCCTGGCCACTTGTCTGGGCTCTTTCCTCCTGGTGATTTTCTACTTCCAAAGCAGCCTGAACCCAGGTGAGTGACACGGGCACAGACCCCAGGCTGCCCGATCTCTGCCCGCTCTCCCGGCGCTGCCACTTCTGCGGGAGTCCCGTCCCCCCCGTCCCCTTTCCCTCGCCCGGGGAATGATCGGACCTGTGCCCTGCAAAAGTGTGTGCGCGCTGCTGAATTTGCCCAAGTTTCAGCTGCTCTGTTGCAAAGAGCCATCTGCGTATTAAAGAGAGCAAAATGCCCGACTCGGGGCCATAAGCAGTTTTGGGGGTTTGGGGGATCCGACTCTCGCTGAAATCAATGGAAAGACTCCCCCGACTTCAAGGAGAGTCGGACCCTAAATCCGGAGTAACTGCCTCGAAATCAGCGAAACTACTCGCTGGCTCTGAAATCGGAATCGAGCCCTTTGTTTCAGACGTTCAGCTGGTGCAGTTAGGTTTGTGCACTTCGTTGTGTGCTGAGGGCCAGATGTATAGAGACCGTGTGTGCGGTTAGCAAATGCCAGCTTACCAGAAAGTCCTGCTTATGTTGAAGCAGTGAAAACTCCCTGGGGAATAGACGGCGTTTTCGTATTTTTCAGCTGAAATCATTTATCTTCACTTTGTATCTTGTTTGTAAGGGGAAGTAAAATGCAATGAGTGTTGTTATATAAGAATTTCACATAGTCAAATGTCCATTTTAAAAACAACAACTTTTTTTGCATCTGTCCCCAGATGGTTGCCTGTAGTAGAGTAGATTTGATGAAGTCAAGGAACACACCAATCTAAAATCTGCACTCGGTATTTGAATTAAAATGTCTTTAATGCTGTGATACAGACTAACAAAGGTGAAAGAATGGAACAGGTCTCAGACAGATGTCATATGTCACATCTAGACCCATTGAAGTGCATCAAAAAATGCAGTTAAATTGTTGCCCCACTATGGAAAGGAATATCTTTAATGTCTGCTGTCCGTAATACATTGTGCTTGGGGAGAAGATTCTGTACTAGCAGAACTAGAAAATAAACAGTGTTGTACTAAAAGGGTGAGAAGTTTCACTGCCTGCTTTCTGCTCTTTTCTTGAAAAAGGAATTGCTTCCTATTTCCAAAGATATATTATTAGGTAATTCCCATAGTTTAACAATGCACGGATGTCTTCTGATAACAGCGGAGATTAATCAGTGGTGCTTTTAAAGTTATATCCTCAAATTCAAAATACTTGTTGGAAAGAAGTTAGTAGAGTTTTACCACTCTGGACTAAATGAGATGTAATCTCCATTTTATAGTAGTTAATCCATCACATTAATACTCTTTTCTTGAAAATAAAAATACAGAACTTGTTAGCCAAATAATGTCTGATTTGAAAATGTATTAGGTTTGTGTGTGTGTTTGTTATGCTTACTTTTAGAAGTTCACTAAATGAGCTGTGCAGTCCTAGAAAACTGCATTCAGTTTTCTATTAATGTATATTTTAAAACTAATATCTGCGGTATGTTTTTGATATTTGGAACATTCAGTAGAAAAATGCTGCAATGGATCCGTTAAGTATCTATGCATCCAACAGAGAGAGGGCCAAATTTTATATTAACTTCACTGGAATTGCACTGGTGTAATTGAGAGGAGAATCTGGTCTGTTATATGATTTTACTGTAGTTTTAAAATAGGAGGATGCCTTCATGGGCCCTGATCCTGAAGACACTTATGCACATGCTTAACTTTAATCCTATGAGTAGTCCCAGTCTTGATCTGAACGGGATTGCTCACAGGGTTAAAGTTAAACATGAGCAAAAGCATTTGCTGGTTCAGGCAATCAAACTCAGTGACAGAGTCACTACAACTGCATTGGAATGAGATAATTAAATTGCATATCAGGAACCCATGCCGGTGAGGTGCTGAGTGCCTCCTACTGAGTTTGTTGGAAATTAAGTACCCTCAATGCAAGGAACATGCCCTTAATTCAGAAAAAGTATCATTTTTGAGAGGTCTCCTAGATGAGCATATTTCATATAAAATGAGGTTTCTTTGCAGGTAAAGATTTAGGGGCAAATCCTCAGCTGGTATAAATGATCATGGCTCCTGACTATTGAATGAATCACAGGGACACACACATCATCTGAAATCATGAGAGTTAAGGGTAGTTTCCAGCATTACAGCTGCCCCTCCGTGTCTTTCCTCAGTTGTGGTTTTGCAGCTCCCTTTCCCTATGTAGACTGAGTGCTGTCAAATGGAGAAAGCAAACAAGCTGAAAAATACTGTTTTCTCTTAGTTGAGATAAAATTGAGATTTATCACCTAGATTTTAGGTGTTATTTGTAGCAATAGTAGGTAAACAGTTTCAGACAGAAGTGTGATTGTCTTTTTTTTTTTTTTTTTTTAGTGGCTCTTTAAGTTGTGTGTTTCTAGTATTACAAAAAAGTATTACAGAGTAAGTGTTCTAGTATTACAAAAAAGCATTGCAGAGTAAGTAGTCCCACAAGTCCCCTTAGAGCAATCAACTGCTTTTTCCGTTGTTGCTAAACTAGGTTCTTCAGATTGTATTTCACATGAAACCTAAAGTGTGTAAATTGTAACTGATCGATCAGTGCTAAAGGCACATATAGATTCTGCCATCATTTGAGCCGGAATCAAGGCTTAAAATTGTGAGAGGCTGAGGGAGACAAATGATCATCTTATTGGATGTCGAAAAGCCCTTAAAGGGCTTGATCTGCATGGAAGAGAAATAACTAAATCAGTAAAATTCCCACCTTTAAATATGACTCTGTGTGGAGCAGTTTGCATTGAAATAACAAGTCCTATAGAAATAGGGCACTCTTATTTCAAAGTCAGAGTGTGATGCACAGACTTATACTAAAATATAGTAGAACCTCAGAGTTACCAACACCTCGGGAATAGAGGTTGTTTGTGACTCTGAAATGTTCGTAACTCTGAACAAAACATTATGGTTCTTTCAAAAGTTTTACAACTGAACATTGAATTACCACAGCTTTGAAACTTTACTATGCAGAAGAAAAATGTTGCTTTCCCTTTATTTTTTTCATAGTTTACGTTTAACACAGTACTGTACTGTATTTGCTTTTTTGTCTCTCCTGCTGCATTACCATTGATTTGGTTATTTCATTTCCAGTTTCCATGTAGACAAGGCCTCTGACCACAGTCCATCCCCCTTGCTAGTGCAGGACACAGGGATCAAACTTGTTTCTGTCGAAGTCAAAGGCAAAATCCCCGTTGTCCTCAGTGGAAGCAGAATCAGGCTTGTATGGCCGAATCCTACTTGCAGTTATATCAATGTAAAGCCAGCGTAACTCACTGACTTTGGCGGAGCCACTCCAGATTTACATGTGTCTGACTGAGGGCAGGATCTAGACCTTAGTCTTTGTCATGGAGAGAGGATGCATCCGATATTAAACTTGGTAACACATTTGATTTAAGCCAGTATTACAAAACTGCAGATGTAACTCTTTGTAAAACCTCTTTAAATAAACGATTATCGTGGGAATCTAACACACTCTCTGAGCTAGACTCTGATCTCAGTTACGTTGGTGTCTTTCTGTCCAGTGAGGTCTTGGATTGACCCTGGTATAACCAACATCAGAATCTGATCCTCTATTTTTCTCCTCCAGCTTTTGCTGAGCTTGTGCCTCATTGGCTGTGTCTCCATGAGCTTTGTCCACCCAACATTTCCCATCAGAGCTAACCCTGCTGCAGCTTCCCCTGTGGTAGCAACAGTGGGGCTAGGTCTACACTACAGCGGGGGGTCGACCTAAGTTACGCAACTTCAACTACGTGAATAGCGTCGCTGAAGTTGCGTATTTTAGGTCAACTTACCTGGCTGTGAGGACGGCAGCAAGTCGACCGCTGCTGCGCCGCCGTCAACTCCGCTGCCGCCTCTTGCCGCGGTGGATTTCCGGAGTCGACGGCAGAGCGATCAGGGATCGATTTTATCGCGTCTTCACTAGACGCGATAAGTCGATCCCCAATAGATCGATTGCTACCCGCCGATCCGGCGGGTAGTGAAGACGTGCCCTGGGAGTGCTAGTGTGGAGTAGGCTCCAGTGGGTGCTTGGGTTTTTACCATTGTGCCATTTAACCCCACTTAGAACAAGTCTAGAGGACACAGTGCTGAAACGCTGGTGGCTGCAGGCACCTTGTGTACACTGAACATCCAGCCATTGCTACCACCAGTGGGAAATTTGGGGATGTGGGAGGAGGGGAATACTAGACTATACCGGGCCATTGAATGCGGTACAGAGAGCTGGGACTGCTTGAACAGAGGAAGAAACGGGGAGTGAATGACGCACTGTGGTGGCCTCTGTCTCTGTGAGGACTGAAACTTCAGCAAAACCAGGGGAGGAGTGAGGCTAGCTGATCGAACAGTCCTGCAGGGGAATCTGTGAATTTGAGGATATAACTTTAAAATTTGCATTAACCTTCACCGTGCTGGCATTTTCCACACTGCCAGGCTGAGGAATGTTTTAGGTTTTGTGTGACATCTGCAGTCTCCAAAGTGGTTAAACTAATGGCCGCTCCATCCCACATGAATTTGAATATTTCCTATGTAAAAGAGACAAGTCTCTGAAGAAAGCTTTGTAAGGGACATATGACTCTGCGGGGCCTGATTCTCCCCTAATTGTTGTAAATCAGGAATAGCTCAATTGATGCCAATGCGGTTACACTGGTATAAGTGAGTGGAGAAACCAACAGGCCCCTTGTGCATAAGGCATTTCAGTTTCTGCCTTTGGTGTCTGTCGAGTGGTGAATGCCCACTGGGCTATGGAGTCGTAGTGAAATGCATATGTAGTTACTACCAACCCCCTCTGGCTGCAAAACAGTCAGGATTTTCCTCTGTGCATTTGACTCTTGCACGCTTGTTTACTTGACTCCAGTGGCGGTTCAGGGTGTTTGGTGCCTTGCAGGATTGGGGTTTGCTTCAGCTAATGTATTCAAAGTGCTGTATTCATACAGTCCATAGCATTTAATGCCAGAAGGGAGTGTTAGCATCTATTCCGAGCTCCTGTATATCACAGGCCACTAAACTTCATCCACTTTCCCTTGTATTGAGACCAATACCTTTGTCTGATTAAACCGCTCTTCTAGAAAGGCATCCAATCTTGATCTGAAGACATCCAGAGGTAGAGAATCAACCACTTCCCTTGGGAGTTTGTTCCTGTGGTTAATCTTCCTTGCTGTTGCAAAATTGGGGCCTTATTTCTAATTTGAATTTGCCATTGGTTCTTATGTCTTTCTGCCCTAGATTAAACAGCCCTTCAGTACCCAAAACTGCAGAGGATCCTGCATTTTCTAGCTTTCTTTTCAGTCCAGCTGTTGGTGTGAGTTGTTGAACCCCCAAAGATGCCTTTGAGTGCCAACACCAGGGCCTTATACCACCCTTGATCCATGCACACAGGGCCTGCTGATCTTACTAGGACTTGCTGCCCGTGCACAACAGCATATAGCTCATGACTTTTTTGGCACACAGCAAGCTCAGGGAAAGCTATTTCTTTCCACTAGAATAGCAACTAAATTCTATGCCTGGTGTCCTAGGTACTGCATCTCCTATAAAGCCTTGAATTGCATTCACAATTACATCCCCTAATGACCTGAATGTTAATGAAAGGAATGGCAGAAGGGGCCCTGATGTCGCACACACTCTGACACTGTATAGGCCATGAACGTTTGCAGCTGGTTGTGAAATAAATGCCTAAGAAAAGAAAGGGAAAGTGCAACTTGCAGGGTAGCTGACATTCCTTTAAAACTTCTGTTCTGAAACGTGCCCACGAAAAAGGGCCCTGTCTTGCTCCCCGCATGCACCTGGCCCCAGCTGTTGACATTGCAGCCATTAAAACTTTTTTCTCATGTTAGACCTGCAGAAGCAGCCCGGGTGTGGCAGAGTTGATCACAATCCCCACTCCAGCTCAGCGTCAGGGAGATGCAACCACTTTTCCCTTCCTATATTACCAACTGTAAGAGGCATCCTAGCTTGATGGGAAGCAGATTTTGTGGGAAAAGAGGCTGGAGAGGAATTCCATTCTGGAAAATATTGAAATCCTACGGAACAGCCATTCATTTGAGTGATTCATCAAGACACAGGAGCTATAAGATGAGCCTATTTCCTGCTCGTACCTGTTGTGCTTTTCGTCACAGAAGAACTCAGTTTTTGTTTTCTGCTTTCGAGGCATGGGAGCTGTGTGACTTTAGAACTAATTCCCAGTGCTGTTCACCCCAGCTGTGACTCCTTGTGAGTGTGGCGTTTATGCTGTGTGAGATATCAGCCCAAGCCACCAAATTTGGATCTCGATGTGGAGGATCCCAAAATTCAGGAGAGTTTGGATCCGGGCCCACCTCTACCTTGTACATGGTTAATAAACCCACGATCTCCTTTGAGCAAAGTGGCTCTAAAGGACAGTACGCTCGCTAGGTCACTCAAGCCAAGATTTTCAAAGGTGACTATGATCTTGGGGGCAGCCATTTTTGGGTCCCCAACTTGAGGTGCCTTAAAGGGGGCTAATTTTTAAAGAGTACTGAGCAGCTGCCCTCTGAAAACCAGGCCATTGTAAGGTGTCTCAAGTTAGGCACCCAAAATTGGTAGTAGCTTTTGAAAATCTTGACCAGAGTGAGCGGTCATAGTCAACTCTGGATTTGTCCCCAGTGGGAAAATGCCCAGCAGTGCAGCTGTACTAGTGGTAGCACCAGTGGGAATTTCTCCCCCTAAAATTCCCTACTGCAGGCCTGGCCACTAAGACTGCGGGAGTGGGGAAAATGTTTTAATTCATATTTTTAAAAATGTCTTGATGACAAATTAATACTGTGCTCTTCCCCAGTGCTTTTCAGGTGAGGTGCTCAAAGTGCTTCATGATAATTATTTAAATAATATTTTACATCATCCCTGTGACATAAGTAAATATTATTACACCAGTCTTGCAGCTGGGGGAAACTGAGGCACGGAGCTGTTAAGTGACTTGTCCAAGACCACGCAGAGTTGGGCCCAAAATCTGCAACTACATCTGGGATTAGGTTTAAGTGGGGCTACTCATGTACTTAAAGTTAAGCATGTGTGTAAGTATTTGCAGGAGTGGAGCCTTAGCAGAGCTAAGAATAGGATTTATGGGTCCCATTCCCAACCCCCTCCACTCCCCAGTCTGCTCAAACCACTAGACTAGGGTTGCCAACATTGTATTTCAAAAATAAAGGACTGTTTTCTTAGCACCCCACCTCACCCGCCTCCCGGTATTATTATTATTATTTATTATTATTATTATTTATTTTATTAAAAATAATGAGCAGTACTCACCTACATTCGCCTGTGGTATTTCCTATTGCTTTTTGCAGAACTCCGCAACTCCCGAAGAAATAAGAGATGTCCCTGCTAATAAGGGACTGTTGGCAACCCTACCTAGACAACAGTTCCTCTGCATTTTTTAAAAAAAGTTTATTTTTCATTCAAAGATTTAGGGTAAAATCCTGATGCTGTTGAAATAATGGTAAAACTCCCATTGACTTCAATAAGATCCGAGTTTCCTTCCTAGTTTTTAATTATAATAATTCAGGGAAATGAATTGTGTTGTAGTTACCTCAAATGTCCACTTGGGATTGCATCATTGTCTTATGTTTTAAAACAATGCAATGCTGACCTTTTCTTGTCTTTGCTATCCACTAGCAAATGAATGCGAGTGAAATCCCAAGTAGCATCAAGAGACGCATGCTGTGCCTTCTCTTACCTGGTTGGGTACTCACCTGTGTATTGAACCTGGTCCTGCAAACTCTCTCTGTTTGGAAGTCCCGTTGGAGCCAATTGGGAGTCTGTGCACAGAGGGCTTGCTTGATCAGAGCTTGTTAGCAGCTGACGGACCCAATTCTAAATCTTTCCAGATAACGGTGCTGATCTGACTTCCTTCTGGTTTGTGCGACATGACAGGCACTGGTGTGAAAATATAAGGGACCCTCCAGGGCTTTTATCCATTTGCTTTCGTTACAGATGAGCTGTGAGAGTTTTTTCAGCTCACGTTCTGGTTTTCAGCTGTACGAAATCCGAGAGGCAGTAACCGAGCTGTAAGAGGCAATATACTAGTGCACTGTTAAAACAATAGGCCAGTATGTCAGCAGAGGCATTAGATAGCACCGTCTGGAATGCCAATTCCCACACACCGCTTGCATTTGATTGTGTTGAAAGGAAGGCGTGTAACGTAGAATCTGTGACCTACTCTTGTGGACTCACTGGCTGGCTCTGCACTCGAACATGGATCCGTAATGAAGTCCATATGTTCCTGAGGGACAGTCCTTTCATGTGGAATGCTTTCTAGTCCCTCCTGGGTTTGTGCAGTTTCCTGACGGTCTCTGATAATTGCAAGAGATTTGAGAGCGGGCAAGAGTGGGACTTAGCTTGTCTGGAAGTTTATTCTGAATCTGCAGAAAAGAGACCGAAGATGGTGATCCTGGGGACTTTGCCGTGTTGATCCAGGCCTTTTTCATCCCAGGGTTTGGTTCATTCAGTGCACCCTGCGTTGGGCTACATCCCATTAATGATGTCTGCTGGCTAGTTCACTCTTTTTACTCAGGTTGGGCCCCTGGGTCTCTTTGAAACAGCCTCATCCCTCATGTATTACTGCATCTGTGGAGATCCAGCAAGGTAGCAGCCTTCATGCCTAATGGTGAGGGGGGCTGGAGGCAGGGCATTCCCAGCGAGGGGGTCTATGACTGTTTCACTTCTGGTATTGATTGGCCAGAGCCCAAATTTACTGACCTTCAAATCACACAGTACCTTCTCCCAGCTGTTTTCTGATGAGGGCAAGGGTTAGAGTAAGGGAGAATGAGGAGGTGGTTGGGGAGAGAGCTCTATATTTGGGGCAGCAAAGTAGGAGAGTCCTATTTTGGATGGTGTGGTCGTGTGTGTGATGATGCAGCTCCGATAGCTGGGACATGTGCCCAGATCACAACGATTGAAGTAGTCTTTGGGCTAAATGGTACGAGTTGTTGTGAGGAAAGCCGTGCCACGCAATCGATATACCCTCTGGGCACCAGTCATCATTTGGCCACTCTATGGAGCCAGTATGGAAAATTTGTCAACGTGTGTCTTTAATCTGATGACGTTCCCCAAGGCTATGCTGATGAGCGAGGTACATGAAACAAACAGGAAGGCAGAACCCTCCCTGGCATACCACTTCTAGCCTTCACTTCTAACACAAGTGAAACGTTGCCGGAGGCCAGACTAAGTGACCACAAATGGTCCCTGCTCACCTTTAAATCTATGGAGTTTCACATAGTTGGGGAGTCTTGAGTCTTGAGAAAATGGCTGTCCTACCAGCCACACAGCAGGAAGCTCAACCAGAGAAAAGGAACCCTCTTGGGGGACAGATCTGGGCACTGATTCTGTAATTCCTGCTTATGTCTTGGTAGCAGGATGGGTTCAATGCCACCCATGAAGTCAATGGGAGTTTGTAGCATGCAAGGTAGACGATAGGCCCTAAGAGCAGAGCTGCTTGGAAAATGGAGTTCTTTTAGTGGAAACTTTTTCAACTTCAGCATTTTTCTATTAAAAAACCATTTTTTTCAAAAGAAGGGGGGAAAAATCATTCTTGTGACATAAGAAAGAAAACCCCGAAACTGAAGAGTTTTTGATTTTCGTTTTTTCGATGAAAAGTCAACATTTTCCGCAGCAGGCAGAGACTCTAGTGAAAAGTTTCATTTAGTAAAACAACCAATTTTCTGTCAAAAACCAGGTGTGATGGAAAATTTTCAAGCTACCCTCCCTGCAGAGAAGGCTGAGCTTCATGGTTCTTCCCCCCCCCCCCCCCCCCCCATCACTTTCATTTGACAAAGACCAGACTCTGAAATACACCCCAAGCAGGGGCAGCGCTGAACGCAGCTTTTGGAAGAGCTTCTGAATAATCCAGTGAGGACAACAGGCTGGGCCAGTTCAGGCAGAACCATGCACTAGTCCAGAACACAGTCCTGCCAGCCAGTCTGAAGCTGGCAACTGAATACTCTCTCGATGGACAAATAATCTGAGTCTCATTTGTAAAACCAAATTACTAAAACCACTTTTCCATCGGCTGCTGCTTGGAGAATTCCCCTGAAGGAAGTCCCAGAACCTGTTACGGGAGCTGGAATTTATCATGTGATGAATTATCTTACCTGGCTGCTAGTTGCCATGAATATTTTAAGCATTACAACTCTGTTTTAATCCCGTTGCAAGCACAACGCTCCCCAGAACTTGTTATCAAGCTGTTTATAATGGTGGCTTTTATTTGCTTGACTCTGTTTTAGACCCATCTGGACAGATGCCCATATTCCTCTCATTAAAATGCGCTTACGGACCATCAGCCAATCCGATGGTAGGTCTCACTGAACATCTGCAGCTAGAGATTGGCCCAGATCACAAGGTCAGCTGTGAACCACCACCAAACGTGCGTCCTTGTGTACGCTGAAGCTTTTGCACCGTCAGAGCTACGCTATTTAGATGTGCTGCAGCAGTGTAGGACCGGGTTTGCACTGACATACTTACCCAAATGCAGGGGTAAGTCACTGGTGCAGTGTCTATATTTGGGATTTGCACCAGTGTAACTAGATCAATGTAGTTACATCAGTGCAAATTTCTATTCTATATAGGTTCTTATACTGTGCTCGTCACTGTAGTATCTGAGGTTATGGCTACACAGCAATAAAAGACCCACGACAGAGAGTCTGGGGCAACTGTCGCAGGCTCATGGGGCTTGTGCTACAGGGCAAAAAATAGCAGTGTAGCGCTTTCAGGCTTGGGCTGGAGCCTGGGCTCTGTAACCTGGTGAGGGGGGAGGTTCTTGGAGCCCCGGTTCCAGCCTGAGCAGTTACCCAGGCTCTCAGCCTTGCTGCTGTGGGTTTTTTATTGCAGTTTAGGCATATTCTGAGTGCCTTCCGGTACTGCATTGAGCAACAGGGCTACACATCTGTCATGTGTTATTTGTTCCTTAGTCTAGACAAGACCAGAACTGAAATTCAGATCTGCACCTGCAGCCTGATTCGCCCATGCTTTGCACCCTGTGTAAGCATATTCACTGGTGGAAAGTGGGTGAGAGATTCTTACAGATCAGAATGGCGGGGTTAGCCTCTCATTTTGCCCAGGTGTAGATGACTGCATACCAAGCAAGACAGGAAAAACCAAGCCCTTGAACTTTCTGTCTGGGGTCCAACTCTTGTTCCATTCATAGCATGCAAAAGATGCCACATGCTGTGAACTACAGTAGCTGTTCTTAAGTTGTCCTCTGACAGCCATCAGCTTGTGCATTTTAAACACACACCAAGGCAGGGCTGACATTCTTCTTGCTGTTGGAATTTTTAAAAAATTAAAATAAAATATTAGACCAGATTTTCAGATAATATAGGTGAACAGTTATTGGTGTGATTTGTGCATGCAATTGCCATGGTTTGCACATAGAAAGGGCCGACGCACAAAATTGGTTTGGGTGGTGTGCACAATAATAGTCATGGCACACCAATGGGAGAGATTTTGTGTGTACCCAACCCTGGATGCATGTGTGAATTGAGATTTGCAGCCCCAGCCTGCACACGTGTATCAACAGTTGTGTGTGCAAGTTGGGCGCACACACACTTGTAGATGTGAAAAAATTGTCTCTTTAAAATGCAGTTTAGTGCCAGATTCATTTTATTACTTCTGCTGCTCCTTCCTGTGTTTGCAAAGTGACATGCACACTCTATGATGTGGTCCCTCTCCTAAGGATCTTACAGTCTACTCTGGATGGGGACAATACACACATTTAACCCAGGAGGCATGAGAACTGGCACAGACAAGGCTGTAGGAGATCGGCAGTGCAAAGGTTGGCAACACAGAGCACAGGTAATGTGCTCTTGTGCATGGGAAGGGAGAGTCTATAACTTCTTATTTGATATATTGCAGCTTAATCATACATTTATATGGTGCCTGGAGGGTCCCTTAACCAGTCTCTCTCATTTGCAGTTCACCCTGGAGAGGTGAACCTTGGTTTCAGTTTGCTGTACTATGGCACAGAACCAGAAACTAGCCAGTAATAATAATTTAACTTCTTTTGGACAGGGCCTTTTGATGGAGGATCTCAAAGCACTGTGCCAATGTTCATTGTTACAACGACCCTGCAGATAGGGAAGTATTATCCCCACAAGGCATGGAGGGATTTGCCCAATTTATTTCCCACTGACTTCTTCCTTAGGAGTTGAGGGCATTCAACACTTTGCAGAATCAAGGCCAATTCCACTTGCATTGAAATCCTTGCCATTGACTTCAGTGGGTACAGGAGAGGGCTCGGAGTCAGCTGGAAATAAAACCCAGGGTTCTTGACTCCCAAGCCTCTGATCTAGCCACTAGCACACACTCCCACCCTGGAAAGGGAGGCTGACTGTGGGCATCATAATCTGTTATCTTTAGAGAGTATATTGCTATGAAACAGGTCCAGATACCTGTCTGGATCAGAGGCTTTGGTTTGATCCCATGTTTAGTTAGGATAACTTGATACTGATGTATTTTCCCCTCCATTCTGCAATGTTCCCCCCCTTTCCAAGTCCCCGTGTATAAGTACAGCTAACCCTTTGACGGTAAATATCCCCGCTGCCTCTTGGGAGGGAGCATCTTGGGAAAGCTGCAGGGCTTTAAACTGTTTACTTCTCACACCTCCATTCTTTATATTGGCTGGTTTGTGCATGCCCTGTCGGCTCTGCTTGTGGAACACTCTGTGTAGAACTCTCGCTAAGCTGGAGATGATCCCACGGCGAGCCTGTTGTGGATTCTTGTTTATTCACCTCCTTCTAAATACCTGCTTTCACCGAAGTCCTTGGGGGGACAGCACGGAGCTGCCTAAAATGGACCACATTTTCTTGACATTTGCTTCTTGCCTGCCCAGTTTTCTCTGTCCCACTTAAAGAGCAAATACCCATCAAATCTATTTTGAATGGGGAGAATAGCCTACGTTGTGCTCTAGGGGAAAAAGGCCAGTGGTGGGAATCAAGACCTCTAGCATTGTCTCCTTCATGGCCTGCCTGGACTCTGTCTTCTGTCTAATATCACTTTCCTGGTAGTGATCCTGTCGCCTCCAATGAAATCCCTTCCATTCAGGCAAGTCTCGGGCGTAAAGCCTGAGGTTAGGCAGATATGCAAGAGAGCTGAGAGCCTGTCTGTTGGGAGTAGGGTGACCAGATGAGAGGAAAATATCGGGACACATGGGGGGGGAGGGGGGTCTGCCGGCAGAGCAAAAAAAAAAGACGAGTGTTACCAGCGGAGCAACAACAACAACAAAAAAACAGTGCTGCCGGCAGAGCGAAATATCGGGACAAATTGCGTCCCAACCAAAGATCGGTCGGGACGCGGGACAAACACCTAAATATTGGGACGGTCCTGATTTTATCGGGATGTCCGGTCTCCCTAGTTGGGAGCTAATGAAAGTCCTGGGTGG
The DNA here is from genome assembly GCF_028017835.1 of Emys orbicularis. Classification (NCBI taxonomy): domain Eukaryota; kingdom Metazoa; phylum Chordata; order Testudines; family Emydidae; genus Emys; species Emys orbicularis. Next base: position 110,431,292 of record NC_088689.1, read on the forward strand.
CCATTGGTCAGCTGAGCTCATCTCCTTCCCTGTGATTTATTGGAAATCTGCCAGGCTGTGGAATAATGTTGATGCATTGCTCTAAAAAAAATATTAACAACCTAGGGAACAAAGCTAATGCAACCTTAATATGATTTTGGGAAGGCAGATGAATGCAATGAGGAGGTTGTCTAGCACGTCTGAGAAGAGTCAGGGCCACATCTAAAGGTGTTTAGTGAAATAAGGACTCTGAAGAAACCCCTGACTCAAAACTTCAGTTCATTTTGTGTCATAAACTACATGTGCTGAATCTCCCATTCCTTGGAGACCACCATTAAGAGTTGGTATGAATATGATCATAACTTAATGAGTGAAGTGGCCCCTTTTGCAAGCATTGAGATATTTACAGACTTTACATAAGCAGCTCAACTCGTATCATCTACCCCTGGAATGCAGCCGCTTCTGGGCAAGGGAGCAACAGCCATTTGAACGGTAGAGGAAGTGCTGAAGAATACTGCATGCAGGCAGTGGGAGTTCTGACTGACAGTATGTGATTATCCAAAGTGGAGTTTAGTCAAGACACTGAGGTTGACACCTCTACCCCAGAGTGACCACAAACGAGAGGGGCCTCTGTTTTACACTCCTCTGCAGGCTGGAAGCTCCAGAAGCACAGCACCATCTAGCAAGGTGCTAGAGCACTGTCGCTCTGTTGAATCACCAGCAACTTGCCTTTTCCTTGGAGGGCTCCAGTCTACATACTTCAACAGCCATCTCTCCTTAGCTAGTGCAGAGTGACAGAACCACAGCCTGAGGTACAGGGTATGTCTTTGTACTTGCTGACCAGTAGGTTTGAGCAGAGTGAACCCTCAGTTTTCTGTCACCGTTTCTTTCTTAGCGTTGCAAATACTGTAGTTTGTTTTCACTCCACCAGTGCTCTTGCCACAGGTTCTGTTGGCCGGGGCTTTTAGACCTGTGCTTTGGTGTAGGGTTTGGGGGAGATTAAAGCTTTTCTGTGCTCACCCTGCCCTGGCAATCATTTACAACTCGGGCATTTTGAAGGCTTGCTGGCCAACTGACTCTTGGAATAAGTCTAAGATCTGCTGAATTCTGAACTTGGATCTATGTGCTTAAGAACTGCCTTGCTTTCCCTCCGTTGAATAGGATGCCAGCCCTGCTCAAGTTATGCAGCTCTGTTGCCCTCTAGTTACTGGGGTTTCACTGAGGATAAAAAACCCCTAATGGTTACTCTAGGGAACAGAGATTCACTCTTAGCTCAAAGGATGAAGGCCTGTATATGTGGAGCCAAAAGAACTGATGTCGGAGACTGGTTGGTGTCTCCTGTTTGTGGCCCCCAGGCTTGTTACAGGAGGCCCTAGAGTGTACATGAAACCTTTGGGATTTTTGTTTATGTAGGAAAACCACTGACAGCCTAAGCCATAAAGGCAGTTCCTGAAGTGTGGCATTGACTGCCCGTCATTGGCCTGGAAGCCACTTGTATTTCCTATAGCAGGGATCGGCAACCTTTGGCACATGACCTGCCAGGGTAAGCACCCTGGTGGGCCAGGCCAGTTTGTTTACCTGCCGCGTGCGCAGGTTCGGTCGATCGTGGCTCCCACTGGCCGCGGTTTGCCGCTCCAGGCCAATGGGGGCTGCGGGAAGCGGCGTGGGCCAAGGGCCAAAGGTTGCCGATCCCTGTCCTATAGCTCTCCAGTGCTTTGGCATTTTATATGGTTATATGGTTAATTTGTCTTGAACAAGAAGAAAGCATTTACTGCTGACCTGGGATATGCTACTGCTGCCACCTTATCTGTGCAAAAAAGCACAACCACAACACCCACGTCTTGACATAGCTACATTGGTTCCCCGGCTCAGGTCAAATCTAAGATAAAGTGCCTTCTTCCTGCTTGGTTTTTAAAACAGTTCTAGTTTCCAGCTGTCTGCTCCCTTGTGTGTCTCTCTCCGCTCCCCTACTCCTCCTACCCTTCCCCTAATACCAGCCTGTTCACACAATGTCGCCCCTCAATGCAAGAACCTTGCTGTCTTCGGCTCTGATGATCTGGAATAGCCTCTCTTTCTTACTAGCTGATCCATCTCTCTTGTATCTCTTTGACTCATCAATTTGACAGATCTCCACTGAAGACGTAGCTCTCCGCCTTTTGATCACTCCCCCTGTGCTATTATTTTTTAGTTTCATTGCACCTGTTTAATTTAGCTTCGCGCAAGACCTTTTGGCATGTCCTGGAGATGCTTTTCTGTACCTAGCACAGCTGTGCTGTAGCGCACAGTGAGCTTGGAGATCACTCGCTATGTTAGCTGTTTTGTGCTTTGCGTAGCTGCTTCCTCAAGCTACCTTTTGAAACCACCAAAAACCATGCTGCCAACGACAGGTTCCGGTGTTGTGCTCACATGCATAAATTATGATGAGCTGAGAGATACTGGAGACTGCATCCATCACAGACCTCTTTGAGATTCAGAGGGGTAGCCGTGTTAGTCTGTATCCACAAAAACAACGAGGAGTCCGGTGCCACCTTAAAGACTAACAGATTTATTTGGGCATAAGCTTTTGTGGGTAAAAAACCCACTTCTTCAGATGCATGGGGTGAAAATTACAGATGCAGGCATAAATATACTGACACATGGAGAGAAGGGAGTTACCTGATTGAATTGGCCTTGTCAACATTGGTTCTCCACTTGTAAGGTAACTCCCTTCTCTTCATGTGTCAGTATATTTATGCCTGTATCTGTAATTTTCACTCCATGCATCTGAAGAAGTGGTTTTTTTTTTTTTTACCCACGAAAGCGTATGCCCAAATAAATCTGTAAGTAAAGAAGGCTGCATCAAAGACGATACTAGACTCCATCTCCATCAATTTTTTTACTCCCAACTGGGATGTCCCCAGGGTGCTGAATTTTGACAAGCTGCTCTGGTTAAAAAGGGGCAACATTAGTTACTCTATGTTCTGACTGTGCTTGGAAATGCAAATTGTGTTCAACGTTTTGGGGCTGATATGACATATTAAAATGCTTGGTACGCTCCTACTGATGGGACCTGATATTCACAGACTCCTTACAGTCTGTGTATTCTTAGCCAGGATCTGTTAGTCCTGTATCCATCCCAGTCATACACACATTCCACACTAAGGTGCTTTCACACATCCCTTGTTCTTTTATGCTGGAATTCTTTTCCCTGGACAGTCCAGGATAGATGGTTTGGTAGAGTTAAAAATCTAAAGATCCTCCTCCTCCTCCTCCTCCTCCTCCTCTTCTTCTTCAGGTCTGAATCTCCATTGTCCTGTCCCTTGTGTTGTCACCTGCTCCAGGGAAAGGTGAGTGCAAAGCGCGTGTGAAATGTTACCGGTTTGATTTGGTAGCATTTTACAGGCCCTTTGCACTAGTGTAAATAACCGCAGAAGTAACTGCAAAGTGACTGAGATTCAGGCGCTGGCTGTTGGCTGTACAGTCTTTGCGGCTTGTTCCTCACTTTGTGAATGGCGCCACCTGACTAATTTGCCTGCATCTTCTGGATGCTTCCTGGGCTCTTTCCTAATTCTGCTCTTGCAGAGGGACTTGGGCTGAAAGGGATTGCTGCGTTCCCTTGTCTCCATGCCTGTCCCTTGCAGGCAGCTCCACGTGAGTTGTCTCTCTCCAGACTCTCTGCAAACTGCATGGATTTGCAGCCCCACCACGAGTATGAAACATGATCCAGCTCTGGTCTCTGACCAGATGTTACTTAGCTTCCCTGTTTGATGAATTATTGACCCTGCAGGAAGCAGGGTGACACTGACATTAGGATCAAAGATGATATTTATTTGGAACTGTTCACGGTGGGTGTTTCTGTGTCTAGGTCCTGTGTCAAGGTGGAGTTCCTGCGAGGCAGGGATTCAGGAAATTAGCTTGAACTAATTAGTGCTCAGCAGATTTTCAATAACACCCCTCTCCCCCATGCTCATTGTCCTTTCCTCTAAATCAGCAGCTGAAGTGCATGAAATTGTGAACACCTCTCCATGGGTAGCAGTGACACCTGCATAGTATGCCCCTGATGCAGATGAGAAAACAGAGGCACAAAAAGATTAAGGACCCAGTCTTGCACATACCTGCTCCCAAGCATAGTACTTGCTAGGTAGAGTCCTATAGAAGCTAATGGGTCTATTTATGGTAGTAAGCAACTATGCATGGTAGTAGCATCTTTGAAGATTAGGGCCTGATGTATTTTGCCTAGGATCACTCCTGGCTCTGGGAGGTACTGAACATACTTATCTCCCTTGGACTTCAGGGAGGTTGAAGGGTGTGACAATTTGGGGGATCCGACTGTACTATTTAGGGACTCTGGTTGATATTATGAAAATTGTTACCTCATGGAATGCATCTAGGTGGATGTGGTCTCCGCCATTTGCTGTCAAGGCTGTAAGTAGTTTTCCCCCCCCCGACCAAATACAATGGAGAGTTGCCAACTCTGGTCCAGAGCACAGTCGTTAAACAATTGGTATGCTAAGGAGGTTGGCTAGAGCTGGAAGAAGCTCCGTCCTCCCGCTTGTCTGCGGGACGCTGATGAAGTAAAGAGTAGAAAAACAGCAGCAGCAGAACAAAGGAACCCGGTTCTGGCAGGGGGACATTTAAACTGAGAGTCTCATGGAGACAGGACAGGAAGCTTGGGGCAGGAGAAGGGAAGAAATGGGCATGCTTTTGCAGCAGGGGATCCTATTTAAATGCGGGCCAGTCAGAGAAAACTAGCAGAACTGGAAAGACTCCACGATTTGGAAGAGAAGTCATGAGCTGTAGAGGAAGGATCCTAGATGCCCCAGAGGCTTCTGCCCAATCCCAAAGAACTCTCCGGAATGGTGAGGAACCTGAGACAGGGAAATGTGTATGGGTGTGTGTATTGTTTTGTATAGGTCGGCGTATTTCTCAGGCTACTAAGTAAAGAAGAAAGGTGTTTAGAATCCTGTGCAAAGTCTGTCAGTGAGTCTGTTGGCTTTCACTATCACATACCCCCGAAGAGGTGAACTGTAAACCAGAAGGTGCACACCTTCAGTCGGATTCTGGGGAACGTGCAAGAACTGCTGGGAGGCTTGTGGGGAGACGGCACTAGTTTCAGGGCCTAGGCAAATGGACCCTGGAGTTCCCTCTGCCATGAAGGGTGTCAGACAAGAGGCCCATGCCTGGAGTGAATGCCTAGAGACTCAAAGCCAGGAACAGGGCCTAAATTCTGCCTCACCCCAGCAGGCGAAGGGCACTTGGGATTCAGTATTTGAATCTCCTCATAGCACTCTGGTGAATAGAGTGGGGAGCTTGACTAGATCTGTGACAGAGGATACTTGGAAGTCAGGCGTTGGTAGGAGTCTTGCCAACAACTTCAACAGGTGCAGGTCTAGATACCCAGAGTCAACTGGGAAGAGAATCCATGGTTCCTGACTCCCAGGCCCCTGAACTAACCATTAACCTGCTCTCCCTCCCTGCAAAAGGAAACTGTCCTTTTGTAGCGCCTCCTGTAGACCAAGTGTCCCAGAGAGCTAAACAGGACAGTGTGCTTAATGCTGACAGTGCAGTAGCTGTGGAGGCAAATATTGCAGCTGTTCAGAACGCCAAGAGGAATGGATACTTGCGAACATGGTGTCTCAGTGATCGGCACCTTGGAAATGCCTGAACTCTGCCCAGACCCATTCTCCGATACTCCGAGGAAATGCTGGCTGGGAAGTCTGGGATATCCATGCTGCTTCGTAAGTGAAGTGGGAACTTGGTCATACTGGATCAGACCAGTGCTCCATCTCGCCTGGTACCTTGTCTCAGACAGCATCTCGTGCCACCTCCTTCAGAGGAAGGCACATGAAACTCCATGATGGATAATTATGCAATAACTTTCTCACGAGGGGGAATTCCTACTTTCACCAGTCAGTTCATGATTTGTTTATGCCCTAATATTCTTAAATTTTTATCCCAGCTAATACAACTGTGGCTATTCATATAAATCTTCAATACTTTTTTAAATCTAAGCTCTTTAACTCTGTATCTAGTGGCAATGGGTTCCACAGGTTAACTACATCGTATGTTAAAAGGAAATAACCTAATCAGAGAGCTGAACTGGGCCTCTAGCTGATGAAGCACTGAGAATCCCAGAGATGAACAAAGGGAAAGCAGGAGTAACCACTAGTAAACTAGTGCTATCAGAAAGGATTTGCTGAGTCTACCTTTTCCATGATCTGGTTCCTATATCCTGCGTTGTGATTTTATCAGTCCCAGATGTGGAGCTGGCCCGGCTGCTAGAAACATACCAGCCAGGCATATACATCCCTCTGAGGGAGGCTGGGTCTGTGAGCAATACATCATCTGGGATGTTTCTTTCTTGCTTGCATTTTTTGAGCGTTAGTGTAGTGTGCCTGAAAATGAGCGACCAGGCACTGGTCTGAGCCAAATCTAAGGACAAGCAGGCACTGTGCAAGCTCCCTGGCCAGCGTTCCGCAAGAATGCCCAATCCCAACCCTCAGCACCCTCCACTATCCTGGGCTCCCACACAGCAATCCCAAGGCTAGGGCTTGGAGCACAGTGGAACAGGAAGCAGCGGCCACTGGCTGGTACAGCTGGGCTCTTAATCTGACAGGTTGGCACAGTTGCCTGGAAAGTCTGGGCCCAAGGGCTTAGTGCAGCTGTGTGCCTGCATACACAAGCCCCAGTGATTGTGAGTCCATATGATTATGGATCGCCTAAACATTCTGCATGTGCACAGAAGAATCTTGGCCTGTGACTGTGAGTGGGATGCCAGCCTCCTCATTTGAAAATCTGCTCTCTGGCATCCAGGCTGGGTGCTGCTAGACAGATCTCAATCTGCCAGCCTGTCTCACCCTCAGCATTGACAGGCTGAGCACTGCCAGTACAGTTCCTGCAAAGCAGTGGCCTGGAAAGGGTTTATTGACCGTGAAATGGGAACGCTCGTAGTTTAGACTTGCATCACAGCGCTCATTCATATGCTGCTGCGGCGATCCAGGGCCAGGAGAATGACTGACTGGGGTGGTAGTGTTGGGGACACCACTCTTGGAAGGCCTCTTTCTGGGTTTGCAGGAGAAATTAACCATTTGGCAAGTGTGGTATTCCCAGGGTAATCTGTGTCCTGTTAACCAAGTCAAATCCATGTGACAGAATGGGGGTGGGGACCCTAATGGAGCACAGCTCCCCCAGATGCCCAGGTTCAGTGTTAAATCCTTCTTCCGCCCTCTTCAACATGACACTAAGGGATCCAAGCTTCTGACGCTGCATTGAAGACGTCCAGGTAAGTATTGGGTAGGTGAAAGAGCCAGCCAGCACTTGCTTCTGTCCACATCAGTCTCCATTAGCTTTGGTTCCTGTCTTCAGCCACAGGAACATCCTCTGGGCTGTTGGCAAATAGGATCCAGCTTCCCTGACAAGGACCCATTCTCCTTCTTTGCACAATTTATTGTGAGCTAAAGCTCGAGCTGTGGCCCTTTTAGGCCATTTGGCTGGAGATTCCTTGGCTGATTCTTGAATTGGTTTGAGAAACCATGGAGGAAAAAAATGTTCTCACCTTAAAAACCCTGACTCAGCGCTGCTCATCCTTAGAAAGGGAGAGGTCCACCAAACTGGGGCCAGGTGCACCAGATCCCAGCACCTGATGCATACAGCACTGAGATGGTGCGAGAGTTGACAAGTTGGAATCTGAATATAAGTTACCAGTAGGAAAATAAACCCAAGCTAAGGTTTGCAAACAGGTAGGTTTATCCTACCTTAACTCCTTTCTTGAGAAGGTTTTGTAGAACACGTGGCAGTTCTTGGTTCCTGGCTTTAATCTCCTCTTCTCCTTGTTAATGAAAAGGCTAAAAAAGACCATGGGATCTCCAGCAGTGTAGAATTTCAATGTTGTTATGTAATGTCTTCTGGCAGCCAGATCTTCATAAGTCACAGCTCCTTCTGGGGCTAGTGGCTGCTAGTAGCTGGACTGACTCGGGTCCTTATTGCTTAACCCTTAGAAATCTGGTTAAAGCCTGAAAACTGGCTGGTTTGATTGGGGCTCTCAGAGGTCAGGTCACTCTGTCAGAGGTTGGGCAGGAGGGAAGGCTGAGGAGTGAAATTGACAAACACAAGTAAGGCCAGTTTCATTGCCCAAGGTGAATGACCTGCAAACTGTAAAAAAGCAGCAGAAATAAACTAGCACATTTAAAGGTACAAACCTCATTCAGTATCAAGAGTCTAAAGTTGTATATTAGTAGCACCACATTTTGAAAAAATCTTAATGGCAGCCCTCTAAAACTCACAACAGTTCAAGTTAGTGGAGCCTTAGCAGGCAGTCTGAGGGTTAGTGATTGTATATGGTATGTGTGGGAAAGAATTGGCTGCAAAACTATCAGCGATAGATAGCGTCCCAGCTTTGGGAATAGCATTTGCTCCAGTGTTAACTATTAGCTGCCAAGCCAGCAGAGAATGCACAAGGAGCTGCAAGCCAGATGTTTATATCAGTTTGGTGGGCAAAATGCGCACACAGACAAATACCTGATTTGCACACACCGCTATTACAACTGCACGTCTGGTAATTGCATGGTCAGATGGCTCATGGTGGTCACTATGTGAGCAGTTGCACAACTAACTTGTCTTAAAAAAAAATGATCTGTATTTCTGGCTCTGTGATGGGGCTTAACCCCCAGCACCTGCAAGGCAATGGACTGAACCCCAGTTAATCATGCTCCACAGCTGGGGGTGATTAACTGGAGTAGCTGGTGCGAAGTAGACTGAGGGTGCTCAGTTGGAGAGAAACTGCAGTGGAGCCCTGGGATAGGGCTAACCAGGGAAGGGCAGTGAAGCCTGAGGGGGGGCGGGGCTGTTAATTTGAAAATTTGTTTCTACTTTTATTTGGACTTGTTTGTGCTACCCTGGAAGGGGTTTAGACTTCTGGGTGGTTGGCTGGAGGGCCAAGCCACAGAACACCCACAAGGGGAGTCGGGAGAAGATGCAGGCCAGGGAGAGCCTCGTAGGGGGGCACTAGAGAAAACAACCCTGTGCAATGCTGTGACTAGAGACCAGGAGGCGCTCATGAGATGAGGACATACTACCACAGGTTCCCACTAAAAGGTGCAAGCAAAAGGTAGGAACTTGGGCTGGTGAGGCACCTCTTCCTCTATTGTATGATGCCTAAGGCCTGTCAGCCGAAACGATGCCTAGTTTTCAGGTGTGCGTGGTTTGTTTTTTTTTTGTTTTTTTTTTTTTTGGAACAAGGCCATCTCTGGTCCAGACAGACTTTCCCCTAGTTTGTTAGTGTTTTGATTTGGAATAAAAACTCAAATAACTGTGAAGGTTGGGACTCTCTTCTGGTGAAGTCATTTTATCCCTTCCCACCCTCCAGAACTTTACTTGAAGTAGAGTTTTCACTGTAAGGAGAATTAGGAGCAGCCTGACCAATTCCGACTAGTGTTCCAGCTACTCCAGCATGCTGTCTCAAACAGTGGCCTGCACTGCAGCACATGCCTCAGTGGAAAATCCAGGAAATCCCAAGAGGACAGTGTCATGGAGTTCGAGGGGTGCAATCCAGACCATTAAAGGGTTGTGTCACTGCTTGCCCTGCAACCCTGGGTGCCTCTCAATGCTTTGCTACTGTAGCTCCCAGCCTGGGATACTCTCAATCAGCAACAAGCATGCAAGTCACACCCTGAGTGTCTGTGTGATATGCAGCCAGCCCTGGTTCAGCAGCTCTGATGCCAGCAGCCTCTCTATAGACCAACTCTGGCTTCCACCAGCGTTGGTTACAACCAGCAGGGTTACCCCAACACACTCCCAGTTCCCAATTTCCCCCAAACCATGTGCCCTGAAGTGTCCAGCCCTCTGCTGGACATTTCAGAGAAACAATCAAGTTCATTTAAAGAGACAAAAGCACCTCACAGTTATTAACTTAACTGGGGTAAACACACCCTTCCGTGCAAACACAGCACTTAGCTGGTTTATAGTAAAAATAAAACACATTTCTCAACAGGACATAGGGTAAGTGATGCCAAGTTAAGGATAAAGTTTGGAAGGGTTACAAGCAAATAAAAGGCAAAACACTCATCTAGAAGTCTAAAACTTTTATCTAGCAAGAGACAGGCTTTGTTCAAGATGGTTTCTCTCCTCAGTCATTCTTCTTTCCAGCCGTGGCTGACTTTTCCTCATTCAGGACCTTCCAGAGAAGGACACGGTGCTGGTGTCCCTTGCCTTCCTAGGTGAAATATCTTTGTTTCAGCAGGTTTCTCACTTATGTTCAGTTTCCAGAGACTTCAGCCCCTCCTTGGTTGAAAGACCCATCTTTCTCAGCTTGCAAGAGCTCTGGTCCCTTGCGTGTCTCTAGAGATGGATAACTTAGGCATTCTCTGCCCTTCCCTTTATAGTCCAGTGAACCTTTGAAAAGCATATCTCAAAGTTCATTGACCTTGCTTCAAGAAGCAGGAAGGCTTCGTGGGGTCTCCTCTCCAACCCCCATCGAGATTAAGTGGTCCTCTTTCCACACTTGCTCTCCTGGTGGCTTTGTTTACCTTGGGTGTAAAAGTCCTTTTCTTTGTCTTTGCCTGACAGCCAGGCAGGCCAGACAAGCAAATACACAGTCCTTCAGATCTGGAAATGCTGACTTCCCTTGGGAGCTTTGATGGTTCTGTTTACTACATATGTAAATTGCAATCCCGTTGTCACTGGTCATCCCTACTTATTTGTATTCAAGATCTGGGCAGATCTGTTTTTTCTACTTTGCTCAAATACAGACTTTAAAACCTAATATCAGAGAACATCCATAAGGCCACGTAGAGCATTAATACATGCCTCTCACAATGATATTAATATCCAGTGTGTCATTGGAAAACTAATGATCTATTAATGTCACGATCTGCATGTAAAAAGTGTCATCAGTGAATTGGGGTACTGGTCTGAACTGGTCAGGCCAGCTGAAACTCATTACCGCAGACCAGTGAGCCCCTTGCTCTTAGGGTCATGCCCTGAAGCATGAAAGATATATATATTTTTTTTATTGCAACTCTGGCTGTATTCTTTATCCATATAAATGTCCAGTTCTGTTTTGACTCCCACCAAGCTCTCGGCGTCACTGGTATCCTCTGGTCATTGCACTGCTGTGGAACAATTTGGAGCTCTCACACTAATTCACTATGAAGGGAGGGTGGCCAGCCCAGAGTTGGCAATTGCGGTTCGTTAGCCCCACCCAGCACGTACACACAGCTATCTCGTTATTTCAATATTACTAGATTTATTTATATTCGCAACTAGAGGCCCCGATCAGTGGGGACCTCCATGGCACAGACACAGAATAAATGTGCTCCAAAGATCTTGCAGTCTAATTAAGACAAGATGCTGCAAAGTGAACGTAACAAACAATCAGGAGGAGGGGAAAGAGAGGCCATGTTCTTACATAGGCCAGAGAAATATTAGACAATCCCTAGCAGCGATCTTATCGGCACCATCATGGTAGAAATGAGCCCGGAGGAGGGATATGAAGAAAGACAGGGCAGTGACTTCATTTGGGAGACATGAGGGGCAGCATGGAAAGGAAGCCTGGAGGCGCTCGTGAAAGAAGCAGGCAAACGGGGGTTAGAGGCTGGCCTTGGGGGTGGAGAGAAGGGGACAGAGGCGATGCGATCAGATACAATGGCACACAGGGAAGTTGTGACGAGCCTGAAAGGTGAGGCTTAGAAGTCTGAATCTGACGAGCTAGGGAGGCAGTGACAGGCATCTTAGTTGCAGCATTTGGAGCGGAGCTGCGGGGGTGAGGTGGGCGCAGGAAGATAGGAGAGGAGGCAGTTGTAGTGGACACAATGTGAGATAAGGGTGAAGGATCTGAACTGACCTCCAGTGACCTCCAGCTGAAGGGTTCTGCCTGCGGGAGTAGTGGGAGGGAGAGGAGAGGCCTGTCCAAAGTGTCGGGCGGCTCGGGGGGGGGGGGACCCACAGGCCCTGCATTCACAGCGGCATCCTCCGTTAGCCTTTCGCATCTGTGCTGTTCAGCAGGCTCCCGTCACTGTGTCCTGGCTGGGCACGGCCGCTGTCCCTCCCTCACAAAGGTTGCCACAGCATCTGGGCGCCTGGGGAAGGCATTTTCCTGTTCAAGTCTATCTGTTTGTATTGAGCCGACTCCAGGCAGAGAAACCCAGAGCTGGTGGCAGTGAGTGTGGGAGTGAATGCACCTTGTCTGCAGTTTTATTGTGTCTGGCATTAGCTGGAAAATTCCCAGTCTGAGTGACAAGGGTATTAACCAGGGTGTTTCCACCAGGGTGGAGGGGAGGGGAACCTTCAGATCAAGTATCAGGCTTAAGGGGCCACACTTCCCAGACAGGCCATCGGCTGTGTGCTTTTAAGGTTGCTCTCTTAAACTCTGGGGCATTTACCTGGTGCCTAAATGCAAACTGTGTTCAGGAGGGGCCTGATCCAAACAGGAGCAGCAGTTTTTATTGTTACCAATGAGAGTTGCAGATCCCCAGCACCCTCTCCTTAGGCCCCAAATATCAGTCCATTCCCCCCTTCACTCAGGGAGAAATGAGCGAACTATCTCTGCAAGGGACACACTGGAACTGACCGTTGGTTCCCAGAGCACTGCCAGATGCACAGCAGGCTTGATCCAATGCCCATTGAAGTCAATGGGGGGCTTGGAAGGGTGTTGGATCCGGCCCAGAGTAAACTAACTGGAAAATATGGAGACAAACACCTTTGTAATCCTTTGGTCTCTATCCATTCTCCTCCTCCTTTGGTGATACTTTTTACCATAGATGGGCATTAACCTTCAGACAGCAGTGATGTTTTTAAAATTGGTGGTGCCCCTGTAAAACAGAATAGAGGCAGATTCCAAAAATGCACCCAGATGGGAAAGAAATTCACCGGCAAGGGCAGACGCTTTGTGGTGCAACCTGCCTCATCCACTCTTATTTTCTCTTCCTTATAGCAGAGCAAGAGAAGGATGGAGCAGCTTCCTTAACTGGCTTTGGGTTTACGTTTTGTTTTTTTTCCACTTTAACCCGCAGCCCTGAGATGACTTAAGAGTGGGCTTGGGTATTTAATGTCCTTCTGTCTCAATGTCTGATTTCTGACTTTATAGCTCACAGCAATTCCCAGGCGTGAACCTTTCATATGCGCCAGCCTGCAAAGCGTACAGTGCCATGATTATGTCCAGATCCACAAAAGTGTGGTGCTGCCTGGGAGTGGGGTATAGCCAGAGTCTCTGAGAGATGTGCTGATTTAGCAGATTCCCCTTGTAAATGCCTTTGGAGCCCAAACTCAGTTAAAAGCTGGCAATCCCCCACCCACCTCCCATCCCAAGGAAGCACAGTGGAGCACACACTCCCTGGCCTCCCTACTGTGAATCTTCCCTAAAGCTCAGCCGTCCCCTCTCGGGATTCAGGGGTAAATCGAGACCACTGTGTGTATTGAGTTCGTTTGTTCACTGCTGGAATGCAGCTATCTCTTAGGTGGAAAGTGGTAGCTGTGTATCTATGTGCACCAGGGATTTGGGGGAGGGGAAGTGAAGAATATCTTCTCCCACCGCATCTGCAGGGGAAGTTAAGTTAAACGGACATAATGACTCCTACAGGAATTTGGCCCGGACTCTGGATCTTTCAAACAATGCGTTGGGACCATTAAAGTGGCAAGGCAAGTCTTCGGTAACTTTTACATTCCATCCAAAAGGCTGGTTGAAGTCATGGGTTCAGCATCCCAGGTGCAGGTGGATCTGCTGGTATTTTGGGGTAGATAATTTCAATCTCCAAAAGTTTTGCACTTCCCTCCCCGGATGTTCGCCGGTAATGCTGCTGCTTCTGGCAGAATCCGCTGCCTGTCTGGCTGGAACCCAGCCAGTACCAGGATGTGCGCTACGGTGACCAGATGTCCCGATTTTATAGGGACAGTCCCGATATTCGGGGCTTTGTCTTGTATAGATGCCTATTACACCCCACCCCCGTCCCGATTTTTCACACTTGCTGTCAAGTCACCCTAATGTGCACGCACCCATGCAGGCAGCCGTTCCCATCAGTGTTTCCTAGACAAGCCCTTAGGAGGTTGAAGATTAACCTGTTGTAGATTAACCTGTCCTATGCATATTCCCTTTTCTCCCCATCCTCCTAGGCAGCCCTGCTCTCCTAGAACTGCTGCTTTCTCCTCTTCCGGCCAAAAATGCACATCCCTGGAGGAGTTAGTGCTTTTTCCTGATTAACTCAGTGCAATTGATTGGATAATCCCATGTAAAACTATGACTCATCCAACCCTTCAAAGTGTGCTTTTTGGCTAGAAAGACTTTCATTATCCACAGGGGAACCCAGGCACTTCACATTACTCTTGAGCTGTTCACACAGCCCTGGAACTCAAGAGAAGCCCCGGTGTGGTAATTAGTATTTGGGAGATATGCAGAGGCGAGTGCTGCTGCTTTAGCAGGGCGTGTGCATAACTGTGCCCCTTAATATGACTTAAAGGGAAAGAAAACCATTGCAAACTACCACAAACCTCTTTCTGCTCTCTGGCCCAAGAACATGAGTGTGACGGGTTGGATTACAGAAGCCCCCGTGGGGACTGCCAACTGATGTGCCAAGACTACTTCTGCCCCTGCCAGTTTGGGATTTTAGCACCTCGTTTTGTTGAGCCAGACACACCAGTCTGCTTCAGCACAGACCCAGGGTCTGAACCACATGCCCCAAAGCTGCAGACTTAACTGAAAGCAACTTAAGAAGTGTTTTTGTTTTTAACACTTAGATGCCCAACTCCCAATGGGGTCCAAACCCCAAATAAATCCGTTTTACCCTGGATAAAGCTTATACAAGGTAAAGTTATAAATTGTTTGCCCTCTATAACACTGATAGAGAGAGATGCACAGCTGTTTGTCGTCCCTCCCCTCCCCCCCCCGGTATTAATGCATACTTTGGGTTAATTAATTTTACTTTTTGTATTTAACAAAATTACTTTTTACTTATTAAAGTGGTTTCAAGTAGTAACAAACAAAACAAAGTAAATTACCAAATAAAATAAAACACGCCAGTTTAAGCCTAATACAGTAATAAAACTAAATACAGATAAAATCTTACCCTTAAAAATGTTTTAATAAGGTGTTGTTGTTTTTTACAGACTAAATGCCTTTCTAGTCTGGGCACAATCCTTTCCCCTGGTATAGCCCTTGTTTTAGTTTAGGTGGTAGCTAGGGAATTTTTTATAATGGCTGCTTTCTTTGTTTTGTTTTACCCACTTATATATTTTTTGCATCAGGCAAAAATTTGTTGTCCCTCTCTGGGTTCCTACCTCCTTCTCAATAAAAAAGCACTAGGTTAAAAATAAATGTTAGTTTAGGTAACATAATCACATGTCACTGTAAAACTTCATTACCCACTTGCCAGCACACACACCTACAAAAAAACTTGCAGTAAAACAAAGCCATCTACAGTTAACTGTTCTGATTAACAAAAGTCATCAAAATTTTAAACCACCATTAATGGCCCACACTTTGCATAATTACAATAGGCCCTTAAAGTTATATTTTTAGTTTTTAATACAAAAGTAATACATTTATACAAATAAAATAACCACACTTAATAAATTATAAGCTTTGTAATACCTTACAAAAAACCTTTTGCATAAAGCATATTTCAGTTACATTATATTTATACTTATTAGCATATTTTTATAAAATTATATAAAGTGCAATGTCACAACGAGTTTCCAGGTAACTGTCTTATTTTACCGTGGGTTCCAGGGGGCAGCCGAGCTGATGTTTGCTTTGGCTTTAAAATCAAACATTATCAGAGACTTCAAGTGCCCTTTATGCCTTGGTGCAGTAAATAAAGATCTTGTAAAAAACTGCTGGGAGCAACTTTCAGCTGAGAACTGCTAGGGTCAGTTCTCGAAGAGGGGAGGCTCTCTGGCCTCTCTCACCTGAGAGAGACGCTGCTGTTGGGACACAAGATAGCGTGCAAATGGCAGACACGCAAGATCCAATCAGTTGTGAATCTCTTGTGCAACCAAGCCATGGTGGGAAGACTCGAAGTCTGATGTGAAATCCCCCTGCTTGGTTTCTAGTGCAGTGGAAAATCCTGCACAGTGCAGGCGGATGGACTAGGTGGCTGGAGAGGCCCCTTCTAGAAACCCATAGGGAGATTGTTCTGCTGTCCTCCCCTCTCCAGTGATCAGTGGTGTTCAGGGTGGAATGGCAACTCCCAAGTCCCCCTAAAGTTCATCTCATGGGCCCTGCCCAGGATTCTAAGGCAGGTCCTATCTGTAATGGAGCAGTCAAGGTGGGCATTGCAGCTACAGTGTCTTAAGAATTGTTTAAGCTTAGAGGAGTGAACGTTTGTTACACAGGCCCAGCCCAAAATGCTACAGATGGGCCTGTCCCGGGGGGAAGTCAGCAATTGTATGTGATGGGAGGGGTCAGAAAATTGCTCCCTTTCCTTTCTTCCAGGGGGAAGCAGGTTCACCCAGCTGTGTGCAACCAGGTCCTTCTCAGATGCTGGAGGGGTCAAACTGTAAACCAGTTCCCATGGCAATTCTTCTGACAAGCCCATGTTAATGAGTGAGGAAGGATCTTCTGGGATGCCTCTTGGTAAGAGGTCCAGGGTAGCAGCAACTGAATGTGGGTGGCAGTGTGAGTATTGCTGGAGTTCCAGGCAGGGGCGCTGGAACAGTTTGTACAGTGGGGGTGCTGGGAGCCATTGAACAAAACTGTAAACCCTGGATATCATGGAAATCACTTCAAGCCAGGGGGTGCAGGAGCCAGCACCCCTAGTTCCAGCACCTGTGATTCCAGGGCTTAGAGAGTTCTCCTCTGAAAAGCATCTCCAATGTCGTTGGCCACCTCGTGACTAAAAAAACTTCCTGAGGGCCTTTTGAAGAAGGGGGGGAAAAGAAAGAAACCATATGCTGTGATTGTGGCGAAAGATGTTTTAAATGCTCTTTTAGACAACACTGTGTATCTGGGCAGTGGCGGATTAGCCACTGGGCCAATGGGGCCCATGCCCAGGGGCCCTGGAAAAATGGGCACCCCCACACCCTGACCCACTCCGTCTGCCCATGCCCCAACCCCTCTCCCTGACAGGAGCGCCGGGCGGAGCGGGGCAGGCCCCCATACCCTGACCCCATTTCCCTGGCAAGAGCGCCGTGGGGACTGCAGGTGGAAGGGGTGAGGAGGGACCCCCATTTGCCTGGGGCCCCACAAAACCTTAATCTGCCTCTGTATCTGGGGCTGCCTGCTCTGGTGTCACAGGGGTGCAGAGATTGGGAAAGGGTAGAAGCCTGTAGAAGCTTAGTCAGGAAACAGATGGTAAAAACCACCAATGTCTCTGGTGTTAAAGTGTGTGTGTGTGTCCCTGTCTGTATCCGGGAGGTTTTACACCTTTGTGGCTAGACTGTGCCCTTTAGAGATGTGCTGCGACAGTGTAGTACAGAGCTCACACAGGTGCAGTGTACCTTACTGGGGTAGATCACTCAAGCGGAAGCCCCATTGTGCACCGTTCTGTTATCCTCCAAGCTTGGGTCTGATCGCACAGGCTGCCTTATCTTCACTTGTGTGGGCGACTTCCCTGAAATTGCATTTCTTTTGTCAACTGAACGGTATGTAAATGCTGAGAAGGGGTGTTGTTGTTTTGCTTGGCCTTTTCAACTGGGCTAGGGAAAGGCGCTGGGTTATGTAGCCATGGAAAATGTACCAGATCTAGCCCTTCCAGCACCCGTGTGCTATTGGCTGTGTCTGACTCTGCCAAGTCCAACTCACTCTGTTGGTTTAATTTCTGCGTTTATTTTATTTTAACCACACCGAACAACTTTAAATCAGGAACACGTAGGGTGACCAGACGTCCCGCTATTAAGTTATTTGTCCCGCGTCCCGACCGTACATCAGACAGGACGCCATTTGTCCCCCCCCCCCACTCCCCCCGACCCTACCCTAGGAGCCACAGGGAACTGCTGGATGCTTCCTGGGAGCACCACCGGGACCTCCCACCTCCATCCCTGGCAGGTCCCTCTGGCTCTTAGGGCTGGGGGGCAGGAGGCTCTGCACGCTGCTCCCGCCTGCAAGCCCCGCTCCGGCAGCTCCCATTGGCACTTTTCCCGGCCAATGGGAGCCATGGAGCTCGCGCTTGTGGTCGGCGCAGCACGTGGAGAGTCTGGAGACCTCCCCCATCGCTCTGACCCTAGGAGCCAGAGACCTCCCAGCAGGGTGGTGAGTGTGGCCAGGGAAGGGGGGAGGGCGTGATGGAGTGAGTGTCTTGGAGGTCTGTGGTGGGCGCTGGGCAGTGGGGGAGGTTTGTGTGTTTTGCGGTGCTAGGCAGTGGGAGCCTGTTGGGGGTGCTGGGCAGTGGGGGAGATCTGTGTGTTTTGGGGCAGCGGGGGTCTGTGTGGGGCATTGTGTATTTGTGGTGGTGGGGCTGTGGGGAAGGGCACCAGTAGGGAGGGAGGAGAAATGTGTGTGTATTGGGAAACTAGCAAGTGGGGGGGTTCTGTGTGGGGTGCTGGGCAGCTGTGGTTGGGCTGTGGGCAGGGGCAGAAGTGGTGGTGTGCACTTGTGGTGGAAGGGTTGTGGGGGGGCTCTGGGCATAGTGGATCCAGGGGGCGCTGGGCAAGGGAGCTGTGTGGCGCGGGATGGGCCCACCCCCAACAGGAAGGGGCCTGCTGGTAGCACAGGGCCAGGCGGACCAGTGTTCCTCTGGCCATGCCATGCCATGCATGCCTCATTGCCCCTGGCCGGCCCGGCCCAGCCCGTTGCTCACCTCCTCAACTGAGGGCGGGGGAGGGGGTGCAGGGGTGGGTCCTGGCAAGGCTTACCTGGGGCGGCTCCCGGGAAGCGGCCGGCAGGTCAGGTCCCCGAGGTGAGTTTCAGCTGGGCTGAGCCAGCAGTATGGTCCGGGGCAGGGAATCACTCTTGGGAGCAGCGTGATCAGCCAGGCCAGGGCCTGCCCCTGCCTGGCTTCTTCAGGACCCACTTGCCTGGAGGGGCCCAGCCAAGCCCCCACCCACACACTCCCCTCCCCCCACTGGCTGAGACTGGCCCCACTTCTGCACCGGTTCCAGGCGGCTCGGCTGTGAGGAGACAGGCGGGGCCCTAGAGGTGGCCGGCACGAGACTGTCCAGAGCTGGAGCTGCACTGGGATCTGGCCAGGGCAGGGGGCAGAGAGGAGCCAAACAAAACCACCACGCACTGTATGCCATGCAGGAGGCAGGTTGTTCTGTATGGATCCGGATTCACCACCTCTCTGGGGACACACACAGCAACCACCACGCCTGACTGACTGACACACACGCACGCCCTGACGTGCTGGGAGAGATGGACAGCTCCGGGAAGGAGCCCCAGCCCACTCCACTGGCCTCACAATGACACCAGCCGATGTCCAAGGGAAGAAATAGCTTTATTCCTCCCGGACCTGAGGGACGGGGGCGGGGAGAGAGCTCCAAGAGGGGACAGTGTGAAAAGCACAGACCTCCTGAACCGGGGCGGGGATTCCCAGGGGCCCAGCAAGCAGGGAATGGAACTCAGGAAGGGAGGAGCCCTGGGAGGGGACCACTGGAGCCCATGAATGTAGGGGGCTGGAGCCTACGAAAATGTGGGGCCTACAGAGAGTGCTGCCCGGGGGGACGGGGCCCATTGGTGTGGGGGTCACTGGAGCCCATGAAGCAGGGGACAGAGCCCATGGGGGGGCCAGGGTCCATGGGGCGCTGGCTGTGTGAGGCAGCTGGGGGAGAGGGGCAGCCCTCCCCCAAACATGGACTGCTGCTGGGTGCAAAGCTTCCAGGCTCATGCCACTGCTGCCTGTCTCACTTGCTCCAGGACGGGGGAGACTGCCTGCTGTGTGCACATTTGAACCTTGCCCCATCCTTGGTGCTCGCCCCCACACTGCCGCCAGGGGCCTCATGCCGGCACTTGGGAGTGCCCACGCATTGGGAATGTAGTGGAGCATGCTCCAGCTGCTGCTGCTGCAGGGACAGGAGTGGGCTCTGCACTGAGTGTCCCGGCCCCTGCGCATCAAGCGGAGGGGGGAGGGGGCGGAGAGGAGCCCGCGGGCTTGGTGGGGTCTGGGGGCGCAGCAGAAGCGGAGCGGGCCATGCCAGGGCCCCTTCTGAGTGTGGGTCTGGCGCCACTGAGTCACCATTGTAAACCCGGTACTGGAAAGAGCTGCCCTTTCCTTGAGGCTGGGAACAAAAGTCACACTTCAATTCACCTGTCACCTGCCAACTCTTTGTGACCAGGCTTAGCATTGCACCAGATTCAAACCCGCTCTCAACAGAATTTTCCAAAGACCCCAGCAAGCCAGACGGTCCCTATTTCTCAGTTGCCACAGGTGCATCTGACAAGGGCAATGTGAAAACTTTCCCCTTGTCGCTGAGATACTGGACACCCGAACATGGGGTCCAAGATAAACTGTTTGACTTCTATGAGCAAAGTGAAGAGACTGCAGAGGCAATAAGCAACACATTACTTGAAAAACTTGCGACACACAAACTAGACCTGAACAAAGTGTCTTCCTACTGCACTGATAATGCAAACGTGAATTATGGAAAGCGACAATCAGTGTACCAGAATTTAAACAAACAAAACGTGCTAGCAATACCCTGCAAGTTGACATTGAGACTCTGGTGATGAAGACATTCAGTCATTTCAGCAGTTCTGCTAAGAGAGTAGCAGCACCGAAGGATATGATTGACTTTGTGGATATGGAGTATGCCACTTTACTGCGCCACGTTCCGACCCACTGGTTGTAAATATGTGGCAGGCTGTTAAGTGCTACTTTGTTTCTCTGGGCAGTGATGAGTGCCCAAAATCTCTATGGATGCTGTTCTCGGACAGGGAAAACGGTGAACAAGGTGAGGGGCCTAGCAAAGTTGAGGTTCACCTGTTTTTCCTCCAGAATGTTCTGAAAATCTTCAATGATACTGTGCTCTGTTTGGAAAATGAGTGACACAGCATGTGAAGTGCATGCCATAATGAATACTCTGAGAATTAAACTTCAGCAACGGAAGAATGACTTTCTTTGGCTCCAAAGTTGAACATGCATTAACTGAGATGCTGCCTGTCACTGCTGCGTGTCTCCAAAAAGATTTCATGAAATTTTACGATGTGTTGATCCTATATTTGGAGAAATGGTTTGATTTTTCATCAACTGGCTACTTGTTCAATACCCAGTGCTTGAACATCAAAGTTAATAGGCATTCGAATACAAGGATCTGTCTGCGGTGTGACAGCTGTAAACCTACAGAAAACAGTGGATCTTGATCAGCTCTATGATGAGTACGGTGTCATCAAAGACATCAACTCCAAGTTGCAGCCTGGAAAATACTCAGTTGGGGAACTCTGGTCTCAAGTGCAGAGAAACAAGGACGGTAGCACTGAATTCCTGAACATGGTGTTATACATGCTCAGTATACCAGTAAGCAACGCGTACACAGAGCGTGTATTTTCAATCATGAAAGGTGCATGGACTGATGTCCGGAATCGAAGCAGCATAGACTTGGTGCGGAGTGAAACCCTTGTCAAAATGAATTTCCGGATGAGTTGCAAGGACCTCTACAGCTTTGTGATTGCACAGAAGCAAGTCATGACTATGGCAAAGTCATCCAAGAAGTACTAGACTTCTGGCACATCTGAGAGGTCTGCAAATTGTGAGGTTGATTTATTGACAGAATAAAAAGCCCTGCCCTTTACCCCTGTTTAGTTTTCAAATAAATCTGTATGTTTGATATGGATTACAACTAAGTTTACAATTTAGTTGGGGGGGGGGGGGGTCATGACACTCACTGATTCCAGACCTCTGTGACTTAGTTTGCTTCAGCTGTCAGTGGCTGAAGCTGGGGCTGAAGGAAGGACTGAGGGCCTCCCTACTGTGACTGCGGCTGGAGCTAGAACTGGGACCCTTCGCTCCCCTGCCCTGCAACTGGGTCTGACTTTGCAACCAGGATCCTGCGCCCCTGTCCTGCGGCTTCAGCTGGGGGCTGGAGCCGGGACCCTGTGCCCCTGGCCCCGTGGCTTCTCCTGGGGGCTGGAGCTGGGGCCATGAGTCCTTGCCTGGTGGCTTGTGGCACAGGCTGCAGCAGGGGTTATACACCCCTCTTGCAGCTTCCTAGGGCTGTGCGCCCCCCTCTCCCATGGCTCCGGTCAGGGCTGTGCACCTGTGGCTCCCCTCCCCCCCCCCCCCCCTTCCCCAATGTGTCCTGATATTTCACTCTTGCGATCTGGTCACCCTAGGAACACATAAGCCTCTGGCTGGAGCATTCTCAACGTTTCCCCTTTGGTGAAGACTGAGGCCTGTGTGATTGAGGCCTGGTCTACAGACAGGTGGTTGTACGAGTAGAACTACGTCAGATAGGGGGATGATTTTCTTTTCCCAACATAGTTATACCAGTACAACCCCTATGGTGGATGCAGTGTGTCCGTATAAAAGTGCCTTGTACCATGCTTATTCCCCTTCCCCTGTGGAAATAGCGATACGAGGCTCTGTCTCTGCTAGGAGCACTTTACCAGTGTAGCAACACTAGTGTTCGATACTGACAGATGTACTACACTAGTGCGGACCCAGCTGCACTTTGTACCACTCTCGTAAAGCCACCCGCCACAAATGAAACAAGCCAGTCCAGTAAAAGCACAATTTTGCTGGTACAGTTGTTTACACTAGGTGCTTTTGTCAGCACAGCTCTGTCAGTCAAGGATCACACCTCTTCACAGCCCTAACCAACAGAGCTATGCTGGAAAGGGGAATAAGCTAGGCCAGTATAAGCAGTTACAACCTCCTTGTGTGGATGCCGTTATAGTGGTATAAAAGTGCTTCATACCAGAATAGCTTATTCCCTTTATACGGGTATAACTGTCCACATTCGGGTGAAACCAGTACACCTTGAGTGTTCAGACAAGGCTTTACTAGTGACTAGATTCCAGAGTGAAGGCTCGTTTTAGATAGATGGTTTTAGCACACTGGAGTGTATGGCAGATAACCAATGCCCAGGGCATACTTCAGTTTTCATCAAAAACATTTCAAAGCGGATTGACATGCTGTAAAAAAAAGAATAACGCTTTGCATTTATACAGAGCTTTCGTCCTTAAATCTCCGGTTGGTGGGTGAAGACCAGGATCCCTGGTTTTTAGAAGTGAGCAAACTAACTCCCAGAGAAGGGAAGTGACTTGTCTGAGGTCTCCTAGGGAGTCAGCGGCAGAGCAGGGAATAAACCCCGGATCTCCTAACCCCCACTTTCCTCCTCTAACCAATGGACCACAGAACAATAATAGCTTGATTTTTCCGAGATGCTGAGCAGCCTAGACTGCCAGGCCTTGGAGAAAGGCATCTCCCAGAAAGGTGACGAGAGGGGGCTGGATTCAGACCTCACTAGTTTGATGCCATGGTTACGCTCCCAGTCCATGGAGTCACTCCAGACTCACGCTAGGCTGAGGGAGGGAAATGGAGCCCAGGGCTGAGGTGAGATGGCTCAGCCTATGGATTAACGGGGCGGGGAAGTGTTCAGACAAGACATGCTGTCAGACGGGGACGCTGGCTCCTTATTTTTTTCAGAAGAGTGTTTGTGTCCATGGTGGTGGTAGGTGCCAGCTCTGTTCCCTAGCCAGGGTTGGCAGGGGCTTCGTCTGAAGTGTTGCTGGAAGCTGCTACTCAGAAGGCTGCTGTATCAGGGCAGAGCTCAGTGGTTTGGATGACAAGGCCACTTTGACTCTTGCTCACATTTTCCTGTGGAAGAGGCAAGATGGTGAGAATTAGACCAGGCTGCTGGACCTCCTCTGGTGTGATCTAGGGCAGGAGGCTTGAATGGCATGTGTCTAATTCATTGGTACTCTAAAGGGCCAGTTAGGAGGGGGGCTGGGGAGGTGCAGTGGGGCCTTTCAGCTCCAGAGCCCTGGGTTCAGCTCCCAATCTGGATTACAGCAGGGAATGGGATTCGTGGGTTTCTCAGTCTAGTGCCTGTGTATGTGTCCCCCACAGCACCACCGTCTGAAATGCCTAAGTGTCTCTTGGTTTGTCTTGGACTCCTCTGCTCATCACCCTCCATTCTCCTTGGCACTGTTTTGCTGCCTCTGGTGAGGCCTCTGGTCCTGTGCCCGAGAACTCTGCTATCCTCACTGGGCAGCCTGGATGCCCTTAAAGCCTTTAGTGGTGAATGGCTAGGCTCCTTCTGCTCCATCTGGTGGTGAATACTTTGTGGAGAGAGGTGCCTCTGGATACTGGTTGCAAGACTGCCTGTTATCAGCTAATGTAAATTACCACCTGGGCTTTCCCACTGTGCCCCTTTTTTGTAAGGCTATAAATGATCAGGTTACGTTATTTTTGAGAGGATGCTTTAAAAAAATCCTCTAATTTCTGATTCCCGCAGGGCTTCAAAGAACATGACTACGTACATAGATAGGCAACTTCAGCAGTTCTGCAGAAAAGGACCTGGGGATTACAGTGGACGAGAAGCTGGATATGAATCAGCAGTGTGCCCTTGTTGCCAAGAAGGCTAACGGCATAGTGGGCTGCATTAGTAGAAGCATTGCCAGCAGTTTGAGGGAAGTGATTATTCTCCTCTATTCAGCATTGGTGAGGCCACATCTGGAATATTGCGTCCAGTTTTGGGCCCCCCACTACAGAAAGGATGTGGACAAATTGGAGAGAATCCAGTGGAGGGCAACGAAAATGATCAGGGGGCTGGGGCACATGACTTATGAGGAGAGGCTGAGGGAACTGGGCTTCTTTAGTCTGCAGAAGAGAAGAGCGAGGGGGGATTTGATAGCAGCCTTCAACTACCTGAAAGGGGGTTCCAAAGAGGATGGAGCTCGGCTGTTCTCAGTGGTGGCAGATGACAGAACAAGGAGCAATGGTCTCAAGTTGCAGTGGGGGGAGGTCTTGGTTAGATATTAGGAAAAATTATTTCACTGGACTGGGTTATCTCGGGAGGTAGTGGAATCTCCATCCTTAGAGGTTTTTAAGGCCCAGCTTGACAAAGCCCTGGCTGGAATGATTCAGTTGGTGTTGGTCCTGCTTTCAGCAGGGGATTGGAGTAGATGACCTCCTGAGGCTTCTTCCAGCCCTAATCTTCTATGATTCTATGAACTTCCCTTTCTAAGCTGTATCCTGATTTCCCGCTGCCCAATCCTGAGCCTTCTTCAGTCTGCCTAACCCTCCTGCCACACCCTAGCAACAGACACCATCCCTTACCAACTTCCTAGCCTTCCTGCTACACAGGACAAGCATTCCGGGACTGGAATGAGTGGCAGAGCTGGGGCTCAAGGGAGTAGACTTGGGATAGCAGGGCTTGCTGCAGGTCAGAATTGAGATGCATCAGCAGAGCTGGTAAGGAGATCCAGGACAAGGGAGGAGATGAGGGGAGGCCAGGATTGAGCTGCTCTGGTATTGCTACAGGTGGGAAACTCATCTAGTCCCTGACTCGGCAGCACTGCCTTGCCTATTCACAGAGAAATCTGAAAGCCAGACTCACCTGAAAACACTTGACAAAGTCAAACCAATAGATTCCCTACCGCCCGTGTCCTGCTCACAGAACTAAAGCACTGCCTTGCAGTGTCACTGTTTTTTCCCCCCCCCTTGTCAATGCAGCTGGCAGGGCCCCTTGGGAAAGCTGTGCCAGATGCAGGCCCGTGCCAGCTGACAGGCTCCCACTGGATGGCTGAGGCTAGGTGTTCAGTCTGGGGCGTGAATGTGTCAGATCCCCCATTCCAGACTCTGCTCAGAACAGAGCGTCTGTTCCATGCTTTGTCAGGCCGCAAACACGCAGGGCCGTCTAGTTCACTAGCAGCAAAGAAAACAGCCTGTGGTAGAAGGAGAGAAATACATCTGGAGGAAGGGAACAGTAGAGATTAAGAAGAAAGATTTTATTCAAGGGTGATGTAGGTCAGTGCCTGGCTGGCTGGGGAGTTGCTGGATTTCCTGTGCTTTAAGCAGCAGAAACCAGAGGTCTGCTGGCCTCAAATGGCCCAAATACCTGGGAATTTGGGAGTGTTTGCAAAGCAAATCTGAATTTTGCAAATGGCTTTTTCTCCCCATCGTGCTGAACCAGGCCCCCCACATCCAAGCGTTGAATGGACTCTGGATGTGTTTAAAACCCACTTGGAATTTTGTGGCATGAACCCATGTTTATTAGAAAGGAGTTTGATGCAGAGAGAGAATGAGATGGGGCGGGGGGTGGACTTCATGCACCTAGGAACAAGATGAAGGTCAGGTCTGAGGGTTTTAGGTCCCGTGCCAAAACCTGGGATTCATGACTCAGCTGGTCACTTCAGAGGGATCCATTAAAATCACATTTGTTTGTTTATTTATATGGAGAGGAGGTCCTACTGTCTATGTCCACCCACCCTGAGCTTCAATTTGAGAGTTAGGTTCTCACAGCAAATGTCAGTCAAAATGAATGTGCTTTCACCTGGATTTGCATCAAAGCCATCAGTGGACCTCAGAGCACCCCGAAGTAGAGAGGGAAACCAGCCCCAGAATTTGGAGGGGTGCTTTGGGGGTGGGGGGAGAGGAGTTGTGTATAGAGTTTTCCATCTGGTCCATTGTAGGGCCAGCTGCAGAATTTGGATCCAAATCTGGGTTCAGATTCCAAACCATTCTGTTCCCCCTTCCTTCAGTTAAGAGTGCACTGGTCTATGCCTCTAGCTGGGTTTGTCTCTATACAGATGGCTCATGGAACCAAGACTGGGACGAAATCCAAGCCCTGAAGTGCTTCCTGTGGCTCTGGGTTTCATAGCCTCAGTTGTGCCCAGTCTATCCCGTGGTGCATGTCTGTAGCAATGCACTTCTGGCATCCTACTCTGTTGGGCTGGCTTATTATAATGTGCGATATGCTGGAGGGATATTTCATTCCTTTGGAAGCCTCTGCACAGGTTAGCCTGGTAACCTAGGACCAAACTGTGCCCTGGAGTAAGCAGGAGCAACTTGCATTAAAGTCAATGGGAAATGCATCTGTTTGCACCAGGGCTGCATTTGGCTCCACATCGCTCTCTGGTTTGTCCCTTCACACTCATTGCAGGAAATGGCAGGATTGCCAGTCAGGCTTATGACGAACAGAGGGTTATTCTCCTACCCTGAGCTTGTGAGCCAATACTTGGAGCATTGGGAAAGTCTCCTTTTGAAGGCAGCTGGTGCTTCTACATATACCTCAGTGGACAGAAATGCAGAGCAACCTCCCTTTAACGAATCATGGTCTGCGGAGTGAAGGAATAAGTAAAAGCAATGTATATATTGCTGGCCTGGTTGTCAGTGGACGGAATATCTGATGCTGATTGTTGAGGAGCTGCCTGTAGCCACAGCAAACTGGCACCGCATCCCTGTCTCCCTGCAGTTTACCGTAGCCTGTTGCTGATCAGTATGATATACCATCCCAAGGCAAATTCTCTGTCAGCTGAGTGAGGAGGGAGAGGCCCCATCCTCAGCATCACAGGGATTACTATGCGGGGTAACAAAGCCCCATTGGACAAACTGTGTCAGGCAGTCTTCTGATCCTCTGCCCAGCCTGTGCCACTTTCCCAGTTGGGGAACCCACTACCCGCCCACTACTTCAGGTTACAGCCCAGGGACCTTATGCCCAGCAACCAGTCTGCTCAAACTCCCACCTTGTTGCTGTTTCCCTCGGCTCTTTCCTACCTTTCTTCACTATCTTCTGGCCCACCTCTGCATTTATCAGTGGAGTGTCCTCTGCTCCCGTGGCTACTCCCCCCTCTCGGCTTCTTGCCTGAGTCTGTAGTCCCAGGCAGGATTCCTGGGCTTGCTGTCCTAGAACTTCTCCTTCTTACCTTGTCAACTCCTTCCTCTCTAGAGAGTGAGTGCAGAGCTCCTCCCTGCAGCCCTCTCCTACCACCAACTTCCTATCTATAAGCCTATCCCAGCTCCTCCCTGAGCTGGGCTTCATCAGCTTTTAGGCCTTATCCTTGGCTCCCCTCCAGGTGCAACCTATAGGTTAATCAGCCTGTTTTAACCTATTCAGGCCTTTGTGTGGGGCGGACAGCTCATCACACTCGGGTCTTGCCTTGAGTCTCTGTGACAGGGCTTTGATGCTCCAGTGAACTGATCCCATTTGGGACAGATTGATCCAGCCACAGTTTGGGAAAACACAGTACAGAGGGGCTGCTGGGAGAAGAGGGCGGGGAGTTCCATTAGCAGTTAAAACACTGGCATTTCCGGAGTGCCAGCTATAGCCGCGGAGGATGTGAGTTTGGAGCAACTAACTAACATACATACTGTAAATATTAGAGATGTGTCAGAGCCAGAGTTTGTACTTTGTTCCCAACTCCCCTAAAGTTTTGGGGGGGTTGGATCTGGCATTTTGGCGTAGCCCATTATTGAGATGGGGACCAGCTGGAAAGTTTGGGTCCAGATCCGTGCTTCCCCTATGTTGAGGAACGTCTGGATCTGGGGTTTTGCTGTATCGTGAGGCTCTAGAGAGAGGAAAATCCGGCTGATATTGCACTGGGTCTTTTCCCCAGTTGGTGAGCGGGGATTTATCTCTACAAAGTCCATTCACAGTCATGCATATCCCATTTGCAGCAATGTCCAGTCCCCCTTCAGTAACACACTTGGCCAGCAGAGCAGTGCTCTCTGTGGAGGCTCCCTGTGGGTGTTAGGTTATACCCTGAAGACTGAGGCTTGATTACTCTTACCTTAGCATGTGCAAGTACAAATGTTGACGTGTCATTGGCCATAAAATGATCCCTCTGTATATAAAATCCAGCTGCAACGTATGACTCTTATCTCAAGTGCATCTTGTCATGAGGCTACTTAGTGACGCCAGACATGTTAACGGCAAGGGCTAAACTGTTCTGGTTCAGAGGTAAACAAAGTTTGCAAACTCTTATCAGCACTCAGACATCTGGGTGGTGAGCCACAGCTGTGAGGAGCTTCTATGCATTTTGTCCCAAGCCCTTGCTTGGAGAACAGAGAATCCTGTTTGGAAGGATGCAAATCAGGATTGTGCAAGAAGGAAGAGTGGCTAGTTTCAGACTGTCGCACATGAGCACTTGCATGTCGGTGAAATCCTGCAGTTTAATGTGGGGAAAAATGCATTTCCTAGGAGGAGGCTCTGAGCCAGTGGACCCAGTGTTACAGGAAAACCTTCAATGAAACTCAGTCAATTTCACTTCCTATTTCCAGTCAGTTTCACTTCCTGGGTCTCCTGCACCGGGGAAAGACTGTTGTGTTTGTGTTTACAAAGCTGCAAAGAATGTGTGAATTTAACAACCCAAGCAAATGATACAGTGGATTTATGGAACATTTTAATTTAATAAGCAAATGCCTTTTATATTACCGGCTCTTTAGAATCACTAAATTATCA
The DNA here is from genome assembly GCF_028017835.1 of Emys orbicularis. Lineage (NCBI taxonomy): Eukaryota > Metazoa > Chordata > Testudines > Emydidae > Emys > Emys orbicularis. Next base: position 110,460,512 of record NC_088689.1, read on the forward strand.
ACCTGAAGTTTAATAGCAGGAGTCAAAGTGGGCCAGCACATCAGTTTTCAGGAGGTGGCTATCTTGTGTTCCAAAATCTAAATTTTCATTTAGAAATAAAAATGCAGCTGAGGTGCCGAGCAGCTGCATCTCCCATTGACTATAGCTGTGAATGAGGGCGCTCAGCACTTCTGAGAATCAGGGCCCAGGTCTCTAGTCCTTGTGGTTGTGGAGATAATCTTCCAAAGAGTGAACCCGATATGAACCTATGCAGTGAAGTGTGCCCAAGTTTGCAGACAGCCTGAAACAATATCTGAGAGATGTGAACTGCTTTTATTAATCCCAATGAGGCCTAAACTCTGAAGACTAATGATGGCAATTTAAATGCCAGAAATGTTACCCCTTTTCACTGCTGATCAAAGCACACAAGAAAGGAAAGGGTCAATTATATTATGAAGATCAGCACAATGTACTGTGATTGATGTCTTGCTTTGGTGCATTGAGTGGGGAGGAGCTCGGATTGTAGGTGGCGCTTCAGTGAGTGCCACTCTTCCACTTCCCCAATTTATCTGCTGCTTAAGAGTATCTCTAAACAAACAAAAAGACTTTGGGTATAGATAAATATAGAGCTACTGATTAGAGCGCAGAGCTGGGGCCAGGACCTCTTAAGTTTTTAGTCCTCGCTCTGTGTAATGTTTTTCCTAGAATCATAGAATATCAGGGTTGGAAGGGACCTCAGGAGGTCATCTAGTCCAACTGCCTGCTCAAAGCAGGACTAATCCCCAGACGGATTTTTGCCCCAGATCCCTAAATGGCCCCCTCAAGGATTGAACTCACAACCCTGGGTTTAGCAGGCCAATGCTCAAACCACTGAGCTATCCCTCCCCCCGGGTGACCTGTTTTGTCTATTTATATTCCACCCCACCCTCACCCCAGTGCCTATGCGCCACCCTTCTAGGCAGATCATGGCTGTATATAATATCCATTCTGCATGCATGGACCATCGCCCTGGGAGGATGCTGTTGCTGCCATGCGCTTTCCATACAGCGTCACAGCTTCCAGACATCAACTGGAACATCATCATCATTCCAGCCATCTTTCAAAAACCGAGCAGGAAAACTGAGCTCAAACTGCAAAATGTCTGGATTTTTCACTCTGCTGTGCAGAAATATTTTTCCAGTTTTAATTCCTCTTGGATTTTAGAATTGCAAATGGGACAATCACTAAGCAACAGCTGCAGCTCTCTCCCCCCTCCCCCCATTGAATACTATGGTCCCGTCTCCTTGCTTAAATTGGATCACAGGGTTCTATGTTTCCATTTGATTGGTGCGGTTACTTTGTTAACAAGGAAGTTGCTTTAGTGCGCTGGTGCTTTTATTCTTGTAATCAGGGCTGGTTTCTATTTGGAAGTCACTTATCCACCAAAACCACGCCCCCCCAAACTTGCTCATATTTCGGGAGGAGTAGCAAAATTTGGAGAAACCAATGGCCATCAAGGATGACAAAGAGATCTAGGTTCTAGTCCCAGTTGTGCCCCTGACTTGCTGTGTGGTTTCAGGCAAGTCAATTAATCCTTGTGCCTCGGTTTTCCTGTCTGAAAAACGAAGTGAAAATGCTCGCTCACCTTGATAACGCACATTGAGAGCTGTGAATGGAAAGTGCGAAGAATTCTTGTGTATGTCACAAAATTTGAGGGCTGCTTTGGAAACAGCTGTGTCACATTGCTGTTCCTGTCCAGCGCAGCTCTGCTGATGCACCTCAATCCTGACCTTCAGACCCTTCCTGTTCCAGTCTTGGACCAACATTGATCGCTCTAGGTAGTAGCTTTTATTTGCATGTTAAGCCAGGCACAGAGCTGTACATTCATTTTACTTGGTACCCAAACATGCTTCGGAATGCAGGTCTCCAGAATGAAGGCTGGCCTGCTGTGGGTTTTCTTCAGTGGTTTTTCCTTTTGTCTCTTTTTTGAATCTTGTTCAAAATGTTGACAAAGAAAAGAGAGAAGCTGTCCCCAGGAAGGGTGACTTGAGGCTTGCCATAAAAGTGGTGTCTTCCTACAATACAAGCAGTTCCTCCCAATCACCTTTCAGACTCTCCGCCTCCAGGAGTCACAGACCGTAATTAATGCCCAAGGCCATAATTTCTGACTTCCAGGAAGAGCTATCATTTCTTCTCGTTTTAGGTCTTGCATAGACACAACAGGAAATGAGGGATAAAGGGAGTGTGTATTAGGCAACAATATGGAGATCAGTGCTTCTACCAGGATTAACCCTTTAGAGAGAGAGATTGTGTGTGTGTGTGTGTGTGTGTGAGAGAGAGAGAGAGAGAGAGAGAGAGAGAGAGAGAGAGAATGCCTGTTTTCTAAGCACTGAAGGCACTGGTTCCTGTGGCAGAACACTTAGCACTGTTCAGACATTAACCAGTCTGCACACCCCTGGATAGGAGGTAAATATCGTTTATTCCCATTTTACTAATGGGGAAACTGAGGCAAACAGACATTGAAGGTCCTGATATTCAGAGGTGCTGAGGGCTCACAAGTTCTATGGGGACGGTGGGTGCTCAGCACCTTTGAGAATCAGGTCTTCAGTGACCTGCCCAGAGATGCACAGCATGTCAGTGGCAGTGCTGGGAACAGAACCCAGCTTTCCAGATTCTTACTACTGTGCATAATAATAATTAATACCCCCTAGGTCTGATTATAGTGTTTTTTGCCTGTAGGCCGCTAAGTGCTCTTCAAAGGAAGCAAGTTTACAGATGGGGAAATGGGGGCACAGAGGGGGGAAGTGACTTGTCTGAGGTCACCCAGTAAGCCAGGGTCAGAGCCATTAATAGAACCCAGGTCTCCTGGGTCCTAAGCCGGTTTGCTAGCCTCTGAGTCACACATCCCCTCTGTTAACCACAAGCCTATATCTTCTCCCCTGGGAGCCAAAATGAAACCTTTAATCTGAACGTTGGCTGCTGAGATAAAACAGAATCTGGGTCTGAATCACCACTGGTGTTGGTTCTGCACAGCCCATATCAGCCTCGTCTGCCAACGTCTAGCTTTATTTAGGTACGATTCCAATCTGTGTTTCCAAAAACGCCATCTGCATCTTCAGAACTCTGACAGCCCTCTTTTGTGGTGTGGCTTGGTCCTGGGTTTGCTGTGGAAAAAGTCTTCTGTGTTTTCTGTCCTGTGTCTTTTCCTACCTTCTCCTCAGTGGCCTGGCACTGTAGGAGTGCAAAGGGGTTAGTGAATTGCGGTAGCAGGCCAAGGGGGGATAAATTAAGTTGGGTTGGGTGCGAGCAGAATTAGGTCAATTCCCTGGCCTTTTCGTGCTGTTAAATAGACTGGGACTTCAGTGGACTGAAGAGGAAAGGGTAGGAAATGGGTGTCTGAGACTGGCGGAGATGTTAACAATGCTATAGAAAAGGCAGATGGACTGGAGACCAGTAGGTTGTGTGGATAGGTATTGAAGAAACAGTCACCAGAAAGCTAGGTGTCTTGTTCCTGTTCTTCAGTTAATAGAATGGCCCCATGTAGACTGTGCAGGTTACAATATTCTTTACTCAAACTTCACCATAGACAACAGACTCATAGAAGCAACTATAAGAATTCAGCTGGTTAGAGGAGGTATCATGTACACACATAGCTTGGGTACCACCTAGACATGGTCTTGCTGCCTCAGACAAGTGCTCTGTCTAGCCCACTTCCCTGTCTTTAATAGAGGTCAGTGCCCAGTGCTTCAGAGAGGTGCAAGAAACCCCATGGTGGACCATGGTGCCTCCCACCTGTTGGTTTTCTCTTAACCCCATCAATGGATGGCTCTTGCCCTGAAGCCTGAAAATTTACATCCCTTGTGTTTTTATCCTCACTAGTACAACTGCATGTTGTCATTACCCATGTAAATGGCCAATCTTTCTTCTGAATTGTACTAAGCTCTTGTTCTCATTGATGATACGGATAGTACCTAGGGAGTTCTGAGCAGTTCTTATTCTGCCTCGTAGAAGGTAGAGGGTCAGCAGCCAATTCATTACAATAATACTTATCTAGCCCTTCCTCTTCAAAGTACTAGCTAGCAAATCCTCACCGTGCCCCCATTAGATATTATTACTCCGATTCCCATGGACCCTTAGAATCTGTCTCCCTGATGCCAGTACTGGTTTGTCTCTGCAGCGTCACCGCAGTGCAGGGAAAGCCTGTTGCTGCCGACGGCCATGATGTCATCTGCTGCTGCTCAATGGTCTTGGCCTGGGATCCTGGAGAATCATCAACCTCTTTCCCTCTCCTTGGATCGCTTCCCTGGAGCACATGGGCTCACTCTGTAAAACAGATGCTGAGGGAGCAGGGGGAAATGGCGCCATTGGAGGGCTGCTTGCCATGCCTTTTGTTTCAGCACTGAAAGCTCCTGGTTCCTCCTCCAGCTGAACAGTAGGCCCTGGCTGCAGGCCCTCAATCAACGCACGGAGCAACTTTTCCCTGCTCGCTATGTGTCGGCTGCCCGTTGACATCGGACAAAGGATGCAGACGTTCTTCTCTTGACCGTGGTCCAGTATTTCCTGTGGGTGCCCCCGGCCTGCCCTGAGCAGTAGGGGATTCCAGCTCCTACGTGGGGGACAGCTGTCTAAATCCCCAGTTCGTGCGTTCACTTCAGCATTGCACTCGCTGTTTAAATTCCCGCCACTTGGCTCCAGACTGCAGTTCATGCTTCGTGTACAGCCCAGCCCCTCACGCACATTCATTCTCTCCTGTGCAAGGGCCGAATTCCTTGTGTGCTCATGGAACCTTGTCACTGCCTCATGTGGCGGTTTCAGAATGCCTATGGAATATGGCTGCAATGCTTCCTACATATTCCACAGAGCAAGAATTGCCAGACCAGGGCACTTATCTAATAATCTATCTAGTCTGGTATCCTGCTGCTGGTATCGTTACCTAGTGACAGGGTGGTATCAGAGCCCCACAGACCTTGGTGTTTGGAAGAGTTTGCCCACTCTGCAGTGACTGCCCTCTGTACTGCTAGCTGGAGGAGGCAAAATACATAGATAAAAGCCTATGTAACGCCCCCTCTGTGGTCAACAAGCATGATCAGCAGGAAAAAAAATCCTTTGCTGCTTCAAAAGGATGTTGTACAGCTCCCATAATGTGACTGGGCAACAAGGAGGGTGGGGTGGAAGATTTCTTCCTGACCAAGCTAGTGATCAGCTTCTGTCCTGAAGCATGAGGGTTGATAACACTCTTAATATCTTTTTCCTTGGCTAGTCTCACTGTGGAAGCTGTTCTTATTCACATAAATACTTAATTCTTTTTTTAACTTACTGAATTATTTCACTCCATTACATCCTGCACCAGTGAGTTCCACAGGTTAATTATATGCCACAAAAATAAGTTTTCCTCTTGATTCATCTTTAAACTTGTCATTTAAATTGATCAAGGGCCCTCTCATTCTTGCACTGGGAATATTTCACAGTGATGTCAACAAGGCTTTATGCTATACTGGGCTCTGTTCAGCAGCTTTGGAGTGGCCAGCCTTTTCTGTGACTTGCCTTATTAAGAAACACAGAGTGCTCTCCAGTTTATCAGAATAACATAGGGATTGGCATAGTGGATCAGACCAGTGGTCTGTCGACTCCAGTATGCACTCTCGGATAGTGAACAGGATCGGGTGTTTCAGTGCAATATGGAAGGACTCCAGATGTCTCCTGGGAATCTCTAGGGGACATTGGGCCAAATTCCGCTCTGAGTGACACTGAGGTAAACCCAGAATAACTCCCCTGAAGTTATTTGCTTGTGTATTTAGACACAGGGTGGGGGAAAAGGTTTATCTGGTCTGCCGAGATTGTAAGCTCTTTGGGGCAGGGATTCTCTGTTACTGTGTTCATATAGTCCTAAGCACAATGGGGGCCCTTATCTTGGTGGGGCCCCTACGTGCTACCACAATAAACATGCTAATCAGAGCTGCTCCAAATTGACACCAGCGTAACTCAGAGCAGAATCTGACCAGTTCACTGCAGTTTGGGTACCACCATTTCTGTTTTGTCTCATTGTACTGTTTGACGCAACAAATCTCCCATGGTTCTCCTGCATGCGGAGGAATAGAATCAAGACAGGAGGCCTGAAACAGGGCTTTCCCTCTCACACACTCTTCTGCAGTGCAGAAAATAGGATTTGATAGCAGCCACCCCTGTTTTCTAAACACCTTGTTTTTCAAAGCATTCCCTGGGACATCCGCATCCTGTAATGCTTCTGCCCACTTTATTGACTAAATAAGCCTAGAAATTCCCTGTTAAATTGATTTCCTTCTCCTTTTCCAAAAATCGTGAAGTGAAACAGCTGAACCCCAGACCGAGAACAATTATTGCTATCAAACTGCTGCAGGATAATAGCTTCTGTGTTCGATGGAATATTAGTAGAATTTGGAGTGTGGGTTGGTTGGTTTATTTGTTTTTCAAGCTCCACAGGGAAGATTGAAAGCAACAGCAGCACAGAAAACTCTTAAAAAGTACCTGTGTTTCCTTTTAGTCTCTGATCACGTGGTGGGTACTGATTACCTCTGGTTTCTTGACAAGTGTTTTCTCTGCCCCTTCCCATCTCCCCCAACCACACACCCGCTGTGTCTCTTCTGTCACCCTTTCCCAGTCTATGGTGAAGATAAGCCTTTGAACTTTGTAACCAATCCAAACACGCCCCCTCCTGCCCCTGCGCCTTAAAGTTTGGCACTGGATCCCAACTTTGCATCTTGGTCTCCTCCTCACTGGTCACTCTCATTGTTTTCTTAGTGGTCTGAGAAATGGGATGGGGCAGTGCATAAGTGTGAGGCTTCTTCCCTACAGGAACTGGATCTAGCTGGCTAAACTGTATTCCTTTGTATGGAAACAACTGTGGCTGTGCAAAACCTTTCTGGGATTTCCATGTGCGGAGGGGGCTGGATGTGGAGTCTGGGAAAGTCACTAACGGGCTGTAAAGTCAGAACTGGAGCCAAGACGTTATGATCTTGGAACAGCCTGCGTGATGGAGCATCCGCTGTACCTGTGGCTGTGATCCCAAAATGGAGAGGGATCCATGAACCTACCCTGTTTCCCCCACTCTCGGCTATTCCATTACCTATTGGCTCTGTCCCCTTCCTCAACCTCCTAGAGCCCAGAGACCACCAAAGCAAGGGTACCTCCTGCCCGGCAACTTAGCCACTGTAAGAGACCCAGCAGAACCATGGGGGCGTTTTCTTCCACTCAGTTTCTTGAAGTGAAGCCAAGGTAACAATAAATGGTCAGAAATATAATTCCCCACCTGCCCCCTCCTCTAATTCATGGTTCATCCCCAACCTAATGGAAGAAACAGGTTTGAATAAAAACCTGAGACTTTCTCCCCCTCCAGCCATATACTTGGTTTCCAGTTCAAGGCTCAGTCCGTGCAGTTTAGCCAGCGTTCAATAGGAAGCCACTTTATAGCTCTGCTTTCGCAGTCTGAGCCATTGTCTGCTTTGGCTTGTGTGGGAGGAGCTGTCTGTAGGGAGGTTCAGGACTGGAATGTCTGGGGGCCATAGGGCGAGAGTGAAGTACATGAACAGAGCTGTTGGAGGGAGTTGGTTCCAAGAATAGGATAGTGGGGTGTGCTGCAGCTCAGGAGCAAGGGGCTTCATCAGAGCCGTAGTTGGGAGTGCGGGCGGCAGACCCAAGGCCAGAGGAGCAGGGGGTTCTTTGTTACACAGATACACTGTGGAACCCATGTAGAGTAAACTAGATTCAGTGACCTCTGTTGTCAAGTAGAATGAGTGTTCCATATAGTTTCAATGCATGGTGCCATCACCTATGCTCTGCCTTGTTGCTGCACCGAGGCTCCTTCCGACTACGAGGCCTATGTCCCGTTGAGCACGTCTTCATCTGCCACTGTGTGAGTTGTTAAACGTTGCCACCTGCCTCTGATTTTGCAGCTCCGATCCCGCCTCCAAGAGAACGCACACCCTCATTACTGTTCAGCAGCCATATTACTTCAAAGTTCCTGTCCTGCTGGGGACTGCTGGGCCAGTGAGCGAGGTCATTTGCGGTTGTGTCGGTGCTTTGGCCCCATTGGGCGCGGGTTTCAAACTCTGCTTTAAACATGGCTGCGAGCTGGGACTCAGATGCGTTACTGTCCCAGCCGGGACGCTCATCTACTTTTCTTCTAGGGAATTAGTGTAAAGCAAACAAAAGTTTTTTGGGTTAGGATGCTTCCTGTGGTGCATGTGCTTGTAAAACCTGAATTGGCTCGGATGTCAACCGTGAAAGTTTGGCAAGTCCAGGGGATGGCGTAATTGCTTGTGAAAACTAAACCAGCCGAGAGCTACGAAATGTTGCAACCTGGCTGCTGCCCGTTGGCAGCTCAGAGCTCTAAGGCCCCTCCATCAGCATTGCAACAGCCGTTTTTAAGTGTACACAGTACGTGCCCCGTGACCAGGCTGTTGCAGGTATCTGTATCTATGGAAGGGGAGTATTCTGGGCCAGATCTTGCTCTGGTGCAGGGACAAAGGGGAGACAGCTTGCAGCTGCTCTATTCAGGGGCTTTCCGGGGGGCACTGCGGCACACAGTGCAGGATAGGGAAGTCCTTGGTCTAAGTTGCGGCTCTGCTTCCATGGCTTTGCTGCTGTTGCCTTCAAACTTACCCATAGCACTTAAAACCAACCCCTCTCAGGCTCCAATGGCCCGGCCGCAGGAGCACCGAATTGCTGGATCTGCCCTGCCCGCAACTCCTTCCACTCCCCACGCACCCCTCTGGACGGCCTGCAACATGCTGCTGTTCTGCTCAAAAGTGCCTCCTGTGCTGGGGCGGGGGCTCTTGCCAGCTGGGCACATAGCCCCCAGAGCCGGCTCTTCATATGACCCACAGGACCCTGTACCAATGCTATTCACTGGGGTCCTTATACTGCTGCTAAAGCCCCCTTGCCTCCAGCTTACTAAACTGAGCCCTGTGTACTCGAGGGCCCCAGGTCAACCTCAGCAGTCAGTCTTCGGTGGTACAGTTATTTCCTGCAGCTAGAAATGTGACCATTTGTGAGCATGTTCTTTTCCAAAGCAAATCCCTCCATGCTGTTTTGAATTAAAGGCAGTGCTGGCCATCCCAGTGCTCACAAGCAACCACCGTGCATCCCACACAATCACAATCCCCGGGGACCCCGACAACAGTATTGCCAACCCCAAATGTTCAAAAATCATGAGTCAGGCTCAACTAAAATCATGAGGTTGGCTTTAAAATCAGGAGATTATGTACAAATAATGGATTTGGTGTTTTTCTTTCTTTGCCTTCTGCTTTTTGAGCCTTTAGGGTGCACTGGGGTCACATTTTGAAGCTTTCTCCACAGTCATGAGGGCTAGAAACTTACTTTCTCTTTAAGAATGAAGACTGACATCATCACATATCCACTTGATTCCAGGAGCTGGGACTTTAAGGAAAACAGTTATCATGAGGCTCATGACAAAATCATGAGAGTTGGCAACACAGCTAACAACAAGCCAGTGTGAGTGGCCTAGTACTCAAAGCAACCCTACAATAACAAGGGATTTAAAACTCATTGGGAAACAGACTTGCAGTTTCAGATTTTCACCTTTTTAAAAATTATTATTTCTTTGTTGTAACAACAAGGTTTTAAATAATGGATTTTTAAAAGGACCAGGACCATTTGCCTTTCGACTCAGCCTGGCAATGCAAACTCTTAGCCCCTTGGGCAAGTGTCGCAGCATGGCACTGCATGCCTCAGGCCCGTCCCTTGGCTCTCCTCACCACAGATGTTGTTACACCCACTTGCGGGGTAACGGTTACATTGGATGGAGGAACCTAGCACCACTGCCTGTTACCTCCTGTTGAGTAACTCCTTGATCATCTAATGCTGCCGGAAGTGTCATTTCCTATGTGTATGTGGATTTAGCAGTGGTTTGTGCTTAGATCTTAAAGTGTGGTCTTTTATTTTTTTTTTATGCTATATTTCAAAAGGACTACAGTTGCGTGTCTTAGACCCCAGATTAGCTTGCTGAAAACAGGTATATTTACAAACCCTAATATTAGCAGAATTCTTTTCATGCTTTAACCTCCATGTGACATGTTCTCTTTGCATTTTAAAATGTCCCTGCAGCAATTATAACCTGCATCCTGCAATGTTGGGCTGCTGAACTTTTTGGGGTGTCCTCATCTTATGGAGAGGACCAACTTACAGTATTACCAAGGGCTATGTGGTGGGAGGTCACAAAGCTAGGGCTAGCCCAGGTGCAGGACTTAGTGCATAGCGGAGTGCGCAGTGATGTCCTTTCAGGCTCGATCCTGTCACCCGTTTTCACATGAGCAGCCCCATTTACTGGGCTTGCATCAAGAGTTGGTATCAGGCTGTTTGGGATTCAGGCTGAATCAACACGGGGGTATTTATTCAGTGGCATCTAAATCTTGGGAGATTTTGACCAAAAGAGGCAGAAATCTCATCACATCAGGTGAGCCAGGGAGATTTTCACATGTCTCGTCCAGAACTGGAAAGCAGGCCCCTGACAGTTTGGGTTTTTTTTTTTTTTTTTTTTTTTGCAGGGGGTAGGGGTGGGATTCTAATCTGAACTGTTACCTTTCATTTATCTCCCCTCCCCACCAAAACATCTGAGAGGATTCTGGTTTGAATCCATCTCTATCAGTAACTAAACTTTTTAAAGGCCACTTTCAGTCCCAACATAAGCCAGAGCAGCTCCCCTTGACGTCACTAGGGGTTACCCAGGGCCAGATATGCTCCTGTGTTAGGAATACAGTGATGCAGGACACCCCCTGCCCCAGAGGTACCTCTTGCTACCTTCCCCCCCTCCTTCCTTTTTCTGCTTCTCTCTCTTTTTATCTGCCTTTTGGCCTCCCCTGCCTCTTCTTCCTCCTCCCCTCTTCTGTCCCGGGGTGGGGGTGACTTGAATTTAAGAGGATAGATCTCCTAGACCTCCCCCACTACTCCTGATCTGCCTTCTTTCTTTCCTTCCCAGGCCTGAGCAGGGACGTTGTTGTGCGGAGCAGACTTTCTCCTTTCTCTCCAGTCTCCTGATCAGCTCCATCCCGCTCCCCCTCTCCCTGAATACTATCTCTGCCTCCCTATTGCACTGAGCAGGGATCAGAGAGGGGGAGGATGAGCAACAATTACCATGTCCACTAGTGACCAGAGAGTAGAACACCCAAGGGAAGCTTTCCCTGCTCCCCACGTTTAATCTTTGTCACCCAGGCAGGGAGTGGGGCAGCCTAGAAGCCAGATGAGGAAGGGGGAAATAGGGCCGCGCTCTGGGGTGCCACCACTTACAGCAGGGCAGTTTTTTAAACTGACGAGGCCTGAAGGAGCACAGCTCATAGCTGTCCTGCATCCATCGGCTGTGGATAAATGCATGAGCTGGATGTTTCTGCTAGACCAACCAGCAGTTTAAATGGTTAACCATGTGCATGTTTAAATTGTTGCCATTAGGCTCCAGAGTTAACATAATCCGACATATACAAGGTATCTCACTCTTCCTTGATAGCTATTGCTTCAGGCTGTCAGCAGACTCAGGCAGACAGCACTGCATCAAGTCACATTTGGAATGTTTTTCACAACTCTAAGGGCTAGAAACATCATTGTTCTCGTAAATGAAAACTTTCCCTTAGTATCTCCACTTGCCTTGGAAACTGGAATAACACAGCAGACGGGTAGGATCTATCCTGGAGTCTGACACCAGTTTAAACACCCCTCCAGTACAAAAGGAGTGTATCTATGTAGTACAGAGAGAAATAAAAACTGAGCAGGAGGTTCTTTAGTTTCAAACACTAGAGCAATTTTTTTAAAACAGCAAGTAAGACAACAAATTTATAACGGTTAAGTATCTTGACAACTTCCCTATTAATTAGCAAGTGACCTGAGCCTGGAAATGTATACCTTAGTCTGTCCCCCTGTTACTGCCTAGCACAAATGCTATTACACCCTTTTGTCAGATAAAACGGTTGGGATTGCTCTCTGTTACCTCCTGTTGAGTAATTTCCCTCATTGATCCAGCCCAGTAGGCAGTGGCATTTCTCATGTCCACGTGGGTCAAGTTACTTGGCAGTTGCAATTGAAGTTGTGAAATGCAATTGCCTTTTATTTGTGGTTTTATTATTTTAAAAGGACGTGCATGAAATGTTTGTACCCCGAACTTCGGTTTTATTTATTGGCAGAAATATTTTGAAGAGAGATGCATTTTCTTGCATTCCATGTAAATAGTATTTTCTTTGATTTTAAATATGACCCATGAAGCGTTTGCAGTTCAAACATTGCCACAGTTTGCTAGTATGGAGAGCCAGAAAATGAAACTGACGAGAAGAAACAAAATAAAATGAAACTGATTAGGCTTACAGCTCAAATGTAGTGAAATACAGAAAATTAAAACAAACAAACACAGCATTAGTCGGGACAAGTAAATTTAAGAATGTTAGTTCTGAAAACTTTCAGGAATTCAGATGTTACAAAGAACAGGGATAAGGAAAGTTGTATTACAAATACACTTATTAACCTGACCAGGCTCTTTTAAATCTCAGATAAAGAGCAGTGTGTGTGTGTGTGTGTGTGTGTGTGTGTGTGAGAGAGAGAGAGAGATATTCGTGTTTATAAGGCCATGAGTTTGAACTCAGACTTCTAGGTCTATTCCTTACTCTCTCACTGATTCAATGTGGGCATGTCACTTACGGCTTGATTTTCCTAAATCCCGAGCACCTATTGCCTCAGTTTCCCGATGTGTTATATGGGACATCAACAATTTAAAAATCGCATATCGGTCTGAATTTTATGAATGCCTGCAAGATGTCTAGTACAATGGGGTGCTCAGTACACTTTTCCAAGACACCCTAGGGCTGTTATGATGTCATGTATAATGTATTTAACCATCCGCTGGCTCCAGAACTTTCATGTGGTGTGTAGAGCCATATACATACCCGGATCTGCATTTAGAAATCCCACATGTGGGCAGCAGCAAGAAGCGCATTGACACCTTTGAGTATGTGATGTGGGACTTGAATCCAGTAAATCCTAACCCAGAGGTGACCACCTTTCTCAAGGCGTCACACCCAGGGTGACTGATAGCTTGGCAAGTGGTGGAAGGGGACAAGTTGCTAGTTCAGTGTAAGAAGCTGAGTGGGTCTAAATAGAAGGTGACACCAACTCCTATTTAACCTAGGGCTTGTCTACAACTACAAAATTAGCTCGTCCTGGGAGCTCTTTTCTCTCCGTCATAGCATCTCAAGAGAGCACCCGAGAGGCAGTAGCAAGGGAAGTAAAATGCTCTGCTTTCTTCTCCAGCTGCAGAGGATAGGATCCTGGGGACCAGCTGGCACGGGAAGTCAGGCCGAAGTCCACTCCAGGCACTTTACGACAGTGACCAGGTGGGTGAACGTGAAGAGGAAAATGAAGGATCTGAAAGGTGGTGGTGGGGAATCTGGCGGGGTTTGGTGGGAATTGACCCATTATTCAATGACATTTTTGTGTGTCCTAAAATTGCAGCCTCACACAGGCTGCTTTGCAGTAATGACCTGACCTTGAGGTGTCAAGGGTGGCGTCTGAAAAAGGTCACAACCTTCTAGATAATTATCAGTGATAAAAAGTACTCCAGACCCCTGCTGCTACTTGTGTCAAGCAGTTTCATTAGCCTTTGGCCTGGCACAGCCAGGCTGAGGTACAGTAGTTGAGGATCCAACAATGGTGCTCTAGCTGAGGATTTCAAAGCAAATTCCACAGCACAGAAGATGGGTAAAATCTTCCCCCGCTGAACATGTGAATGGCTATACTGGGTCAGACCAATGGTCCATCTTGCCCAGTATCCCATCTCTGACAGCGTGCAGTGCCAGGTGCATCAGAGGAAATGAACAGGACCAGCCAGTTTTGAGTGATCCATCCCCAGTTGTCCACTCCCAGTTTCTGGCAGTCTGACACCCCAAGTATGGGGTTGTGTCCCTGACCATGTTGAGATCACCCTGGCCATGTTTTCCAAGATAATAACTGAATAGGGCACCATTGTGTTAGGTGCTGTACAGACAGAACAGAAAGATTGTCCCTGCCTTGAAGAGTCTACAGTCTAAGGCCTGGTCTACACTGGGGGGCGGGATCGATCTAAGTCATGCAACTTCAGCTACGTGAATAACGTAGCTGAAGTCGATGTACTTAGACTTACTCACCGCGGTGTCTTCACTGCGGTGAGTCGACTGCTGCCACTCCCTCGTCGACTCTGCCTGCGCCTCTCGGGGCGGTGGAGTACAGGGGTCGATGGGAGAGCGCTCGGGGATCGATTTATTGCGTCTAGACTAGACGCGATAAATCGACCCCCGTTGGATCGATCGCTACCCACCGATCCGGCGGGTAGTATAGACATACCCTCAGTCTACGTCTACACTACAGCTTATGTCAGCAGAATTTATATCCCTCAGGGATGTGAATAAACCATCCCCCTGAATGATATAAGTTACACTGACATAAACGCCGGTGTGGATAGCCCTATGTCAGTGGGAGAGCTTCTCCTTCCGACGCAGCTTCTGTCGCTCGCGGGGGTGGTTTTATTATGCCAACGGGAGAGCTCTCTCCTGGGGGCATAGAGCATCTTCACCAGATGTGCTGTAGTGGCGCAGCTGCAGCACTGTACGTGTAGACACGCCCTTAGTAAACCACAGTCATTTTTGGATTGTGTTGTAGCTGTCTCATCTCCACCCAAGCCCTAGTCCCAGCAAGACACTAGATTAGATGATCAACTAGACCACACCTCACAGACACCGACTTTCCAAAGTGACGAGGAGTGCTCGACCTCTGGCTCTGCCCCAGGCCCCGCCCCCACTCCACCCGTTCCCCTAAAGCCCTGCGCCCGCTCCACCCCGCCCCGTCTCTTCCTGCCTAGTCCAACCCCCTCCCCAGAGAGGGCCTTGTCCTTACTCCTGCCCCCTCCGCCTGAGAGCCTCCTGAATGCCGCAAAACAGCTGATCATGGTGGGTGGGAGGCGCAGGGAGGGAGAGGGAGGCACTGATTTGCGGGGCCTGCCGGTAGGTGGGAGCTGCTGGGGGGTTGCCGGTGGGTGCTCAGCACCCACCATTTTTTCCCCGTGGGTGCTCCAGCCCTTAATTCTTTCACCCTTGTAAAGTGCTATGAGAGCCTCACGAGCTAGAACAGGGAAAAATAAATGCAGGATAACAGCCTTGTCTTACTTAACACTATGTCTGTTGCAGTCAAAGCATTCTTTAAAAGAAAGCGCCCACTTAACCTCCCATTCAGATGGCCAGCATCTCACTGGAAACCAGGCATGTGCTGTCGCCTTTAACCGTGTGACTGGAAGGCCAGACCCATGTATCATGACAGAAGACGTGCGGACACCAACTGCCGTTTCTGAAACCTTGACGGGACCCATCTCCCCAACAATCCCAGAAAACGCAGGGCCACTCTCAGCCTCTTCCTCACCAGAGTTCTAGGTCTGCTTCTTGCCCTCTTGGACATGGGCTCTGGGCTCCCAGCCTTCTGAGTGGCTGGCAAGCACATCAGTAGCAGACGCTGCCAGAGACCAGCTCAGCATTCAGCACATGCCTCCCCTTTGGGTTCCTGTCTGAGCACTGTTGACTTTACAGATGGTTCGCAGAGGGGGAGAATGAATGGAGCGCGGTCCTTTCACTGCACAGCCCAGGTTTCCTGGCTGCCGGCAAGGGGAGGGAGAGGACACAGGCAGGCTTCTGACATGCAGGCCTGGCTCCTGCAGCCAGCACAGAATCCCAGTGGCCCAAGATAGCAGGGGCAGTAGGCACAGGCTTCTCCACTCTCCCCAGTTTGGGTGCTTGATGGTTACTGTCAGGGGCTTGCATGCTTTGAGGTGTTTTCATCTTTTGTTAGCAATCCAGGTAAAAGGCTCGAGAATGAGGGGACAGTACCCCCCCCCCATGAGACAGGAGCAACAGCACAGAGCAGAGAGGGACAGTGTTTTGATGAGGGGGCTGAGGGAAGGCCTTGGGGGGAATCCTGTGGGATCTACTGCACCCTCAAGGGTTCCCTGAACTTTTCCACAAATGAGGAGGGCTGGCCACAGTTCTCTCCAGAGCCTGACACAGCTACCCATCCGTTGACTTTTGGGGGTGTCACTCGGGGGTCTGTGGAGATGCTGTTAGCCACCGCTGACCCAGAAACTGAGGGACCAACTTCTGCATCAGCACTGCTGAGCAGAGATCTGCTGCTCGCTGTGGTGTTTTTCCATTGACTTTCCTCCCCATAATGCCCAGGCAGAGCATTCTGAGTGTCAGAGAGGGGCAATGACATGTCAATTTCCCCTGAATGTCATAATCCCCAGCAGGGGTCTCCACTCAGCCCCCCTGTTCTCTAGGAGAGTCCTGGTTTGCCAACCGCCCAGCCAACTAGCCCATTAACATGCCCCCAACTGGGTTTATGGTGCAGTGACTCTGCATCACCATGACACTGGGTCGTGATGGCATGACACCAGCTCACCTCACCAACTCCCAAACATCCCATAAATGCATCGTAATGGGGCAGTAGTGCCACTTGGGATATCATGGGTATCAGCCCCTCCTCACAAGCCTGCTCGGGGTCAGAGTTCCTGGTTATACTCTACAGGTTATACTCTGTCACGTGGCTGGCAAACTGCTAGCAGCCATGGAGGGACCAGAGGCCTGGAGGCATCAGAGATCTAGAAAGAACTATCCATGTTATCCTCACCATGTTGATCTCTGAGGTGTGTGCGGGGCCAGCCTAAAACTCCCTCTGAAATCAAATTCACCCCCCCAAAACCTCATTGTGCAGCATTATTGTTGAGAATGAACATGAACACAACTCCAGGAAAGGCAGTTAATGGTTCCCATGACAACTGTAATGAGTCCCTCTTATGCCCATGTAATGGCTTTTATGCCTTAATATGTCTGCATTACATTTGCTCTGGAGAAGTGGTAAATGTGGAATGTCTTGGCTCTGGTGCATTCAAAGTCTCAGACCTACTGCTCCAGGAATGTAGTTGGGGTTTTGAAAAACTGATACTTAATGTCATTGGCTTTTAAAAAGAAGGAAATGAAGGGAGCAGTTTTGCACTGAGATAAATACAAGACGTGCACTTTCTCCATTGGGTAACTGGTGAAATGCAGCTGCATTTCTTTGGGGCCGTGCATGCATACTTTTAGCCATCCCTCCATCCCCCATGGTTTTGAGCAAGTACAGAAAAAACACTTGACTAACTGTCTTATAGCATGAAACACTCTGTACTGTTTTCACTCACAGAAATGGCTACAGATGGGGGAAAAGAACCTCTGAGCTGAGACCACACGAGACATTTCAAACCAGAGGGTGATTGTTTTCAGGAAGTTACAGTATCTGAAATCCAGGGCTAAGAATGAAAATGCCTCTTCGGCCATATCTGTAACACCACAAACAAGATGCTAATGGCGTGACTTCCAAGTCGCCAGCCAGGTACAATGGGGCAGAACCTCAGTTGGTGTAAATTGTCATAGCTCCATTGGTGTCAGTGGAGCTATGACCGTTTATACCCGCTCAGGATCTAGCCCATTATTTCCCTGTTGGGAGAAAAAAATGAGTGAATAGCAGAGAAAGGATACTTTATTTGAGCCCTGCTTCCATTTACAATTAGTGTGGGTCCTGCTGACTATGTTTTTGAACAGAGATGTTGCGTGTGTGTGACGGGTTGAATCACAGAAACCCTCTTGGGAGCTGCTACCTGATGTGCCGAGACTACCTCTGCTCCTGTTTTCCCTGTCTTGCTGAGCCAGACGCTCCCGTCTGCTCCAACACAGACCCAGGGTCTGAATTACTTGCCCCAAAGCTGCAGGTTTACCTGAAAACAGCTCGCAAAAGTGTGCTTGTCTTTAGCGCTCGGATGCCCAACTCCCAATTGGGTTTAAACCCAAATAAATCCGTTTTACTCATAAATTGTTCGCCCTCTATAACACTGATAGAGAGATATGCACAGTTGTTTGCTCCCCCAGGTATTAATACATACTCTGAGTTAATTAATAAGTAAAAAGTGATATTATTAAATACAGAAAGTAGGATTTAAGTGGTTCCAAGTAGTAACAGACAGAACAAAGTAAGTCGCCAAGCAAAATAAAATAAAATGCGTAAATCTATGTCTAATCAAACTGAATACAGATAATCTCACCCTCAGAGATGCTTCAGTAAGTTTTTTCTCAGACTGGACACCTTCCAGGCCTGGACACAATTCTTTCCCCTGGTACAGCTCTTGTTCCAGCTCAGGTGGTAGCTAGGGGAATTCTTCATGATGGCTCCTCTCCCTCTTTGTTCTCTTCCACCCCTTTATATATCTTTTGCATAAGGCGGGAATCCTTTGTCTCTCTCTGGGTTTCCACCCCACCCCCACACTGGAAAAGCACCAGGTTAAAGATGGATTCCAGTTCATGTGACATGATCACGTGTCGCTGTCAGGGGCGGCTCTAGCTTTTTTGCTGCCCCAAGCACGGCAGGCATGCGGCCTTCGGCGGCATGCCTGCGGGAGGTCTGCCGGTCCCGCGGCTTCGGTGTACCCACCGCTGAATTGCTGCCGAATCCGCGGGACCGGTGGACCTCCCTCAGGCATGCCGCCGAAGGTTGCCTGACTGCTGCCCTCGCAGGGACCGGCAGGAGGCCCCTTCGTTCCTCCCAGCCTGACTCACAGGAAGGCTTGCTTGCAAACAGAGCCCCAGTCAATTGTCCTGGTTGATGGGAGCCATTAAGATTCCAAACCACCATTAATGGCCCACACTTTGCATAATTACAATAGGCCCTCAGAGTTATATTTCATATTTCTAGTCCCAGATACAAGAGTGGTACATTTATACAAATAGGATGATCACACTTAGTAGATTATAAGCTTTGTAATGATACCTTACAAGAGACCTTTTGCATGAAGCATATTCCAGTTACATTATATTCACCCATTAGCATAGTTTTATAAAACCATATAGACTGCACAACGTCACAATGTGGTTTCAGTTTCCTATATGATACCCACATAAACATCTACAAAGGTTATGGGCCTGCCGTGGGGGTGAGCTCTTTCCAGTGAAAGCTTCCTCCTGCACAGTGCAACTTGTAGCGATGAATCGGTGGGTTTCAATGTAGGAGCCTGAATGCAAAGCGTCAACGGGATGGAAGGTTTGTATTGGGTCCCAGGGTCCCAAGTGCTGTGTTTAGAAAGCTCCCAGCTAGCAAAGCACCCACAGCTTTGCCTGCCCAGTCTAAGAAGGAGCTTGAGGTGAGCCTTACAGGGACTGGCAGGCTGGCTGGGGGTCCATGCAGGCAGCCTGGGCTAAGCAAATGGGCTCCTGGGGGAGGGAGGGTGATGTAACAATGGCCGACAGCTGTCAGGAAGCTTCAGGAGCAAGAATGTGAGGAAGGCAAAGGTCTGGCTGCACCTTACCTCATGAGGCGGGAACTCTCTCCATGTGTGGTGAGCCGGGCTGACAGGATAATGATCCGTCTTGCTGGCTACTGAAGGAGCATCCAGCCAGAACCTGATTACAGGGATGGAATGATTTTAGGGCAACCTTTTTTACTATTATTATTCTTGAGTTTTTAAGGTCCACAAATATTGGGGAAAACACCTGGAGACCCAGAAAGAATACGGGGCATGTTCATCAAATGTGAGGGTCATTGTGTAAGCTTTCCCTGCACAACTCTGCCAGTGCACCTCCGTCCTGACCTACAGCACCCTCCTAGTCCAGTCCAGGGGTTGTTCCCCCCATCTTAGCTGAAGCACCTCAAGCCTGACTTCCAGTTGTTCCTGTTATTGTAGTCTGGGGATCCCCATCCAGCTCTGCTGCACCTCAGGCCTGTCCTGCCGCATCCCCTGCTCTCCCCGTGGGGCACCCGCAGGAGAAAAGGAGCAGTTTGCCAGAGCACTGTCACACCAGTGCAGGTCGACCCCTGAGGTGGCTTGGAGAGCAGTAACTGGAAGGGTGTTCCTTGCGTGGAGGTGGCATGGAGAAAAGGGCAGGAGATGGTTGTGGGGAAAAAGAACTAACAGACTCTGAGGCATTATTGGTGAGGAGGAGGAGGGGAGGCAGGTGGTGTGATAAGCGACCAGGTCAGAGAAGTAGGCCAGCAAGGAGCTCTGTAGGGCCTTGTAGACAAGGCTGAGCAGTTTAAACTAGGGGATGCTCAGAGGGAGGCCAATTCAAATGCCAAGCCATGGGGGTTGTTCCCAGTCCTGTGGAAGATCCATCCCTCTGTGGTTTGGGTGGTGAAAGATGCAGGAACAGAGGGATGTGAAGGGAAACAAAGTGAATCCCAGGCTACAGAAATAGGACAGTGAGCAGCTATTCCCCCGGACAGCGGGGTGCCTGTCTGGAGGAGCAGAGTCTGAAGTGGAAGACCCCCTCGGCTTGCAACATGGGAGCCATCATCGTGGTAAAGCGACAGCTGCACAAAAGCAGGTTTCTTTTCTTTTAGCGGTGGGAGTGGTAGTTTCTTAACTGTCATCGTAGTCTTGGTTGGTAACACTCTGGGACCAGCCTGGAAGTTTCCCTTATAAGGCCATCCCTGAGTGGTATGGAGAAGCCACAGCAGTTGTCTTCTGCCTCTCTGCCAGCATTGATGGGAGCGGGTGGGCAAGAGAGGGAGGGGATCTCCTCCTGATAGCTTCCTGGCAGTGGCTTCCCTTTGAAATCGCATGGTTCTAGTGGTTTGAGACATGACAGTGTGAGAGGTGAATTCCTGCTACAGAGCTCAGAGATCCAAACTTCCCCAGCTCTAGGGTTTACAGAGCTAGAGGCTGGCGTGAAGTTGGATCTGATCTTACCCAAAGTTTTGGGGGGGGGTCTGTAGCTGGGATTTCGGTCCAGAGACATCTCTGCTCGGCTTTTAGCAAAGCAGTAGAGCTGGTGGGAGAGGAGGCTGGGGAGAGGAGGATACAAAGACTTGAGGGATATGAGAGAAAATGTAAATGAAGCACTCCTGGGCTGAAACCTGAGCCTTCTGCCTGCATCCTGCTGCAGAGCGGGGCTGTGTTGGGGAATGTGGCACTGGAGGAGGAGGAGAGACATGTCCCTACCATGCATGGCAGCTGCTTTGTGCAATGGTGGGGGAAGAACCCGAATAGGAACCTGAGCCTCCCGTTAATGAACTTGCCCAGCCCAGCCTGGGGCCACGTAGCTGACCGCTGCCAAGCCTTGGCTCTGCAGACAGCTCAGGCAGAAAGGAATGCAAAGTGGGGGGAATGGGGGAGGGTGTTTGGGTTCCTGGAGGCATCTCAAGACAGGTGTGATCACAATCATGTCATGCTGCCGATGGGACCACTCCAGTTACAGATGCTGAGCTGGCCTCATAGAAAAGGGTGAATAATTGTGAGAGGGGAGAACTGAGGCCAATGCAGGTCTAACCCCCCCCCCACCCCCACCCCTCCGGTCAGGGGGAGCCATGGGTGTTGCCAAGCCAATGTCTGAGGGGCTGCTCAGCAGGCAGCCCAGCAAATGGCTTTAGCAGCAAGGTTGATGCTGTCTGGCTCTGCGACAACAGCCTCTCATCACCCCCTGCCTTCCCATCTCTGTATGGAGTTTCTTCGCTCCCCTCTGCACTGCAGGAGGCCCTCAAAGGGGGCTGTTCCTTTGCCTACCCCCTCTGCAGGGCAAGTGCCAAAGGCCCCCTCTTCGCTTCCTGTATTGGGCATAGGGCAGGCCTCAGAATGGTTTTTGCCTTCAGTCCGAGCCGCTCTACGGGTCACGCTCCCTTCCAGCCACAGCCCGTGCAGCCCCTCGGCCCTGCAAGGCGTGCACGTTCAATCCCAGGGGTGCTAGAGACTGAACGTTCTTCCGCTCCCGGAGCCATAATTGCCCCTCCCACGAAACCCAAGGATGTTCTGACCCTACAGACTCCAGCCTAAGGAGAGCTGACAAAGCTGGGTGATGCAGGGCTCCTGACTCTGCCATCCAGAAAGCATGGGACTTGGAAACAGCTCATTCTCCCTCCCAGTTCCCTGCTGCTCCCCACACCTCTCCGAAAACGTGCCCTTGAATCTGACTCCTGAACTGCCCCTAACATGGGAGCTAAGCCATGTATTGGAGACTCCCCTGGGAACCCCAGCTGTTCACCTTCACCCAGCCTGCCCCCAGCCCTGAGAATATCCCCAGACCCCATCCCACAGGAGGCTGCGTAGGCAGGCTCCTAAGCAAGGCTGGTGGAAGGGATTGTAGCTTGAGTCCATGAAGCTTCCTCCAAACTCCCCTGCCCCCAAATTTCAAGGAGAGATTTCCAAGGACACGAGTGAGGGTTGTGTGTCCAGTTCCCTTTGACTTTCAATGGATGTCTACCTGGCTGCCCCTTGGGCCTTTGCAGATCCCCCCTCTACATTCATGCTTTTTCCTTTATGGGTGACTCAATTCAATTTAATTTTCCCCTAGCCAAAGGGAAGCCAATTCCTTGTATTAGGAACCTCCCTCCTGACCCCTTAATTTGTGCTAGCACAAGTGGCCAGTCTATACTCAGTGTGTATGGATTATAGCAATTTTTAAATTAGAATTTCACTTTGCTCCATTTTTTACAAGCCCGTGCGTTCTCTCACTCTCTATTTGCTTCCATCCTCCTCCCTTTTCCCCACTGGATCTAAGTGTCAAGTGCCTCACAGCAATCGAAGCTCAGAACTAAGGCAAAAAGCCCACACAGGTGAACTCCATAGCCTAGAAGCAGCACCCAAAGCTGGGGAGGGGAACGCATGTTACACCACAACAGGGAGGGAACGTGGACTTCATACCCTGATTCCCGTGTCTGAACTCAGTGTGTCTGGCTGGAGCCCAACTCCATGTTAAGTTCAGTCGGGCAATGACGATTTCCCTCTTGTCTCTCCCCAGTTCGAGCAGTCATCACTGCAGGCCACTCACCAGCAGAGGCGGGACCTGCTGAGCAGCGTTTGCAGCCGCTACACCCGCAAGCGGCGCCTCCTGACGCCTGATGACTTGCGCCACCTGGTGGTGGATGACGTGCATGGGCTGCTCTACTGCTACGTGCCCAAGGTGGCCTGCACCAACTGGAAGCGAGTCATGATGGTTCTGACTGGACAGGGCAAGTACCGGGACCCTCTGGAAATCCCAGCCAATGAGGCCCATGTCTCGTCCAACCTGCGCACCCTCTCCGAGTACAGCACTCCCGAGATCAACCATCGCCTGCGCAACTACCTCAAGTTCATCTTTGTGCGGGAACCCTTCGAGCGCCTGGTCTCGGCCTACCGCAACAAGTTCACCCGCCGCTACAACACGGCCTTCCACAAGCGCTACGGCACTAAGATCATCCGCCGGCACCGGCAGGAGCCCAGCAACGAGGCCCTGGAGCGTGGTGATGACGTGCGCTTCGAGGAGTTCGTCTACTACCTGCTGGACCCGCGCACACAACACGAGGAGCCCTTCAACGAGCACTGGGAGCGGGTGCACTCGCTCTGCCACCCCTGCATCATTCACTACGATGTGGTGGGCAAGTACGAGACACTGGCCGAGGACGCCAACTATGTCCTGCAGCTGGTAGGGGCTGACGCCAGTGTCAAGTTCCCCTCTTCCTCCAAGACCACCAGGACCACAGACGACATGACAGCCCAGTTTTTCGAGGACATCAGCCCCTTCTACCAAAGGAAACTCTTTAATTTATACAAAATGGATTACTTGCTCTTCAACTACTCCATCCCGTCATACCTGCGCCTCCGATGAGGGTGGTGGTAGGGGGGCCCTAGAGAACTGGGGGCCTCACCCGTTCTTAGCTACTCAAGGCACCTCCCACCTTCCCCCGCATCCTCGCTGTTTGGTTAATTCCTTTCCTCTCTGCCTCTCCATTCCACTTCAAGCACGTGCATCACATGCCGACGCCCTCATTGGGACTGACCATGTGGCGAGAGGCTGCCTTGTTGATTAGCATGTGGAACGCTTGGGCTGAAGCACCCTTAGCCCATTCCAGTGCCTGCGGTAGATTGTTCACAGAAGCAGGCTGCTATTGTTTAAACGTTCAACTTTTGTGTTTCCTTTAGATGCTAAGAGAATTCACTGCAGATCTGAATCTCGGGAAGGCTCCCTTCACGGCCTGTCCCACTAACTGGGTTGTTTGCAGCCCTATCACAAGAGGGATCTCAACCTTTGATGGGCACGGGGAAGAGGACTGTCAGAATTTTGCAGAGGATGATGAGAAAAGCAATAATTTAATGTGTATTGTTTTCTTTGTTCTTCTCCCTTTCCCCAAGCCGCCCCCTTTCCCATTGACTGAGGAAGGGGGAATGTGAGCCATCGATGTCTTCTTGTGATCTAGTATTTCTCTGTGGCAAAGCCTGTTTTTATCGCTTCTCCACTCAGTTGGGATTTTAAATACTTTGTTTTATGTATGTATAGAAAGAGAAGGACAGATTCATAATTGTAAATCGATGAAGCTGCATTGATTTCAGTGGAACTGCACTGATTGACACCAGCAGAAGATTTGGCCTAGATTGTGTGTGTGTGTGTGTGTGTGTGTGTGTGTGTCCTGATCAAATATGGTAATTAAAGACCCCATGACCCTTGTGTGTAAGAGTAGGTGTCAACTGCTCTTTGGGGCAGGGACTGTTTTATTTTCCATCTGTTTGAGGTCCCATTGTGTTAGGTGCTGTACAGTCTGGTTGCCCTCTAAGGACTACCACAATATAAATGTTCAATAGTAATAATCCTTGTGTCTTGGCCAAATTCCAGTTTGGCTGCTTAAATGTGGCCTACCAAATATTCTTCTTCACCTCCTGCCATACGGTGTAGCTGTATGCTGTTAAACAGCTGCTGCTTCTCACTCCAGAGGTGGCTGCATTTCACTGCTGGACCAAACAATTCCCAGGCATAGTTTGTGTATCAGTTTGTTTGTAAAGCACTTTGGGAGGGGATGCACTATAGAAATGGGAGATAACTATAGTTATGAAAAGATGACGCAGACTTCTGGAAAGTGTGGGGGGAAGAGAGAGAGAGTCTGTGTTTGTGTGTATGAGAACAAAACATAAACAGAGTCACCTAGTGGAAAGTTGTTGGCTGGCTGGCTGGCTTTGGACAATTCATTACTTGAAGAAGAAATAAGAAAACCTAGGATTTTAAATTCCAACCAGTCCAGATAGATGGATTTCCTTAGACAAAACAGCACTTCAGTCTTTACTCTGTTAAATTCAGCTTTGGTTCTGCATATAGAGCATCTCCTCTGTAAGTAAACGTGCTGATAGTAGAATTACTGTACATTGTGTCTGCTGATTCTATTGTGAATACTTGATTTAGTGCAATACAGTGGCAAGGTTTTTATAAAACTCCATTGTGCTCAGACTTAGTCTTTTTAAAACAAATATTTTCACTGAGTATTTTTCAGCTTGTTATTTCTCAACTTCTTTTGCCCTCTGCCTTTGAACTGTTCCTAAAATGCTGACGTCCCGTCCTTGGTTATCACACTCTGTAAGGCCAAAGTGAAATCCAACTCTGGGACAATCTCATCAAGTTTGGTAGTTGGGTTTGGATCAGCACTGGAAAAGTTCTCATGATCATCTGAATTATCGGAACTTCTCTGCCAGATGGGATCTGAGAGCTCACGAAAATGGCCTTTCTTAGGTTATTTGGGCACTTCTCTATCTACCTGAAACCCAGAAGCACAGAAACATAAAAATATTACAAATTTTGGATTTTGAACTTCTCAGAGGTTTGGATTGAATTTTTGCATGGAGGTTTTGGTTGCTCATTGGTCTTACGTTACCTGGCCATCTTTTGCCCATGCCTGTTGAAAACCTACCTTGCTCCCATTTCTATGACACAATGTCATGTTTTCGATAATGGATTGTAGTCATGGGTCAGACTTAGGACACCAAAAGGCTGATACCCGACGCAATTCCAACCTCCACCCACGGCACCAGAGTAGGTGGCCATTTCTTCTAAAATGATCAATAGTGACCTAGGACGAGATTGTAAAGATATTTTAGGCATTGCAGTGTTGCAATGTCAAAGTGGTTTATGAGCTTAAACCATTTTCAGAAGCGATTTAGGCCGTTAGGAGCCTAAGTCCCATTGACAGTCGATGGGATTTAGATTTGCAAGTGCCTAAATCACTTTTTGACAAGGAACATCTCTGTGATAATGGACTCCCTGTGATTGTATTTGGGGACTGGGTGGCTCAGGAGATGGGGAATGGCCTGCATTGCCTTTCATCTTTAAGTTGTCACAGTTTGATGGCTGTTTGAGCTCAGTCCCTGTCCTGGCAGACAGATATCCACATCAGCAAAACTGGGCCCCTGAATGACATTACTTAGCCAAGAGTCCAGGGCCAAATGGGCCCAAGAGACAGAAATATCCTACCACCCTTAGACATGGTCCCTTCAGGAAGGGGACAAAGGAAGGAGGAAGTTTATAACTCTTCTATACAATGCTGAACTGTCCATTGGAAGTCAATGGGACTTGTGCTTCCAAATAACCTAGGTGCTTTTGAAAATATCCCCCTCATTGGGTTTTTTTCACCAATCGTTCTGCATGATGTTGCTGTTGAATTCTTGGTTTTACTCTTGCCAAAATAATGCCTTTAGCATTCCCCCTGATGTGAAGTGAAATCTATATACCCTCATGGAAAATGGTCTCTTTTTATTGCAAAGATAAGTAAGTTCTCACTGGGTTAGAGAGTTCCATGGACTATAAATGCTTTGCATTTGCCAAGCCAAACCAGCAAATTCAGCCATGACCAAGGGCCCATGAGTCCAGGCTCGGTATCAAAAGAGAACAGTGAGGACTACCCGTTCCATCAAGAGGAGACAACACACTGGTATCATGCTGAGAGGTGAAAAGGGACAGTAAGTTACATATTTCCATCCTTATGCTTTCCCCTACCACAGCTACAAGGTGTCCACCCCTTCTCATGTCCGTGCTGTCAGAGGTAAGTGTGGGAAAGCCGATTTGTGTCTGTTAGATCCAAATGGAGTTATGGAGACACCATGAGGCCAGCTAGGAAAATTGCAATCCTTTTAATTTCCTATGGGATTCTGGGCACTGATTTATGAATGGTATTTAAAAATTGAGCCGTATCCACTCTCCTCCATCTTCCTAGCAGCTCTAAGCCCCTTCTCCCACGGCTTAAGACATTTTCTCGGGAATTCAGACTGCATAGAAGACTTTATACGACTCAAAACTTTGCCTTCTCTCAGGAACATGACTCTGAGATGGTGGCTGTTGATGGACGACATGCCCACAGAAACCCAGAGAGTGAATCAGAAACATGGGGTGTCGGCCACCTCCAGAGAGAACATGGAGATAACAGGTTCTGGGGAAGTCAGTGGTTCTGGGCTGTCCAAAGGATTCTGAATCAGGGCAGTTAGTAGCCTGCATGTGAATGCATCCAAACAGAACAAATGCTGGAGCCCTATCCTAGCAAAGTGATTTACCTGTAGCAAACCTGCTTCTGACTATACATGGAGGCAAAGATTCTTTGTATGCTGAGAGGAGCTAGTCTGGTAAGGAGGAGGCTGAAGGGAGGTCAGGCCAGAGAAGCATATTGGGATCCAGAGCAGAAGCAGCGTTTCCAGGGGCTCTCACTCCCAAGAACACCCTGTAAGCATGGTGCCTTGTGCCAAAGTTCGCTGGCAGCAGAAGAGAAGATGCAGGAGGACAAGGAGAGCTCCAGGAACACAGCTGAGCTGAGAGGGGAAGAGACAAGTTCCTACCCTTCCTTCTAGGCAGGGTGGCTGACTGGGCACGCATGGGGAGACTCCTGGTGCAGCTGGCTGGCTTTTTGAGTGAGCCCCGTTCTCCTTAATTCTGACCACGTCCAGACTCTGCTCTCTGGGCAGTGATGGTCCATTGCCCTGGTATACTGCAGATTTTCAATGTAGATCTAATAGCATCAGCACGTTCAAAGCTTGTGCATCAGGTGAGCTGGGATGCCATATACTAATTATCTACCTTCATTTTTATTTAGCTCCTGTCACCATGGTATCTGAGCCTCACTCTTCTCTAGCAACATCCAGCCAGGGACCTGCATGTGCTTTGCAGGCATGAATTAAACCTCATAACTTAAGTTCCTGCAAGATTGACATGTATCATTCCCATTCCACCTGTGGGAAGCTGAGAAGCAGCCCAGAGTCACCCAGCAAATCAGTGACAGAGCCAGGAATAGACCCAGGTCTCTTCATTCCAAATCCTCTGCAATAGGCACAAAGGCCCAGCTTTCTACTCCTTAGTTCCTTTCTTTTAGTGCCTCTGACCTACTCTTCTGAGGAGATCCACGTTTGCCAGGAACATCGTGGTACTCCGCTTTCCCACCTCCTCACATCCATGGTGCCAATGCGTTTATGAATCCTAGGAAAGCAAAGGTTTTGGCTGATGAGTTTGTTGAGGTATGTAGCAGTATAGCATCCAGCTGCTTCCCCCCTAGCTAGCAGGAGGAAAACCTGTCTTTGCAGAAAGCTCTGTAGATGTGACTTGAAGATACAACAAAAAATCGATCTTCGGAGCTAATTGGGGCCATTTTTACACAGTCACTTTTCTGTGCGCCTGTCTTGTCACCGTATGTGATAGAATCCTATTTCTCCTGACCCGATTGGTGCATTAATTGGAATTGCATCAATTATCTCTCTCTCTCTCTCCCCCCAAAACCCCCACTTTGGAGCAGCTGCAGCAAACCATTTATCATTCCCTTGTGCTGAGGAGTCCAAGGCACTTCATGTGGTTTCAATCGTTGTCAAATAGAGTACAGTGCATTGCGCAAAAGGATATAATCTGCCCCCTTTCTCGCTGCACTAATCAGTAAATTGCCACCAAATGGCCAGCCGTTCATCCCCTTACTCTGCTGGAGGATGCAGTGCTCTCCAGAGGGCGCTTCCCATGGATCTGTCATCAGTTCAGTTCAGCATAAAACCAAGGATTTCAGGCAGCTGAGTAATAAATCTTCCCTCTCCTCTGGCCCCATCCTGCTCCCCTGGGAAACGTCAAAACTGGATCTAATGACTGGAAAGAGCAGAAGTCGCTGCTGTGATCATCTCACCCTGCTGAAAGGCCAGTGTGTAGTATGGGAATTGTGACCTTGTCTACACACACAATCGCACCGGTGCAAACCCCTGGGTGGACACTCCTATTGTGCTTTAAGAGCAGATTATTTCAGTTTAATTTAAGCCTGTTCTCATTTGAAGTAAACCAAGAGCATCCACTCAGACGTTTGTGTTGGTTTAGCTAAATCTACTTAGAGTCACTCCATTAGTTAAACAGGTACGACTCTGCGTGTAGAGCCCAAGGATTGTCCTGGGACTCGGGAGCCTTGGGTTTAATTCCCTGATTTGCCACAGCCTTCCTGTGTGACTTTGGGCAAGTCGTGTCGTCTCTCTGTGCTTCTGTTCCCCATCTCCCTCCACAGAGGGCCCACCGAATTCTTTAGAAATCAGTCACGCTTTTTTCAATGG
This sequence comes from Emys orbicularis, assembly GCF_028017835.1. Lineage (NCBI taxonomy): Eukaryota > Metazoa > Chordata > Testudines > Emydidae > Emys > Emys orbicularis. Next base: position 110,489,826 of record NC_088689.1, read on the forward strand.
AATGCTCAGCGTGAGTGTGATGGTAGGTGCCCAGACTGGTAGACACAAGAGCGCTACACATTGGTCACCCATTGATCCAATTCTTCTGTTCACTGCCTATGGCTTTTGGCTGCACGGACCACGCCGCGGGCTGGACCTTTGCTTTGAGACTTGCCGTTTTCCACAGTGTGGTGTGAGGAGAGAGATTTTCGCTCCACTTTAATTCTCTCTCTTGCAGGGCATGGCTCTCTCGTATTCATTCGTTCCGGGCGGGTCCTTAATCTTGAGCTGCTTCTGCTTGAGAAACAAACCTTTGCCCCAGCCGCCTTCCCACGGGGTGAGAGCAGCAAGCTGAGCACTAGCAGCTATTTAAATAAAGTGAAGTTGGCTCCTAAATTTCCTTTAATGGCCCCATCTGCGCTGATGGAGTGACAGAGTAACCCCCTACCACCGTAAGTAACTAGCCTTGCATTTGGAGAGCCAAATCCTGTCCCATTGGAATAAAGGGATTTGTGCCTAGATGAAGGGGGAATGCACTGTACTTTTGGCATGGTCTGGGCTGAAATCACAGCCAGAACTTTGGTAGAGTTTGGATCTGGACTGGGGCTTGAGCTCATCCCTAATGAACAGCAAATCCATGGGTCCTGAAGGCAGATTCTGTGTGAACCCTCGGTTTTGGCTGAGTGACACCAGCAGGTACCCTGCAGTCAGCTTAGCAGAGTGCGATGTACCTTGGCTGTGTGCTTGAAGGAAAATCACATCAAACCCTGGAAAGCTAACTCTGGGTTAGTCACTGTCGGAGAGTAGAAATGAATGGAAAATCCAGGTCAGATGAAATAATTGCATGCAGCTCAGCCAGATGTGAGGAATGAACGTGCAAATCCTGCTGTAAAAAAACCAGCAGCCCTATCACATTCTGGGGTGCAGTGCAGACTAGTGAGGGGTTGTGTCACCCCCTGCCCTGCAACCTGGGCTGTCTCACAATGCTTTGCTGCTGTTGCTCCCAACCTGGGCACCTCATAAACAGCATGGAGGTCACACCCGGAAGTGTCTGTGTATAGCCACAGACCTGGCCCAGCAGCCTGTCAGCAACACACCAGCCACACCCTGGCTTCTTGTAGCCTTGGTTACTACTTGTAGGGTGACCACAACGCACTCCCAGTCCCATATTTTCTCCCAAAATGTGTTCTGCACTGTCCAGCCCTCTCCTGGGCAGTTCAAATAGTACAGGGCTGTTGCCCCTGCAAGGAGTCAATACACAACAGTTTGTTACTTTAAGTGGAGTTACCAAAAAATTCCGTTTAAACACTGGATTAGTTTTGATTAAAAAATAAAACAAGTTTAGTTAAGTACACAGAGAGAGATTTTAAGTGAGTATAGGAATAAGGCATTAAAGTCAGACATGGTTACAAGAGAAATAAAGACAAAACACTTTATAGCAACTAAAACTTTACAAACTACACTTGAGTTCAAGGTAAAAATCCTTACACGTTCCTAGCAACAGGCTGCCTGAATTCTCGTCAGGATCTGCCCCAAAAGGCCCAAGGGCTGGTTCCTCTGTTGTCTTAGGTGAGAGGGCGCATGCATGCGAGAGAGAGACTGGTGTGGTTTTGCCTCTCACTTTTATAGTCCAGTCCCCCTTTGAAGTGGATTCATCTGAGGCTTACCCCTGAAAGCAAAATTTATTCAAAGAAGGCAACATGGGGATGGGGATACAGGTGCCCACATGCTCTTTCTTTTCTCCTGTGTATGCTGAAATGCAGATTTGCCTTGTCTCCCTCTTGCTGTCTCAAGGACCCTGTTTACTACTTATACATACACCTCTACCCCGATATAACGCAGTCGTGGGAGCCAAAAATCCCTACCGCGTTATAGCTGAAACCCCGTTATATTGGGGTAGCGGCAGCAGGGCTCTGGCGGTGATTTAAAGGGCCCTGGGCTCCCCGCAGCAGCCGGAGCCCCAGACCCTTTAAAGCGCTGCCGGAGCCCCGCTGCTACCACGCTATACGCGAACCCGTGTTATATTGGGTCGCGTTATAGCGGGGTAGAGGTGTACATTGAGATTAAACACACACGCCTTTGTTAAGCTAGACCTGCTAAACCACTCCTGCCTAAGCAGGGCTACGTGGGTTTGAACATGTGCTGCCACCATCATATAGGGGGAATTTGTAACTTTAGAGATGGTGTTGCTACATCTATTTCACATTTCATGATATCATTGACCAGTGAGTTATTAGTTTTTGATTTTGTACAAAGAGTATTACAATAGTGTGTAGGCTGTGAATACAGGGGTGCATTCAGTCACAAGCCCTAGGATGGTACTTATTTAAAAATTGAATCCTTCCCATTGATCATAAGATGCTTCCACCTGTGAGATACCCATCAGGCATTCTGAGACACAGCTCTGGAGTCAAGGTGTTGAAATGGCAGAGGGCGAGCTCTGGGGAATGCTCAGTGCCCTCATCAGCAGCAAATCCTTAAACAAGAGGAAGGTGGTGTGGGCTAGTGATAAGGGTGGCGCAGAAGCCCTGTGTTGTGATCTGTAAAATAGTGATGTTTCTGTCATGATCTTTACCAAAGTGGCTTGAGATTCCTGGATGAAAGGTGCCGTATAAGTGCAAAATGAGTGCAACTGTAAAGTGGGTGTGCGGATACTTACTCCTGCTTCTCAAAAATAGTTTCAGCTCTATAGAGGAAAAGCTTCCTGTAAACATGTTACGGCAGGGGCCAGGACCTCCTGTGTGTTTATACAACATCTGACACAGCCAGGCCTGATCCTATTTGGGATCTCTTGGTGCTATTGCAATACAAATTCATAAAAATGCAAATTACCGTATATATTATAAACTAAAAAAAGGGGGGGCATCCAGCTGCTGGCTTTAATGCTCTGCTTTTCTGGCATCACAGTGGCGAATGGAAAGACAGAGCCTTACTCTAAGCAGTCTCACCAACACTGTGCTCTTCATTCTTCAGACTATAAACCATATTTCCTGTACTGCCTGATGTTAAACACCGCCCCCAGCACAGCGGTTTATTTAACGATGTGAAGGTTCTTCTGCCACTGAAACAAAACTGAGATTCAGTGATACCAAGGTTTCCTTTCAGCGCTTCTTGGGTGACACTGATTGGCTTGTTTACCAGCTGCAGGAATAAACAGGCTTCCAGTGAAGGGGAAAAAATACAGCTGTGTTGTCAAGTATGTCTTTGGAGGCAGTGTTAGTCGTGAAGGTTTTTTCCTCCTCCAGATTTGCTTGTGTTTACCTGTTGGCTCTTGCAGCCTGGGAGAATGCTGCACTTCTAACAAGGTATTGCTTCTGGAAAAACACTGGCTTATGCTATGACCGCCACTTGTGGAGGTAGCTGGTGAGGCTACTGGAGTGCTGTATGCTGGGGAATACTGCTCCCCCCCGCACCAACCCCATTCCCTCCTCTGTTAGGAGGCTGAAGTCATCACCTCCTTTGCCGGAAAGCAAGTTTTGGCTGCATTGGTGATGCTCCTCAGCTGGTCATGAGTGAGGCTGTTCCCGCAGGCCCAGTCCTTTTGTTCCTCAATGTTGAAGGCATAATGGAACAAGAGGGGGATCTTACCAAGGGAAAGGGGCAACTTCTGCTCTCTTACATGGGGGTAAAGCAGGACTAACTCCACTGAAGTCCCAGATCTGCAACAGGATGCTAACTCCCTGTGGATTAGGCACCTAAAGCCCTTCGAGGTTCTGGGTTTAAATCCTCTAAACCAGATGCTTTCAGTAAATAAGGCTAAATGGGGCAAGGTGCTAGCTCACCAGGCAGCTCAGGCCACCTGAACATGAAATCAGGGGGCCGAGTCCCCTCTCACCGTGGGTTCACACTGCGGTAACACCTTTGACTTCAATGGTGTCATTTCCAGAGCAGAATCGAGTCTTTCCCCGCCATTCCTCCCTCCACCAGGCTCTGTGTGGTCTAGTTACTCCACTCCTCTCTCCATACCAGAATATCCTATTCTCCGCAAGGGCGCTGTGTGCTGCCCATTGCCTCCTACGTAGGGTGTCCATACATCCCATTTTGGCCAGGACAGTCCCCCTTTTAAGCCCTGTCCTGGATGTCCTGTCTTTTTTGGCAAAACTAGGCATTTGTCACATATTGCTCTTGCCAACTGGTCATCAGTTGTCAAGAGCAAAAGGAAAAAGTGCACACTTGGCCAAAAAGTGGGGTGTGTCCCCAGGGTGGGGGGGCAAGGTGTCGGAGAGTCGGCCCCAGCCCTAGCCCCAGGCGGTGTGGGGTTCAGCCATGCGGTGATGCCAGGCGGGTCAGGCCAGCCCTGCGCTGTGTCCCATTTTTTTACTTTGGGAAATATGGTCACCTTACTCCGATGCCTATTACAGGGACTCCTTTTTCTTCTCCCTTTCTGCCCCCTGGCTGGCTGGTGCTCTCTCTCTCTCGCTTTCCCTCACCCTGAAGCAGGTTTTGTGGAGGTAGCGTGCTGGAGGGAGAAAGACAAAAAGCTGCCTTGCCTCTCTTTGCCCTCAGGCTACCTGGGCTGGTTTTGGTCTTGGCTACACTATAGAATTTTGTTGACAAAAGGTATGCCGATGTAACCCACACATCTCCTGGGTGTGGTGCTCTGTTCCCCTCTAGTGGCACCTCTAGAGGCACCACGTTCAATCCTGCCTGCCAATGACTGGGGGTCTATCAGTGTTACAGTGACATATAGCAACTGTTTAAATTAAACTGCTGTTGCATGTCCACACTATGCTCCTTGTGGCAGCAGAGCGCATTCACACTAGGAGCTCGTGCATTCACACAGAGAGCAGGGCACTGTGTGTAGCTATCCCACTGTGCAACTGGCCGCAGGGCGCTTCGGGAAGGGTTTGCAATGCTTCATGGGGCAGGTACAACGTCCCAGGATGCAGGTTTTTCAATCCCATCATTCCATGGACATCCTACTAGACTGCCAACCGCTTTTCAACGGAAGGGGGTGGGGGAGGAAGAGAGTGTGTGAACTGGGACAGTGTGTGTATGGGGAAGTGTGTATGTGAGAGAGACAGACTGTGCTGGGGGGAGAGTGTGTGGGTGGGGGGGAGGGAGTGTGTATGTGAGAGAGACAGACTGTGTGCTGGGGGAATGTGTGTGCTGGGGGGGGCATGCTGTCTCTAAGGTCAGACAGCAGCTGGAACAAACCAATCCCGAGGCAGGAGGAGGGGGACACGCCCCCCTATCAACCCACCCCAGCTCAGCCCAGCAGTATCTCCCCTGTGTCCCACCCTGCAGCAGTGCCTGCCCCTGTGTTCCTGGGGCGGGCGAGCAGGATGTCACGTTACTGAGTCTGGGCTTCCCTCCCAGTTCTCCCACAGACCAATGAGCCGCACCCGCCGCTGGTGGCAGTAGTGGATTAGCCACTGAGCCAATGGGGCCCTGCCCAACTGGGAGGCCCTGGAAAAAAATCCACGGCTTGGTGCCCCGGCCACTGGGCAAAGCCCCCTCACCCCCGCTCTGCTCCCCAGCAGAAGTGGCGGGACAGGGGAAGACCCCTGCTCCCACCCCACCCCTGGAAGAAGCCTGGCAGAAGCTGTGTGATGGGGGGAAGACCAAATGCCACCACCCCCCCCGACCCCGTCCCTTGCAGAAGTCATGGGGCAGCAGGAGAAGCCCCCAGGGCCCCGACTTCATCCCCAACAGATGCGCTGGGTGGGCGAGAGATGCCCCAGCACCCCATCCCCGGTCCCCACAGAAGCGCAGGGAGTGGCAGGGAAGCCCTAGCACACGGACCCTTGCTGGGGCCCTGGGCCTGGAGGAGCTCTCACTCCTTGGCTTGGCCCTGGCAGGGCGCAGGGACAGGGCGGCTCCAATCTTGGGGCTGGGGAGGCCACAGTGGGGGGGGGGGGTAAACACCTTTGACCCACCCCTGCCCCTTCTCCGGGGCCTCACTCCCCTGCTCACTCCATTCCCCCCTTCCTCCATTCCGCGCTCTCCCCCACCCTCACTCACATCCTCATGTTCAGCGGGCTAGGGCAGGGGGTGAGTGTCCAGGTGTGTGTGTGTGGGGGGGTGAGGATGAGGCATGGGGGGGTGGGGCCGAGGGGTTCGGAGTGTGGAAGGGGGCTCTGAGCTGGGGCAGGGGATTGGGGTGCAGGAGGGGGTGAGGGCTCCAGCAGGGATGCAGGCTCTGGGGGGGGGGCATGGGGCTGAGTGGTTGGGGGTGCAGGAAGAAGCTCCAGGCTGGGGCCGAGGCATTTGGAGTGCAGAAGGGGGCTCAGGGCTGGGGCAGGAGGTTGGGGGTGCAGGCTCTGGGAGAGAATTTGGGTGCAGGAAGGGGTTCCGAGCTGGGGCGGGGGATTGGGGGCACAGGAGAGGGGTGCAGGGAGGTATGGGCTCTGGGTTAGGGGCTCGGGGTGGGACCAGCAATGACAGGTTCAGGGTGCGGGAGAGGGCTCTGGGCTGAGGCAGGGGGTTGGGTGCTGGGGCAGGACTCCGGCTAGGGGTTCAGGCTCTGGGGTGGGGTGAGGGATGAGGGAGGCATTTGGGGTGAAGGAGGGGGCCGCCAGGTCCCTGCACCCCCTAGGCGGATGGGTGGCCAGGGAGGCTCTGTGCGCTGCCCTCAGACCCGCAGGTGCCACTCCTGCAGCTCCCTTTAGTCGTGGTTCCTGGCCAGTGGGAGCTGTGGAGCTGGCACACAGGGTGTCGGCAGTGTGCAGCACCTCCCTGGCCACCCATGCGCCTAGGGGCTGCAAGGACCTGGGGGCCGCGCAGTGCTAGGGCAGGCAGGGAGCCTGCCTTCGCCCGGGTAGCTGCTGCACCACTGACCGGACTTTTAGTGGCCCGGTCGGCGATGCCGAATGCAGCTGCCAGGGTCCCTTTTCGACCGGGCGTTCCCGTCAAAAACTGGATGCCTGGCAACCCTAGGCACGTGCCTGTGTAGTTGGAATGCAGGGCAGCAGCATTCAAAACAGTGAGCAGAGTGGTCACGGTGGGCATTGTGGGATACTGGGGTAGGCCAGTTATGGCTACATAACAAACGGCAACATCTACATTAACACATTGTTGCTTTAACTTTCCCGCAAACAGCCCTATGCCCTCTTGCCGACAAAACTGTAGTGTAGAGAGGGCTTGAGACTGCACCCCAGAGCTGATAAGAAGGTCTCAGCAGGGAGAGCAAGGAGCAACTTTTCAAGTGCCATGGGGTTCAGCCCATGGGTGCCTGGCCCAGTCCCTGCAACTCTGGAATTGCTTGGAAACGGGGCTCAAAGGCTATCACCTTACATCCAGGCAGAGAAATGTGATTCAGGTTGAATGTAGAGCTTCTCTTCAGTCAGCCAACTATATGCTTAGCTTCCAGGGGTGGGGTTTTGAGGCTGAGTGACGGGTTAACTCTCATTATTACTGTTAGTAATGGCTGAAGGAAGGTTTGAACTGGTGCTCTGAGTGCTGGGTTTTGGTCAGTTTACAACATGCTGGTATCATAGCAAAAATGACTCTCGAAAGTGAACTGGGCATTTGCTACTAAGATAGAAGTGCCTTTCACATTCCTTTATTGGAAAAAGCTCATTCTATCCCTGCCCGAGGCAATCCGTGTTTTTCACTGTACTTACAAGAAAGGCTTAAAAATTGAGAGAAAAGTGGACTCTCCCCCTTCCGCCTTTTAAAATTGGATACTAGATTCATCTAAATGCAGGCTCACATGGCTTTTCATGGAGTTACTCCTAGTTCTGGGACCCAGAAGTCCCAGTGCTCTAGGCAAAGAACTTCCACTTAAGCCAAGGGGATTTTTATGCCTGGAACAGTTGCAGGTCTGCGTTTTTGGGGCTTGTTTCCCCACTGCACTAAGCTTTGTATTATAATATCGTTGCAAAAAACGCTACCACCGCAGAATGGTAGAAAATCCACTTTGCACAGATCTGAAAGACAACACAAAGAGCAAGATACAGAGAATCAGGACCTCTGCCAGTGATAAATCCCAGAAATGAGTTAAGAATTTAGCACCGAGATCAGGTCTGTATCACAAAGGGACTTGCTTGTATTTGCCCCGCATTGAGGCCCATTTTCAAATTTGGTCACATGCACATCAGTCTACTTACCTGCTGCCTTAGCACTAAAGCTTAAGTCTTGTTATAGAGGCTCTTTTGAAATAAGGTCTGATATATATATAGAGAGAGAGAGAGAGAGAAAACAGGTTTAGAGGACAAATAAATGTCCCTTTAATATGCACTTTAAAAAGCCCCTTGTACAGAAACCATTTTCTCCTGTTTTCAGCGGTTCTCAAACTTCATTGCACCGCAACCCCCTTCTGACAATAAAAATGACTAAATGACCCCAGGCGGGGGCGTGGAGGAGCAGAGCCAGAACCAGAGCCCTGCTGCCCTGGGCTGAAGCCCTTGGGCTTCAGCTTCAGCCCTGGGCCCCGTTGAGTCTAACGCTGGCCCTGGCGACTCCATTAAAATGGGGTCACAACCCACTTTGGGGTCCTGCTCAACAGTTTGAGAACTGCTGTGTTATATCATATCTCTGGAGGATAGAAAAGAACCACTTTTAAGTCCTAACTGTTCCTTCCAATACAGCAACAGAATTATTTTGCTGCTTGGCCAAACAGCAAGAGTTTCAGTACAGCCAGACCTTAGCGAGCAGCCCCTCTACCAGTGCCATTTAGGTCCCAGGCATACTGGCCTCAGCCACCGAGACACATCTGGGATTGCCAAACCCTCCTGCACAAAAACACGCCAGCCAAAAGGTATAACATTTGCTTGACAATCATGCCCATTTTACATAAATAGGACACAGCTGGGACTGATTACATGTTCCAGCCCAAGGACACTGTCAATATTTACAATCAGAAAAAGCTGGTCATTAAGAAATATTGTTAAATAAAAAAAATTAAAGCAATAATTCACTCTTCTAAATTCTAAGAGCGACCATGTGTCATTTACTGGGAATCATAAATCAGGAGAGTTACTGGCCCACAGTCACTAGGGGTAAAATTCAACCCCGTGCAGAGAGCCAGCACCAAATAAGTCCTCAACAGGGGTGCAGTAGGCTTGTGCTGGCCCTTTGCACCAGCGTGAATTTCCCCAGGTGACTATCTGTAGGGAAAACTGCTGTAGGGTCGGATGATGGGAGCAACCACCTATTTAGTGCTCCTCTTAAAACAGGGAAAGATTTCTCATTAGGATCCCACCTGTAGGTTCTTTTTTGCCCTGCTGGACTGTGCTAACACACTAGGAAGAAGCTAGCAAAAACAACTTGGGAGTCCTTAGACAGTCTGCACGGGAAGTTTGCCCGGCTGCTGCCCAGGCTGTACCTGTTCTGTGGTGAGAGGACTTTGTTCTGTAGGGGCTCTCAAGCCAGCATCACAGTCACTTCTTAAAAATAATTGGTTATAGGCTTCAGCTCTGCAAACTCCTAGACTTCACGGCGCCCCCTTCCCCACACATCTGTAATTGCTCAGGATAATTTGAATGCAAGTAACCCGTCTTCCTGTCTACGCTGCTGCAATTACCACACGTCCGCTCGTGGTTGAAACTGAATTGTGCTGACTTCACGCAGATGGTTAGATAACGCATAAAGGGCTGTGATTAGAGGGCAATGTGACGTGAATGCTGAAATGCAACCATCCAGGAAGCTAACGTGCCATTCAACCTGGGCTGCAGCACTTACAGTTGTGAATGAAAAGGGGGTCACCGGAGCTATGTTTTCAGACAGAACATGGCCTCAAGCAGTACCGCAGAACTGAACAGCCCAGGATTTTAGGGGTGTTCACAAGCTAAACTGGGATCTGCATTTTGCAAATATCTTTCTTTATAATGGTCTGTCATAGGAAGATCCAGGCAGTACTAAGGCTGGGATGTGCAACAGGGCCTAACTGAGTTAGGCACCCAAATCTGTTCATATTCAATGGAGCTGGTTGCCTAATTCTCATAAGCTCCTTTGAAAAATCTCAGTCTAAAACTTTAGGGTGCTCAAAAGACAGATCAGAAGTTTAGCGTTTGATTCAATCTTTAAGCCACTGAAACTCAGTTTGCAATCTTTCCAGCTGCTGCATCCGTTAAATGTCTCGCAGACAAAGCACCTAGGCACTTCTGAAAATCCCCTTGGCTGCCTACCTGCATCTTTGGGTGCCTACATTTCTTTAAAAATCTGGCCCCACATAATTTGCCTAAGGTCACAGAGGAGGGCTGTAGCAGAGTAAGGAACTGAACTGTGGTTTTTAGACTCCCAAGCTAGTGCCCTTAACCGCTGTTCCACACTTCCTCTCTTAGGGCTGGGGAACACGACCAACCAAAGACTTCTATAGAAAACAACAACCACCAACAGTGTGACCTAGTGGACGCTTTTAGAATAGGTTGGACAAACACCTGCCACGGATGGTCTAGGTTTACTTAGTCCTGCCTCAGCATGGGGGGCTGGACTAGAGGCCCTCTAAAGGTCCCACCCTGTCCTACATTTCTATGCTATATGGTATTTTTTTAAAGGGGTGGCTGGATTATGTATCCTAGCTGAAATGTGGCCCAAGCTGTGAAGGGTCCAGACTATGCAGTACTAGGTGCTAGTGCTCTAACAGTTCCTTAGTCCAGTGCCAATAAACAGTGATTAGCAGCAACAAAAGAATGGCAATAACCCGCCCCAAACTATGAAATGGTTTAAATTTTATTTGTGTGTTTCGATAAACCATAAAAACTACTGAACAGATGTTCCTTAAACTGTCAAACAAAGAATAATCCACCTTGTCAGTTAGAGATGTTTGTTTAGGCAGGCCCTGCCCTGGATGATTTTTCAGTGAGTTGCAATCCAATGGGGAACATGCTCTTTGAGACCCTGAATACAGAAATTATGGAGAGAGAATTTTAAGGTCCTTATTGATTCTCCCCCGCCGGGGATGTGGTGGGGAGGGAGGGGGCAAGAAAATATTACTTGGGCTCTAACTGCTGATCAGAGACATTGCAACATCCTCATCTAGGATCTGATCCAAAGACTAACTGAAGACAATGGAAAGACTCCCATTGACTTCAATGGGGTGTGCATTAGTCTCCTACTTACCAGGTGGTTACAGTCATACATTTTTAAGCCAATCAAAATGCAGATTACCCAAGATATGACCTGTGTTCCTTAACCCCTGGTTTTCTAGATGCACACATGGACAGAGTATACGGTTTTAAGATGGCTAGATCGCTTTCAAAGCTGGATAAGTCCAGACAGGTTCTGCTTCTTTTGATCTGAACTCGACAGCTGTAAGGCACTGCAGTGGTCAATAGGGTGGGCAAGGATAGCAGACCCATTCAGTTTAAAGACTTAGTCTGAGACGTAGTCTCTAACGACCTTGTTGGACCATGTTAAAGCACCATACTGAAAGACTTGCTTGGTGGAGCAGCAATGGGCCAATGCTGCAGCAGATGTCCTGTTAGTTTCCCAGTTTCATCTCAGTCCCATTGACGAGCCAAACCAAGCGGAAGCAAAGTGCCAGGAATCCCGTGCCTAGGAGGTCGCCCAGGGCAGTGAGGTAGGGGATGGAGAAGTTGTCTGGATCCAGGGCCTTCCTCCACACCAGTCGCACAATTAGATCAGCCATGTAGAGCAGGATTCCCACCTGCCCAGAGAGAAGACAGACCCAGCTGTCAGTGAGTGACAGGCATGCAGCAGGGATACAGTACCTATTGCTAGAATACAGTCATTGTGATGGAGGGATGGAGTTCCTGCCGCCAATTAAGACAATGGGAGATGTAACTGTGAGCAGGATTGGGCCTAAAAAAATGTAGGGAAAAACAATCAGCCAACCCGTAGAAGGTAACTTCTGTAGGCAGAGGTTTTATGCTTCTCTTTTACATTAGCAATTCAGGTCTTGTCTGCCTCGTTTTTCTTGGCAGTCTCCCTGGTCAACTGGAGAACTAGTAGGTTTTTATCACATCGAAGATACCAAGCAAGTGAACCCTGAGCCATTGAAAAGAGAAGTGATTTTTTTATCTAGATTACTTAAAAATCTGTGTGATTTTTTTCTGTTTTTCATTCACATTTAACTCAAGATCCCGATAACCAGCTGGAGGAAAAGCTTTTGTTAAAGATTAAAGACTGCCTTTTTAATTCAATTAAATATTGAGAGAGTTCTCCCACTCCGTATCTCTCAGTCCTCCGAGGGACATCTCAGCACATCATGGACCACAAGACTGTGCATTTCTAAAGGGAATAAACCAAGCAGAAAAAATACCAAGCACAAATTCCCTCCCCCCGCATTATTTCCTAGTCTTCATAGATCATAATGCAACTAAAAAGAGGACAAGCCTAGTGTTTTCTTCTCTACTGGGTCCCCTAGAAATCAGCTGTGATGTTGCTGAGGTTGTGTTACGGGTGCTGTAATTTATTGCATGTATTTTCATATTTGGCTCTGACTGTGGGAGTGGTTTTGCCATGGTGCATATGCAGAACTTTTTTTTTTTTTTTTTTTTATTATAAACAACTTCAACTGTGGTGCCAGGGTTGTGGGTCATATAAACACAGGCTGAGGATGGCAAGGCCAAGCCAACTGTTCACACGGGCAAAGAATTCACACACAGCTGCAAGCCTGATTGTAAAGGGAAGCAAAAAGAGGAACAAAATCTTTTACCCTGCAAGGTAATGAACTTGTAGAATGGCTCATTTAAAAGGGTGAATGAACCAAGAGCATCAGTGAGTGTAAGTGACAGCGACGTGTCTGTGAGTAAGACAATGGAGTGCGGGGGTGGGGAAGGCAGAACAGTGAAAGAATAAAGGGTCAAAGGCAGAACCAATCGAACTGGGGGTCTGAGGTTTATGTGTGGCTGTTATTTTTGAATGTGGGACCTCTCGCCATCTCAGGCCTCTTGGTGCTGGGTTTTCTCCTTGCTGAATGTAGCTCTGACCCACAAAGTCCAGTTCCCCCACCCCACAGATTTCCACTTTGGCATGTGAAATCAGCCTTGCAGAATTATCATGGATATTTAACCAGCCTAGCACAAAATCTGCTCACTCCCCTTTGGCTGTGATGACCAGCAATATCGGGGGAGAGGGGGAGCAAACAAACTAGAGATAGTTATTTGCCCACTAAATATATTCTATTACTGCTGCAGTGGGACAAAGAGAACTACATGAGCCTCTACGATGTAGCCAACATCTGGCACAGGGATGCTCCTGCCACTAATAATTCCTGGGATTATGGAGACTGGGTGAGGGTGGCAGTGGGAAGTGACAGGGACTAAGGGACAGCGATTGGGATTTTCATTGCTGGCTGATAGATTCACCCTCAGCTCAGCCGGGCTCTTGTTATTACCTGCAGCAAAGCAGCAGTCAGATAAAACATCACAAAAGTGAAGGTGATGGCTGTGTGCCCGCCCTGCAGGAGGCGAATGGTGTACAGGAACACCAGGTGTCCGGGGATAACCAGCAGGAACAGGACGCGGGCTGACTTGGAATTCACCCCTGCAGAGAACACATGTATTAAAATGAACCAGAGCGGTTATTGCTTGAGGGGGAAAGCAGCATAAAGCTGTACATCTTTCAGTGACCACAGACATATTTGTGGATGTTAAATACCACTGCCAGGGGAGTAGGAGAGAGACATGGACTGTTGACAACTCCTTTCTGAATGATATTCAGTTCCTTAATATAACATTAGGGATTATGAGTAACTATCTACTTGTTTTATCCATCCCTCTGGATCCCACTCCTATCACCATATGAAGTATTTCTGGGACTGCCCCCTGCAGCTTTTTCTGGCATTAACCTCATAATAAAACCATGTTCTACGTACATACTCAGCTCCATGATTCTCTCCTGATCCTCTTGCTTCGCTTCCCACAGCTGTTCCATTCAGCTGTCCTACGCAGCTCCGGTCCCCACTCAGCTCCTGCTATGAATCACTGTGATCCACTTTCCTAGCTCTGACTCTGCCCTATCATCAGCGCACAAACTTCCAGCGGAAAAGCAACATGAGCCAGTCCTCTAAAAGTAATAGACCAGATTCGGATTTTGCTTGTGCCAGTGCATCTCCATTGCCCTGATTTTCCCAGCATCAGCGAGATCAGAATCGGCCCTACTATGTGCTACAGTCTGCTAATTCATGCACTGGGGTATCTAGGATGGCCCCAGTTACAATGGGCGACTCTCCAGGAGAGTGAATTTGAAGTTTCTTTTCAAATGATTTGTTGCCAGTGACAGATACTCCGGAGGCCAATGTTCCCTGTCCACTCACGGAGCAAGTACAGCACGGGCAGTAGGAACAAGCTTCCCTCAACCTGCCCCTTGCCAAGGTACCTCAGCCCTGCCCTGGAGGTTCCACTCTACAGAAGGAAGAGGAGCTCACTCGCCACAACCCATTCGGTCCTTAGCCAGCCAGGGTGACAAAGAGCGCTCTTGCTGGACTGATGGGTTTTGCAATGTGCACACCTGGAGTTCATTGTCTACCTGACGTGAAGAACGTAGTGCATGGATTGGGCCAGTTCTGCCTCATCTTGTAGGGCAGGACTCCAGGCGTGCTCCAGAAGTGCAGGAATGTGGAGATGCGGCTGGCTTGGATGGCTACCAGATTCCCACCAACACCTGCAAGTGCAAAATGCAACAATCCCATAAGCCTCTCTCCTAGTGGCAGCAAGAAGCACACACGATGCATTGGTCTCTAGGGACTTAGCAGAAGGTTGGCCAACCTGCATCTGCTCAGATGCGCAGTGGGAGTGGTGGTTAAGGAAAGATCAACCCAAACCCATGTGTCATTGTGGTGCTGTTTTATTCACATGCTAGGAACACACAAAAATCACAGCAAGAGGAAAGTTCAGATGAATGTCTCTTTTTGGTGGTTTTATATAAAACATCTCCCCTGGACCTTCTGCTTGCTATGACAAGTCAAACATTGCATGATCTCCAGCGATGATGTAAGTCCAGCCGGCATGAACTGATCTCTGGGGAACACATGGTGCAAACAGCTGGTGCAAAGGCAGCTGCTGCTCTCAGTTCTGCTTCTCGGAGGGACTCAGCTAGAGAGACTTTATTGTTTAAATCACAAGTGAAACAGACAGTGATCATCCTGTTCATTTGGAGGCACCTGACACACTTATTAAGTGAGAAAGCATCAGATGAGAATGAATCAGCCCTAACCATGTTGGTTAATTAAAAGGCAATTAGTTCCTTCCCAATTGTTTAATTCTGGCAAACATGAAATAACAGCTACATTCTCCATTAGACCACTGACTATATTCTAGGGAGCAATCCTGCATTGCCTATGGGTCTATATGTACATGTGCGTGGTGGAGGGAATGGGATGCACTGGATAAAATAATAATGAGCTAAATCCTGCAGCCTTTACTTGTTTCTTTTCTCAGGCACTCTCTCTCTCTCTCTGAACATAAGAGCATAAGAACGGCCGTACTGGGTCAGGCCAAAGGTCCATCTAGCCCAGTATCCTGTCTACCGACAGTGGCCAATGCCAGGTTCACTCCCTCTGGGGCACCTAACAGGTAATGATCAAGTGATCTCTCTCCTGCCATCCATCCTAGCCTCTGTTTGTCAGAGGGTGGAGGACACCATTCCTTACCCATCCTGGCTAATAGCCATTAGTGGACTTAACCTCCATGAATTTATCCAGTTCTCTTTTAAACCATATTATAGTCCTAGCCTTCACAACCTCCTCAGGCAAGGAGTTCCACAAGGTGAAAGGTGAAGGTGAAATTTGCCAGAATTAAAACCAAGTAAAGTCTTCAGGACTTGACCCAACAATAATATGACCGAAAGGGTGATATTTGCAAACTGACTCCCCGAAAGGGAACCCTCAAACTGTTCATGGGCACCTTTGCCCATGCAAACAGGGAGTGCAAAAAACAGGGGCACGCTTAATTCTGCAGATGAATTTGAGACAATAAATTTTCGCTCTGAATTAGCAGTCTGTGTTAGCTTTTATGAACTCTGATCAATGGAATAGCTTTGATTTGATTTCCTAATATAGCTTTTTGGCTGATAGCACTGGAAAAGGTTTGTCATAAAGGGTGCATCTACACTGCAAAGTAAGATCAGAGTTAATAGAACCTGAGTTAGCAGACCCCGGGTTTGTTAATCTAGGGCTTGAACGTCTACACTCATTTGTAACCCCAGGTTAGGAATTGCTGAACCTGGGTCCCAGCCTGGAGCTCCAACATCTACACTGCATTATGCAGCCCTGAGTCCAACCACCCATATCCCAGGCCTTGTCTACACTATGTGGGAAAGTTGATCTAAGCTACACAATTTGAGTTACGTTAGTAGCGTAACTCAAGTTCACGTAGCTTAGATCTACTTACCAGGGGGTCCACACTACGCTATGTCGACGGTTACTCTTCTCGTTCCGGTGGAGTACAGGAGTTGACGGGAGAGTGAGCTGCGGTCGATTTAGCGGGTCTTTACTAGACCTACTAAAATCGACAACCATTGCATCGATCGCCACAGCGTTGATTCCCCAGTAAGTGTAGGCAAGCCCCCAAACTTCCTAGCACCCTCCCAAAAGATGGCCGCTTTGTGTAGCGTGGGAAAAGCTGATTGTCCATCAAACTTGACTGTCCAACGGACAAAGAAAGTTGGCCCATGGGACAGTGGAATACTTTTGGTGGACTCCCAAAGCACAAGTCCAGTGGGGCAGCATCTGCACTGCAAAGCAACAGGGTTTGAACCCTGGGTCCCAGCTTGACTCAGGCTTGGACCCGCCACCCCCGTGAGGTCATGGGACCTGGGTCAGTGCGATTTGTGTGTAGTCTGAAGGGGGGTTAGGCTTGAGCCTAAGTTCGAACCCTGGGCTTACAATGCAGGTAGACAGGTTTAGCAAGACATCTTGTGGGTGTTAGAATCACTGCAGCTTAAAGAGCCGCTAGATGACAAAATGCTTTGCAGATGGAACAACGCTGTAATTTCTTAATGAATGCTGGTTTCCTCTAGAACGAGCCTGACTTGCATTAAACATTATATCAGAAACAAATCAATCCAAAAGCCCGGGTTGTTTCCACAGTGGGCTAATCTTGATCATCAACGTGTATCAGAAGCTTGGACTGATTGCACAGCTCAGAATGTCGATTTGGGATTGGAAGGAAATGGGTTTTATGGTGATATTTTTGCAGTGATTTAATGCTCATGAAGCTCAGGGTATGCCCACAGTGCAATTAAAAACCCACAGCTGCCCCTGTGCCAGCTGACTTGGGCTCTTGGGGCTCAACTAAGGGGCTGTTTAATTGCAGTGTAGATGTTCGGGCTAAGGCTGCAGCCCAAGCCCTGGGACCCTCCCACCTCACAGGGACCCAGAGCCTGGACTCCAACCTGAGCCCAAATGTCTACACTGCAATTAAACAGCCCCTTAGTCGAGCCCCACGAGCCCAAGTCAGCTGCCATGGCCAGTCGCAGGTGTCTAATTGTGGTGTAGACAGACTTACAGCAACCCCCAGATGTAGTAGGCTGGGGTTATGCAGGCTTCCTCCACACAGCTCTGCCACCTCAGTCACACCTGCAGTCCTGACCTGCAGTACCTCCTGCTATTCCACTCCAGAGCCTCTCCCAATCTGAGGGCATGTCTACACTGCAATCAGAGGTACGACTGCAGCTCAGTTTGGCATACTCGCACTAGTTTTAACCTACCTAGCATGGCTCAAAAGAGCAGTGATTGGCACAGACCCCAGCGCAGGCTAGGAGCACGAGTACATACCCAGGGTTCTGGACTTGTACAGCCCATGCCACTGCATCTTCACTGCTATTTTTAGCCACACTAGCATTACAGCTAGTCTGGTTATGTCTACACAAGCTGCAATCACACCTCTGACTGCACTGCAGACATAGCCTGAAACTGCCAATTGTGCTGCAATGTGTGATGTGGATAAAGAAAAACCCAAACGAGACCACCATGTTCTTTGGTAACATGAGCTGGCGTGTAACCCAGCCCTCTGGGGGTGAAAGGACAAAAACATAACCCCCCCCCTCAACCTACCATTAATCACGGGTGTAAAAACCGCCATTCCTTCAAAGTTCGGGTCAGTTACAGTTTTGTCCAAGATCAGCCCACCAATGCTGTTAAAAATGACACAAAATGAAAGCTTATTACCGATCATCTGTCCAGGTGCAGAATACAGAGACTGAGACAAGGACTAACTGTCCTTTCTGTTCTGTGTTAGTACAGCACCTAGCGCAATGGGGTTCTGAGCCACGACTGGCGTTCCTAAGTGCTACCACAATACCAATAATCATGACAGTTATACAGGTTGCATTTGACTATGCAGCAGATGTGTATGTTTTATGGAAGACATTGGTCCATCAAAGTGTCTCTAACAATGACAGGTCTTGAGACCAGAGAATTTAAAACCATGTGACTATAAATTATCACTGGAATCTCAGACAGGCAGAATTTTTTTTTTTTGGGACACTGTCCTGGACCTCGGATTAGGTTGACTGTTATCCCTGAAAGAGAAAGAAAGATCTTCGCAGGGTGGAGAGTGGGAAGGGTGGTTCCTAGGTTTACCTGCTGATGCTCATTGCAACAATCACCGGCTGCCATCCAGACTTCAGGACTTCAGCAATAGACGGACTTTGCTTGGCAATAGCAACCCAAAGAGGAATCATGATAACAAACACAGCGCAGATCAGAGGCGAAAGGTATTTCACATCTGGCATGGAAAAGAAATTCAAAGTTAAATGCGATTTACATGTCTCCAACTCCATAAGATTGTAAAATCTGACAGGACACCACCATTACATTCTGACTGACTGAAAGAAAGGAAGCAGTGCTTGGGACTGAAGTCTTCATGTTTTCCCCCACAGTCCATAATTCACCTGTGAAACTCAATGGCACAGGACAGTACTGAGGCCAAGAGATTAGGAGGATTCAAATCAAGTTAGGTAGCTAAATGAATCAGGATGTCCACGCCGTTTCATTAGATTGGATAGAAATGTATATGGGATATAAACCCTTTTATTTCAGGGATAAGTCAACCAATAACTCGCTGGGGCTAAGAAGAAACTTTTCCTATGGGCAAGTTATGCCATAGATAGATATGAGGGGGCATCTCACCCCTTCCTCTGACCCATCTAGCACTGGCTATTGTTGATGCCAGGGCAGTAGACTAGTTGGACAACTGCTGTTTTCTGATGCTCCATACATCAGACAGCTGAGGGGCAGGATTTTTACTTGCTGGTTTACGTTCATTTCTATTAGCCACATTTCCCTTTGCCAGCAGCATAACCTTGAAACGACCTTCAGAAGCGAATGGTACTTAAAAAATGCTGCCCTACAAGAAAACAAACATGACTAAGCACCAGAAACACCTTCAAGCAACGGGGCTTGTGCCAGGCCTTTTGATATGCTAATAATTTGTCTACAGGGCTCTCCATCTGCTCTCTGTATCAAGTCCAAAGCTGGGCCTGCTGCAACACATTTTTTGCAGGTATTCTGATATATAAAGCAAGCTCGATACGTGCATTTTTCCGAAGATATTGTCAGGGCCTTAGGTTAGAAATGTAAGACAGCAGCATTAACTTTCGTAGAGTAATATCTTATCATTATGAAAGCTTTTTTACACAGGGAGGTACTTATCACAGTGCACTTCACCCACCACTGAAATGCAGCCTCTTCTGGGGTGCAAATGGCAGCTGTTTAACAGCGCACAGCATCCCCTCAAGCTAGCCAGGACAGGAAGCAAAGACGCACGATGGGACATCCAACCGAGTCAGATGCTAAATATCCCCTTGCTCTTTTGGGCATTTGGCGATTAGCTTATTTTTAAACCCCACACATACAGAATGTTAACATCTATAACGTACGATCCAACGCCCACTGTAATGATTCCCTTTAGAATCTTTGTGTCAGGCCTTTGGAACCAGTTCGGTCACCCTTCCTAGGAGTAGTATCTTACTCAGCAAGCAGTCCACTGATTATTACTTGTTGAGTGAAATACTACTCAGTGCGAGGAAGGGTGGTGTAATCAGCCCCGAAGTATTTAGAACTGGAAGGAGACACGTTGATTTTAAAAGATTATAAAACACTCTACTGAAACGAGAGCATTACACCTCAGGGGGAAAATGTAACTTTCAAAGGCATGTAACATTCTGGGCCTTCTAGGATTTATCAGTATCCTTAAGGGAATATATTTCTCTGTGATCAAGGCAGGGTCACACGTCCTGTCCTACTTTCCTCTCACCTCCATTGAAATACAGAAGACTTTGGAAAACTGGGAATTATGAAAACCCACCAATTGGGTGATGTCACACTAGTGACTGACGCAATGTAACCAATCCCCTGCCAGAGCACTGCTGAATAAAACTCCACCAGAATTTATGTCCTCTCCAGCCGGACTACTTGTCTGCAATGATAGTCCCCTAAATTTCACGGCCTCTCATTACTGTATTTGTACACTATGGAATAAGGTGATAACACATACCATAATGCAGTCCCTGAGAGATATTACTGGAGGTGGAGATGTTGAAGGCCAAGCCAGTTTTGTGTAGGCAGATGCCAGGGCATCTTGGGAAACTGCACACTGAATAAATACATTTCTGAAGTATAGGAGAACTAGAACAAAATGACTATTGGACCTCCCCCAGCCTCTCTGTCTCTGGGATATGGATTCAATTGTTTCCCTATTTGTAAGCATGTGGAATAAATTATTGTAATAGGAAACAGCTGTCTCGCTCACCATTTCTGCTCTCAGTTTTCAGTGAAACTTTGGGTTTAGTTGTTACAAACTTTTTATTTTTTAAAACAACCCAACCCTGAACGTTCTCTCTTTCTAGGTCAGGCCCATGGTACTTTGCTTAGTAATTTTCAAACATCAATTAAAGCATAAATCACATTTATCCCCTGCTCCAAAAATGTACTGTGCATTTTCCAGGATCATGTAGGAGAAGCAGTTCAGGTGCCAAGGCTTTTAGCCAATTTGTCGCCTCTAGGATTATGTCTACACAGCAAAGAAAAACCTGTGGCTGGCCCGGGCCAGCCGACTCAGGCTTGCAAAGATCGGGCTGTGGGGCTGTTTCATTGCTGTGTAGACTCCCTCCCATCTTGCAGGGTCCTAGAGCCTGGGCAAGTCTGAGCCCAGACGTCTACACAGCAGTGAAATGGCCACGCGGCCCGAGCCCCGCGAGCCCGAGTTGGCAGGCATGGATCAGCCACGGGTGTCTAGCTGCTGTGTAGACATACCCCCAGACAGTAGCATAGCTAGCGGGGTGCAGGGGAAGCAGCCGCTTCCCCCGTCTTTCCAAAAGCAGCCGGAGGAGCGGGGGGAGGGCGGGGGGGGTGAGGGCGCGGCATGCGGCCCGCAGCGCGGCCCAACAGCCGCGGCCGGAGGATCGGGGGGGGGGGGGGGGGGGGACGGCATGCGGCCCGCAACATGGCCCGCAGCCGCGGCCAGAGGAGCGGTGGGGGGGGGGGCGCGGCATGCGGCCCGCAGCGCAGCCAGCAGCCGCAGCCAGACGAGCAGGGGAGGGGGGCACAGGCTGGAGGCCCGCAGCATGGCCGGCAGCCATGGGGGGCTGGCAGCCGCAGCTGGAGGAGTGGGGGGGGGGGCACGGGGGTGGCTCGGCACGGCAGGAGGAGCCATGGGGGGGGAGGGGCGGGGTGGCCGGAGGAGGAGCCAAGGGGGGGGGGGCGGAGCGGCCGGAGGAGGAGCCAAGGGGGCGTGGCCAGAGGAGGAGCCAGGGCGGGCGCCTTTTTTATGTTTGCTCCCCCTCCCCTTAGAAGCTGGCTACATCACTGCCCCCAGGGCATGGTTAACACAGCAGTCACAGCACCGGCCTAGAGTGGGTCTCTTAGGAGAATATATTTTCTCCCCCATTCCAAGATGATGATAATGCATTGTGCTCCCACAGGATCTGAGACATCAGCTAAGTCTCGCAATAGTTTTATGAGGTGGGGAGCATTATTATTCCCATTTACACGTGGGGGTGCAAAGGCAAAGAGAGCATAAGTGACTTGGCCAGTGTTGCAATGAGTTAGTGACAGAATCCCGGTCTTCTGCTCTAACCACATTATCCACTGAATGGTCCCAAAACCCTTACAATAAACTGGACAGTCATAGGACTTACCCACAAAGCCTTTTCCATCTCTACTTCCACGGCCTACGAGACCACTCCCTGTTGTAATGCTGTGTCCAGTCTAGCTTTAACATTCCCAGGAATGTAGATGCTTCCCTTCCACAACTGAACAGCTCTCCCTATCAGGAGGCTTCCCCGACAGCTGAGCCGCAAGGCCTCTGCTATGTACCTTACCTATGTATTTAAAGAGGGTGCTGCTGATTCCTGCTAGCAGAGAAAGGGTTATCAAATCTCCAAGGCTCGCTGCTATGGGCGTGGCGACGTTGTCTGGATTTATCCCCACCTTCCTCGCACCAATGATCACGCCGATCATCACCAGACCTAGGGGAGACACAGACCAGGGGTTCAGACTCAGAGGATGATGCTGTTTGTTGTGTTGGCACCACTGCTCCACACTGTGCCAAGGGCTGCCCTGGTTCCGGGATGGCCCATGGTGGCTTAAAGTTGCTTTTGCCCATACTTGGATGTTGCACCAAGTGGAGTTTGGTTGCACTCAGGAAACGGGCCCAGGGTTCTCACTGTACTGAAGAACACAGCTCTTCCACGGGCCCATACACAGCAAAGCAAACACCACAGCTCAGTGCAGATGCCACTGAATGGCCCAAATGCAGATGCTTTCATCCCTGTCCGATAGTCTCTACTGGCTTGAAGTGGGACCGGGAACAATGCACATTCATAGATATGCACACAATGGGTACTCAAGACCAGGCAGCAGAAGCAGGGGACTAGAGTGGTGCCGTTCTCTGGGGTCACATCTAGATTCCACAGCACAAAGGCATTTTCCAGAACAGTATTCTGTATTATTCAGATTTTTTTTTACTTGCTTTTTAAACCCCAAGTGGCATGGGGCTGCCACTGCAGGTCATAAGCCAGCTCCCTGTCCCCAGCGTAAGGGTCTTGGCTGGGCATCCGTTTCCCCCAGCGATCCCTGGCTGCCAGAACAGCCGCTTGGGGACCACAGCTCTCTGGGCTGCTCTAATTTACAATGGGCCTGGAAGCTGGGCACTTCAGGATCAAGGGGGTATAAAAGCAGCACCTAGCCACGTACACACCCCCATCCTGAGGTGTGCTAAGCAAAATTCAGCTGTAGTTCAGGATCTGGGGCACAGTCTCTGGCTGGTTAGCGAGGGTGGAATTTTGGCTTATTAATATAAGCTGGTGAGACCAAAACTAAACACCAAAGGCCAGGTGAGCGTCAGACTCTGAGAACAAGAGAGCGCCCTGCTCCAGCAGCCCCAACCGGAACAGAGCGCAGCAAAACGCTTCGGAGAGTCACAGCAGCAACAATAGTTCATTTCACTTTACTTGAGAAAACGAGACCTTGGCAGAGATCAGACAAAACTCTTATCCGTGGGCAAGTCAACTGACAGACACATTTACCATCCTGACTCCAGTGTTTTCTGACTGTTTAGGGCAGTAGCTGATCTCCAGCCTCCAAAACAAGCCCAGATCAAATGTCCTTAGAGCTTCCCATGGCATTCTGTCCTCTGCCCCCACCCCAGGCACAATGCTAACCGCTGATGGCATGGTGTTGGGGATGCAGGCCAGGAAAGGAGAAAACTCTCTGGCTCAGAAACGTGTGTCTGCTTACAAAGGCCTGCGAGTGCTGAGTCTCCATGCGTGCCTGGAACATACTCCACTCTTCCGAACACCGCCCCCCCAGACAACAGCTCACACACATGCACGCGCTAGCCCCTCCCCTCTAACAAGCGCACACAATGCTCCCCCAAAAAGCACCCACCCACCCACTACGCCTTCTCCCCATGACACAAATCACCTGGCTCCCCTTCGACGTACAAACACGACCTGTTTCCTTAAGCGCACATGTCCACACAACAGCAACTTGCCACCGTAGCTAGGAAAGACCCTAACATTAGCTGAAGGTGTGTCAGCAAAATCCTTCCTTTTTACATCCAGTCAGATCTTTGGGGGAACAGAGGTTAATAAAAGCTGTGAGGTTTATATAAACTTCTGAGAACTTGTCTAGTGCTCCTCAGCACAAGCACCTCCGTTGTTCTTGGACTCTGGCCTGGGTACATCTGTATTCTCTGACTTGTCCTCTTTTTCTTAGAAGACTCCATGTGTGCAGGGCTGCTGCATAGGGTTGCCAATTTTAGTTGGACATATTCCTGGAGGTTTCGTCACATGACATAATCTTTAATTAAAGGTTAATCTTTAATTCCTGGAGTCTCCAGGACAATCCTGGAGGGTTGGTAACCCTAGATACACAACACATTGCTGCCCACTCACTCTCTAATAAGGATGTCGTGCTACCCTCTTGTGGCAGATGTGTGAATTCCTACTCTACCGTTTAACCGGACCCTCCTTACAATGACAGGTTTCAGAGTAGCAGCCGTGTTAGTCTGCAAGTGGGCTGTAGCCCACGAAAGCTTATGCTCTAATAAATTTGTTAGTCTCTAAGGTGCCACAAGTACTCCCCTCCTTACAATGACATCATTGTGGAACGGCCTGCCAAGAACTCAGCTCTGATTATCTTCATCTCACAGATAAGAGAAGTGAAGTGATTTGTCCAAGTTCCAAAAGTGAGTCAGTCAGAGATGCAGCCAGGAATAGAACTCAAGAGTGCTGACTCCCAGCTCCAGGCTTTAAACACTCGATCATACTAATCTACCCATGACCTTCCATGAGGAAAGGGACAGCTCTGACAGCCAGTCCCCATCCCTTGTCAAAAGCATACCATATTTCCCTAGATCGGCATGCTCCTAGAGAGAAGTGTGTGTGTGAGAGAGATGCTGTAAAAGAGCAGTGTGCGTAGACGTACAGTACCCTTTATACTTCAGATAACCCAGGGCATTTTGCACGGTGTGGGACCAACTTTACCACACGTCCTGGCAGCAAGGTGATTACAATACCCACTCTGCACTCACACTCAGCTCCGAGTGTTACAGGCTATCTTACTGCAAGATGGAGCACCAGAGCTTTTGGATGGCCACTTTTATGTGTCAATCAGTGAATTGCATTACTGGTTGGATGGAACACCGGGCTTTGGACCTGCTCAAAGATCTTCCCTGGGGCCTTCAAAATGATATATGGATTGGCCAACAGGGAGAGACAGGAAGGGGCTCCTCTGAAGGATGGTGCTTTTAACGTAGAGCACCCCTTGGTGCTGCCCTGCAGCGGGAGTGAGCCCCAGCCCTAACTGGTCTGAAGAGAATCCCAGTGGGGGAAGAGTGTCTGAACTTTCAAAGCACTGGGAACACAATGAATTTCTTTTCTTTCTTTAAAACAAATGTGTGTGTGAGTTTACAGTAGATGGATGGTGCCAGATGTTTGAGGACTGGCACTGGGGGCAGAGCAAATGAATGGCCCACCCTTTGGGAGCGGCAGAGGCCACAGAACCCAGAAATCAACAGATCATGGGGGACAATGGGAAATGGGATCCTGGGAGGAAGCAAGAGCAGGAGAGCGCAAGAGGGGAGGACTCCTGTCTCATACTGAGAAAGAGGGACGATCGATGAGTTATCTTAAGTGCCTATACACAAATGCAAGAAGCCTGGGAAACAAGCAGGGAGAACTGGAAGTCCTGGCACAGTCAGGGAACTATGATGCGATTGGAATAACAGAGACTTGGTGGGATAACTCACATGACTGGAGTACTGTCATGGATGGATATAAACTGTTCAGGAAGGACAGGCAGGGCAGAAAAGGTGGGGGAGTTGCATTGTATGTAAGAGAGGAGTATGACTGCTCAGAGCTCCGGTATGAAACTGCAGAAAAACCTGAGAGTCTCTGGATAAAGTTGAGAAGTGTGAGCAACAAGGGTGATGTCGTGGTCGGAGTCTGCTATAGACCACCAGACCAGGGGGATGAGGTGGACGAGGCGTTCTTCCGGCAACTAACAGAAGTTGCTAGATCGCAGGCCCTGGTTCTCATGGGAGACTTTAATCACCCTGATATCTGCTGGGAGAGCAATACAGCGGTGCACAGAAAATCCAGGAAGTTTTTGGAAAGTGTAGGGGACAATTTCCTGGTGCAAGTGCTGGAGGAACCAACTAGGGGCAGAGCTTTTCTTGACCTGCTGCTCACAAACAGGGAAGAATTAGTAGGGGAAGCAAAAGTGAATGGGAACCTGGGAGGCAGTGACCATGAGATGGTCAAGTTCAGGATCCTGACACAAGGAAGAAAGGAGAGCAGCAGAATACGGACCCTGGACTTCAGAAAAGCAGACTTTGACTCCCTCAGGGAACAGATGGGCAGGATCCCCTGGGAGAATAACATGAAGGGCAAAGGGGTCCAGGAGAGCTGGCTGTATTTTAAAGAATCCTTATTGTGGTTGCAGGAACAAACCATCCTGACGTGTAGAAAGAATAGTAAATATGGCAGGCGACCAGCTTGGCTAAACAGTGAAATCCTTGCTGACCTTAAACGCAAAAAAGAAGCTTACAAGAAGTGGAAGATTGGACAAATGACCAGGGAGGAGTATAAAAATATCGCTCAGGCATGCAAGAGTGAAATCAGGAAGGCCAAATCGCACTTGGAGTTGCAGCTAGCAAGAGATGTTAAGAGTAACAAGAAGGGTTTCTTCAGGTATGTTAGCAACAAGAAGAAAGTCAAGGAAAGTGTGGGCCCCTTACTGAATGAGGGAGGCAACCTAGTGACAGAGGATGTGGAAAAAGCTAACGTACTCAATGCTTTTTTTGCCTCTGTCTTCACAAACAAGGTCAGCTCCCAGACTGCTGGACTGGGCAGCACAGTATGGGGAGGAGGTGACCAGCCCTCCGTGGAGAAAGAAGTGGTTCGGGACTATTTAGAAAAACTGGATGAGCACAAATCCATGGGGCCGGATGCGCTGCATCCGAGGGTGCTAAAGGAGTTGGCGGATGTGATTGCGGAGCCATTGGCAATCATCTTTGAAAACTCATGGCGATCAGGGGAGGTCCCGGATGACTGGAAAAAGGCTAATGTAGCGCCCATCTTTAAAAAAGGGAAGGAGGAGGATCCGGGGAACTACAGGCCAGTCAGCCTCACCTCAGTCCCTGGAAAAATCATGGAGCAGGTCCTCAAGAAATCAATTATGAAACACTTAGAGGAGAGGAAAGTGATCAGGAACAGTCAGCATGGATTCACCAAGGGGAAGTCATGCCTGACTAACCTAATTGCCTTCTATGAGGAGATAACTGGCTCTGTGGATGAGGGGAAAGCAGTGGATGTGTTATTCCTTGACTTTAGCAAAGCTTTTGATACGGTCTCCCACAGTATTCTTGCCACCAAGTTAAAGAAGTATGGGCTGGATGAATGGACTGTAAGGTGGATAGAAAGCTGGCTAGATCGTCGGGCTCAACGGGTAGTGATCAATGGCTCCATGTCTAGTTGGCAGCCGGTTTCAAGCGGAGTGCCCCAAGGGTCGGTCCTGGGGCCGGTTTTGTTTAATATCTTTATTAATGATCTGGAGGATGGTGTGGACTGCACTCTCAGCAAGTTTGCAGATGACACTAAACTGGGAGGCGTGGTAGATACGCTGGAGGGTAGGGATCAGATACACAGGGACCTAGACAAATTGGAGGATTGGGCCAAAAGAAACCTGATGAGGTTCAACAAGGACAAGTGCAGAGTCCTGCACTTAGGACGGAAGAATCCTATGCACTGCTACAGACTAGGGACCGAATGGCTAGGTAGCAGTTCTGCAGAAAAGGACCTAGGGGTCACAGTGGACGAGAAGCTGGATATGAGTCAACAGTGTGCTCTTGTTGCCAAGCAGGCTAATGACATTTTGGGCTGTATAAGTAGGGGAATTGCCAGCAGATCGAGGGACGTGATCGTTCCCCTTTATGCGACATTGGTGAGGCCTCATCTGGAGTACTGTGTCCAGTTTTGGGCCCCACACTACAAGAAGGATGTGGAAATATTGGAAAGAGTCCAGCGGAGGGCAACAAAAATGATTAGGGGTCTGGAGCACATGACTTATGAGGAGAGGCTGAGGGAACTGGGATTGTTTAGTCTCCAGAAGAGAAGAATGAGGGGGGATTTGATAGCTGCTTTCAACTACCTGAGGGGGGGTTCCAAAGAGGATGGAGATCGGCTGTTCTCAGTGGTGGCAGATGACAGAACAAGGAGCAATGGTCTCAAGTTGCAGTGGGAGAGGTCTAGGTTGGATATTAGGAAACACTATTTCACTAGGAGGGTGGTGAAGCACTGGAATGCTTTACCTAGGGAGGTGGTGGAATCTCCTTCCTTGGAGGTTTTTAAGGCCCGGCTTGACAAAGCCCTGGCTGGGATGATTTAGTTGGGAATTGGTCCTGCTTTGAGCAGGGGGTTGGACTAGATGACCTCCTGAGGTCCCTTCCAACCCTGATATTCTATGATTCTATGACAAAAATGAACAAACAGGGACGGGGGTGCAGGACACAGGCACAAAACAAGGGATTTAAAGGGACATGGAGAGGAGGAGCACAGACAACACCCACAGCTCCAAGAAGGCATTCAAGGAGTCAGTAGACACCGCCCTTGAGAATTCTGCGCAGATGTGTGCATGAATAAGGAACCCAAAAAAGGCCCCAAAGTCACATCCAACGTCCTTCTCTTGGACTGACGGATGGCACCGCCTTGGCCAGTGCCAGGAGGAGGCTGATGAGGAGGTTTTTGGACTTTCCCTGGAGACTGAAGTCTTCTCTCCACAGCACAGGTACAGCGTGGATGAAGCAGGGCAAGCTCCCCCCATCACACCAGCATGCCTCGTCCCCTAACTAGAGGTGCCAGGGGAGCGCTCTCTCTACAGTGCATTCAGTCCTTGGCCACCCTAGGTGTCAGTTTGTGGTGGTGATTTCAATAATCCAGTAATGTTTTGGGGATGTGGCTACCTGTCCACTGGAAGTTCCACCAAGACCCCAAAATCGTTTCACGTCAGCTACTGAACATTGTCCCAGATGAGAAAGGAGCAAACAGTTCATGGAGAGCAGGTGTGCATGGAAAGGTGGTTTCTCACTGGCTCAAGTTACCGGGTGTGGTGGGATTAACGAGACTCACCTAGGGAGAGTGCAGCTATGAATGCTGTTGTCACGCTGCTCGCACAGAGCACTGCGGCCTGATTCAGCTCCACGTGCCCCTTTGAGATCGCTCCCAGGATGACAGCAGCTATGGCAGCCAGCAGCCCCACTACAGTGGCCTGTACCTGTTGGGCAAAAATCAGCTGGTAGGCAGTGTTCCCTGTGGGGTCAGTGACGCTGAACACATAACACAGGAGACTGCGATCCCCTTCATCACCACCAGCATGGCACTAATAAGACGTGGGGATCATTCCACCCCACATTCAGGAAACTGCACCCCTGAAA
This sequence comes from Emys orbicularis, assembly GCF_028017835.1. Taxonomy (NCBI): domain Eukaryota; kingdom Metazoa; phylum Chordata; order Testudines; family Emydidae; genus Emys; species Emys orbicularis. The sequence continues at coordinate 110,519,090 of NC_088689.1, forward strand.
GCCAAACTCCAGCTGATTTCCTCTAAGAGAAAATCCCAATTCCATCAGAACACTCACTATAGAACGTAATGAGCTGGCTAGAGTGTATGTGCTCCATTGCCCTCTACAGGATCCACAGTGTGTCATATGCCTTATATGGTTAATGGAGATTCTCCTTTAGATTAAGTAAAAAGGGCCTGTGCTTTTGAAGCAGGAGGCTCTGAGTTCTGTCCTTGCTGTTGCAATGAAGTTTTGGGTAGGCAGCATAATTATGAAGTGATAGGTGACCCCAGATTTGTTACGATATTTAGGGGCCCTCCTGTAAAGGCTCCATGGGATGCAGGTTCAGAAATCCCAACCAAGTATTTAAAACCCTTACAGAGGCCTGAAAAGTCCAGATGTCATGGCATTTACCCATCAGCTGTGGACTCCCCATCTGCAGAAGTGCCACTGATCGCTGTGAGAGGAGACGAGGAAGGGTTGCAGAGGCATAGTGTAGTACAAATGCCACCAGCACAGAAGCACATCCCCTGATCCACCACATACAACCTCTAGGTTAACTGCTGGATTTTAACACATCACTCCGAGAATCAATAGGTTTTTCATAGGGACGGATTCTGTGCCACTAACAATAAATTTCTGACACAGCTGGCAGGAGACGTGAGCTCCACACTCCACCCCAGTACGAATTCCCGAGACTGAACAGCCTGAGAAGGCAGTTTAGCAAAAGAAAGGAGCCTTTCCCAGCTCCAGATGGAGCGGCTTACCTGAATCAGGGCTAAATTGCAGGTGGCCATTTTCCACTGTTCCTGGGTATCATCCATCTGTCCCGTGTTAGCCTGGAAATCAAGAGAGAAAGTGAAAGGCCTGCTGCTCCTGTGGCACTGGCAGCAAGAGGGTTTCACTTGGACCCTCTAGGAGAGAGCAAGCTAAAGTCAGCATGATGACAGATGCTAGCCAGTGTCCCCAGTCTTCCTCACTTCCCCCTTTCTCATTAATGAGAATCCCCCTGCCCTAGCCTCTGAAGGGCAGCAGAGTTCAGCTCTTGTCTCTTGCAGGGGGGGGTAGGATATCAGCAGACACGCTGGGCCAGACTTTCAAAGGCAGGGACCTGAGCTGCGTGCACCGTGTCTGCAGGAGCCGATCCCACGCGTGTGCGCCCACATCCCCGTGCAAGCTCTGCAGGCGCTACAGACGAGTGTGCAAATTCCAGGCTCGCAGCTCAGGCGCCTGCCTTTAAAACGCTGATGTACAGCGTCAGGCGCTCAGGGCTGCCAAGGGACAGGAATACGCTCAGAAAAGCCACATGGTTTAGCCACTTCTTCCAGATACGGGAGGCTGACTGTGGCCTTTGACAGAGCCCATAACCATCTGGGACCATCTCTACTGGTGCTGCTGATGGAAACCACTGGGGTGATTGTGCTGTGCAAACTGAAGAGAAATGACACAATAAAAAAAAACAACAACCCACAGCCTTCTTCCTACAAGGGAAAAAAAACACCCTTCAGAATAAGACTCGTGGAAGGAACAGGCTATAGATGCCAAATAGTCTCTTCCATTGTCAGGCTACTCAGATTCCAGTCCAACCCACGTCAGACTCAGCAGAGAAAACCTGTCACCTCGCACACGGAGCACAGCTGGGCCATTTGTTACTATTCATTCCTTACAAACGGTTTTGTGGCCTGGCCTGTCTTAGGGGCAGACCTGCAGTAGGGTCATACCCCAAAGCAACAAAAGGACTCCTAAAGGACAGGTCACGCTGCTGCCAGAGGGGCTAGATCATGCCATGAGTTGCAGAAGCTACTGAAGGTCCCAAGAAGCCTTGGGGGACTTAGGAACATCCACACGCTGGTCTGCTGGGACAGCTCACTGCCAGGGATGGGAAGAAAAGCTTCGGTATCCATAACAGTCAGCGGCCATAGTGAGGGACATCTCAGTAGTGCAGCTCACAGCTCACCACTGGTAGACACTTTGCGTACAGCCAATGTTCTCTTTTGTCTCTCTCAATTTTTGCAACACCCTCCAACGCTGGCAACTGGACACATATGGATAAATCATCCTTTAAGAGCCAACCAGCTGCAGAATCAGGGCATGAACCTTATTTAACACTCCCCCCTGCCTGAAACACCTTGTTTCAGCTTAGCAGGGAAGGGGTCTCTGTTTCACACACACATACACAGAGAAGAGGATGGGGTCTTTGTTTCACTCTCTTTCTTGGTCACACACACACACGCGCGCGCAAGTAGGACCTATTGGTCAAAGGATTCCTTCCTGCTCAACCCCAACCCCAACCCCACCTCCCCTTACCCCCCAAGCTTTACACTTACAGCCGTAGAGAGTCTGGATGCCAGGGTCATTTCAAGGTTACCCTTCAAGCCAACCAGGGCAGGAACCAGGATAAAAACTTCTGTAATTGTCCGAAACACATCCCAGTGCTAAAAAGGAAGGCAACATGAAGAACGTCAACCTCATCTAATACCATTCTGCCTACTCCTTGTTTTTGACCGGATATGGGTTCCCCTCCCACCCCTCACTTCCTGTCCTAAAACATAGGGCATTCACTGTGAACAACTGGCATGCTCCAACCCCAGAGGCAGCTGTAATTTGATGGCGGGTGAAACAATTTTTGAGTTTACAAAGTGTTCTCTGATCTCTTGGGCAGATAGTCATTAATAATATCTCATATTTATGTAGTACCTATTATCATTCAGAGTCACAACAGTCAAAACAAAGAGATTTTGAACAGGGTATAAAAAATACTTGTGCCTTAGGGTTTAAGACAATCTCTATCTATTAGGAATTAGGATGAGACCTTCCTGGAAGCATCTTCCCACTTTGGGTTTCCGGATACTGAACTGGATGGACTGCAGGTCTAATCCAGTATGGCAATCCCCATATTCCGATGATTGCCTTAGAGTTGAGTTACATGAAGCTGATGTTTCAAACTGTGACGTTTTATACGATCTGAAATCTCAAGTACAGTAGAACCTCAGAGTTACGAACACTAGAGTTTCGAACTGACCAGTCAACCACACACTGCATTTGTAACCAGAAGTATGCAATCAGGCAGTAGCAGACACCAAAAGAAAGAAAGAAAGAAAAAGAAGCAGATACAGTACTCTGTTAAACGTAAAGTACTAAAAAAAATAAAAGGGAAAGCAGTATTTTTCTTCTGCATAGTAAAGTTTCAAAGCTGTATTAAGTCAATATGCAGTTGTAAACTTTAAAAAGAACAACCAGAATGTTTTGTTTTGTTCAGAGTTCCGAACAACCTCCATTCCCGAGGTGTTCATAACTCTGAGATTCTACTATGGCTTCAATGACTACTGCAGAAATACTGTGAAACTTATTTGAATATACTGCATGGTACCTTCAAAGATAATGTCTGGCCATGCACTGAACTACTGTATGTTCAGGAGGTTAACAGAGTCATGCTGTACCTAGAGGAGATCCTATCAGAGAGAAATGACACACCAGAAAAGCTTATCAGAAGTTTCTGAACTCTGCAGAGCTATTCTGAAACTGATCCAAGATCTGCAGCAAGACCCCTTGTCAATTACTGTGGGAAATCTGATTCCGGGATAAACTGTGAGGTGGACTATCAAAGTTCCTCCTAACGTCGCTTCCAATTGCATTGTTGCCCAATACAGCCAGTTAGGAATACAAGGATCAAATTCAGTCCTGGTGTAAGTGGATGTATCTCCCACTGATACCATCGTACAGAGGTCAGTGGCCTGGCATCTCAGCAGACATTAATCCAGCTGAAGACCCTGGGAGCTGCAGGCGTTCAGCACCTTTGAAAATCAGGCCACAAATAGACCTAATTTAATAAAAACCCACAAGTGAGGAAGTGGTGGGCAAAACATCGCTTCTGATTCTTCTGCAGTGACGACCTGGAAAAATAAGCTACAGGATGTTAAGAGCTAACATGAGAGGGGAAGGCATACTAGCCATACTACCTGAAAGTCTTTAACTTTTGTTTGATTTTGTCAACACCTAACTCAAACACTTGAAAAACATTTGGGGGGGGGGGGGAAAAAGAGATCTTTGTTAAAGATTCAAACACCCCTCCACCTCTTTAATTAAGGGCTAAGCAAGCTTCTCTCTAGTACACATTTGATCCTTCCAGTGAGTCTTCCAGAAAAAACAGGAAAGACCAGACTTGATCTTCTTACTGTAAAAAAAAAAAACAGGCATAACTTTACCTCCCGCCACCCCACCTCCCCCAAGCTTGCAGGTTTTATACATAAAAAGGAAGCCAAAAAAGGACAGAAACACAAGAGTTTAATTTCTTTTGCAGGCCAACTTTAAGGAGCATGGTTTTGTCATACCAATATGTTCTTGAGTTTCTATTGTATTCTTCAGATTCCTGTATGGATCTTGCAGGCTTCAAACCACAGTAGGCTAAGTTAATGGAGTGCCTTGTATGACTGGCAATGCTTCGCTTTACATATTGTATCTTTTATATGAATTACTTTGTGGGTCCATGGACAATTAATTACAAATGAAAAAAAGTAAAAAAGAAAAACAATATTCAGGTCACTTCATTTTTCCCCCATTAGAGAGTCTCATTGGTAACATGCCAGGAATCCAAGGGCAGTATTAATTATTATTATTTGTACTGCAGTAGTGCCTGGTGCCCCATCCTGGGCTAGCCCCCCTTGTGCAGGCTGCTGTATAAACTGAACAAAGAGTTTACAATCTAAACTGAATGAAACACAAAGATCGAAACCAGTTTTAACACAGAGCAGTGATTTTCAACCTATGGTCTGCGGACCCCTGGACATCCGCAGACTATGTCTAAGATTTCCAAAGGGGTTCGCACCTCCACTTGAAATTTTTTAGGGGTCCGCAAATGAAAAAGATTGAAAACCACTGATATAGAGGAACAGTCCTCAGCGACGACCGCTTCCCAGGTGGAATACTCCAGCTAGATTCTGTGGCGTTACAAAGGGGTACAGGACCAAAAGCAGGGCGGGGGCCCTTCACACCTGCACTGGGGACAGATCAAAACTGAAATGAGCTGGCCTGTGCTGTTGGAGAAGCTCAGGGCTGGACTACTGGGTGGCGCGGCAGGTCAGGACTGAGGTGCATTAGCAGAGCCGGATTGGGCAGTCGGTCTGGAACAACAGATGGGTGCAGCAGGTCAGGACTGCAGCCCAAGTGTGTGTGTGTGGGGGCGGGGGGGGGGGGGAGATGCCTGAATAAAGACTTCAGGAATGAGTCTAAGAATAGTAACATCTTCATGATTCCTCCCTCCCCACCAACTCCAAGTGAAGTGAAAACAGGTTTAGGAGGAACGTGAACATCCCCTGCAGTATCGCAAACCTACACTAATGTCACAAAACTAGGAAGCGAAACTCATGAGAAACCCAAAATAAAACTGACCTCCCTCATTTCACTGTCCAAACTAATCCAAGCAGAAAAAGTTAAACATAATACATTGCATAAAGCAAATAATTTTATAAAAATCCCTGTCAGTGCTAACAATCTCATGTGCTACTAGCAACAAAAGATGAAGAATACTTCATGCATATGGCCATAATCTGGACAGCATCTCACTGAAGATGAAAGAGAAGCTTTATTCCTGAATTTTCATGCTTGAAATGTAATCCTCCTGGATCAAACTTGATTCCTCACATTAATGGAACATAGTGGGCCAGATACCGACCCGTGGTCTAAAAGGTTTGTGCTTCTCTAGCAGTGCAAAGCCGTCTGGAAGCCGGTTCAACAAGTTGGCTGCGAATTCCTGTGGGGTAGGTGGAGGTGTCTAGCCAGAGCAGTTCTAAGCCATACTCCACCCGCAGTGCAGGGAGCACATCATGGGCATGACTAGAGCACTAAGCCATTCTGGTTATCCCCAGAGGGAGGAACAGAATCTGGGGGGCTGCTACCAGTCAGGGCATCCTAGAGCAGCCTTGCGGCTACTCATTGGGGATCCATAAAGCTGATTTACCGCCACCTTCCCAGCCCCTCTAGTTGTGTCAAGCACAGCTGAAGATTTGGCCCTCAATACAAATTCTATCTGTTTAAATTAAAGTACAAATAGATTAATTTGCATATATCTCAGATGTGGTATCATTTAACATTCAGAACCCACCACTGTGCCAACGTCAGCCCTGAAATAGGCAGGTGCACAATTCCAGGAAATGTACAATGGGGTGACAGAGTACAGAACAGGTCTCATTGACTCTACAGTCGATTTCAAATTCGAGCGGAGAACAGTTCATTTCTCCCTTGCCTACACGTTTTAATTCCTCTGTCCCACTGCTATTACTTAGCGGGTAACCTGGTAAAGCAAATGGGATGCAGTTAAAAAAGCAGTTGCTTTTACTCTTGTTTTTTGCTGGTGTATTAGCCTCTGATTTGGGAGCTGTTCATTTGACTGTATCTGTTTTTCTATAATCTCAAAAGACCAATGGAGTGCATCTGGCAACTTCCTCTCCCAACCTGTTATCACCATGGATCAGCTGATGCTCAGAAGAAACAGTGTGGCCTCTCTCCTTGGCTAAGCTTGCAAAGTGGAATAAAGGAGTTATCTTGAAGAGCAGCCAAAAATAGAAAGCATCGCTTAGTGCAGTTCCCATCCCCATGGCTGCTATAGGAAGCCAAGTAAATCGGAACGCACTTGCAGCCACAATACAGAGGCATTTACTTTCCACCTGCCTTCCTTCTTCCCCTCGCTCATTCACAGCTTGCAAAATATTGGAAGTGACTCCATTGAAATCAGTGGCAAGACTCTCTGGGTATGTCTACACAGCAAGTGGCAGCCCGCAACAGCGAGTCTCAGGCTTGGTCTACACTCACCCCCCCAAATCGAACTAAGGTACGCAACTTCAGCTACGTGAATAACGTAGCTGAAGTTCGAAGTACCTTAGTTCGATCTTACCTCGGTCCACACGCGGCAGGCAGGCTCCCCCGTCGACTCCGCGGTACTCCTCTCGTCTAGCTGGAGTACCGCAGTCGACGGCGAGCACTTCCGGGTTCGACTTATCGCGTCCAGACCAGATGCGATAAGTCGAACCCAGAACTTCGATTGCCAGCCGCCGAACTAGCGGCTGGGTGTAGACATACCCTTAGAGTCCGGGTCTACAAACTTGGGCTCATGCTATGGCACTAAAAGTAGCTGTGTACACAGTCAGGCACGGGCTCCGAAGCCGAGGGACGGGGTAGGCTTCAGAGCCTGAACTGCAACGTGTACACAGCTGTTTTTAGCCCTGTAACGCTAGACGCGGGTCTGAGATTCGCTGCCACAAGCCACCACTTGCTGTGTGAATGTACCCTGTTAAGCAACTGCTTGCAGCCCTGTGCTTTTGGGGGTTCCATGCAGACTTATAATCCATGGAGTGGAGTGGCAACTCACCTCTCAATCTTTTGGCAGTAGGAACTGAGAAGGAGGCACGTGCCTCTGCGTATCCCTTTATAGCAAGGTAGGGCCCTGAAAATTATATATAGCCAGTCTCAGCTTCCTGCACAGAGCCACTCCGCTGCTCTTTGGCAAAACAAGAGCAGGGTAAGTAAACTCATGTACACTCACTACACACCATCCACTTCCATTATTGAGATGGTACTTGTTCGAGAGATGTGAACACACACAGACAAGGGTAAATAAGGGGATGCTGGAAAGCACCTTGTTGCAGTAACTGGAAATCCTTTAAAACAGATTTCTGAGTGTCAGACCATCTCCTGCTAAAGGGCGGGGCACAGTGTCAGAGTTATGAGAGCTAGAAAGGGCCGCTGGGGTCCGTGAATCTCAATGTTATCAACTCTCACAATTTCATGGCAAGTCTTGTGATATTTTCCTTAAGACCACAGCTCTTGGGGTCACATGAATACATCAAAATCTCAGCCTGTTTAAAAAAGGAAGTAAATTTCTAGTCCTCATGGTTATGGAGAAAAGCTAGAAAACATGAATCTTGCTGGCTCAAAGACCAGAACGCAAATAAAAAGCACCCCGAACATATTATTTTTTGAAATCTCATGATTTTTAAGTCATCTCATGATGTTTTAGGGTCCAACTCATGATTTCTGAATGCTTCGAGTCAGAAATTCTGCAATCTATTGCAGAAACGGTCTCCTCTAAGCTAGTTTTGATTCTTAGCAGCAATGATGCCTTAACCACCTCCTCTGGGAGTCAATTCCACTGTCCAATGGTTCCTTTTCCTATTAACTTAGCAACTTTCCCCCATTATTTTGCTTAATGCATGGCACCATCCTGTGCATGTTTCCAAGACCCTAATGTGTAAATAAATTAAGTATATATTAAATACAGAGTCTGGTATTTATATCACATGTACAATATGTTGGAATGTGTGCGTCAAGTATACGTCATATATTTTCTACCTAGACAGATCCAAAGGTACAGCAATGTTCTTGAACATGGCCCTGCTTTCCAACAAATCCAAAGGATACATTCTACGTTAAGGGAACGTTTACACTTAAAATACCGCAGCTGAGCTGCTACAGCACTTCTGTACTCCCTACGCTGACAGGAGAAGCCATCCTGTCGGTGTACAAAATCTACCTCCTTGAGAGGTGGTAGGTAGGTCGACAGAAGAATTTTCCCTAGTGCTTACATAGGGACTTAGGTCGGCTTAAATGCATCGCTCAGGGGTGTGGATTTTTCACACCCCTGACCAACGTAGTTAAACCGACTTCATTTTCTAGTGTAGACGAAGCCTACAATTTACCTACTTGACAAGGGCTTGGTGAGGATTAGTATTTTAATGTCTGTATCCTGCTCTGAAAGATAAGGCTGCAGATAAATAAGTGCTAAGTATTATTATATAGCACAGGGGGAGATGGTTAAGGAGAGGGGCTCCTGTAAGACTAAAAGGTAGGTCTGTGCCTTGGACCAGAGCACAGGCGGGTTGTTAGGCATAGTACAGCAGCAGTTAGCCATTCTTTCTTTGCTGCTCCTCACATCATATTCTCTTGAATCAATTCATTCTTTGCACCATTATTTTCCTTGGTCAAGTGACAGAGCAAGACCCCACCCCACCCCCAAAATAAAGCAATGCCCATACTTGGCTCCTGCTGGGGTACAAGTGCCAGAGAATCCTATGAATTCCAGCTTGCTTTTGAGCACCGTAGATAACAGTGGGACACAGTCTGAAAGCAGCGGAAGTTGTGCCAACATTTTGATTTGCAAATCCACCCGCATAAGGTACCCAAACAAGATCAAATTTTGAGTTTCTATTTGTGCCACCAGTACAGAGGAAAGCTAGATGAGCCAGATTCTGATCTCGGGCACGGTAGTGTAAATCCAGCACAACTCCACTGAAGTCAAAGGGAGTTATGATGAATTTACACCCAAGAAAATGGGATCAGAATCTGGCCCAGAAATGTTTAGATTCTAGTCTGGTTATTTCTTATTCTGTGCCTATCACCAGGATAGCTGAGTGCCTTCAAGATTAAAGAATAATCAATGAAAATAACCTCTAGTATCCAAGAACTGAAATGATAAACTTGCTTCAAAATGTGAACATGTTAACCACAGCTCTGACCTGGAACTTTCTGGGGGACAGAATGAATATCGTACAATAGATGAATATGCTATAGCATTTGTTTGATCCCAGTACCGTGGCCTGGTGCAGTTTCATACAAGTTGCCCCAAAATGTGTGGCTAGACACAGAATGGGAGGAACTCTTCCTCTACTGTACCTAGGGTACTGTCTGTCCAGCCGCCCATCCCTAAATACAAAGCCAAACACCCTGACTTAAGAAGAGCCATTCCTACATATTGACACAAAGAGGATGCTCTTTGCCATCGGGTCCTGCCCAGGCTAATCGTGCTCACTAGACAAACAAATTACAAATGCATATGCAAGGTCACCCAGGCAAACCAGCCCCTTGCTACTAAGCTGCTTGATCACACATACGTACTTGAACAAGATCCATCAACAGGCCAGCAGCCACCATGCCCAAACCAGCCAAGAGGAATGGCACGAAGATCTGGGAGGCAATGGAGAAGGACGTCTCTGGGAGAAATCCATTAGCCGACCTGGTCAGCTTGCAGGTGAAACCTCTCAGTTTCTTCCCATGGAAGCACAGCTCCAGTTGTAGCTGGGTGACCACCATGGTCAAATGCCGTTAACCCATATTCAACAGGCAGAGCACGAAAAAAAGCCAGGAGCTCACACACATCACATGCCCAGCTGCTTGCTCCACAGTTTGAAGACACTTCTCCCCAACCTAGCAACGAAGCCACAGTCCTTTAGTTTCCTCTTCTCCTCCTCCCTTCCAGAGAACCACAGCAAGCTTATCTTCCAAAATCAGCTTGACTTGGTTGAGCTCAGACTGCGAGGAGCCTCATGGAAGCTCTTTCTCCATGTTACATCCAGAAGAATTTAGAAGAGAAGAAAGGAAGATTGCTGAGATGTTTGTGGATAAATACTGATGATCCGACCCCTGCTCCAGCTTCCCCCAGCTCAGCGAAAACCAGAAAGACCTGCTCCTCAGGCTATGGCATAAGAGTCCCTGAGCAAAGAGTGACAGGCCATGCAGGAATCCCTCGGTGTTCTCAGAGGCACAGGTGTCCTTTCTCCTCAGGTTACATTTCTTCGCAGAACATGGCTTGCCTTTGATACAATGGTTTAATATATAAGCTGGTGCTGAAGTAGCCCCACCATGTGGGGCATTGAACTTTTCTCACCGTTCCAAGGCCAAGGGGTGGGGCAATTAATATCCAGGTTTTCATTTGGTTTCCCTCAAGGTCGCCGAGAGCAGGAGTCCACGCCTGTTACAACCCCGGCTATTACCCAGCTCCCATTGGGAAAGGCAGCAAAACTGTACTGGCTGTGAGAGAACGTTTGCCCCGCCTGACCCCCTTTTTGCTCCCCCCTCTCCAGTCTCGTCTGTGGTGTACGAGCTCAGGAAGGAATAATCAGCTTATGTCGGCTGTATCTCTGAATGATTGACTTAAAAAAATTCCACAGAACCAACCAATGAGCTTCAAAGACGAATACCCTTATCTGCTGTCATCACGTCAACTTTCAGCTACCTTGCAAAGACCAAGATAAAAGTCACAGCAGGAGCTTATTTAAGGTAGCTCTATAATCTTACTAGACCATGGGGAAAGAAGGAAAAAGTTTCCAATAGCTAATATATGCTCTTTCATATAGGGGAGGGATAGCTCAGTGGTTTGAGCATTGGCCTGCTAAACCTAGGGTTGTGAGTTCAATCCTTAAGGGGGCCACTTAGGGATCTGGGGCAAAAATCAGTACTTGGTCCTGCTACTGAAGGCAGGGGGCTGGACTTGATGACCTTTTGGGGTCCCTTCCAGTTCTATGAGATAGGTATATCTCCACTTCCTGTCCTAAAGCTTATTCCTGCATGCTGCTGAATAGCTTTTGCGTTCCACCCCAGAGGTGGCTTCATCTCAGTGCTTCCTGCTTAAAGATACATGGCCAAAGTCACTGGCATACGCCCATTGACTTCGGTGTGGTTGCGCCCATTTATGCTAGTAAATTTGTATCATTCTTTGTAGATATGGGCCTAAATTGTAAAGCTCAAATCCAGATCCAAACTTGGGGGTGGGGGCGTTAATGGAACTTGGAAGGTGTTTTGTCAGGGCTCCTCTGTGACAGGATGGATTAATTTAAATCAGCAAACAGGAAGCCTTGATTTAAATCATCAATTTTAATCATGTTTTGAATTTGTACTTTTTAGTTATTTTCCTGAAGAAAAGTTGATTCTCACTGGTTGATAACTATTAAACCATGTGGATTTGCAACTAAATATAGCCTTTACTCTAAATTTGGTGCTTCTTTCTACTAACCAGGAGGGTATACTATAGCTATATACATTATATAGCTTAACGTACAATTATTCAGATTCTTCATTTTTATAATTTTAGAAAATGGTAAATGATTCATTTCTTATTCACTATCTGGTGATTAACTTTTTTACTTGTTATTTGTGTCAAGTCCTATTTGGATGGAAATGCAAATTCAATTAAAATGCTAAAAAACTGCATTTTGCTTGTTTTAATTAAATAAATGTGCTGGAAACACAAGAAAAAAAAAGCATACCAAAAAGTTTATCAAAACATATTTTGCATTTAAAACTAAACTGTTTATTAAACGAAGGAAGTATTATCTGTAGTTAGTGAATTGAACCAATTATTTCTGATCAGTGTGTCCTTCAAGATTTTGGAACTAGTAGATCCCATCCTCTCACATCTAGTTTCTATTTGCAAATTAGAAGAGAAAATAACAAGCTTTCCTGCTTTTTCAACTCCCAATTGGCTTCTTAATTTTGAATGAACTAGTCACTGAACTGAACTAGTTGAATAAACTGAAATGAAGAAAATATTCTCTCTGCAGTCAAAAGCTGGCTTAACACATAACAACTCTGCTCCCAGGTGCTTAGCTAGTGGCTGCCACCAATTCAGTGGCTTTCTTTCTTTCAAAGTTGGCACCAAATATGTACTATTGAATGTAAATTTTGTATTTAAATGATTTTAATAGATTATAATATTTAAATTTCAAAATTAATTTTAAATGTTTTTTAAATAAAGTTGTATTTAATTTAAATAATCTGATTTCAATTTAAAAAGTCTGTTTTTTTTAAATCTTCACTTTATACTCATCCTTCTCTGTAATAATTTGGATGGCATGTTAGGGTCTTGGAGTCAAAAGGTTCTATATAAGTTATTTGTAATGAAAGGGGATTTGGACGGCCTGAGGTATTGGAAATTGGATAGTGAGCCTTTCACTGATCAGTTGCTGGTTTAAATCCAGCCAGTCAGTAGTGATAGAAATCGCTGGCTGTTTGGTGGCCAGTACAAAGAGTCTGCCTGTCTCAGTCCAGTTCCTAGCATTCAAAATCAACATTGAAAAACCCTCATTACTATATTTGGCACTAGCTGGCCTCTGAACAGGCATTCTCAGCAAGGAGATTTAAGAACACATGGGCCATGTAATCTGAACTAGTATTTGTCCCCAGCACTAAACACACTGGCTGGGAGTGTGGATATCTTCCCCAGCCCTAAATTCACAAACACACACACAATTATCAAGTCTATAGGGTTTGGCTGCACAAGGATCTCCAGGTAAGTGTTACAGGCCACAAAGCAAGAGCCCTGGCTCCAGATTCCTGACTCAGTCCTTTGCTGCTCCCAGAGATGATGCACCAGGAGCAATGCAGGGAGGCAGTATTCTCAAAGCCAGTGGGATTTGAGACTCCATCAATAGCAGCACATGGTGGCTGTCAGGAAGCAAAGAAGGGAGGTCGTTTCAAACCTCCCTGCTGGAGGAGAGCTCAAAGGGATGGGAACAGGGGAGACTGAACAGAGAAGCTCTCTCCAATGCCTACAAAATGGGTTTTATGACCCAGTCTGCTTCTTCCCACCAACAACTTCAAGGTAATAGGATGAAGCTCTGGTTCCACGCAGAAGTCTGAGGTCAACTGAGTAACGAATGCAGGGCTGGTCCTAGGCAGCAACCTCAGGATTTCAGGGGTTTGTATGCATGTATGCAGATAATCAATATACACAGTCCTAAAAAGTCACTGTACATTGTGAATTGCTTGTTCATAGACAAAAGCATTAGTATAAGGAAAGTATCAGATTGTTTGAAAGATCCAGGTGCCATAAAGTGACATAATAGCTAGTATGTCCTATATTAAAGCTTCGGCAAGCTGGGGTGAATGAGTTTATCACACTCTGTCACGCTCCATTACTAAGCAAGCACAATAAAGAGCATTCAACTGGCAAATCGACAGGCAGAAAACATAGTTAACTTAGGCGGCCCATGTTTGCACACTGGCTTTTTTTATTGTACACTTAAGGAACCTCTGATCGAGAGTCATATATCCAGAGCCTCACCCCTTCCAGCACAAACTGTCCCACAAGGTAATATTTTGTTTACACTAAGTTCTTTGGGGCAGGAACCACTTCTGGTTATATGCCTAGACAGCACCTAGCACAGTGGGGCTCTTACCCCTGACCGGGGCCTCTAATGAATAACTTTCAAAAAGAAAATCAAAAGCACTAAGAGGAGCACAGGGAAAGACACAAAATGCCAAAGAACAAGATTTTAAACACATTTTCTTTAGATGTGACTTAACCTTGCTGCAGAATGTGGTAGCACAAGCTGTCCCCAACCGTGTTGTGTATACCACTGTGGCTGGCCACCTTCCTGTCCTCCATGTTCAAATCACTGGAGGGCAGGGCTGTTAAGCACCAGTGGGCTCCAGGAATAAGAACAGGACTGATACTGCTAGTTCACTGCCAGTTTGGGGCAAATTATTTCAATTTCATTTTTTAATGTATTTATCTCTCTCCCTCTATTTGAACAGCGACAAAAAGGAGAGGGGAGCGTTTATGTCAAGGTGGGCTGGGAGCAGGCAGACCATGAGTGAACAGGGGAGGAGGCCAGAAAGGAGCACCAGGGAAATGCTGAGTTCCTATTCATTCAGCAGAAGCAGCAGCAACAGGTGGTTTGGGATAGGTTAGCCTGGTGAGGAGGCAGAAAAGGGAGGAAGAGTCCAAGCATCAGTGAGTCCATCCGTGCGGGGGTGGGGGGAATGGAAAGAGCCATACATTCACTTGGGCTGTGCACATTGATCAGGCCAAGTGCTAGCAGCTGGAGCGCTTGTCTTTCCACAAGTGAGCTTGCACTGTGCTGATTTCTTCCCTGACTGGTTAGGAACTCGGCATGAGAGGGAAGGGTACTATGTATTCTTATTCACATGGAACTATTTGTAATTTCTGTTGGATAGGGGGAGTCATTTCACTTCCTGTTCTCAACGACAGAGTGACGTTGCTGTGCAACTGTTTAACAACTGGCATGTGCTTCCCCAGAAGTGACCGCTTTTCAGGAAACACTTCACCTGCCACTGTATACATGATTTGTAAAGCGGTTGTGTGAACATTAGATAAAAGGTAATTTATATTAAACATCAGTTATTAATAAAAAAGGAAAACAATCAAAATAGAGAGAGATTAAAAATTAAAAATCAAACCAAACCCTCTATATGTTAAAACTCCATTAAGGGGGAGACAAAACCAGGATCAGGAAGGACACTAAATTAAGAGGCCCTCTGCTGAGCTACTGACACATAGCATCTTCTGTTCTAGGAGGGTTCTTATAAGAGTGGATAATGTGTGCTGCAGTAACTGGTATCAACTGGTGAATTAAGGATACTGTGCCAGTCTTAAGAGGCAATGTCCTTCGCTTCAATGGGTCCTAGTTGATCTCCTTACGCCACAAGAGTAATCGAGGGGCTGAAGGGAAATAACTCCAACTTTTTGAAAGTTGTCAATACCAGCACGGGGCTTTCAGTGTCACCATATCAGATAACGAAGGGGCACGCTGACCTGATAGCTTGCTAGTCAAATACACAGGGAGGAAAAATAGGAATGCAAAACTGAAAAAGCATTACCCATTAGTAACAACACATTGTGACCTCTTGATTGTACTACGGACATAAACTGTAACTCTAAATGTAAATGGTCTACAATCAGTTCTTAGTCTAATCAGAACTTAGACTTTAAGTAGTGCCTCTCACAGAAAACATGTTACACAGGCTGGAAAGCGACCCAAGTCATTCATTAGAAAGCCTTAGAAACAAACATGGAGAGCAACTTGATGCTCAGCAGGTTGCATTTGGCACTAAGAAGAGCACTAGGGAGCTCTGGGGCTTGGAAGCACCATAGTGATGCTTTTAGTCTCCATGGGAGCTGCAGGAGAAGACATTCGACAGGCCTTGCCTAGAGATAGCCAGAGCACTCTGCAGAAGTAGCTGTGTAATGCTGGTTTAAATTTGGGGGTGGGGAAGGAAATGAACATCCAAAATGAAGGGAGACCGTCTGTCCCATATCCACCCCACCTGCTGTAACCCTTTCACTTGTGCATATCCAGGAAGAGAGAAAAGGCAGGACCTCGGAAGCCTGGTAACAGCACACCACACACACTCATACAGAAGAGCTTTTTACCCTTACCTGAACATAGTCCAAAACCATCCCAGCCAAGACCATGCCAAGCCCTGCTAACAGGTACGGCAGGAGCACCTGCAGGCCAATTGCAATGGCCGATTCGTCCTGCCACTTTGCCATGAGCCCTTTCCCCTCGGCTGGCTGCTTCTGCTGTGAGACCAAAGGGACCTCCTCTGCTTCCTGGCTGCCAAGTCTGCTGTCTTTGTGTTTACCCTTGCTCTTTGCTTTGTGCCTGGATCGCTCTCCATTTTTCGTCCTGCCCTCCTTCTTCCGCTGCCGAGCTTCCTCCTCTTTCATCTTGATCCTCGCAAATCAATGGCTTTCTAAAGATGCAAGACAAGAAACAGGCCAAAGTGAGAGGTGATAAAAGGGAGAATCCCATTAGGTGGGTTTGTTTGTTTTTTCCCCCTGAGAGGTGCCCTTTGTATTCAACCACAGTTACCTCCTTCCCATCAGCTTTAGGGCAAAATGCCACCTACTCCTCCAAGCATTGGCTCAGATTACTAGTTGATCCAAGTATTGGTCCTTAGACTTTCATTTAGCCTCTCATTCCAGGCCACTGGTTTTCCTCTCCGTAATCCCATCTCCCCACACTGGCATGGGGTCATGCCACACCTGCTGCCATGCATTCCAGCACTCACTCAGTAAAAGGCCAGGCACTCACCAAGGAGACTGCAGTCCAGTGCATGTGGCCTGCTTCCCACACTCCATGAGTTTCCCAATGATTATGAGAGGGGGGACTCAGAAGTAGACTCAGCAATTTGTAGGCTCAGGACCTTACCTGGTATAGGAAACAGACATATTATATCCAGTAGGGGGCAGCAGTGCCAATGCTAGCCCATTGGGGGCCCTAAGCAGGAGTATTTTGAGGTCCCCCCCTCACAACATATACTAATAATTAATAAGGGGGCCCTTGACCTGCTCAGGGCCCTAAGCAATTGTTTAGTCTGCTTATACCTAGCGCCAGCTCTGTGGGGCAATACAGTACAAATGTATATTACAGCAAGTAGTCACTCACTAGCTGATGAGCTGATATTTATTTGACCATGTGTTAGATCTCCATTATACCATTCTTTCACACCTATCCTAATATACAAATATGGGGACCTCAAGGTCAGGGCTGTCCCTAGACATTTGGGTGCCCTACGCAGCTCCCCCGCAGCCTCCCCCCCCCACAGGGTCTGGGAGGCAGGAGCTGTGGGGGGCCACTTTTGGGGGCCCCACAGGCCCAGAGTGGCCCAGGGGATTAGCAGGGGGCCGGGAGCAGCCCGCTGCGCTTCCCTCGCGCCGGCCCCAGCTGTGTCGCTCGGGGGAAGGGATCCCCCACTCACCGGCAGTGGCGGGAAGTGGAGCTGCTCAGCCCTAGCCCGCTCCACTCTGCCAGCTCCCAGCCGTGGCGCTCTGCTTCCCGCTGCCGGCGAGAGCTTGGGGCAGTCCTTTCCCCAACCCGAGCCACATGGCTGGGGCCGGGGCAAGGGAAGCGGAGCGGGCTGGGGCTGCGTCTCTCTGCTTCCCGCTGCCGGCGAGAGCTTGGGGCAGTCCTTTCCCCAACCCGAGCCACATGGCTGGGGCCGGGGCAAGGGAAGCGGAGCGGGCTGGGGCTGCGTCTCTCTGCTTCCTGCTGCTGGTGCGTGCAGGGGGATGATCTTTCCCCCGCACTCACCGGCGGCGGGAAGCGGAGCGCTGTGGATGGGAGCTGGAGGAGTAGAGCAGGCTGGGGCCGGGTTGCTCCGCTTCCCGCCGCTGCCGGTGAGTGCGGGGTTGCTGGGGGAAGAGGTGGAATGGGGGCGGGCCGAAGACGGAGGAGTGGGGAAGGGTAAGAGGCAGGGCGGAGGGAGTTGTCTGGGGCCCCACACTCCCCTAGGGACGGCCCTGCCCCTTGAAGGGGGGGGGGCGGCCGAGGGATAGGGCTGGTCGCCAGGGCTGCCACGTATGCAGCACGCAGCTGCCTAGGGCACCATGAAAAATGGGGCAATTTGGTGCCCTAAATTTCATGGTGCCCTACGCAGCTGCGTATGCTGTGTATGCCTAAGGACGGCCCTGCTCAAGGTCATATCTGTCTACAAAGCATCTACCATGCCTAACCATGGTGCCATATTAGTGGCAGATAATAGTGCAATGTGACACTTATTTAATGGCTCTGTGAAATAGACTGGTCTCAGCCCGGTCCTTGGTCACGTGGCCATGTCAAAATTGGCACTAACTGGCCCCCGTGTTGGCAGGCTCATTATAGAGGCTACGGAGAACTGACTCCCAATCCCACAGGTCTGATCCAGTACCTGGTCACTGGCTGGCTGATGTTTTGTGATCTGCAGTTCAGAGAGCTGTGGATCGAATGCATGGGATGCAGGCCTCAGACAGATACATCCTAACCCTCAATTCCTCTAGTCCAGGTAGCACTCAACTCTCCTCTCAGCTTGGCAAACATCTGGAAAGTCACAGAGTTTAAGGCCAGATGCCTTGGAAGACCAGACCATCTAGTCCAGTGGTGCCCAAACGTTTCCTCTCGTACTCCCCCTTACCAGTAATGGAATGTGTCCGTGCTTCCCCCCCTAAACCCCTGGGCCATGGGCGGAGCAATGGCCAGGAGCGGAGGCCAAGCTGTGCCCAGGGGCCGTGGCTGGGAGTGGGGCTTGGGGCTGTGGCCAGGAGCGGGGCTGTGGCTGGGAGCAGGGACCAGGAGTGGGGGTTGAGCTGAGGCTGGGAGTGGGGCCTGGGGGCCAGAGCAGAGCTGGGGGCAGAGCGGGACTGGGTAGCACTCCCTCCCCATCCCCCATGGGAGCTGGCCCAGACCCCGCCACACACCCCAGATGTTCCTCCCCCAGTTTGGGGACCACTCTAGTCTGATCCCGTGTATTGCAGGCCACTAACACCACCCAGCACTCACGCTGAACCCATCAAGTCAGCTTAGACCAAAGCAGTGGTTCTTAACCTGCGGCCCAATCAGCACACAGCTGCAGCCCATTTGACATCCTCAGGTCCATACAGGTAGCATTGGATGCAGCCCACAATAGTAAATAGGTTGAGAACCACTGGCCCAAAGCATTACAGCCCGGAGAAAACAGTGTGGGAGGAGGGTACACACAGCTAAGGGGTAGGAAATACAGCTGTGGAAAACAGCTGGAGCCAGGGCGCTGGAACAATTTGTATAGTGGAGATGCTGAGATCCATTGAACCAAACTGTAAACCCTGGATATGATGGAAACCACTTCAAGCCAGGGGGGCGGGAGCCAGCACCCCTAGTTCCAGTGCCCTGGAGCAAGCAGCTGAGGGAGGAAGCACCCTGACCCAGCACTCCCCACCCCCCCAGTCTCAGGCACTCACCCGGCTCTTTGTCCTCGCCTAGCAGGGCAGGCCTCTAGCTATCTCCCGCCCCGCGAAGAGGGGGGGGCATCGCGCAGCTGCACAATATGCAAATGAAGGAGGCGAGGGCGCCACATCTGGAGCCGGGCTCCGAGCAGCGGCGGGAGCTGGAGCCCGGGCTTTGCCGCTGCCCGGAGGGCGCTTTACAGCCGGAAGCGCCGCGGCGAGCGGAAAAGAAAGCGGCAGCAGCTAGGGAAGGCCTGCCCCTCCCCTGCCGAGCGGCGGGCGGTGAGTGACAGGCACGGGGCAAGGGAGGCCCGGTCTCAGCGCCGCTGCCGCAGGCCTACATGCATCTTGCACGTTGCAATTATAACCTCTGCTTTGCCACAACTGGTGCAAGGTGCGATGGTGCCGCTGGCCCGCCTGCAGCCATCAGTGCAGGCCATGGCACTGGTAGCATCTGCAATGTAGTACAAGCACCCCCCCCCGAACTTCTGCAGCCGGCACTGCAACAACTTCTGCATTGACTACTGCTACCCTGCAGTGTACATCGTCCCCAGACCCCCCCTTCCACTGTCTGCAGTGCAGCCAGGGCCGGCTCTGGCTTTTTTGCCGCCCCAGGCAAAAAAGCCTCCCGCCCCCCAGGGGAGGGCGGCGAGCCCCGCCGGGGAGAGCAGAGCCCCGGCGGCCAGAGCGCGGGGGGGAGGGCGGCGAGCCCGGCCGGGGCTCCGCTCTCCGCGGCGGCCAGAGCGCTGGGAGGAGGGCGGCGAGCCCCGCCGCGGCTCCGCTCTCCCCGGCGGCCAGAGGCAGCGCCGCGGGGAGGGCGGCGAGCCCAGTCGCGGCCCCGCTCTCGGGCCGGAGCGCCGCGCCGCCCCCCTCCAGGTGCCGCCCCAAGCACCAGCTTGGTGGGCTGGTGCCTGGAGCCGGCCCTGAGTGCAGCGCCCAGCCGGGCGTTAGTCCATGCGCTGTCTGCAGTGCCCCGCCTCTGGCCCTGCCCCCGCAAAGATGGGTGCACAAATGTCGGTGCTCCAAAAACCATGCCTGGACACCTGAGAAGAGAGCCCCGAATTTTCAGTTATGCAGCATCCTCAACTTCCACTAACAATAGCACCCGCACGGGCTCAGCACGTCAAAGTCAGGGTGCTTTCATTTAGGTGACAGAGGGCTCAGGAGATCTTCTGTCAGTGTAGTTAATCCACCTCCACCAGAGGCAGTAGCTATGTCAACACTGCCACTGACCTAGCGCTGTCTACACCAGGGGTTACGTCGGTATAACTACGTCGCTCAGGAGTGTAGATTTTTCACAGCCCTGAGCAACATAGTTATATTGATATAAGTCTGTAGTGTAGACAGGGCTGATGAGAGGGGGGTGAAGCCGGTACAAATTACCGGGGCCTGGCGGTCCGGAAGGGGGCCCGGCTTCCCCCCCCCCCAGTCGCCTTACCAGGGCCCGGCGGTCCGGAAGGGGGCCCGGGGTCCGGCTTCCTCCCCCCTCGGCCCTGTTTAGCCGGTCTGCCCTTGCTGGGGGGCCCGAAAATTTTTTTTCACCAGGGCCCGAACCTGCTCTCGGCGGCCCTGAGTGTAGACCTGGCCTAAATGTGGAGTTTGGTACCTACCTTTAGGCATTTACATTTGAAAAATTTGCCTTAAATGTTTGCCTTAATTGTGACTCAAAACCATAGACTGAGTCCATCGTCAGAACTACGATTAAAACTCAGGAGTTCTCTTTTCCAAAATCTTATGCTCACACCAGGAGATTTTGCTTCTGATATATTAGCATTATTAGGTGCATCACAAGAGAGAGGGCTTTATCTTTCTTTGAAGCATTCTGTCTTGGCCATTGTTGGTGAGAGAACCGCAAACTAAATGGTCTATTTTTCTGCTCTGGTATGGCAGCTATTATTAATTGTTTGTTAATCACTAACAGTGTGCTAGGCCCTGTACAAAACGCAGAGGAGGAGATATGATTCTTGCCTCAAGAAATTTACAGTTGAAGACTCACATCCTGCAAGTTGTTCAATAGATCCCTGAACCCTTTGGTGCCTCACTGAAGTTAATGGAGGTCTGTGCAGATGCAGAGGGTCCACTCACAGACTGACTTGCAGGGTTAGGGTTTACATAGACAAAACAATTCAGGCACAGGGTACACTGACTGATCTGTAGAAGCTCTGCAGTTTAAAACACAGTTAGTATTTGTATTGGTTACGATAGGTGTGCAACAGCTTTTTGACTGGTTAACAGTGTGTTCCCAGAAGAAGTGAGTTTTAAGGAGGATTTGAAGGAAAAGGGGATTTTCCCTGTATATCAGGGGCTGGAAAGGGTTAAAAATCTTATGTCCTTTTGGCTGTGAACCAAAATGCTTGCTGCTGGCCTTTTTAATGAGAGATAAAGACAAACAGAAAAATAAAAAGTTAAACGTAAAAGGATCTATGTGCATGAAAAAGTCCTACTTGAGGTGAGTAAGGGATGCAGAATGAGTTTCAAAGGAAACAGAGGCATAAGACAAAAATGGAGAAACACGTAAGGGTTAAAAGACTCACCACAAAATCCCAGCTCCCCAGAAAGCCATCCACAAAACAGGGGAAAACTCAGCAAAATAATGACAATAATTTACAAAACAGCAAGACACAGTGTTTACCTAGTTACTTTTTAATATAAGGGCTGGTACGTTCACACACACACACACAACAGTCCTTTACGAGCTGGACCCAGGCCTGTCTTTCCTCACCAGTAACACTTCTCAAGAGACTACCCACGTGCTCTGTCGATTTCTGAAGCTCAGCTGTAAATTGATAAGCATAATGAGAACGATAAGTCTCTCTGTGACTCAGTTCTCTATCCGTCGCATGAGGATAATAGCACTTCCCTACCTCACAGGGGTGCTGTGAGGATAATATAGCCTTTTGTGAGCTGCTCAGATACTACGGTAATGGGGATCATATAAGTACCTAAGATAGATAATAAACATAGATAGTAGAAAATCTCCATTAAACATAAACTTTGGCCAAGTACAATCAAAAAGGGAACGTGGCAGTTGCTGAAGTTTCTTTCATCCAAAAACATTTCTTCAGTCTGTTACTTCAAAAGGGAATTTTTTTCCCCTTAGGACAGTAAAACAGTTGGGTATCAAGAAAAACTTCCTGACAGTGAGACCTATCACATTGTGAAAGGAAGTAATCAAAGCCACATTTGCATTTAAAACTAGACTGGACAAAGCACTGGAAAATATACTGAAGGCAGCAATTGTGTAGCTTAGCCCTTTGGTGGAGAACTAGATGGGATCTAACAGAACTTTTCTCTCCCACAATTCCATGATTCTATTATAGATGCTGTTAAAAGCTAAAACTTTCAGCACTGGCCTGAATGAATGAGAGGCTGCAGTTGTGAAGGGGTGAAAGAAATTTCCTCATTTTTAAAAGTATTTACATACCTCATGTTTAAAGTTTCCTGGGTGAAATCCTGACTTAATTGACTTCAGTGAGAGCAGGTTTTCTCTCCTTGATATTTGTTTCAACCCTCTCTAGAGTCAATGTGCTAGAGATATGTTTTTACTACTCCTGGCATATAAGCACGCAAATCCCATTAAGCATTTTTAATCATGGCACTCATGCAAACTGATTGAAGCATGCAGCTTAAATTTTCAAAATAATTCAGGATTTAGAATCATTACCTCAATGCCAGAACTGTGTTGTATCTGAACGAAGTCCGTCCTGGAGGTTAGGTTGTTATGCTAAAGGTTTCATAAGGACAGAATGGTGTCTCCTGGCCTGGGAGCCCATGGTTTGAGCAGGGTAGACTTGAGAGCTGTGAGCCTTTGCAAGTGACAGTAACAAAACCCTGCAGCTGCTTCTGTGCTGGGACCATGCATTACTTCTGAACGTCATTTCTAAAATGATCAGGCTTAAATTTCAGCTCACTGAGCATTATTGTGTGTCTTATCTTCTTCGCAAATGATGCCTCCCTTACAGTGGTCCGAAGAGTTTCTTTTCCCCAGGGGAAGGCTGGGGGATGAGGTGCCAGTTAAAAATAGTGGCCTTGACAAGACATTTTAAGACTTGTAGCTCTTATTATGCTATCAATTTACAGCTGAACCTAAAGAATCTACAGAGCAAGTGGGAAGTCTGTTGAGAAGTTTCACTATGAGGAAAGTCAGAACTGGTTTCAGCACATAGATTAAATAAATACTACAGTGTTTTACGGTACTGGTGCAAATCATGACAGCTTCCAGAAATGTTACAACTGTATTATGAATCAATACTATAGGAGATTAGTGTTCTTCTGTGTAAGGGAGTTGTGTGTGGTAGTTTAGATTCTGGGCATAAGGACAAGAAATATATTGTTTGATGGCGGGCAGAGGACTTTATAGGTGCCAAAGTCAGACATCTGTGTGATGGTGTTGACTGCAGCTGACGACAAAGAGATGCAGAGCTGGATATCAGGAGCCAATGGTATCACCACGTCTCCAATGAGTTTCATGTATATGTTGAAAAGGGGAATGGGCAACATAGATTCCTACGGGAGTCTATAATGTGGGTCTTGGCATTTGCCAATTATGAATCTCTGGAATCTGAGAAGTATGAGCAGAGCTGTCATAGTGCTGCACCATCTTCTTCAAGGTCTTTTGTGTGCTGATCAGCAACACCCTTCAGCTAACAATATCAAAGGCAGCTTATGTATCCAAGAGGTTTTCCCATTGAAAGAGATGCCCTGCAGGACCTAGAAAGACTCCAGGTGATTGACTCCAGTTTGCTGTGTTGGAGGAGCATGTGTAAGCAGCCAAAGCAAGAAAAATGGACTGTTTCAGAGAGGCTCTTCACATCAGCCTGCTATAGCTCACAACAGTCCATCTTGCACTGATCAATCTCAAAAAGTCATTGCCACAGTCAGTGCATTCTTCTAAACGCAGACAACACTACTGTGCTGGTGTACAGAGATCACCAAGGAGCAAAGAGCAGACCCCTGCTGAAGAAGGAGACTTTTCTGGTCAAGTAGGGGGAGTTCCACCATCTGTCCATCAAGCTGAAATAAAACCTGAGGGTTAATCAGAAAACTGATATATGCAAGGATCTCAGTAAGTAAACTCTCAGAGGATAGAATACAAGCAGGGTACACTGGGTATTGGCTTCTATGGAAAACTGAAAAACACAAAAAATTCTGGAGCAGATACAGAGACAGGTGAGAGGGGTGGTTTCGGATGCCTTCAGGAGGCATTGGAACTTCCCTCCAGTCTATGCATCCTTTCCGATGCCTCTCATTTGGAGGGTAATAAAGAAAGTCATTTGGGATAGAGCCAAGTTCATCCTCCTAGCTCCCACATGGCCAAGAAGATCATGGTTCATATAAGCTGGCTGGTAGTGGTTGGATTGAGACTTAGGGCAGGTCTACACTAACCCCCCAATTCGAACTAAGGTACGCAACTTCAGCTACGTGAATAACGTAGCTGAAGTTCGAAGTACCTTAGTTCGAACTTACCTCCGTCCAGACGCAGCAGGCAGGCTCCCCCGTCGACTTCGCGTACTCCTCTCGCTGAGCTGGAGTACCGCAGTCGACGGCGAGCACTTCCGGGTTCGACTTATCGCGTCCAGACAAGACGCGATAAGTCGAACCCAGAAGTTCAATTTGCTTGCCGCCGAACTACCGGGTAAGTGTAGACCTACCCTCAGTGTGCGTTTATCACAATCCAGCGCAGGGTATCTATTGGACTGGCTCCTGTGGGAGTGAGAGCAATCAGAGTTCTACATCATTTGCTCATAGCAGAGCCTGGACAGTGTTCATCTAATGGTGCAAAGACAGGAGGCCAATTTGTGCTAAGTTGTTCTCTGTCCCCACCAACCTAGAATTACTGCATGCTGCTTTTCCATAGTCCTACCAGAGTGCGGGTAGCAGCCTTGAGAGCTAAGAAGGAGTTTGAGGATTGTTTCCAGCTAGGATTCCACCCCGTAACATCTCTCTCCTCTGACCTCTTCTATTCTCCCTGCTCCCTCCACAGAGCCTTCACTTAGTGCGTAATAAGCTCTTTATTCCCCCATTCATACTATTCCACTTTTGCTCCTCTCCTGGAAAGTAATTTTCGTGGCAGCTATTATTTTAGCCAGGAGGGGAGGAAGCTATCAGCCCTTTCCTGTATTCTGTTCTGTATTGTTTCCCACCCTGACAAAGGAGGCCCCTTCGGCTCTGCTGTGAAATAATTTTCTTCCCAGGATCACTTCAGGCTCCCATATTATCAAAAACGTTTCTCTGGTTAATCTCTTTTGCCCTAGGCAGTAAAAGTGAAGCCAGCGTTAGCTAGCTAGCCGGAGGCTACTTAAGAGATACCTCAAAAGGCACTTTACAGATAAGATATGTCTTCACTGCAGAATTAACTCAGGTGATCAGCACCTGGGTCTGAGCACCCAGGTTAGCCTAGCTTGCATCTGAGTAGCCACACTGCAAAACCATACCTGAGTTACTGGGTCCTCACTTCCTCATGTATGTTACTAGGACTTCTGGTGGCCTAGCCTGTGGTTCTTTGTGCTGCACTAAGATGAGCTGTGCTATGATTCTTTCCCAGTGAATTTTGGGAGAATCGGTCTGTCCTTCTGGGAGCACGGGAATTTGTGGGAACATACTGGAGGCCTATCAGCACTTAAGTAATTAGCCTGCATCCTCACTGCAAAGTGGGCGGGTTACCAGCCCAAGTGAAAGCAGAATCTAAGCTCTAACCCCACTCAGGCCAGCTAGTCTGGGTTTAAAGCACCAGGAACTCGAGTGTGAGGTTTGTGAGTGGATGGGAGAGAGGTTGGGAAAACACCTGAGTAAGAGCCTGTGTTAACTCTGCAGCGAAGACAGACCTTGGGAGGTGTGAGGCCCCTTTCATTCTTTTGAAAGGTGAAAAGAAAAAGAGCCCGGGGAGGTGGCTGGGTGAGCTGGCAGGAAACCTACCTGGTTTCTGTGAGAATTTCAATAGAATCAACATTTTTTTAAATCTCCTTCCTCTGAAGCATCAGGGATGGCCACGGATGGCGATGGGACATTGGATGGGGGGGCTATGGCTTTGAGGTGTTATTGAGCTTTTTCTGCCTCAGCTTGGCTGGCTGGTTCTTGCTCACATGCTCAGGGTCTAACTGATATCTATACGTGGGGTTAGGAAGGAATTTCCTCCCAGGTCAGATTGGCAGTGACCTTGGGGTTTTTTTTTCCCTTTCCTCTGCAGCATTTGGGTGTGGGTCACTTGCCAGGATTATCTGGGTATATCTCACTTATTTCCCTGCCTTTATGGGGGCTTTGGGCACTGGTGCATCTTGGGCCTTCCTGTCCTCTGCCTGTGGCACATAATAGTTTAGTCTCCTGTGGGCTGTAATACTTTGGTCTAATTTCAGTTGTTGGGTTTAGTGTATGGGTGCTGGGTGGTGTTGGTGGCCTGTGATATACAAGAAGTTGAACTAGATGATCTGGGGGGCCCTTCTGGCCTTAAACTCTATGATCCTGTATTTCCATGGAATGTTTCAATTCTGTCATTTCAGCATTTTCCAGTGGAAAGCTTTTCAGCGGAAAGTTTCCCACCGGCTCTGCTCTGAAGTTCCTCACAGCCGTCTCTGTTTTTGACTGACTCAAATGGCTGTATGTCATCAACAAGGTTTGTCACCTCACTGTCACTTTCACAAGAAAGAGATTGTGAAATGGACTCGGCATATACCATAGAAACTGGAAGAGCTGAAAAGGAAGCTTTTATCTGGGTAACCATGTCTGCATCTTAGCTGCTTGGTTGATCAGGGTTCATTAGAGAAAGAGCCAGACCCAGCACTGAGTAGGTTCCCAGTATTTAATGGTATATCAGACCCTAGGATTCTGTGTAGAGTCATCTGTTGCGGTATCTTGTTATCCGGTGCTTGAGTCCTACAAGAAGGAGTAGTGGAATTATTGCTAAATCATGACTTGCATGTGGGCTAGAACAGATGGAACTTGAGACTGGGCCAGAGGTCATCTTGAAGGAGAGCCCTAGGAACAGCCAAGTTTGGAGAGAAAGTGTAGGCTGAGGTTTGTGTCTGAGTCACCAATAAGGTCAAAACAGGAAGCGGGTAAATGTGGATTATGTAGGTATGCTGTCTTCAGAGCAATGTGGCAGCTCCACGTGCTTAAATTGTATTTGTGGTTGAATGGAGCTGGCATGCTGGCTGGCTCAGTTTTCTAGACGTCCCCTTAGAAAATTCTACCTCCCACCAAAAACAAAATACACTGCAGTGAGAAGGACACTTAAATATTGATCATTATTAGCAACATAGGCCACAGGAATGTGCAGCAACATATATCTGGCTATTGCTTTATACTTCTCATTTCTGATTTTATTTTAGATTTGTAAATTAATTTTAATACAGATAAGGCCCAATACAGGATGATAAGCTCCATGAATATTAGTTAAAAAATCCTGTCAATATTGTTTTTACTAATGTAATAATGTACAAAAGACTGTACATCATAAAGCCTATTGTAGATCACACATGCATATAATACATTCAGGGCATTAGATTTTAGTGTGATTTCCACCCATTTTGTTGCCGACATGAATTTATTTGCTCTTCTATGATACTCAGGTGAGATGGGAAACTCATACCAACGTGCCACTAGATGGCAGCAGCATAGCGTGACATCGTGTTCAATCCCCCACTCAGTGGAATATATTGTCCAGCATGCTGATTTACTGGAAGGCTCATAGTCTTGGGATTCCAAGCCTGTCATTTGTAGGTCAGGGGTTCAAATCTGGCCCAGGTCAGCAGTGGTTAGAAATCTTTACAATCTGACAGCTGTTCAGTGGCCCATGTGAAATGAGTTTGTGGATTTCCATTCCTGTCTCATGGACAGGTGCCCATATGATAATTGGTACTAACTGGCCCCATTGCAATTTGCTAGCAGCATTTGCAGAGAAGCTAAAAGACTGAATGGGCCACAGAGACTAAATTCCCCTCTCACCTCTCTGGCTTGTTCCACAAGGCAAAGGGTTCATCTCTGTGCACAAGCCTTCCCTCTGTAACGACGCCAGAAGAAGAATGCCCTGGCTTTGTTCCTTGTGGGAGAAAACCACTGCCTGAAATGATCTCATTCAGGATAGGGGCACAGAAGATAGGAGGGGTGATATGTAGAGTCCGTTAGCAGCTAAACATTAAGGTGCTATTAATTTAGTACATGACACTCAGATATTCTAGCAATGGGGCCATTCAATACCATTAAACATGTCAGTAACGTGTGTTGTTGACAGATCAGCATAGCTGCACAGACAGGCTTTACCCAAAGTAGTCCAGCCATAGTGGTGACTTAGCTTTAAAAAAGAAAATAGATCTGAAACCCTTTTCTCATATCGAGAGTCTTCAGGCTTCAAAGGTTGGGGGGAGAAGGGTCTTTTTGGATCCCCCATCCTGGAAGACATTTAGCTGGCCATGCTCCCTACTCACCTCTTTATAATCCCATGTGGGGTTGGAGCAGCTGATACTCTCAGGACACCCCGTGAGATAAGCAATGAGCCTCGCCAGCATGTGACTGTGAAACAGTTCAAGTTTGTGTGTCACCTAGCTTGTTCCGTTCAGATTTGAGAAGCATGTTGCTATGCAAATCTCTCTGGGGAGCTGGGCACCTCTCCAGTGCACAGATTTGCCTTGCTGCTAATGAATCAGCCTCTTTTGCTAACTTACCTCCCAAGCTTGTTTACTTGGAAACCAAAGGTTTAAGGAACAGGGCTCTCTCCATGCATAACGACGACCTATTTTAGATGGTCTTCCTCTCTTGGTCATATTTCTGGAGGGGAGGCACAAGTGAGAGTGCCTGTATCCAAGAGGCACTTCCAGGAAACAGTCCCAAACAACATCAGGCCATGTCCACTTTGAGACCTGACATCTCAGGGTGCCAGTGCTTCTGCAAAACAGAAAATGCCAGTGAGAGCCTGCGCTGGAATTCATCTGCCTTGTACCAAGGACCCTATGTGGATTCAGACTCTCAGTGTACGTTTGTTATTTAGCCATTTCCCTATTGTAGTGAGGAACACAAACAACCTCATATTCCCACACGAGGGCTGATCATTCATGACGCTGTCACAGCCACGCAAGGGCACAACGAACACGCCGCCCCCGAACCTTCACAGGGCAGGACTGCAAAGGAGATATGGCATCTCGATGGGGAACGCTTGTAGAGGCGAAACTTTCCAGATGCCATCCCATCTACGGGGTGCAGGGTGCTCTCTCAGAACAGCCCATAGAGAAGACAAAAAGAGCTCCCATTTGTGGTTCCCCCATAGGCATCCCTAAGAGAGAACTGGAGACAAAACCACTCAGTGTAATTTAAAAAACAACAACCTACCACCACATTAGAAAGAGAGATGGGGCTGAACTAAAACCCCTCACCTCACCAACTCTAAATGTGAGGTTTGGATCCCGTTCTGAAACGTTGGCTCGAGCCCATCTCTAGCATAAGACTATTCTTAATCAATACATGCAAGGAACATGGGAGTGCGATGACCAGGGCTGGATTAACTCTCCTGTGGGCCCGAGGCTATTAGATTTTGTGGGGCCCCTGTACACAAGTCTTTTTCCTAATTTAAAACAAAATTATCACAATTATGGCATTGAGGTTATTCACGCTATACTAAACTTGCTTTTTATAGCCGTTCTGTGGTTACATTTCAGTCCTAAAACATGTCAAATATAGTTAAGTTAATTCAAAATAGCCTACTTCTTACCTTAGAACAGCTGTTATATTAGTTTCTCTCTGGGAGGGAGTTTGGGTATAGGAGGGGGCTCCAGCCTGGGGCAGAGTGTTGGGGTGTGAGCTCTCAGAGGGAGTTTGGTGCAGGAGGGGATTCTGACCTGGGGCAGGAGGTTGGGGTGCAGGAGGGGGTGTGAGGTGTAGGCTCAGGCCAGGAGGCGCTTACCACAGGCAGCTCCCGGCCAGCAGCCAATGGGAGCTGCAGGGACGGTGCTGGGGGCGGGGGCAGCGCGCGGAGCCGCCTCTCCCCCCTCTAGGGGCTGCAGAGATGTGCCAGCAGCTGGCCGCTTCCAGGAGCGGCGTGGAGCCATGGCATGCAGGCAGCCTGCCTGAACCCTGCTGCGCCGGGGCCCCCCTTAGCCCAGGGCCCTGGACTGCAGCCGCTAAAGCCCCTGCGTTAATCCAGCCCTGGTGATGACCTGTGTCTATTAGGATTTTCACCATTGATCCATCTAATCCAGTGTCCCCAATAGCTGATGTTTCAAAGTAAAGAGAGAAATGAACAATATGCTTAGACATGGGGGGGAGAAATAGTATTTAGATTTTATCCAGCATGTTTCACTTTCAAAGTATTTTAGTTATATTAACAAATACATTACATTCAGCTCACAGTCAGTGCTAGCCCATTGGGGTCCCTCAGCAGGAATATTTTTGCACCCCCGCAACACATACTAAACAAGTGAATGGGGGCTCCCTTCAGCTGCTTGGGGCCCTAAGCAATTGCTTAGTCTTCTTATGCCTAGCACCAGCTCTGATTCACCTCATGTGATTAATTAGTTAAAATTCCTTCCTGAGTTGGATATTGCATCATCTGCGGTGTATATATCAGGAATTATTTCTAGACATCCATTAAACGGGCGTTACACAACGTGGAGAGTAAAGGATGCTAGCACCCCAAACTCAGTCTTTCCTGGGCTTCCAGTGGTCTCACATTTTGTAGTAATTGCTCCTCAGAAAGCGGAACAAGAGCAATCCAAGTTGCCTTACTATGTAATGGTGTGCGGTGCTGACTGTCTGTGCACACAGTAGACCACACAGTGGTAACCATGTGTTTTCAGAGCAGATTTACAAGCTGTTGAGAGGGCTTTTGGAAAGGGGAGAGGGACTCTTTGCTGCAACAAAGCAGCTCCAAAGATGGGCAAGGATGGTATCGTTTCTGCTGTTCAGTCCAGTCTGAGAATGATTTCCTATTATAAATACATGGGGCAATGGTTCCGTATCTTTCTACTGCTTCTTTTTTGCACTTGTTAAAATAATCCATCGTTCTAAGGCACTCAGCCCCATGGTATGCTGGGCACCATTAAATACATTTAGAAACACATCATTGCCCTGAAGGAAAAGGAACAATGCTTCCTTCCAACCCTCTCCTCCCACAGATTAATGCCTCATACTTAAGAGGAATCGGATCTAGATGGTTTATTCCCCAGAGCACATACGTATTAAAGTGGTTTTATTAAGTGACTCACAAAATGATTGTTTTGAAGTGTCTTTCCAGTTTGTTAGGCTATTTCCTCGGGCACCTATTTTATCCTTGGGTTTTGCTGATCTATTTCCTGAACCTTTGCATTTAATTTCTTAGCATTTTGTTGTTGTTTGAAATAAATAAATTGTTCTAATGAATGCTAGGTCTGTCCTGTATTTCACAATCTGTAGTTTTGTGGCAAAAATAGACTTTTCTGGACTGCATGATTCAGGATTTTGGTTATGAGTGAAAGAGCCTTTCAGCTCCATGTTGCCAGTGCTAGTCTTACTCAGATCAGTAATGGCTGCACGTTATTACTGTCTGATGATTATTTAGAGGCCTGTGAAATGAATTGTTGGTCTCAATACAGGAGTCCACAGCCCAGAACCCACCAGCACAGCTGACCTGGCACTAGCTGATGGTGGCAGCAGAGAGGTCAAGGCTTGTCTGGATCATGGAGTCTAAGCATGGATAGAGCCATTATTACAAAGAGGCATTCAAAAATAAAAAGGAAATGATACATAATATGATACGCGGCAGTTAAAGAAATTCAGCATTTGGGTGTCACATTTGCAAAATCAGCCTCTAAAATTGCAGGTTCAGTTTTACTCACCTCCATTTTCACATATCTGAACCTTCCATTCTGTGCATGCAAATTGCACGTGGGTATTATGCAGATACAGTTTGCACCAGCAAAAACTCAGATGTGAATCATTGCATTTGCAGTTTCAGTGGCCACTTTTGAAATCCTGGAAGGTGCTGAGCTCATCTCAATCCATTGAACTTCCAAGTCCGCACCTCTCAGGATGTGGCTCTAAAATAGGGACAATCAAATCTCAGGGCATAAATTCTTATTGGTTGATTTCACCTTGGTTCAGAAGAGAATTGCGAAGCCCTCCAACTATCAAAGCCCCACAATCGGTACCACCAGCAAATGCCTAATGCCAGAAGGGTTCTGTGCCCTAAGCTCACATGATTTGGCAGAGAGGGGCTACATACATTTACCTGGGTCTGCTCGCTCTGACATCTGAACAAGTGATATGCAGGGGTCTGGCCACTACTCCAGCCTCGGGGCTGAACTAGCAGCTATGGAGCCTGTGCTGCAACTACTCCACTCCCTGGCCTCTGGTTGTGTGCGCGAGTGTATGGATTTCAGTTCCCTTGTACTTCACCCACTAGAAGTATTGTGGACATATGAGCTGTGTAGCACATGAATAATAATAATATTCTATGCTTCTATAGCACTTTCCATCCAAGGATCCCCAAGCAATTTACAGGATCCCCAAGCAGATCAATTAATGGTGGGATGGCATTTTGGAAAAAAAATAAAATGCAATATAAATGTGTGTTACTGTTATTTTTAGAGAAGGGCAGAATATGGATCCCGATCCAAACTTTCTCAAAGTTCAAGGTTGTTCACATCCAGAGCTTTAATTTCTTCACATCAATTATTATTAACATTAACTAGCTATTAACTATCCATTAACTAGCTGTGTCACGAAAACAAGAAAACCCCCCACTTCGTCACATCCTGAGCCTCATAAACCTATCTGACAAAGATCAAAATTGTCACTCCTACAATACAGATAGGGAACTGAGGTGCAGAGAAGCTAAGCGACTTGCCTGAGGTTATGCAGCTTATCATTGGCATGACCGGAAATAGAATCCAAGAGTCCTCCCGCAGCAATTCTTCTGCTCTAACCACTACATACAGCACTCTCTCCCATTGTTCCAATGCAGTCCCTTTTCCGAGTTATCTGCTCTCTTTAGGGCCCACTCTTGCTCATGGTTCTGAGCAGTTCAAGATCTACTCATGTGACTAAGGGTTTGAAGAACTGGGCCCTTGCTTTGAACACTGTGGCAAAGTTCCTCCTCTATCTTGGTGGGTCCTGCGCTTATTGGCAGATTTTCTTGCCTCAGAGATTCACCATGTGGGTTGGGGAACAGCCCAGAGACCTTCCCCTCTGGAAGAACCCACAGTCCAGGTCAATTGGGAGGAACCCGGGCCCGCCCTCTACTCCGGGTTCCAGCCCAGGGCCCTGTGGACTGCAGCTGTCTATAGTGCCTCCTGTAACAGCTGCATGACAGCTACAACTCCCTGGGCTACTTCCCCATGGCCTCCTCCAAACACCTTCCTTAGTCTCACCACAGGACCTTCCTCCTGGTGTCTGATAACGCTTGTGCTCCTCAGTCCTCCAGCAGCACACCCTCTCAGCTCCTTGCACCTCTTGCTCCCAGCTCCTCACACTCACACCACAAACTGAAGTGAGCTCCTTTTTAAAACCCAGGTGCCCTGATTAGCCTGCCTTAATTGATTCTAGAAGCTTCTTCTTAATTGGCTCCAGGTGTCCTAATTAGCCTGCCTGCCTTAACTGGTTCTAACAGGTTCCTGATTACTCTAGTGCAGCCCCTGCTCTGGTCACTCAGGGAACAGAAAACTACTCATCCAGTGACCAGTATATTTGCCCTCTACCAGACTCCTGTACCCCACTGGTCTGGGTCTGTCACAACACCTAAAGCAATAACTTTAGGCGGCACTTCTAATTGTATTTCATGATTTTCACACTCCCTTTTCCCACCCACAAAGCACTAATTTCCCCTGTTGACTCTCCCATAAATACAGTTTTTTTGTCAGTCCAGAGAGGGTAGGGAGCAAAGACAGAGACAAATGCTCAATGCACAGAGCAGTTCTGTTCACTTGGCCTCATTGCCCTCCCCAGAGCTCTGAAAACAATTAGAGGGATCCTCTAATTGGGAGGAGCTAGGTGTCCTGGTCCCCAGCTCACCCACCAGCCTGGCAGGTTGCACACACTAGGCTCCCAAGCTTTACAGGCAGGTGTTATTGCTCAGTGCCTGAGGTTGCTCAGTTCAGCTGGGGCCTCGCCAGGCTTTCTGAAGAAAGATGTATTTATTTAGAACTGGCTTATGAGATGGAAAACTGGTTTCTATATTTAACGGGAAGCACCCTCTGCAGATTAACACCAGCAGTATCTTCTTTGGGGACTGCTGCCTTCTTATGGGAAAACGTGTCACTACCCTCTGTGGCCTTTTTAGGCATAGTCCTCCCCAGAGTTGTGATCTGGTAATATACATATTAACCATTTGTTTGTCTTTTTCCCTTCAAAAGCCTCGGAATAAGAATTAAATAGCCTCCTGGGGCACAGGAAGATAGGAATTTTCAGAGCCATTGGAAGACTGTTGTGTAGGATTTGCTGGGAGATTTTTTCATGTTGAGAAACAATCCTTTGAATGAGTATGTGCGTACTCCTTTGTTCGTCAACCTTGGCCATTGTCACAGGCTAAGCGGGCATGGCCACATCACTGCTTGAACGGGAGACCTCCAAGGAACCCCACAATTCTGCAGCAAGAGGTGATTCACTATTACTGGAATCAGTACCGTGCCAGTGCTTCAGTATGGCGTACGGGAGTGCTATGGTGTCGGAGGTACCATCATTTGGACGAAATGTAAACCCACAGCACCTTTTTGTAAGAGTAAAGGTAGCATCCCGCAAACTCCAACCGGGGCGGTTACATTCTATGTACCTACATTTCCACTGCCTGTGCAAATGCATGCAGGCTCTGTCCTCTCTTCTTCTGCTAGCTAAACTCTTGTGTAATGTTGCAGGGCACAACTGTTGTGCCTTTTTATTCCAGAGGCAGGTACATAATTCTTGTATATTCTTTCCAACCTACCCATTTAAGCTTGTTGTGAACATTACTTACTGTTTGAAAAAAGGCATTTGGATCCTTGGATGAAAGGTGCTATAGATGTTTAGACATAATTAATTAGGCCTCACTACACCCTTGTAAGTTAGATGGTATTATCCTTATGTACTATTTAAGGAAACTGGGGCACAAGGAGGTTTAATGACTGGCCTAAGGGTATATGAATCAGTGGCAGATCCAGGAACAAACTCTCAGCGTCCCAGTTCTCCTGCTGTGCCCACAAAACTAATAATTCCCAGAACTTCTCATGTCCAGTCCCTTCTCCCTTCTAATAACAGCAGTAAAAATATAAGTAAGATCTTTAGGGCTGGGACTGTGTCTTTCTATGTATTAGTACAGCATCCAGCGTAATGGGACCTGATCCCGATTTTGTGACCAGGACGCTATTGCCATATCAATATGAAATAACAGTAAAGCTACATGACATGACAACATTACCATAGACAACTATTGTGCAAGGAAACCCTGCATTTGTGTTTGCAAAGTGGACAGCTGTGAGGATCATACTACTCGTTTAATGTGTGCAAATGCTCAGATTATGTATGCAACAGGTACACATGTAGGTTTTGCAAGTTAGATGCCACCATTTGAGAAACCTAGCCTAGTCATCACACTGACTAGCAGGGCCTCAGACAAATATGCATACAAATTCAGTTTGTGCAGAATTGCCCCAATCATTTCGCAGATTTTGAAAAAGCAAATCTTCAGGTTTTACCGATTTTAACACAAATTTTACAAGTGCCAGCACTCGCCAGAGCCAGTTACCCCCACACAGAGTCCCCACAGGACAACTCCACAGAGCAGGGTAACTGCTGGCTGGTGACTGCTGCTGCACAAGGTGGGAACGAGACGGGCAGGGACCTGGGTGATAGCCCCCACCTGCTTTCCTTGCCAGACAGAGCCCCCTCCTGACCCCTGCCCTTCAGCACAGCCCTGTCTGCTTCCCCTGGGCTGTGAGGGAGTGAGAGAGGCAGCCAGGTCCTGGCAGCTGAGACTGCTCGGCCACTGCTGTGACAGGCCCCAGGGAGTGGAAGGCTCCCACTGCGTCCCTGAGAGTACTGGGAACCCCTCACTTTCCACCTTCTGCCCCCCATTAGTACTGGGCACCTGCCAGCCGCCCCACCAGCTTAACCCCCATGAGTACCAGAGACCCCACACCCTGACTACTATCCCCTTGGAGTACCAGATGCCACTCATCCTCCTGCCCCCCCACCTCTCCCGTGAGTACTGGGAACCTCTCACCCCTTCTGGCCCTTCATTTTAGTTTTTTTAACCTGTTTTCACTCATTTTAAAATTATTTTTTTAAATAAATAAATTCCCAGATTTTTTTTTTATTTTTTTTTTAAAGCCGGAAACCTAAAGCCAAAGGCCTTACAGATCCATCACCTGCACTGGCTTTTCAGAAACCTGCACACTGAATATTAAACAAATCACTGACAGTCCTCTGGCCATAACCAGAGCCTTATTTTCTACTACCAGCAGTGACTGGTTTATATTATCTGCAAAGCAGCCAGTTCAGGAACAATGAGGATTTGTAGCTATTAGGACAGGAGACATGCTGGGGTAGCTAATTCAAACTCCTTACTGAAAGCCTTGAACCTGCAGAGAGAGAGAGCTTGACATGTATATGTCCTTGTCAGGCAGCATGGTCTAATGGTTGAAACATGAATCTTGGAGGCAGGAGAGCAAGGTTTTACTCTCAGCTCAGCCACAGAATTGCTGTGTATCCTTGACCAACGTTTAGGCTTTTGGGCCAGAGTTTCAAGGATATGTAGGTCCATAAAGATGCAGATAGGCACCTAGTAAGAGTTTCCCAGGGGCCTAGGCAGTTTAGGGGTCTAGGTCCCTTTAGGAGCCTTATCTGCCTAGGCACTTTGGAAAATCCCGCCTATCTGCATCTTTAGGCACCTGAATACTTTTGAAAATCTGGCCCTTTGTGCCTTAGTTTCCCAATCTGTAAAACTTGGCTAACTAAAATTAACCACCCAACATGGGCTACTATAACTCTTAATTTGGGGATGTTTGTAAAGCATCTTGAGATGCTTACATGGAAGGTGCTGTAGAGGTTCATATTGTATTTGCAGATTTTTATTCCATTAGTAGCATCTTTCTGCCTCAAATAGGATACAAAATAGCTCTGGTATCTTTAAGGAGAGATCTATTTATGTATCTGTGTGCTAAGCAAAAAATCTAAAGTCCTTGGATTGACCGTTAAAGCATACTTCTGAACTGGGTATCTGCACAGATGGGCTAATGGGGGAGAATATGCTTTACACCCCCCCCCAAAAAATGCAGTACAATAATACAAAAGAAAGAAATTCTTGTGAATAGAACCAGTTCCCTTTTCTGCCTCCTGGAAACTCTGATCTGGCAGCGAGTGTTTAGGAGTAACAAGAGCCATAATAGGTATGAGACCCTTGTGCTTTCTATATTTGTAATGGTCTGGCCTGTTTGGAAGCAGCTGCATTAGCGGCCGCATGTTATGTCTTGTGATCTGCTCTCTGATAATAAGCATAAAAGGACAGTGACGTTAAGAACTGGCAGAAGCCGTTTTTGGAGTGTGGAGGGGGAGAGGGCAGTAGTTTATTGAACTTTTGAAGAATTTGTGCCCTCCCAGGAAACTCTGGCCGTGAATCCTCATTGAAACATAATCCTGAGTGAATATTC
Source organism: Emys orbicularis (assembly GCF_028017835.1). Classification (NCBI taxonomy): domain Eukaryota; kingdom Metazoa; phylum Chordata; order Testudines; family Emydidae; genus Emys; species Emys orbicularis. The sequence goes on from NC_088689.1 coordinate 110,556,896, forward strand.
CTTTAGCTGAATGCCAGATCCTGAAGCTAAAACCCCAATGTGAGGCCCATGCAGGTGTGAAAAGGATCTGTCTGTCCTTTTATGCTTATTATCAGAGAGCAGGTCACAAGACATAACATGTGGTTTCATCCAGTATCAATTGAGAATTCTTTCAGGATTCTCAGGATCAGCCTGGACCAAAGAGATTGGAGGACAGAAGTGGCTACTGGCTGCTTTTCTAAAAAGGCACAGCAGCACCATAATAGTCCAATCATCAAGAAAGTCACCACCTTGAAAGTAAAAAACAGGGCGCATGGAGATTGTGAACCTGTTTCCCCAAAATTACCTCCCCTTTCCAACTCCACACAAAAAAAAAAATGAAAAATTTCAACCAGCACTATAGTTGTCTGAAAATAGGAGGGAACATCCCCCCCCACACAGAAAAAAATGTGTCAAAAATGTTTTCCTTTTTTTTTTTAATTTGCATCTAAATTTTAAAAAAATCCAACCCGCTCTACTTGGAAGATTTAAATGATCTTCAAAATCGTTAACACTTGTGCTGCAAGCAAACTTTTTAAACACAAAACAGAATGGCACCTCCTTACCTCCCCAGATTAAAAACCTCCGAAGTATTAGAAGGGCTAATTTGTGTCTCGGATAGTTTAGCTGCTCAATATGTAGCAGTTACCAACTCCCAGATGTGTTGGCAGTAAGCCTCCCCCACTTCTATCTTACCATCATTTGAGAGCCTTCGGTGTGTTTCATTGATCATTAATGCATCAGATTAATTATCTACGTTCAATTGCAAAAAAGCAGGGAAGATACATGGAATTGGCTAATTAATAATAACTAGCTAGGTAAATACTGACTCATTATCATCCAGTCATCTCTTTAAAGGAACAAACATTACAAGGCAGGTCGTTAGCCTTTTGCTAAAGTGATGGAGTTCAGTTAAATTGAATATTTAGGTAGCTTAAATCAAAACTGAACCCAAATGTCTAATGGAGGAATTCTCCAAATTAAAGCATTGTATATCACCAGGCCCACTTTTACTTCCCATCATTGTTCTTCTTTAGCCACTGACCTTTCTCTAGAGTGTGCTGGCAGCTGAAATAGCTACCAGAGGTTACCTTTCAAACATGGACTTTGCAGAAGTTAGAAACATTGACACAACAAGGCATACAAGCTGATTGTGATGATACATTCAGCAAGGGACAGATGGGTATTATGCGTTTGTCTGTCTCTCTTTCACTCTGTCTCTCAAAGTGCAGACAAAGAAGCAGGGACCAAGAGAAGCTATGGGCTACAAGGACCAAGAGAAGCTATGGGCTTCTGGAGAGATGGCTGGAACTCCAGTTAAGATTGAAAGTGGAAATGAGTTGGCTGATCTCATCTGTTCAGTCCACACTACAGAACTACTCTTTTGCACGACTGGTAATGTGAGCTCCAGAGATATCCAGGATCAGAACACAAGGGAGTGCAGCACTCAGAGCTGTTTAAGGAAAGTTTGCCCAGCCTCTGCCCAGACTACAGCCTTATTCCTGCAAGATCATGCATGATCCACAACAGGGTCTCCAAGTCTGTAGGCCAGTGGGTGCCCAGAAAGTTAAGAGCTAAGCATCAATCCTCCATACTTAGCAGTATTAAATCCCAAGTCTCCCGAACGTTTCCTTCCTTCCTCTCAAGACTGCAAGGTAAAAAATCAACAAGGTGGGGCATGGCCATTACTCTTCTACCTAGGCAGGAGAGCTTAGTGACCACGCAGCAGCATTCTCACCAACGCAGGAACGGAGTCCCCTGAACCCTTACCCTGCCCCCATACTATTTACCTTGCACTTTTCCAAGCAACATGCTGCGCCTACACTGGATAGGCTCAAGTCCTAGGTCTGATGCCATTGCAATGGTCTGTGCATCATTTTCATTAGTGCTAACTACCAGTTCACAAGTTGCTCATTTCCAGCTACTTACCTCTGTCTTCCATTTCATGTGCATCAAAAGCGGAAAGCGAGAATGATGTAAAAAAACGGGATGGGGGCAGGGGCTCCAATGTGAGCCAGCATGGCTGCTGTGTGCCAGTGCCCTTTGGCTGTAAGGGAAGAGCTGGATTTCAGAATCAGTAGCTGGGGTTACAGTGAACATCATTGCACTGAAATGAGATGTGTAACTCTGCAGTTAGAGCGTGAAACTGCCTCAGGGCAGCCGCTGCTCCTCAGCTGGTGTGGTGTTAAATCTCAGGTCCTTATGTTAATGACTGGGCAGCAATAGTGACACAGTTTTGGTAGGCGAATAAGGGCCATATTATGCTTGGCCACAGTGCAGGTACAGAAAGGAATTGTGGGGTGTCAAGAAGTGTCGCTATCTTTGTAACCCATGCAGGGGCCACACATCATCACAATCCCTGCTCAAGGAGACAATCCTGGCTCACCCTTTAGGCTAGGAAATTTCCAGGTTTGCTAAATAAACTGTCTAGAGCCAAGCATAGCGGTGGCTGGATCTGTGCAAGCTCCCTGACTTGGAACTTCTCAGCTGCAACACCCAAAGCTAATCTACTTCTGAGTTTTCTCAAGCAGAGAATAATTGTGCGTTGCTGGTTGGTTAGAAGCATAAATGCCTTCCAAAGAGTGGAGTTCATCTCAGGTTTCCAGAGATGAAAGACTTGTATGCTAACCTCTTCCAGCAACTAACCAAATCATTATCAACTGCTGCTGCACTCCCTTAGTAGACCTACAGTTTCTAAGCCCTCAAATACTTTATCAAATGCATGTCCCCTTGGCAGGTCACTTTGTGGGGAGGAATGCGATGCAGAAGACCACCAAGTGTTGCTAATGATCTGAGAATATGCCCCAGCCGAAGGTGGCTTGAGGATAGCATTTTCACTTAGCTTTGTCTGCTTGGAAAACCCTTAGGAAATGTTACCGCCTGTAAAATTAAAATCTGGTAATAGGATCAAGCTGCAAAATTCAGTTCTGAATTTTGAACATCCCAAAGTTCAAGTGCAAAATCCTGGCTCTATTGATATCAATGGCAAAACTCCCATTGCCTTTTGCGGGGTCCGGATTTCACCCCATGAGTAGTCAGACCTGGGGTTTGAATTTCTTTATAAATGTAGGGACTATTCGCAAAATTTGGATCCCAATCTGGGTTCAGATTCCAAACACTACCTATGTTTGGAGGTAATCAGAGCTGGAGTTTCAGTCCTGGTGCATTTCTACTAAAATAAAAGCCAGAATGATGGTAAATATTTTATTTTGTTGCATCTGTTTTGTCTTGTGCTCCAAGCGCTCTGCCTGCGTGCTCGGGGGGTGTCACTTTTTCATCACAACTATCCTCATCATGGAGAATTCTCCATCACTAGACATCTTTAAATAAAGACTGTCTAAAAGCTATGCTAGATGCTATAGAACAGGGGTAGGCAACCTATGGCATGTGTGCCGAAGGCGGCACGCGAGCTGATTTTCAGTGGCACTCACATTGCCTGGGTCCTGGCCACCGGTCCGGGGGGCTCTGCATTTTAATTTAATTTTAAATGAAGCTTCTTAAACATTTTAAAAACCTTATTTACTTTACATACAACAATAGTTTAGTTATATATTATAGACTTATAGAAAGAGACCTTCTAAAAACGTTAAAATGTATTATTGGCACGCGAAACCTTAAATTAGAGTGAATAAATGAAGACTCCGCACCCCACTTCTGAAAGGTTGCCGACCCCTGCTAAAGAAGTTATGCTCTGATGCAGGAATTACTGGGGGAGGTTCTATGGCCTGTATTAGGTAGGCAATCAGACTAGATGGTCGTAATGGTCCCTTCTAGCCTCAAAAGCTAATAGCCTATCAGACTCTTTACTAAGTTCTATTATTGAAAGATCCAATCTCCATTATATGTCACTGCCTCTTTTCCAACACAAGGGGCCCATTCTTTCTTCCATGATGGAAGAAACATAAAATCTAGGCAAGCGCATGAAAGGGGTAGAAGGCAGATACCAAAATGCACTTCATTATCAAAAGAGAATTGTGGTTTTTTTTCAATTGTGGTTGAAATGAATCTATTCAGCATTAGTATCAGCTAGGAGCTAATCTGGCTTCCTGTATAGCTGCGACCTAGTGGGCATGTTGGGTTGATCTGGCTAAGTGATAGACTCAGAGGAAGCTTGCCATGTACATTAGGCCTGCAGCTGCTGTTTATAATAAGGCACGTCCTATATATCAAAATGAACTCTCTGTGGACACAGTCATGAGTTTTACTGGCAAATTACAAGGCATTCGAGTTCAGGGGCATTCACAGACCATCTTGAAACAGAGGGAAGCCTATATGGAATTGCTTATGTCTGAATGTGCTGCACACATTCCTGACAACGGTGGGTCAGGCTCCTTTATTTCCCCTTGCACTCCATCAGAAAGACCCTCGTATTGGCTACCCATGCCTCTGGCTGAGGAAGGTGGGATGATTCTAACCATGCGGCTCCTGGGGCTGGCCAAAAGTGCTCATTGCCCCACAGTGCAAAGTACTCCCTCCCACACACTGCCTGTGCAGTTCTTCCAGCCCCTGCCAACCTGGAAGTTTGGGACTGAGATTAGGGTCTGAATTTGGTTTCCTCACATGGCAGCACATAATATTTTGCTTGTATAGAGTACCCTCCATCCAGGATCTCAAAGCACATAGCAAACATTAACAAATTAAGTTCCACAACACCCCTATAAAGGGAGGTAATTGTTCTCCTCATTTAGAGGGAAACTAAGGCACAGAGAACATGACAAGAACAAATTGTGTCAAACCAACATAATAGCTTTCTTTGACAGGGTAACAAGCCTTGTGGATGGGGGGAGGAGGGGTAGACGTGGTATATCTTGACTTTATTAAGGCTTCTGATACTGTCTCCCATGACTTTCTCATAAACAAACTAGGGAAATACAACCTAGATGGAGCTACTATAAGGTGGGTGCATAACTGGTTGGAAAACCATTCCCAGAGAGTAATTATCAGTGGTTCACAGTCAAGCTGGAAGAGCATAATGAGTGGGGTCCTGCAGGGATCAGTTCTGGGTCTGGTTCTGTTCAATATCTTCATCAATGATTTAGATAATGGCATAGAGAGTACACTTATAAAGTTTGCAGATGATACCAAGTTGGGAGGGGTTGCAAGTGCTTTGGAGGATAGGATTAAAATTCAGACTGATCTGGAGAAATGGTCTGAAGTAAATAGGATGGAATTCAATAAGGACAAATGCAAAGTACTCCACTTAGGAAGGAACAATCAATTGCACACATACAAAATGGGAAATGACTGCCTAGGAAGGAGTACTGCAGAAAAGGATCTGGGGGTCATAGTGCCTCACAAGATAAATATGAGCCAAGAGTGTAACACGGTTGCAAAAAATGGGATGTATTAGCAAGAGTTTTGTAAGCAAGACTCAAGAAGTAGTTCTTCCGCTCTACTCTGTGCTGATAAGGCCTCAGCTGGAGTATTGCGTCCGGTTTTGGGCACCACATTTCAGGAGAGATGTGGATGAATTGGAGAAAATCCAGAGGAGAGCAACAAAAATTATTAAATGTCTAGAAAACCATCTATGAGGAAAGATTGAAAAAAATTGGAATGTTTAGTCTGGAGAAGAGAAGACAGGAAAGGGGGGCCATGATAACAGTTTTCAAGTACATAAAAGGTTGTTACAAGGAGGAGGGAGGTTTTCATTAACCTTTGAGGATAGGATAAGAAACAATGGTCTTAAACTGCAGCAAGGGATATTTAGGTTGGATATTAGGAAAAACTTCTTGTCAGTGTAGTTAAGCACTGGAATAAATTGCCTAGGGAGTTTGTGAAATCTCCATCATTGGAGGTTTTTAGGAGCAGGTTAGACAAACATCTGTCAAGGATGGAGATAACACTTAGCCCTGCCATGAGTGCAGGGCATTGGATTAGAAGACCTCTTGAGGTCCCTTTCTGTCTTATGATGCTATGAAGTTAAGTGACTTGCCCAAGGTCACACAGGCTGTCTGTGGCACAGCCAGGAATAAAACCCAAATCACCTGGTTCCTAGACCTGTATCTTAACCGCAAAACCATCCTTCTTCCCCTTCACTGATGCTTTCACAGGTCCAATAATTCAGTATTTTAGTGTAGCAACACAAAATGCCAAAGAGTGACACTCAGTCCTCATGCGTCTGACGAAGTGGGTATTCACCTACGAAAGCTTATGCTCCGATACATCTGTTAGTCTTAAAGGTGCCACAGGACTCTCTGTTGCTTTTTACTCAGTCCTCAGTGGTTCAGGAGCCAAATTAGCAATCAACATTACTCATAAAAGCCACAATACATACATAAGAACGGACATATTGGGTCAGACCAAAGGTCCATCTAGCCCAGTATCCTATCTTCCAACAGTGCTTCAGAGGGAACAAACAGAATAGGTTATCATCAAGTGATCCATCCCCTGTCACCCGTTCCCAGCTTCTGGCAAACAGAGGCTAGGGACACCATCCCTGCCCATCCTGGCTAATAGCCGTTGAGGACCTACCCTCCATGAATTTACCAAGTTCTTTTTTGAACCCTGCTATAGTCTTGGCCTTCACAACATCCTCTGGCAAAGAGTTCCTCAGGTTGACAGTAGTGTAAACTCGTTTCATTTACTATAGTACTATATATTCATATTTAAACAGTATGACAGGGGAGATATTTAGTTTATATTTTTCTCACAGCAAAATCACTGACCGAGTATTATTATTTTATCAACTACAATTGGTTAATAACATAGTAAACGCATCCTGATTGGTTAATGACTTAGATTGGTGAATAATTAAATCACACCGTGTTTTAATATCATGTGCTGCTCCTGCAAAGAGCTGCAGGAGACACATTAAAGAGCCACTTGCAGCTTGTGAGTCTCAGGGTGAGTATCACTGTGCTAAGGTAATTCCATTTATGCTGCTATGCTTCAAACCTTTATCAAAGAATTACTTACAACTGTATAGTATGCTTTACCATACTGTAAAGTATATAACCATCAGAGCAGCTGGAGATCTAAAGAAGGCAATCTGCAGATGGAAACGAAACCATGGGATAAGCATATTTCCCCATGTTAAACCTTTAGCTTTCAGCAACTAGTTGGGAAAACATTTGCCTTTTGCTTCTGTATCCGTAGAATAGAATTAAATTTGGACACTAAGTACAAAAGCCTCCAGAGTTTCTTGGGAGTAGATAAAGAGCTGCCATACATCCTGGGATCTCCAGATTGCCTATCTAAGCATCAGATGAGTAACGGATACTGGCGTCCCCAAACCCCTGCTTTCAGAGTATTCTACTGAGTATCTTCACAGAGCCCTCTGAAGCATTCCCAGAATTTACAAACCAAAAATTCAGATCCAAAAATCCCTGATTCTGGGGAAATTTGAGATCTGGATCCACATTCCCATCTGTAGAAACGTCCTAGCTAGCATGCTCCAGGCCGACTGTATATGCTGAATCACTAATAAGCATGAAATAAGATACTTAAAAGTGCTGAGTTAATAAAGTTTCCATTGGTATCATTGAATTAAAGGCTAATGGAATTTTATCTCACATTAATTACATACTAAATATAATACAGGATGAAGCCAAAAAGAATCAGAGGCTCAGTTTTAATAAACTTTATTATCCATATTATCCAGGCCTCTTGGGGCTCTAGAACTGGCCCAGCAGTCTCATAAGAATAGGCTCACATAGTGGATTTCTGGGGCTTACTGCTTCTGCAGACACCCCAAGAAAGGTATTTCAATGAACCTGAACCAAAAAAACCTTGATCCAAGTTCTTCAGAACTTTGGGGGAGTTCAGATGTGCACCTGTATCCAGATCCAAATTTTGCAGCTCATTCCTACCTCTATAGTGGGCTGAACCAATAATCGCATTAGCTTGGCACATCAGAAAGGATAAGCGACCTGCAATCTGGATACTGTAGGGAAATTTTCAGTTCCTCCCATATTAGCAATGCTAGCAGTCCTAGTATAGGATGGGTCTCCATCCCTGGCAGCTGTCTCCAGCTCTGTGTTGGTTAGACTGGCTCAGAGCCAGTTTAGATGACAGGGTGTTAAAAAATGTCTGTGGCCCCTAGCAATAAGCCTGCAGTGGGACTCCCAGGGTTGATTTCAGAAGGTGCTGAGCACCCACCCTCTGGAAATCAGCTGCTTTTAAGGTATCTCATGATGGACCCCCAAAACCATTGGTCACTTTTGAAAATCTTGGCCGGGACCTTTCGTGGTGCAACCCAGTAGGACAGATCACTTTGGATGAGCACAGGTCACTGGGAAGTGGAGGGATGAGGGATAGCCAAGAACAAAGCAGACCATCCCCCTGGCTTTGTTTAGTAATTAGCAGTGAGTTGACAGCTGTCAATAGTGCAGCTTGGGGAAACCCCAAATCCCTTCAAGTTGACACAAACTCACTGCTCAGAGGAGTGCAACCACATCACGTCCACTCCCAGATCGTTCCACCAACTCCCCATACACTTCAGGATCAGGTTCAGAGTATGCAGTTTAAGGGTGCCAAACGGGGATAATGATGCACCACGGGTATTTCTCCCTCTCCCAACTCCTCTCCCTATGCCTTCTGGTCAGGTAGCACAGGCCTCCTCCCTGTCCTCCATTGCTGGTGTGAGAGCCTTCTCCTGTGCAACGTCTGCTGTCTGCAGCTGCCTTGCGATGCCCGTTTGCCTCATCGAACCCCTTCTGAGCAAGGCTTGAACCACTGTCTGAAACAAAACAAAGAACCTGACCTCCCTTTTCCCAGCTGCAAAGATAGCCCCCAATACCAGTTTTCTGCTCAGTTTCATAGAAATGTTTCATCTACTGCATATATATTTAATTTCAGAGGCCAGCCTCTCCCCAGGGGTCATTCAGTGCTGATCTCTAATCTGCTACCTTTGTGTAAAACTGTGGCCCCAGCTCAGAGAGAACAGTGTCAGTGGCAGCAGGCAGGGGACAAACAGCAGGGGGTGCTCTGAGATTAGTAGATTTTTGGTAGATTTTTGAATTCTTGCCAAATAGCTTATAGAGGCTGTAATAATAAGAGCAGCAGAAGATAAACACTCTGGGGCAAGATCCTCAGATGGCGTAAATGGGCAGAACCCCACTGACTTCATTGGAGCTACACCAATTTATACCAGCGAAGGTTCTGGCCCTCTACTGCTAGCAACGACTGGAGTTTAAAGCTATACAGAGAAACTCCAAGAGATGGAATTTCTAAAGCTAAATTTCCAGCAGAGATACAGCCAGATCCTAAATTCCCTATGCAGTCCTTACACAGGCCCTTTTCCAATTAAAGTCAATGGGAGTTTCGCCTGAGTAATGACTGGAGTAAAAATAGAGTAAGAATATCAGGCTTTGACACATAGACTTTAACACACACACAGAAAACCTCATGCTGCATGACATGCTTTGATTTTTCATCTGCCACAAAAATGTTAACTATGCCACCCAGTACATTCCACAACAGAACAATATTTATATTTGATCTCTGAGATGGTTTAACCCCGTAAATTACATAAGACAGTCATTCCCCATACAGTAATGGAAACAGACAGTGCTTGCCATTGTTTATTTTTGCATCAGGCATTCTTTGGCAGATACTTATGGGAAACAACATGGCAGGGGAATGGCATCAGTCTTCCCCTGTGCGGTAGCCAGGACAGCAGCCCAGCAGAAGACCAGCACAGCACATTCTCTCTCTTTTTGGAACTTCTGCAGCGCTCGTCATGCATCGTGCCCATTTATGTACTTAGAAGGATTCAAGCTTTAGGAAAATAGCAACATAGCACTGTGTCAAAAATAATTGTCTCTGCAGCTATCTTCGCTCCCTTCACAAACCAACAAGCTGTCGTAGCCACAATGTCACCACCATGGTGAATGGAATTTATTTCAACTGTCCCATGTGCAGATTTGCCCTCCTCACAGGTGTGCACTTATTTCTCCCTTACCTCTCTGGGAACAGACCCCTATAGAACAGGGGTCTCAAACTCAATTTACCTTAGGGCCAGTGCCAGTCCTCAAACCCTCCCAGCGGGCCAATAATGTCACTGAAGATGGTGTTCAGAAAAGAAAATGTTTATATTGTACTTTTTATTTTGAATTCCTGAGAAATAATAAAACTGTCCTACAACTTTATACAATTCTTCACCTGCCAGAGAGTTTTTAGTGTTTGCCAGACGCCTGTTCTGCCACTGTCAGTTTGTTGATGTTTGCCCTCAGTGACTGAGCAGTTGAAACCTTCAGGATTCCAGCAAGGTGTGCATCAGATAGTTGTGTTCGGTATTTTGACTTGTTTATATTTATTGTGGAAAAAAGTGCCGCTGCCGCCATGGCTGACTCTGCCCAGCAACTAATGATGCTGCCTCCATGGCTGACTCTGCCCAGCAACTAATGATGCTGCCTCCATGGTGGACTCTGCCCAGCAACTAGTGATAGTATCTCTGTCCCTCTCTGCCAGCCAATGGGAGCTGCGGGGGGCAGCACCTGCAGCAGACAGAGCCGGCAGCGTGGCTGCATGGGTCTCTCCTCCGCGGGCCGTAGTGGTGAGGTTCTCGGGCCACAAATGACCCGCGGGCCGGGACTATGAGACCCCTGCTATAGAAGCATAGCATGATCTAGAGGAACAAGCAAGCTGGGACTTAAACTCCCAAGCTCAAATCTTGGCTCTGCTAGCGAATCACCATGCGGCCTTGGTAAGTCACTTCACCTTTGTGTTAGTTTCACTATCTGCAGAAGCGGGGATAAAGATACTCACCTACCACGTCCAGGAACCTCATAACGATTAATTAGTTAATGTTTATACAGCACCTTGAATATGTACAATTGCTCAGTATTATTATCATCATTAAACAGCTTGTTCAGGTCTAGCTACGGGATACTCTACACAGGTTATGTAGAGATGGGACTCAGCGGCAAAATTTGGATCTGCATCTGAGTTTCCTCCAAGTTCAAGGGTGTTTGGTCCAGGGTTTTGGTTCAGTCTATTACAGATATCAGGCTAGCCACAATTCAGGCTTATTTGGATCCAGGTTTTGGATTGAGGCTCATCACTAATAGACCATGGAGACAATATTGGCTTTTCATCACTCACCTCATTTTGGGATACTTTCCATCATCAGGTATCCTCTCTGGGGAAGCTGAGTATAAAGAACTTGGTGAACTTTGACACTATGCGTTCTGAACCCTTTGGAAATGCATGAAAGAAGAGCTCAGTCTTGAAAGGCACTGAATCGCCTACCCTGCCTGTGAGGTGCTGAGCATGGTTAACTCCAATGGAAGCTAAGAGGAGTTGAAGATATTCAGCTCTAGGTTTGGGCCCTAAGTGCATGAACACACTTAACAGCTTCTGTCATGTGTTCTGATCCCATTCCTGCATGGTGCAAAATGCCTCCCGGAAGGCTCGACTTCAGCGGAACTTGGAACCAGGAACCTGACCCTGGTTGAGCCACGAGGCGCTCTCAGCCGACAATCATTCTTTGCAGATTTTATTTTATAGATCAGGGGTTGGCAATGGACTTTATATGCATCTTATATATAACCCACTGTGAGCTAGGTTGCATGATTGTGAAGAGGCTGGTCTATATGCAAACCCAGACGGGAATGCATTATTGGGAGACTTAGCACTCCAGCAACCACATGCATCATTTTTGCATCCTTGCTGGAAAGAATGGAGCAGATCAGACCCTGGGACTTTGTCAGCTTAAGATAGATGATGAACCTCCATGTGTGTCACATTCATATAGGCCACAGTCTGTTAGCAGAGCAAGAACAAGAAGTGCTGCAGGAGATGAGCTGCATTTCACAGCCCTCCACCTGTCAGAAGGAGCAGGGAGAGTAGGAAACAGGCTGCATAGAGAAGATGGGCCAAACCAGAAGTAGTCCATCATGTGCCATGGGCCCCACATTCCTGAGGATCTTTTCCTAGGGGTCTGATGTCAGAAGCAGAGCGTGGTACCACCATTCATCAGTCGATGAGTGCGGTTTGTGCTTTGGTGTTTTCCCCATCTCTAGTTGTTCTTTCTGACATTACACTGGGGCTCCAGGGAATTACCCCTGACTTGTATTGTTTTACAAACAGTGAGACCCTCTGTTTTTGCAGATGATGCTAGGAGTGAAAACACTTGAGGTGAGTTCAGTAGCTGTTCAGGGATGGGATGGAGAAAAAAATGGAGTGAACTATATTCACATTTCTTAACTGCATGTCCCAGCTGAACGTCCTGTTCCCTGTTCCCTTTCTGCCATTTAATCCAGCCTTTTTGCCAGTGATCAAAGCGTGCTGCAAAAAAGACTGCTCCTGAGTGGGCCCAAATACTTTTGCAAAGCCCTTGCTTTCCAAATTCAAAGCTACTGCTTTCATGCCATCAATGGGGTCTTATGTGTGTTATCAAGTGCTAAGAAATCCTTGGCTGCTGTCAGAAGCTACTAAAGCTCGCTGCTTCCCTAGCTCTTGCCTTTATCCAGACCACACACTTTATTTAGTTGGCTCTCTTCTCCAATGTCAGCTGTAGATCCCGCCCCCCCTCCTGGAGTCTAATGTCCTTCCCAAGGTCATGCTGCTTTCTGAGTCGCTCTTGTTTCCTCTTCAAAGTCAAGCTGTCCAACTCCCCCTCCCTGCTTCTTTTCACTCTTCCCTCTCAATTGTTTAATCAAGTTTCTCTAAAAGATCGGCTCCTGTGGACAGCTCCCTGCATAGGCCTTTCCCCAACCCCTACCTCTCCGCCACACTTCACTTCACTTAACAAAGATAACTAGGTCACCTGGATGCCAGTGTACAGAGTGAATGTGAAGGCAACAGATGTTACTGCAGAATAGAACCCGGGGCTGTTCAGTGATCCAGTTTACAATGGCCCGCTTTTGAGTCACTAGCTATCTCACCTGTGCTTTTGGGTTCTGTAGGAAAATAAGGGTCCGAATTTCAGAAATGCACATGTACAAAATTGCATGCACTACTGCATCTCTAATGTGCGCACAGAGTTAAAGTGAAGAGAAAGGTGGGCATCCGTGCAGGACAACAGATAGGTCGGTGCATAATTCTGTGCACAAATTGGGCATGTTGGACTGGAGCTTCAGCCACTGTGAACAGGCATTGCGCCAGTGGACCGTTGGCATTGACTTCAGTGGAGCTATGCCAATTTACTCCCGCTCAGGATCTCGCCCAAAATTCTGCCTGTATTGGAAAATTAGGTCCTAAATATATTTAGAATAAATAAACTAAGAAATAACTTGGCAGGTTATAGTTCATACCCTTTGGTGGCCAGACACATGCTGGTTGTGAGCTAAAATAGTTAGGGGGCCATTGACTTCCTGGCAGGTCAATAGTCCTGGCACCAGAAAGCTCTTGGCTGAGTAGCGATGGGCTGAGAAGAAGCCACATCACTCCATGACCCTCACTACCCTGGCCCTGACTTGCAGTGCTGACATCAGAGAAGATGCACACAATGTATAGCAGGGCAGGACTTGGTCTCGGAGCCTCTGTGGAAGGTGAATGGTAGTTACCCACATTGAAATTCTGTCAGGGCACTGGGTCAACGCCTCAGCTTCATCAGCATTCGACTGTCCCTGCAAAGCTCAGCCCCAATTAGAGGGAAATACAGAGCCACGTCACTCCAGCAGGAGGTATTTTACTTCTGGAATCCAAAGTGCCTCTGAGAGTTCCAGTCTAGCATGGGTCGGAGTGGATTCTGCATCACCCTTTGAGAGCATATACAAAGCACTCCCCATCTCCAGCCAATGCCAGATCTGCTGGCTGGCATGGAGGTGACAGCAGGGCCATGGCTAAGGTAGGGCCTCCTATAAGAAGGCTAGAGGGCATTAGTTCCATGTCATCAAGCCCTGCAATTGTACCAGAGCTCTGCGTATGTGCATGGGCGGGTGGGGAGGAGGAGGCTGTCTCTCTTGCTCCATGTAGGCCATATAGGAGCCAGACAATCTGGCCTGCAATGTCAGCAATTGTTTATTGCTTATACTGCAAAGCAACAGAGATGTCCCAGTAACCAAAAACAAAAAAAAAGAGTAAATGATCTGGAGGCTGTTTTGGAAGTGATTCCTTCTCTTCATCTCCATAGGAAATTTGACACCCTCCAAAGACTACAAAACTTACTGGTGTTAATTCCCAGCTTTAGCAAGGGATGGGACTGGAGGCTCATATTTCTAATCAAGTCAGCCAGGTTGTGATTTTTCAGAGTGATTCATTCTTTCCCCGTAATGATCCCGGAGGAGAATCCACAGCAATTCAGCCATAAGCCCCTGCATCCTTCCTCCCTCCTCCTTTCCTCCTCCCCTCTCCAATTATCCCTCTTGAAATTAAGCTTCTTGGCAGTGCAACTCCAGCTCCTTCCCCTATTTCCTTCTGTTGCAGGACCCTTTTGAAAACCCTGGATTCGCCACCTTTAGGGATTAGACCATACATAACTGTCCCAGCACAGAACAGAGAGAACATCATGTTATTTCCATTCTTCTCGCGGTTGTGTTCTCTCACAGCCCCACACTGCTTATGGCTTCCACGCCACGTATTCTTCTGTCCGTTGCCATGGTGCAGCCGCTGGTTTGTCATTAATATTGTGGGTAACTTCGGATCCTTGACCTCAGGGCTTTCAATGCTTTTCATGGTGTATTTTCCTCTTGATTGAGTTGCTCTGCATTCCCAAGCAAAGTTAAAACAAAAATAAAATGCGGCCGCTTTTGAATGGCGAAATCTGTTCCACAAAGACACAGAACAGCAAAGGCTGAAGAGCACCGAAAAACAGCAAATGAAGAGAAGAACAGCCATCCTCTTCAGGCTCACAGGCTATGGGGTATATTTAGATGTGTCTACACTGCATTTGTCAAACCATTGTCCCAAAGGGGTTTTCATGAACTCAATACCTGTCCCAGTTTTGACTCTTCAGTACTAATATTCTGCACTTTCATCTACGGATCTCAAAACACTCTACAACTATTAATCCATTAAGCTCCACAACACGCCTGAGAGACGGGTAAGGCATTATTATTCCCATTTTATGGATGGGAGAACTGAGGCACAGAAACATTAAACATGTGCCTACCCAAATTATATATGCAAGCTCTCTCCTTCCAATGTGTGTGTTCATCAGTCGTGACTCGCACATACACATTGGAGGAGTGGCCCAAGGGAGTGTGTGCTGAAGGCAAGTGCCTGTAAAAGTTTGTGTGCACTGTTTGAACATTTGGGTCTGGGTGAATTGTCCAATAGGATTACTAGCTAAACTTCACTTGCAAGGTCAAATTCTGTCCCTGGTTACTCATGGGCAAGCCCTAAAGTCTGTCTTTAGCTACTAAGGGCAGAATTTGGACCTGCAGAATCATTATTCGGGCTGATAATGTGCATGCCAGAAAGGATCCAGCATGACTCTCAGATCCCAGGGTGAGTTTGCAGCTCTGGTAGCTACTTTTATCCATAATCTCAGAAAATATGATAGACATTTATTTGACACAGGAAATATACTATGTCATTTTGAGTCACTAGTCAAAACAAAACTGCCTTTTAATGATCAAAAGGTGTAAACAAATTTATTCAGTTAAAGATGCTCTATTTGCACAGGGTTTCCCTGAAAAATTAACTTGTAAAAATATGAATTCACATTAAAAAGGACTAACTTGCTGCATTCCTGAATATCAAACCCTCCTACCTTGTAGAGGAACAGTTTACATGGTGGTGTGCCCGCAGGGACATGAAAACCTGGGGAAACAGCAGAGCTTCTTTACAAGGGGGGAAAAATAGTATAATTGTCTAAAAGAAGAAAGTGATTCTATTTGGGGAAAGCACTTTAGAAGCATCAAACGGAGTCTGAGCCTACATTTGTCAATTCCCTCAGTCCATGAGGAAGCCTGTTTCCACACCCACACACCTGGTGCAGGCTAATGGTAGCGCTGATGATAATACCAACTGCCACCTGGTTATTTCTGAATCAATAATATAAGAAGAGCAGCAAATGAAAAACAAGGCTCTGATTTTGAAATCCTTCACTCCTGAATTTAGCTCAGGAATGGGTGAGAGGGGGGGGAAAGGAAAGCCACCTCTTTTCCTCTTTGATTTTGGAGCCCTTTGGTGCCCTGTTTAGTTCTTGCCAGCAGTTAGAGCAGCTTAAGGGTTACTCTAAATTCCACTTGGTTTCCCATGGCTCCCTAGGGGCTCTGGAAAGCAGAGAATAGCTATAGTTCTGTGTGGTCTAGCCACACGCCCTCCCCACTCCTGAAATGCTAGGGGCTATGAGTGGGGCCAGTGTCGGGCCATGCTGGCATCTCTTCTGGAGCCTCCCTATACAGGGAGAATTCCCCAGGGACCATTCCCACTTTTTATGCTTCCAGAGCAGCAGAAGAGGCTACAGAGCTACCCATGTGGTTTGCTCCTTCATCACCAGTGCAATCCAGTTAGCTTGGTTCCAGGGTGGGCCATAGTGCTGTCTGTCTGTCTGTCTATCTAGCTATGACAACTGTAGGGGCAGCTCATTACTTATTTTTACCATTTATAAAAAAAATTGCTCCTATTGTGATCTCTTATCTACATGTGCAGTAAATAACAATGTCTGCATAGTTGTTTATGGTGGTGGTATAGCTGTGTTGGTCCCAGGATGAGAGAGAGACAAGGTAGGTAGGGCAATATCATTTATGGACCAACTTCTGTTGGTGGGAGGTAGAAGTGTTCGAATGACACAGTCCAACAAAAGATATTACCTTCCCTACGTTGTCTCTCTGATATCCGCACACACACTCCCATCAGCTGAGCCAATCTCAGGTAATGAAAGCAAAATGACTCCTTATACCCAAAATCAGGCCCCTCCCCACAAGCCATCTCTTGCAGAATGGCTGAATACAGGCATGGCAATATGGGCTGATGGACCAGCGAATTCCAGAGTGGAAGATCCTCCAGTAAAAATGTTCTGTCACTGGGCCCTAGACTAACACATCTAGGGAATGACAGCTCAAGCGACCCAGTAGATCCAAGCTGCCAGGTTTGAATGCTAGGCGAGAGGTGGTCTGTTAGGTATCGAAAACAGGGAAGGGGGTTCTCTGTAACCAAGATTGGTCCTATTACTAGGTTTGCTGCACTGAGCAAGTCTTGGATCATTAGGCTAGATCCTTGGCTGTACTGTAAATGCCAGTATTTGCACCTAAAACCTGGCTCTAGGAGCTTAGTGCCTCCAACTAGGGAACAGATACATACCACGTGACCTGTGCATTCACTCAAAGTTAGCTAGTGCATTCAATCAAAGTTAGCTAGGCACCAGTTCCTGGCACAGTAGGGGTACATTTGTGGGGGAAAGGAAATACAGCAGGGACATACTTACAATCCAGTAATCCCTAGAACAGTTTATGGGGGACGAGGGCAGCCAGGAATAAATTTACAGCAGCTCTGAAATCTCTCTAATTTGTGCTGGGAGGCCAAGCGGCCTAGACCAGCCACAGAATCAGGGGAATTCAGAGGTGGTTGAGAGGCATCATTTGCCCCCTTTCACTGTCATCCAATCGCGCACAAAGCAAGGCTCAGACAAATCAGAAGATTTGGCGCCATTTGGCACCATAACCTGGCTTCCAGTGTAGCACCCACAATTTTGTACCTGCAAATACCTGCAAGTACAGATGATAGTAAGAGACGTACCTGATTTACAGGCACAACCAAGGAGTCAGACATCTACATTCTGTCATTCATACCCAGGGTCAATCATTCCCCCTCTGACTGTAGAAATCAAAGGGCCAAATTCATCCCTAGTGAAATTACTCTGCAGTCAGTGGAGTTACACCAGGAGTTAATCTGGCTCTCAGGAAGCTTAGTTACACCAACATATTGACTTGATTGGACGGGCTGTTGTTAAACAGTAGAAGTTCATGGAACACTAGTTTCAGATGCACATTCACTCTTTCAAGAAAATGTCATCCATACCTGCCAGGTTATGTGTGGGTCATTACGGTAGTAGCTATTCCTCTACACATGTGTAAATAGGAAAGTGAGCTCTGCCTGATTTATAAATTGCATACATTATTGCTACTCCCTCTTCTTCCTGTTTCAGAGTCGGGTATGGATTTTAATTGGGCAAGCCCCCAGTTATTGTGAAGAAAATGAGATTAACGAGCCTCAGAATAGAATGTTTCACTTGGAAACAGTTCATTATCCTGTCTT